>NW_027223764.1:15609393-17038143 GCF_028538775.1 Myotis yumanensis | reverse complement strand
GGGCACATACAAGAATCTCTCTAAAAAAAATTCAATAAATAAAATTTGAAGAAAAAAAAAATTCATCATTCAAGATAACTTATCATCATCTACCTTTCATAAGACCCTTACAGGACAGGTGCACAGTGTGGATTATCTGTTTTTTCAGATGAAGAATTAAAAAGAGAGAGAGAAACATGGATCGGCTGCCTCATGGGCATGTGCCCTGACCAGGAATTGAACCAGCGACTTCTCAGTGCACGGGACAATACTCAATCAACTGAGCCACACCAGCCAGGGCTCAGATGAAGAACCCGCCTATATAATAAAAGCATAGTATGCAAATTGTCCTCTCGACCGGGAGTTGTCTGGGAGTTCAACTAGGGGGCAGGGCCGACTGGGGAAATGGAGGGAGTACCCGGCAGGCAGGCAGCAGCTGCTAGGGACCCTACCAGTGCACAAATTTCATGCACTGGGCCTCTAGTTTGATATAACAGGGAAGTAAGGAAATTTTAAAGTCATTCATAAAAAAAAAAAAATTTAACCATGATATTTTTGACTAGTAACCTAATTCTGTTTCTTGTTTTATTATTTTTTTTTTTTAAAATATATTTTATTGATTTTTTACAGAGAGGAAGGGAGAGAGACAGAGAGCTAGAAACATCGATGAGAGAGAAACATCGATCAGCTGCCTCCTGCACACCCCCCCCCTGGGGATGTGCCCACAACCAAGGCACATGCCCCCGACCGGAATCGAACCCGGGACCCCTCAGTCTGCAGGCCAACGCTCTATCCGCTGAGCCAAACCGGTTTCGGCGTGTTTTATTATTATTGACTAGAGGCCCAGTGCACAAGATTTGTGCACTGAGAGAGGGGGGTCCCTCAGACCAGCCCACGCCCTCTTGAAGTCCAGGACCCCTTGGAGGATGTCCACCTGCTGGCTTTCACTTTTCAATTTACGCAAAATTGAGAGTAAACCCTTGAATAACCCTCTGGGGATCGGGCCTAAACTGGCAGTCAGACATCTCTCTTGCAGTCCAGGACCCCTCGCTCCTTACTGCCTGCCTGCAGCAGAGGTGGGAGAGGCTCCCGTCACTGCCGCTGCACTCACCATCTGTGAGCCCAGCTTCTGGCTGAGCAGCGCTCCCCCTGTGAGAGCGCACTGACCACCAGGGGGCAGCTCCTGCGTTCAGCATCTGCCCCCTGGTGGTCAGTGCACATCATAACAATTGGTCATTCTGCTGTTCGGTCGATTTGCATATTACGCTTTTATTATACTAGAGGGCCGGTGCACGAAATTCATGCACGGGTAGGGCCCCTAGGTCTGGCCTGCGATCAGGTCTATCTGTGGGGCAACTGGCAGGGCGATCAGGGCCCCTGCTTGCACCCAACTTGGCCTGGCGCCACTTACTCTCCGCCCCCTTCCCCCCACCGCCCTGCAGGCTGGGGGCAGCTCCTACATTGAGCATCTGCCCCCTGGTGGTCAGTGTGCATCATAGTGACTCGTTCCACCATTTGGTAGTCGTTCTGCCATTTGGTCGATTTGCATTTTAGGGTTTTATATAGATAGATAGGATTTTTATGGGTGGAAGTAAATCATGTTGCTTTTTATCCAAGAACATAAGAAAAATCTTGTAAGATAGTTACTTGCTTTGTCCTGCAGATGACAATCTTGTTCCAATAAGGCATGGTTACAACAAGAATCAAAGAATACCAGATTTTAAAGGGCATTTAATCTAATCTCCCAGCTCAAACAGAAATCCCTTCAATCTCAATCTTAGAATTATATAAAATGGTTATATTTTTTATCTGCATTGCACCAGGCAATTATTCAAACCAGTCTGTTCACTAAGATCAAATAATAATTCTGTGAAATAATTCTCAACAACTGAGTCTTTGGACAATGAGATGCAAATATGCATAATTATTAAGAATTCCTTTCTCTTGAGAGACTATTTGTTTACTACCTCTAGTACTGTATTTGCACTGACTTGCTAAGGACCATCTCTATGCCTCAAATTTTTCCAGCAGTAAAATGGAAGGTTTGGTTAAAGACAGAAAGACAAATTCTATACCAAAAGATCTGGGAAAGAGAGGCTGAATAGATTTGAAACTAACAAACAAAAGATAGGCAAGACACTTCTTTAGTTTTCATCTCTTCTGGCCTTGAATACTTTGACACCATTCCTTTTTGAAATTATATTTATGAGAATTCTCCCTGGCTTCTGTTAGCCACATTGCAATCACTCATTTATAATACCCTCTTTCAGAACAGTTAAAATTAGAATTCTGAGATCCTCAGGGGACTGGTGGTATAAAAAAGCTAAGAACAGGGGAAACACATTGTACTACTCCTGAGTTCCTGGTTAGATGTCCTCATTACCTTTCCAATAAAATTATAAAACAACTGGAATTTATCCCATTAGAACATTAAACAACAGTACAGGTACAGTTCTTCTCGTGTATTATCTACTAGTGTAGAAATCATGAAAGAAGGTCCGTTTTCTATAAAATATTTTGAAGGCTCAAAATGAATGTTTTAGGTGTTTCCTTGCGTGTCTCTTTTGAAAAACGAGTAAATAAAAATACTGCATTCTGCAGGCTGAGATTTTTTATGCACTCATTCTATTTGAAATTGATTAAAAGAAAAATATAATTTCTATTCATCTTAAAAGAAGCAAAGCACAGATGAAAAAGAAAGCATTCTAACTATAGCTAAACTTTATTAACCTAATGGTATAAAAAACAAGGCATCTACATTTCTAATGGGCAATTTTCCTCAGCAGGAAACAATGGCTTTACATGTTTCACCTTTAAATGAAATTACAGAGAAATGGAAAGTTCAGCTAATATTTTCTTCCAGCAAAATAATAAATGGCATTTGAAGCATGGTCTAGGCGAGACAAACGCAAATACAATACAGCATCATATTAACCCAACTACTGAGACAGGTGATCACAGGATTACCAGGGTTTGCTAAATAGGGAAGAGGATATTTATAGATATCAGGACTCTGCCTGAAAGGTACAAAGTAAGCTGGAGGAAAGAGAACAGAATAAGTCTATTCTATGTTTCTATCTATATATGTCCATACTTTATTTTAAATGTCAAATGAAAGAAGGCAGACATTAGAAGTTAATTTTATTATGGAGCTAAGTTTTGCAGCGTAAATCCAAGGGAATGAATTTTGAAGGTGTATTTTTTGTCAAAATATTCATTCATTCATCATTAAATTTTCATAATGTGCCCAAGTACAGTAGTGAATAAAAAAGACACGATCTCTATACAGGACTTGTGTTTCTATGCCATTAAACAAAGGCAATTTAAGAAACAAGAACTTTAGTTAACTGTGGATTGTGTGATCACCATGCATTTACTAGTATACAAGTTACATGCACCCTGGTGGACAAAAGTGGTCTAACTCACCCATAAAATGTTTAAACAAACTGTTTTATAGGCAAATCATGAATAGATGTGCTACATTTTACCTGCCTCAAAATCAACTTAAACTCAACTACTGGCAGAGGCATGGCAGCACTGACCTAAAATGATACAAACTAGGTCATTTAAAGAAACTGGTGTAGTGGAGGGGGGAAAGGAAGGTAATGGTATATGGAAAATATATGTGGCTCTGAGGAACAGCTAACATTTAAATATTCAAAGTCGTAAGGCAACTGTCACATGCATGCACTCCCCATAACTAGCTTAAATAGAACTGACTTCAATTTATTTTTACCTCTTTAATCAACAAAAAAATTGGTGCTGCCAAGTAAGACCTTATTAATTTTCAGGAATTCCTATAGCTTTACTAGGGAGAACTTCACCCAAATTTTATCTTCTTTCTCCTCATCTCTCTACTAAATAAACACCATGTTTCTTGAGGAACAAAATATGATCATCTTCTCCAAAAGATTGTGGGTTCCCATCTCATCAGAATACTAATGACAAGAACATTATGGGTTTTAGACTTTCATAGATTTGTATTCAATTTCCCTATATATGTAACTTCAGGCACTGTTAGATCTAGAAAATGGGGACAATACTTATATCTTAAGAAAAATGTTAGAGCCCTAGCCAACGTGGCTCAGTTGGTTGAGCATCATCCTGTGCACCACAAGTTTGCCTGTTTGATTCCCAGTCAGGGCACATACCCAGGGTGCAGGTTCAATCCTGGGGCAGGTACTTGTGGGAGGCAACGGATAGATGTTTCTCTCTCACATAGATGGTTTTTTCTCTCTCTCAAATCAACAGAAACATTTTTTTTATAAATTTATTTATTTTATTTTTTAATATATTTTATTGATTTTTTACAGAGAGGAAGGGAGAGAGATAGAGAGTTAGAAACATCGATGAGAGAGAAACATCGATCAGCTGCCTCCTGCACATCTCCCACTGGGGATGTGCCTGCAACCAGGTACATGCCCTTGAACGGAATCGAACCTGGGACCCTTCAGTCCGAAGGCTGACGCTCTATCCACTGAACCAAACCGGTTTCGGCAAGAAACATTTTTTTAAAAAGAAAAATGTTAGGAAGATGAATAAGGTAATGCTTGTAAAGCACAGGTGCATATTAGGCTCTCAAAACTATTGTTGTGTTTATTATTATTCTTTTTACTTTTCAATGATCATGTCTGACCAGAAAACAATCTCGGCAACCATCTTCAAATGTTTAATACCCTGATAACTATCACTAGGTTCATACATGTAGAAAGTAGTCCATAAGTAATTCCTGAATGAAGGAGTCATTATTAAATAACAATAATTAGTTATGCCCTAAAATTACTGCCATCTTAGTATTTCTCCAAGGATGTAGCGAAGCATCCATCTTATATAAAAACTGCTTTTTGAAATTTTAACCCTGCATTTTGGCTTTTGTAAATGCTTGCTTAAATAATAAAAAAAATAAGACTACTCCCATTTCAGAGAGGCTATTAAACCTTCCCCAGACGAAGTTATCAGTGCTGGCACTAGGCCAAGCCTTTGGTTGAGGTCTCAGAGCCTCAGCACATAGGGGCTCTTTAAGAACTTGCAAAGGGGATTGGAAAACCCCATATTTGGGAGACAAAGAGGGTAAAATGGTATAAATACAGGAAACTTCCTGTGTGACTTTGCCTAGAATTCTAGAGACATTTTTCTCTGGGCCCGCGTGTAATAATAATAATAAATGTAACTCCAGCCGAAACCGGTTTGGCTCAGTGGATAGAGCGTCGGCCTGCGGACTGAAAGGTCCCAGGTTCGATTCCGGTCAAGGGCATGTACCTGGGTTGCGGGCACATCCCCAGTGGGATATGTGCAGGAGGCAGCTGATCGATGTTTCTCTCCCATCGATGTTTCTAACTATCTATCTCTCTCCCTTCCTCTCTGTAAAAAATCAATAAAATATATTAAAAAAAAAATAAATGTAACTCCATCTCTCTAAGTGTTGCTTGGTTCTTCTCCGGTTTTCTGTAACAGTAGAATAATAAGACTGGGGTAAAATAGCTGACCCTAAATGTTCAGAGAAAGCCCAATGGGTTTTTGTTGTAGCACTGTCCAAATTAAAAGTATGTATTAGTCATAGCTGAAGATATATTAAAAAAAAACACAACCCCAAACCCAACAACCTGGGACTTACTGTTCAGTTGTACAGTTACCATGGGGGCCCATGGGATACAAGATGTGACACACTTAGTCACACCACTGACCGTTTAAATTCCATGTTCCACTTTCAGTTCTAAGAATAACTCGCACTTTGGGAGATTGGGAAAAAAATGTATTTTGGAAACCAGATACAGAATCCAGAATAATTTGTCCTAATTTCCTATTGCTCATTTTAAGAAAAAAGAAAAAGAAAAACAAATCTGTTTTGATCACTGAACAGAACAGTGGTATATAACAATGTTGTATACACTGTCGATTTGTTGTATGCAGTGTCACTTGCACCTGGAAACATGAGCAGTGGTTAATTTATTGTGGCCGGTAATTATAAGTTAAACGATCATGAAATTACAGTTCATTTAATTGATAAACAAACTGGGAAAAAGTTAGGCTACTCTCATACATTTCTCATTTATGATGACATCTCATTCTCTATTAGGTTGGCATGCCTTTTTCATTTCAATTCTAGTTATTTTCTGTAAATATTTATGCTTATATTCATTTGTTGAGGAAAACTTAGCCTTTAAATGGACAACTCATGTATAAATGATTAATAATAAGAAAATGTAAAAATCTGTTTAGCCCGAGGTTAATAAAACTGCAATGTAGCAAGCGTGAAATGTGATTGGCAACTTTAGATCAAATAATTCTACTTCTTTAACAGTCTGACAATGTAAAATCAATTGAGATTTTTTTTCTTATCAACATTTACTCATTAGATAATCTGACCAAAGGTACATATTTTTTCCTTGTGGACATCTAGTAGCTTTATTTCTTACTTCTAAATCAATAGAAATGGTTCAGCCTGGCCAGTGTGGAGCATTGAGAGGTCGCTGGCTCTATTCTGGTCAGGGATATGCCCAGGTTTCGTTGCTCTCTCCCTCTTCCTTTCTCTCTCTCTCTCCCTCTCTCTCTCAAATCAATAAAGACACTATATATATATATATATATATATATATATATATATATATATATATATATATGTAGTTCAACATTTCTAAAAGTCAAAAAGAGATAAGAGATTGGGGTTGGGGTAGGGAACTGACTCTAAGTTTGAGTGCTGGCTCTTTACAGTTGGAAAGCCAACCAACCTGTTTTAAATGCTTCAAAATCAATTTTTCTTTGCTTGCTCCTAAAACTACTTAATTTCATTTTAACACCCGCCAGTTAACTTCAAAGACATCAACAAGGAGCAGAATGTCAACGGTCAATCAAATCTGTCACACGTCATAATTTACAGTTTTGGCAAGATTTCATTAGGTCTGACGGAGAAAAGGATTGCCCCAAATTGATGCCCACTCTCTAGCTTTAATTTCCCATTCATTTTCGTTTGGAGACCCCATGCTGAAATTGCCCCTTTGGTCTGGTGTGGTCATACGCAAAAGAAGGTTGCAACAGGTTCTGAAGGAAATGCCAGGGACTGGGCAGCAAATTTGCTTCCATCTGCATGGATTAAGTATTGATCATCACGTACAACCAGACCTTGCAGAACCCTCAGCAAATAACTCAGGGCTGCAGAAGCATGCCCGCCACACACACACACACACACACACACACACACACACACACACACCCGAGGCAGCGTAAAATCCACCAGGCACATCTCCCAAGCGGGACCTCTTTTGTGTCCCGGGATTTACACCCTTCCCCCCAGACGTCCGCACCGCTGGGGAAAAGGAGCGCTAGGCTACCGACTCCCACGGTTCCGCTAGGGCGATCTGAGCCGCAGTAGCGCTGGCCCTGCTCCCCTCTTCTGGCCCGGCCCCGGCGGACCCCACTTGCTTGCGGCGTGAGGAGCCAGTTCCCTGGGAAGATCTAAGCCTGAGTGCCGAGACTGCTCCTCGCAGCTCCGCGGCTCCGCCCTCCTCCCAGTCCCCAGAGTCGTGATGGAGCCCAGGCTCCGAACGGGGACATCCACGCACCCTTCCAGCCCCTTCCCCTAGCTTCAGACCGCTGCAAGTCCCGCCTTCCTCCCCAGGCCCAGGTCTCCCTCCAGGGCCCACACCCTCGGGGCTCCCCGCCGCCCCACGAAACCGATCCAAGACTCAGTCCGCAAGCTGAGCACCATCCCATTCCCAACTTTGCTTTAAGCGCAGTGCCCCGCCCTGGGCCTGGGGCCGAGACGGGGGGTAGGCGGGGGGGGCTGACCGACGGGCTTAGGAGGGGCCCAGGCCCCCCACACTCACCATCCTCCTGCCGAGTCCCTCCTCCTCCTCCTCCTCCTCCCTCTGCCACCCCCGTTACCAGGGGCAACTATTGTGGCGCCGCCCCCGACGTCCCTCGCACGCACCGCGGTGGAGCAAAGCAATAGAACGCGCGGGTTCCAGCTCCGCTTTCCCCGCAGTGCGCAAGCGCGCCACGGTTCCCGCCCACTGCGCAGGCGGGCCGCCAGGCGGCGGGAGGCAGCAGCTGGCTGCTGGAGACTCAGGAATAGTGAACACTCGCCCACTTGGCCGGCGGGCAGCCTGGCCTGTGATTGGTCGGAAAGGAGAGGCGTGGGGGCGGGGCGAGGGGAGGTTCCCGGGCGGAGTCTCACGGGGCTTCCAGGCCAGGCCTGCATTCTTCCCGGGACCAGGTAAGTGGTCTGGGGAGCCAGCCGCCTGCCGAGTCTACCTTTAGTCCTTAAGCCCTGGGAGGGAGCTTGCATTTCTGTCCCGACTCTGACCAAGCTGGTCTGCAGCGCGGACTGGGCTTCTACCTGCCGCAGCCACGTGGCGAGAGGAGTGGCCAGGGTCTGCCCCTGGACCTCTTGCTGATGGCCCCCAGCAAACTTCATCTGTCAGCCTGAGGGGTGGGGGCGTAGAGGGTTGTGCACCCTTCTCCACACACCAGTGTTAAAGCCTGGGATGGAGGAGTCCAGGTGGTGGGAGGCCGTCTGTCGGAGGAAGTAACAGCTGCCGAGGAACTGGCCCTGAGCCCTGAAGTGAGCTGACAGCGCGGGTGAAAGACATTTTGGTTTCGCCGGGTTTTGCTAAGTTGCATTAGACCGGGAGGTACGACTTTTGCAGGCCCCAAGGAGGCAACAAATGGGCCTGTACTTCTAGGCAAGTAAGATCGAGAGGGAGTCTGGGTGAGTTGGGAGGTACTACCTCCCACCTCCTCCCCATGCAGAGGACAGAAGAAGAGTCATCACAGGGAGCTGGACACTGGAGACACAGCAGCACACTAAATGTACCCTCTTGGATATTACATCCTCATTTCGCACAATATTTCATTTCATTCCCACAACCCTGGAAAGTGGTTATTTTAAGCAATATAGAGGAGATTTGAACCCATTTCTTTCTGACTTTTATGTAAGTTCTTTTAAACGTTTTTGTATTCCCAGAACAGAGTGGTCTATATTTGTGATGTAAACCTAGAACTTTTTAAGAGCTGATACAGTGTGGGCGGGGAGGGAGGGGAAGAGGGAGTGGTACACCTTGACTGCACATGCCTGCGTGCCTCTTACTAACCTCGCTGGGTAGGTAAGGATTATATGAATTATAATTGGAGATTATATGAATTATTATATGTCGAGTTTATAGAACATTGCCTGGCACATAGGAAGTGCTATATAGGGCTTAGCTATTACAGTCATGCACCACATAACTTAGTATCAATCAACAATGATATGTGTTCATATATGTTGGTGGCCCCATAAGACTATGATGAAGCTGAAAAATTCCTACTGCCTAGTGACCTTATAGCTGTTCCAACATAGCACATTACTCATGTGTTTGTGGTAATGATGGTTAAATAAACCTACTGTGCTGCCATTCATATGAAAGTATAGCACATACAATTATGTACAGTACATAATACTAGAAAATAAGCGGCTATGTTAATGGTTTCTGTATTTACTGTACTATACTTTTTATTGTTATTTTAGAGTATACTCTTTATACTTATAAAAAAGTTTGCTGCAAAACTATTCTGAGTTACACTGGCAGCAGCCTCCTACATATCGTGTTTAATGTGTCTCTTGTTTTCATCATTTTCTCTTGTACTTGATTTAAATTTGTATTGTTTTGTATGGTAACATGCTATGCAGGTTTGTAGCCTTGGAGCAATAGGCTCTACCATATGGCCTAGCTGTGTAGTAGGCTATACTATCTAGGTTTGTGTAAGGCACTCTGGTGTTCACACAACTGCAACATCGCCTAATGAGACATCTCTCAGAATGTGTTCCTGCCGTTAAGTGGAGCATGACTGTATTAATAGTTTCATCTAGGTTTTTGGACTTTGTCCCTCTTCCTATCAGCAGGTTTTCTAGTCTGGTGAAGATCATTGGAACGAAGGCAGACTTCCCCTGAATGGTCCTTAGCTATTTAAGAATTCAACTAAAGTATTTTTTAAAACATCTGCTACCTGTATACCTGCTTCAGATCATTGGAGAGAAAACTCAGTTAATAACCTTGACTAAGGAGGTGCAAGATGAGTGGTTAATTCAGAGCATCATTCCTACAGTCTACCCATCTCTGTTCTGGTTCTTTTGTGAAAAAGCCAAGGCAGACTTCTCTAAGTTGTTGCCCTGGGGTCATGTAAGTGTACATAAGCATATACCTTGGTCTGCTTTTTTAATTTTTAGTATCATTCTCCAATTTGCCCTATGCAGACTTGACACCAACCCTTGCCATTTCAGTGGTCTTTGTGTGTGACCTTCTTGAGTCCTTGGTTGCTTTGATCTTCCTCTGATGTGAGTACCAGCCAGAATGTCTTGTTTTTATTCCTACCTGGGATAAAAACAAGGACCTCTTGGGTACTTCCCTTCCCTTGTAAGAGGATATCCCAGAGGGGTGGGTCGAAAGTCTGTTCTCTGAGCTCTGATACTAGTTGCCAGAGAAAATTAACTCTCTCTGGCAGGATGAATGTTACTTCTGGAGATTTAGTAGATTATTTCATTTCCTTCCTATCTATCTATCTATCTATCTATCAATCATCTATCTCCTTAGCAAGTAACCTATAGTGGATAGAACACCTACCTAGATGACCCTAGGCCTGTGACCAAGGGAAGGTAAGGCCCTAGCTATTGTCAGATCTTCGGATGGATATACAGGACTGGATCTGTTTGTTGTCAGTGGAGGGCTGTGTAGTGCCACAAACGCTGGCTCAGTCATGTGAGCCTTTCTAGGCATTAGTTTCCTGTTCTGTAAACTGGGATCTTGGATTCATCCCTAACCCTAGAAGGAAAGGGAGTTATCTGTCAATCACTGTTTGACCTCCATCTCCCCTCTTGTTCTCAGTAATGGAACCATATTTCTCCATTAGTGGGGCCACGCTGGACACGATAGTGACCTCTTTAGGGGAGTACTAGATGTGGCTCTGTGGGAAGAGGGAGGGTAACTGGAAGAAAACTTAGAGACTAGATAGGATGCAGTATAAGCAGGGTAGACAATTTGCATCTTCGGTAAAGAAAAACCAGCTGTTTGGTAACTAAGGCAAGTTCTGAGTTTAGATTTAAAAGAGGTAACATCCTTGATGCCAGGAGAACCCACGGATAAGTTGGAATGCATTTCAAGTAGGCAGTTAGTGTCTTTAGAAGGTAGATGAGAGATACAGCATGAACCTTACAGTCTATCAGGGAAGTCAGAGTTCACACAATAACTGTAAATAAGAAAGTGACAATTTCAAAAGCCCAGCATGCTGCCAGTGAAAACAGGATGCTAGGGGAGCGTGGAACAGAAGGGCTGAGTTTGCCGGGAAGGAGTCATGGAACTGTGCCCTACGGGGCATTGATGTGGGAAAGATGTTCCAGACATAGAATTTAGATTTTTATTTTGCCTATTTTTACATCAGACGAGGACTGGACAGTTACTGTCCTGACCTCAGTAATGAAGGCAAAGTTTCTTGCATAATTTAGCAAATGATTACCCCTTCATGGTAGAAAGCTTCTGTTGTAAAAGGCAGAGGACTTTCCAATGTTGGGTTGAGGGTGGTGAGAGCTGTCTGAGAAGAAGTGTGTGTGTGTGTGTGTGTGTGTGTGTGTGTGTTGAGGGAGAGGCATAGCAGTTTGCTCTGCTGGGCCATTTCAGGGGTACGAGTGTGGGGCTCTGTAAGCCAATCAGTGTATGATTTGCTGTCCAGGCCAACGTCTTGTAGGTTCGTTTGGAGTCAGGTGAACTCTTCCCCCTCTCCCACTCCTGGTTCAGTTGGGACTGAGTGAAATGCCTTTGGTCTTTGAACCAGCCTGCAGGAGGCCAAGTTAGCCTGTTCCTGGAGGGCAAAGCCCAGAGCTCCATGGGCACAAGCTGTGCATGTGAACTTGTAATTTTCTATATATGGAAAATTCTGAGTTAAGGTGCTATTTTAAAGAAAAAAAGACAAATGACCTCGTAGTGGAAGATGTAAGTTAAATCTGAAAATTATTCTTTAAAAAAAAATGAGTAGGGGTTATTTAGTGAAGAGGGGAAGGACTAGCACTCTGGACAGGGAATGGTATTTGCAAAGAAACAGGTGGCCGGCAGTCAGAAAGTCCTACGGCACTTGAAACTCAATATGTGGAAAATCAAACTTACTATTTTTTTTTCCTGAAAGCCTATTTTTCTATATTCTTGGACTCAGCACATTATTGCCCAAATCAGAAACCCCAGGTATCACTCTAAATATTTGTGATGTGTTAGCTTGACTAGGCCAAACAAAATTCCTTAGCATCCTCCCCCTCCTCGTCCGTTTGTAGTGGGCTATGAGGGAGAAGCAGCCGTTCCTAGCCAATCCCTTCCCACACACCGTCTCCCAGTTATTCCATGGAACACTAATTTGGGGACTGTGGTGACGGGATTTTGCAAATATAACTAAAATCCGTAATGGGTTGGTTCTGAGTTAACCTAAAGGGGATTAGCCTGGGTGGTCTGACTTAATCAGATGGAATCCCTTTAAAAGAGGGCGAGGCTCCCTGGAGTCAGAGACAGCTGGGCCTACATTACTTCCCTTTCCCCCAAGATCAGCCCTTCCTGTCCGCCTCTTCTGTTGACCTCCGGCTTACTTAGCCAACTCCCACAATTACATAAGTCAATTTGCTAATTCCTTGTACTAAATCAATTTTTATCTGTGTGTATGTGTGTGTGTGTGTGATTTTTGTTGTTGGCAGAAACAAAGTTTATTGGTTGATAGACAGACTTCCTGCCGCAAGAGGGCAGCAGGAAGGGGGCCCAAAGTAGATTGCCTGTGTATGAGATTTTATATGTATACTAGAGGCCCAGTGCACGAATTCATGCACGGGTGGGGTCCCTCGGGCTGGCCAGGGGGAGGGACCGTGGGAGGTTGGCTGGCCGGCGGGGAGGGACTGCGGGAGGTTGGCTGGCCACGGGAGGTTGACTGTGGTAGTGCACTGACTACCAGGGGGCATCTCCTGCATTGAGCGTCTGCCCCCTGGTGATCAGTGCGTGCCATAGCAACCGGTCAACCAGTCGTTTTGTCGCTTAGGCTTTTATATATATAGATATATTTTCTATTGATTCTACTTCTCTGCTTGAACCCTGACTCATAATATACCTCCTATATTCGATCACTTAGGTTCTCTCCTTTTGGGCCCTCCTTTCTGTTTGGTGCATTTGGGTTCATTTGAGCCCCATTTCTTGCCTGGGTTATTGGGGCCCCCTTCCAGCTCCTCTCTCTGAGTTTTTATCTCATACTAGAGGTCCGGCACATGAAATTTGTGCACAGGTAGGGTCTCTAGGCCTGGCTGGCAATTAGGGCCAATCAGAGCCTTCCTGCTGCCGGCCAGGGCCTTCCTTCGTTCCATGCCACCATCTGGTGATCAGCGCACGTCATAGCAAGCGGTCAATCGAGCTCCTGAGGGGACAGTTTGCATATTAGCCTTCTATTATATAGGATGATTGCCCAGGGTGTTCTTTATAAGCTACACATCTGATCTTGTCACTCTTCCTAAAATCTTTTAATGGCTTTCTGAAATTTTTAAATTTTATTTATTTATTTTTAATATATTTTTATTGATTTCAGAGAGGAAGGGAGAGGTAGAGAAAGATAGAAACATCAGTGATGATAGAGAATCATTGATTGGCTGTCTCCTGCATGCCCCACACTGGGGATCGAGCCCACAACCTGGGCTTGTGCCCTGACCTGGAATCGAACCATGACCTCCTAGTTCAGTGATGGCGAACCTATGATATGCGTGTCAGAGGTGACACACGAACTCATTTTTTTGGTTGATTTTTCTTTGTTAAATGGCATTTAAATATCTTATATAATAAAAGGCTAATATGCAAATCGACCAAACGGCAGAACGACCGGTCGCTATCACACGCACTGACCACCAGGGAGGAGATGCTCAATGCAGAAGCTGCCCCCTGGTGGTCAGTACGCTCCCACAGGGGGAGCGCCACTCAGCCAGAAGCCCTAAGCCAGGCTCACGGCTGGCAAGCGCAGCGGCGGTGGCTGGAGCCTCTCCTGCCTCTGCGGCAGCACCAAAGATGTCTGACTGCCAGCTTAGGCCTGCTCCCTAAGCTGTCAGTCAGACATCTCCTGAGGGCTCCCACACTGCAAGAGGGCATAGTCCAGGCTGAGAGACACCCCCCAGGTGCACGAATGTTGTGCACCAGGCCTCTAGTATAAAATAAATATAAAAATATAAGTCTTTGTTTTACTATGGTTGCAAATATCAAAAAATTTCTATATGTGACACGGCACCAGAGTTAAGTCAGGGTTTTTCAAAATGCTGACACGCCGAGCTCAAAAGGTTCGCCATCACTGTCCTAGTTCATAGGTCAACACTCAACCACTGAGCCATGCTGGCTGGGCTTCTTCCTGAAATTTTTAGGCAAAAGTTCCAAAGTCTTAGCTTTCTGTTTGACTCCAGTTTCTCTCTTCTCTTAGCATATCTATTATTAATTTTTCTTTTGGGAAAATTTTTTTACTGGTTTCCCTAGAGTTTGCAATATACATTTACAACTAATCCAAGTCCACTTTCAAATAATACTATGCCACTTCATTGGTAGTACAAATACCTTACAGTAGAGTATTCTCAGTTCCTCCCTCCCATCCACTATATCATTCACTTATTTACAGCTATAATCACTGGATACATGGTTGCTATTATTATTTTAAACACACTGTTATCTGTTTGTTAACTGTTAACAATTAGAAGAAGAAAAGTAAAGATTTTATTATGTAGGTCAGAGTTTATGACCTATATAATTTTCTTTCTTTCTTAAGAACTTCTTTAACATCTTGCAAGTCAGGTCTCTTGTTGACAAACTCCTTCAATTTTGTTTGTATGAGAAATTCTTTTTCTCCTTTATTTTTAAAGGATCATTTTGTTTGATGTAGAATTCTAGGTTCATGGGTTGTTGTTTTGTACTTTCAACACTTACTAGTAAATATTTCACTCTTCTCTTGCTTACATGGTTTCTAAAGAGATTTCTGATGTAACTCTTTGCTCTAAGTAAGGTTTTGCCCCCCTCTTTCTGGCTTCTTTCTTGATATATATTTTTTAAATATGTTTTATTGATTTTTTACAGAAAGGAAGGGGAGAAATAGAGAGTTAGAAACATCGATGAGAGAGAAACATCGACCAGCTGCCTCCTGCACACTCCCTACTGGGTATGTGCCCGCAACCAAGGTACATGCCCTTGACCGGAATCGAACCTGGGACCCTTGAGTCCTCAGGCTGACTCTCTATCCACTGAGCCAAACCGGTTAGGGCTTTCTTGATATTCTTTATCTTGATTTTCTGCAGCTTGAATATAATATGCCTAAATATAGATTTTGGAGCATTTATCTTGCTTGGTGTTCTCTGAGACTCCTGAATCTGTGGTTTGGTGTCTGTCATTAATTTTGGAAAATTTTCAGTCATTACTTCTTCAAATATTTCTTCTTTTCCTTTCTTCTCCTTCTGGTATTCCCATTATGTGTTTGCCACATATTTTGTAATTGTCTCAAGGTTCTTGGCTAATCTATTCTTTTAAAATTATTTTCGTTCTCGTTCTCTCTCTCTCTCTTTTAAAAAAATTATCGATTTCAGAGAGGAAGGGAGAGAGAGATAGAAATATCAATGATGAGAGAGAATCCTTGATTGGCTGCCAGAAGCACTAGGAGATATTTTTCTGATCTTCACCTTGAGGACCTAGTGGGC
The DNA here is from genome assembly GCF_028538775.1 of Myotis yumanensis. Taxonomy (NCBI): domain Eukaryota; kingdom Metazoa; phylum Chordata; class Mammalia; order Chiroptera; family Vespertilionidae; genus Myotis; species Myotis yumanensis. The sequence continues at coordinate 17,022,458 of NW_027223764.1, read as the reverse complement.
TTCTGGAGGTAAAACTCACAAAAGTAGTGTCCTCCAAGATTGAGTCCCCACTTGTCCACATCGACCTCCAGAAATTCGTTGATTGCAGTTTAAGTTTTCCAGTGATACTTGCCCTAGCAGTGGGCCTCTGCTCTCAATGAGCTGTGTGTCTCTTTACCTGCCTGTCTCCAGGTTTGGGGACAGTGGTTTGCCCTGTGATCTCAATTCTCTGATGGGGCTAAGAAGAGTTGTTGATTTTTAGTTTGTTCAGCTTTTTTTCTTGTGAGGATAGGAGTGACATTGTGCACACCATGAGCTTTCAGTGCTGGCTCTTCTTTTTGCTTGAAATACTGCTCTTCCATTTATTTAACTTCTATGCATATTTCCAAAACATTGCTTATTTCTCGTACTAACAAAGTGTGTTCAGAATCCCTCATCTAGCCTGGAACTCACGGCGGCAGGCTTGTGGGGGTGGAGGGGTGGCCCTGGAATGGGGGCTGTGGTGGTGCGCAGGGACCTGGACGAATGGAGAAGAGAAAGCCTATGGTGGCTGTGAAGGCCCTGATGCCATGTATGTCAAGTTGATATCTTCAGATGGTCATGAATTTATTGTAAAAAGAGAACATGCATTAACATCAGGAACGATACAAGCCATGTTGAGTGGCCCAGGTCAGTTTGCTGAGAATGAAACTAATGAAGTCAATTTTAGAGAGATCCCTTCACATGTGCTATCAAAAGTATGCATGTATTTTACTTACAAGGTTCGCTATGCTAACAGCTCCAGGGAGATTCCTGAATTCCCAATTGCACCTGAAATTGCACTGGAACTGCTGATGGCTGCAAACTTCCTAGATTGTTAAATAAAACAAATTATAATAAACTTTTAACTATTTTCAGTATTTAATACCTGTAGTTCAGTTAGTAATTTTTTCATATATAGCATGTTGCTTGTGTGCGATTGAACTTTAAAGTTCATTGCAAGGCAGACTGTCGTCTCTTCTTTTGCATGACACAGTTGAAATTTGTTTGCTACATCAACAGATTAAGGACATGTTCACAAATTGAGAAATAATCAAATAGGCAGTTGCTAGGTAGTTTTGCCTTACCCTTTGGATGTGATTTTTAAAATTAGAGCAGTGGCAATATAGTAAATGCTGAAATTTAGTCATAAATGAACATACTCTACAGGTAAATAATGGGGCTATGTATTTTTATGTTTTCAGTGTTGTTGTTTTTAAACCTATTCTGATCTTATAGCTGTCATTACTTTTATTAGAATTATGCAAATAATTGCATTATAAACATGTTTATAACTTAGCCAAACATTGATTTTTATAACTGTCAAAGACATGAGTTGAAATTTCTTATGTGTCTTTTGATAAACTGCAGTATTGTTTTAAGTGTATCTTGTCTTTTTGTTCATTGCTACAATTGAAGAACTTTATTTAAAAACAATTTGGAAGATTACTTGGTAAGGCTGTTGGAGTAGTGACCTTTTGAACTGTAGCCACGTGGTCAATAAGTAAAGTACATGACCTTGATTTCATGTGTACTGTGCATTTTGGCCAATCCAAAGTACTGTATTTTCATTGACTATAAAGCTTCCTTTGCAATATTCATTCTTCTTACATAATCCCTTCTTGTTATTATACTTCTGGTTACTTAAATATCTTAAAAGACTCACTGTGAACTTTATCCACATCTTAAAAGCTAGACTTTTGTGAACAATTCCAGTCTTCCTGCATCCAACTGAAATGTTATAAAATATGACAAGCATGTGGACAGATATAGTGCAAATCTTATAATGCATTTTGATACGGTATATGAATTATCTTCTATTAACTAAAATGTGTCCCAATAAATATGCCCATCATCTGTGGGTCTCCTACTGATATCTAACTTATAAAGAGGTCATTCAGCTTTTATACTAGGCAGACAAAAAATTTTTCAAAAGCTATAACAGAGCAACTCTGCTTGGGCCTGGGAAAAGAGAACTGTAGCTTGGTTTATTATTGTTTCTATCTTAGTAAATCAAGACTGTCATTAGGGTTTTTAAGTTTCCATCTTAATTCTTCAACACTGGTTTAATATGGACCAGTTTTTATGGAAACTGCAAAAACCATAAACAACCAAGATCTATAAATGATTTTCCTCTTAGAAAACTTAACATTGTACTTTCCAGCTTATTGAAAGCAGTTAAATATATATGTTAATTCCATATATTTAGTAACTTCTTAAGATATACTGGCATATATTTTAGTATAGAAGATTATCAAATACAAGAATTATATTCTGTTACTTGAGACAAATGATGTCAATTATAAATATAAATAATAAAAGGTTAAGGTAAGAGCTAGAATCAAATTTTACTTTGACTGATTTTAGCAGGTTACTTTTTATGTTAGATCCACAAGTAACCTTAAGTTAAAATATTGAAAAAGAACTGAAAGATTAGGAGAACATGTATAGCTTGTGGCAAATGATACTTGCATGTTAATAAAGGCTCTGTTGACTGAAAAAAAAAAAAAAAAAAAAGAATCCCTCATCTATTTCAGATAAGGTGACCATTTAATTTATCATCCGAATTGGGACACATGCAAATTGGGAGTGAAAGGGGTGCTATTAGTAATGACCCCAGGCCAACACTCCTAAGCAAACTGGGAGATATGGTCATCTCAGTCTTAGATGCCTCTTTTCTGGCTTTCCACTGCTCCCGGGGTCTGGCAGCAGCATTGTTTACTCTGCTGTCCGTATTGAATTACTTACCTGTTTAACCTCTATTCTGAAATTCCTTGAGGGCAGACATGGTGCCTCACTCACAGCCACGGCCCTGAATCTCTCACAGGGCCAACATGCACCACACACAGACACTGAAATGACGAAAGTGATCATGCCATGTTCATTTCCACTTTATCTGTGATTGTTTCTACCTTTAATGTGATCCCATGCCTCCTACCTCCTTCAGATAAATCTATCTCCTAGGGCCTCCCTCACATTCCACTCCTTCTGAGAAGCCCCCTCTGATTACTCTGTTCCTCTGCCCCTCCGTCTCTGCTTCTGCTTATCTCCTGTATTGTTGTTGCTGTACATATTACATACGGTTCCACTGTGGGCTCTTGTTCCTCAGTCAGACTCAGCTCCCCAAGTACAGGCACTGTGTTGTCCCCTTTACCAGTCTCCCCCACAGCATGATCAAGCACAGGGCTGGCCACCAGCAGGCACTCAGGAAACACATGGTGGTACCCAGTTGCTCAGTCTGAGTCCTTCCCAGACTAAGTGAGATGACGGCAGTGGCTGGTGAAAGCGGGCAGTTTACCAGAGTGGGAGATGCCCAGGGCTTCCGGGTCAGGTTTTGATTTAGGGAACAGTCCTCATTTTTCCTGTCTTCCTTAAGTACACAGTTGTGTGTGCGAGCAAGATGGAGCCTGACCTGTCTGGTTTTAACATCGATGCCCCCCGTTGGGACCAGTCCACTTTCCTGGGGCGGGTGAAACACTTCTTCAATATCACGGACCCTCGCACTGTTTTGGTACCAGAGCGGGAGCTGGATTGGGCCAAGATGATGGTGGAGAAAAGCAGGTGAATGGTTAGGGGAAGGGGTTGGAGGCACTGGGGCAACGTGGATGGGTTCCCTAGAGGAGGTGGAAACTGAAGATGAGGGTATAGGCAGAAATCTCAGGGAGGAGGGAGAAATTAGAGCAGGATGACTTGGAGTCGGGGGACATGGGGGTAACTCTGTCCTTGGGTGACAGGATGGGGGTCGTGCCCCCAGGGACTCAAGTGGAGCAGCTGCTGTATGCCAAAAAGCTGTATGACTCTGCCTTCCACCCTGACACCGGGGAGAAGATGAATGTCATTGGACGGATGTCCTTCCAGGTTCCCGGCGGCATGATCATCACAGGCTTCATGCTCCAGTTCTACAGGTGGGACTTGGGAGCAAGGCTATGGGAGGTGTAGCCACTTGGGTCTGCTAGCCAGGGAGCCATATTATAATAATCACCATCTTTAATGAAACTTTCCCGATACTAGGCACTGTGTTAAATTCTTTTTTTTTTTTTAAAATATATTTTATTGATTTTTTACAGAGAGGAAGGGAGAGAGATAGAGAGTTAGAAACATCGACGAGAGAGAAACATCGATCAGCTGCCTCCTGCACATCTCCTACTGGGGATGTGCCCGCAACCCAGGCACACGCCCCTGACCGGAATCGAACCTGGGACCCTTCAGTCCGCAGGCCGACGCTCCATCCACTGAGCCAAACCGGTTTCGGCAATGTGTTAAATTCTTTGAATGTGTTACCTCATGTAATTTTCTCAACAGTCCTACAGAGAGGTACTATTACCTCTCCATTTTAGATGAGGAACTGAGGTTCTAGAGAGGTTATATAACTTGAGCAAGCTCATACAGCCAGGCAGTATTGGTACCTGGATTTTAACTAAGGCAGTCCTTTCTAGAACGCTCAGTGAATACACGATATTAATTTCCTCTTTAAAAAGTGCTTATATTAACAATGAATTTAATGCATTTTATAATGTAATATCCCAGGAAAAAAATAGGAAGGCCCTTTCAGCTCAATTGGGGAGAGAATAAACGTTGTAGCTGCTGGATGTGTGACTCTTCCCCCTTCCTCTTTTCCTTCTCCCGCCCCCCTATGCATTTATTTGTCTAGTTCAGGGGTGGGCAAACTTTTTGACTCGAGGGCCACAATGGGTTCTTAAACTGGACCGGAGGGCCGGAACAAAAGCATGGATGTAGTGTTTGTTTGAACTAATATAAATTCAAAGTAAACATCATTACATAAAAGGGTACGGTCTTTTTTTTTTTTTTTTTTATTCATTTCAAACGGGCCGGATCCGGCCCGCGGGCCGTAGTTTGCCCACGGCTGGTCTAGTTATTGAGCCAGACTTTGGGCCCCAGCTGTTAGGAATATAAAGACTTTAGTCCTTCCTTCCCCACAAGGAGCTTCCAGTTTTGTTAGAGACCAAGAAGTGAACTGTTACAGTCCAGCTTGCTAAGTGGTAGGTTGAGAGAATATGGGATTTTAAGAGTTGGGAGCATGGGATGACTTCATCTCAGGAAGGGCAGGGGAAGGGTCAAAAAGGTTCCAAGGAGGAAGTAATCTCTCAACAGGGCAGGATTTAGCCATGGATGGAACAGAGTGTGAGTGTGAATGTGAGTGAGGGAGTGTGTGTGTGTGTGTGTGTGTGTGTGTGTTCCAGGAAGAGGGGCAAGACTACAAAAGCCCAGGTGTATAGAACATGGCAGCAGTTTGGGGAAGAGCTGTTAACATAGTTTGACCTGTGTATACCAAGCCCTCCCTTCCATTCTCCTCTCCTTTCCGGACCTCGATTACTGGTAGGACGATGCCAGCGATCATCTTCTGGCAGTGGGTGAACCAGTCCTTCAATGCCTTAGTCAACTACACCAACAGGAATGCGGCTTCCCCCACATCAGTCAGGTAGGAGACCCGAACCCCAGGCTGTCCACATGGATTTGGAGGAGGTGGCTGTCCTTTTGCCTCCAGGGGAACAGCCTTTCTAAAGGGTTCTCAGGCTGCCAGTCCTCCCTGCGTAGGGTTCACACTGGACAGGTGATGAAGTTCCTCCCTTTTCAGGGCTTGGAAGTGTTTTCTTAGGCTGACTAGGAAAGCATCTTCTTGGACCAATTCAAAATATGTTCATTTTTTTAAAATATATTTTTTATTGATTTCAGAGAGGAAGGGAGAGGAAGAGAGAGAGAGAAACATCAATGATGAGAGGGAATCATTGATTGGCTGCCTCCTGCATGCCCCCCACTGGGGATTGAGCCCGCAACCTGGGCATATGCCCTTGATCAGAATCGAACCCGGGACCCTTTAGTCCGCAGGCCAACACTCTATACACTGAGCCAAACTGGCTAGGGCAAAATGTGTTCATTCTAAAAGTATTTATTCTACATTCATTCTGCACATATGCCAGGAATGGCTCAGGTGCTGGGGATACATTTGAGTAAGGCATTTGTGGTCCTCCTTCTTGTAGAATTGAAGGTTTCCTAAGAAAACAAGTACAATAATCTCAGATTGTCGCCATTAGGAAACACACAGGTGACAAGATAGAGAACAGCAGAGAGGTGTCTGTGCAGATAGGCTGGTCAGGGAAGTCCTCCCTATACAGCTGATGTATCAGCTGAGTTCTGAAGGATAAGGATTTAGCTACGAAAGAGCCCAGGGAACCCAGCCAGTGTGACTCAGTGGTTGAGCGTTGACCTATGAATCAGGAGGTGATGGTTGGATTCGTGGTCAGGGCACATGCCTGGGCTCGATGCCCAGAAGGGAATGTGTAGGAGACAGCCAATCAATGATTCTGTCATCATTTTTGTTTCTATCTCTTTCTCCCTCTCCCTTCCTCTTTGAAATCAATAAAAATATATTTAAAAAATATATTAAATATATTAATAAAGAAAGAGCCCAGGGAAGAATACCCTGGGAAGGGAGCAGCGGTGTGCAGAGATCCTGAGGTAGGAAAAAGCTGGGTGTGTTTAAAGGACAGAAAGGAAGCACCTGGAACAACATATAGCACATAATAGACACTCAGTAAGTATTTGTTGAATTCAAATATAAATAAAGTACAGAAAGGAGGCCCAGGGGGCTGGATCACCTGGAGTTAGGGGGAGGCTACAAGATGACACGGACAAACCACATGAACTTCTCAGGTATGAAGCCTCATTTCCAGACTTCCTCACTCAAGGCATGGTCTTACTCTCAGCCCGAAGGGCTCCCCATTCCTAAGCACCTCTCTCCTCCACTAGGCAAATGGCCCTTTCCTACCTCACAGCCACAACTACTGCGGTGACCACTGCTGTGAGCATGAACATGTTGACAAAGGTACTCCTGGGGCTGCTGTGGGCATGGTGGCCACCAGGGGGCAGCAAAGTCCTAGGGAGAACTAGGCATTGCCCCAGTCTGGGTGAGTTGGGGTATAACCAGAGCCCAGCCAGGTAATGGGAAATGCAGCAGGGCTGTCCCCAGGTTGGTCTTTCTCAGGCCTCTGAGCGAGTTTGGCTTCCCAGATGGGTGTCTGGGTGTGTGGCAGTAGCCCTTGTTTTGTAGTCCGTCAGTCCCTCCGCTCTCACCTTGCAGCGAGCCTCAGCAACTCCCATTGTTCCCTTTCTCCAACAGAAAGCTCCACCCTTGGTGGCCCGCTGGGTGCCCTTTGCTGCTGTAGCCGCTGCTAACTGTGTCAATATCCCAATGATGCGACAGCAGTGAGTACAGGGGTCCCCTTTCCTCCTTACAAGCCACAAGGTCAGCAGGGAAACCAAGGCAAGAGACCAAGGCAGTGGGTGGCTTCTTGGAGCTGGGGTGGATGTGGGGGGAGGCTGCCAGGCTGTGCCTCTGAAGGGTCCCCGAGGATTGACTGCTCTAATAGTGATGGCCACTCCAATACGAGTGGCGGGTAATTTAGGTTTAATCTGTGACGGGTATGTGGGAGCCATTTTTTGGATAGTGTGGGATGGAGACATAAGCCTGTGCATTTTATACTCAATCATGTTCTTTTAACTGCAACTGTATTTAAGTTGTTAGCACTGCCTACTTCCAAAGCCCTGGGGATGGTTTACAGAATGAAATGCAGCAGAGCGAGGTGTCCAAAGATAGAACAGAGCCAAGAAGCTTTGAAAGAAGCCGGAGGACTAGGTCGATGTTTCCCAGGTACCCAGCTCTAAGAATAGTTGAAAGGAGAAAGCTGTTGTGTCTCTCAGTTCTTATTTCTTTTTTTTTTAATTAAAAAATATTTTTATTGATTTCAGAGAGGAAGGGAGAGGAAGAGAGGGAGATAGATACATCAATGATGAGAGAGAATCATTGATCGGCTGCCTCCTGCACGCCCCCTACTGAGGATCGAGCCCGCAACCCAGGCATATGCCCTTGAACGGAATCGAACCTGCGATCCTTCAATCTGCAGGCCAACACTCTATCCACTGAGCCATGCCAGCTAGGGCAGTTCTGATTTCTTGACTAGAGAAAGCATAGATGTTCCTCTGTTATAAAATTGAATGATGTAATAGATGTAAAGTCCTCAAAATAGCACCTAGAACATAACAAGTGCTATATAAATGTTAGCCTTCATCATCATCACCAATTTCTACAGCCACATTTTCTTAGAACTGCTAGTAAGTGGAAATGTGTCACGTTGCCCTTGCTGAGAGCACACTACGGGATAGCTGTGCATACACATTGCTCCTCTAATCTCTCCCTTCCCCATCCAGTTTCTCCTTTCCATCAAATGAATAAGTCCCAGCCATCTACCTGGTTTTGGGGCGAATGCTGTCAAGAACTGGCCTGAGAATAATAACCAGAGCAGCTACTGTGTGTGGTGCAGGCGCTCTGTGTCAGACACCGGACTAAGCACTTTGCAGGCATTATCCTGTTAAAACACTGAGGCCTATGAAGTGGGTGTCAGGATTGTCTCCATTTTGCAGTTGAGGATAACTGAGTCTTTAGAAGGATTAGGGAACTTGCTCATGATCAGACACACTCTGCAGTGTCAGGATTCAACCTAGGCAGTCTGGGCTCAGGACTAGCTCTCTTAGCCAATGCCCTAGATCACTTCAGATACCACTCGCTGGAGTGCAGGGGAAGGTCACAGGGCAAGGCTACGGAGGTGGCTCCCTAGAGCGTGAGTGCCCTGGCCTTGGTCCCCTGGCCTTGGTCCCCTGGTGTGTCACATGGCTGGCAGGCTTCCAGAACCCCTTTCACAAATCCAGCATCTCCTGTCTGTGTCTAGGGAACTCATCCAAGGCATCTCCGTGAAGGACAAAAATCACAATGAACTTGGTCATTCCCGGGTGAGCAGACGTCTCCCTTTGGGTGGGAGGAGGGAACTCCCTTTCATACCCTGTCCTGTCCTTAGTGGTCAGAGCAGGATCTCCCTGACTCCACTCTCATTCTCCTCAATCCCCCCCCCCCCCCCCCATTTCTCTGTTTGGGACATTTCTCATGTCCTTTCTGCTTCATTTCTAGTCCTGAAGCTGGCTGGGTAGGCGAAGGTTGGGAGAAGCCACTCAGCCCCTGGCAGGTCCATCCCTCCCCCTGTACCAGCTCAGACTTGGCTGTGACCCTGACTCTGGCCCAGCCGTGGATATTGGATAAGGTCATTCCTAACAACTTGCTCTTTTCTGCCCTCAGAGAGCTGCGGCCATAGGCATCACCCAAGTGGTTATTTCTCGGATCACCATGGCAGCCCCTGGCATGAGTAAGATGGGGGCCCCTGGAGCACATGATAGAGGCCTCAGCCACACTCAGCTTTCGGGTGGGAGGTGGGACCCCAGCTTCTACAGCGATGCTTCTCATACTGGTTTGCTTGAGTGCTGAAAGCCACAGGAGAACCACACTGTAGTTCTTGGGACATCAATTGATGAGACACTTGACGTTATTTTTATTCAGCACATATTTCTTAAGTACCTTCCATGTACTGGACACAGTGTGGGGTGCCGGGGAGACAGTGGTAGCGAAAATGAATCCCCTTCCCTGGTTGTGCTTCCAGCAGGGGCATGTTACAGGGGAAGATAAAAAGTCTGTTTACATGAGCTCTCAGAGATAGTTTTGAGTTTTGAGGACACTTTGGGCCTGGGCCCGTGTTCTATTGTTGCAGGTGTGCTTTGGGAAGCACCCTTCTGCTGGGACTTGGGGGACAAGTCAGAGTGGCCGTGCCTTCTGTCTGCCATTCTCCCAAATGAAAAGTATTTTCTGGAACTTCTGTGGAAGGAGGGAGAATCATTCAGTCCCTGATCTGACTTCGGAAAGGGGTCTTAGGGAGGGTCTTACAGGTCCCCCCGGCTTCTCCCTGGTTTCTTTCAGTCTTATTGCCAATCGTCATGGAAAGGCTGGAGAAACTGCCCTTCATGCAGGTCAGTGGGATTTCCTTTTGCCTCTTCCCTGCCCAGAGCCCTCCCACCACACCTGTGCCTGGGAGCTCCTGGTCCTCTCCTCCTTCCCTCTAGCTGCCAGTCTTCATCTCACTGAAGTAGGGCTCATCATCCCAGGCCCCCCTGGCTGCCCGCTTCAGACAACATAGCGGGTTGCTTGGCCTTGTCTACAGAGAGCAAGGAGAGCCCTTCTCCTCTCCGTCAGGGCCAGCAGTCTTATACCTGAGGCTGGTTGGTTGGTCGCGGGGCAGGCGTGGGGTTCACCTTAAGGTATGTAAGTCCCATGTGGGTTTTCCTTTTGTTTGTTTTTGTGCAGAAAGTCAAGGTCCTGCATGCGCCGTTGCAGGTTATGCTGTGTGGGTGCTTGTGAGTAACATGTTTTCTTGGTTTGGGTTCTGTGGTAGCTGGGGCACCAAGGTCTGTCTTCTTATGTCACCTGTGTTGAAGAACATGTACTCCTTTGCCTGACTTCCACAGCGCTGGAGCTCAGTACACCTGTGATCCATCTAGAGAGCTCTCACCTCATCTCTTTGGAGGAAACCAGGCTAGCTAGGCTCTGTGTACACATGCGCATGGAAGGCAGAGAGCTTGGGTACCCTCCTGTCCCAGGGTCTTCCCTCTGACCTTAAGTCTGGAGAAGAGACAAAAATGATGAGACAAATGGGAGATATCTGTAATACTATCAGCAATAAAAACTTTATTTCAAAACAATAAAATCTCAGTTATGAAAATTTAAAAAAAAACCCAACTTTATTTCAAAAGAAAAAAAAAGAGACAATCCCACCATGAAAAAGAAGTGATAGTTATGCGACATGACAGAGGTGTTAGCTAACACTCAGATCATCATGTTGCGATATGTGAATGTATCAAATCAACATCTTAAACTTCCACATTGTTACATGTCAATTATATCTCAATAAAATAAATAAATAGATAAAATACACGAAGAGACAAAAATGTGAGACAGCCTGGGGCTGTCAAGCATCCCAACCTCGCACGGGAGGAAACCACGTCATGGCAGCATTCTTAGGTGCCTGGCATCGACTGGACATGTCCTACCATTAATCATGCTTCCCAGGACTACAGGGCTAATGACGGCAACAACAGCTAACACATATTGAATGTGCCCCCTGCGCTAGTGCTGCACATCTATAATTTCACTTAATTTCCCCAGCCCTGGAGGCATAGATGCCATCATCTTCTTTAAAAAAAAGGCTTGGAGCGATTGAAAGACACTTGCCCAATTGCTGGAGCTGAGATTGGTCCTCGGCGACATGCTGTACTTCTGTTAATTGAATTACCACGGTGGGCAGTTCCCACAGGTCGGGTGCTGCACATGGGTTGTTATCGCATTGAATTCTCGCAGTGACACTGCAAAGCAGACACTCTTGTCCTCCCTCTGCTGGCCCAGAGGTAACGTGCCCCAGACTGTACAACTTCTAAGTGTCAAAGCTGTGATAGGAACTCAGGTCTGTTAGACTCCCAAGGCCCGTGAGACATGGTCCTGGACCTGCATCATCTGAAAACTTGTTCGAAGTAAAGACTCTCAAGCCTATCCCGAGACCTCCTGAATCAGCATCGCGTTTTTCTAGGCCCCTGGAGTTACTTGTGTGCACATTGAAGTTTGATCAACCCTGCCCCTTACTGTTCTCCAACAGTCCAGATGTTCAGTGAATAGAGGAGCAGGGCCTTTGGATTCACACCCCTCACTGCTTTCCCTGCGTCTCAGTGGATGCATGTGGTCTTTAGGGCTGCTGCCTGCACTCCCTAGTGACTTCATGTGCTTGAACAACAGGGGTGGATCGGGGTAAGGGATGAGGGGTGGAGGCTGACTGATTTTAATCCGTGCTAGAATGAGTATGGAGTCATGGAGCCAGCTGGGAAGGGAGGCCAAGTGAATGGGCATCTCCCCCATCCTTTAGGGGGCTCAGGCATGGCCTGTGGGGAAACGCCCCCTAATGCTTTGGTTTCTTCTTTTTTCCAGCCTCATCTTCATGGTGCCAGTGGCCTGTGGGCTCTTCCCACAGATATGGTATCAGCTATTCCTTCCTTCCTTTGTTTTACCAAATGTCCTGTCCCTACTCTCCCTGCCCTGCTTGCTGTCCGAAAGGAGAGAGGGAGGGGCAAGAAGGGCAGCATTTGTCCAGCGACAAGTGCCTGTCAGCCTAAACTCTGGGCCTCTTAACCCTGCGGGAATGGTAAGCCAGAACACGTCTCCAAAGGGATGAACTGCTTCCAGGGCAGCAAGGGCTGCCTTGGAGAGAAAGTGGGGGAACAACAAGAGACTCTGTCCTGCTGGTTGGGTTATTAGATAAATCTCCCCTGGCTGAACCCAGGTCCTTATTCTGGCTCTTATTTGCCAGAGGGTGGATGAATTGAACCTCTTCATCCACCATGTCATGGAAGGGCAGCATCAGGTGGGTGGGAGGACGGACTTGTTCCAGGAGACCAGGTATGAATACAGACCTGGAATATATTCCGAGGAGATGCCACTCTCCCCTTCCTTAGTGCTCTTAGCTCAGTGGTCATCTGTTAGATGTCTCCTGTGTTCCGAGCACTGTGCCTGTAATCTTGTGGAGAAGGTGGAAGTTGAGCACCAGGGAGAAGGAAGACAGGCCTGAGTAGAGGTAAAAGCAACATATTGTGTTGAACAGTAGCTATTACTAATTTTGAAGGAACAAATGGGGAAGGGGCTTTTGAGAGGTGGTATTTGAGTTGGTATCGAAGGGTAATTTGCTGCTGTCTAGGTAGCATACTCATAACCTTATTCTCTCTCCTCAGTGAACTGCCAGTTTCCTACCTGGAACAGGAGCTCCAAGACACCATCAAGGCCAAGTATGGAGAACTTGTGCCTTCTGTCTACTTCAATAAGGGTCTCTAAATGTCCCGCCTCAGCAAGGACCAGTCTATACCAATATTCACCAGCTCCTCCTTAGCTGCCTGTGCCCTCATTTCTCTTTGCCAACAGGGCCTAAGGCTCCGGTGTACTTGGGGGTGTATGAGGCAGCAGAATTCCTCATGCTTCTACCCAGGCACTTGGTTTATTGGGCTCCAGGGGATGAAAGTGAACAAGGGGCGGAAGACCAAATCCTCTGTCTGCTTCCCCCTTCCATCCCATGGAAACCAGGAACTGAGGCCCCCTCAGGGAGAAGTTGCTGGGACCAGAGGGAGACATTCAGCCAACCGATTGGAAAAATTAGGAAAACTTTCGGATTCTGGTACCAGCCAGATTGGGAAGAACCCCTGGGACAAAGAGAAGTTCCTACTCTTCTTTTCTCTTCCCTCTGTGTCATCTTCTCTCAAGCCATGAAACCTTTACCCATGTAGTTCTAGCTAACGCAGGAAGTATGTGTGTTGGGGGGAGGGAGGGCTGGTCTGTGTTGGGGCTCATCTCCCACTCTACCCATTCTCCTCATTGCCCCTGTCAGAAAGGTTCTTTGGGAGTGCTGCTAACCTTGAGTTTTATCAGACACCTGGGAGTTCTTAGTGCTGAAAAAAGGTCATTGTGTGAGGCAGCAGAGTTCCATGGTGCTCAAGCCCTGTCTATAGATAATTTGTTCTGCTCTAAAATCATGTCTGATTTTATTTCTGTGATTAAAAGATAATTCTGCTCAGCCTGTATGGCTCAGTGGTTGAGCATCAACCTATGAACTAGGAGGTCATGGTTTGACTCCTGGTCAGGGCACATGCCTGGGTTGTGGGCTCAATCCCCAGTAGGGGGCCTGCAGGAGGCAGCCCATCAATGATTCACTCTAATCATTGATGTTTCTATCTCTCCCTCTCCCTCTCTGAAATGAATAATACACACACACACACACACACACACACACACACACACACAGATCTAGAATGGCTGTGGCTCTGGTCACCTTGAAAAAAAAGATAATTCTACTAACTGTGAGTAAAAAGGATCTATGTAGGCATCAACTACACATTGTAATGGGTATAATTTCCTGGCTACCTCCCTTCTTCAGCCCATTCGGTTAAATACCAAAGACTGGTGTGTACTGACTAGGAAAGGGAAGTTTTATTTGGACGCCTGTTAGAGAAAACCAGCCAGGACCAAAGAGCCTTCAAGGACACACAGCAAAGCACAGTCACTTGCCCTTTCCAACTTGGCTGCTGTAGGTGATTTCTCACCCTCCTTGGGGGACTGTTGTGGCATACCTGGGGTCAGTGTCTGTCTGAGCTTTGTCTAGTAGAATTTACTGACTGTTCAAAGATAGCACTGTGAATTGAATAAATTTCTTCAAAGCACAACGAACTGTCTGCAGCTGAGTTAATAACACCTGGATGGAAAATAGGATCTGGACTGACTGTGGCCTTGGCCTGGAGGGAGGGCAACAACTTTAAGGGGAACCTACCTGTCCGAAGCCCGGAAGCCATTGTTCATCTACCTTATTACAAGGGAAAAACCCACCTGTCTGCTGGAAGCTCCAGAGAGCTCCCAGAATGGGAGCTGTGTTGCCCCCGAGCAGGAGTTGGCAAACCGTGGTCAAGGTTTTAAATGGCTGTAAAAAGGAAGAAAAGGATATGTGACAGAGACCCAATGCATGTAACATGCAAAACCTAGAGTATTTACTCTCTGGTCCTTTACGCAAGAAGTTTTTTCTACTCTGGAAAAATAGCTCTAAAAAATGCACCAGGAGCACCTGTTAAAACAGTTCATATGGCTTCCTCTTCCAGATTTTTAAATTATGTGGGTCTGGGGCAGAGCCTTGGGATTTACACTTCTGGTAATTTTCCAGTGGTGATTCTACATACTACACTTGAAGGACCATTGCTCTAATGAGAAGGGCCTCCATTCTGCAGTCATAATACTGGCTGCAATTTACTTTTTCCCTCTATTTAAAAAAAATTAAAATGTAATCCATCTCACATGAATTCATCCTATTAAAGTGTATAAATTAGTGATTTGTAGTATACTCAGCAAAGCTGTACAACCATAATCATGATCTAATTCCAGAACTTTTTCATTACCCCCAAAAGAAACTATGAATTAAGTCACTCCCTCATCCCCCAGCCCCAACCCTTCACAATCCATAATCTACTTTCTCTGTCTCTAGTTTTGCCTGTTCCGGACATTTCATATAAATGGAATCACACTGTGTGTGGCCTTCTGTATCTGGCTTCTTTCACTTAGTATAATGTTTCCAAAGTTCATGCATGTTATAATGTACAATTTGATTTTAGCTGATGTCGGAGCAGAAAGGTCTGTATCTTTGAGTTAGTTTTCTTAGGATACGAGATTTGGCTTCAGCTTTGCCCACTTCCAAAGACAAATTGGGAAATCCTTACCAGAGCTCAGAAGCAGTTTGACACTGATGTTCTTTCAAAAACCAACCACCTTTCCCTTTCCTTCCCAGTTTCTTAAGCCTCCTGGCATTCCTCCTCTCTTCACAGATGATTACTCTTCGGAAGTCTGGAGTATGTAGTGGCTACAGTTCAGAGGCACTCTGAAAAGTATTCACTCAGACTGCATTTCAGCGCCATTTTGTAAGGCCTCTGCTTTCTTTCAATGGGCTCTTGGGGGGGTGTGGAGATAAAGTTGGTGAGAGTGACTAAAATGCCTTGGTGTGGGCAGTGCTAATCCAGACTAAGTGTTTGTCCTGTCCAGTAGCTCAGTTTGAGCTCTCAGGGAAAGGGAGAAAGGGAAGTTGGGACAAAATCCTGTCTGCCAAATTGAAGCCATTGGGGTTTCCTAATGATGATAATACCTGGCCTTTATATGGCCTCTGTAACTCTTCATGCCAGGATTAAGACCCTCTGTATGGAAATAATTGGGCCCTTGCTTAGTACTCAATTTTTTAAAAAATTTACCTAAGTCTCCTTTTCCCCCCATTGACCTCTCCCCTGCTGCCCCCACCCCCAAGCATATGCTCTCACCCCCCCCCCCCCATCTGTGTCCATGGGTTATGCTCATATGCATGCATACAAGTCCTTTGGTTGATCACTTACCCCCTCACTCCCCACCTTCCCTCATAGGTTGGACAGTTTGTTCGATGCTTCTATGACTGGTTCTATTTTTGTTCATCAGTTTATGTTGTTCATAATATTCCACAAATGAGTGAGATCATGTGATATTTATCTTCCTCTGACCGGCTTATTTTGCTTAGCATAATGCTGTCCAGGTCCATCCATGCTGTTGCAAATGGTAAGAGTTCCTTCTTTTTTATAGCAGCATAGTATTCCATTGTGTAGATATACCACAGTTTTTTCTTTTTTAAAAATACATTTCTTTATTGATTTCAGTGAGGAAGGGAGAGGGAGAGAGAGATAGAAACATCAATGATGAGAGAGAATCATTGATTGGCTGCCTCCTGCACACCCGCTACTGGGGATCAAGCCCACAACCCGGGCATGTGCCCTTGGCCAAAATTGAACCTGGGACACTTCAGTCCGCACACTGAGCCAAACCAACTGGCTAGAGCAATGTACCTCAGTTTTCTAATCCACTCATCTGCTGATGGGTGCTTAGGCTGTTTCCCAATCTTAGCTATTGTAAATTGTACTGCTGTGAACATAGGGGTGCATATATCCTTTCTGATTGGTGTTTCTGGTTTCTTGGGATATATTTCTAGAAGTGGGATTACTGGATCAAGTGGGAGTTCCATTTTTAATTTTTTGAGGAAACTCCATACTGTTTTTCACAGTGTCTGCACCAGTCTGCATTCCCACCAGCAGTGCAAGAGGGTTCCTTTTTCTCCGCATCCTCGCCAGCACTTGTAGTTTGTTGATCTGTTGATGATAGCCATTCTGGCAGGTGTGAGATGGTACCTCATTGTCGTTTCGATTTGCATCTCTTGGATGATTAGTGACTTAGAGCATGTTTTCATATGTCTCAGTACTCAATCTTTATTTATCCCCTATGGAGCTTGATTGTGGAATAGATAAATTGCTAAGAAACTTGAGATTGACAAAAATACTTGTTACCTTTTGCAGCACTTGGGAAAGCAGGATCAAGACAGAGGCAGAACTATGGACCTTCTTATGTTGGGACAAAACCAGTTTTCTTCACTCTTACCTGTTGCCCACTTTGCCACCATTTAAGCCAAGAACAAACTCCCTGTGGGCTCAGGCATAGGGCCAGAACTCTATAATG
The DNA here is from genome assembly GCF_028538775.1 of Myotis yumanensis. Classification (NCBI taxonomy): domain Eukaryota; kingdom Metazoa; phylum Chordata; class Mammalia; order Chiroptera; family Vespertilionidae; genus Myotis; species Myotis yumanensis. The sequence goes on along the minus strand of NW_027223764.1, from coordinate 17,005,474 downwards.
CTTTGAGAAGAAAATGACAGCTACAGGTAGCTGGTTTCTCTGTCATTTTACTATCATTGATTAAGTTCACAGTTGGGTCCTGTACAGGATGCTGTAGGGATTTCTTAGGAAATGAGTAAGACTTGGTGTGCTGTACAAAATGCTGCAAACTTAGTAGGAGGGGTCATCCAGGCAGATACAGATTAGATACACTGTGGTGGGAGTGTTATGTGAATCCAGAAGAAGAAACAAGGGGGTGGGAACTAGGAGTTTGTATGTGTAGTGTGTAAACGAAGTTAAGTGTATCGTGTAACACAGCACATTGAGGATCTCCTAAGTGTACCAGTGTGAGCAGAATGTGTGGGTGGCAGGTGAGATAAAGAGAAGTATGCAGGAATCAGGACACAGGACCATACTGAGAAGTTTGGACTATATATCCTGTAGGGAGGTTGTTGTGTGTTTTTTTGGGGGGTGGGGGAGGGTGTTAATCCTCACCCAAGGATATTTTTTCATCGATTTTTAAAGAGAGTGGAAGGGAAGGGCGAGAGACAGAGAGAAACATCGATGTGAGAGAGACACATTGATTGATTGCCTCCCCACAATCCGAGGTAGGTGCAACCCGAGGCAGGCACCCTTGACCAGAATCAAACCCAGGACTCTTCAGTCCACTGGCCGATGGATGCTCTGTACACTGAGGGAAAGCCATGAGACAAAAACGGTGTTGTGTGTGTGTGTGTGTGTGTGTGTGTGTGTGGTAGAGCACCCTTGTGGTGGTGTGTGAAAGGAGACCATTGTGTTTAGGCAGAAGAGGAGAACATGGATGAAAGCCTTTGGGGTGGATTTCAGAGCTACTTTTGTGGTAGAGGGACTAGAATCTCGTCCCTGGAACTTGTGGTGACAAAGCACTGCGCCTCAGGCAAAGGCACTGTCTCCTAGGAAAGGCCAGCGGCCCCAAGCTATTGCTTGGGCAGTTTGAGACCAGCAGAGGGACCCGGGTACTGAGGCTGTGCTTCAAGACAAAAGATATCAGAACATTTTTAGATTGCAGTTGTTTCATTCTTTAGGAGCGCCCGGCTACCTTCTTAAAAAACAAACATTTGCCAACACCATTTCGAATCATCACACTCCTTCTCTTTCTTTGCTAAACTGTGGAAACCTCGTACTTCCGCCACACTCAAGATGGCTACATCCGATTAGACTTTTCAATACCACGCGTTGGAGGAGGCCACGCCCCCGGCCGGAGCGGCTTCCGACACTCCGCATTGACATGGCCCGCAGCACCCAAGATGGCCCAGCTTCCTCCTACTTTTCATTGGCTGGATCCTTCTCGTTTTCCTTCTTCACTGGGCGGGACTTCAGTAGGGGGCGGGACTTCGCTTTGATCGACAGCCATTTGGATGAATGGACGCAGGGCAGGGGCCAATGAAGTGCTGGAACTGGAGAACCTCCCAGTGTTTGGGAGGGTGTGTTTGCCGGGGTGGAGCCGAGCCGGAAGCGGGAGGGGAGAGCGAAACAGGAAAAGAAGGGAAGAAGGAAGAAGAGGAAAGAGGTGGAGAGGGAGGAGGAGGAGGGTGGTGGCGGCGCCGTGGCGGAGGAGCAGGAGCAGGAGGGGGATGGAGAGGAGAAGGCTCCTGGGTGGCATGGCGCTCCTGCTCCTCCAGGCGCTGCCCAGCCCCCAGTCAGCCAGGGCTGAACCCCCGCAGGTAAGGGGGAGGGGGCGTCCGGGCCCGGCTGGGAGCCTGGGGGTCGTCGAGGCCCGGCTGGAGGAGGCTGGAGACGGCCTCGCTGCTAGCTGGAGGGGCTGAGGGAGTGCTGTTGCCAGGAGTTGAGGGGTCCGGAGCGGGACCCCTATGCGTGGAGGGGCCAGGACCTCAGGGGGCGTCGGTGTGTCGCTGAGGGACACCTGTTTTGGTTTCTGGCAGGTCGGCAGAGGCGTGGTGCCAAGCGAGTGCGGGCCTTTGAGACGGCTGTTAGGTCAGGTGGGCCGGGACAGTGATGCCAGGCGGGGGCATGCGGGGGGCATTCGTGTTCCCCGTGGAGCAAGTCTCCAAGCAGCGGCGCCGCGTGCCCGTCCGCGCGGGTCGGGTCCGTGGGCTCCCGAGCCAGCCAGAGGGGGGAGGGGCTGAGGGTATTTAGTTCAGGCTGGAGCAGGGGCAAGTTCTGAGGGCACCATTTTTAATCGTGGTTGGAGGCAGGACCCTTGGGAGGCAGGTGGGATGCAGTGGGCCGGGACCCCTGAGGAGGGGGGTTCCAATAAGCTTTGACTGTTCGGCTGGCCGGCTGGGGAGAGCCCGTCTCTCACGCTGATCGGGGCTAGCCTCCTGGAGCACCCCAAATGGAGCTCTTCTTGCTGGGTGGCTGGCTTTTTATCCAGGCAGAGAAGCTGGCTTGTGTTGATTCCAGCTCTGGCTGGCGTTTCGAAACCTTAATGGGAGCATTACTCCTGGTGCCAAGTTGGGTGGGGTGCACTAGGGGTAATCACCCCTCCTTTGCTTGCGTCTGGCAAGGCTTTCCCATTCTATTTTCTTCACTTTCTCTTCCCTTCCCTGTCTTTTCAGAAAGACACACACACGATGGCAGAATCTATACAGCCCCTAGCACTTGAACCTTGCGTTGTGATCAAGAGTAGAAGCAGAGTCCCAGCAAACATACTTATCTTTCCCATAAGGAGTTCACGGGCTTGTCGATTTACATACTGTATGCATCTTTGTTTTGTCCATTAGTATTCTTTATTTTAAAGATTAAATGAGGTGAAATTCACATAAGCTATTTAAAACCATGTAACCATTTTAAAGTGAAAAATTCAGTGGCATTTAGTATATTAACAATGTTGTGCAATCACCGCCTCTGTCTAGTTTCAAAACATCCCAAAAGAGAACCCCCCTACCCATTAAGCAGTCCCCCCCTGTTCTCCACTTCCCCCGTCCCTGGCAACCACCAATATGCTTTCTGTCTCTATGTGTTTACCTATTCGGAATATTGCATATAAATGCAATTCTACAGTGTGGCCTTTTGTGTCTGGGTTCTTTCCCTTAGTATACTGTTTTCCAGATTCATCCATGTTGTAGCATGGACCAGTACTTAATTATTTTTTATGGCTGCGTAATACTCCACTGTATGGCTATACCACAATTTGCTTATTCATTTTTCGGTTGAAGTGTCCTGTTTTTTTCTTCAGAGTATTTTTATGTATATTAGAAATAACACATGAACGTAATAGAGCTCATTTTCTGGGCCAGTATATTCCCTTTCCTAGGTCTGAACTCTTTCGTGTTAGGCTTTGTTGGGGTTCTTTATTTTCCCAGTTAAAAATCAAACTAGTTGCCGAAGCTGGTTTGGCTCAGTGGATGGAGCGTCGGCCTGCGGGCTGGAAGGTCCTGGGTTCCATTCTGGTCAAGGGCATGTACCTGGGTTGCGGGCACATCCCCGGTGGGAGATGTGGAGGAGGCGGCCGATCGATGTTTCTCTCTCATCAATGTTTCTGGCTCTATGTCTCTCTCCCTTCCTCTCTGTGAAAAATCAATAAAATATATTAAAAAAAATAAAAATCAAACTAGCAGGAGAAATAAATTTTCTTTGTCTATTAGAAAAGTTACCACCATTTGGACTGGTAAAATTAAGTATAAATGCTGACAGAACAAAACATAGAACAAACTGTTGTTTTTCCTTTGCACCTGTCTATTTCTGTCTCTCCAAAGGCTGTTTCCCAGTTAGTAATAAATAAATAACGTTGCTAAAGGGTTGATTTAGGAATATTGAGCCTTCGGAGATGGGTGCCCAGGGTCTGTGGACTGCCTCACCCCATTGGAGAGGAGGGGTAGACCTCATAGTCAGTGGTGGGAAACATCCATTTCTTTAGCAGGAGGAAGAATGGCAAGCGGAGGTTCCTTACCATGTCATGCAAGCCTGGGAGAAAATGTGGGAGAGGATCTTCAGTGCCATGTCCTAAGTGCAGTTTGTTGAGCACAGGCCATTTTCTTATCATTTCTCTGGCACCTCCAAAGCTTACTTTGGGGACAGGGTGGCTTTTGTACTTTGTTCCATTTGGATGGATGCACTGACCAGCAGCTATTATGTGGTTACAGTTCCTGCAGAGAAGGGAAGGTTTCTATAATGAGTGGTCTCCCTCTTCCTGACCCCTTCCCCCATACACCTCCACCCCTACTTAATGCCTTGTCTCTTTGTCGGAGATACTGTACTAGTATATCTGTAGTGAGATTTGTGTTTTGAATTTTAACTTTTGGAACGGAAGTTGTTATATAATTATTAACTCTGAATCTACCACAATTTAGCCAATTTGGTCGTTGTTGATTTTTGGCTTGTAGAAATCAGTAAAGTAAAAGATTCAGAGACCATTTTGGCCCAGGACCTACTTCAGGTACGCACTGTCCTTATTTCAACAAGTGACTTCCAGCTAACTCTGAATTGAGGAGGACTCTCCACATTTACTCCTTGTTGAAATGGTGTGAGTACCTTATTGCATTTTCCCCCCTTGAAATGGCTCTATTAAGTACAACTTTTTTTAAAATATGCATTTAATATAAGAAAAGCATGATATTTAGGTGGCTTGCTTTCCCTCTTAATAGCTCTGCCCTGGAACAGCCATTTCTTGGCTATCCTGGCCCAGGAAAGTTCATCAGCTTAGTTCACTTCTGTGGTTAGGAACTTAGACTTAACTCTCCTATACGTTACTGCAACTCAGTTATGAGTCCTTGAATCCATAGAAAATTAAAAAAAAAACAGTAAGGTCTCCAAATAGTAAGGCCTTGGCATTTATCTCTTCCAGTTAAATTATGATTGAGATACATAGATTTCTTTTTTCTCTTTTTGATTAGGCTTAACCAGAAAAATCTGGCTATATCATCTAAAATAAAGATTTAGTAAAAAAAAGTATTTTTCCATGAAGTGACTCGACCAATGGCCTTCTGGGCACAAATCTCTCGAGATGCGTTACTTTTCCTCTGCCACGCTTACAACTTTGAATTGGATGGGGGCCCTCGTCCCTGCAGTCCCTCCCCCCCCCCCCCGCCCCCGCTCTCAATAGTATACCCATTGGCCCCTAATTCCCTCCTTTACTCACCTACATTGCCCCAGTTTTCAGTCCAGAAGCCCTTCTTTCTTTAAAAATGGCATTTCAGTGCAATCACCAACACTCCTTCTTGTAGAATAATGGGATAGGAGACTTCCGGATTCGAATCCTCTTTCCTTCATTTTCTTAGTCTGTTTTACACACCAAAGTGAACAGTTGTCGAAAATCAATACCTTGAGTTTCTGCAAATCCTTTCAGTAGAATTCAGCAACATACACTGAAATGTCTACTCTGTAGCAGGCTATTCTAGCTAGGCTTTGGGAACCCTCAAATAAGTAACGGACTCCCTGTCCTCAAGGAGCTGGTCATCTTGTGGGAAAGACAGCACACACAATGATTTGTAATCCAGAGGGGTCAATGTTGTAATGGAAATGCAAACAAAGGCCAGTGGGAGCAACTGATTCTGCTAGGGCCAGGGGAAGGTGGGGGTTAGGGAAGAGGCACTTGGACGTGCTCTGAAGGATAAAGGATAAGAGAATGTCTGTAGAGCAGGAAGGGGAGAAGCCCATTCCAGAGAGAAAATGGAGCATGCATTTGGAGGAGGCACATAGTCTGTGACAGAATCTTCCTATGTGGGTGTGAGAAGAGGAGTGTGCAAGTGGTGAGACTTGAAAGGTGGACTGTGGTTAGATGGTAAAGGAGGCCTTTTATCTGTTCATTGATGCAGTGCTTATCCAGTAGAATGTTCTGTGATATTGGAGGGAATTATCTATTTGCACTGTTCATTTTGATAGCCACTTATCCACGTGTGGCTCTTGCGTATTTGAAATGTGACTAGGATAACTGAGGAACTGAATTTTTAATGACATTTAATTTTTTATATCAACTTTCTTGAGATATAATTAACATGTCAAAAGATTCACCCTTTTAAAGTGTACATAAAATGCCTTTTTAGTAAGTTACAGAGTTGTGTGACCATTACCACTATCTAATTTTAGGACATTTTCAATCACCCCATAAAGAAGCCTCATAGCCATTAGCAGTCTCTCCCCTTTTCACACCCTCCTCCCCCAGCCCCTGACAACCACTAATCTACTTCTGTCTCTATGGCTTTGCCTATTCTGGACAGTCCATATAAACGCAATCATGCACTTATGTGGTCCTTCGTGACTGGCTTTCACTTAGCATAATGTTTTTAAGATTCATCAATGTTGACAGATCAGTTTATCATCACATATATCAGTATATTATTCCTTCCTGTGGACGATTAATATTCAGTTGTATGAATGTACAATATTTTATTTATCCATTCCTAAATTGACGGTCATTTAGGCTCTTTTCACTTCTGGGTTATTATGAATAATGCTTCTGTGAACATGCGTGTACAAGTTTTTGTGTAGACATATGTTTTCATTTCTCCTGGGTATGTACCTAACAGTGGAATTGCTGGATCATATGGTAACTCTATATGTAATCTTTTGAGAAATTGCCAAACTGTTTTCCCAAATGGTATGATGTTTATTATAATTAATTTAAATGAAATAGCTACATGTGGCTACTGACTACATATTAGACGATGCAAATCTAACAGCTTTCCAATGGGGGCATGGGGTATAGTCTAACACAGTGGTGAGGTCATGAGCTCTGGGGGCAGCCCACCTGAGTTCCAAACCTGACTGTTCTACTTAACTATCCTTGAGCAAATTACCTAACCTCTTTGTGCCTTAGTGTCCCCATCTATAAAACGGGAGTAATAAGTAAATAAAACCTAATGGGTTTGTCCTGAGGTGAAAAGACAATATATGTAAGGCTCTTGGAATATGTTTAATGGTTATTAAATATAATAATTACTACTGTTAATATTGGTGGTCCTCAGAGTACATTGTGGTTGATACGTAATTATCAACTCCCAAACTAAGTTTGGAAACAGATTTGAAAGTGACTTCCTTGATTCTATTCCATCACTGAGTTTAAGTTTGTCCCTGTTATCTTTTAGCTATGTAGGTCACTTTTCATGGTGAGTCTATGTGTTCAGAGCAGTGGTTCTCAGTTGGAGACAGTTTTGCTGCTTCCAGAGGACATTAGTCAGTGTCTGGAAGCATTTTTGGTTTGTTACAGTTTGGGAGTGCTACTGGCATCTAGTGAGTGAAGGCCAGTGATGCTGCGAAACATCCTACAATGCTCAGGATGGTCCTTCTCAACAAAGGATTGTCTTTGTTGTGAGTAGTGCCAAGGTTGAGAAACTCTGGTTTCTTACCAGGTCCTACTTAATTATCACAGGGTTTGAGGTCAGCTTTCCTATGAAGAGAGAGCATAGCATTATGAAGTGTATGAAATCCTCTGACAAAACAATTTAGGTGGGATAATCTAAAGCTTTAAATCCTGAATCTTGATTACTCTCAGATTTGTTGACATATGTTACCAGTCAGCCCTACTTTGTCAGCCAACACCAAACATTTTGAAAAAAAGCATATTTTTTTAGTGTGGTTTAGTAAGCAGGTGAGCCCTCCCTTAGTCACCCAGTCTTGAACTTTCTTTTCCCTTGCTTTGGGCTGCCTTTGTGGTTTTATTTGAAGAACATGTTTGTTTTCGCCCCAGTGAAGCTGATGGCCAGTTACTTTCTTTTCTCAGTGTCCTCCATGGCCCTTGTCGGAACTGAGTCATGTTCTTAGAACTTTTTCCTCTCCCCCTTCCAAGTCTTGGCTCTACTCTTATGCGCAGCCTCACGGACGTTTGCTTGTTCTCATACACGCTCAGCCTGCAGACACTATTAGGTGTTTTCAGGGTCACCAGGAGGGAAGCCGACTCCTGCACGTCAGGAAGGCTGTGTCTAGAGGAGAGCCTTCTCCTTCAAGCCTCAGGATACAGCTCATTGTGGATGTTGGGCACTAGCCAGCAACTCTTATGAATACTGTGGCTACTTTACATGGCTTTGGGTACAAAATTCCAACTGCCTTTGGAATTCCTGGCCATCCATATGCCCTAGAGGGCCTCTTTCCTGTCATAGATTGTTAGGAATAACACTTGAGGGACCATCAGGACCCAGGTGGGTTTATTTCTTACCCTACAATCCCAGTTGTGGGCACTGCCAGGACCACCGTTCCAACTATAAGTTCAGAGACAGTCAGAGCAGCCACTGAGTGACAGGGAGCAGTGACAGTGGGTTCTGCTGACCTGTCTACTCAGTGGCATACAACTGGCAGGCTGATGTCTGGCTGTGGGCACCTCCCTTTTGGACCATCCTTTGTATTTCCACTAGGTGGAGCAAAGTCTGGCCAAAAAACTGCTTGCAATGTGGAAACCACAAACAAAGAAACCCAAATAAATAGAGAACATTGCAATCTGGGAAATAAGGAGAGGGGAAACATATCTCATCCTATTGAATTCTACGGCTTGTTGATACAATTCTGGGCTTTCCCAGTGTGGGAATTAAAGTAGGTCATTCTCCCAGACTTGTAGATCGCCAGTCCTGCATGGGATGCTCTTACTCACTCAACTACATTCCCATGGCCTTGATTTATTTACTTTTGGTTTTCTTCTTTCCATACTTTCTTCTGTGGGAAAGCAGATGAGCTGTGTATATATCTTCTGTTCCTAGTGCCATCATCTCCCTCAGAGGGCCACAGCTAAGTTTTGATTCATGATCTTAGGTGTTTTAAAGAATTTAATTTAAACTTGTTTTGGAAGAGGTAAAAGTGAGCGGAAGACGATGCAAGAATATTTGTGGCTGGGAAGGGTGGGACCTAGAGTCAAGTTATAAAAACATGTCTGTTTTTATTTTTAAGTATCAAGCAAGACAGATCTTATGTCATAACACTGTTTCATCAAACATTCTTGCAGATCAGAGGCATCTGTTCATGGCAAAAGTATTCATGTTTTTCATAATTCTACATGCCTTTTTTGTTCACCCTTTCCTAAATTATGTTCCTCACCTAAACTTGGCAGTTTCACTCCATTTGTATTAAAAATCAACCTAACATAGAAACAACAACAAAAAACTCCACAGCTTCATTTATTGCTCGGCCATTGTGGCTCAGTAGTTGAGCATCGACCTAAGAACCAAGAAGTCACAATTTGATTCCCAGTCAGGGCACATGCCAGGTTGTGGGCTCCATCCCCAGTGTGGGGCATGCAGGAGGCAGCTGATTAATGATTCTCTGTCATCATTGATGTTTCTTTCTCTCCTCCCTTCCTCTCTGAAATCAATAAAAATATATTAAAAAAATAAAACAAAAAAAAATAGAACTCCATAGCTTCATTTATTGGTCAGAAATTAGTATTTTCCCTTTAGTGGCTTCTTTGGGTGAGAAAGTTAATATTTGGCTTTTTACACTGGGATGTTGGAGCATTATAGCTCCTTAGTACTAGAATAGTGTGAGAGTTGAATAGTATGAGAAGTTCATCATCCTGTGTATTTTTTTCTTATTTCTTTAAATATATATAGGTATATATATATTCAATTTCCTGACCGGGAATTGAACCATGTCCTCCCTGTTCATAGGTCGATGCTCAACCACTGAGCCACACCAGCCAGGCTCACATCAGTTTTTAACTACACAAAAATAACACATGTCCATAACAATGTTAAATTATGTAGAAAAACAGAAATGCTTAGAGTAAAAGGTGAAAGTCTGTGGTTTGGTGTGTATTTTTGGTGGTTTTTGTGCTTCTGCTGCCAATTTATAGATATACAGGGTGGACAAAGGTAGGTTTACAGTTGTGAGTACACGAAACACAGTTTATTTTGTATTATTACTTATTATTATTGTATTATTTGTATTATAACTGTAAACCTACTTTTGCCCCAACCCTTTAGTAATAAATTCACGTGTGTGTGTGTGTGTGTGTGTGTGTGTATGTGTATCTCCTATAAATAAATGTAAAGTTGGTGGTATGTGTAGGGTTCTTTATTGTCTTTCATTTTTTAAAACAAAAATGGGGTAATTTATAACATGCACTTTTTAAAACCTAAATATATTACATTATACCTTTGATTTTTTTTTCTTTTTTAAACATTTTAAAAATTACATCCAATATTTTTTTGGTGTTTTGTTTTTTTTTTAATCCTCACCTGAAGGTATTTTTTCCATTGATTTTTTTTTTAGAAAGAGAAGGGGAGGAGGAGAGAGAGACGGAGAGAGGGAGAGAGAGAGAGAGAGAGATGAAGAGAAGAGAGAAGAGAAGAGAAGAGAAGAGAAGAGAAGGGAAGAGAAGATAGAAAAGAAGAGAAGAGAAACATCTATGTGAGAGAGACACATTGATTGGGATCAAGCCTGGGGAATCGAACCCAGGACCCTTCGGCCTGCTGAACCAAACTGGCCAGCGCACCTCTGATGTTTTTTAAATGCTTGTATGTTATTGCATTAGACCTTTATTTATTTAATCACTCCTTTATAGATAAACATGCGTTGTGTCCAAGTTTTTTCTAGGTAAACATTGTTGTACTTAATTTCTTTCTGTAATTGTGCTGGATTCCTAGAAGTGGCATTGGGGATTGTGAAGTTATAGGGTATGAAATTTGGGTTCAGTCGTGCCAAATTGCTCTCCTCAGTGGTTCTATCAGTTTACATTCCCATTACTAGGGTATGCAAGGGCTCATTTCCCCAAAGTGTGAGCAGCATTTCTTGATCTATGTTCTGTGCTTATTCTTGAAGAGGTTCCTTCTGATTCTTAACATGGGCACTTGGGGAACATTTCACTTTACTTCCTCAATGGTTTGTAGGTCTCTAACTAGCTTAGCTTCCAGTCCCTTCTCTGTCTGCAATCCCACTGTTCCATTTGCTGAGGAGGAGGATTCACCTAAGGACAGGGAGCCTATAGCTAGAGAAGTGTAGAAATGCCTGCCCAGGTGCTGAAGGAAGTGGTTTGTATTCCCCTGGAAAATGTCCCGTAGGTGCTCTGGAGCAAAATGTTGCCCAGTTACTATGTAACACACAAGTCTAATTGCATGCCCGCCCAACCAACCACCTATTTGTGATGGTCATTCCAGGAGAGGGGACCTTTGGAAGTAACATTGCTGAGAGTACAGACTCTGGAGCCACACTACCTCCCTATAATCTTGGACTAGTTAGTTAACTCAGTTTTCTCATCTGTATAATGGGATAATAGCACCTAGCTTATAGGGTTATTGTGAGGATAAATTGAATAATACTTACAAAGCACTTAGAATAGTACTTGCCACCTAGTAATTAGAAAATGCTAATCTTTATTATTGTTATTATGTTTGGGGAACCTTTAAGGCTTCCCTATTTCTTGACTGACTCAAGATCTGTTTCCAGTGGAGGAATTTAAGAATATATTTTGGTTAACTCCTAGTCCAAAAGGCATGTGTGTTACTTTCCATATCATCAGATGAGAGGAGTTTTTCCAGCAATTGTTTTCTAATAATAAGGAACGAAATTGTAGAGCAGGTAAGTTAGAATATATACTATTATTCTGATTTGTACATCATTGTTGTTCTCTTGAGTAGAGAAAAGAGTGGAGGGTTACCACCAGCAAGGAAGTGTGATGTTGTCTCAAGTGTGGGAGTTGTGGTTCATCATTCTGACCACAGGGCTAGACCCCATGCAGAACACTGTGTACTGTACTGAGGTGAGGCGCTCTCTGGGGCTGCTTGACACCTGACCCCAACCTCCATTTGGTACATCCTGTCATCCTATTCTGAGGTAAAGATGGTTTTTGAGGCCTTTTTTTTTTAAAAAAACACCCACCAAACAGCTTTTTGAGATATAATTCAGATACCATAAAAATTAACCTTTTAGATTGTACAATTCAGTGGTTTTAGTAAATGGAATCGTATACCATGTGGTATTTTGTGACTGGCTTATTTCACTTAGCATAATATTTTTGCAAGGTGCATCCATGCTATAGCATGTGTCAGTATTTCATTTCTTTTTATGGCCAATTACTATTCCATTGTATGGGTGTATCACACTTTATTTATCTCTTCATCAGTTGATGGACTGTTGCATCCTGCACTCCCCCTACTGGGAATCGAGCCTGCAACTGGGACATGTGTCCTGATGGGAATCGAACCGGCCACCTTTTAGTGCATGGGACATTGCTCAGCCAACTGAGCCACACCAGCCAGAGCTACGTTTACCTTTTTTTGTTTATTTGTTTAATATATTTTTATTGATTTCAGAGAGGAAGGGAGAGGGAAAGAGAGATAGAAACATCACTGATGAGAGAGAATCATTGATTGGCTGCCTCCTGCACACCCTCTACTGGGGATCAAGCCGCAACCCGGGCATATGCCCTAGACCGAATCGAACCCTGTACCCTTCAGTCCACAGGCCGACGCTCTATCCACTGAGCCAAACCAGCTAAGGCGAGCTATGTTTAACTTTTGAGGAACTGCCAGATTATTTTCCATAGCAGCTGTACCACTTTACATCCCCACTGACAATGTATGAAGGTTTCAATTTCTCCACATCCTTTTCACTTGTCTTTTATATCATAACCAACCTAGAGTGTGTAAAGTAGTACCTCACTCTGGTTTTGATTTGCATTTTCTTAATAACTAATGATTGAACAGCTTTTCATATTTTTATTGGCCATTTGTATATACTTGGAAAAAATCTATTTGATTTTTGGCCTGTTTTAAAGTTCCTTATCTGAAGGGAAAGGGGCCAGCCCAGGGGGAGATTTTCCTTTCACCTAGATTTAAGGCTCTGGCCATGTTACTACCTGTTCTCCTGAGTCTAGCCAATTGCTTTACCTTTCTGAGCTTTCATTACTTCCATCAGCATTGTCCAAAGACTGCCTGAGGCAGCCATTATCTGCAGTAAGAGGCCCATGTGGTTAAAGAAGTCTACTGTCTTGGTCTCTTTTGGAGATTCATGATGACCATACTCTACAGTTAAGCCACTGAAGAATCCTACATTTAAGCCTAATGAGTCCTTTGTCAGATAAATGATTTGCAAATATTTCCTCCCTTCCATTTTTATGTTGTTGGTTTTTTTCACTTTCTTGATGGTATCCTTTGAAGCATAACTTTTTAATTTTGACGATGTTCAGCTTATCTATTTTTTCTTTTATCACTTGAGCTTTTCATGCTCCACAACCTGGGCATATGCCCTGACTGTAAATCGAACTGTGACCTCTTGGTTCATAGGTTGACGCTCAACCACTGAGCCATACCAGCTGGGCTCCTTAGTTCTTTTAATAAAAATAAAGAGAATTAACCCATGTACCCATCACCAACTTCAGCAATTTTGTCATGGACAGTCTTGTTTTATTTATTTCCCCTTTCATTTCCATTCATCCCCAGTGAAATTATTTTGAAGCAAATCATAGATTTCACATCATTTCAACCATAAATAGTTCCACTTGAATGTCTAAGAAATAAAAGTGTTCTGTTCCTCAAAATAAACACCATCCCATATCATTCCCTAAAACATGACAATAATTTCTTACTGTTATAAGATAGGATCTTGCATGGAACCATTTAAATTAGATCCTGGGGTAAAAACTATTAAAAAAATTCAACTAATTATGACAGCTCTTCAGTTTTCATAAGTAATTAACCCTCACTAAGTATTCCGCTACTTAAAAAACGTTACTCCCCATCTCTGGCTGGGTGGCTCAGTTGGTTGGAACATCATCCTGTACGTGGAAAGGTTGCGAGTTTGATTTCTGTTCAGAGCACTTACCTAGGTTGTGGGTTTGATCCCTGGTTGGGGCATGTACTGGAGGCAACCAATCAATGTTTCACCTCTCTCCCTCCCTCCCTCCCTCCCCCCCCCCCCCCCTCCCTGCCCCCTTGGCTGGTATGGCTTAGTTGATTGGAGCTCTTGTCCTGTATAACAAAAGGTTGCGATTCGATTCCTGGTTAGGGCACATGCCCAGGTTGGAGGCTTGATCCCTGGTAGGGGACATGCAGGAGGCAACTAATTGATATTCTCTCACATCAATGTTTCTCTTTCTCTTTTTTTCTCTCTCAAAATCAACAAAAATATTTTAAAAAATCAATGGCAGTCTATCCTCAGATGAAGATTAAATACAAACAAAAAACCCCACGTTACTCCCCAACAATACCCTTCAAAAGTGGTTCTCCAGCCACAGCTTTCTCTTTTTTCACTTGAACAGGTCTAGTGGTGGAGTTTTAATCACGGCAAACCCTTTGTTACATCCCTCAAAACTTTCATTGTCATTTTGTTTGGCACACATTCATTTCTAACTTCTGCCCATTAGCTTATGACTTTTGCCCTCAATTTCTAGTGTAGGGAGACTTTTTGGAAAAACCCTCCCCTTATCTGAGATTGCACAAATGTTCAGAGAAATCTGTGAAAATAAGGAGACCCCCATGAGTGCACTTTCTTTTATTAATCTTCACTTGAGGATGTTTTTCCATTGATTTTTAGAGAGAGTGGAAGAGGGGGAGAGATACACAGAGAGAAAAATTGGTGTGAGAGAGAGACATTGATTGGTTGCCTCCCATGCCCCGACCCGGCTGGGGATCGAGCCTGCAACCAAGGTATGTGCTCTTGATTGGAATTGAACCCATGACTCTTCAGTCCAGGGGCTGACGCTCTAAACCAGGGGTGGGCAAACTTTTTGACTCGAGGGCCACAATGGGTTCTTAAACTGGACCGGAGGGCCGGAACAAAAGCATGGATGGAGTGTTTGTGTGAACTAATATAAATTCAAAGTAAACATCATTACATAAAAGGGTACGGTCTTTTTTTTTTTTTTTTTTTAGTTTTATTCATTTCAAACCGGCAGGATCCGGCCTGCGGGCCGTAGTTTGCCCATGGCTGCTCTAAACAATAAAACTTAAAAAAAAAAAAAAGACCGTACCCTTTTATGTAATGATGTTTACTTTGAATTTATATTAGTTCACACAAACACTCCATCCATGCTTTTGTTCTGGCCCTCCGGTCCAGTTTAAGAACCCATTGTGGCCCTCAACCCATTGTGGCCCTCGAGTCAAAAAGTTTGCCCACCCCTGGGCTAGGGCCTCATGAGTGTATGTTCTCCTTTTTAAGCTGTCCAAGGGTGCAAGCTGTGTGTCCCCCCACCCCCATTCCTGCCTGACTGACTGTGCCCACCCTCAAGATAGAGTATTAGGGGTTTCACAGCAGATGCACAAGGCTGCTGAGGGAGAAATGGAATGTAGAATATGGAGGCTGAAAGACTGTAGAGCTATGAGGCTATGAAAGAACGTTCAGTAAGAAAGAGAGTCTGTGCTAAGCAGATTTAGAGCTGAACAGGCTTAACTGTGGGACTCTTCAGAGGCTTAACTGTATAGCATGTGCATAGTAAATCTCCAAAAGTGACCTTAGACTTCTTTGACCACATGGGCCTCTTATCAGCAGAATTGGCTGCTGGGAGGGGTGGGGAGAGGGGGTTGAGGGTGGGGAGATGGTGTCTCTGGACAATGCTAACAGTAGTAATGAAGGCTCAGAACAGTCAAGTAATTGGCCAGGGTCGTGAGAATAGGTGGTCGCATGGCTGGTTAGAGTGCCAGAGCCCTGACAGAGTCTAGTTGGAAGGTAAATCTCCCCCTGTGTGTTACTCACTGGGGCTCCCTGGGAAGACCTCTGTCCCCTCAGTCAGAAGCCCTAGATCTTACTTCTGGGTCATTCACACTTTCACATCTTCAGTAGACTCCTCTGACAAGTGGGGATAGTAATAACTGTCTAGCCCTGTCACCAGCTGACGTAAGGAACAACTAAAATGGATATGAAAATAGTTTATAAACCTTGAGTTCTCTGCAAGAAAGATGATTTATTGTGTTTCTCACTGGTTAGTGCCACCTTTTCTGCAATTTCCCACTTCTTACAACTTACGGGAGTGATAAACTGTCTGGATGTTTTCTTCTGCTGTTTTTGACCATGAAATCTTAAGAGCTGGAGTAGATTTGGTTACCGCATAGCCTAAGGAGAGAGGAGGTAGTATTTGATTTACATAAGATCCAGGAAATGAGGGAAGGCATGGTGCTGGGAGCTGTGTTTCCAACGAGATCTTACTAAGTTTCACAATCCTTTATGCAGAAAAGGCAACTTCTAGGTGTTGCTTATGGAGTTATCTGGTGAATGGGAGACAAAACCAGGAGCAGCTTTGTTCCACTCGCCGTAATTGAAAAACAAATGTTGGTTTAGATCAAGCCCCTTGAAGAAGGGACTTTTGCTTTTGAGGTGGCCTAAGTACTTTAAATCCCTCAGCTGAGAAATTAGAGACATACAGATAATGAGATCCATAGAGGGTTTCCCAGTTCTTGCATCAAACCTCAGAGTAATATCCAGGTGCTTTCTTCATCTCTTAGCTGTTTATCAGGTTTCTATGGCCAGGAAAATGTTACCCACGTTAATGTTTGGGGATTCAGCTATATGAGCTTCATTTTTCCAATCTCCTCTTTAGTCATTAAGTCTGTTCAACCATGTAACAATCTTTTATTGAGGGCTTATTTTGTGCAAGGTATTGTGAGGGACACAGAAGTGAGAGTTATGGATCTTGCCCTTAAATTGCGTGAACTTTAGAAGAGGAGGTAAGCTGAGAATAAATAACTTTGCTGAGTTTATGAGCACAAAAAACAGGTAAGTGGATTTCCCTCTAAAAACACAACCAAGATGGTCTCTCTCTGGACAATGCAAATAATTGGTCTTATGACCTTAAACCTAGAGGGTCTGGTTTAAGGGACTGCTTTCAGGGACTCAGAGTTGCAGTGCCTTTAATAAAATGACTTTCATTTTAGTTTTTTTCTGTGTGCCTGCCACAATTTGCATTCACCTTTCCACCTGATGTGGACCACATCTCTCTTTGTTTTGCCCAAAGTTTAAATAAAAGTGAAGGATGAAATCAGATTTAGTAGAGACCTGGAAGACTAATTTTCCTAATGGATTTCTCTTTCCAAGTTCTGAGTGTGTATCATGTAGTGTGAATGACCTCTGTCCCTCCTTTTGTTGTTATTCCAATCTTTGGTTTAAAGAACAGTTCATTAGAACAGTTCATTAGGAGACACAAAATGTGTCTGGGGACAGCTCCGAGCTTGGCTTGCTAATTTTCATATAATTCTTGGCTACTTGCCAGTTTGGTTGAGGTTGAACTGTTTCTAGGGCAGGAAAGTTGAACCTTGCATTTTGTTTGTTGTGTGTGTGTGTGTGTGGTTGTTTTTTTTTTAAATCCTCACCCGAGGATATTTTTCCATTGATTTTTAGAGAGCGTGGAAGAGAGAAGGAAAGACAGAGAGAAATATCGATGTGAGAGAAACACATCAATTGGTTGCCTCCTGCACACGTCCTGACTATGACCTGGGCCGGGGAGGAGCCTGCAACTGAGGTACGTGCCCTTGACTAGAATCAAACCTGGGACCCTTCAGTCTGCAGGTTGACACTCTATCCACTGAGCCAAACTGGTTAGGGCAAACCTTGTGTTTTGATATGAGGGCAAACAGGCTGCTGTTATGTTTGATAAAGCTAAATTTGCAGATCCAGCAATAGCCCATTAACCATCAGTGACGGCCCACTGTCAGTGGTGAGTTTCTCTGGAGAGGGCAGCAGTGTCCATCCATGAAAGTAATAAATATTGTGGAATGATTGATTGTCAGCACAAAAGGATCTTTTTGTTAGGGGATGAGAGAGGCAAGAGGCAGAAACCTTAGGAAGCTGTTGTAAAGTGGTCTCAGCTTCTGCTACTTTCATTTCTCCATTTAAAAGACTGAGACTGTACCATTGACCAGAGTATCTTCCTTCCACCTCTCCCATTCCCAGAGTATAAGAAAGTCAGCTGAAAGATTTGTCATGTTTTAGTAGTAAATATAATTAAGCAAAAAGAGAGCCCAAGATACTTAGTAAACCAGAAATTCCTGTCCTTGATATTTTTGGCACTACTGTCGTCATTCAAAAGAAAAAATGTGCTGGTCAAAAGTACTCAGTGAAGACACATATTGTAGGGCCTCTACATTCTACCTCCAGCTGACCTTTGCTTCATCCTCCACCTTTCTTGGATGCTCCTTGTGTCCTTGTTTTCATGCTTTTGGCCATGTTTGGCCCTTTCTAGTGTGCTCATCTTCCCACCCAAACCCTACACCTTATTTTAGTACCCATCTCTCAAAACCTTCTTTGGTCATTCTATCTCTCAACAGCCTCCCTTGTTCAAGCCCTTCTTGGACTTAATGTCTTTACTCCCCTCCAACATTTATTATGGAATGCCTATGTTTGTTTCTGCGTCTGCTATCTTTTCTTCCTAATTGGGTAAATAAATAAATCCTCCAGGGCAAGACTAATTCGTTCAATAGTCCATCCATCCTTCTCATTCCCATGATATATCCTGGATGGCTGGATATATCAGGTTCCTAGGTGACTGTGACATCGGGTCCCAAAAGATAGCAAAATGTTACCTCCATATGTGTTCAAGACATTTTGGAGCCAAAATAGGCCTGGTTGAAACGCTGGTTCCACTGCCTACTAGGTGTGGGTCCTTGAATGACTTGCCTAACTTCACGGAAGCTCATGTTTTTCATCTGTTAAATGTCAGATATCAACATATGTTAGGGTCCTCTCTCTCTGAAATATATCTTTTGGTGTTTAGCAAGTGATTACATGCTACATTAAGAGTTGTATGCCCAGCCTTCTTTCTGTGAAGACTCAATAGCAAGAAAGCATCCACAGGTTTTCATGGAGACCGTGTAGAAGAAATAAGCCCCGTGACTCGGAGAGCCCCTTGTCCTCCTCAGAAACGAGGAGTGGTGTGTTTTCTTGCCTGGGCAGGCTTGCTACACGTCTGCCTTTGTTCAGCCCCAGGACACAGATAAGCTAGTATTCTTGACTTCTGGCAGCTAATTAATCCTTAGCATTTCTACTTGGCAAAGTTCTGAAAAAATCTTTGTTCTGAGTTTGGAATTCTTCCCATGGAATTCCCCAAAATAATTACTTCAGGATCCTTTTACTGGTGCCCAGCCCCACATTCATGACGTGAATCAGGTACTTGGTTTGACTCTCATGGTGGCACTCACCGTGCTTTGGTTTTGAGTTAGTATTCCAGTCTGTTGTGTGTGTGTTTTTGTCAGAACTCTAAACATTTAAGTGTGCCTGTGCCAACCTGAGGGAAAAAAGGTCTCTTATCTTAGATGTTCTGTGTCTGCCTAATAGTCTCTACTCAAAGCTCCTGGAAATAAAATGGCCTTAGATCTCTTACCCCAGAAGCCTGGAAGTTGCTGTCCTATTCTGATAAAATTCTCTCTCTTCCGATTTCTTTACTTCAAAATTAGAATTCCCCTTCAGCCTCAGCCATCCATATGACCTGAGTGTGGGAACAGGTCACCAGGTTACCTGAGATCCAGGGCATGGGAAGGTCTCCCACTCTAGCTTGCTCCTTGTATGGGGACCGGCTGTGTGCTGGGAACAAATGAAAACCTTGGGGCTTTCCCAGTCATTTACCTCACAGAACTCTGGCTGCAAAGTGAGTCAGAATGGCAGTTCTAGGGCCCAGGGGCCCTGGCTCCACATTCCAGAACATCACTGTCAGATCCAATCTAAGTGGCTGTCTTTTAAACAGGGTCCTGGGGCACTGACTAGCGACAGTGTTCAACTGACCCTCAATTCTATTTTTTTAATTTATTAGTAACTTCCCATCTAATATCTAATCTAATAAAAGACAAACATGCAAATTGACCATACCTTCGCTATGCCTTAAGCCACGCCCACCAGCCAATCAGAGCAACTATATGCAAATTAACCCAACCAAGATGGCGGCCAGCAGCCACAGAGCTGGAGCGAGCAGGAGGCTTGGTTGCTCCAGTGATGGAGGAAGCCAAGCTTCCCGCCTGCCATGGCCGGCTCTGAGCTCCACTGAAGGCAACAAAGTTTCAATTATAGAAGGTAAATAATCTCAGAATAAAAAAAGAAAAGAAAAAAAAGGAGAGGCTGGGAGCTTCCGTCACTGGGGGGCTTGGCCAGCCTGAAAATGGCCCTCAGTCCCTCACCCAGACTGGCCAGGCAACCCAGTGGGGACCCCCCGCCCTAAAGGGGGTGTGGCCAGCCTGAAAACAGCCATCAGCCCGTCACCCAGACTGGCCAAACCTCCATGGGGTGAGGGTCCCCACTGGAGGGGGCTTGACCAGCCTGCAAACAGTCATCAGCCCCTCACCCAGGCTGGCCAGGCACCCCAGTGGGGACCCCCACCCTGAAGGGGGTGTGACCAGCCCGCAAACACCCATCAGCCCCTCATCCAGGCTGGCCAGGCACCCTAGCAGGACCCCCACCCTGATCCGGGACACCCTTCAGGGCAAACTAGCTGGCTCCCACCCATGCACCAGGCCTCTATCCTATATAATAAAAGGGTAATATGCAAACTGACCCTAACAGCAGAACGACTGGGAATGACTGGTCACTATGACACACACTGACCACCAGGGGGCAGACGCTCAATGCAGGAGCTGCCCCGTGGTGGTCAGTGCGCTCCCACAGGGGGAGCTTTGCTCAGCCACAAGCCAGGCTGACGGCTGCCAGTACAGCGGTGGTGGTGGGAGCCTCTCCCGCCTCCTCAGCAGGGCTAAGGATGTCTGACTGCAGCTTAGGCCT
This sequence comes from Myotis yumanensis, assembly GCF_028538775.1. Classification (NCBI taxonomy): domain Eukaryota; kingdom Metazoa; phylum Chordata; class Mammalia; order Chiroptera; family Vespertilionidae; genus Myotis; species Myotis yumanensis. Next base: position 16,984,942 of record NW_027223764.1, on the reverse strand, counting down.
GCTCCCCGCTGGCAAGTGGACATCCCTTGAGGGCTCCCGGGCTGCCAGAGGGATGTCTGATTGCCATCTTAGGCCCAATCCCCCGGGGAGCGGGCCTAACCCAGCAGGTGGTCATCCCCCAAGGGGTCCCAGACTGCGAGGGCACAGGCCGGGCTGAGGGGACACGCCCCCCCCCTCGAGTGCACAAATTTTTGTGCACTGGGCCTCTAGTCATTAACATTATTGTAAAGGAAAGAGTCTTTGGAGCAAGAGACTTCATTGAAATCCTTGCTCTCTTACTACTAGCGTTGTGCCCTTGGGCAAGGTCTCACATGTCTCAGTTTCTGCAAGTGAACAATAGGGTTAATGCTACCTATGTTGTGGGGGAGTTTGGCAGGGGTGTTGTGGCATTGTGAGCTGTTGGTGAAATGGAGTTCCTAGCACAGAGTCTCGCTGATTGTCAGTGCTGAACAAATAACTGTCTTTCCCCACCTCTGTCCCAGAATTAAAAATTGTAAATACATAGGCTGCCTAGGAAAATGTTGCCAAAAGATTCTTAAATCAACTACAGTGAAAGAATGAATGCCAACTGGCCATGAACATATATACTGTTGTAGTATGTTTTCTTAAATAATAATCAGGATACAAAGGGTTTTAGCATTACTGTCTTTGGGGATTCTGTGAACTGGGAAGGAGGGGTCTGATCAGTAGAAAGATGTCTCAGACACTGCTTGAGGCCATAAACAGTTGTTTAACTGCAGCATTTTGACAACATAATCCTGCTTAATTCTGGTTTAGTTTCCTTTTTTAAAATTGGAAAATTCATCGTTGAATTTAATTCTGCATTATCAGACAGATGACTACAACAATTATGTGACGAAGGATTTGACTTACCTTTGGTCCACCATGTATGAATCTGGATCACTTACATAAAAGAACCCTTTTTTTTTTTCTCAAACCAGTAGAAATTGCTAATGATCATCTTGCCTCTTAAATCCCAAAGCTGACTACTTTGCCACTGGGCTGTGGTAATATTTGCAGGGCATGGCAAGAAATGAAGTTGCTTTCCTTGGAATGCCTGCATTTACCAATTCAGCCTCTTTTTCTCTTCACCCCTCTACCCCCCAAATCTCAGTGCTCAATGAGAGTTGGTCAGCAAGGAGCTGGGAAAGAAAAAGTATATTAGTGAAAAGAAGCCATCCATGGTCAGTAACCACTCTTATTATATAGTGTATGATATTGTGCTAAGTGTAATGCTTTGGGTTTAATGTTGCCTTGCCCACAGGAATGTATAATCTTGTAAGTAAAAAATGCTGATTAGAAACACTGTCTTGAGTAGTATCCATTAAAGTAGTATTTATTAGGGGGACATCAGGAAGTCTGTGATGCAATTTTGACCATTTAGATTGAACTTCTACAAAATTATTATCTATTTTCTAGTAATTTTGTTGCAATTCCACTTATTCAGAGATCACTGCTGATGAATATTGTTTAGAAATGGGGACTGTTTCCATAGCCTATCAGAGCAAGGGTTCTTGGATATTTTGTTCATGGTGGTATCCACAGGCCCTAGAACAGTGCTGGCACACGGGGCGTTCAGTAGATGTGGAACAAATGAGTAAGTACACTTACGCCATGGTACTCTTTCTGGAGAACTGCAGGTGCCACTCTGTCTTGTTAGGTAGGTTCAGATCAGAGTTGCCCATGAAGGGCTTAGGATACCCTTCCTCCTGTTTGACTGTCACACTTAATGATGCACTTGTTTTGTGATGGTCGGCTGTTGCCAGGGAACTGAGGGAACGAAAGGAAGGCATTGAAAACAGCTTTTTCGCTCTTCTTTGGGTGGCTGTGTCTTGATGTCCAGGCCTGGCTGGCTGGCAATTTGGCCTCGAGGTGATGACTGTAGCAAGGCATGGGATAGACAGTATGACCGTGTCTTAAGAATACATATATGCCAGCCCTGACTGGTTTGGCTCAGTGGATAGAGCGTCGGCCTGTGGACTCAAGGGTCCCGGGTTCGATTCCAGTCAAGGGCATGTACCTTGGTTGCAGGCACATCCCCAGTGGGGGGTATGCAGGAGGCAGCTGATTGATGTTTCTCTCTCATTGATGTTTCTAACTCTCTATCCCTCTCCCTTCCTCTCTGTAAAAAATCAATAAAAAAAATATTAAAAAAAAAAGAAAGAATACATATATGCCAAAGAATGGTTCCCTAGGCCATTCTTTCAGCAGCAGAAGCCACTTCTCTCTGCACATCTCCCCTCTTCTCTTCTCCATAGCAGTGAGGCTGTGATTCATTCTTTTCGTGAGCCTGGAGGAAATGGCTCAGCTGGCTTGGCTCATTCATTTCCTTGTCAGGAAAGTCAGTGTGACCTTGACCATCAGTGGGAGACGTGAAGCTAGCACGTAGTATTTGGCTGGATTCACTAATGATTGAAAAATACTTCTGGCAATTCACCATGCTCTAAGTGCTGTGTACTGCTAATTTATTATCCTAGGTGGGGGTGAAAGATACTAATTTGCAAGACTCATTTCTGATTTACCTGGGTCATACTAAGCACAGGGCCACTCCCAAGGAGGCCTTTGATAAATATCACTGAAAGAAAATTGTTGAAGAAAATAAGATGATGAGATATACTTGATTTGAGTCATGGAAACTATACCTAATTTGCACCTGACGAAGTTAGTAGAAAGTAACTTTGGATTTATAAAGTTCCTCTAAAGATTATTATCCTTCAGGACAGTTATCTCTGCAAGTCCAAATCCAAACATAGGCCCTTTGTTCCATGCTAGTGTTTTCTTTGGTAGAGGATTCCAGGTCAGAGAGAGCTACTGTGACCTGCTGCTTAGGGAATGGTGGCCAGATGAGAGCTGGCTTACATCACTGACTAGGAAAAGTCAGATCAGGACACCAGCCCCAGGGGCCTTTGCTTTTTATGCAAAGCTTGCTGTTAGAGAGCCATTTTCTCCATAAACCGAGCTTAGAGAAGAAGGCATAACAAACCTAAGGTGGTGAACTTTTCAGGAGCAAGAGTTAGTTTAAATATAGATGATCTGCTTTACTGGCAACTTGGAGGCTGCGGTGGGACTTGTTGTACCTTTTGTAAGACAAGTGAGGAAAGATGTTGGCACCTGTACATGCGCAGTTTGTTTATGAAATATAAACTCTCCTGTTGAAGTGAGGGCTGGAGAGATCCGTGTCCAAGGTAGCATGTCATACCTTAGCTGGGAAAGAGGTGCTTCTCCACGCCCCCTGCGAATTGTCTCAATCCCTCGAGAAAGTTGGGACAGCTCGAGACTTAAAGCACTATTTGTTGAGCATGGACTCTGGCAGGGGTGGGGCGGAAAGGTCCTGTGAAACTAAGTCATTCGGCTTGATTTTCTTTCCCAAGGAGGAGAAACAGTACCTTGGGGGTTGTAGTGTCCGGTCCTTATTCAGAGAAATGTAGCTCTCTTCAGCTTTAGGCTCTTGCTTTATGTACACCCGAGCCTGCTCAGAGCCGAGGGGAGCTGATAGGAGTGGGGCCGCCTCTGTCCTCTGTTGTAGGCTCCAGCGTTAGTGGGTCTAGGGCTGGCCATCGTGGGTTTGCAGCACATCCTCCTCACTATTCCACAGCAGCTGTCTGGAGCTTTTTCTGCTGTGCCTGAACTGATGTCATTTCCCTCTTGGCAGACAGCTTGGGCTTTGCTGCGTCTGAGATATGTCACGAGAAGGTGGGGGTGGGTTGGAGCCAGACAGTGGGGAGTAGCAAGGAGAGCAGGAGGTAGAGTGCCTGCTTGGTCTCAGGACTCTGTTTACTTTCTCTGCTTTGCTCGGGAAGGCTGCTTAACTGGGACTGCGGAGCACACAGGCCCACCAGGGGAAATGCTCATTCCAAGAACTTAACTTTTAAAAGCCCTTGTTGCAAACGTTAGTGTGGATGATGCTCTTGCAGGATGCCTTCCCTTTGGGGTCTTAGACAGGTAATTAACTGGTTGTATGTACGTGGATCCGGGTTGGGAAGGGAAGAAGGGTGGGAGCTTGTTTATGGTACTACTGCTTGGGGTGGAGGGACATTCTAGAAAATGTCTCGCAGTTGTAACAGGACAGCTCCCACACAGAGATTTCTAGTCTTCCCTTGGTGTTTATCGTGGCTCCTTACTTCTAGAGCCTCCATATTCTTAACTCCCTACATCCCTGAGTCTGTCTGGGGCCGCCCATTCTGATTTTCCATTAGACACCGTAAGACCATTTCCAGAGCTTCTTGGAGGAAACAGTTGAGAGAGATTGAGGTGGGGGAGGGGGAGAGGCGGAGTGGGATTCTTGATCAAAAACCCTTTTTATTCCTTCTCCATTTTGGTTTGGCTAGTTGTAGAGATTTCTTCACCAGTTCTCTGGTTCTGAAGAGATTTCTGAATGGGGGGATGGGACCTTCTTTTAATGGGGAGGGCTCTCTCCTTTTAAGCCTGTGGTCAGGGCTGCATGCCTGAGGGACGTAATGGACACCGTAGAGGGATGGGGGTGGGATGGACCACCTTTTGGCCTTCCTGACTGGTTTTTCAAAACCAACAGACCCCTCTGGCCGAGGCTTGATTGTTTTGGGAGCTGCTGTTTGAAGTAAGGGCACTACATTATAGCCGGTAACCTAGTTGGGATGAGAAAACAGTAGCAAGGGACCAACTGCTGTCTGCTTTCGGACACAGCTGTTGCCGACTGTTTGTTCCAGGGCTTCTGAGAGTTGGCCGTCCCCACCCCCTCCTTGGTCTGAAAGGCATGTCTGTATCGGAATGCGTAACTGTAATTGGCGGCAGCGGCTGTAAGAGCGGGTGGGGAGGGACACACCCTCTGCTGCCTGTTCCTGGTGAGGAAAAGTCACAGAAAAGATCAGACCAGAAGCCTTAGAGAGTCCCTGTTAAGGACTGCTGGTCTTAAAAGTGCTAAGTGAGCAGATCTCCCTTGGGTTGTCTGAAATTCTTTTAAAAGTAAGCTTCTCTGACTAGCTCCACACATTCCATTATTGCTCTTGTTGATCTTCAGTGTTCCTTTAATGCAGCTGATGAGCAGAGAATGGGGTCCCATTTGAGCATCTCCTCCGTCACCCAAGACTGTCATTTTAACCTATGGACACAGTGAGCCCTGGTGAGGCTTTTGAGCAGCATTGGAAATGGGCTGGGAGAAGCATCCCATGCTAGGTCAGATGACAGGGAGAGAGCCTGATAGAGACATGAGTAGGGCTGGGGAGCCAGAGAGACTTGTGTTCATATCTTGACTCTTCTGAGGTCTCAGCAGGGCAGCCCTGCTTAAATGCTCTGAACCTCATCTTTGAAATGGAAATAATAAAACCTGCTCAAAGAGTTATTGGGAGGATTTTACAAAAGAATGTATTTAAAACAGTAGCACTTTGGCGGGCCGAGAGTAGGCATTTCGTTAAGAACAACTGTTATTTTTATCTACTCATTCCTAAAGGATGCAGGACCAAAGGAATACCAGAAAGCAGAGGACGGACTGTGGAGGGTGTGGGTGGGCAGGAGCTCTTGCACCAGTCGTTTGGTGACTGCTGTCGTGCATTGACTGAGAGTTGGGAGATGTATGTGCCAATATACATCTTATGTCCTGGGGGCAAGAGGACATCCAGTACCCTCCACTCAGTTAAGTGAGAGGATGCAGTGATGGGCAAAGGGCCGGGTTGGTTGTCATGAGGAGCATCTCAGAGGTTCAACAGCAAGTGAATCTTCACTCTCGCTTCTGAACAGGTTCCTGGTAGAAGGTTGAACTAGAGAACCTCTTGGAGGCCCATTGTGCCCTAGGCTTCTGGGATTCAAGCTTTGCCTATAAAAACCTTGAGTATTTTGGTTACAGAATTTTGTGTATTTCTAGGATTTCTGTGCGATAGTGTAACTATGTTCTTTATTGGACCTATGTAAAAGCCAGCCTTGTAAAGATTACTTGGTGATAATTTTGTTTTTTAAAAAAATGACATAAACTATATATGCTATTAGTCTTTTTAAAAATTTATCTTTATTGTTGAAAGTATTATAGATGTCCTCTTTTTTCCCCCATTGACCCCTTCCACCCCATTCCACTCCCACCCCTCCTACTCCCCACCTCCCTTCACCACTCTATTGCTTGTGGGCCATGCATATATGCTTATAAATTCCCCTGTTAATCTCTCCCCACCCTCCCTATGCTATTAGTCTTTATTATACATAATATGTATGCACTTTTAAAATATTTTTCCCCTTTTAATTCACAACTCACAACCTTGTCTTACGTGATAGTGTGATTCTGTTTCTACAAAAGTACATGCTGAGTACTTGCCCAAAATTCTTCAGCTCATTAGGGAAATGTTAGTTGACTTTTTTATGTGTTTTTTTTTTAAAGCCTGAAGATTTTCTCACCTAGACTGCTTTGCCTAATGTCTATAAAGGGCAGAGAGTAGAGTAGGATTAATGCATTGTTCCAGTTGGGGCATATTTTCTGAAGGTTGTTTCTAGGTGACCCAGGGATCGGATAGGAAAGACATTGCTCTTCTCTGTGTGAACATTTGCATTTTACTCTGAAGACTCTCAGGCATGCATCATCTACTGAATAATGCCACTGCATGGAGATTTTGAACACTTAATGAATGGGGTCAAGGTACAAAGGATGCTAAGACAAAATAAGCACAGTCCTTACTTCCTGGAAGCTCACACTCTAATGCAATTCTTAAAATGCATAAAAATCACCTGTGAATCAGGCTTATTAAAATTTAGATTCAGTAGGTGTGGGGTGTGGGGATATGCATTTCTATGAAGTTCCTCGGGTTGGTTCTGATCCTGGAAGTTTCTGGTCACACTTTGAGAGACAGACCCTCCCCATTCCACCCGACCTGTAGTAGCCTGGAAATAGTTACATTACAGTGTGCTGAGACTACAACTGAGGAATCCCCAGGGACTGTGATAGCAGAGGTTGGGAAAGCATCTAAATCTGGTTGGGGGAGGGCAAGTGGCTTGTAAGGCTCTCCTGAGAAGTTGATATCTGACCTGAATCTTGAAGGATGAGTAGGAGTTTATCAGACATATGAGCTGGGGAAAGAGCATTCTAGACAGATCAGGTTGGGACTGTTGTTGTTTTCTCCTGTGGATGAGAAGGGAAACCGTCATCTTTGGGTCTTTGTTAAAGAACTTGGCTCACCAGTATTGGTGTCCTATATGTCACAGAGAAGGAGGAAAGCATTAGGGTACTTCAGTCAAAATGAGTGTGGCATGAATTCAGGGTCTATAAAGGGCAGATAGGCCTGTACCTTCCAGTGAGCTGTCTTAACTGTTCTTTGTGTGGAAGAACTAATACAGTGTTCTAAAGAATAGTTTTTGTACTTAGAGGAGCTAAAGTTCAGAAGAGAGTCACCTGCTGACCTTTTTTTTGGAATAGCACAATGTACCAAATTTTAGATAAAATACACATTTAAGCATGCTATTTTAGTTTATTTTTGTATTATCTGGCAAGATCAGAGTTTTCTGGTTAATGGAAAAATCTATCATGTATACCTAACAGATGGATTACTGATTTTCAGAGAACAAGATTTCAATGGAATGTTCTTAGTCTGCTGATTTACATGAATTTTATTTCCTGTTTGACTCAGAAGGCATTGATTTTATAATGCTGAACGATTCTTATGACCAATATTCTGTATCTGGAAAGTGTTGTGCACCTATTTTATTCAAAACATATTGTACATACAAATAGGTATAAACTCTGTCCCTGCCCTCAGGGTTTACAGTCAAGTAGGGGACCTAGAACAAGTGTGCAGGTAACTGGAACATTAGGCAGGTGATGCTGAGTAGCATTAGAGAGGAAAAGAGTGCTCGATGAATGAAGAGGAGTGAAGAGATAGCTTTCTACCGGTGGCCCTTTCCGCAGTCCAGTAGTCTCAGTTGTTGCACTCACTTGTAGGGCCAGTTGAAGATAAGTTCTAGTCGATGGAATGCAGGCTAGATCCATCAAGACAATAATATCTTGTACCTCGGAATGTTGTGGGAGGGGCTCACTGCACCCCAACTTGTCCTCACCGATAAAGTAAGATGATCTCTGATACTAGAAATGAGTAGTCTCCAACAAAGCTGGGGGTAGGTCTGGGACTCTCTCAGGCGGTGTGCTCTTTCCTTGTTAGAATTTGTCACGGATAGGGACATCTAAGAGGAACCAACTCCTGGCCCAAGGGGCTCTTTGCATTCTTGAAAGGAAAGGGGGAGCTGGTACTTATAGGCACTTGTTTGGCCTGATGCTTGCTGATTGTCAGGTCATCCAGAATGTTGAACCCGACTTGCTCCCTTGCATGGTAAGAGATCTTAGAGTCTTACAAGGACAGCACTGAAAATGCTGTGGTGATAGCCAGCCTAAAGCTGCAAGGTGGGAGCCATGACTAGGAAGAGGGAATTTGCCAATGTCTAATTTACCCATAAACTACTGATTATTATCCAACATTTACATGATACTTTAAAAAATATATTTTTTTTATTGATTTCAGAGAGGAAGGGAGAGGAGAGAGAGACAGAAACATCAATGAGGAGAGAGAATCATTGATTGGCTGCCTCTTGCATGCCCCCCACTGGGGATCAAGCCCACAACCCAGGCATGTGCCCTGAACAGAAACCGAAACATGACCTCCTACTTCATAGGTTGATGCACAACCACTGAGCCACGCCAGCCGGGCTTACATGATACTTTTATTATTTCATCAAGACAGCCACCCATGAGGTAGGCAGTCTTATCTCCTTTCTACTGTGAGGAAACTGAAACTCAAGCAGTTCTCTCTTCAGGATGACACAGCTAATGGTGTCTCTGGGCCAGGTCCTCTCAGTGTTGTCCTACTCTTTCATATTTCCCTGGTGTGGTACTAGCACCAAGACCTTCTCTCTGCATGCTCTGGGCTCAGCAGAGGACTAAGTGTTCACTTCCAGTCACAATTACCCTCTGTGTGCTTAGCCTCTCTTTACCAGGTTCAGGACAAATTGAGCAAGATCCTGCTCGGAAGGTAACTGGCTGTATATGGTGCAGCACACGCCAGGTGACACTTGTTTGTACTACCTGAGGTTGGAGCCAAAATCCTTATCGGAACTGATTTGTAAAAATCTTGTGACGGCATCTCAGAACACTTCAGTTCACTATTGTCCCCTAAAGGTGAGAAAGGGTGGCTGTCATCTAAGCCTTTTCAAGTGAATTTTTTTTTTTTAAATCCTCACCCGAGGATATTTTCCCACTGATTTTTAGAGAGAGAGAGAGAGAGAGAGAGAGAGAGAGAGAAACCAATGTGAGAGACATCAATTGCCGCACAAGCCCTAACCAGGGCTGGGGATCGAGCCTGCAACTGAGGTATATACCCTTGACTGGGAATCGAACCACGAGTTGACACTAATCACTGGACAACCTGGCCAGGGCTTCAGTTAGATTTTTGAACCCAAATCATCTCTATTACAAGAGGTACTTTTAAAGAGGAATGTGGCTTGTTTTTCCATCACATTCCATGTTATCAAAGCAAATTCAAACTAGTGGACTGGACAATAAGTTAGTGGAAAAGAAGACTGTCTGCTGACTTTGAAACTTTTACCTCGGATGGAGCCAAAGAAAACATTTACTTTTTCCAGTGACATCCCATGAGTTTGATCCACTCCCTCCCACCCCTTTCCCTTGAAGAGGTAAATTTTAGTCCAGAAAAACAATAATTTTAGGCTACTTAAAAAGCTGGGCTATAAAATACCTTCTCCTGCTTGATTCCCTACCAACCAAATACTAGTTTCCTAACTCTACCTCCCCCCTGCCCCCCAGCACTTCTTGACTGTTTGTGCTAATCTATAGTTGAAATAGCCTGGCAGGTTGACCTGTTTTTGCCATTTCTGTGCCCCTCTGTAGCCATTGCTTCCTTGGACAGGGCTCAACTGGGCTCAAACCCTGGACCTCACAAGAGGCCTCTGTTGCCAGTTGTTGGAAATGGAGATTCAATCTGAGGTGACTGGCTTGAATCATCTTGTTCTTTTAACTGAAAGGGAGAGGAGGGGCAGTTGTGGGAAGCTGTATACGTTTTAGGAGAGTGGGAGACATGCTTTGAGAATAGCTGGAATATGACACAGTGCCTTCTTTCCTGAAAGTGGCTTGAGAGTTTGCTGGGACTGTGTTGCATATAAGACATTGGTTCCCTTGGGCACTGCATCAAGGAGGCCAGAGTATTATTATAGTTTGGTTCTCTTGTTTAACACACTCCTCTCAGGAGCTTCCACTAAACTGTGACACACGGTCTCATTCATGGTTTTATATACTGCCCAACTTATTGTGTGGTGTGGTTTCATCAAGGTTTGGAAATCCCGGGTTCCCCACCAGGCAGTGGTGTGAATGCCTGTGACCTCCCACTCCACTGGGTGTGACTCTGGACTGTGATGAGGAGGCCCGGGATAGGCTGGGGCAGGCTGCCAGCAAAAATAGAATGTGCAATCACTCCCCTGTCTCTGGGTGAGGTTCCAGAATAAATCTGGACCAGGCTTAGATTTTGCTGGGTTACTATAAACCTGTCATGACCAGAAGACCCTGGGTAGGTCCCTTGGCGGTAATGTGAAATCACATCACCACAGCGTAACAGTTGGAGGATCCCTTCTCGTACCTCATAGCTAAGAGGCACAGGGAGTGCGGGGCAGAATCAGCCCCAGGAGTTACTTGACTGTCAGTCACCAGGATCAGTACTTTCTGAAGGCTTTGCATCCTTTGCTAGGGTAGGTGCACTTGAGAGATTGACATTAGCCCTGCTCTCAGGGAATTTATAGAGTGGTTGGGGAGCCCCTGAGGCCATCAGACAACAAGACTGGATGGAACACGATCTGCACTAAATTGGGGGGTAAAATTTGTCTGGAACAGTGGTTCTAAACTAGGGGAAGTTTTGCCCCCCTCTCCAGGGGACATCTGGCAATGTTTGGACATTGTTTGTTGTTACAACAGGAGGGTGGGGTGTTGCTACCTGCTTCCATCAAGTGAAAGCCAGGGACACTGCTAATAAACATCCTGCAAAGCACAGGACGATCCTCACAGCAAAGAATGGTCTGGGTCCAAATGTCAATCATGCCAGAAACTCTGGGCAGGAAACTAAGATCCAGCCCTCTGGCCCTATCCCGTTTGCTCAGTGGTTAGAGCATCTGCCTGTGGACTGAAGGGTCCTGGGTTCAATTCTGGTCAAGGGCACATACTTCAGTTGCAGGCTTCCTGGCTCTGGTCGGGGTGTGTGTGGAAGGCAATCAATTCATGTGTCTCTCTCACATCGATGTTTCTGTCTCTCCCTCTCCCTTCCATTCTCTCTTAAAAAAAAATCAATGGAAAAAATATCCTCCAGTGAGGATTAAAAAATAAAAATAAGATCCAGCCCTCTGGAACTGACATTTCATCACTTAATCTGAATAATCTGGATAAGCAACCCCCTGAAGGGTAGGATCCTAGTAGTGCCCAAATAACGTCATACAGCTTAAAGACCAATTAGGCTATGGTTATTTTAATGGCAGCCATATTTCAAGCCAGGTGCCTATTGCTGTGGCTTGGGTAGGTGCACGTGAGAGATTGACATCCCTTTTCTAAATCATCTTTTAATCTTTAAGTATAAGGTCTGAGAGTTCAGAAAGTTCTTTAGAGTTATTCAACATATTTTGGAGATGAAACCTCTGGATTCTGAAGATTAAAAAAAAATGTATCTGTTTGCAGAAAGACCATTTTTATTTATTTATTTATTTTTATTTTTAAATATATTTTATTGATTTTTTGCAGAGAGGAAGGGAGAGGAATAGAGAGTTAGAAACATCGATGAGAGAGAAACATCCATCAGTTGCCTCCTGCACACCCCCTACTGGGGATGTGCCTGCAACCAAGGTACATGCCCTTGACTGGAATCGAACCTGGGACCCTTCAGTCCTCAAGCTGACGCTCTGTCCATTGAGCCAAACTGGTTAGGGCAAGGAGACCATTTTTAATGTGACCCTTTGTCCGAGGCAGAAGTAAACCATTTCCTTGAACAGTGTTGAACTTTATATTGGCACTAGATCTCTGGTACTTGTCTCAAGACCAGCAGGCACACAAGACAAGTCCCATTATTTTTTCTTTAGCTCCCAACAAAAGCCTGCATGGTAGGATGGAACTGCTGGAGGAAAAATGGGGTTAAATTCAGAATTTTGCTTAAAATGAGGACTGTGCCCGTGTGTGCTCTTCACTGTCAAATGAAACTGGTGAATCTCTTTTAAAGCACATCAGCAACAAATTAACTTGTACCTTCATATTTCAGATCCCTTTCAGAGAAGTAATTTATTTGATCAAGAGCCATGTTCAAGATATAACAAACACTTTGATGAGCTAGAAACCAGTTATAGAAATAGTATTGAACCAAAAGCCATAAGACCAGGGTTTTGAGGATACCAGTTCTCTCATCTGCAGCCTTATGCTAAGTGTTAGTTCCTTATCCATAAAATATGGGTAAACAAATAACTTTTTTTTTTTTATTGATTTGAGAGAGAAAAAGAGAAACATCGATTTGTTGTTCAATTTATTTATGCATTCATTGGTTGCTTCTTGTGTGTGCCCTGACTGGTGATCGAACTCACAACCTTGGCATATTGGGGCGACACTGTAACCGGCTAAGCTGCCTGGCCAGAGATAAACTTTTAAAAAATTTTTTATTTATCTTTATTGTTGAAAATATTACAGATGTCGTCCCCCCCCCCCCCCCCCGCCCCCCGCCATTGATCCCTTCTCTCCAGGCCTTCCCAGCACTATCGTCTGTCCATGGGTTTTGCTTTTTTTCATTAATGTAACAGTTTAGTTAGTACGAAGTTCCTCAAAGGCCAAGTTCACATCTTATCTGTTGTTTTTGTACCTGTCAGCATGTAGTAGGAAAGTTTAGGTTAGGCCCTAAGCATGAAATTCTTTCCACTAAAATTTGGGCTTTAGGTTCAGAAAAGTTGTTCTAGTTGTGTGACCACTCTAAACTAATTCCCTCATTTCCTATAAAGGGAATATATAACATATATAAAAATGCCCAGCCAAATGCTTAATTAACACAGACACTGAGTAGAACTTGGTTCTCTGTTGCATCTCTTGAATGTTAAGGCAGGAGGTTTTCCTGATTCTGCAGAGGTATTTCCCGCATGCAAGAAAGGGGGGCCCTCTCTTTGCCCAGATACCTGTTTTACATGTCGTGTGTAAGGTGTTTCTTGAGCTTCAGTGTAGAGAATTCAGATGTCTGCTGTTTATATTTGGGCCTCTACAGCATGTCTTAATCTCAAGGTGAGGGGATGAACAATCTCTTACTGAACATGAGAGCAAGAGAAGCTAATCAGATGCCTACAGGGGCCAGGCAGTGTCATGCTTGAATCAAGTAGATGAGGTATTTAGACAGTAGGGATTGTGGTGGAGCCAGAACTCATGAACATCTATGACTCAGCCTAATCTGGCTTAAGGCCCTAATATATGGGTCCTGAATTTTCAAGAGCATCTGGAAATCTGAATTTCTGTATGAATTGTTCTCATTTTAAAATGTTATACAGATAATTCAATTTTTTAAAACATTGGGAAAAAGGTACCATGTGGACATAGAATTGATTAGTAATAGGCCCATTGTGTCCTGAGGTCCACCAGTTTGCAGTCCCTGCTTTTAACAGGAGAGGCAGTGATACAACGTGCGAAGAAAGGACTACCCTCGTAGGACCAACTGTGGACACATGGCAGTCTGCTGAATTGCCCACCTGCTCTGTCACACGCCACCTGCTATTTTGTTTCTCGGCTCTCTGCACCAGCTCTTGCTGAAATGCCACATTTCTCATTGTATTTATCTGTGACAGAAGAAACCAATGATGAGCCCTGGCCGGTGTGGCTGTGTTGGTTGAGCTTATCCCATGCACCAAAAGGTCACTCACTGGTTTGATTTCTGATCAGGGCACATACCCAGGTCGGGGAGGCAACCGATCAATGTTTCTCTCTCATATCGATGTTTCTCCCTCTCTCTCTCTCCCCCTCTCCCTGCCTCTCTCTAAAATCAATTTTTAAAAAATTTTAAAAAAAGAAAAGAGGTGTATCTCTTTAAAAAAGAGAGACCAATGAGGGATTGTCAGGGGGTACCATGAGGTAGGACTGCTTTTCCTTTTAAATGTCCAGGGGGAAAGAGTGACACATTAATCCAATGTCCAGTACTGCTGCAGCCAGCCAGACCCTGCAGGCCTGCTTGCAGTGACAAGTAGCCTTTAATAAAACCATGGGATATGTTGCAACTTCCAGTCTTTGCTCTGAGATTTTCCTACCAGGGTCAAGTGGCTTTATCTGAGTTTGTTATTCAGGTTCCTAATAGCAACACAGGAAATGGATTTTAATTTCTTTGCTGGCTGCTCTGTTTGGGGGCTATTTAATGAGGATCCAGTTGCAGTGCAGCTTTGGCAGCAACAGTGCCTGAGTTGGTAGGAATGTACCTAACTGATATATTACTTTAAAAAGTTTTGCTTGTGGTATACTCTGTGTATATATATATAAATATATTTTATTGAATTTTACAGAGAGGAAGGGAGAGGAATAGAGAGTTAGAAACATCGATGAGAGAGAAACATCGATCAGCTGCCTCCTGCTCACCTCCTATTGGGGATGTGCCCGCAACCAAGATACATGCCCTTGACCAGAATCAAACCTGGGACCTTTCAGTCCACAGGCCAACGCTCTATCCACTGGGCCAAACCTGTTAGGGCTGTTTGTATATTTTTATGGATTGAGGTAGAGAGGTTATAAATAATTTAATGTCTTGATTCAAAATGGCTATTCTTGGGGGAAACTATGTTGGGATGTGTTTGGGATTCTAGAAAAAAATATTAGACTATTCCACTTTTAGGGGGCAAGAACTGTGTATATTTATGTTTATTATAAATCTAGGGTATTGCTTCTCAAACTTGAGTATATGTGAGCATAATCAGGGAAGTGTGTTTTATTTTAAAAAAATGTTTTTATTGATTTTAAGAGAGAGGGATAGAAACATCAATGATGAGAGAGAATCATTGATCTGCTGCCTCCTGCATGCCCCCAACCCAGGATTCACTGTATTGCCCTTCCTCAGATTCTTGGAGTGTCATTCTTTAAGAGAAGACTGATATATTTATTCCAGGAGGCCCTCACAGGTTGAAGTAATTGCAACCCTGTCCCTGCTACATCAGGGGCTTTTGGGACTACCTTTCAGCAGCACACACTTTAGCCAAATCTTGAAGCAGCAGTTGCTCCCATTGGTTCTAGGCTTTTCTCAAGTCTGTCAGTAGCTCCAGTCTTTGGCTTTACCCTTAAAGGCACTTTACAACTAGAGGGTGGGAGACTGGGTGTTCCTGAGCCCAGCAAGCTGGAGTCTAGAGGTCTTAAGGGCACAAAATCCAATTTGAGGGATGAGGCTGGATCTTATGAGATAAGATTTACTGGCTTGGTTAGGGAAATCTGCCCCACGCTTTTTGTCTTTTTTGGAAAATTACTGAACTCAATCAAACAGCATAAAAGCTTTTTCCTAATATCCCAGTCCATACAAACCAGAGTCTTGGCTAACTTCTTAGCAATGGCCTACCCTTCCTTTATCAGAGCTCCTTTAGCTAATAAAGCTTAAAGGTGTAGTTGTCATGTATAGTGCATATTGTGACTGAGACAAAAGTATATAACAACCCCTACCATCAAATAGAAGGGGGTTAGACCAACGGATAGGCCAGGACTCCTTGCTGAATCATTCCTCTGTCAGAGCTTACTTTCCTTTACCCCCAGTTCTACCGTAACTTCAAAATATGTGCCCTTGGACAATCCTACTTATTTTCCTCAACTCTTCAAAAGTATTAGGGAAAAAGTGAGCTCCACTTTCTTATTGTAAAATACAGTGTGTCCCCCGAAAATGTATACACACTTTGAATAATTATAAAGGCAGTGTATTAAAATACATTTCATTTTCAAAATGTAATAGAAATCAGTTGTTAAAGTATGTATACACTTTTTTTTGGATACCCTGTATAGGTAAATCCACACAACTTTAAAGAATATTTTTTATGACTATCTGCAAGCCTTTTTCTAAAGATCTAGAAATGCTGCATTTTCAGAAATTAGAGATTCTATCTAGGGTAGAATGAAAATAGTTGATTCTTAGTTAAAGTTGACTGCTATCTTTTCTCATTTAGCCATTTCAAATCTGTCTTGTGTATGAAGAGTCTGTTATCCTTTGGTTACAGAGCATTACTAAAATCCACTTTAATAGATGTGCAGTGCTAGAATTTGGTCTACTTTCTGGAAAGCCATTCCTGATTCAAAAATGGAAGAAAAGTTGATTTTGTTGCTTACTCTGCAGTAGCAGCCACAACTTGGGTAGTGGGGGTGAAAAAAAAAAGAGGGGGCCCAAGTTGAAAATTAAAGATGAGAGTTGCAAATTTTTTACAAAATAATTGTTTAAAAATATTTTTATTAAGTTTAAAGAAGAAGGGAGAGGGAGAGAGATAGAAACATCAATGCTGAGAGATAATCATTGATCGGCTGCCTCCTGCATGCCCCCTACTGGGGATTGAGCCTGTATCCCGAGCATGTGCCCTGACTAGGAGTTGAACTGTTACTTCTTGGTTCAGAGGTCAATGCTCAACCACACTGGCCGAGCTACAAAAATATTTATAAATCTCCATCAGCTAGGGAGAAACTAGCTGTATTAGCCAATAATGAATTTACAAACTGTGGTATTTTGGATATTATTTTAACTGTTGTACAAAGCATTTGAGGTCTGGCTTCTACTGAATTTTCAGCTCTTCCTTTCACATTACTCTCCCTGAGATTCATTGTACTTAGCCACACTAATCTTCTTTCTTTTCCTTGAACACACCAAGCTCGTCCCTGCATTGGTGTCTGTGCATGCACTTGGCTTTCCCTCTACCTGAAACACTGGTCCTGTAGGTTGACTTAAACTGGCTTTTCTTTTTTTTTAATCCTCACCTGAGGATATTTTTTCATTGATTTTTAGAGAAAGTGGAAGGAAAGTGGGGGGGGGGGGGGGGGAGAGAGAGAGAGAGAGAAACATTGATGTGAGAGACATCGATTGGTTGTTTCTCACATGTGACCTGATGAGGGGGCGAGGGAGGGAAAGAGGGGGCAGTGAGGACCGGGGACCAAACCTGCAACCGAGGTACGTGCCCTTGACTGGAATCAGTACGCTTCAGTCTGCGGGCTAACACTGTATCCACTGAGCCAGACTGGCCAGGGCTTAAGCTGTCTTTTCTCATGATTCAGGGCTCTACTCAGATGTCACTTTATCAGGGAAGACTTTCCTGACTATGTCATCTAAAGCCCTTTGTCTGTTTTATTAGCCTTATGAAGCTTATTACTATTTTACATTATAATTTCACTTGTTAATTTTCAGTCTTCTCCACTAGTAATATATTTAAGATTTTTTTGTCTTTGGGTTGTTCCCCAGTTTCAAACAAGTTGCCGCCCCCCCCAACCCCCCTGGGAGTCTTATTCTGCTATTTGTTGAATTTCCCAAGTCTTTTTATAATGTACTAGAGGCCCATTGCACAAAGATTCGCGCTATAGGCCTTCCTTCCTCTGGCTGCTGGCACCGGTTTTCCTCCGGCACCCTGGACCCAGGCCTTTGGTCCAGCCGCAGCAGAGAAGCCAAGCCTTGAGACTAGGCTTCTCCGCTCCAGCCGCAGCGAGGCTTGGCTTCTCCGCTCCGTCCACAGCGGAGAAGCCCAGCCTCTTCAGTCTTCAGTCTTCAGTCTTCAGTCTTCTTCAGTCTTCGCTGGGGCTGGAGCCTTCAGTATTTGCTCTGCACCTGCGTATGCAAATTAACCCGCCATCTTTGTTGGGTTAATTTGCATAGTCATCCTGATTGGCTGGTGGGCATAGTGGTGTGACACCGATTTGCATGTTTCTCTTTTATTAGTGTAGATTATTTCTGCATAAATTTGTGTATTTTGTATTGTGAGTTTATCTTCAACAGAGCTTTATTTATGGGAATCCTTCATGCCCTGGTTGAGGGTAGGTCTTATCAGAGTTTTACATTTCTTCTGCCAGATGTCATAGAGTTATTGCCAGCCTAGGGCCACTTCCTGTGTTAAATTTTGGGGTTGAGGATTCTCAGACCATATAGTGGTACAATTCAAGTCTGAAATTGACTTGTGGAAAGGCCTATGGTTACAGATTATAAGAGGAGATACTTTTTGCTCTCAATTCAGAGATTTTTTCGTCATTGTGTGCCAATGAGCTAGTTGCTATTGTGTTTTTTTTTTAATTTAAGATTTTTATTGCTTTTTAGAAAGAGAGGAGAGGGGTGGAGAGAGAAAGAAACATTGATGTGAGAGGAAGCATCAATTGATTGGCTTCCTCCTGCACACCCCTTACCAACCTGGGCATGTGCCCTGATCTGGAATTGAGTCAGTAACCTTTCATTGCACAGGGCGACGCCTAGCCAACTGAGCCACACCAGCCAGAGCCCAACGGGCTAGTTGTTTTTCTAGTCTGCTTTCTCTCTCTTTGAGGATTCTCACTTTATATTGGTGCTTAGTTCCAAGTTCCTGTTTCAGGTAGGCCCAAGAACAATAAACAACCACTTTCCAGGGCAACTGGAAAGGCTTGACCTCATTTACCAGTGTAGTTTTCCACATTTTTGGCCCTAGGCTGGGGATCCTCCTTGCTTTCTTGCAAGCTCAGCTGTGTATATTGTTATGTAGCCAGTATTTCTAGGGGTTCTGACAGGAGAATTTTTAAGTTACCTACCCAGCAGTATTGCCAGAAGCAGGATCTCTTCCCTGAGAATCGCTCGCTCATTGCTGTAGTTGTAGCATCCAGCACAGTTGCCTGGCACCTGGGGAAGGAGTTTCAATACATAATTGATTTGTGGAATTGGACGTTTCCATAAGAAACCATTTCTTTTCCCTGTAAGGAAAGCCAGAAGTTGTGCTCCAAATTCATTCATATCTAGCAGCCAAAATAGTTAGTGTCCTGTGCCTGAACATCCCGTGAAGTATTAGTTTTCCTATTTTTTTACTTTTAAACTTCAGTGCTTTCCTAAGAACATGAAGATGCTGTTGCCAGTTGCTAGCAGATTTTTCCAGCCCCATAAATTGGCAAATTGAAAACATCCCTGGGCAACTATTACTGCCCAGTGTCTCTTTTTATGCTGGCACTTTGAAAGTTCTTGTGTTGATTAAATTGACCTTTACAGTGGCTCAGCTAAGAATAGCAACTATAAGACCTGGAAACTCTTAAGGAAAATGTTGTTAGTCCCACAGTTTATGCTGCCACCAAAGAGATGAGATAATTTTTTGCATATGTGCAAAAGGCATACTGTTCATCCTTTTCCATTGTAAAAAATGTTCTTTCCAGTTCGGTGTTGGTCATTCTTGCTGTTTCTTTGTGCCTGTGCTTTTTGTTTAGTGACCATGTGTGCCCCATATCTTGGGAGTCGGTCACTGTGGTACCAGGGCTTGAAGGCACATACCTGTAAACACGAGGATCCCGATGGTCATTGCCACAGTCCTCCCTGAGGTAAAAGACCTCAGCCTAAAAGCACAAATTATTTGCACAAAGTTCATTTATGTGAAGTTTGACCTTTCTAGCATTTTTTTGGCCTTGGTGTTTTATGCAGATGAAAACTGCCAGGAAGAAAGTATCTTTAAAATGCAAATCTGAAAAAAAAATTAATAAAATGCAATCTGATCTTGTCACCTCCCTGCACAGTCTGGTTCCTGCTTACCTCAGCCATTCCTAGCTAAAGTGCTTTGCTTGTTTCCTTTCCTCAGCCTGTAAAGTTCTCCCCGTCCCTCTTCCCTGGTTACTAACTTTCCAACCATCCTGATGATCTCAGTTCCAACTTACCTTCCTCCCAGAAGCTGTTCTGGACCTTTTTATGACTAGCTCTTAGGTCTTATAACTCTCACTGAATCATGTATTTTTTCCTTTCTATCACGTGATTACATTATTATTATTATTATTGCTATTATTATTTTCATGAGACTGGAAGCTCCTTAAGGACAGGAATCATGACTATTTTTAGCCATTTTTCTATTGTGTTCCCCCCCTCTAGCTCAGTACTGATGCAGGGTACTCAGTATGAAGGAAGGAATGTAGACCCTGTGTTCCACACTGGGATGAAACACCATTCTGCTCTTCAGAAAATCAGTATGTGAAAGTATGACCTTTTGAGCAAAGAAGGGAGGAGTCCCGTGTTGCCTCTCCTCCCTGCCAAGTAGAAAAGGAAAGATCCTGTTCTCAAAGTCAAAGAGCTGCACAGAACAGGATTCTTATCTTTTCCACCAAAGACAAAATGTTGATTTTATTTGATTTGGGGCTTTTATTGGGTTTATTTAAGCAACTGAAGTGGTAAAAGCAACGGAGGAAGTATAACTTCAACCAAGGAGGCTATAGCTTCATAATAGGTAAAAACTCAGGCTCTAAAGTCTGACAAACTAGATTGCTCTACTTCCTAGAGGCAAATTACTTAGCCTCTCTTGGCCTCAATTCCCTGATACTACCCATTGCATAGTGTTGCTTTCAAGTTCAGATAAAGGAGTACCTGTAAAGCATTTAAAAAACAGTGCCTGGCACATAACAAGTGTTCAGTATACATTAGCTATATTATTCACCCCAAGTTGCTCTGTCTTCATGAAGGTTGCGTTGCCATTATTTCATTAAGCAAACCTTTGTGTGCCAAGCACTGTGCTTATACTGGGGATGGGGGAGGAGGATAAGGAGACAGAGCTCCTGCCCGTAGGGAGAGTGCAGTTCATTCTCTGGTTCCCCTCTAAAGAGAGGGGTGGGAAGGATATTTACTGGTCACCCCTCAAGGGTTCGCCTGAACAACGTATGTGTGTAAAGTGCTTAAAGATGCTTGGGAGAAAAGCAAAGGATGGTCATAAAGGGTGCTGAGAATTTTTCATATTTGAACTTTCCATTGCATGCTCTCGAGTTCCTTTGTCTATTCTTTGTGTCTCTGGAACAGCCAGTGAACTTTACTATTCTGCAAGAGTTCTAAGTGAATGCAAAGTGCTGTTTGGATGATCTTTCATGCTGGCAATAATGGCTCACAAAATAATATTGATATTAAAAGCTCAGAGAAGTTAAGTAACTTACCCATGCTCACACAGTTAATAAGCATAATGGGCTTAATAAGTTAATAAACTGGGTTTTGAACCCAGGTCTGACTAACTCTTAGTCACTTCTGCCTGACAGTAGATCTTGAGCCATGAGTGGTCTGTGAGAGCCCACTGGGTAGCCCACTGTGAAGCTCCTCTTTGCAGGAGAGGGTGGAAAGCACCAAGCAGCATTTGCACATCACTGTTCTTTGCTGTCACTTTGAATGAGAGGAGACAGAGGTTATAGGAGCTCTTGAGTTGACTCAAGGCTGTTAGGACAGAGGGGGTGGGTGGTGGGTAGGATAATAAAGCCTTACTTAGGGTTGAAGGGGACATTAGAGAGCATCTTAATAAGTCTTAGGACCACTGAGGAGCTTAACCAAAGTTCTGTTCCTCTATTGTGGCAGAGCTGGGACCAAACACAAGGCACCTGGATTTTTTTCTCACACCAGCAAGTCTCTCTGTCTCTGGAGGAGTTCACCTTGACACATCTCACTACCCCAATCTTCATTTTTTTCTTTGCTAAAGGTCCATGAGCCCACTTATATACTCACATTCCTTAACTGCCCACCGTCTTTTCTTTCTCCTGCAGCAGAAAATGATAATTCCCATAATCAAAACCATCCCAGGCAGCTTGGGGACTCTGTCTGGGGGCAGAGGGAGGACAGGGGGCGAGATATATTGGTTAGTGTTGGAGGGCTCTGGATTAAAGGATGCTACTACAGTTCTGCTCTCCCTGGAGAAAAGAGTGGGGTCCTGTTTATATCAGGCTTCCTGCCTCAGGGGATGGAAGAGCCAAGAGAAAAGCTGACACCAGTAGGTCATGAGGATGCCACTTGTTTAGATTTCAAACACGTTCCATTCCACGCCTCACTTAGGACCAGTTGGCTACTGTGTGTTCAGAGCATGGACCTCATCTGGTAAATTTTCCCGAGGCAGAAGTATCACTGGATTCTTTAATGTGTCAGGGTATAGACAGCACAGCCTCTTTTAGAAACTAGGTGGACATTTTGAACTGTGCTCTTGTGAGCCAGTGTCAGAAGAATGGTATTTCCAGGCTTGTTAGACTTGGGAGGAACTTTTTTTTAAAATATATATATATATATATTTTTTTTTTAGAGTAAAAGGAAGGGAGAGGGAAAGAGAGCTAGAAACATCAATGATGAGAGAGAATCATTAATTGGCTGCCTCCTGCACCGTCCCCACTGGGGATCGAGCCTACAACCCAGGCATGTGCCCTGACTGGGAATCAAACTGTAACCTCCTGGTTCATAGGTCGATGCTCAAACACTGAGCCATGCCGGCCGGGCTGGGAGAAACTTTTTGATATCCTTATGAAAGCAGTGTTTTACTCTGAAGTCAGAGAGTGTGTGTTCTAGCAAAAGTGAGCACAGATCTGCTTTCTCTATGTGCGCCAGGCCTCACAGGTGATTGTATTCTGTATATGGTATACACAGGAAGGCAAAGATAGGAAGAATTGTTTGCAATATTGTGAAACCCTCATTGTCAGAGTTTACAAATGCCTTTCCCATGTTTCTTCTTCCTAAACCCCTTTACACGGGTGTGTGTGTGTGTGTGTGTGTGTGTGTGTGTGTGTGTAATATTCTTTAAAGACCAGGAAACACCTGAGGATGTGTGGTGGAAACCTGCACTGAGCCAGGGATCTGGTGTTTAGTCCTTCTTAAGGCTTCAGGTACCTGTATTGTTGCTCTCCGGCCCCTATCCCTGTAGACAGTCACTGGCATGCTTGTTTATACCCGTGGCCAAGTAGACAGATTAGGAAAGCCAGGTCCAGAGAGCATGAACTGGCCATGTGACTTAGGTTTCCACTGGCAGGCATCTGCCCGGATGTGTGCTGTGGGCAGGGTCAGCCTGAGTAGCAGCAAATACAATACTGTGGTTTGAGTTTCTTTGCTGAGCAGGGTTTTTTCCCTTCTTAACTCTGAGCTTCTTGAGGATAGGAACAATGTCTTATTTATCTTTGCATAGTCCTCTTACCCAGCTCAGTGCTTAGCACAAAACAGTGTTCAGTAAATCCATGTGTTACTTCTTTAGAATAAAGAAATGTTGAAAGCCAGATAGAGCAGGTGATTTATAGGTCTCATCATATACATTGGGGTCCAGAGAACATTTTGGGCTGAAGTTCAGGTTGGCTGGTGGGATATTTCATATTTAAAGTATGAAGTGTAAAAAATCTTTTTTTTAATTTTAATTTTTTTCTTTATTGATTATGTAAGTAAAAAATCTTTTTCACCTCCATTTCTATTCCCCAGTGCTGCGAATAGAATTTGGCAAAAAACTGCTAGATGGTTACCCAGCAGTACCTTTTCTGTAGCTGTCCCTGGGAAGGGACAGTATGAATCCTATATCCAGTCTAGATTATTAAGAGATCATTCAGTATGCTAAACATGATCTAGCAAATTGAATTTGGACTAGGTCACTTGAGCAGGTCACCTCTTAAAAGTGAAGAATTTAGTAGCTGGTTTTTTAGCCCTTTTTTGAATCACAGTGTAATTAACCTTGGAGATCTTGTGTTTTGAAGGGAGGATGGAATGCCTAACTAGATGCTAATCCTAATCTTAGAATCCATACTGCATTAATTATTCCAGGAACTTTCACAGAAAAGCTGGTTTTATTTAAAACCACTGCTAATTACAGGAGAATCATCACCTTGTTACCAGCTGAGTTTAAATAGCACTGGAATATCCAGTGTTTCTGCTTGGATATAAAGAAAGTGACATAACCCTTTCCTGTCTGAGAAGAACTCTGCTCTTTACCAGTCAGCTGTGTGTGCTGAATCCTCTTCTTCCTTTTTTTTTTTTTTTTTTTAATGTGGACCCTTAAAAAATTATTGATTGATTTAGAGAGAGAGAGAGGAGAGAAACATTGATTTGCCATTCCACTTCTTTATGCATTCATTGGTTGACCCTTGTATGTCCCCTGACCAGGGATCGAACCCACAACCTTAGCATGTTGAGACGATGCTCCAGCCAACTGAGCTTCCTGGCCCAGGGCCTCTTCTCCCTTTAATAAACTATTCTCCCTCCCTGCTTACATTTGCTGTCCTGTCTAATATTTTTTTCTTAATGGAATAAATATTGATACAAACCATTTTGGTGGAGCGTGAGCAGATGACCAGAAAGAGGGGGATGAGAAGTAATTTAATATGCTAAATTTTATTTATTTATTTATTTTTTAGGATAAGGAAACCTGTGTGGGTACCAACAATCAGAGCTACATCTGTGACACAGGACACTGCTGTGGACAGTCTCAGTGCTGCAACTACTACTATGAACTCTGGTGTAAGTTCTTGCCTGGAGGTTTCTTGGAGCCCCGGGTGCTGGTTACTGCCTCTGCTCATTGTCATTGGAAAACTGTGGCCTGGTCAGCCTTTTTCGCATTCTCTCAGGGGCAGTGTTGGCAAGTAGAATCCATTTCCTGGTTCCAGAAGTGATTCCTCTGTAGAGGAGGAGCGCTCTGAAGCCCTTTGGACATTGTGGGCTAGAAACTGAGGAATATGGTCTGGGCCTTCTTCAGAGGCTGTGGTTACCAGGTCGCTGCAGAAACGCCTGCCTGGGTTCTCTTTGATGCTCATTTCGGTGTGTGCCGAGCAGGGATAACCTTAGATCTTTCCATGGATCCCAGACTCCCAGGCTTGCCGTCTTTGTGAAGAGAGGTTTCAACAGCTAAGCTGCTGTGAATGCCGAGCTGGGCTCTGAATGGCTGTAAATCCATTTTTTAAATAAGAACCACAAGGTTTCTGGTCAGTGTGGCTCACTGGTTGAGCGTCGACCTATGAACCAGGAGGTCACGGTTTGATTCCCCGTTAGGGCACATGCCTGTTTACGGGTTCGATCCCCAGTAGGGGGCATGCAGGAGGATTCTCTCTCATCATTGATGTTTCTATCTCCCTCTCCCTTCCTCTCTCTGAAATCAATTAAAAAAAAAAAAAAGAACTACAAGATTCTGGAACTCCTCATGGAGCATCAAGGTGCTACTTCTGTTTCTGAGAGTCCCTCTCAAAGGGATAATCTTTCTGTAGCTCCTGCCTACAGAGCCCTGCTGGAGAGAGGGAGCCCCCCGTGCTCTCAAGCTGAAGTGTCTGGAGGCTTTTCCAGTGCACCCAGCCTGTTACTGTCAGCTCAATGCCCTGTGGAGACAATCCTTGTCCTGCCACTGGTTTGGTTGAGACCAGGACCACTTGTACCTTCCAGAGTTGTCCAAGGCTGGTGATATTGTTCACTGACACACTTTGTACTCTGATCTTTGTGGTACTCAAACAAGATACTATGGGATGCTCGAGGAAGAATGGGAGGGTGGGAGAGTCCTTAGGGCAGGTGACCATCACTGCAGTGGTTCTCATAACTGTCTGTTGAGAGAGGAAATGACAGACTGTTTCTCCAGATAATTCTAAGCACCCCTCACTCCCTCCATTTGGGAATGAACTTTGGACTTGTATGTCAAACCATTCCCTTATTGCCACCATCACCCCTGCCCCCTTTTCCCTCTCTCCTTTCTGAGTTCCTTATTCCCCCCACATCAGTGATATGGTAGAAGGCAGCTAGAAGGGCTATTATCTGGGATGGAGAGGAAATTAGACTCTTGGCTGGGAAGACTCTCCCTCTAAATGCAAAAGGACCTTGTAGCCAGTGGGAGTGGTTTTTACAAAACAGGACCTCTTTTCACCCTGGTCTTTCCCCTTTGAGGACTGAGGACCTACATGTCTGCCTTTCTGAGGAATCCCAGTTGGGGGTCAAGTGCAGACTCCTCTCCCAAGGAGAAGATAGATCTCAGGATGTTCCCCCCCCACCCCCCGCCCCCCGTCCCAGTCCTCCCATGTATATAAGCAGCCACCAAGGAGGCTCAGAATTATTGTTGCTATTTTAGAAGGGGTGGGGCTGAGGGACTTACTGGAGAACACAAAGTGCCAAGCAGGTGGACAGACTCTGTTTAAATGTTTTAAAATGCAGATAACCACAGGGTTCAAATTCTCCCTCCCACTCCTTGTTAAAACAAAAGTCGAAGCCAGGCTGCCAAAAAGCCACAAAGCTGACAGTTTGTTTTTCTGGGGCCTGGCCCAGGCGCATCAGTTGCGGAAAGGGATGGAGTTGATGGCCCCATCTCAAACTGACAGAGCCTCCTGGGCTGTTGGCAGAACAGACTCAGTAGCCACCAGAATCGGGTCGCTGAAGCCAGGGCAGGGTGGTGGGGTGGCGGGACAGGGAGACCCAGATGGCAGGGAGGCTTGAAAAAGCCAGAGGAAGAGCTGTATGAGTGGCCAGTTATCTCTCCAGTTATGGTCAGCTGGGAAAGGGGAAGCCAGAGAGAAACCAGAATCCGGACGAGGAGAAAAGACTCCCCATTATACCAGTTGGTTCATGCTTTCTAAGTTCTCACCTGTGCTCAGAAGGGCTTCTTGGTCAGGAAATGCCCAGAGGGTGTCCCGCCCCCCCTGAGAATTCTTTGGTTTTCCTCCTTATTAGGGTCTTGGCCTTCACCTGATGTGTATAGAAGAGAGGTTGAGTGTCAGAATGTGCCGTTTCAGGTCTCATCAAAACTGCACTTTTCATGGCCTTGAAACCTATTCCCTCTAATTGCCTCTAAACTCTGCCTAAACCATGAAAGCAATGGGCTTTGGGTTATTCTTTTTGTCTCTTTACTTTGGAAGGAAGAAAATATCAGCCAGGAAATCCTTGGCAAAAGGCTTCAAGGGGAAAAAATGCCATTTGCATCAACCCTTTTATCTTATTAAGTTGAATTTTCCTGTGTGCTGAGGACTGTCATTCACACACACATACGTGCACGTGTGTACACACACACACACACACACACACTTGCACTTTAACTCATCATTCAATCATGTATTCGTTCAGCAAACCCTTATTCCAGTGGTTCTTGAATTTGGCAAGCATCTGAATTTCCTGGAGGACTCACTAAAGCACAGTTTTCTGGGCCCTACTCCCAGATATTTTGATTCAATAGGTCTGAGGTGGACCTGAGAATTTGCAATTCTAACAAGTTCCTGCTGAATGCTCTGGCCTCTTCTGTGTTGGAAAATGTGGGCAGATACAATCCTTGCCATCAAGAATGGCATCTTCTAGCAGAGAGAGGAGATAAGACTAGGTGCTCCTGTAGTAACACAAAGTAGAGAGCGGAATGTATTTGCCAGAACTGCTGTCAATGTCCAAAGGAGAGTTTGCTTTGGCTGGGATAGGAGTCAGGCAGGCTGCGTGGAGGAGGTAGCATTTGAAGTGGGTCTTAAAAAGGTAGATAGGATTTAAACACATGGACAAGGGTAAAATGATTTTCCAGGCAGAGGAACACCATAGGCCAAGGCCCAGTGAGAAAGAACAGAGTATGGATCACATTGTTAATCTTTCCCCTGCGGCTTGACTGGGAAGAAATGGCGATAACATGGGTGCTAATATGCACAGAACTCTCCTAGTGCCAGGCACTCAGCAGGTTCTTCACGCACATTGTCTCATTTCACCGTGAGAACGCCCTGTGAGGTACACGAATCATCCTGTGTCTCTGGACCAGGGGTACGCAGCTGAGTAGTAAGGTCGGTGCTCCTCTCTCCAAAGCCATCCAGAATGCCAAGTGCCAGGCTGGAGGGTGATGGGCCCAGGTCATGGAGGGTCTCAAATGTGCATATTTACTTTCCACCAAAGATGCCCTTCATGGAACAGAGAAAGCAAAACAAAACAAAACCAACAACAACAACAACAACAAATGAGACCTGGGGAGGCCAGGAACATACTCAAGGCCAAAGAGCCTGAACCTGGACCTCCCAGTTCTCATCCCAGGGCTCTTTCCATTCACCCAGCTCGACTTTCTAGGGAGAGGTCAGAGTTAGGAATTTCTGCTCCTAACATAATTTTGGGGAACTTCAATCAGGCGTCAATTTTCCCTGGTTGGGGCTTTAATGAGGCACAGGGGAGTGTTTCTAGACAGTGGAATTTCCCTGAGATGACATGAAACAGATTATTAGCAAATCCAGTTAATGCTCCCCATCTTTTCACATATTAACCTTTTTCTTAATTTTTAGTTTGTCTTAGGATACCCATTGTTGAGCTGCTCTTAAGGAAGGCCCAAGGCACTTGCCATGCTGAGCAGAGTGGAGAGTGGGGAGTTGGGGCCTTCTTCTAAGCCCTGACTAGACCCCAGTTCCCTAGCTCTCCAGGCTTCAGAACAAAGGCAGGTTGATCAGTGTAGATGGGTTGATTTTCCAATGAATTTAGACAAGAATAGAACCTAGAAGCAGACTTTGGACTTGTTCCTCACTCTTGCTTTTTTATGGATTAAAAGCGAAATTTAAAACCCTTCTTACCTGTAGCCATGCCTGTAACAACAATAGTAGTAATAATAAGCTGGGGAACTTACTATATACCAGGCATGGTTCTGAGTATTTTGCATATATTGGCTAATTTTCCTCACAGTGACCAAGTAGGTAGAGAGCATCAATCTCCCCATTTTACAGATGAGGGAAGTAAAAAAATGATCAGTCACAAAGCTAGGAAATGGTTTTGTGAGCTGGGATTTGTACCCAGGTTGTCTGCCTCTTTTCTTTTCTATTTGCAGTCATGCTTATAGGAAACTTGTATGGTCTTTGAGATAAATTGCCAGTCCTCTGAAGTCATTTCCCAAATTCAGGCCTTTCCACAGTGATAGTGGCAGGAGCTCCTGCTGAGAGGTATAAGGAGCCCAGGGGGCACTTACCTCCTGTAAAAGGAGAGCTAATTTACAGTATGCTGTGGCTTCCTAATGAGGAATTTCCTGCCAGTTGGGGAGTGGTGTTTTCTCAAGTTTATTGTGAACTCTGGGGCACATTGGACTCTGACTGTTTTTAAAAACATGTTTCCATTTTGCTTAGCATGACAAATGCTCCCCACCATGAGGTCACAAATTTCAAAGTTGTCATTGAGGGATTTACTCTCTGGGTAGGTATGTGTTTGGGAAGGAGGGCATGTTGTCTTTCACCGTGTGTCGCTTTCATTAAGTTTTCCTTTCTTAAGCTCTTCCTTGTTTGTGAAATCTAGCAAAGAGATCAAAAATGGGCACAATTCCATTAAGGACTAGTCTGGATATTTCCCCTTGAAAGTTGATAGGACACTGCTTTGACTAGAATGGCTCCCAGGAGGATCCGTTTTGTGAGGGTCAGACTAGAATGCCTTCTACCTTCCATGAAGTGGGACCAGCTCACCAGAGGTCTTTTTTGGACCTTTACTATAATAATACTGTGTCATCATATGTACCACGAGGCCCATTCTGCTCCCAACTTTAGTTTTCCCATAGTTTTGATTCACACAGTAATCCAGTTGTCCTTTTCTTCCCCCAGTCCCCTTTGACCTGCTTAATTTTTACTTATTTTTTAAAAAGGCCCTCTTTTTCTATTATACTTATAGTTCAGTGGATCTCAGTCTTTTTCTGGATCAAGGATCTGCTTATGAATCTGATGAATCTGCCCTAGCTTGTTTGGCTCAGTGGATAGAGTGTCGGCCTATAGACTGAAGGGTCTCAGGTTTGATTCCGGTCAAGGGCACGTACTTCAGTTGCAGTCTCGATCCTTAGGTCATGGTACATGCAGGAGGCAACCAATCAATGTGTCTGTCTCACATTGATGTTTCTCTCTCTCTCTCTCTCTCTCTCTCTCTCTCTCTCTCTGTCTCTGTCTCTCCACCTCCTTTTCACTCTCTCTAAAAATCAATGGGGGGAAAAATCTGCTGAACCCTTTAACCCTTTGTACACCATAAACGTCTATAGACGCAGTGGGGATGGTTTCTGTTTTGGACGTGTGGCAGTTAACTGGTTAAATACTCTCACCAGAAAAGCCTATAAACTCATTGCATCAGTCAGGCTAGGTTATGCTGCAGTAACAAACAAGTCCAAACCCCTAGTGGGTTAAAATAACAGGTTTACTTCTCACATTATAGTATGTGTATGTCACAGGTTGGTTGGGAGCTTTGTTCCCACTTCATCATCCTCTAGGACCAGACAGACCCTAAAGTCACTCTCTGGAATGTTGCCAATTGCCATGGCAGAAGGAAAACTCATGGAGAGTCTCACATCAGCAAGAAGTATCCTGGCCTCTAAAAGATGTGTCATTTCCAATCCCAGTTCATTAGTTAAAGCCAGTCTCAATGCCTCATCCAATCAAAAAGTGGCTAAGAAGTTCAACTTACCCACATGCCTAGAGCAGGGAAAACCAGAAATATTTGGCCAGTGTGAAAACGGATGCAGGAGATTTTTCCTATTAAAAGCTTGTTTTTGTTTTGTGTGTGTGTTGTTTTAAGCATGTTTAAAAGCTGAGAGCTATTGCCTTAGATCATGTATATTGCTGCATGAAAGTTAAAAGTTGGTTTACCTTCAGGTAAGAAACTAAAAAAATGACTCAAGTAAAAAAACAATAGAGTTAAATGTTGATTATCTAATGCAGGGGTGGGGAACGTCCAGCCCCAGGGCCATATAGGGCCCAAGAAACCATTTGGTTTGGCCCTGCCAGTGAGTTAATTAAATGTTTGACCGAATATAGCACGTTAATTTTTAAGTTGATAATTTTATATGGCCCACGAATGATGTTATAAATATCCAGATGGTCCTTGGCAGAAAAAAGGTTCCCCACCCCTGACCTAATGGAAGAATCTATTTTCTAAATTATCAAGTAACACAGAAATATGAAGGATATGCCAGAAAAATAAGAGAAATATAGATAATATAAAAAGAGTGTTTAGCCTTAACCGGTTTGGCTCAGTGGATAGAGTGTCGGCCTGAGGACTGAAGGGTCCCAGGTTCGATTCCAGTCCAGAGCATGTACCTTGGTTGTGGGCACATCCCCAGTGGGGGGGGGGGGGGGGGGGGCGGGGGTGTGTGTGTGAAGGGTGCAGGAGGCAGCTGATCGATGTTTTTCTCTCATCAGTGTTTCTAACTCTCTATCCCTCTCCCTTCCTCTCTGTAAAAAATCAATAAAAAATATATATTTTTGAAAAGAATATATTTTTTTTTTTTTAAAAAAAAGAGTGTTCAGCCCAGAATCTCTTTTTTTTTTTAATATATTTTATTGATTTTTTACAGAGAGGAAGGGAGAGAGATAGAGAGTCAGAAACATCGATGAGAGAGAAACATCGATCAGCCGCCTCCTGCACATCCCCCACTGGGGATGTGCCCGCAACCCAGGTACATGCCCTTGACCGGAATCGAACCCGGGACCCCTCAGTCCGCAGGCTGACGCTCTATCCACTGAGCCAAACCGGTTTCGGCCAGCCCAGAATCTTTGTGACTTTTAAATACATTTGGAGTCAGGCTCTTCAGCAGAATGCACTGTGCTTATTTGTGGAGCCTTTCTCCAATGCAGTCCCACCTAAGAGGGTGAGAGCTAACTAGATTGACCTGGAGGAGATGTTACAGGATGGCAGCAGGTGCCAGTTCTCTCCCACAGCTCCTTTCTGGCCTCAACACCATCCTCTGGGCTCCGCTATCAGTTTCTGTCTAATCTTCAGTCATCCAGCAACACGAGAGAAATGTAAGTCAAATAAGCAAATGTCAATAGTGAATCTGGGAAGGGGAGGAAGACTTCTAACTTCAAATTAAGTTTATGTTCTCTGGTTGGGAATGAGGTTTTCCTGTCTGCTGATGGGGAAATGGGGAAAAATTCCTCTTCCATTGCCCTCTGCCTATCCTCCTGTTGCCAGGGCTCTGCAGAAAGTCCCACTGAACACATACCGCAAGCAGTTAGGTGCCACACAGCTTGCCAGAGCCCGGCAGCTGTGCTGCCTTGCCATCTCACCCTGTAAGGCTGGCTTTGTGGGGAGATTCAGGGGGGACACCCCTGGGGAGCTGTTGCCAGAGGCCACACCCTAAATGTCCATGGGATCTTTCAGAATAGTGTGTTTTGGTACAAACGGAAAAAAAACAGGATTCTCTTCATTTATAGGTCTGTCTGTAGGGAGAAGGAAGCCTTTAAAAAAGCATACAAAAAAACATGATGTTAGCTCATTCTGGCAAGAAGTACATGTGGAAATACTTAACAGATTCTAAACAGATTTATAATTATAAAGCAGATGATAAAAACTAGATGTAGCATTTGTAATGGAAAAAAATCTGAAATTATTCAGAATAGACAATAAGTGAACAATAGTATAATCTATTCTCATTTAATAACAACTTACCTGCAAATTGATCCTCAGATAAATTTTTTAAAATATGTTTTTATTGATTTCAGAGAGGAAGAGGGGGAGAAAGGTGGACACATCAATGATGAGAATCATTGATTGGCTGCCTCCTGCACTCCCCCTACCGGGGATTGAGCCCACAACCCAGGCATGTGCCCTTGACTGGAATTGAACCCGGGACCCTTCAGTTCGCAGGTCGATGCTTTATCCACTGAGCCAAACCGGCTAGGGCCAGATACATTTTTTAATTTCAAAGAAGTACGTCCACCTTAGAAAAATTAGGAAATGTAGATAAGCAAAAAATGAAGGAGCTGGTACCAGAAATATGACCTGTTATCCAGGAATAACCTTGGGATTAACTTCCTGATCATTCCTAGATGTTTAGATACACTTTTTTTTAAAGCAAAAATTGGGATCATATTTTATACTGTTTTGTAATCTGCTTTTTTATTTAATATTAGAAATATCATTTAAAAATAGTATATATGAATAATTTTTTACATATATATTTTATTGATTTTTACAGAGAGGAAGGGAGAGAGTTAGAAACATCGATGAGAGAGAAACATCAATCAGTTGCCTCCTGCACGCCCCCCGTTCGGGATCGAGCCCAAAACCAAGGTACACGCCCTTGACTGGAATCGAATCCAGGACCCTTCAGTCCGCGGGCCAGCGCTCTATCCACTGAGCCAAACCAGCAAGGGCTCTATGAATAATTTTTAATGATGCCTGTCATTTTATTATATGAATATATTCCCAGAGTAATTTGAAAATCCACCCAGAAATATATCAATTTTTAAAATAAAAACCTGCAAAAATAAAATTAATCACAGATATATTAAGTTTTAATTTACCTAGTTTTGATTTTTATAATTTGAAGGAAGAAAATAATTGGGGAAAGAAAATTAAAATTTGTCATAACTCACTACTTAAAGATAGGTCACTTTTTTGTGTTTTTCATTCCAGTTCCCCCATGTGTATATATATTTTAAAACAAAATTGCTCATTAATTAAAGAAAGTATTTAGAAAGCTTTTTTTTTATACATTTGAAAATTGGAGAGGAGTAACTAAGAACCAGTGGGAAATGAAAAGAAATAATGCACCCGGAGAAAAGAGGGCTGTGGGCCTTCTCCCCAGTTCTTCTACCCGTCCCTGGAACAGGGAGGAAGGAGGGGAGGCTGCTACTGGGCCCGAGTCTAATGCAACTGCAGGCCAAAAGGAGGTGGGAGTGGACTGTTTGTGTGACTAGGAGATGGAATTGTACCGGATTATATCAAGGGCTGAGGAAGTCATTTGCACTCCCTGGGGAAGAGATGGCCCTGAGGCAATTAGAATTTTCCACTTCTAACTTTAGGGATTCTTACATTGTGGAGGGTACATGGTAGAGAAAAGCCCCAGATCCTTTTGATGATACCAGGAAAACCCTAAGAATTGCTTTATCAGGCAGCCCCTCCGAAGCCCCTTTGTAGTTACTAATCAGCTGAGTTGTGGCGATTTTGAGAGGCTCTTTGCTTTTGGTGAGTAGCCTGATGTCAGCAGCAAAAGTAAGCCTGGAGCTGTCCTCGTGGGAGAAGATGGACACTAAGAAGCTAGAGCATTTTCTTAGAGATCTCTTTTTTAAAAATACATTTTTATTGATTTCAGAGAGAGGCCGGGAGATAGAGAGACAGAAACATCAATGATGAGAGAGAGTCATCGATCAGCTGCCTTCCGTACACCCCACCCTGGGGATCGAGCCTGAAACCCAGGCATGTGCCCTGACCAGGAATCGAACCGTGACCTCCTGGTTCATGGGTTGATGCTCAACCATTGAGCCACACTGGCTGGGCTCTCGGAGATCTCTTAACAGAGGAAGAGTACACTGTCCTAAAAGGGGAGCATATATGATAGCCCTCAAACCTAAAATATGGGAGGACCGTTGGGGCTGGAGAGTTGCCTTGGCACTCTGCCCTTCCCCCAAGGCCCCTGGAAGCGCCCCAGACTGAGTGGCCTCCTTTACTGTCATTCTTACAATCTGCCCTCTTCCATCCCATGTGTCTTTCACTTCGGCACAAACATTTATGAAAATGGAATGCAGGTTCTAAATGTGAATTCACTGAGTGAGGCCTGACAGTTCCAGCGTTGACCAGGTGGGCATTGCTGGGAGCCTCCCTGTTCTGAGGCTGCCCTCTGGCTGGTGTTCACTATGTCCCTGCCTCTCTGTCTTGCTTCCCCACCCCCAGGGTTCTGGCTGGTGTGGACCATCATCATCATCCTGAGCTGCTGCTGTGTCTGCCACCACCGCCGAGCCAAGCACCGCCTTCAGGCCCAACAGCGGCAACATGAAATCAACCTGATTGCCTACCGGGAAGCCCACAATTACTCAGCGCTGCCATTTTATTTCAGTACGTACCCCAAAGCCCCCCAACTCCACCCTCAGGAGCCCAGTACACCCAGACTGCGCGTATTGGTGGCCAGGGCTCCTATGGGCCTTGGGGTTTGCCTCCTTGCCAATCACAGAGCAGGCTTTGAAAGTATAAGCACAAGGGGGCAGTCACATTTATACCGAGGAGCCAGTTCTGGGGGTGCCCTGGGCCATCCCACATCTACGCTGTCTGGGTTCTGACCAGGTCTCTGCTGCTTTGGCAGATTTTTTTTAGGCAGGTAGTTGGATGATGTATGATGTGAGTGAATTGAGATTTAGAGTTCACTGGTCTGAAACCCTCCCATTTAGTTTACTATCATGCTGAGCAGAGGCTGCCATGAAAGGGGCAGGTGTGTGTGGAGGTGACATTTGGACTTTCTTTTTTTTTTTATATATATATATTTTATTGATTTTTTTACAGAGAGGAAGGGAGAGGGATAGAGAGTTAGAAACATCGATGAGAGAGAAACATTGATCAGCTGCCTCCTGCACACCCCCTACTGGGGATGTGCCCGCAACCAAGGTACATGCCCTTGACCGGAATCGAACCCGGTACCCTTGAGTCCACAGTCCGACGCTCTATCCGCTGAGCCAAACCGGTTAGGGCTGGACTTTCTGAGAATCAAGAAACTCGGTGACTCACTGAAGGGCATTCACCTGACTTCTCTGGGCTTCCATACATATGACCTCTCAGTCGGTGAAGGCCTGGCTATGCAGCTTGTCCAAAGCCATTTTGCAGTGTGTTCTATAGAAAAAAGTGATCACAACTGTGGAATTTCACATGTAGAAGGGTTAAGTGCTTAATACAGTGCCTGGCATATAGTAAGTGCTCCATAAATGCTAACAATAACAATCAGATCATCAGTGCCTCGAAGCATTCAGCACAGTGAAAAGATAATTCACCTGGCATGTTCTTAATAAGTTTTAGATGACAGGCCCTCACCCTTCACTGGTAAGCCACCCACTCTTGATCTGAGTCAGGATGAGGTTTGGTTTGTCTTTCCAGACCACCTCCAGCCACACTAGAGTGAGAGACAACACAGATTTACAACCTCCCAGAATAAGGCCCTCTTCATGGTATACATCTGGAAGGGTGGTGGAAGAAAAAAGTGGTCAGAGTCCTAAGTTAGGGTCCCTGACCCCAAGGCCTATGGGGCATAGGTGGAGGACAGTCTGACCGTGAAACAGGAGACGTGCTTGCATGTGAAGCAGGTCCATTCCAGACAGAAATGATCTCTTGGCCACCCACCTCATTTTCCTAACCCTCTGCCTTCACTCCAGGCTGTACAGGCAGAAATCTTTGCCTATGAAGCAGCTTTAGGGGCTCTCGGGTTTCAAGACACTGGATTAGGTGACTCCCACAGCCCTCCCTGCCCTGCCCACAACCAAGAGCTGTAGCTGTCACTCAGTGGGTATGCTGGGGTGGGAAGAGACATATGTGTAATGTCTCTGTCCTAGAACAATTGCCAGTGCAATAATTTCTCCTCCCTACCTCCCCATTTTAGGGTTTTTGCCAAACTATTTACTACCTCCTTATGAGGAAGTGGTGAACCGACCTCCAACTCCTCCCCCACCATACAGTGCCTTCCAACTACAGCAGCAGCAGCTGTCTGCACAGTGTGGCCCTGCAGGCGGCAGCCCCCCAGGTGCTGATCCCGCCAGGGGCTCCCAGGGGGCCCAGAGCAGCCCCTTGTCAGGGTCCAGCCGAAGCAGCACAAGACCCCCGAGCATCATCGCTGACCCTGAGCCCTCCACCATCGACATGCCAGACAACCCAGCAGCCACCAAAGCCCCTGGAGTGGAGCCCAGCGGCTCTGTGGCTGACTTGGGGGAGCTGGTCCCTGGGGCCTTCCTGGACAAGGATTCCGAATGTAAGGAGGAGCTGCTGAAAGATTACAGCTGCGAGCAGGGCAGTGCCCTCCCCGACAGCAAGGACAAGACGCCTGGCAGACATCGCCGCTTCACTGGTGATTCGGGCATTGAGGTGTGTGTGTGCAACCGGGGCCACCACGACGACAACCTCAAAGAGTTCAGCACACTTATTGACGACGCTCTGGATGGACCCCTGGAATTCTGCGACAGCTGCCACGTGCGGCCCCCTGGTGACGAGGAGGAAGGGCTATGCCAGCCCTCCGAGGAGCAGGCCCGAGATCTTGGGCATCCCCACCTGCCCCGGCCACCGGCGTGCCTGCTGCTGAACACCATCAATGAGCAGGACTCCCCAAACTCCCAGAGCAGCAGCTCCCCCAGCTAGAGCAGGCCCTGCCTGTATCTGAGAACTTGGCAAAGCAACCAGGGCAGGGGAGAACCACGAGAGAAGCATTAAGTGACTTTCCAAGAAAGTGGTACAGCCACTTGGTCTTTTTTTTTCTTTTTTCTTCCTTTGTTTCTGCATTTTCCTACATCTCCAGGTACAGTTTGGGGTGTGGATGCCCCGCCGCCCATAGAAGCACAGTATTGTGGAGGGCTGAGAAGTTGGTTCTGTGACTCATTCCTCATTCCCCACCCATCTCCCTTTTTTCCTTTTCAAGTCGTATTTCACTACCTGCCTGGTTGGAGGTACTGTGTGTTTAAGAAGTCCCCAAGGAAGGAAGCTGAGACTGTGCCCTGAGGTGACTTAGTGATGGCATGGATTTTTGCTCTGGTATTAGTGTAAGAGAACCTTGCTGTGTCAGTTGGGAGAGGCAGCAGGTCTCAGCCCTGGGTGGAGGAGACCCAGGGGTTGTCATCCCTTGATGCCAGTGTCTGCAGAGCCGGACCTGGGCCAATCCTGTGGGAGGATGAGGGCTGGTGGGCAGCTGTGTGGTAGGTAGGTAAGGGTTTGTTGCATTCCCAAATTCCAGGTGACAAGATCAATGCATCACTGCATCCTTGAGGGGCCCTGCCCAGCACGTTCTGGCTGGCCGCAGACTGGTGCAGGTGGAGAAGATTATACTGCCTTCTCTTTGTTTTTCATTTTTTAAAATATAAAAAGAACAAAAGCGAGCTGAAAACAAGAGCTTTACCAGTGGGCAGGCAAGAATTCTGTTCTGGAAAAGGGAAGTTTGCGGCTCTTTCTCAATTCGGCCTTCAAAGAGCCAGAGGAGATGCTTTGTGTAGCGGCTTGGGTGAAGGCTATCTCTGGACCTTCTATGGGTGCACAGGAAGCCCTGAGCTACAGCGGTGGATAGAGGTGCAGCTTTCTGCCTCTCTGCCCTTTGGTCTGTGCCCACAGGTGACCAGGGCCCTCTCCCAACCCAAGCACACAGGCTGCGGGCCTGTCTCACTGTTCTCTGAACAAATGAGGCTGTGGTGCTGAGCAAGGGCAGCCCCAGAGGCCGGTTCTCACACAGTATTTTCTCTTGATTCTGAATAAGTTTGTTGTTGTTTTAACTAACCACTTGGGGGGAAATTGCCTTGGTTATCTGTGGTTTTCATGCCCCCCTCCCCTTGTGAGTCGGGTAACTAATCGTAGCCGATGTAAAGAGTCTGAGTGGCCCCGGGAGCGGGTGGAGGAGCCGGAGGGGCCATTCAGAAGGACCACAGGATCTTGTTACTGCAGTTCGGCCTCAGATAACCAGTGGAGCTTTGATGGGAATAATCTGAATGGAGAAAGCATGCAGCCGAAACTAACATTCCCTGCCCTGCCCTGCCCTGTTCATTTGAAGAGTCCGGTTCTTCCCCCACTCTTGAACGATGACGTTTAGACTAGGCATTGACCTTATGATAAGAAAGGGAAAAAGTATAGACATATACAAAAATAGACAAACCCAAGGCTGTGAGGTGAATGAGTGTCTGCGTTTGAAGTCCACGAAACCAAAATCTATGTTGAACAAAGTGAAGTCTGGATGCAATGACTTTTTGGATAACCTGTGTGTGTGTGTTCATTGTGTGTGAGCCCCCAGCCCTGTTTTCCTGTGAATATACTTTGACTGGCAGCCATTCTGTTCCCATTTACCACATGTTTGGAGCAGATATGGCCCTCTCAAGGTAATTTATTTTACGCATTTACTGTTTACTGAACAATTGTCTGACTGTGTACTTGGGTGTATTCAGCAGCATTGTCGACGGCAGTCCCGTGTTTGCCAGAGATACTGTCCTCAAAGTAGAGGTTTTCCTCTACCCATCACTGCAATTTGCACATTGCTCCGTGGACATGCGGAGGCCTGTGTTCTGTTCCCTGTAAATGGAAACACGCTCTGAACCTGTCTGCCTCCCTCGGCTGCTCCTGGCCCTCGGTATCAGCCCCCTGGGGGGTGTTCACAACCACTCGGCACAGAAGGTGAAGGTGGAACTCCAGACCGAAGGCTTAATTGGATCTTCAGGGACAAGCTTGGACTAGCTGTGGCCCAGACGTCAGCCCTGCCCAGAATTGCCAGGAGGTTTGGCAGACACCACAGGGCTTACCTCCCTCTGCTGAGGTCCAGCTCATGCCAGCAAGCCTGTGCGTAGCGAGAGTGGGCGGGAGTGCGTCAGCAGCCCTCAGATGCCTTTTCTTCCACCATTAAAAAAAAAAAATCCCGAACAACTCACTGAAGTGTCTCCAAGGACATCAAGTTTTACCAAAATGAGTCCGCCTTCAGCTCACTGATCAAATGGATAAATTCTGGCCCTCTCATGTTTCCTTCCCCATTAGAGTGGGGAACTGGTCTGAGTGTTAAGGTTCATTGCGGCGTCCCACACTAAAGGCAGGAGTCGGGGTAATGGAACCCGGGAGCGGGACTTGATTCCAGCAGTCACAGCCTGTCCCTGCTCCAGGAGGCTGCCCTGCATGCAAAGGGAGGTGGAAACGGGGAGTTGAAGGACTAGTTAGGGGCCAGGGAGATTTGGTGGTCTGGTTTTCCAGGTGAATGAGAAGGAGGGGTTGGTCGAGGGTTTGGTGCTACAGTCAGAAGATTTGCAAATGCTAACACATTCCTATGTGCGGCACATCACCATTTGTCAGTTATGTGAATTTGTGTATTTTAAGCAATAAGATTCAGCTGGTCAGACCTTTCTGGGCAGTCTCGGTGACGCATTTCCTGTGCTGTGATTGTTCTGAAGACAGAGTGGCTCTAACCACTGTGAGAAGCCCAAATAAAATCAGTCCCAAAAATCCCAATGCGCTTTTTTTCTTGAAACACTTTGTTCCTTTTTCCTCTACTTCAGACTTCAGGGAGTCGTGCCTCGAGATTCCTAACCACAAGCGCTTTTCCCTTCTCCACACAGAGGCTGAGAGAGTCGCCCTACAGTTGAGGACAGGCTCCTAGGCCAGGCAGAAACTGCAGGGCCAAGAGCAAGCCGGACAATGCTGCTGCTGAGGCCACACTTTAAGCTGAGGAGTTTCCCCGAAACCCTTCTTCCGCCAAGGGTATATGTCTGATGTTTGAATACTTCGCAAAGTTCCACAAACAGATTAAAATCAGACCCCCAAAGAGCAGAAGCTGGTTTTGTTAGATACCTCGAAGCTAAAACATGACCCTCAAAAGGAAACAAGTACTCTGAAACCTCTTAATGCTCTGATAGAAATGTGGATGGGTGCTTGGCCTTGGAATTTAATATGCAAAATATGTCTTAGTGATTCTTCTACTTGCCGCCCTGCACTGTGCCAGATGCTAAGGAGAATGCAAAAGCTATACATAAGTCGGGCCCATGCCCTCTGGAAATTAAATTATACTTGGGAAGATAAAAGCACACCCATGTGACAGTTGTTAACAATATGAGGTGGGTTGAGATGAATGAGTGGTATAGATTCAGAGACCCCTGAGGAGTCGTGCGAGGCAGTTTGAGGTCTCGAATACCAGGCAGGGACTCAACTGATTTTTAAGCTTTTGGGGAACCACTGGTGTGCCAACATGTCACCTTGGGACAGTGATTATTCCTAAGACTCATGGTTACTACTTTCTAAAGACTGCCCTATTAAACTTTGTCAGATGTTAAGTCCTTGCTCAAAAGGAAGGAACAGCCCAACCCAGCAAGACTTTTTGGGCAGCCTACAGGTGGGCAAAGCAAGGTGATGTGGAATCCTCCCTGAAGGGGTTCCTGCCTCCCCAAGTGGAGCAGTCACTAGTGGGGGTGCTGACAGAGAGCAGAGAGCATTCTGTTCCCTAGCCTTGGAGTTTACCCTGCAGTCAGCACTATTGTTTCTAAGAGCCCAGTGTCAGCCAGACATGTCCCTGCTGCCATCTTTGACCCTCAGCTAGAAGACACTGCCCTGGCCCTTCAGTGACTCAAGTGGGATGGTGGCTGCCTACTTCTTTCTAAACTGTTGGTCTCCTCCAAGTAATCCCAGGGGAGCCACGATAGCATCTGGAGATAGCCGTGCTCTAAAACCACAGGAAGACGTGGGGAGTACATCATTCCTGTCTTTAATCGAATGTCTGAGTGGCAGAAAAACAAACGTACAACTCAGAGGTTGTGTGCCAGAGGCGTGCATACCCTTGTTGCCCGGGTCTGCAGCCTGCCCCCATCACTGCACACCAGACGCCTGGGTCACTGAGTTCCTCCCCCAGGTGACCAAGTTCAAGTGGAGACAGTACCAATGCCCTAGAGCACAAACCAGAGTAGCTTTGATGAACTCGAATTTCAGGAAATTCCCCATTCTCCAGTTGCCTCTGTTTTAGGGGGAGGGCAAAAATGGCTTCACTCAGGAGAAGGAGTGGAAGTGGGTTAAGAGTTGAGCATTTATCGAGCAACTACCATGTGCTAGACACTGGGAATGCTCTAGACCTATATTTTTAGAAGACCTAATGGTCTAGAGAGGAAAAAAGGCACGTAAACAGTTTTAGTAGCACATGGAAAGTACCATGAAGCATGTGGTGCACAGGACACTGGAAGAGCATGTGCCCAC
This sequence comes from Myotis yumanensis, assembly GCF_028538775.1. NCBI lineage: Eukaryota > Metazoa > Chordata > Mammalia > Chiroptera > Vespertilionidae > Myotis > Myotis yumanensis. Next base: position 16,943,492 of record NW_027223764.1, on the reverse strand, counting down.
CTGGGGCTTCAGGACAGCCTTCCTGGAACAGATCTGAACTGAGCTTGCCAGGTGAAGAAAGGTGTAAAGGGAATTCCAGGCAAATGTTCAGTCTGTAGATTATTGAGTGCCCACTATGTGCCAGGTGCTGAAAAGTACAAAAAAAACACCCTATAGTAGGTCTAAAACAGGAGAGTGTGGGTGTCATGTCTAAAGCTGGGAGCAGCCCTAGCTGGTTTGGCTCAGTGGATAGAGTGTCAGCCTGCAGACTGAAGGGTCCCAGGTTCAATTCCAGTCAAGGGCACATGCCTGGGTTGCGGGCTCAATCCCCAGTAGGGTGCATGCAAGAGGCAGCTGATCAATGATTCTCTCATCATTGATGTTTCTGTCTCTCCCTCTCCCTTTCTCTCTGAAATCAATAAAACCATAGTAGGACTAAGTGTATTTTTTTTTTTTAAAAAGCTAGGAGCAATTTAATCTTTCTAGATAATTGCATTCTGGGAAGTGACAGGAGATGAAGCTGGAGAGATAAGCTGGTAATGAAAATAATTTAACTTGTCCATTGTTTCGTTTGTTGACTTTACACAATGCTGGGTCTTGTGTAAGCATCTTACCTATGTGTTTGAATTTCAGCCTCAAAACAGCCCTTTGAGGTATAGACTGTAATGATTCCTGCTTGATTAATGGGATTCAGAGTTGTTGATTCACTTGTCCAAGATCACACAGCTAATAAGTGGTAGTCAGGATCTGAACCCACATCGGTTGACTCCAAAGCTCAGGCAGTCCACTAGTCAGTGTGACAGTTGTATGTTGGTGTCACGTGAAGAACTCGTCTTTTCAAAGATGTACTGAACAGGGGAGTAGCATGGTGAAAGGTGAACCAGACACCAGATCCTCAAAGGCTACTTTGTCCCTTTTTCTCCTCCCTGTTGCCTTATCATAAGCCCTCAGAGGCCCCCACGCCCAGCCAGGCTTCGCCTAGCAGAGCCCTTAAGTGCTCAATGGCCTCCTGCCTGAGACAGCAGCGGTGCCTGCCGAAGATCACCGTCCACTTCCACAGGGAGGTGTAACCTCTTGGAAACGTAAAATTGTCAGGAGTTAGAGCTCTGGGTCTTTGTGGCTTTTTCTTGCAAGAGTGTTCTGGTCTTCCTCTGAGGAGGTAAAGAGCTTTGGGTGGCTTGTGAGGGGGAGAAGAGGATGTTTGAGCTGAAGTTACTCGTCACTTTGTACAAGCCAACTCCTCACCACAGTTTAGCCTTCCACTGCACATCTCACCAAGAAGTCTCAAGAAACCAGCCCTGGAAAAAGTTAGAAACCACCTTCAGTGAGGGAGCCATGAAAAGTCTGTCCCTGGGCTCTCCACCCACTCCTCCGCTGCCAGAGGAAGGTCCTGGAGGTCCTGTCCTTCGATAGACCATCTGGACACACCTGTTCCTCCTTTTGACCAAGCCGGTGGCCTTTGGGAGGTTTGTATAAAACCCTTAGGGAAGGACTTACTTTGTGGATCTGGATATAGGCAATGACAAAGCCAGTGTTTATTGAGGTACCGACACTCTGAGGGTGATACACCTCAGTCACCCAGGTTACAGATGAGAAAACTGAGGTTTTAGCAGTTCAAGTAAGTTGCCCATGGTCATTTGGTCTGTAAATGACGACACCGAACTTGCCTCCACAGCCTGACTTCTTATCTTCTGTAACTCCGGTTGGTGTGGAACTACTACACACAGTCCTTTCTGCTTTTCATCTTCACCAGAGCCTCAGATAATGGGCAGCACAGGTGGTAAGTTACCCCACTGGACAGCTGAGGAAAGCGGAGTTCAAGAAGCTAGCAATGGGCCCAAGATCCAGGGCTAGGAAAACCAGAGTCTGGGAACTAGAACCTGGGTGACCAGGTCCTCGTCTGGTCCTCTCTCCACCCCAGTCTGCGATTGGCTTCCTGTCCTATAAAGTTGGATGTTTACACCCATAAGCATGACTGGAGAGAAGACTCCTCATTTGCTTCAGGTTTTGTGGCCACAAGAGACCAACCAGAACAATCATGCACTCTCATCCACCCACGCTGCACACTAAGGTTACCAGGGAAGAGGTCCTCCCCTCAGACTGGGAGCTGCTCTTCTAAAGGACAGGGCAGCTCATTTCTCCTAGGAGGGCCAATGCTTAGCTCACAGAGCTGGTTACTAAATTTTCAGGAATTTTACGAGCTGTAGTAAATGGTATTTACTATATAATATAATGATAAATAACAGTGCTCCTGTGCATCTCTCCCCAACTCTGTGGTCCGTGACATCACCTTGGTGGCTTGAAATCGGTCATGGTGGGGTGTCCACATCATGTAACCAGCACACATGACACATCAGGGTTATTCCTCACCACCAGCCCCAGAGCACTGGTTTTGTTCAGTGTTTGTTGATCACCACTTCCCTGGTTCAGAGCAGTCTGAGGCTGGAAAGGTGACTTGAGTTATTGGCAAAGACCCTCCAGCTTACCCAAAGACCTGGGCTTCCTTCCACACAAGGAGATGGAGTCTGTTTATCACTGGACCAATTAGCCAGTTAAACTCAGAGCATTTAATTCAGTCCTCTTGTGTGACTAACCTACTTGTCAGGGGCCATGTGTAGGGTAAAGAACATGAGAGGGCTCAGTCTTGAACTCCAGAGATATAAGGGTAGACAGTGTCTCTTGGAGACACCACGCCCATTTTAGGCCCAGGAAGGTGCTGAGATGCAGTCGGGATTTAGTACCAGGGAACAGAAGCTGAGGGGAAGGAGTCGAGAGACATGGCCTGGAGGAGGGCTTCACTGACATTCAGGTGGGAGGATTTAAGGAAGCGGCAAGAGCCTTTCAGGCAGGGAAAGAGCAGTTGGGTAAGAATCAGAGTTCATGAGATCATTTCCTGAAAGGACACTAAGCTTTGTACTCTCCCCAGTTAGACACCTGAGCCCTTCTGCGTGGACATGGGACAGGTAGGAGAGCACAGCCACTCCTCATCCTGCATCATTGAAATCCTGGGTTCGGGTCCCAGCCCTGCTGCCTAGTGGCTGTGTGGTTTAGGGCAGGTACCTCCCAAGCCCCCACTACCCCCCCGCCCGCTACCCCATTGGCCCTCAGTGTTGTCATCTTCAAATTGAAAGGTTAGCCTCATTTCCCTGCCATTCATTGGTCTGATTCAACAGTTGGAGTAGATGTTTCCATCCCAGTTACACTCACCCACTGCTTCTATAAGAGACACAGACCCTCCGCTAGTTGTTTACCTGTTCATCACTAGCCTGCAAAATGCTTTTCAAATTTTGAACAAATTTGGAATACTTAACTCTCCTCCAACCAATCTAGCCTGGCACCAGAGTGGGGCAGGAGGGAGGGGATATCCAGTTTACCCCTTTCCCATTAGCTCACCGTGGTGTCCATCTCTCCAAGCTGCTTGTGATGGGGGCTGGGGTCAGCCACAGCGGCTAACAAAGTCTCCTGTGGGCCCTTAAGCAAGGCCCCGGGTCACTGGCAGTGAAGGCCAGGATTGAGTTGGGGGGACAGTAGGGAATGGTCTACTACCACTGGATTTACAAAGCTTTTGAAGGAAGAGGTAATGGGAAACCTTGTTCCTCCCTCCTTTCAATGAATTCCTTGATTCCTTCCCTCTGAGAACTTGGTCAGGCATGGTCTCAGCCTTGCCCTGCTGGTCCTTCCAGAGCCCCTCCCCAGTCTGAAAGGAAGGACAGGGTGTTGATGATCTGACCCTGGTCTGGCTGGCGCCAGGGAGCTTGGATTGGGGCCTCTCTAGGCTAAAGAGCAGGGTCAGTTTTTCCAGGGACATCTTTCACTTGCAGACTGGCCAGTGGCCAAGGCTTAAAGATGCTGGTTTCAAGGTTTGAAAAAGTCTGTGTTCCATTTTTTTTTTTAAATATGTTTTTATATTGATTTTAGAGAGGAAGGGAGAGAAAGAGAAACATTGATGCCTCCTGCACGCCCCCTACTGGGGATCAAGCCCTGACAGGGAATCCAACTGGCAGCTTCTCAGTGTATGGGATGATGTTCAACCAACTGAGCCACATGGGCCAGGCTGGGTTCCATTTTCTAGTGAGGCATTTATAGACTTCCTGGGGAGTGGGGAGCAGGGGCAGAGCCCGGCACTTTAGCAGAAGGCTGCTGTGGAAGCCCTGTCCTGGCAGTGTCTACTGGACAGGACAAGGAAAAGAAGACCTGCTGGTCACTGGGGACCAAGACAAGAGTGGTCGGTAGTGGTGGGTTGAGTTTGTGGATTACACACACTCCCTCCAAGCCATAAGCATTGAGGTACATACACCCAATGACTGTTTGCATCAAAGCAAACAAGATCCTTTGCTCTACTCTCAAAATATAACTCAATCCCACCACTTCTCACCATCTCCACTGCTGTTGCCAGCACAGCAACCTCCTCCTCCCTCCCTCCCTGCCACCACTCTCATCCCTCCACAGGTCAGTCTCCACTCAGCAACTAGGATGATCTTTTAAAAGTGTGAACCAGCCTGGCCTGTGTGGTTCAGTGGTTGAGCGTCAACCTATGAACCAAGAGGTCGCAATTCAATTCCCAGTCAGGGCACATGCCCGGGTTGTGGGCTCGGTCCAAAGTAGGGGAGGCAGCCGATCAATGATTCTCTTATCATTGATGTTTCTATCTCACCTTCTCCCTTGCTCTCTGAAATCAATAAAAATATAATTTAAAAAATACAATATGAACCAGACCTTTCCACTTACATGTTTAAACCCTGCAGTGACTTCCTAGCACACTTGGGATAATAACCTAGATTCCTTCCTGCTAATTTCAAAGGCTCCATGGGACCTGGCCCCTGTCTCCAGTCTGACCTCATCGGGGACACTCTCCCCTTCATTTGCTGCTCTGCCCCAGCCACACTGACCTCCCACCTGGAGAACTCCTCCCTGGCTGCTCCCTCAGCAAGGGGCACTGTCCCCCAGGTCTTCTGCACCTTCCCCTACCACTTGCTTACAGTCGCCACTCCCCACCTCTGCCATTCTCTTATTGAATCACCATCACCTGGTGTCATTGACTTCAGAGGACTTATGAGTCTCTGAAATGCTTATCTATTTGTTAGTTCTCATTAGAAATGTAAGCTTCAGGAGACCAGGGAGCTTGAGTGTCCAGGACCAGTGAGTGGGACTGAGGAGGTGCTTAATAAAATATTTATTGAAAGAATGAGTGAAAAAATTAAATGAATAAGCTACTCAGGGCCCTTTTTCTTTTTTTCAAAGGAGGGTAACAATGATAGTAAGGAATATAATAAGTTCAGGGACCTTCTTAAGAAAAACTTTATGCACATCACTGTCAGGGCTGCAGGGTGGAAAAGAAGGCAGAGGGGACCAGGAGGAGGGAGGAAGGGCGGGAGGGTAGAGTAACACCTCTCATTCTGTGCTGTGGGGCCACACAGGGTGGAGCGCTAGGCACACCTCTAGGTGCTACCCTCACCCTGGGCTTCCTTCCAGGCCTGGCGAATCTTAATCTTTACTTTGTAAGAGTCTATCAGAAAGACCACGTTGGGGATGCCCTCCAGGGAGGGCAGCTGCCCATCATCCGGGGCCTCCAGGTCGAACCTCTGCAGCATCCAGGACATGAAGAGGAAGAGTGCCTGGCGGGCCATGTTCTCCCCTATGCAGGAGCGGGGTCCTGCTCCGAAGGGCAAGTAGCTGGAGGATGGCGAGATGAGCTGGCTCCCTGTGGGGTCCAGGAAGCGCTCTGTGGACATGGGGAACCCATCAGGCAGGGGCCAGGGCTGAAGTAAGTAGAGGAGTGCCTCTGCCCTGACTGAGGAGCCCCAACCTGAGGAGAGATACAGCCCTGCGCTCAGGCAGCCCTTAATCACACAGAGGAATTGAGATATTCAGGAAGGATAGAAAGGAGGTGGTATCAGCCCATGAAAAATGCCACCATCCAAGGGGAGAAGGGCCCCACTTCATGGGGGCATATGCCTAGAGGGCTTCTTAGAGGAGAAGATTTGCAGTTGGTGGAAGGGGAAAGCAGGAAACCCAGCTGTAAAGAGGGTGGGTAAGTCTAGGTGGGATGGGGTGTCAGTAGTTCCATGTCATTGGAGGCAGGAGTTTTCTAGTTGCCAGGTTGGCAGAGGGGAAGTGCTGGAGTGGCAGAGCACAGAGACCAGGTTGGCTGCATGGCCTGGGAGGAGGACAGAACGGACTCACCGGGCATGAACTGGTCGGGCCGGTGCCATTCCTTCTCATTGTGATGCAGTGCCCACAAATTGATGACAACATTTGTACCCTTGTCAATGGCAAACTCGCCGACGCTGCCCGAGAGGGAAAGGAAAGGGGGGTCTGGAATATTGTCCTCCCCCACCTGCTTAGCCACTTGCTCAGCCCTGAGGCTCCACAGTCCCCCAGCCCTGGGGGAAAGAGCCTTCTACACCCTCACGCCCACGCCCTCTTCTTTTTCTCAGCTTCTGCCAGATTCAGTGTGAATGCAGCTCTTCTCCAGCCCTCCCTTCCTGACATGCACTGATGTATCAACACTTGTATGTGGATATCGGCATCAGTCAAGGCCCGTGCGTATGCATTTCGTGCTGGTGCACTGTGTATGTGTTGTGGCTACTGGACTGAGTAGGAGCATAGAGCACCAGTCTTTCATCGCAGACCCCATGTATCCAGGACAGCAGGCAGCTTCTGAGGGAGGTCAGGTAGATCTGTGGGTCAGTCTTTGTGCGTTAGTGAGTGGTGGATACATTGATCAATAGGGTCATGGTAAGATGACTGATAGTCAGTGGTTGACTATAGGTGGATCAGCAAGGTGGGGGCTGAGGGAGTGGAGGAGGGCCCGGTGGGCTGGCAAGCAGTGTTGAGTGCATCTTAGGGCTGGTTGTTAACGGGCGGGAAGCATACCTGGAGTCAGTGATAGCCTTGTGGGGGATGAGCGTAGGGGCCACCGGGCGAATGCGAAGCACCTCGCGGATGGTGGCCTCCAGCAGCACGAGGTGGTTCCGGTCACTCATAGTTGGTGTGCGGCTGAAACCGACGTTCTGTTCAATCTCCTCCTGGATCTTCTTTTGCAGCTGGGGGCCAGAGAAGGGCGGATGTGACCAGAGTGCTTTTAAGTCCAGGAGAAGCAGGGACTTAGAAGAACCCTATTGTCACATCTAGAAGAGCTGGCCCTTGCTCAGTGATTGAATATCAACCTATGGATCAGGAGGTTGAATATCAACCTATGGATCAGGAAGTCCTGGGTTTGATTCCTGGTCAAGGCACATGCCCAGGTTGTGGGTTTTACTCCCAGTAGGGGGCGTGCAGGAGGCAGCCAATCAATGATTCTCATTGTTGGTGCTTCTCTCTCTCCCTCTCCCTTCCTCTCTCTAAAATCAATAAAAACATTTAAAAAAAGTAGAAGGGCTGGCCCAGACCCGTCCCCATGGTGGCTCTGCAGCCTAGGCTTTCCTTCCTGAAGATGAGGCAGCTCCATCCTAGGGCCAGAGCCAACCACTGCGTGGTAAGGACGGAGGGAGCAGTCTAGTCATCTGCATAAAAGGCTTGGGGTTTTTTCTCTTTTCTTTCTTTCTCCCTCTCTCTCTCTCTCTCTCTCTCTCTCTCTCTCTCTCCCTCCAGAGTTGCATCTGGCTGAGATCAAGAGTGGTTGGGAACACTGTAGTAAGGAGAAGCCCACCTCAGGATTGTGCAGCAGGAAGGCCACAGTCCACTTCACCACAGAGGTGGTGGTTTCCAAACCGGCCCCGAAGATGTCCCCTATGGTGGCAAGAACGTGTCGATCTGAAAGCAACTTTGAATCTTGATCTGAGCCAGTGTTGTTATTGCTTGAGTTCATCTGGGCTTGAATCAGGATGTCCAGCAAGTTAGTGACAGAGTTGCTATTGAAGTTCTTCTGGTTGGGTAAAGTTGGGAATGTGAGAAGGGAGAAGCCCCATCTGCAACAGCCTCCCATACTTCCATCCTAGGCTAGAGATACAAAGGCTTCTTCCACTTGGAAGTGAGGGACCAGCGGAGTCTAATCAGGACCTATGAGCTTGTGGAGGTGAGGCAGCTCTAGGTCCTCTTTAAATTTGAGGTGGTGGATGGGTCCCTTCTAGGATCCTCTTCAATTTCTCACTTCCCCACCCCTATTCATTAGGTCAATTTTTATTGAGCACCTACTATGTGCCAGGTTCTCTGCTAGCTTCTGGCGATGCTATGGTGTTGAAAATGGACCCCAACCCTGGTCTCACGATACTTTCAACCTAACTGGCAACCTCTTCTGCTCCATTACCTACCTTATGTTTTTCATAGATTTCCGTCAGCAACTCATTTCGCATTTTAGTACAATTCTTTATTATTTCCAGGGCTTTGTTGGGGAAAATCTGGAAAGCAGAAAGACATTTCAAATGCATCCCTCTTGCATTCTGCTTCTACAGCTACCAGAATCCCTCCTGGGGGTAGATCCTCGCCTTCTGTCTCGGAAGAGTTCCCTCTCCAACCCCAACCTTCCATCAAAATGGAAGGCAAGGTGGGAGCACAGAATGGGAAAGGCAGAGGTCTGGGTAGTCCTCACTCTCTACAACCCCACCCCTTGTTTGGAATTGGTCTCCACTTCCCCCTCTCCATTCAATCAAACATCGAGCACTGATGTTTACTTAGCAGATAGGCTCTGTTGTGTGCTCAGCCTTTAACAGGAAGATACACTTGAGTCTGAAGCCATGGTCAAGTTTCATAATTTCCCAAAGCCTGTATTCTCATCTGTATGGGGATAATAAAACCTACCTCCAAGGGGAATGCCATGATGAATGCATGTAGAGTGCTCAATACCGGCACACGACAGTAAATAAATATGATCCATTATGCATGTAGAGAAGCAGACAAGTTTTAAGAGTCAGAGAAGATAGAGGTCACAGTGGCCGAGGTGGTCAAGAACAAGGTGGGTCTGGTGCTGGGCAGCAGTAAGAATTGGGGAAGCTGTCAGGGTCTACTGGGATCTGAAGGTGGGGCCTGTTCTCATCCTTACCTTCAACTTAGGGAATATGTCTACTATACTGTTCTTGCCCAGAGACTCCATGATGCCATCATTGTATGTCTGTATGGTCTTCATTATAGGATGTTCATTCTTGTAGGAGGTGTTGAAGCAGATCAAGCAGATGATTTTGGTCACCGCGAAGAAGAGAGGCAAGCCCAAATCTATGGACTGTCCGTTCTGGGTGGCCAGGAAATCACAGAACGAACTGATTTCCTGACATACTGAGGGGAGAGAGGAACAGGAGGCTGGGGAATTAAGCAGCACCCTCACCCCGTCTCTACCAGTTCCACCTTAGTCAGGGACAGGTAGCGGATGGCCACTAGATGGCAGCCGTAGCCAAGAAAACGCTAGATTGAACCATCCCTATTCCTTCTTCCCTCCCCAACCCTCCTCTCCCTCCAGAGCCCTAGGGGCTGGCAGGGCACTTACAGATCTTCTCTAGCTTCAGGTTGCCATCCTTGAACAGGGCAAAGGTGGCCAGCACCAGCTTCCGATGCAGCTGCCAGCCGGCACCATAGTCAGCAAAGGCAACACCCTTTTGCTTGTCTGACAGGATATCTAGAGTCGCCTTTGGAAAACAGGAAAGGCTGTAGGAGTTAGAAACCACCCATCCACCCTTGCCCTGGGTCTCATGCACCCATTCTCATGCCCTAAGGGATAAGGCAGTCACCGCCATGCTGTGGGGCATCCCTGCTTCTCTCCAAGACAGTGAGGCCTTGGTGGTCAGGTCCTAAGCCCCTTTCGCTCCCAATTCCATCAGAGATAGAGAGAGAGAGAGAGAGAGAGAGAGAGAGAGAGAGAGAGAGAGAAAAGAAAGAACACTCAGTTAGAATGCAGGGGTTCTTGGGTTCAGTTTAATGACAGAGGACCTCTGAACCTCTCTTTTCTCATCCGTTTCTGACTGGGGAGGGCAGCTGTGGATGGGATAAGTTCTCTGAATTGGGCCTGTTTTGGGGACAGGAGTGGGGATGGGGGGCTTGTAGAGATTGAGGACTACCCAGACCTCTGCCTTGCCCTGGGCGCCCTGGGAAGTGCTAATGGCACCGAAGCTCATCTCCTCCTTGTTCACCCTTCCATTACAAGGCTATGTCCCCCCGACAGGGCCACATCTGAGAGTGCAGATGTCTTGTCCACCCAGTCTGAACTTGGGTAAACCATCTCTTCCCAGAGGCACCCTAAAAGCACAAGGGTCCAAAGCCTCCCCTCTGCCCTCCCCTGACCTGCAAAGCCGAAGTAACTAGCCTCCTCCTTCCTCTTTGCACTGAAGAGAAGAGCTCAGTAGAGTTGGGAGGCAGGTAGTTGGCTAGCAAACCTGGCTGACTGGTCCAAGGGAAAACCAGTCAACCCTTGGCCTGATCAAAGATGCATGGCTGGGGGCTCTGCCTGGGGTGTTCATGGGAGTACTCAGCAGCAGGGGGCTGGGATGGGCATTGGCAGTGTTTCTGGATGGTTAGCTCCCTGTTCCTCCAGGAGCACCACCGAAAGCTCTGTAGGATAGAGCATCAGTATCTTAAAAATGCTACTGTGGGTCAGCCTGCCCACCCCCTCACCCCCACCCCCGTGAGCTGGAGCAGCTGGGGACAGCTCCAGAGAAACAGCAACCCCAGCCCTCCCAGACCAGGCGACCCCTTGCACCTTCCCATAGAGGACAGTATCCACTATCGGCATTTTTCACATGAAGAGTAACATCCATATAACTATTATCCACTGGGCACTGGGCTAAGATATTTACATGCACAATCTCAGTTAATTAGGGAAATGTTAGCCTCCGAGAGATCATTATCCAGTTCCGGGATGAGATGACAGTAGTGAGGGCTCCCTGACCCCCCTCAGGCCATTGCTCCCACCCCACTTCACCTTCTGGGCAGCTCAGAAAACGAGGCCTTTCTTTAATTCTTCCTGCCTAGTTTAGAGGCTGGGTAGAACCTTGAGGGGTTGCTCCTCAACCCAGAGCCCTGATAGTCTGCTTTGGGGAAGAATTACAAGTTGTTTGGAGCTGAAAGGGTCATTCTAGGCATGGTCTTGGCCCAAGAATTGAACAAGGGTGGGAGAGAGGAGGGACAATGGGCCTTGCTTACCACTTTGGGCCGCCCGGAGAATTCCTTGCCCTTCTTGATAAGCACCTCCTTGGCCAGCTGGTGGTGGCCGATCATCACTGTAGTCTTGCTCCCCATACGAAAGGAATAGATGGGGCCGTATTTTTCCTGCAGCTTGAAGAAGTTCACGTGCGGATGGCCACTTCTGGGGAGGAATGGCAGGCTGCCCACCAAGGGCAGGGATGGGAGGCTCTTGGGGTATTTGGCACCAGGGCTCTTTACCTTGGGCCAAAGAAAATAGGCTAGGGTGAGCAGCAAGAGAGCCAAGAGCTCCCACATGGTGGCCAGGCGCCGGCAGGCAGGATGGACAGCTCTGGAGTGGAAGAGCTGCAGCCACTCTAGGGTGCAAGGAGGCCTTTTTAAGGGCTGCCATGATCTTCACCTTGACTTTGTGTTATCTCTTGCCTTGTGGAAGTTTATCCTGGAGTGCAGCCAGACCAGAACCTCTCCCAGAATGGGGAAAGGAAGGGGGAGTGGAGGCCTCCTCAAGGGCTGGCTCAACTCCAGGGCAAACCTCTAAGGGAGGAGCAAAGTATGGGGTGGATAGCTGCCCCCCCCCCCCCCCCACCCCATTCCCAGTGTGCGCCAGAAGCAAATGGTATCTGGGTCAGGAATCAGGTTTGGGGCATTCCATGCTGTAAAATCCAAATCACCAGACAAATGACGGCCAGGAACTGTCAACGACATTTTATCTGGTCTTACTATGTAATAGTTGAGGAAAGTGAGGTCTTAAAAGGTCAGGCTGTACAAGTCACAGGACAGCAAGGCAAGAACTCAGATATCCTGATTCGTGTTTTGCTGTCCTCTCCAGAGGCAGTGAAGCCCTAAGGTTGAGAGCATGGACCCTAGAGTCAGATAAATTTGGGTTCAAATCCTAGCTTGACCACTTTCTAGCTATATGATGTTTTTTTAAAAAAATTGGTTTTATTATATTCAAACATATATAACAAAATTTACCATTTTAACCATTGAAGGGTATAATTAAGTAGTGTTAAAAATATACTCACAAGTTGTGTAGCCATCACCCCTATCTATTTTCAAAACATTTTTATTGTTGGAGACCAGGTGTAAGCTGACACGGTCCTTGCACCTGAAGGGGCTAGCAAGGCTGGGACCCTTACCCACACAGTTTCCCAGACTTGTTTGGATGGCGGTTATCAGTAGAATGAGAGCAACCTTTGTAGAATGAGAACAGCCTTTCATGGCTTACCAAGAAGTCTGTAACTATTTACTGAGATTTGATGTATCGAGAATTTGTCCTTCTGCACTGTCTCTCCCTTAGAGATTAAGAGGAACAAAGAATACATTCCTCTTGACAGACCTCCTATTCAGTGTTTTGTGTATAAAAGGCATTGCGTGGTTAATAAACTTACTGCAGTTTCTCGATTGACCTGTAGTCCTCCCAATCCCGCTCTCCTGTCTTTCTTTCTTTTCTCAATTCCCACCACCCTACCTCAGCCCAGTTCAACCTGTCAGGCTGGCCCTGACATTTTATCATCCCAAACAGAAACTGTACCCACTAAGCAGCAGCTCCCCGGCTCCTGGTAACCTCTTAATCTACTTTGTCTTTATGAACATGTCTATTTCACATAAGTAAAATTATAGTTTTCTGTGTGTATGTATGTGGCTTACTTCATCTAGCATAATGTTTTTGAGGTTCACCCATGTTGTAGCAGGCATCAAAACTTCATTCCTGTTTATAACTGAACAATATTCCATTGTATCCATTCCAAATTGGGCAAAGCCTTATAAGCCAGACTGTTTGGTTGCCCATTACTCCAAATGGTCAAACATTTAGGACCACTTATTCCATTGTATGGAATATTATTCATTCATTAGTTGATGAACACTTGGTTGTTTCTACCTTTTGGCTATTGAAAATAATGCTGCTATGAACATGGATGTACAAGTATGTATTTAAATACCTGTTTTCAGTTCTTGTAGGTATATACCTAGAAGTGGAATTGCTAGATCACATGGTAATTTTATGTTAACTTAGACTTTTAAGTTTTTTCCACCTTAGCTGGTTTGGCTCAGTGGCTAGAGCATCAGCCTGCGGATAGAAGGGTCCCAATTTCGTTTCCCGTCAAGGACATGTACCTCAGTTGCAGACTCCTCCCCAGCCTGGGCTCTGGTCAGGGTGAGTGCAGGAGGCAAAACCAATCTATGTGTTTCTCTCACATTGATATTTCTCTCTGTCTTTCCCTCTCTCGTCCACTCTCTCTAAAAATCAGTGGGAAAATATCCTCAAGTGAGGATTTAAAAAAATGTTTCCGTTTCCTCCTCTGGTAGTGGGAACAAGAATGAAATCCACTTCTCAGGATTATGATTCAATGAGATCATGCATGTAAAAGTGCTGCCTGGGATGAAGTAAGTGCTCATTCAATATTTACTGTTATCATTATTACACTAAAATGGGCCTCCTGGTTGTTCTGAGTTCTTATCAAATCTCCCTGATAGATAAAAGTCTTCAGTGGCTCATCAGTATTTATCAATGATTTGATATTATCATACGAAGTCATAGCCCCAAGGAGGTGAACATTCCTGGTGTCAGTCATCATAGAAGAGGTGGGACCTCAGACAGGCAACTAGGACTCATGGAGTGAGATTCACAAAGGATGTTCTGCCCCTCTCTGAGGATGACCTGCCAGTGTCTGTACTTGGAGGAATACAGACCAGTGTGATGGATGCTGAAACTGGGCAAGGCCTTGCCAGCCAGGCTGTCTGGTTGCCCACGACTCGAAATGGCCAAAAATGGCTCATTTAGGACCACTTACGGTTGGAGGTATGGGTGGGGGTAGTCAGAGAAATCTTTATGAAGAAAGGGGGTTTGAGGTAGGCCTTGAAGGAGTGTTAGGACTATTAGGCAGAGGCATGGAGAGTGTGGGAGGAAGGCACTGCCAGAAGAGACAACAGCAGTCAAGTATGTGGAGGCTGGAAGGGCAGGATGTGCGTGGAATGGTAATGGTCCTGACTGCAGACATGAAGGAGGTGTGCTGTGGGGGATCCCTTAAGAATAACATCTGACAGGTTGATTGAATCAGGCTCTGGAGCCCTGAAATGGAAGGCTAGGGAGGGATGAGGAGCTATTTTTTTAAATGAGGAGCTATTTTTAAAAAATATTCTTTTTTAGCCGAAGCCGGTTTGGCTCAGTGGATGGAGCGTCGGCCTGCGGACTGAAGGGTCCCAGGTTCGATTCCGGTCAAGGGCATGTACCTGGGTTGCGGGCACATCCTCAGTGGGAGATGTGCAGGAGGCAGCTGGTCGATGTTTCTCTCTCATCGATGTTTCTAACTCTCTATCTCTCTCCCTTCCTCTCTGTAAAAAATCAATAGAATATATTTAAAAAAAAAATGAAAAACTAACCAAGAGAAAGCTATTTGCCAAAAAAAAAAAAAAAATATTCTTTTTAAAAAAAATTACACTTGGCATACATCATTATATTAGCTTCAGGTGTACACCCCAGTGATTAGACGTTACATAACTTACTAAGTGATCACCCCAATAAATCTTACACCCATCTGACACCATTCATAGTTACATAGTCATTAAAATATTATTGACTGTGCTCCCTATGCTGTACTTTGCATCCCCATGACTGTTCGGTAACAACCAATTTGTATTTCTTAATCCCTTCAGCTTTTTCACCCATCCCCCAAAACCCCCTCCCATCTGGCAACCATCAAAATATTCTCTGTATTTATGAGTCTGTTTTTGTTCTGCTCGTTCATTTTGTTTTTTAGATTCAGTTGTTCATAGATATGTATTTATTACCACTTTATTGTTCATATTTTTTATCTTTTCTTTCCTTCTCTTTCTTCTTAAAGAAGACCTTTTAACATTTTTAAAAAAAATAGATTTTTATTGATTTCAGAGAGGAAGGGAGAGGGAAAGAGAGATAGAAACATCAGTGATGAGAGAGAATCATTGATTGCCTGCCTCCTGCACACCCCACACTGGGGAATGAGCCCGTAACCCAGGTATGTGCCCTGGTCAGGAATCAAACCATGACCTCCTCGTTCATAGGTCAATGATCAACCACTGAGCCATGCTGCTGGGCTAAATTTTTTTAAAATATATTTTTTATTGATTTCAGAGAGGGAGAGAGAGATCGAAATATCGATGAGAGAGAATCATTAATCAGCTGCCTCCTCCTGCACACCCCCTACTGGAGATTGAGCCCACAACCCAGACATGTTCCCTTGACTGGGATTGAACTCAGGACCCTTTCAGTCCACAGGCTGATGCTCTATCCACTGAGCCACACCAGCTAGGGCCAGGCTACTTTTTTTTTTTTTTTTTTTTTTTTGAGAGAGAGAGAGAGAAACATTGATGTGAAAGGAAGACATCAATGGACTGCCTCCTCCACAACTCCTACCAGGGATCGAGCCCACAACCCAGGCATGTGCCCTGACCAGGAATTGAATCAGCAATCTTTCAGTGCATGGGACAAATGCCCAACTGAGCCACACCGACTAGGTCTATTTCATGTACTCTTTCTAACAATTCTATGATAGGTGCTATTATTATCACCATTTTCATTTTTCAGATGAGGAAACAGGCAGAAGGACTTGCCCAAGGCCACAGAACTAGTCAGTGATGAAGCAAGGATTCAAGCAGTATAGAGCTCTCAGCTCTTAATAGCAATGCTATTCTGCTTCTCATAATATAGACTGAAAATTTCTATATACATACCTTTGAATAAATTATTCCAATTCTAAGAATTTAACCTGTAGATGTCTCATAGTTTGATATACAAATCATTTCAGCAATATTTATAATTTCCAGTAATAAATGCTGCATCAATAGGAGATTGGATTACAATCAGAAAAAGGAGGAAACACTTTATGTACTTTTTATGGCAAGATTTCTAAAATGCATTAGGTTAAAAAAAAAAAAAGCAAAAGCAAAATTGGTGTGTAGTAAATGCCTCCATTCTTCCCTCCAGAGAAGATATGTACTTTTTGCTTGTCTGTGCATAAAATATCTCTGGAAGGATACACAAGAAGCTTATGAATTTAGTTGTCTACGGAAAAAATAGTTGGGAAGAAAAACTGTATAGATGTTGATGTAAACAAAACCAATTTTCTATCTGGAGTGCTCTGAGCTTTGACCAACACTGTCTTTAGCAAAGCATACCAAAGCCTTCCAGTTGATGAGTATCTGTGCTCCTTAAAATGTAGCCTTATATGTTATTGTTAGAAATAGCTGAAATGGTATAACAACTGAGATAAATATCAAACTGAAGTGTTGATTATAAACAATCATTTTTCACAAGACCACCAGAAGGTACAGCCCCTGGCTTGTACTGCGTCCCTGGTCTTATCAATCATTAGTATCTAAGTTATACTAAACAAAAAAAGTATGTAACAGGATCTGTTAGTGGAGAAAATTTTCGCAAAACTGCTGGGTCATCTTTGCTCCAACCTGCATTCTTTTTATTTTATTTGTATATATTTTATTGATTTTTTTACAGAGAAGAAGGGAGAGAGGATAGAGAGTTAGAAACATCGATGAGAGACATCGATCAGCTGCCTCTTGCACAACTCCTACTGGGGATGTGCCCGCAACCAAGGTACATGCCCTTGGCTGGAATCGAACCTGGGACCTTTCAGTCCGCAGGCTGACGCTCTATCCACTGAATCAAACCAGTTAGGGCCAACCTGCATTCTTGTAAGTAAATTACAAGAATATAAATTTTTTATATTCTATGGAGTTGCTTACTTCATTTGTTGGTCTTAAGATACTTTCTCATGGTGAGCATTACACCTTTGCACACCATTGGACAAGACTTTCCAGTGTACACCCTTTTTATACCTTTATAAAATTTTGAAGCATGTGAACACATTACCATTTCAAAGTTGAGTTAACATTTTTAGAAAGAATAAAGGAAGAGAGGAACAGAAAGAAACTGTTTTAACTGTATTAAATAAAATATTTTTTGAGAAATTGAGCCCTCCACCTATTGTTAACTTTATTCTCCCCTACCTACAGATTTCTTTTCCTCTTGCATCTTCAACATGTCCTCTCTATTCACTTCTTCTTCTCAGCTGACATATACACTCAAGACTTTTATCCCACATGAAATTTTAAAATCCTGACTTTAAATTCCCCTCTAATTTTCCTTTAATTTCTCTCCTATTTTCAATCAGACTTCTTGGTGAAATAATGTGATGAACACTTGTGTCTCTATCTTATTTCCCACTCATTGTAACTCATTGCAGTTTGGCCTCTGACCCCACCACCCTATTGGTACTTCTGTTAATTACATCAGCAGTGACCTTCATGTTGCTGAATCCATCGGATGGAGGTCTTTCAGACCTTCTCTTATAAAAGCTCTCCATTAGCATTGTTGAGGACTTCCATCTTCTTTAAACCCTCTAATACAAAATATCACGTAGCTCTGGATTCTTTGTAATTCTTTTGTTTTTCTTCTCGTTCCCTCTGTCATCTTGTGTATGTCAAGTTTGTCCTTGGCCCTTCTCCATCTACATTCTTCTTGGTTGATCTCACCCCTCTCAAGGTTTTAACTATCACCAATATTCAACCTTTAACAAATAGGTACTGCTCGTTATCCTTACGGAGTTTAGAAATGGATGACCTTAAACTAGAGACATTAATCATTGCCCCCTACACTCATCTGACTGTAGTGCTCTCTTTGCTTTCCTGCAACCTCTAGCCTCCTTGACCTCCCCAGAATCCCAGCCTTGTCTCTTCCTCTCCCAGGTTTGTCTCCTCCAGTAGGCTCTGCTTGAATTTTCCTTCCCTGTGAAACTTTATTCAGGCAGTAAGCTGGAGAAATTACTGGACTCATCTCATTTGTTCCCCATGCCTCAGAGATCACTAGAGTTTATTGTCTGATGCTTAGTGTATTAAAGAAAATGATTACATCATATATTTTATCTTATTTATATAGTTGTTTCAGGTGTGAGGAAATCCAATTGTTTTTTACTCCATCTTAGCCAAAAGCAGGAGTCTTACCAGAACATGAAGATATTTTACACTTATCCAAGTAAGTTTCATACTTGTTTTCTCGGAGCTTTCAGCCAAAATTGGGCAGCACTGCAGTTGCCTGACTCAGATGATTAGTATTAATTAGCTACAAATCAACTGGATAACTGACATTTATAGACTATTTCAATTCACAACAGCAGAATACTCATTCTTCTCTAGCTCACATGAAACATTCACCAAGATAGACTATATTCTGGGCCATATAACACACTTCAACAAAAATCATACAAAATATGCTCAGACCACATAATAACAGAAACCAGTAAGAGAAAGATAGCTGGGAAAATCCCAAGATACTGGAAATTAAATGACACACTTCTAAATAACACGTGAGTCAAAGAATAAATCTTAAGAGAAATTTAAGAAATATGTTGAACTAAATAAAAATGAAAATACAACTTATTAAAATTTGTGGGTTACAGTGAAAGCAGTAATTAGAGGGAAATTTACAGCATTGAATACATATATTGGAAAAGAAAAAACATCTAAAATCAATACTCTAAGTTTCCACCATAGGAAACTAGAGGAAGAAAAGCAATGTAAACCTAAATTAAGCAGAAAGAAATAAAAATAGAAATCAATAAAATTTAAAACAGGAAAGCAATAGAGAAAATTAACAAAACCAAAAGCTGGTTCTTTAAAAGATCAATAAGCTCTGGCCAGTGTGTCTCAGTTGGTTGAATGTGATCCCATACACGGAGTGGTAGCCCTTTCAATTCCGGGTCAGGGCTTGGTCCCCAGTAGGGGGCGTACAGGAGGCAGCCAATAGATGTTCTGCTTTCCATTTCTCTCTCTCTAAAAAAAATAAAAAAAATAAAAAAAAAATCAATAAAAACATTTAAAAAATAGGTAAAAGAATGTAGTCATTGCACATAAATTACAACTTAATAAAGTTGATTAAGAACAAGAGTTAAATGAAAGAATCACCAGAAACATGAATCTAAGCATTTGGAAGAAAAGTAATGTTGGTACTGGGTAAAGGTGATTTAAAAAAATCTATTTTAGGGGAGAGGGAGAGAGAAACATCAATGATGAGAGAGGATCATTAATTGGTTGTTCCTGCATGCCCCCTACTGGGGATTGAGCGGCAACCCTGGCCCATAAATCCAATGGGGACCTCCTGGTTCACAGGTTGATGCTCAACCACTGAGTCACACCAGTGGGGCTGAGTAAAGGAGATTTTAAACAAAACTTGTAATATGCCACTCTCATTCTCTTGTGCATTAGCTACAAAAGAAACAGAACTACATGAAACATTTCAGGTACTATTTTCCGAGGTGATAATCAGTTTGCTTTTAATAGAACAAAGAGGTCATTTATCATTAAAAAAAAATGACCAGTGGAGCCCAGCCAGCATGGCTCAGTGATTGAGTACCGACCCATGAACCAGGAGGTCACAGTTCGATTCCCCATCAGGGCACCTGCCTGGGTTGTGGGCTCCATCCCTGGGGGCGGGGGGGAGGGGGGCCTGCAGAGGAGGCCAATCAGTGATTCTTTCATCATTGATGTTTCTCCTTCCCTCTCCCTTCCTCTCTGAAAAAAAAAATAAAAAATAAAAAAAAAAAGCCCTAGTCGGTTTTGCCCAGTAGTTGGAGCTTTGGTTAGAGGGCTGAAGGGTCAAGGGTTCATCCCAGATGGGTGGCAGGCTCCATCCCCAGCCCCACTTGGGGCACCCGTTGGAGGCAAGCAAAGGACATCGATGTTTCTCTCTGTCTCTCCCTCTCCTTTCTACTCTCCCGAAAATATCCTCGGGTGAGGATTAAGAGGAAAAAAAAAAAAGACTAGTGGTGCTGATAACTTTTTACATTTATTGGCCATTTGCTTTTTAAAAAATTGTCTGTTTGTGAACTTTACCAATTTTTCTATTGAGCTGTTCCTGTTTACAGGCCTCATCAGCCTGGGAGCGCCTTGGAGACAAGGACTGTGTGTGTCTCGGTTCTTTCTCGATCCTCAGCCCAGCACTGCGTTTGTATTTCGCTCACAAATACGAGCACGGTGCTGTTAAAGTGGAACTGAATGATCTTAATTTACCCTCGGAACCCTTTGGAGATTTAACATTATTTTAATTTTACTGATGAGGAACACACGACGCAGAGGTTGCACAATTTGCAGCCACACAAATGGTCTTCTGACTTTACACCACGAATTTACTGAAATTGTCCTCCATTTCCTCCAGAGATGTTTGCTCGGGACCTGTCTTCTTTCGGGTATCAACTGAGCATTTTAAATGACTGTAAAATTAGCCAAGATGAACCTCTGCTAGGCACAATGCGTCCCTTCCTTGCCTCCTCGTTGCCTTCCGCTTTGCGGCTCTTTTGGCCCCGGCGACTCGCCATCGCCCCGCGGAGGCGTTCACTGGCGGCGGTGAGGGAATGGCGACCGGGGCGCCAGACTCGCAGGCGCGGTTCGGTCAGTCCGTGAAGGGGCTCCTCACGGAGAAGGTGAACACCTGCGGGACCGACGTCATCGCCCTCACCAAGCAGGTGCTGAAGGGCTCGCGGAGCTCCGAGGTGAGCCGCGGCCCACTCCCCGGGCCTCGGGCCCCGGGACTGCGGGCTTTCCAGGCGGTGGACAGGGGGTCGCGTTGCATCTTGGGAATAGTGGGCTGTGGGTTGTGGCGGCGAGTAGAGCTCGTCCGCGGAGGGAGGTGTTGCATTCTGGGAAGTGTAGTGCTGGGAGGACCAGCGGTATCAGAGGGGAAAGGAACGAGAGGATGGGAATCTGGGTTTTAAAAAGCGGCGGTGGTCGCAGGACGACGGGGGGCGGGGAGGGGGGATAGTAATCCTAACCAGTTCCTCATTTATTTCTCCGGGTTGTCTCTGTCTCTTCCAGCCCCCAAATTCCGCATGGTTTTGCCTTCAACATCCCAGATGTCTTCCATCTTTTGTGCATCACTTGTCTATGGATTTATTCTTTTTTGATTTGTCTTACTGGGCACATTCTTGGGTTTCTGTTTCTTTTATTTATTTATTTATTTATTTATTTATTTATTTATTTACTTTTTCTTTTAAAAAAGTTTTTGTCATATTTCCTTTTTTATGGTTAAAATTTTTATAATTTTAAAATATTTAACAGTAGCATACTTTATTAAAAGAAATACTGGAAATATGTATTCTTTTTGAGAAATAATCTTCATCTTCACTGACAGGTATCATGGAGAAACCAGATTTCCACACCAACTAATGGAAAATTAACCACTGATGAGTCTAGTTCCAAACCCCAAAAAAGGACATACACACACATGTTAGGATTGATTCTTTCATTCAGTTAAAACATTTCCATTGCTGAACTATATTTGCTACTGGAAAATGCTCATTTTCCTGGATATTCTATTTTGTCAAAAGACAGTATTTATTATGTTATTTACATTAATTGACATTTACAAAGAATGGAGAGATCAGAGAGACAATACTCTATAGTATTAAGACCTTTATCTCTCTCTCTCTCTCTCTTTTTAAAAATCATCAACAGTTTCCCATTTGTGTTTTATTTTTGTTTTTTATTTGTTGATAAAATACTTATTTTCCTAAATCATTTTCAACATTCTGGAATATCTCATTACAATTGTATAGTCAATGAACTTGTTCTTCTGGCTTGCATTTTCTATAAAGTAAAAGTTCAATTGAATTCTAGTTATTTTTTTTAATAACATACCTTTGGAATGTCAAAGGTATGTTATAAATAACATCACTTTTTTCAGACCCCTTTGGGCACAACCATCAGACCAGGGAGGAGACCACAAATCCCCTCATTGTTAATTGAGTTAATTATTGACTGTTAACTATCCTGTACCCACCTGTATAAAAGAAGTCTCTCTCTTTATTTTTTTTTAAATGTGCCTGGACATGAACCATGACTTCTTGGTTCATAGGTTGATGCTCAAACACCGAGCCACACGAGTTGGGCAAGACCTTTATCTCTTTTAAATGTTCTTGATGAACTATAAAATTTAGCAGTTACATTTAGGTTTTTATAACTTGCAGGTGTCTGAGTATCTTTTAATCTGTTTCCTCCTTTCAAAATTCTTTCCATTCTTAACAGAACATTTTTGCTTCTTAGTGCTAATCCTGTAGAATTTTTAAAAATTTCTATGTTTCATACATTTTTGAATTAAAAGACCAAAAAAAGTAAAACCTATATAGGATCACCTCCCCCCTCTATAAATACTGGTATTTTCTATTAACCATATTTCATATTTAGAGTTATATTTATATGTCAAGATGTCCAAGTGCACAAGCTTCTGTAGAACTTCCAATTTCATTTTGAAAGCTTCCTCAACTCAATAGAGGGCTTATTTTCACTCTGGCTTGTTTGAACAACACAAGGAGGTTGACACTTTTAAAGTTAATGTGTTTTATTGTTATGAAAACAGACTGTGACAGATGGTGACCCTAGCATTTGGTTAGTGACTGATTGATGATCACCCAGGTTACTGACTTTATACTCATTTCTGTTTGCTAATTTGACACTTGATTGTTCGATATGTATCTCCTAGGGCAGTGGTCGGCAAACTGCGGCTCGGACCTAGGGGAATGCAAGAATAGCAAATTCTAAGCAGATGATTCTAAGCAGAAGTTAAAGAGGAAAACTGTTAATGAAATAAAATTAGGGAGTGAGTGACCTGTGGATATCACTTACATTAGGACTGGTCCCTCCTTATTGGTGAACCTAACCGAAAGAGACTGGACCATGAGTTCTAGGTTTTAGCTTTTCCTCACTTTGAGTATTTTGGGCCAATCTCTGGCCTGCAAACTTTCTGTTGAGCAATCAGCTGGTGAGGTCAGTATTTTCCTTTTTTTAAATTTTTATTATTTTGAGAGTACATTTATTAAAGCTGGGGACAGTGAAACAAGAAAGGGCTTAGGATAGAAGAAGCAACAGGAGAGCCTGGGTGGGGCTGCTTTGGCTCACTGGGAAATCTGAGAAAAGGGGGCCTTGGAGACAGGGTCAGGGGTCAGCCTGGTAGGAGCGCTGCCGCTGCCCACTGCTCCCAAGTTACAAGCCTGTGGGGTTCCTTAGAGTTAGGAGATGCACACCTGAGAGGGAAGAGGAGGGGGAAGGGAAAGGTGCCCCCGAGCTCCCTGGAGCAGGAACGCACATGAACTTCATCTTTTTACTGAATCTCTTACATGATACTTACCACATACTGTATTTCCTTCTTCTATAGTTGCTTACATACCTTGCCATTTTCTTTAGTAGACTATGAGGTTATTGGGGTGTCTTACTGATTTCACTCCTTCTCAACCCCGTAGAGCACTGCTTCTCTCTTCAGCAGATTCCACATAGATATTTTGTTTGAACTGACAATTTCCATATGTAAAACATTCCTTCCACAGCATTCATTTAATAAACACCTATTGAGTATTTGCTGTGTGTCAGGAGACAAAACAAAGTCCCTGTACTTAGGAAACTAACATTTTGGTGAGGAGACAAACAAATGACACACATACAAGAGTCAGGTGGTTATAAATGCTGTGAAGAAAAATAAAGCTGGGACTAGAGAGTGATGAAAGGGTTTACCGAAATAGATTGACCAGGAAAGGGCTCTCTGAGAATGTGACATTTGAGCAGACACTAGAACAGCGGTTCTCAACCTGTGGGTCGCGACCCCTTTGGGGGTCAAACGACCCTTTCACAGGGGTCGCCAAAGACCTTCGGAAAACATATATAATTACATATTGTTTTTGTGATTAATCACTATGCTTTAATTATGTTCAATTTGTAACAATGAAAATACATCCTGCATATCAGAAATTTACATTACGATTCATAACAGTAGCAAAATTACAGTTATGAAGTAGCAATGAAAATAATTTTATGGTTGGGGGTCACCACAACATGAGGAACTGTATTAAAGGGTGGCGGCATTAGGAAGGTTGAGAACCACTGCACTAAAATGAAGTGAGGGAGCAAGTCATGTGGGCAAAATGGAGGCAGAGAGCTCCAAGGAAGTAGCAGGTGCGAAACCTTGAGATGGGCATGTGCACAATAGATGCATGGAGGCCACTATGGCTGGCACGAAGTGAGGGAGAAACACACCAGCGTGTGTCCACAGCACAGTGAATGCTGTGACTGATGTGCTGCTCCAGGTGAATCGTGTGCTTAGTGGGGGTCCTTTTTGTTTTTTCCCTAAACCTGTGTAAAGCGCTTAGCTTGTTATTGAAATGACATTATTTAATGGAATAATATGGAAAACAATGAACTATGAGTACAAAAAGAAAAAGAGGGTTGCTATTGCTATGAAAACTAAGTTGAAAGTCAGAAATACTTGTTGAAGATGAGTACTAAGACAAGCTGCTGTTGAGTTCATTATAAGCAAGACAGTGGTAAAGGCCTGGGGTGAAAACCCTAAAAATCTAAAAAGACTCAGTACTCAAAAGAAACCCAAACTGAAAACCTTAGATCATACACTATGTGTGTGGTCGGTTTATGTAAGAAAATGATGTACAATGCCACCAAATACATCTGTCATCAAAGGAACGACCTTGGCCCTGCATTACAACAGCATTCCAGGCAATCACACCAAATCTATCTTCTAAAAGTCTCTCAACCCCTTTCCACCCCCCCCCCCCCCGCCCTTTTGTTGTTGTCAGTCCTCACCAGAGGATATTTTTTTCCATTGCTTTTTCAGAGAGAGTGGAAGGGGGTGGGGGAGGCGAGAGGGAGAGAGAAAGAGAGAGACATCGATTGGTTGCCGAATGCTCCCCCACCAGAGCCAGGGATCAAAATGCAACCCTTACGGGCTGACACACTAACCACTGAACAAAACTGGCCAGGGTCCCTTTTTTATTTACTGCCACGCCTGTGGTTCTGGCCACTCTGGTTGCTGGCTTAGAATACTGCAGTGTTCTCCTAACCAATCCCTCTGCCTTCAGTCCCTCTCTAGTCCATTCTACTTACCACACCTATAAAATGGTAAATCTGATCATGTCACTTTTCTGTAAAATTACTGGTACACTGATGAGGAATTCTAAACCCCAACCTTTAAGTCTCAGCTTAGAAGACATCTCTTTTAGGAACCGCTCCCTGAACACCTGCCCCTGTAATGGATTAGACATACCCCTCCTGCCCGCCCAGGACCATGTGCTCAAGGCATCCAGTGCTTTCCCTCAGCACTCAGGGCAGGTATTGTGATGCCGGTGTCCTCTCTGTAACCCCCTCCTGTGAGCCCCATTAGGACAGTGACTATGTCTCTTATTGTCTCTTATATCATAGGAACTTAATAAATATTCATTGAATGAATGAATGAATGAATGAATGAATGAAGATTCCATTAGAACCCCTTTTTCTGCCATCAGTTTGTCAGTCACATCCCCCATCTATAGGAGTTTGGAGTTTGCTACTTAAAAGTGGCCACAGGAGGGAACAGGCACTCTCAGACATTGTAAAGTGGGAATTCAAAATGGCATAACTAATGGAAGAGGAACCTGGCAGTATGGAGCAAAATTAAAACCCTCAGATCTAGCTGTTACAATCATGACTTTATGAGTCTGTCCCAAAGATAGGCTGGCAAAAAGGAGCAAAGATATTTAAGGCACTTTTTTTTGTAGCACTCATAATAGCAAAAAACTGGAGACAGTCCCAAAGTCCACATACTCTTGTGGGACTTTGAATACTCCTACGGGCCATGTACAGTGGAGTGCTGTGCAGCCCTTAAAGCAAGAGATTGAATGAAAATGCTGCAGATTCAGCTGTTTGTTGTCAAGTGAAAATAGCAGGGTATGGAAGAGGGCATATTGTAGGTTACCTTTCAAGTAAGGTGAGAGACTATGGAATAGAAGGTCTTATTTTATTGTTTCGACGTTAGAAGTATGTAAAGGTTTATTAATTTTAAAATGTAAAAATGACAATAAATAGAAGTTACCATGAGGGAAGGAATCTGGTGGCTGTAGCAGTGCTCGTGTTCCTGGTTAATTTGAAGTCATGGGTCCCCTTCCTACCATAATCACTCTGACCCAAAGGAACAAGGAAGGTTGGAGGACACACATAACAATAGCTCCCTTTACAAGGCCGACAGCGTCTGCCAGGATCAGGGTGCGACAGTAGGCCAGAAACCTCTGTTGATCTCTTCTTGCCTCTCAGTGTTGAGTCCCATCTCTTTGACCACAGACCACCCCCACTGAATCAGAGCTCAGGGCCCAGCCATCAGTGAAATTAAAATCTGCCTCCACATTTCTCCTCTCTTTTTTCTTCCCTACCCCCATCTTGCTATCCTTCACCTTGAGGTTTCCCACTTTCAATCCTGAGCTTTTTCCCAAGCCTTTCCCTCCCTCTCTGGGGCTCTTATTCCGCTTCTAAGCAGCTGCATTCCTTCTAGCCTTCAGTCCTACCCTAACCCCTGCCCCTCGCTCCTCTCAAACCACCCCAAATCTCAAATTTGCCTTTAAAAAATCAGAAGTTAGCTTTTCAATGGGCTTGTGGAACCAAAGGTTGCTTTTTTAATTTGCAGACTTCTCCTCGCAGCACTAGACTAATAAGCTATGCAGAGAACTCAGCAGTTGCGGAGCACTGCATTTCTTAGGAAGTGGCCTTTGGAACAGGTGTTGAGCCCACGCCAGAGCTGCCACAGTGACAAAGAAATGGATTTTTAACATGAACAAATGGAACATTGTCCTCCATTACATTTAGAGTGTTGGTAGTTGTATAGGAGAGGGTGGGAGAAGAGAGGGCAGAGGCATAACAGCTGCAGAGAGGTTACAGAAAGTTTGGAAATTTTGAATATTACCATTTTATTTTTGTCTTCCAGCTGCTAGGTCAGGCAGCTCGGAACATGGTACTACAGGAAGATGCCATCTTGCACTCAGAAGATGTAAGAAACCATTTCTTTTATGAATTGGGTTTTATATACATAGTTTGTGTGGCTACAAGGAAGTGTGATGTTCTATTTCTCTTTTTTTAATGCAGAGTTTAAGGAAAATGGCAATAATAACTACACATCTTCAATACCAGTGAGTATGCCCTCTCTGCTGACTACTTGCTACAAATTTGGCCGCTGCTTGCTGTGTTGGTGCTTCAGCTGTTTTTCCTATGGAAGCAGGAGTTGGGAATACTGGTGGGGCTGGTCAAGGATGAGTTCCTTCTGGAAAAGATTGCAGAAGTCGGGGTGAGGGGTGAGATCAGGAGCAGGGACCATCTTTTGTGAACCTTTCTGTGTTAATTTGAGAGCTTCTGAGAGGAAGGGACTGTAAACCCCATAATGGCAGGGCCCATGCCAGGACCATGCTAGCACAGTGCTTGGCACCCAGGAGTCACTTATTTAGTATTTGTTGATTGTCTGTGCTCGAGCTTTCTCCTGGGGAGCCTGCTCCTTCAGTGGGAAGTCAAGTATAACTGACCTATATCCTACACTCCCTACAGGTAGCGCAGCCCTAGCTACATGTAAATCATCCAGGAGATTTTGGAATGTAAAGACATCTTCTCCATCATAACTTTGGATAATGTTATGATTTAATTAGCTTTTCATCTTATTTAATTTTGTTTTATATTTTATGTTGTTGATATTATACTTAGGTACCTTCTGGAAATGTATGGTTGGGAATTTAACTTGATATTTAAATAACTAGATGTTCATTCATTGGGTGTGTACATATCAGCTATGTGACCATTTGACTCTACATACTCTGCAAACCAAATTTGAGTCATGCATGTAGTTTGTGAAACTACATCCTACACTTGTGATAGGATATTGTTACCTCCTTGGGTTTAGAATCTATCTTTTCGGCAGCTCTGCACTCTGGTAGTGAACAGATTCATGAGCACAAACTTAGGATGGAATGGACAGAAATATAGAATGTGACATAAGTTGGAAATGTGTTCTGCCTGTATATATCTGGCTGTAAATAACTTCTACTAGTCCACTGAGTTTTCTTATGTTTGTTTTCCTCCTTCCTTTTCTGATTTAGGCAAGAAGCTATTCAGAAGAAGTAAGTAACCCAACAGATAGGGGAGTGGGTAGCCAACTGAAGTAGGCTATAGGGAATTATACTGCAGGGCCTAGGATTAGTGCATAACTCTGGTAGACAGATGCCCTTAAATTGATAGACACTCTGGCATAGCTCATTTGGGATATAAAGAATACAGTATATTTCAAAGGCATGCACTACTAGGAAAGGCTTTCTAAGAGTAACGGTGTAGAGACCAACCTTAAGAAAACTTTTTACATTGGTGATCATCATTAAGTAGAGTAAATGTGCTAACATCATTAAACAGCCTTTTTTTTTTTTTTAGTGGACTAAATCTGTCCCTTGCAATATTGTTTACACTACTAATTGGCTCTACAAACCTTTTCTTCGTTGTTTAAAAACTTCTGGGACCCTAGAAGACCAATGTACATGTTGATTTAGCTTCAACAGTACTTATATGTTAAAGTACAAATAATTTGCAGAGATGTCTTTATTGCTCATTCTACATAAACTTTTTCTCTAATTTCTAGTGTTGAGCAGTCATCGGATCTACAGGACCAGCTGAATCATCTGTTGAAATAGAATGGTTTATAAGAAGGCTTTGCCTGATGCTGAGGAGGAAATATCTACCACAACCATTGTGCTGTGGGTTTGATTTTCCATTTCCTTCTCCAAAAGTTAAGTTAGAAAATATTTGTGATGATGTACAGTTTCTCCTGAAAAGAAGCTAGGTGGTTGAATTTTGAAAGCACTTCTTGAATCAGACTAACCCACACTCTTCTTGAATTTTTAAGTGCTCTATTAGTTTGATATGAAAGCAAAATTAAAAGCTCTCTTAGTTTTTCCCATAGAACTTTAATATCATATTGTCTAAGTGTGATTCTTAAATAGAGCTTCTATTGTGCACATAGAGAATGGTTCTTCTGAAAGAATTTTTTCTTTGAATTATAAATTCAGGAAACATTTTAATTTCCTGGTCACAGAATGGTGATAGGTAATACCTTTTTTCTAGTAACTTGGGAGATACTTACTTTATTCATTACAGCAAATACCTAAATGATAATCAGGCAAATTGCATCATATCTAGCCAGCTGCAAAATCCTGCCTTGACCTGCATTCCTAGTTTCTTTGTTGTTGTGACTCTTGATTATGTGGCCCTGGGTTCATTTTGTAATATTGCTAGTAATCAGCAAATTCATTTGTATGATATTGCCAAATGCGAAAGCAGTTGAATTATTATGATTGCAGTGTAGGGCTGTGCCATCGGGAAAACCTTATGTTTGTAGACAGTTACATATACATTGAATTAATCTTGTTAAATGGCATTACCATTGTCTATAGTTAAGTCTGAATGTCTTTACTTTGTTTGAATTTAAAATGGGACCTCTCTCCTGTTCCAGTTCAGTTCTTAATTTATTAATGGATTGGGAGAAAGCTGACATAAGAAAATGAAGTTTTGCCCTGGCCAATGTGGCTCAGATGGTTGAGTGTCATCTAATGCACCAAAAGGTCTGGTTCAATTCCTGGTCAGCGCACATGCCCGAGTTGCAGGCTCAACCCCCAGTAAGGGGTGTGCAGGAGGCAGCTGATCAATGTTTCATTGATGTCTCTCTCCCTCTTCCTTCCTCTCTCTCTTAAAAAAATATCAATTAAAACATATTTTAAAAATGAAGTTTTTACTGGAAGAAAAAAAAACTAGTTCATATTACGTATCATCAAATATCAAATTGACTAATCATATCAGACTGCATTTATCCCTCATTTTACATGTTCATGTTAACTATGGTTAAAAAAACCAAAAACAGTCCTAGCTGGTTTGGCTCAGTGGAGAGAGCATCAGCCTGCGGACCAAAGGGTCCTGGGTTTGATTCTGGTCAAGGGCACGTACCTTGGTTGCAGACTCCTTCCTGGCCCGGGCCCTAGTCTGGGCTCAAGCAGGAGGCAACCAGTTGATGTTTCTCTCACATAGATATTTCTCTCTGTCGTTCCCTCTCTCTTCCACTCTCCCTAAAAAATCAATGGAAAAATATCCTCGGGTGATATTTTACACCAAAAACCCCCCAAAACACAAATGAGGTGTGAAGAAATTCACTTATGCATTTATTCTATAAGCATTTATTACAATTATTAAATGTAAACAAACTCAATATAACTTAAAAAGAAGGGTTTCAGAGTTACAGCAAATGCCATATTAAGAGTAAAACATGTCCTGGCTGGTTTAGGTCAATGGTTAGAGCGTCAGCCTACGGATGGAAGAGTCGTGGGTTCAATTCCCAATTAAGGACGTGTATCTTGGTTGCAGGTTTTCCAACCCTGTTAGGGTCGAGTGTGGGAGGCAACTAATCAATGTGACTCTCTCACATCCATGTTTCTCACTCTCCCCACTTCCTCCCTTCCCTTCACTGTCACTAAAAAAAAAAAAAAATCAATGGAAAGGTATCCTCAGGTGAGAAAAAAAAAGAGTAAAACATTGGTTGCTTGAACCTGAGTCTTGGCTTCTCGCCTTCCTCCCTGAACAACCTGAGCTCTAGCTTTCCCACAAACCACGGGACCCTGGGCTCCATGCAATCCCCCAGCCACCAACCAGCTCGACCAGCCAACAGCATGGCCAGCATTTATGTAGGGGCTCAGGCTCCCGGACCTCTGTGTCCCACTCTACCAGTATGTAGGGTAGCTGAGGGTCCAGGGGCTTGGCTGCAGTGATAGCCAGAGGTCTGGCAGGCATAGGGGGTTATCTAGAGTGAGAAGGAGACTATGCCATGCCTAAGTAACCTGTCCTCCTACCTGGAGAGGGAGAGAAATCTGGAGGCTGATAATCAGCCTTCACTAGGTGTTCCTGGAGAGCAAAATCCAGGAACATCTAGGGAAGAAGCCACCCCAGGTCAGGGGCTGGGGGCATTATTTCAAAATCATCGAGAACCTGAGGGCTCAGATCTTCACAAGTTCTGTGGAAAATGCCCCCACCATTCTACAGATTGACAGTGCCCGTCTTGCTGCTGCTGACTTCAGAGTCAAGTATGAGACAGAGCTGGCCATGTGCCAGTCTGTGGAGTGACATCAGTGGTCTCTGAAAGGTCACTGGAGACAGAGGAGGGCTCTCGAGGAGCTGCTCTTCAAGAAGAACCACAAGGAGGAAGTAAATGGTCTACAGAATCAGACTGCCAACTCTGGGTTGACCATGGAGTTGGATGGCCCCAGATCTCAGAACCTCAGAAGATCCTGGTGGACACTCAGGCCCAGTATGAAGAGCTGGCTCGGAAGAACCGAGAGGAGCTAGACAAGTACTGATCCTAGCAGATTGAGGAGAGCACCGCAGTGGTCACCTTGCAGACTACTGAGATAGGAGCTGCTGGGATGATGCAGAGCTGAGACGTACGTCCAGTCCTTGGAGCTCGACCTGGACTGAATGAGGAATCTGAAGGCCAGCTGGGAGAACAGCCAGAGGGAGGTGGAGATGCACTATGTCACAAAGACAGAACAGCTCAACCAGATCCTGCTGCCCCTGGAGGCAGAGCTGCCCCAGATCTGGGCAGAGGAGCAGTGCCAGGCTCAGGAATATGAGGCCCTGCTGAACATCAGCGTAAAACTGGAGTCTGAGATCACCACCTGCCCCACCTGCTGCAAGAAGGGGGGGACTTCCATCTTGGTGATGCCCAGGACAACAGCCCCTCCATACAATCCATCCAAAAGACCATCACCCACAGGATTGTGGACAGAAAAGTGGTGTCTGAGGTCAATGACACCAAAGTTACGGGCAGCAGAAGTGGGGCACACCTTGTGGGGGGGGGGCAGGAGGCCAATAAAAAGTTCAGAGATCAGTCCTGGCTGGTGTGGCTCAGTTGGTTGGGCATTGTCCTGTGCACTGAAGGGTTGCTGGTTTGATTTCTGGTCAGGGCACATGCCCAGGTTGCAGGCTCAATCCCCAGTGTGGGGCGTGCAGGAGGCAGCCGATCAATGATTCCCTCTCATCATTGATGTTTTTATCTCTCCCTGTCCCTTCCTCTTTGAAATCAATATAAATAAATAAATAAATAAATAAATAAGAAAAAAAATATGGCTTAATATGAGATCTCTAATTTGGTATATGGAGCAGACTGACCTACATATTAAAAATATGTTAAACAACAACAAAAACACTGTGGCTGAAGAACTGACCAATTAGAATGAATCATGGTCATAAGCAGTGTGGCCCCAAATCAGCCCTGTACATTAGGTACTTGAGGGAACACTCGGAATAACTCAATTTGAGTTTATCTGTGTGTGGTTAAGTGGATTTAAGGTTTATCAAATGATTCTGGTGAATAACCACAAGTTGGAGATAATATAATAAAGTGAACAAGTGGAAATGATAGAGCCCTTTCCTTAACCTCCCACTAATCTGTCCATTCAAGATAATAAAGATACCATTTTAACCATCATAATGTGATTGCAAAAAAACCACCCTGATACCTATAAAAACACTCATTTTTTCCCCACATACTTCATAGTTGGAAATATTCTAACTTTAAACAGGATTTTTTCCATGGGTTTAATTTGTTAAAGATACAAAAAAATAAAAGAAATGTACAGCACCTTTCTATTAATACTTAATAACAACTAACTGACATCAGGGAAGATTTTTAGCAGATGAGATTAATGAGTATTATTTAGTAGATTTTGCATTTATATATTCCTTCACTTGAAACCCTATATCTCCTTACTACCCTAATGAACAGATATGCTTGTTACAACCCGCAAAAGGAAATAAGATATACAACTCTCTGTAAGATGAAATAATATCCAATAGACACAGTGAATTGATAAAAAAAAAAAAAATCACTAGAGGTTAAGAATGAACTGAGCAGAAGTTGCTTTCCTAAATAAAATTCAAAATTGACTGAGAAATGCTATATATTGTATTGATTTCATCTCTATGATATTCTGGAAAAGGAGGGAGAACAGATCTATAGCTGTTTTTGGGGTGATGGGAGGGGGAGGCACATAGCAGAGACTGAAAGAAACCACACAGGGTGGTTTGATCAAACATTCCCAACTGGGATGCCATAGGAGGTAGTCATGTCCCAGGCCTACAGCGTCCTTAGCGAAGATCAGTCTTTGCCATAGGCGAGTCCTGTTCACTGTTCTTGTGTATCTAGGATAACATACCTTTAAATGTCAGAGTAATTTTCTTTTCTTAAAGGTACAACTGCAGGCACCAGAGCAGGAGGCTACAGAACCCCTCATTGATACCATGTTTCTTGCATTCCATCTCTATATCTACTGTAAATGTTCATTATTAAGTATCCTGTGCCCACCAATGTCAAAGCAATGTGTGTTTCTCCATTTTACTTTTTATCTATTCTAGTGATTTCCTCACTTTGCTTTCTCCTGCCTTCTTAATCTACCACCAATGGATTTCAGGTACCTTCCTTATGTTCTCATCTTTGATTCTAAATTCATAGAGAAAACTCAAAACTGCTCTTCTCCCCTGGTCAGTGTGGCTCAGTTGGTTGAGCTTGTCCCATGCTCCAAAAGGTCTCCGGTTTGATTCCTGATCAGGGTGTATGCCCGGAGTTGCAGGCTCGATCCCCAGTAGTGGGCATGCAGGAGGCAGCCAATTGATGTTTCACATCAATGTTTCACATCAGTGTTTCTCTTTCCCTCTCTCTTCCTCTTTTTCTAAAATCAATAAAAACGTTTGTTTTTGAACTGTCATTCTCAAGAGCATTTTCCCAATCCATTGAGATCTTGCTTCTGGGCATGTCCTCAAAAACTTGGCTCAAATAAACTCTTATAAAACTTTTCTATAGGTTTGGGTATCTTTTCCTTGACAGAGGAGCTTATAGTACAAAAGGGCAAGAAGAAACATTTTTGGGCAAGAGAACTGTTCTAAGAATTCTCTTGTACACTAAAGAAAGGTGAATTTTACTGAATGTATATTATATCTCAATAAACCTGACTTTAAAAAATAGATTGAGAAAAGGTGACTTCATCCCCCAAATGGACAAAGATCATTATATATATGGTTGCTCATGTACATCAGATATGAGGTTTATAAAATGAGAATCACAGTGAGCAATAAAGGAATATAGAAATTAATAATAATAATAACCTCTGTGGTTGGAAAGGCTAAAGACAACCAAGATGACACTGGGCCAGCAGGGCCAGAGCGCAGAGCGAGACTGCCCTGGAGCGTCAGGCCACAAGCCGTCCAGGGCTGGCGGCCGGCAGAGGCTGGATGCTGGCTTGGAAGCGCCCTGGGCTCAAGCCTGCCTCCCCTGCAATGGGTGGGGTCAGTCTCTGGAGCTGGCTTCGGGGAATTCGAGTCCCGGAGTCCGGAGACCAAGGAGACAGTGAGTGTGCCGCCCCTTGCCTCCTGGCCCAGGCCCCCAGTCCCTTCCTCTGACCCTTCCTCCACCACCCCCACTAACTCTCGGGCCTACCACCTGCCTTTTAACCCACCTTTTTATCGCAGTGCACCCCTTCTACACCCTCTTCTTTCAGCCACCATTTCCCCATCCAGGCAATGCCCCCATCCTCCCCCTCCCCCAACCTCCAACCACCACCACTCCAGCCAGGTTCTGGAAGGACTTGCAGCTGAGAGCAGTAGGGAATGATCAGAGGTAGAGCCTGGGCTGAGTGGGAGCCCTAGGCCTGGCCCTAGCCCTAGCCCTAACCCTAACCCTAACCCCAGGACTAGGGCAGGGCAGAGTTTGGGCTTAGAGCTTTGGGGGAGCAAAGGCTGGCTAGGCCTGGATGGGTGGAGTGGGGTGGTGGTGTGCACACACCAGTTTCAATATTTCTTCTCTCTCCCCAACTCACCCCACCCTTAGCCCTTGGGTCAGACCTGCTACAGGCAGGTGCTAAAGAAATCCGCAGACCTCCAGCCCAAGGCCTGTGTCACTGCAGCCAGGTGGGTCCCCAAGCACATCTGGACAGCCCTGCAGAATGCACATGAGGAAGTAGCCCTGAGGTAGAGTGCCCTGTTCTGCCCCCATGGAGATGCCAGACAACAGCTTTCTCAAAAAATAATTATGCTGGTCTCTAGAGAAGTAATCCATCTCCTCCAATCCATCCTGCCTGCCGTGTCTATCATAGAACTGACCATTACAGCACTGATCATCTTACTGCTGTTTGAGAATTTCCAGTGACTCCCCCACTCCCCCTTTTACTCACAGGATACAGTCACACTTCTTGGAGCTGACATTCAAGACTGTCCAGTATTTTGGCTCTCCCTTCCTAACCAAGCTTGGTTCCCTCTGACACACTATACTACTCTAGCCAGACCTTTCCCTTCCTCCTGCTATCAGAACTGCCAGGATGACTTCTGCCTGCCAGCATGCAGTTATCAATCTGGAATGCCTCCCCTCTCCTTTCTACCTTCCAAATCCTGCCCATGCAGTACTTCACTGATGTCCTACCTACTTTGTGAAGCTTCCTCCAATCCTTGAGCACCACCTTCCCCAAATCACTGTAGGACTGACTGCCTGTGCCACTCAATTTGTCTATAAATCATAGAAAACATTTCATTTGCTCATGGTTTACCACCCCAGTTAAATACATCTAGGGGACAGATCTCAGCCTACATTTTTTCTTCAATAACTAGCACAGTTCTGGATCTGCATTAGATGCTTAGCTAATGCCTAAATGTATTTATTCAACAAATATTTTAGATGGTTTATTTGTCTTAGTACCTGGCACAGTGCCCAACAATACAATAGTAAAAAAGAGTCTCAGCCTTCATGGTGCTTCCAGTTTAGTGGGGGAGATTAAATACCTAAATTGAAGTTGAATGAATGATGGAAGGAAGAAAAGAGGGAGGGAGGATTTATAAGATTTAGTGGCTCCACATCTTTTAGTTTCTAAAGGGGAAAAAATATGTATGTATGTACTTTCTATTTCCCAGGTATTATGGCTGTGTTCTGGTCATCCATCAAAACTGATGGATTTTGGACCTGGCTAGTGAAAGTGGCAGAGATTTGCTATGTGCTTAAATGATTTATGAGAAAGGACACGTTACTGGAATTGACATGAGAGAAGATCAGGCGAGACAATGATTTGGAGGAAAAAATTATCATCAAAAGCATTCTTTTGAGATAAAGTTTTTTTCTATGTGACTCTTCAAGGTTTTAATAAGACAGCTAAATGGCAATGCTTATTTGTGCCACTCATGCTTTCTGTTCTGGGAGCTGAGGACTTTGGCTATTAGGGGCTCTTCTGGAAGAACAGAGTTTTTTTGTGTGTTTTTTAAAAAATATATTTTTATTGATTTCAGAGAAGAAGGGAGAAAGAGAAACATCAATGATGAGAGAGAGAATCATTGGTCAGCTGCCCCCTGCACACCCCACACTGGGGATTGAGCTGCAACCCAGGCATGTGCTTTGACCAGGAATTGAACCATGATCACCTAGTTCATGGGTCGACGCTTTACCACTGAGCCACACTAGCCGGGTGAGAGTCAGAGGTTTGATCTAGTATATGAATATCATGATGACCCAGTGGAGTCTGGTCTTTTCTTCTGCCATCCGTCCTGCAAGATTTTGTTAATGAATGAAGAGCTTATTCAAGCAAAAACCAGGTATTGAGCAGGAAATGCCCCATTGAGTTGTCCCAGGCTGGAGCATATCCTATGTGCCCAGAGAAGCCTTGTATCCTTATCCAAAATAGTCAGGGGGAAGTATATTCCATTAGTAAAAGGAAATTTTGAGGGGGAGGGGTGGGAACCAGTGTATTTAAAAAATGCTAATTATCAAACCTATATTTTTCTTTTCTTAGGTAGAAGTGGCGAAAAAGTATATTGAATATCACTTGGAAAAATATGGCTTCCAGGCACCCAAGGTGACTTTTGTTCATGGCTGCATAGAGAAGTGGGGAGAGGCTGGGACCAGAAATGAGAGTTATGATGTAGGTCTCTCCTTACCGTTATGAATGTAGCCCATTTTCTATCGAACACACAAATGTCACCATTTGTGACAGTTTTTGCTGAACTGACTCTCAGGGCGATAAACTAAACCTGGCCTGACTTAATGTAGAGGAGGAGCTGGTCTGGCCCAGAACACACTAGCCCAAGAGAGAACTTACTTTCACTTAACCATCAACCAATGAGCCTAAGAGACCAGCAAGACCACTGAGTCTGCCCAGACAATGCACACTGACCTGTTATCTTTAATATTATTTTCATAGCAAATTACAGAATTCTGTGCTTCTCTTTTTTTCTGTCAAGTCATGCCCAAGTGACAATCTTAGTAAACTTCCTGAAGGAACTTCCTCTGTTTACAGGTGGGATAAGAAATGGAGACATCTGGCCCCAGGTTATTTTTTGCCTGGTAAACATCAGGGCAGAAACAAATAAGAAACATGCCTGAAATTTTTTTCCTGCACTCATTGTTTGCTGAAAGTTTACTGATATTTTAAACACTCTGTTCACCTCCCTTATCTTGGGAATATAGTTGAGCTTGGGGAAGAGAGGAGGAAAGATTATTGTAGGATCCAGACCTCCATACTGTTGAAATTAGCCAAATAAAATCTCAAAATGACTGCTAACTCATGTGCCTGAGATTTAAGCACAATATTGAGAAAAACATGTTGTTATAAAAGTACATGCTAGCATTACAAAAAGTTGTATACTTTTTAAAGGAAACGAGTTTATGAATACTATTGACTTCTTCTGATAGTTATACAACCTTGAGCTGCATTTGTTTCAATTTGGCTCAAAATCTAGGTGACCTGAGTATCCTTATTCAGGAGAGGGACACTCTTGCCCTCCCTGTCAGGTAGGGGACTGAAAAAGAAATCTTGGCACTTCGCTAAAAAAATATTTATACTTTTCCTCCCACCTTCTAAGTCAGTGGTTCTCAACCTTCTGGCCCTTTAAATACAGTTCCTCATGTTGTGACCCAACCATAAAATTATTTTTGTTGCTACTTCATAACTGTAATGTTGCTACTGTGATGAATCGTAATGTAAATATCTGATATGCAGGATGTATTTAGGCGAACCCTGTGAAAGGGTCGTTCGACCGCCAAAGGAGTCGCAACCCACAGGTTGAGAACCACTGTTCTAAGTTCTTCCAGGCTGGGCTAATCATCAAATTAACAGAGACAGATTAACAGGAGAACATCAGGTTTTTAATACCTGCGAATGGAGGACTCACATAGGCATGTGAAGGGAACCAGTTTAGCCATTCAGAAGTTGCTTTTGGGATATTGATTTTTAAGGTGTTTAATAAGAAACAAGACTCGGAAAGAACCTTTGACCTCCCTGCTTTCCTGCCGAAGAAAAGATTCAGACAGAGAAAACTGTTTCAGGAAGGAAAACTTAGAATGCCACTTTAGCCTGATTTGAACCAAGTGTCGTAAACAAGGCTTCAGGCAGGTGCCTGTTAGCTAGATACCCACTGTGTTCCATTGTTTCTGAGTTGTCTAGCAAGAATTTTCCTGTCCTGTCTGCTCCTGGTAGGTTTCTCTGTCTGAATCTCTTGGGCAGGAAAGCAGGGAGGTCAAAGTGTCCTTCTGAGTCTTGTTTCTTAATAAACAGCTTAAAATCAATATCCCAAAAAGACAGCTTCAGGATGGCAAAACTTTGATCCTTTTGTTCACACAGGGTCGGCTCAAGCACTTCCATCCCCCCCCCCCCCCCGCCCCCCGCCCTCTGCATTTGTTTTTAAAATGGATTTTATCCCTTCATTCCTTTCTTTGCTATCTGGGATTAATGTAATCTTAACCTTGTTTGGACGAATTCTGCTGTTTCAGCATGATGGGAAGCTATATTTCAGTGACGTCTCTGATAGCCTTGAATTGCCAGGAGAAAGCAGGACACACAGTTTTCTGGGGTAGGTGTCTTTTTGTTTTGTTATGTTTTGTTTTAAGGCAGATACGTGTTCATATACAGAGCTCCATTCTGCTCACCGCCAGGGTGAGGCTTTGTGATGTGGGAACATGTGGATTAGGTCAGGAGGTTTAGGTTCCATTTCTCTTCTGCCTCTCAAAAGTGGCATGGCCTTGGAAAATTAATTTCCTTGAGTCGTCTTCTAAACTGTAAAATGTAGATAATTTACAATCTGCTGATAGGGCTTTTGTGGAAATTAAACGGGATAAATAATGTGGAAAACGCTTTGAAAACTGTCCCAGCACTGATGCCCCTTAATCCCCTTATGTTCTCATCATTGTGGTTTATTCCTTTACTGTCATGTGTGTGTGGTCCGTCTGACTATGAAATCAAAAGTTCTTACTTTAATAATGTTAACATTTTTCTTATTATAAAATAATAAGTGAATATTGTTAAAATGTTGGGAAAATACAAAAAGTAAAAGACCATGTTACTACTAATCATATAGCCAGCAATAACCTCTTTACCATTTTAATATATATCCTTTTACGTGTTTTTTTTCTCTGTGTATATAATAAGATTGGGAGCATGGTATGTATAGAACTTAGTATTCTAATTTTATTTAGCATATTTCCTAAACCTAAACATTTTTTAAAGTTTTATTTATTAAACTGGGGTTGCGGGCTTGATTCCCAGTGTGGAGCATGCAGGAGGCAGCTGATCAATGATTTTCTCTCATCATTGCTGTTTCTGTCTCTCCCTTTCCCTTCCTATCTAAAATCAATAAAAAAAAATATATTTAAAAAAATAGTAAAGCTTATTTAGAGATCGCTCTAAGAAATGGTAAATTTGTAGTTGAGAAAGTTTAATCAAACATAAGAGACAAGAATCCCAGAGCCAAAAACCCCAAAAGTTCTTGTTTGGCCACGATTACCAGCGTGAATCCAGCCCACGTAAGCACAGGAGACACCTGTAGAGCTGAGGAGTGATTTACTTTCTTTGCTTTATTAAACTCTTGAGCTCTCTGCTATTGTTACTCTTCCCTTTTTCTAAGACAATGATTTTTTGGAAGGTAGAGAAATTTGACTTCTGACTTAGTCCATCGGGTATTTCACAAATGTGTCTTTACTATTTTGAAATTCTTGGGAGTTCATTGATTATAAAACCTTGCTGATTGGAATCAGTGTTTATTTTGAAATGTTTTCAACATTCTAACTCTCCCGTAGCCTGGTTTCCTGAATACCGGCGTACACAAGCTGTCAGGAGATTACAGTTACAAGCAAAGGGAGTCTTTCCTCCAGCCACAACATTCCTGGGAACTCTGGCTTCTACAGAAAACATTTCCTTCCAGCATAGCTGTTTTTGCTGTCCCTCCTAGTGTGCATGCGGGCTACGTAAAGGAGGGCCCTTGACCTCAGATACGGCTTGTAACATTCTTCCTATTTGGACTGGTTTTTATCCCAGCAATCTCCTTCCTATTCTGCCTTCTTTCTTTCAGCCTGCACATGTGCCAATGTCTTTAGAGCAGTTTCAAGTTTTTGAAATGGGAATAATTGACACTGAAGGAAGATTTAAAGAATGAAGCAGCTGGTGTATCCTAGAAAAATAACCTTGTGCTCTTGGGGGAAGACACTCATATCTTTTTTATGGCAAACCTTTATGATAAACCCTCCAGCACAGTGCGGGCAGGTGGCGCAAGGGACTTGGCTCATGCTTACAGCTTCCCATTAGTTGCTGCAGCAGAGAGGCATGCAAGCTGCTGCCTCTTTTTAAGAGTCCTCCCCCCCCACTTTTTTCTCCTTTCTTCTCCCTCCTCCTTAATCCTGACAAAGCGTATTTTGCTATTAAAAGAACTACATTATTAAAACACTGCAGAATCTGAAATGACACCAATAGGACTAACGTTATGTATGGTCTTGTTTCAATTAATAGTAGTGGTAGTTATATATGAACATAAACAACAGTAGTAATAATACAGAGGACCTAGTCTTTAAGAAAATGTTTTTATTGACTTTAGAGAGAGAGAGAGAAGAAAGGAGAGAGAAGAAAGGAGAGAGAGAGAGAGAGAGAGAGAGAGAGAAACATCGATGAGAAACATAGATCAGCTTCCTCCTGCATCCCCCCCTACTGGGATTGAGCCCGCAACCTGGGCGTGTGCCCTGCCCAGGAATCCAGCCTGTGACCTCTTGGTGCATGGGACAACGCTCAATCCACTGAGTCACACAGGTCGGGCCAGAGGACCTCATCTTTATTGAATAGTTAATATGTTCAAGGCACCATGTCACTTAGTCCTCACAATAACCGTTATTATCCTCATTTTACACATGAAGAAACTCAGGCTCAGAGAGATGAATTTGTAATCCAGGGCCATACAGCTAGAAAGTGGTGAATTTGAACCCATGTCTGACTCTAGAGCTGACATTCTTCGCCATAATCTGCTGTATTAACTCTCCATACTTATACTTTGATAGAGTCACAGGATATTGGTGCTCAAAAGAACCACTTACTAAGATGCCCCACCTTTTATTCCCTTCGCGTCTTGAGACCTTAGTTAGGGCTGGGAGCATGTATTTGGAAGTGATAGGAATATCACTATCTCTGGTAGAAAGGACATGGAATGTGAAGAAGAGGATGGGAAATCATTTTCCTGGGTGAGAAAGAGGAGCGGCTAACTCTTCCTACCAGGAAGTCCACTGCCCTGAGAGGAGGAAAGACAGTGGTGTGAGGCCTGGCAGCAGCAACCAGCATAGCCAGCCCTCTTCCTGGCTTGGAGACCCCTGCTGGGTGCTAGTCTGGCGGTAAGGGAGCCCAGATCCAGGTAGACCTCTTCATTTTAGAGAGGTGGAAACTGGGCCATTGAGGCAAGGCCACCAGTAGTTACTGCAGTAAAGGGAGTAGGTCAAAAGACTGCCCTTCATGAATGTAAGGTCTGTGCCTGTCGTGTCCACCCTTCTGTTTGCAGTGACCAACAATAAATAGTAAGAGTGTAAATACATGTTTAATGAATTCATTTTCTTTCTTTTTTAATATATATATTTTTACTGATTTCAGAGAGGAAGGGAGAGGGAGAGAGAGATAGAAACATCAATGATGAGAGAGAATCATCGATTGGCTGCCTCCTGCATTCCCCTCACTGGGGATGAAGCCCGAAACCTGGGCATGTGCCCTTGACCGGATTTGAACCAGGGACCCTTCAGTCCACAGGCTGACGCTCTATCTACTGGGCCAAACCGGCCAGGGCTAATGAATTCATTTTCATTACTTAAGGTGGCTTGTACATGCTCTTGATTTTCAACCTCTGTGCCAGGTTTTTCACTGGCCCCACTGGCGCTGGTGTTGGAGGTGAAAGAAGGAAAAATAAAGATTGCCATTTTGTCTTTTTAAAACTCCACTGACTCTGCCCTGAGATCTTGCTGGCCCTTATTGGCAGTCTCAGCACCTGCAAACCATCAATTGCTAGTGATGGCCCCGGTATGTAGGACTTGCCTTCTTATCTTGCACATGGTTCTGGTTCTGGAGATTAGAGAAGAAGCTTCAGCATTGCAGTATCTCAGGTCCTAAAGGCTAAAAGGCACATACAAATGGGAACCCCACAAAACAAAGCAAAATAAACTCTCCTGGCCCAACAGGGACTGCCTTTAAGAAGCTTTGGATGAAGTTCACCTTGGAAGTGGTAAGAACTTGGTTCAAAATCTTCAGAGAAGGACGGCCACCTTTATAGCTGAATGACTGATACTATTTCCAGGACCCCAAGCAATTGTAAAAGTTTATCTCCCTTTTAGGTAAATCGAATGGAAATATTAGCGTCTGGGTCCATCAAAACACCTTTAACTTGTCCTTCCATTTTGGGTTGCCTTTTTACAGGATCACATCACAGAGCCATTCGAGCTTGCAGAAAAGTCTGACAATGCAAAGCCCGATTGTTCCCCTGATGAGGCTGCTGAGGCACAAAGAAAAGCTCCTGCGAAGACGTTGGCTGGACGCTGAGGAATGAGTTACGTATGTCTTTTAACCTGCTCTTCCCATAGCAAAGACCATAAGGAAGAATCAATGGCAAAAAGTCACCAAATTCTAGATTTGGTAAAAACAAATGAAATCTTTTTAGAAAGTGTTAACGAAGGGTTCACAGCAAATCACCTAAACACTAGTTAAGCAGTTTTTCTCCATCTTAAGTAATTCAAAGTTCTGGTGCCACTTAGTGGTCAGAAGTGGAACTGAGCAGTGTTAAGGTTTGGCCAACGGGCAAGCCAGGCTCCAGAAATAACAATTGTCAGAGAGTCTCAGGAAAAACATATTCCTTCTGACCTGCAGAGCACCTTTTGGACTTTTCAGCTTATTTGCTCATTAAACAAAGCTCCTACTGAAATTGGGCTAATCATGCCAAAAGATTGCCAAATCAGGTTTGGTAGCAGTGCTCGTGGGTTAAATGGTCTTTTAAAGCAAACACTTTTAAAAAATTGGCAGTTGAATGAAGAAAACAAATGAACGATACATTTCTTTGATCTCAGTTCACCCTAATGTGTGACAACATACTGACTATAGTAAATCCTAACTAGATTAGGAAAAGAGTTTGATAATTTTTAAAAGAAGAGCTAGGTGATTGGTGGGTTTTCTTTTCCTTTACAAAGTACCTTAGGAAAGTATTAGATTTAGTTCTAGTTTCCATAGTTAAAGGAGATTGAGGAATATTTCAAGGCTGATTACACTATTAGAAAATAGGAAAGCTTCAAGAATGGTTAAATAAATTGAAGGCTAGTTGTATTTGAAGACTTTGTCAGAGGACACAGAAAGATGACAAGCCAGGGATCGTTTAAGCCATGATCCCTGCCACCAGGAGCTCATAGTTCATTTTTAATGACAACTTCAAGCGGAGAAGAGTTTTAATAAGAACATTTCAACCTGTTGCTCTGAGCTCAGTGCACAGACCCCAGGGGAAGCTGGCATGTCCCAAGAGCTTTTTATTAGGGACATGAGAACTTTCAGACTTTGTAAAATTTTGGGATGGATTCTACAGGGACAGCTGTTAAAAATGGAGAAATTCTCAAATTACTAAGTGTGTTCGGCCTTAGACCCTGACTTACTACTACTGACCAAGGGAAGTACTGGATGATATCTTTTAAGCCCTATTTGTCTCTGTGACCTTGATTCTAAGCAGTTCTTTCTTGGTTTTATAGTTCAATATTTCCCCAGGCACAATGTGTGTTAGTTAGGATGGTACAGCTGGGATTAAGCATCCTTCACTATCCATGAGCACAAGGTGGTCCTGCTAGAGGGGAAATGAAAAGAAAGAGTGTCCTGGTAATTTGGCTTATTAGACTCTTCCGAATTTAGGGGAAGGAGGCATTAGCCATTTACTTGTCATTCTGAACTCTCAGTTACCCCCAGAAGACATCGAGTGATAAGATTGGGCTGGAAAATAGAGATTCAACGTTGTCCTTTTCCTAAGAATAACATGTTTTATACATTATGTTCCAACAAAATATACATCTTAAGAATTGTATTTGACTTATAACCTAGAAAAGACATGTATTAGACAATACAAAATTAAAATATGCGTTTTACTCAGAAAACTGGCATAAATAGTTAAATATTTAAAATAGGTGAAAGAGACAACTAGGAATGTGCAATCCTTATAAAAGAGCATACCTCTCCTTCAAGAATGAGAGGCAGCCGGTCCGGCGTGGCTCAGTGGTTGAGCGTCGACCTATGAACCAGGTCACGGTTTGATTCTCGG
Source organism: Myotis yumanensis (assembly GCF_028538775.1). Taxonomy (NCBI): domain Eukaryota; kingdom Metazoa; phylum Chordata; class Mammalia; order Chiroptera; family Vespertilionidae; genus Myotis; species Myotis yumanensis. Next base: position 16,898,972 of record NW_027223764.1, on the reverse strand, counting down.
TCAGGGTACTTGCCTGGGTTGCAGGCTCAATCCCCAGTGTGGGGCGTGCAGGAGGCAGCCAATTGCTGATTCTCTCTCATCATTGATGTTTCTATCTCTCTCTCCCTCCTTCTCTTAAATCAATAAAAATATATATTTTTTAAAATGAAAAGAATGAGAGGCAGTATGGAGTGCTGATTAAGAGCAAAAATTTGAAGCCTTTAAAGTTCCTTTTTCCTTTCAACTCTGCCACTTAGCATTTTGGCCTTGAGAAAATTATTTCACATCCCTATGCCTTTATTTCCTCATTTGTATGAAGTTCTTTGAAAGAGTGCATGGCACATGGTTTATGCTATTGCTCATTTAGCTCTAGATGGTTGCTATCAGTGTGTGATTGATGCCTCTTGCTGCCCGATCATGGTTTAGGAAGCTGCATGTAGCTCTTTCGACAACAGGCAACTTTCCCCCCAACATTTTATTTGGACAGTTTTCAAATATACAGAAGAGCTTAAAGAACTGTAATGAGCCCACTTGGAGTGGCTCAGTTGGTTGGGGTGTCGTCCTGTGCATTGAAAGGTTGCTGGTTCGATTCTGGTGGTCAGGGCACATACCTAGGTTTCGGGTTCGGTCCCTGGTCGGAGCACGTACTGAAGCCGATTGATTATTTTTTTTCCTCTCTCTCTCTCTCCTTCCTCTATCTAAGCATGTCCTCTGGTGAGAATTAAAAAACCAAAAGGAATTTACCCACCACCTAGATTACACACTTCTTAACCTTTTGCAATCTGTTTAACATATTTACTAACATAGGAGATACAGAAACAGGGGTCAATTCTTTCCTAGGCATAAGCCCTTTCCAAAGATATTGGATTTAAAGGGTTTAAGGAGCAAATTTTCTCTTAATTGATTATTGTATCAAAATAGTATTTTCAGTGCTTCCTTATCACAGAGGGAGGGTTTATTTAAAAGTCATGGAAACCTGCAGAGACTTTTCAGCTTATCTACATGAATAGGCCCAGCAGTGGCCTGAACAGGACCCCCATTCCCACCTCCAGCACCTCCAGCCATGCATAGCTGAAAAGGGCATGGCTCTTTGCCAAGTCAGTAGCAGAACCTGCTCCTCTGGTTGATTCTTGGCCTTTCCTTGAATGGCTCCAAGGAAGCAGCCAAAATAGTCAGTAATTCTGCTTTATTAGGCTGGGAGGTTGACTAAACTCATCTGACAAAGATTGTGAACTTATCCATCCACTATTTCATTTTCTCACTGAATATTAATTAAATACCTCCTTGAATGTCTCAGGCACTGTCCTAGGCAAGGATCACTAACAATGGAATATTATGAACCCTGTGGGGCAATGGGACAAAAATAGTTAAGCATATTTTCTAAACTTTGTTGGCATCTGTCCTAACTTCTGTGATTTGCCAAGTTTCTTCAACCACACACCACAATTTGGGTGAAAACAAGGCTTCTTTTGTAGACCCTGCCCAAGAGTCAGTAGAGGGAAAACACACTAGATTATAAAAATCTAGTCTTTTGCAAATAGGAAGCTGCAATTAAAAATCCTGACAGTCACCTATGACTTGAGCTTTATGCGTCATTCCAGTCTCTTTTCAACTGCTGATCCTGCGATTCCTGTAAGCACGCCTCCCACTGAGGTTAATGGGAGTGTTATGTGAACGTAAGTTTTGTACTTAATCTTCTCCCCGCTGAGTGAGCCTTGCTTGTCTTGGACTGACTACCATCCCAATCCCCTTCCCCAACGTGAACACGCCTCTCCTTTCATGTAGCACAGCCACTGGGCAGTGGTAGGCTCCAGGTGAGAGGAAAATACATTTGGAACAAAAAGTGTTCTGCCCTTATGCTTCTCCATTGCTGTATCTACATTGTCCAGAAGCCAGAGAGAATCAAATCAACAACATCTGGGTGCACGGTAAGCCAGACTGGTGTCTGCTAACTTTGAAAACTAGGCCTAAAGCCACTAACCTTCTTGTCATTCTTGGAATGAAAAAGGAGGCAGGAGACAGAAAGCAGGGCTTCTTCCTAGACCGGGCTCTGCTGCTGAGCTGGTCACTCGCCCATAAGAAACTCATTCCCCTACTTGAGGGTTCACGTTCCCTCTTGTAAAATGCGGGTGTTCCCTTCCAGGCTAGGAAGCAGATTTATGTGGTCTAGGTTCTGGAGAGGTCACAGAGTTTTAAAAATTGTTTGGACTAGTTGCCCACATGTATAAATCAGAAGGCTTCTCGTAGAATATGAATTGCTGGCTTCTCTTGAAAAACTGGAAATGCTGGCATCACTGACCCTGCATTTCTGCCACAACTGTCATGGCCAGAGTGAGTAATGGCTTCCCCTTCAAGCAGGACATGTCCCTTTAGGCAATTTGTCACCATCCCCACCCAGATGACTTTTCTGACCTTTTGAGTTTGTGGCCCTGTTTTAGGATCAGAATTAGCACAGTTTAATCAGATTTACAAATACTTTCTTTATAGTTCAAATGATGGCAGGTCAATGGCTTACTCTATGATTCTGACATATATTTAATTCATTACAAGCAGAAGCCAAGAAGGGCACGTGGAGCTTTGCAGGGAATGCTCGCAGGAGGGAACCAAAGATGCTGGGCTGCTTATGGTAATTTGACATTAACTCAGAGCCTAATTGTGTCAGGTGAGGTGGCCTGGACAGTTTATCTTCTGTCCCCAGAGTTAACAAGCTTCCATCACATAAGTTTCTTTGTGAATATTAAATGAGTTTCCTCTGGAAAGCAAATCCTCAAAAGGTCAAGTTGCTAAAGAGGAAAGGTTTGCACAGCAAGGGCAGGAGGACTTGTGTGGCTTCTCCGCTCAGTAGTAAATCTTTTACTAACTGTCCTTATTGTCTTTTTCTTATTACCTTATTATTCCTTTCAGTTGGATAGAACTAGGCAAATATTGTGAAGGAGGTATTTTTATTTTTGCTTTTATTTTTTTTTAATTTTTATTTTTTAAAAAATATATTTTATTGATTTTTTACAGAGAGGAAGGGAGAGGGATAGAGAGTTAGAAACATCGATGAGAGAGAAACATCAATTCAGCCGCCTCCTGCACACTCCCCACTGGGGATGTGCCTGCAACCAAGGTACATGCCCTTGACCGGAATCGAACCTGGGACCCTTCAGTCCCCAAGCCGACGCTCTATCCACTGAGCCAAACCGGTTAGGGCTTATTTTTGCTTTTAAATAATAACAGAATCCATGAAGTGGATGCAATCCTTTAAAAATGGTAATTTCTGGTGGGAATGAGGAAGAGTCATTGTGATATGAGCCAAACCAATGTCCCAGGTTGTTTCTTTGCTGAAAATAACTTCCTCACATCTCCCTCACAGTGCTGTGTGTTTTTTGACTTTCCAGAAGAAAAAACCAAGGCTGAGGCTATTTAAGTGACGTGCATGATGGGAGGACAGTGAGTGTTAGAATCAAGACTAGAACTAGGTCTTCTGACTCCTCGCTATTGTATTATAGGGTTTGTCCTTGCTCTTCTTTTTTTTTGTTAATCCTCACCTGAGGGTATTTTTCCATTGATTTTTAGGGAATGTGGAAAAGAGAGGGAAAGACAGAAACATCGATGTGAGAGAGACACATTGATTGGTTGCCTCCTTCACACACCCCAACCAGGGCCTGGGCTGGGGAGGAGCCTGCAACCAAGGGAATTGAAACTGGGATGCTCTATCCACTGAGCCAAACTGGCTAGGGCTGTCCTTGCTCTTGTTACTGGAATTCCTAAATTTAAAAAAATATAGAAATAAAAAGGGAAATAGTATAACAGTAAGGATAATGGTTATATCTAAGGTGGAGGAGAGGGGTGTGATCTGAAAGTGATAAATAGGGGTTTGCTTGATTAGGGGGTGGTTTCTTTATCATTGTAAATTACTATAAAGTGAACCTAATCTTTGCCTGGGACTGTCCCAGTTTAAGGCATAAACTAGGTTAAGTATTAATAGTACACTTTTTTCACTCTCAAATGGGCTTTGTTTTAGGTGATAAATTATATGGTGAGTTTTTTTTATTATATACACTAGTGGCCCGGTGCACGGATTCGTGCACTGGTGTGGTCCCTTGGCCTGGCCTGCAGGGATTGGGCTGAAACCGGGTCTCCAACATCCCCTGAGGGGTCCTGGGTCCCCGGAATCTGGCTCCCTCCTCCCTGGTTCCAGGTGTGTCACCCGAGAACCGCAGCTGCCAAGTTACCGCAGCTTGGCAGCTCCTGCGTTGAGTGTCTGCCCCCTGGTGGTCATTGTGCATCATAGCTACCGGCAGGTTGGCCAGTCGCCGGTCGCTTAGGCTTCTGTATATTAGTATATACATGTTTTATGCACTTTTATGTATGTTTATTATATCTCAAAAAATTTTTAATTAAAAAAATATATCAGGAAGTCTGACCTATGATTAGGAGTCTGAGAAACCTATGTTCAATCTAAGATTCATGATTGCTGAACAGACCAGTGTTAGTAGCTATGACTCAGGTGTGGACTTCCTGGACATAGGGTATGGTGTCCCCTCTTGGTTTTCTTTGGCAGGAGAGTTATCTCTGTTCCTTTGTCCTACATGTGTCTTGAGAAGTGGTGTATCCTTTAGTCCTAATTGTGAAGGCCAGTCTAAGATAATATATGAGAAAGTGCTTTGTAAACCATGGCAGGAGTTTCCTAAATCCCTAAATGGCAGGACTCCAGCATCACTGCACTGGTGTCTGTCAGTTAATCTCCCTATAATAGAGCTCTTCTACTTAGAAGTTTTATAGTTCCTTAGTGCCTACAGAATGAGATCTAAACTCCTAAACTTGGCATTCAAACCACCACCCACCAACACCAACCAACTTTCCAACATTATTCTTGCTATTCTTCTTCAGGGGGTATATAGGACCAAGTTCAACCACATGGTGTTCCAGAAATGCTGCTCACTTTCCAACCTCACCCTTCTTTTCATCAGAATGCCTTTTCCCCTTTCTTCTCTCTCAATCCCTTTGTCATGGATTGAATATTTCTGCCCCCCTCTCCACTCATATGTTGAAGTCTAACCCCAGTGCGACTGTAGTTGGGGATAGGGCCTCTGAGAAAGTAATTAGGTTAGATGAGGTCATAAGGGTGGATTAGTGTTTTTATAAGAAGAAACACCAGAGAGCTTATACTCTCCACACTCACATTCAGAGGAAAGGCCCTGTCTGTGAGCCAGGAAGAGAGCTCTCACCAGGAGCAGACCCTGCAGGACCTGGATCTGGGACTTCTGGCCTCCAGAACCGTGAGAAGATACATTTCTGCTGTGTAAGCCACCTAGCCTATGATATTTTGTTATGGAAGCTCAAGTAGACTAAGATACCCTTCTTCGAATAGCTCTTACATCTGCATATTCGTCAAGGAACTCAAAAACCTAAACTTTCAATTCCTCCACTTCATTTGTACTTTTTTAAAGACATCTGATCTTTTATCCTGTATTATGGAGTTATTTAGTACGTTTCCTAATCTCCTTACAGGTACATTTTGGGGGCAACCTCTGATTCAAAGCTATAGCTCTACCATGCCTTAGTATAGTGCTTGAAACTTATTAGATATAATGAATTAGTTGATATATAGTACCTATCATATAATACATATTAATTAAATGATTGAATGAATGAATAAAGGACAAAAAATAGGGTGAGAAATAAGATACAAACTTTACTTAAAATTTAAAGAGGAAGCAGAGAATTGAGGTGTGTAGTAATAAATGGGGAGAAATAAGTTAAATCTTCAGGTTAGTGATGTTTAAAAGAAAACAAGCAAATAGGTATCTTAGAGGAACTAAAAATAGATTTTTTTCCCACTGAGGTCTGACATACTGTTTATCTATCCTGGGGAGTTTGACTTCATACTGGAGTAGAATTTTTGCTTCAGCTTCAGAGGATGTAGAAAAAAAGACCAGGGAAATGAAGTCAGCTGGTATTGGGAAACTGGCATTTTATGACTGGAGTCCTAATTATAACTTAAAGCTGTGGTATCAGACCCATGCAAGTCTGAGTCGTATGGGAGGGCTCAGAATTGGCCATTCATATCTGTTCTTTCCCCTGTGGTCCCATTTCTAGTTCCCATCCTCCTGCCAGAGTCTCCCTTATCTTCAACTTCTTCCTCACTCCCCGTATGTGGTTTTTAAAATGTTTTTTATTGATTTTTAGAGAGAGAGGAAGGGAGAGAGAGAGAGAGAAACATTGACGAGAGAGAGACATCAATTGACTGCCTCCTGCATGCCCCCTACTGGGGATTGAGCCTGCAACTCAGGCATGTCCCCTGACCAGGAACTGAACAGGTGACCTCTTGGTACATGGGACAATGCTCAACCAACTGAGCCACGCCAGCCAGGGCCTCATATGTGTTTTTAAGTTTAGATTATTGAATGGGTAATATTTACATGGTGGGTGTGAGGGAGCCATCCTGCCAATGGCAGCTTGCCCATGACCACTTCTGGCTCTGCCACTCTCAACATTAAAGATGGCTATGTAAGTGAAATCTTTCCCTAAAATCACATCCTGGGTTGAGTGCTTTAATCATAATGATAAGGATAATCGAGCTCAGGACCTTTCTTACACCTTTGTCCAGGGCTGAGCTGGAGATTGGAACTGGGATGGAACTGCAGTGAAAAGCACATCCTAAAAGATTCTAGAAAATCCCGAAGTTGCAGGGCATTGCACCAGGAAGATAGGTGTCCTAGAGCAGGGCAAGCAGTGCACTTGTAGCAGCAGAACATTTTCTCTGCTATCTCAGAAGGTCAAGGGGGCAGTGAGGAAGGAGGTGGGGAACAGTGCACTGGGCAGGGTACAGGAGACCTTTTGGGGGCTGGCCAGTGGGAGGTTCAGGATGAGCAGGCTTCCTGGGGCATGAGGTGCTGCCACGTGTCCTGGGAGAGTGGAAAGAGGTGGCAGAGCCAGAAGTGGCAACGGGCAACCTGCCATTGGCAGGGTGGCTCCCTCACACCCACCTGAGCCTCCAGACTCCAGATTCTTGAGGAGCTTGGGCCTTTCTCAGGAGAGAGAGCTTTTCTCTTAATTCTGTCAAATCCACGTTGTTGATGTTTTCCCCCTCTTCCTTCCCCAGTGACTATTTCTAGCAAATATCTAGAAAAGGAGGGAAACAGGAAAGCCCAAAACAAGCCTGAAAAGTCCTCAAGAGAAGGGAAATGGCATTGTGGATTGTTTTATGTTTGTCACTGTTGCTTCAGGGGAACAGATTTGAGTCCAGGGAATGTTCGGGTAACTCCAGCATTTGCCCAATTCCCGTTTTCCTCAGAGGACCTTGTGCTTTGGTGCAATTACAACGTCATCGTTGAAGCAATAACTTTGACTATTTTCCCACAACTAGGTGATTTCCGGGGGGGGGGGGGGGGGTCGCTTCTTTATAAAATCAGAGCTTTATGATGAAAAACAAATGCGGATAGAGCCATTTGGTGTTTTACTTGCAATCTTTAGCAGCCAGCTAAAGGCTTTTAGGTCTGGATGCCATGCCTTCCCGGACCCCTGACTGTGGACCTGGGAGCTTATCCATGAACAGCCACTCTTCCCTTTCGTATCCAGTGAAGGATTCTGGCCAGAGAGAGGGGAGAGAGAACTAGAGAGGATGTTGGGGAAGGTGTTTGCTAGGAGGTTCTGGCTTTACCTACATGACTTGTTTAGGGTCAAAGTCAGAACCTACCTACAATTAGATATCCGCAGCAATCATTTTAGCAATCTTGGACCTTCTATAGGTCTTTTGGAGGCGAAATATGCGCAGAATTCAGGTTTTTATTGTGTATTTTTTCTTCCAGATTGAAAAAGTGATCCCTAGAAGAAAGTGTTGCCCTTGTCCTCCGTTCATCCAGATGGATAGATTGGAAGCCCCTGGAAGTCACCATAAGCCTGCAGCAGCAGCCCCTCGCTGAAGAAAGGGTAACTCCTTCAGCTAAAAAGCCTCCAAACTTGAAGGCAGATCCCCTTTGCTAAGGAAAAATTACTTGGCTGTACATGACCAATACGATCCCCCTACCCAGTATAAACATTACTCAGCAATCCCCTATATGGTTTGAATTCGGTTTATTTTACATTGTAAATTATATTGTAAAATGTCCTGAATTTCTAACTTGCTGGGAAATCCAGGACATTTTTTTGGTCCTAAATTTGCGATGGAGTCCTGAATTTTTAACTTGCTTCTCAATTGCTGGATGCCAGTTTCCTGACTATCCTAGGGTTCTCTGAAATGCACAGGAAATGTCTGTAGGTTTGGCAAACTCTCCCCCACCCCGTTCTCCATACTCATCCCAAAAGTGTGCATTCAGCATTTGAAAGCTTTTAATCATCTTCCCTCTCAGCTCCCTTAAACACACTTGTACTCACACTTTTTATGAAGTTAAAAGTTTCATTTTCAATCAGCTGACTTCGAAGAAACATATCTATCCTTAACCTTTGTCAGATATTCCTAAAAAACTCCACTTTTCCCTTCTAACCTTCAATAATGTTATTTTTATAAATGCATGCCAAGTCTGTGAATCCATTTAAAAATATATTTTTATTGATTTCAGAGAGGAAGGGAGATGGAGAGAGATAGAAACATCAGTGATGAAAGAGAATCACTGATGGGCTGCCTCCTACATGCCCGCCACTGGGGATCGAGCCCGCAATCCAGGCATGTGCCCTGACTGGGAATTGAACTGTAACCTCCTGGGTCATATGTCAACATGCAACCACTGAGCCATGCCAGCCGGGCTGTGAATACATTTTTTAAAAATATGAACATATTTTTCAATATAGTAGTATGAGAAATAGGGGTAGGGAAGCAGCACCAGAAGCTGAAGGTCTGGAAGCTAGAATTGGGACATTACTTGAAATAATCAGAATAAAAATTAATTTATTTCTTTAAAAAAATATGTATATTTTTGCCCTGTCCGGTGTGTTCAGTAGTTAGGGCATTGGCTCATGTACCAAAAGGTTGTGCGTTAGATTCCTAGTCAAGGGCATGCACCTGGGTTGCAGGTTCGATCCCTGGCCCCTGTTGGGAGGCAACCAATGGAAGTATCTCTCTCACATCAACATTTCTCTCTCTTTCCCCCTCTCTCCTCCTTTCCACTCTCTCTAAAAATCAATGGAAAAAATACCCTTGGGTGAGGATTAACAAAAAAATAAAATTACATGTTTTTAAAATTGATTTCAGAGAGAGGAAGTGAGAGGGAGAGATAGAAACATCCATCGGTTACCTCCTGCTCCAACCCCTACTGTGTATGGAATCAGCAACCCGGGCATGTGCCCTGACCGGATATCGAACCCGTGACCTCCTGGTGCATGGGATGATGCTCAACTAACTGAGCCAAACTAGCCAGGCTCTTTCATTTAACAGTCTACATATATTGTTTCGAACATCTACCATTGTCATGGGCCCTGATAATATGACAGTGAACAAAACAGACAAAATCCTTGCCCTCAGGAAGCTCAAGTTCTAGTGAAAGAAGACATAATAAACTAAATTAAGGAAAATAAAACAGAGATGGAGTACAGGGAGTGTTTGTTTACAAGTTTAAAAAAAGGTGGCCTTTGGCCCTGGCTGGTGTGGTTGGTTGGAGCATCATCCCATGCACCGAAGGGTCTTGGGTTCGATTCCTGGTCAGGACACATACCCAGGTTGAGGGTTGGATCCCATGTTGGGGCATGTATGGGAGGCAACTGATAGATGTTTCTCTCTCACATCGATGTTTCTCTCTCTCTAAAAATCAATTTACAAAAACAAACATATCCTCAAAAAAAAAAAAAAAAAAAGAAAAAGAAAAAAGAAAAAGTGGCCTTTGAGTAGTCTTAAAGGAGGTGAACCGAGGGGCTATGCTGACATCTGGGAGGAGAGAGTCCCAGGCACAGGAAACAACAGCAAGTGCACAGGCTCCCAGGGGAGCATCCCAGAGAGAATGAGAAACTGCCAGGAGGATTTGCTGGAGCAGCAAGTGATAAGGTCAGAGGAGTAAAAGGAGGCAGCAGATCCTTAGAGCCTTGTCAGAAAATGTAGGTACTGTGGCTTTTACTCCTACAAGATGGGAAATCCGTAGGAGAATTGCAGACAAGGGAGCAAACAGTATCTGATTTAACACGACCACTGAATGCTGGGTTGAGAAGGTAAGGGGCAGGTGTAGAAGAGGAGAGACCAGTTAGAAGGCCGCTGCAGTCATCCCTCCCAGAAGTTGATAAAATGTTTGACTGGTTTACAAAAAGGGAAGAAAATGTGCTTGCAGAATTTAAAAAAAAGGAAGGAAACAATTATTTTTTAGATGTTAAAATTGCAAGAAAAAGATCAATTGTCAATTACTCTGCTACCATATCTCCTCCAGACGCAGTGGGCTTGGGAATCCCAGGGAGCTAGGTCTTCAGGATTTTTTTCTGCTGAGCGATGTTGAACCTAGTACGGTGTGGTCAGTGCATTAAGAATGTGCCTTCAGTCCTGGCAGGTGTGGCTCAGTCCCGTCAGGGCACATGCTCTGGTTTCATGTTTGGTCCCCTTACATCTCTCTCTCTCTCTCTCTCTCTCTCTCTCTCTCTCTCTCTCTCTCTCTCTCTTTTCCTTCTCCTCCTCCTCCTCCCTCTTTAAAATCAATTTCAAAAAAAACAACATAAAAAAATAGAGCCTTCATGTGTCTGCTCCCTCCCATTTCCCAGACTTGCCTGGTGCCTGTTAGAAATAGACTCCTGGGTCCTTCCCTTTCAGTAAGTGGGGGTCCATGGAATATATACTTTCAGCAAGACTATCAGTAGATTATTTGGAAGATGGGGAAATTGCTCAACTTTAGCCCCACGCGTTGCACACCCTCCGGTTTGGGGCACACATGGAAAGCGTTGCAGAGCACCCAGGCCGCCGGCAGGTGGCGGCACCTGACCGCGAGCTGCAGAGTGCGCGCGTCGTTTAGGGGAGAAGCGAAAGGCTCCCGAAGAGCTGGTCAGTGCGGTGCTGGGGCCACCCGGCCGCCGCCAGTCTCGGATGGAGCGGCGTGCAAGACTAGAGGAGGGGGACGCGGCCGGTGCCCCGGCTTCATTCTAGGCTAAAGTGCACCTTAAGCCGTGCCTAGTGGGCTCCTGGGGCAGGAAGGCGCAGCCCTCTCTTCACCGGCACCGAGCACTGGGGCGCTCTCACCCGGTGCAGCGAGTAACCAGCCGCCTCGCGCCTCACTTCAGTCGAACCGAGTTAAACCAAGTACCGCGTTCTACTACTGAGGCTCCTCAGGGAACCGCGAACCCGCGGACCGCCCCTTTTCATTGGCAGTGGGACGGGAGGCCCCGCCCCTCTCAGACAGCTCTCTTCTGTGACTGGCTCTCGGGGCCGGCCGGCCACACCTCCTCCCCTCGCACATACACAAGAGTCACGCGCCTTTCAGTAGGAAACTTGGCGTGCTGAGCACCGTGGCCCTCAACTCCCCGCCCCTTGCCTTGCCATTGGCCCGCGGCGCGGCTCGCGGCCACGCCCCCATTCCAGCCCCCTGGCTGGGAGGGCGGGCGCCCGCTCCTGAGTGGCTGGTCAGCCTGCCTCTCGTGGCAGCGCCTGGCGCTGTCTCCTCCCTCTCCCCCCACCAGCGAGCCTGCAGGTTCCTCAGCCGGCCCAGGCCGGGCCAGTGTCAGTCAGGGAGGCGGACTGCTGAGCACTGGGTGCAGACGCTCCCTTGCAGTCTGGTTCAGGGGCCGGTGCCTGCACTCGCGCCGCCGGGTGGGAAGGATGAAGCCGCAGCTACAGCAGCCACCCTATGATTGGCTGTGGCTCTTGTGAACCCGAAGTAAAGATGGCGGGCGGGCAGGCAGCCGCCGCACTGCCCACTAGGAAGATGGCGGCGCGCCGCAGCCTCAGCGCCCGCGGCCGGGGGGTACTGCAGGCGGCGGCGGAACGGCTGCTGCCGCTGCTGCTGCTGAGCTGCTGCTGCGGCGCGGGAGGCTGCGCCGCGGCGGGCGAGAACGAAGAGACGGTGATCATCGGGTTACGGCTGGAGGACACGAACGACGTGTCGTTCATGGAAGGGGGGGCGCTGCGGGTGAGCGAGCGGACTCGGGTCAAGCTGCGGGTGTATGGGCAGAACATCAACAACGAGACGTGGTCCCGCATCGCCTTCACCGAGCACGAGCGGCGGCGCCACAGCCCCGGCGAGCGCGGGCTGGGGGGCCCCGCGCCACCGGAGCCGGACAGCGGCCCCCAGCGCTGCGGCATCCGCACGTCAGATATCATCATCTTGCCCCACATCATTCTCAACCGCCGGACCTCGGGCATCATTGAGATAGAAATAAAACCGCTGCGGAAGATGGAGAAGAGCAAGTCCTACTACCTGTGCACATCGCTGTCCACGCCGGCACTGGGCACGGGCGGCCCGGGGTCCGCGGGTGGCACCGTCGGGGGCAAGGGCGGCTCCGGGGTGGCCGGGCTTCCGCCGCCCCCGTGGGCTGAGACCACCTGGATTTACCACGACGGCGAGGACACCAAAATGATCGTGGGCGAGGAGAAGAAGTTCCTGCTGCCCTTCTGGCTGCAGGTGATCTTTATTTCGTTGCTCCTGTGCCTGTCGGGCATGTTTAGCGGCCTCAACCTGGGGCTCATGGCCCTGGACCCGATGGAGCTGCGCATCGTGCAGAACTGCGGCACCGAGAAGGAGAAGAATTACGCCAAGCGCATCGAGCCCGTGCGCCGGCAGGGCAACTACCTGCTGTGCTCGCTGCTGCTGGGCAACGTGCTGGTCAACACCACGCTCACCATCCTGCTCGACGACATCGCCGGCTCGGGCCTGGTGGCCGTGGTGGTCTCCACCATCGGGATCGTCATCTTCGGGGAGATCGTGCCCCAGGCCATTTGCTCCCGGCACGGCCTGGCCGTGGGAGCCAACACCATCTTCCTCACCAAGTTTTTCATGATGATGACCTTCCCCGCTTCTTACCCAGTCAGCAAGTTGCTGGACTGCGTCCTGGGCCAGGAGATAGGCACCGTCTACAACCGGGAAAAGCTGCTGGAGATGCTGCGGGTCACAGACCCCTACAACGACCTCGTGAAGGAGGAGCTGAACATCATCCAAGGGGCGCTGGAGCTGCGCACCAAGACGGTGGAGGACGTGATGACTCCCCTCCGGGACTGCTTCATGATCACCGGGGAAGCCATTCTGGACTTCAACACCATGTCGGAGATCATGGAGAGCGGCTACACGCGCATCCCCGTGTTCGAGGGAGAGCGCTCCAACATTGTGGACCTCCTCTTTGTTAAAGACTTGGCCTTCGTGGATCCAGATGACTGTACTCCCCTGAAAACCATCACTAAATTTTATAACCACCCCTTGCACTTTGTTTTCAATGACACCAAGTTGGACGCTATGCTGGAAGAATTTAAGAAAGGTGGGAAATTTTGGTATCTTTCATTGGCTTGCTCTTTCTCTCTCTCCATCCTCCTCCCTGCTTGAGTCCTCAACCCTCAGACCAACCCCCAAGGCGAGTTGACCGGAATTTCTCCTCTCTTTTAATTACAAAGTTGAAAGGGTGGCATGGATTGGGGGATGGGTTGAACTAGCAAGCGCTTCTAGGTTCTTTAAAAGCACAAGACTGCCATCACTTGCCTTTTCCCGTATAAAAAACGCAGGCTTCCTATTTTCTGTGCATGATACTCTTCCGGCTCTCTGGTCTTCAGTGCTCTGCTGCATTCATTGCTATGGTTCTGGGTGGGTGGAAGAAAGGAGGGGGCGGCTAATGTCATGCTATGCCATTAGGTTGACATGTACTAATCGCAGGCATTCGGCAAAACATTTAAATAGCTTTTCTAAACTCAATACAATCCTTTTCCTCCTCCTTAAACATTCACTGACGTTTCAGAGATTGGAAGTGCATTTTCAATAGCTTCTGTGCCTGGTTGCCGGGTGACCTGTGGGGGAAGGAAAATTGAGGTCTGCCTTGGGTGCTAGGGGGTGGGATAAACCAGTATCACCAAAAAAAAAAAAAAAAAAAAAAAAATTCACTCATTTGGATGTGACTTGCCTTAGCTAGAAAAGAGGTTTTGCAAAACACTAAAGTTCTTTATTAATATATAACTTGGAAAGACTAGAGGTAAGTTAACCTTTTATGAGGCTATAACTTGTCTAGCATTCTTTACTCTTTGTTTATATTTACCTGACATCGAATAAAATTTCGTAAATCAAGTGTGGTTTTGGCAGAAAACTATAACCTTTAACAATGGGATGAATCCCTTTATTATGGTTTGTTTATTCCTTGAGTTTTTCTGGTGTAAACGTGTTCTTTTTAACCTTGACCACCTGGTACATTAAATTGCAGTATGTCTCCAAGTCAGCATCCACTGTTCTCGGGAATTTTAACAGGGAAGAGAAGTGCAGAGTCTGAGGTGCTCACCTTCCTTGCATTGTGGTATTTTTTTGTTTGTTTGTTTTACCATATAATGTACAACTAAATAGCAAAGCATACCATTATTACTGAAATTCTGCCTTTAAAAAAAGTTTCCATTAAATAGCTTGTGTCGTTATTTGAAAACCAAGGGATGTCCAGTTTTTAAATTGCTGTGAGGCTAGTGTATATGCACATATTAAAATGTCTATATAAACTTTAAAAACCTGATAGTCCTCAAAACTAAGTTTTCCTTCTTCAAATAGAATTTTGATCACAGATAGTGGTCCCTCCACTGAAAAAACCACGTGTGAGGGTGACAGCTCATTGTATGTGACCATGATCTCAACACACTTATTGAGTGTGTGGTTGTCCTAATTCCATTTTCCTGCCTGAATGGGGTCCTCTCTGGAACAGGATCACATTGCAGTAATTTTCAGATAAAGGAATAGAGCAGAATGTGCTTCTGAGATTGGTAATTTGCATTTAAAAGCAGGAGGAGATTCTTCTGGGTTCTTAAACAGTAAACAGAAACTGTCCATTATCTCTAGGTGACAGAGCGTCTTTTGGCCATGTCATTATTCTTTCACTGCCGAGTTGTTAATTAGACCATCTAACCAGTCTCTTCTTTCATTTTGTAGTAATATCTGTAATACAGGAAGATATCTTTAAATGCTTGAAAATGCCTATGAAATACTTTATTTTCTTTCTGTTGTTAAATTTCCCAATATTGATACAGAGAATTTATTCTCTGGTTTTTTTTATTAAGAATTTTTGTACATCTGATGGGTTGGAAGCAGTGTGTACTCCCTGCAGAAGCCTTTAATTCACTTATGTATCTTTTTTCTTTGAGAATTTAGTTCTGTACCTCACAACCCATTAAAGCCTGCTCCTAACTCAAAATTTAAAAATTGCATTTTTTTTTGAAATTTGGTTTTGGTTGTCCTTGAACAGTTTTCCTATGACTGATTTATTTTCATGAGGAACTCCTCTCACCGCCCCCCCGCAAATGACCTCTCAGTATTTTTAATATATATTCCGTAAGTAAGTGAAGTAGTAATATTTTCTCTTGAATTCTAGAAAAATAATAATGCACAAGATTTTATTTTTGTCCTTAACCAGAGTAATGTACTTAGTTAAGGAGATAGTACAAATTAAAGGTACATTCAAGCTAGTGGCATATTTGGAAGAATGGAAAAAGTTGCAGTTGGGAAATTTGAGCCATGATCTTAAAAGGGTAGAGTGCGCAGGTGTTACTTAAACTCCGGGAATAACTGATTTTTCACCTTTTTTTGATCTTTTTTAAAAAAAATATGTTTTTATTGATTTTTAGAGAGAGAGGAAGGGAGAAGGATAGAGACAGAAACATCTATGAGAGAGAAACATCCTCTTGCCTTTTGCATGTCCCCTAGTGGGTTGCCCTCAACCTGGGCATGTGTCCAAATCAGGAATTGAATCGTTGACCTCTTGGTTCATGTGTTGATGCTCAACTACTGAGCAACCCCAACCAGGCTCTTGATCTTTTTTGGTGAGTTTGGTCACTCTAACCTTACTAACAGCTGTGTATGAGTTAAAATATTTCACCTGATTGCTTTCTTCTTCATTTTCTAACTCAATTATGAAACAATGCAAATAGTCAACTGTTGTTTTTCTCTATTGAACAGTGGTGTGTGGGTTGAAGACTTTTTATGCTTCTCTTTCTCTCTTTCTCCTAACAGTACCAACTATTAACTCCCCGAAACTGGTTAGATCATGAAAATTGTCCTTCCTAATGAAGAATGTCTGCATTGAAGCCTTTCCTGTATATAGTTGTACATTATTAGTCTGAAGTATTCTTTACTAAGGAGGGGGGAAGTTCCTGTAATGTGAAAGAAATGAAAAACTATCTTTATATGAGTATATGTGAATGTCTTTTTTTATAATGATTAGAACTTTTGTCTGGCTGCCAGGAAACTCAGCTTTCCTTGAGGTTGAAAGGCAGTAATCATGCTAATTTTACAGCTAGCTTATTATTATTGCTTATTTCCTCTGTGCCAGGTATGAGGCTGAATGCTTTACATGAAGCACCTTGTTTAAATTTTGTAATAACAGTGTGAATCATTATCTCCATTTTACAAATGAGAAAGTCGAGGTTTAATTTAAATGACTTGTTCAAGGTCACACAGTAATGTGTTGATTTGGGATTTTAGCTCAGGTCGGTGTGACAGCCAACCTTGTGCTCTTAACCACACTATTATGCTAGCCCCCTGGATCCTGATCTTACATTTCTATTTTAATTGAGTGTAAGGTTTGGTCAAAACATTGCCTCAGAGCTTGTTGGGCTTCAGACCCAGAAATGTATTTAAGTATATAATATATCTGACTTTAAACTCAATGCTTCTGTGATGTTGTACATAATAGTTGGTGCTCCCACTTTTGCCATTAAAGCAAATCACTTTTTGGCCTGTGTGCTCCTACATGTAACTAATGAGTATTTCCACCTCAAGCATCAAGATTCATTTGGAACATGGTTTATACTAACCTAGTGTACCAGTATGTACTGCTTTAGGGGGCTACTCTGCACTGTTTTTCTAATAGCTAAAGTATGTAGTAATGTTTTACTCTTAGTTCTTTATCTGTTTGTGTGGCAAGGGTGATTCAAACTCAGTTTTGTGTTTTAATCTTGACTTTATTTACATTTTTTTGTAGCCACCTATATGATAATTGGTCACTCACGAGAATCGTTTGCAGCTCTGCCCCTCTGCACTCCATGCAATCAGGCTTTCTCTCTTTTTCTTTTTGTTAGTTTTGTTACTTATAAATTGAAATAAAAGAATACAAGTAAAGTCCATTAGAAGATTATGAGAATTTTAGAGGAGTGGTCTATGGTGTAGCGGAAGGAAGGGCTAAATTAAAGGTTGCTACCTTTGTGTGCAGAAAGCATTCTACAGGCTTTGATTTACCTGATAAAACCTTTCTAACATATTGGGGACTCTTAGCCACCTAGTTGTCTACACTGTTGAATTTGAAGCATTAGTAACCAGTTATTGTTCTTTTGCTTTTAGCTTTGAAACAGTTGCATTCCAGTATTACAGAGCAGTTTTATAGCTGCTAGGGACTTCGCCAGACTGTTTTCTAGCTATTTCTTAGCTAGGAACAGGTGGAATCACCAGATAATGTTGTTCTTCAAGGAAAGAATGAGTGTATAGTTTTCACTTAAAATATTAGGTGTACAATTCTCTCTTCCTATAACACAAGTCTTCCATATTAATGTCCTGAGAGTTTAATATTAAGAACTTTTGTTTTCACCACCAAATAAAGTATTCCACTTGCCTAGTATCTAGGTCCTAGGAGAATGTTTTCATGGGTGTTTAAAAGGTATGAATGGTATTGGGGATTGGAAGATGGGCATATTTGTTAATATGTTTATTAATTTTGTCTAATAACACATGCTAACCATTATAGTTGTGCATGTTTTTAGAACATCCTTATGAGATATCCAGATACTATAGAATCAGAGCTGAAAGGACAGGTAGTTCACGGATCACCTAGTCTAGTGTTTGCAAAACTTACCAAATGATAAGAATTACTCGGATCCCTTTTTTCTTATTATTGTAAGTTGTTTATTGTAAGATAATTTACAAATACCTTGCTTTCCTTAGTAATTTAAACAATGGGCCAATAATTTCTTCAGACCAGGACAGCAGTAAGCTAAAAGCATAATCAACTGGCTGAATTTTCCTCCTTTACTGCTTGTCTGAGGATGAAACTTGATTTTCATTAATCCAGAGCTACAGCACCAGAGATGTTTCAATCAACTCCTTTGTGACAACAGCTTGGCGGGTGTAGTTGAAAGTCAAAGTCAATTTGCTGATCAAGTCAAGATGCATTCTTGCTCCTATTGTCCATGGCTGTCATCCTGGCACTTTGCTCACTTATAGTGTATTCCTTCACAGAATAGTAGATGATGTTGGTCAGATGGTGTTCCTGGTAATTCTGCAGCACGGCAGCATCAGTGTCATCCTGGATACTCATGCTCTCAGCACTTGGAACAGATGGTATTAAGGGAAAGGATGGGCTTTTCTTCTGTCTTGTAGGAGATGACAGACCTGAATCAAAGATGACAGGTCCTTCATCAAACTCATACCCAGAATTTAGTAATTCCAGGGCAATGACTGACACATCTCTAAAAGTAAGGGGTTTTCTTCCCATTTCTTTGAATGTCAGCACAAACTGGTCAGAATAAGTCCTATGAAGTATACCCCTATTTTTATCACCACTTTCAAACAATCTTAACTTCTTTCCTGGCTCACAGCGTAGCCATTACACTTTTCATCTGCTTAACAACCCCTCTGTCTGAGGACACACCAATAAGGAGCTGTTTCTTGTCTTCAGGCACCTTAACATCATCCTTTCATACAGAGCCAAAGATGGTGTTCCACACACTCGAACTGCTTTCAGCTTCCTGTCAGTTGGGGCATATTTTGCTGCTGCTACCATTTTTATAGATGATAATTTTCTGGATTTTAAAAATATATATTTTATTGATTTTTTACAGAGAGGAAGGGAGAGAGATAGTTAGAAACATCGATGAGAGAGAAACATCGATCAGCTGCCTCCTGCACATCTCCTACTGGAGATGTGCCCGCAACCAAGGTACATGCCCTTGACCAGAATCAAACCTGAGACCCTTCAGTCTGCAGGCTGACGCTCTATCCACTGAGCCAAACCGGTTTCTGCTGGATGTTTTTGATTGACTTTAGTCACCTGGTAATTTCTTTCAAAGTTGCCATATTTTGAACTTGGATCCATTACAGTTGCATAGTCTGGGCAGAGACCCCCCAACCACACCCCTGAGGAAAACATGGTGGTACTGGCCCCTCACTTGGATCATTTACTAAGTATAAGGTCCTAGGCCTCCTTCAGGGATCTCCTCAACATTACAGAATCTCTAGGAAGGGGGCTTGGAATCCAGATTGTTAACAGTTACCTCAGAGTAATTCTTATGATTAGGTGAGTTTAGGAAACATTGGTCTAGTCAACCTCTTAAATACGGAAAGTAAACCCTGAGAAGGAGAGAATGTTAAGTGACTTGCTTAGGGCTACCCACCTAAATAGTAGCAGCAATAGGACTGGAACCCATGTCCCCGAACTGACTCTAGATTGGAGTTTTTTCAACTCCGACAAGCAGGCCTCCTGGTCCCAAGTTGTAGGTACCTGCATCACTGAAATGATCTGTGTCATGGAAAACGCAAATATTCAGGTTTGCCGTTGATTTTCTTGCGATTTTGATGTCAGTATTTTTGATATCCTGGGTTCAAGACTTCTTTGACAGGCATTTTGTTACATAGATAATAAGTTTGATTGTGTCAGCTTGTTTTATTTTTAGCTTACTTTGAGTTTTTTTACTCTTCTGAGATCAGATTAGGAGAGTATTTTAGGAAATATCTAGATTTCTTGAAGCCTCAGGTAGTTAAATGTCAGATATTTCTTTTGCATTAACTTGTTTTGGATGTTCTTGAATCATGTTTTATTTTTGGTTGTTTCTTCTGTGAGAGTAGTGAAGATTGGATTTGGGACTACAGGCTGCAACTCTTTGGCTCTTGTAATTTTTGCTCAGATGCAAGTCTGTAAAATTTTCATTGAAATACTCATCAAAGCACCTGAAGTACTATATGTTCCACTCATGTATCTATGTGCCCTTTTTCCAAGGCTTTTTATAACGTAACCTAACTTCTTCCAGAGAATCATGTCTGTTTTTTGGAGGTTATTTGTGTTAATACAATCACAGAAGCCTAAGCATAGCCTTCTAGGTCTGGGGACACCATAGTTAATTACCGGTTCTGACTTCGTATGCTCTGGATGAAACAGGAAAATACCTTGTACTGCTTTTTCTCTTGGTTTTTATGGGGGTTGCATACCACCTGCCCTCTCATACAGGGCCCAGAGTTACTTAAATTTTGAAACATTCCAAACTACTGTGAAGGACCAGTTAATTTTAATTAGTATCAGCAAACCTAAACACAATTTAAAATATCATTAATCAGGAAAACCCAAAAAACTGATTGAGCCAATATAATATTTTATGGTTTGATTTGCTTTTGAACTACTTAAAAATTTAAGAACAAACCTCTGGACTCTAATGAGATATTTACTTTCGTTACATATAAAGTAGCATATTTCTGAAGGACACCCTTTCCTCTAAATGCAAGTATTTTATTGGTATAGTAAACTTCAACTTTTATAAGATTTGCTTGGCATATGAAGAATATTTGTTAAACTAAATACATGGAAATGACCAATTATGATTGAATGCAGTTTAATTTAGTATTATCTTTTCATCTTCTTTTTCTCAGAATGAGCAAACAAGAACCCCAAATCCTACCAACACAGGAAAGGAGAGGCAATAGAAGCAAGCATTCTTTATCATCATCACACAGTGGCAACTCTAGAATGTCTATTTAGAGGGATTATATAGGGATGGTGGGCTTTGGAAGGCAGAGCCCTCTATAGATGATATGTTTATTAGGTTGGCTGATGGAGATAATGGGGGAGCTAATCCTCTCCCTATTTTACATTAGTGCTACCATTGATTATAAATACTGCTGTAATGCTGGTGAGATCCTCATTTCTTCCAACTTTACATCTCCCTCGCTGTCAGACTTAGATCGGAATGTTTCTCTTTTTGAATTCACATCCTGTGGGAAGGATACCACCATATACAAAGATTAAGAAGCCTGGCTGGCGTGGCTCAGTGGTTGAGCATCGACCTATGAGCTGGGAGGTCACGATTCAATTCCTGTACCCGGGTTGTGGGCTCGATCCCCAGTGGGGGACGTACAGGAGGCGGCCAGTCAATGATTCTCATCATTGATGTTTCTCTCCCTCCTCCCTCCTCCCTCCTCCCTCCCTCTCTCTGAAGTCAATAAAAGTATATATTTTTTAAAAATGTGACCTTCCAGGATCTACTTTGGATAAGTAACTTACCTTCTTTAAGCCTCAGTTTTTCCCCATAGTAAAGTGGGATATTTTCTAACTTATAGGCTACTTAGTTTGAATTAATGTGATAATGGATGTAAAAATGCTTCTAATAGTACAGTGCTCAGTTAAACGTTATTTTTTGTCATGATAATTCTATAAGCTCTTCATTGTTCTTGGTCCTTCTCTAGAGCTTGCTAATCAAGAGAGACACCTTGGCCCTGTGTGCTCATAGTTGTTATGGATGTTGAAATCTCAAAAGTGGCTATTGGTTAAAAGATTTTAGGTTTATTGTGATTGAAATTTAGGCTCTGTTTCTTTTCTAGCAGTTGCTGTTACTTGACAAGATGACCACAAGTATATATATATTTAAGGAAAACAGAACAATTGATTATATGTTCTACCCACCTTAGAGTGAGAATACTGAGTTTACAAGTAAAAAAACTCTTCATTCTTCTTAACTATAAGTGGCTGAAAATGACAACAAAGTTTAAGAGAAATAGAGCAAGCTCATGCCCTTGAATAACCAAAATTAGAGGACTAAAGGAAGATCTCAAATTACCTGATAAAATCTTCTAACACTGATTTACATCAAAAGCACCAAAAATGGTAATGTCTAACATAGCAAGTTTTCTGTTGCTTAAAGCAATGTAAATTTGTAATACTTTTGGAAGGCAACCAGGAGTAATTAAAAATTAATCCTGTGGTTTAGTAATCCCCGCCCTCCTCCCCCCGGAAATCTTAATTCAGGGGTATAATTCAAGGGAAGAAAAGAGCTGTGCTGGCTTTTCATGTTGCATGTATATTGCAACATCATATATCGTGAAAAATTGGAAAGAAATATCTAACACTTCAAGGCAGAACACAGAGGGCAAGAGTTAAGAAAATCATAAATGTCAGCTAATTCCAACCATTTAATGATAATTTTGAAGGCTGTGTAGCAATATGGGAAAATTTATTCAGATTATTTTGCATGGTCTGGGCTTCGGCTATTTGGGTCTGGGCGTGGCTCTTCGGGACTAGGCTCCGCCCCTCGGGACTTGCTTTGGCTGTTAGGCTGTTCGGGTCTGAGCTAGGCTCTTCGGGGCTAGGCTCAGCCTTGCGGGTCTGGGCTTTGGCTCTTTGGGTCTGGGTTGTCTCTTTGGGGCTAGGCTCCCCCCCCCCCGCCCCCATGCAAATTTTGTAACTTGAACCACTGATTTAGATATTTAAATGAAATTCAGTATATTTAGATGAAATCCATCCTGTTTTCTTAGGAAATATGAAATATTTTGTCATAATGTAGCCATAATGTAGTCATTTGTGGCATTTTATCCCATCATCAGAAAGAATCCTGGCCCTAGCTGGTTTGGCTTAGTGGATAGAGTTGGCCTGTCGACTGAAGAGTCCCGGGTTCAATTGCGGTCAAGGGCACATACCCAGGTTGCAGGCTATATCCCCAGTAGGAGGCGTGCGGGAGGCAGCCGATCAATGATTCTCTCTCATTGTTGATATTTCTGTCTTTCTCTCCCTCTCCCTTCCTCTCTTAAATTAATAAAAAAATATTTTAAAAAAAGAAAGACTCCTTAGTGTTTAGGGTGAAATAGGAATAGCATTTTAAAGCCCATAAAAATGCGTGTGTGCGCACAGTGTGTGTACAACAGCTTAGTAAAATTAATTTTGTATGTGAAAAAAAGGAATTTAGGTTTTTGAGTTGCATTTGTTTTTAAAACATATTATTAGGTGGCAAAATGTCAGTTTGTTTATATTTGTATCTGGACTGTCTGGAATGGAGCTGTTTGATCCTTACTGATTGTCTTTATTAAATAAAAGATTGGTAAAGTAGTTGAGTTTCAACTAGATTTGTGCTTTTAGCATAAAGCTGTACTCCCAAGGTACCTCTTATTCAGACTCTGGAAACTGATGCTTCCTTTTTATCTATAGAAATCATCACTTTAAATCATCAATGTGATTATTAAAAGGAGACGAAAGAATGTTCTGGAACCACCCATGCTTGAAGCTCAGTAGTTTCCAGACTACCTAATACCTTTTGCTAAAATAAAATAAAAAACAAACATTTATATTTGATGAGGATCAGGTATTTGTTTTTATTATATTTCTATAAAACTGTATATTATACATCTCTGATAAAAAGATATGATTTTCTTTTTTTTCCCACAGAATGTTTATGGAAACTTTATATTTACTTATAGGATAAGTTAGCTGTCATTTAGGCATCTCTCCTAAAGTCTGTTTTTAAAGGATATAAAATAATAACATTGGATTTTGCCCCTACTCCTTTATCTAACTTCCCAAGAAAACTAAGCATTTTTAGGAAGAGAAATTGATGTTTGCTTTAATTACAAACAATATTGCTTTTAAATTGTCTCATGCATATTAGTCAAATGAATTTATTTATTCAGTTTCTTGATATCTAAAGCAGTATAAAAATTTTGGCATGGTTACTCTCCAGTGAAGCTTATCAGTTGCCACAGAATTTCCAGCCAGCGTTTAATCATAAGCCTCTTAAATATGAGTGGATAGCTAATATCTCTGGATGTTGTTTTGTTTTAATTTATTATTATTTGTTGGATGTTTGAAGAGAACCTCTCATAGTCTCTTAGTGAGACTAAAACAGAAAAAGAACCTTAATTGACTTAAGCTGATTTAGCTCACATTAGCTAAAATCTAGCAGTTACTACAACAGTTATTACTTTCTCTGTGACCTTTTAAGGCCACTTACCAAACCAGTTATTAGTAGCAAATGTGAAGATTTGCTGCCTCTTTATACATGGCATAGATGGGATCTTTCCTGTATTCATTTAACCCACAAGGTTGTTGAGCTCCCAACTAGGTTGAATGTTGTAAATATTTCCTTAAGGCTTACTTAGCCTCACTGCATGTTCAGAGGCTAATGTAGGTATTTCTGGTAGAGTTTTTGTGTGTGTGTGTTAGGGCATCTCTATTTTTCCTTTCTCAGTTTATTACAAGATTTCTTAAGGAATAGGTAGTTATTACTCCCCTTTTCTTGCCCTGGCATCATCTGTTATCCTCTACAACCTGGCTTCATCCTTGTCACAACCAGTGACTTCCACTATTGCCAAATCCACATCAATAAGGCGAGAATCCTTCTTTTTAGCTTGGTTCTTACCCTGTGGTACAGCATGGTTTTGATTTTCTTATTTCTCTGACTCCTTCCTTTTCAATTTTAGGTTCCAGGTTTCTTCTTTCCATTTCAAATGAAGCATCCCCCAACAATTTTTCTTCATCTCTCCTTTCCATGGTCTTTAGAAAACGTTCCCTTACTTATCTTTAATTCCTAAGCATTTACTATACGTCATATAATGAACTGTGTGGGATGCAGAGATGAATTAGCTATATTTCCTGCTCTCAAGTAACTTGCAGTACTTATGAATTTATATTCTTTTTCATCCTGTATTTTATTACCAAATTTAATTTACATATTTTGAAAATGCCTCTTAATACATTTTCATTTTCTGTCCATTCCCACTTCTACTACTCCAGCTACTACTTCCTTTTATTTGTGCCTTGTTCAGTGCCTACTATGTTTTAGGTGCTCCAAAAATCATCCTGATTATTATAAAACTTCCAAGATGGTTCTCTTATTTTGTCTATTTCATCAAGTATACCTCTGCAAAGTTGATCTTCCTTAAAAATAACTTTAATCTTAACAGTTTGTCAAAAAACCTTGTATAATTAAAATAAGATACTGTCTGCTATGTACTGAACTGTGTCCCCCACCAAATTCCTTTGTTGAGCCATAACCCCTATGTGATAGTATTTGGAGATGGGGCCTTTGGGAGCAATTAGGGTCAGATGAGGTCATGAGGGTGGGGCCCTCATGTTGTAGCTGAATGGCTTTATCAGAAGAGTAAGAGAGGGAGAGGGAGGGAGGGAGAGAGAGAGAGAGAGAGAGAGAGAGAGAGAGAGAGAGAGAGATCACCCTCTCTTGGCCATGTGATGAAGCAGTGAGAAAGCAGCCATCTTCATGCCCGGAAGAGGGCTCTCAGCAGGCACTGACTTAGCTAGCACCTTGATCTTGGACTTCCCAGCTTCCAGAACAGTGAGAAATAAATGTCTGTTGTTTACCATCTATGATATTTTGTTATAGCACTCCAAGCCTACTAATATATTGTCTTTTTAACTATCAAAATAGCCAGGATAGAAAAAAATGATCAAAGCAATATGAATAACTTCTAGATGTCTGCTATACAACATTGGACACTTAAAAATTTTAGAGGGTAGATCTCATGTTAGTCTTACCATCATAAAATTAAATTAAAAAGAAAAGAAAAAATGATAATGTCCAATTTCAAGGACCATGAGATGTGAACTCCTTCTCAGATTACCTCTCCTACTAATCCCAACCCCCCCCCCCCCCCCCCCAACTCTCCTCACTTCAGTCACACTGGCCTTCTGGCTGTTTCTTGAGCACTGCAGACACTCTACGCATGTTCCTGCTTTAGGGCATTTGTGGTTGCTGATCCCTCTCTCTGGAATGTCCTTTGCCCAGGTAGTTTGATGACTTTCTCCCTTCCTCCATATCTTTACTCACATTTCCCCAGGTCAGAGAGGTGTCTATAGCCTTCCTTTCTAAAATGGCAGCCCGTCCCTTATAACACTTATCTGCTTCCCCTTCTTTCTTTCTTTTTTTTTTTTTTATCTCCTTCACCATTTACTATATTATATCTTTTGCTCACTTAATTTTTTTTTTTTTTAATTTTTGGCCTGCCTTTCCGACCAGAACATATGCTTCATGAAGGCAGGGACTTTTGTCTGTCTTGTTCTCTTCTGTATTCCCAGGGCCATGAGAGGGCCTGGCACATAGGTGCTCAATAAAAATTATTGAATGATTGAAAGTGTGGTGTGTGACAAATACTCTTTACAATATTGATGGTTGTGTTAATTGGTATAATCTTCCTAGACAGTAATTTGGCAGTATGCTTAAGAACCTTATGCTAAAAAAAACAAAAAGACAAAAACATTATGCTTTTTGAATATCCTTTCACTTATTAGCTCCACTTCCAGAAATCTGATATCAGGAATTAATCAGAAATGCATGTAAAACTTAAAACACAGAGATACTCATCTCAATATATTTTTAAAATTAACTTTTATATTTTAAAAGTTGTGATAAATACACATAACTTAAAATTTATCCTCTCAACCACTCTTAAGCGTGCAGTTCAATAGTGTTAAGTACATTCATATTGTGGTACAAACCAATCTCCAGAACTCTTTTCATCTTGCAAAACCGAAGCTCTTTACAAATTTTAACAACTCCCCATTCATTCCCTCCTTCCCCCAGGCCCTGGCAAGCACCATTCTACTTTGTCTCTGAATTTGACTACATTAGGTACCTCATATGGGTGGAATCATACAATATTTGTCTTTTGTGAAGGCGTATTTCACTTAATGTCCTCAAGGTTCATCCATGTTGTAGCATGTGTTAGAATTTTCTTCCTTTTTAAGGCTGAATAATATTCCATCTCATATATATATATATATATATATATACATATATATATATATATATATATATATATATATATCCTATATAATAAAAGGCCAATATGTAAATCGACTGAACGGTGGAATGACCGGTTGCTATGATGCACACTGATCACCAGGGGGCAGATGCTCAATGGAGGAGGAGCGCCACAGGGGGAGCGCCGCTCAGCCAGAAGCCCTGAGCCGGGCTCCTGACTGGCGAGCATAGCGCTGGTGGCAGGAGCCTCTCTGGCCTCCGTGGCAGCTCTAAGGATGTCCGACTGATGGCTTAGGCCCATTCCCATGGACATCAGTCGGACATCCTCCGAGGGCTCCCAGACTGCAAGAGGGCTCAGGCTGAGTTGAGGGACCCCCTGCCCCCGAGTGCACAAATTTTGTGCACTGGGCCTCTAGTATGTATGTATGTGTATGTGTGTGTATCCTATATAATAAAAGCCTAATGTGCAAATCAATCGAATGGTGGAATGACCGGTGGAACGACTGGTCACTATGACACGCACTGACTACCAGGGGCAGACGCTCAACGCAGGAGCTGCCTCCAGTCCATAGGCCCCAACCAGCAGCGGCAGCAAGGGGTAGGGCCGGCAAGCATGTGGCACCAGGCCAGCCAAGGGGAGTGCCAGCAGGGGCCCCTGATCACCCTGCTGGTCACCCCGCAGAGTGGCCCTGATTGCCAGCCAGGCCTAGGGACCTTACCCGTGCACGAATTTTGTGCACTTGGCCTCTAGTGTGTGTGTGTGTGTGTGTGTAAATTATCTTTTTATCCATTCATCCATCGATGGACACGGGTTGCTTCCACCTTTTGACTGTTGTGAATAATGCAGCTATGAACATGGGTGTACAAATATATGTTCAAGTCCCAGTTTTCAGTTCTTTTGGATGTATATCCAGAACTGGAATTGCTGGATTATATGGTTATTCATTTTTTTATTTTTTGAAGAACTAAATATTTTTAAAAATAGCAAAACAATTTAAATAATCTAAAAATCCAGTATTGAGGAATGGTTAAGCAAATCTGGGCGTGTATACTGTATATAATACAACCATTTAGCATAACATTTATAGAGTTTTTAATAACATGGGGAAATTATTATTTTAAGTGAAAAAAGAAACATGGTTTCAACTATGTTTTTAAAACTACATAAAGGACTGTTAGGAAATATACCAAAATGTTAATAATAAAGATGGGTTGACTTTTATATTTATCTTATACTTTTCTGTATTTCCTAAATTAAGCAGGCATTACTTAATGTAATCAAGGTTAAATCTTTTTTTAAAAAAATCACGAATTCTACATTGTAAAGTACCTTCCTCCCTTAATAATTAATGAATTATCAATCTGAGGAGTAGTATTTTGAGATTGTATATACACTGAGTGGCCAGATTATTATGGCCACCTGACGTTTGTAGGCAAATTAGCTATAATTTTGTGCTGAAGTTGCTAGAGGGCCAGACCATTATAAATAGGGAAGCAGGTTGTTTACCACGACAGTAGAAGTGATTTTTTTCTGAAGATATGGGTAAACAACGCGATTTAACAGCCTTTGAATGTGGGAGATATATATATATAGTATATCCTGGACCCTCACAAACTTGTATCCAAAGGCTTTGGCATTATAAAAGTATCATTATGCAAGGTCTCCCTTGCCCATCTTTGTCCATAGTAATCTGTTCCTTCTTCTATTCTAGCGTGAAGATACATGTTCGAGATAGGAAGAGACACTAGTGAAAATAATTCAAACATCTTATTTTCTAGATGAGCATTAAATGTAAGAGCAATCATGTAGTTGGTGACACAGGACTAGAACCTGGGTTTCCTGTGCTCTTTCCAGCTGCTTCTTATTGACTCTGAACCATTAGTACAAAACACATATGTATTACCTCAACTAGAGTATAAATTGTTTGCCACTAGAAAGAAAGCACATATTAGTTTTCCTTTTCCATTTATTCCTTTATTTATCCAGAAGAGGCCAATCAGCCTCTTTTGGCCCTTCCAATCCTTCAAGCCCAGCCCTGCTAACGTAGAGCTCTGTGCTCTCACCTCTCAGGCTTCCTATGTGCTTTGGCTTGCTCCATTCTTTCTTCCCTTTTCTTTTTTATTTATTTTCTTTTTTTAAAAATTTAAATTTTTATTTACTATTTTGACAAATAAAAATTGTATGTTTAAGATATACAACTTGATGATTTGATATATGTATGCACTGTGAAATGATTACCACACTCAGATTAAGTAACATATCATCACCTCCCATAGCAAATTTCAATATACAATACATTATTATTATCTAATTCATAGTCACTGTGCTATACATTAGGTCTTCAGAACTTACTTATAACTGAAAGTTTGTATTGTTTGATCAACATCTCCCCTTTTCTCCCCTTCCCCTGCTCTGATAACCACCATTTTACACTCTGTTACTATGAGTTCCACATTTTTTTCTTTTTCTTTTAGATTCCACAAATAAGTGAATTCATGCAATCTTTGTATTTCTGTGTCTGGCTTATTTCACTTACATGAACCTCTGGGTTCATCCACATTGTTGCAAATGGCAGGGTTTCCTTATATTTTAAGGCTAAATAATAATATTTTAGTGTGTGTGAGTGTGTATAATACTTTCTTTATTCATCTGTTGATAGGCACTTAAATTGTTTCTATATTTTGGCTACTGCGAAAAATGCTGCAATGAACATGGAAGTGCAGATATATCTTCGACTAGTGATTTGTTTCTTTTGGATATATACCCAGAAGTGAGATGGCTGGATCATATGCTATATTTTTAATTTTTTGAAGAACTTCAATATTGTTTTCCATAATGGCTGCACCAATTTGCAGCCCTACTAACAGTGCAGAAGGGTTTTCTTTTCTCTACATCCTCACTAACACTTGTTATCTTTTGACTTTTTGATAATAGCTATTCTAACAGATGTGAGGTAACATCTCATTATGGTTTTCACTTGCATTTCCATGATGATTAATGATGTGGAGCATCTTTTCATATACCTGTTGGCCATTTTATGTCTTTGGAAAAGTGTCTATTCAGGTCCTTTGCTCATTTTAAAAATAAAGTTATCTATTTTTTTGCTATTGAGTTCTTTATACAGTATTTTGGATATTAATCCCTTATCAGATGTATGGTTTGCAAATATTTTTTTCTCATTCTGAAGGTTTTCTCATTTTGTTGTTTGTTGTGCAGAAACTATTTGATTTGATGTAGTTCTTCTATTCTTATTCTTTGAGTTTTTGCTTTTGTTGCTGATACTTTTTGGTGTCAATTCCAAAAAATAACTTCCCTACTTCCCTTGTCCTTTAAAAAAAATGTTTTTGTTGATTTGAGAGAGAGAGGCAGGGAAAGGGAGAGACACAGAAACATCAATGAGAGAGAAACATCAATATCCACATGGATAGGCTGCTTCCTGCACGCCTCCTGCTGGAGATTGATCCTGTAACCTGGTGCATGGATAGACGCTCAACCACTGTCCTGGCATTCCTTTTCCTTTTTATTTTTTATTTACATTTATTATTGAAAGTATTACAGATGCCTCCCTATTCCCCGCCCCACCATGACCTCCTCCACCCTCCTCTCACCCCCTCCCAGGCCTTCACCGCACTATGGTTATGGGTTATGCATATATACCTTTTCCTTTTGAATGCTGCTGAGTTGAGTTGCGATCTGCAGAAGAGGTTTTTACCTACTTTCAGGCTGAGTTAGGTGCCTTTTTTGTTATTATAGTACCCGATTCATACATCATATCACCATGGGAATCTTTTTCCATTTTGGTTGTTTACAATTATATTCCCCCCTATTGGACTGTGAGCTCATTGAGGTCAGGAATTTTGTTTAGTTCATCTCCAGGTTTGCCACTTAGAGTACTTAGTCAGTGTTTGCTTTATCACTGAAGCCATTTCCACTCTGTGGTCATTGATTGCTCTACCATAAAGACATAGTTTTGACTCAGACTTCCAAGTCCCTGTAGTTCTGACAGTTTCCATAAATATTTGATGTATAATGTGCAAGGCAGTGTAGAAAATAGAAAGCTATTTTATATGCTATGCAGGTCCTTAAGCAGCATAGCGGAAAAGTCCTGACTAGTTATAAAAAAGGAAGAGTTAATTGGTGCAGTAGGGAATATTATGAAGTGCTTTAGCAGTGAGAGGATGGTTTGTTCTTAGGACAGTCTCAAAGGAGGCCAAAGGCCGAGGGAAGGGTCAGAGCCTTTCAGTTGGAGGGAACAATTTTGGGAAAGGCCTAGAATCAGAAAAGTTGAGCACTTGATTTGATTGGCTTTTAGGATTCTTTGCCTTATCTGTAGTGCACACATAGGTTGTCTTTGTACATATTGATTGCTGTCCTGGGTTTTTTCCGTTTTGCCTTTAGAGTACTTTGTTGTTGTTAATCCTCACCTGAGGATATTTTTTCCCATTGATTTTTTTTAGAGAGAATGGGAAGGTGGGGAGGAGACAGAGAGAAACATCAATGTGAGAGAGACACATTGGTTGGTTGTCTCCCACACAGGCCCGACTGGGGCCAGGGATTGAGCCTGCAACCAAGGTATGTGCCCTTGACCAGAATCAAACCCGTGACCCTTCAGTTCATGGGCTGGCACTCTATCCACTGAGCCAAACTGGCTATGGCCCTAGGTACAATTTTTGATCCTAATTGAGCATCTGTATTTTCAGAAAAGTCTCTTATTGGAAAAATTTCTACTATGGAGGACTTTTTAAAGCACCTTTAGTAGCTGTTGTTTCAACCAAAGTATTTTTTATATAAGATCTGTTCTCCACTGTTTGTGCAACCCCTTTGAGCCCAGGCTCTTTACTCTTAGGTTAGATAGGTTAAGCATCAGAGGAAGTACATTAATAATAGAAACCTGATGATGCGTTATTGCTTCAATTCTGAATTTTTAGTTGTTTTCTGTAGCCTGAAAGAGCTACTTAACTACTCTGATTTACATCTGGGATAGGACCTTCAGCACCAGTGAGAAAGGAAGGGGTGGGGACTTCAACAGGGTACTTATTTTCCAGCGATTTCCTTTTTAATAAGGAGAATATTCTGCAGCACACTCACATAAGGTACCAACTTGGAGAAAACAATATTGTGTTCTGAGAAAGAACTAAATACATGCATTTTTAATATATCAGTGGCCATTAAAAATATACTTCTTATATTTTGAATAACTATTTGCCAAATGCCAGAATCTTTTTTAAAGCCTCACCCAAGGATGTTTTTTAAATTGATTTTTAGCGAGAGAAGGAAGAAGGGAGAGAGGGAGGGGGGGAGAAAGAGAGAGAGAGAGAGAGAGAGAGAGAGAGAGAGAGAGAGAAAAAGACATCGATGTGTGAGAGAAACTTCAGTCGGTTGCCTTCTGTATGCACCCAACTGGGGATTGAACCCACAACCTAGGTATTTGCCCTGACCAGGGAAATGAACCCGCCATCTTCTGGTGTATGGGACCATGCTCCATCCAACTGAGCTACCCAGCCAGGGAAAATGCCAGAACTTTTTGCTCACAGTAATTGTTGGTAGGATAGGAAGTGTGAACTATTAAATACTTGATTATTTTCCTTATAAATACTGGCTTGCTCTGAACAAGTTTATAGTTACTAACCTCATTGCTATAAATTCCCCAGTTGTATGTTTTGTAACCCCTTCTCTGGCATACATATTAATCATTTTTTTATAGCTTCATAGGTGCTATAATCATTTTACAATTTCCGGGGTTTTAAAATAAACCTATAAAAGGTACAGTTTTATATTTAATAGCCATGTTTCACAGTGTTCTAAAACTATAAATAAGTTTAGGCAGGCAAACGCCTTTGATGTGGAATGCCTTTGTTTCTATGTTTTAGAAAAATGTATTAGTCTTCCAGTGTTCCACATTGTGATGATTTTAGATGCTGGCTAGGATTTAAAAAATATTTGGAAATACTTATGAAGAAGAAATGTAGAAAAACACTGAAAAAAAACTGGTCTCATAATTTTCTTTTCTTTCTTTTTTTTTGTTTAAAGTATTACATATGTCTCCTTTTTCCCTGATTAACCCCTCCCACCGCTACTCCCACCCCCCAGGACAACCCCCCACCACCCCAGTGTCTGTGTCCATTGGTTATGCTAATATGCATGCATACAAGTCCTTTGGTTGATCTCTTACACGCCCCCCCCCCCCCCCCCGCCCCTACACATACACTGCCTCCTCTCTGAGGATGGTTGGTCTGTTCATTGTTACCTTGTCTCTGAATCTGTTTTTGTTCATCAGTTTATGTTGTTCATTATATCCCACATATGAGTGAGATCATGTGATATTTATCTTTCTCCAACTGGCTTATTTCGCTTAGCATAATGCTCTCCAGTTCCATCCATGCTGTTACAAATGGTAAAAGTTCCTTCTTTTTTATAGCAGAGTCGTATTCCATTGTGTAGGTCAGCGGTCGCCAACCGGTGGTCTGTGAGGTCTGAAAGGTTGGTGACCGCTGGTGTAGATGTACCACAGTTTTTTAATCCATTCATCTACTGATGGGCACTTAGGCTGTTTCCAAATCTTAGCTATTGTATATTGTGCTGCTATGAACATAGGGGTGCATATATCCTTTCTGATTGGTGTTTCTGGTTTCCTGGGCTATATTCCTAGAAGTGGGATTACTGGGTCAAATGGGAGTTCCATTTTTAACTTTTAACAGTATGGGAACTCCATACTGTTCTCCACAGTGGCTGCACCAGTCTGCATTCCCACCATCAGTGAAGGAGGGTTCCTTTTTTACTGCATCCTCGCCAGCACTTGTCATTTGTTGATGATAGCCATTTTGACAGGTGTGAGATGGTACCTCATTGTTGTTTTGATTTGCATCTCTCGGATGATTAGTGACTTTGAGCATGTTTTCATATGTCTCTCGGTCTTCTGTATGTCCTCTTTTGAAAAGTGTCTGTTTAGGTCCTTTGCCCATTTTTTGATTAGATTGTTTATCTTCCTTTTGTTAAGTTGTATGAGTTCCCTGTAGATGTTGGAGATTAAACCCTTATTGGAGATAACATTGGCAAATATGTTCTCCCATGCAGTGGGCTTTCTTGTTGTTTTGTTGATGGTTTCTTTTGCTGTGGAGAAGCTTTTTATTTTGATTTAGTCCCATTTGTTTATTTTCTCCTTATTTTCCATTGCCCTAGGAGCTGTATTGATAAAGATATTGCTACAACATATGTCTGATATTTTGCTGCCTATGGAGTCTTCTAAGATTTTTATGGTTTCCTGTCTTACATTTAAGTCCTTTCACCATTTTGAGTTTATTTTTGTGTATGGTGTAAGTTGGTGATCTAGTTTCATTTTTTTGCATGTACCTAACCAATTTTCCCCGCACCATTTATTGAAAAGACTGTCTTGACTCCATTATATGCTCTTGCCTCCTTTGTCAAATATTAATTGAGCATAATGGCTTGGGTCTATTTCTGGGTTCTCTGTTCTGTTCCATTGGTCTATATGTCTGTTCTTGTGCCAGTTTTGAGGACCGTGGCTTTAGTTTGATATTAATTTAGTTTGATATCTGGTATTGTGATCCCTCCAACTTTGATCTTCTTTCTCAAAATTGCTGTGGCTATTCGGGGTCTTTTTTTATTTCAGATGAATTTTTGGAGGGTTTGTTCTAAGTCTGTGAAATATGCCATTAGTATTTTAATGGGGATTGCATTGAATCTATAAATTGCTTTGGGTAGTATGGACATTTTAATGATGTTGATTCTACCAATCCATGAACACAGTATGTTCTTCCATTTGTTTATGTCTTCCTCTATCTCTTTTTTTCAATGACCTGTAGTTTTCCAAGTACAGGTCTTTTACCTCCTTAGTTAATTTTTTTGGTGCAGTGGTACATGGGATTGTTTTTTTAGTTTCTCTTTCTGTGAATTCATTATTGGTGTATAAAAAAGCCATCGATTTCTGGGTGTTAATTTTGTATCCTGCTACATTGCCTAATTCATTTAAGTCTAGTAGTTTTTTGATGGAGTCTTTGGGGTTCTCTATGTACAATATCATGTCATCTGTGAATAATGACAGTTTTACTTCTTCTTTTCCAATTTGGATGCCTTTTATTTCTTCTTGTCTGATCACTATGGCTAGCACTTCTAGTACTATGTTGAACAGGAGTAGTGAAAATCATAAAATTTTCTCTTACCAGGTTTTAGAAGATCATTTTTTTAAATAAGATTTAAAAAAATTTTAAATTGATTGTAGAGAGAGGAAGGGGGAGAGAGAGAGAAACAGGTTGGCTGCCTCCTGACCAGGGATAGGACCCACAACCTGGGTATGTGGCCTGAACAGGAATCAAACCTGCCACCTTTTAGTGTGTGGTATAACGCTCCAACCAACTGAGCTGCACTGGCCAGGCCAAAGATAATTTTTCTTTTGAGACATATACTGTAGTTCTTTTTCTTTTTTTTTAATTCTAAAAAAAGAGCATTATTAAAATTGAGCAAATTATCAGTCATACTCTAATACGTGGTACCCTTATATTAATGTTCATTTGTGGTTATGAAAAAACACAACTCCATAAAGAATAAGAACAATGCAGTTCTATTTATACTATTCTTATGCTGTGCATATGCTAATTCAACATTGTAAGAGAGGTATCAACAATGACAAATCAAATTTAAGCGGTTATTTAAATTGGGAAATTTGATAGCCTACCAAAATTAATAAACCATAATCTACCGATTCATAGTTTTACAACATATACTGCATTTCTGTTTTCAGTAAGACTGTTACTATCCTCTTGGAGCTGACAGTTATGTGATGTCTGAGATAGACATGAATCAAATGACCACACAAGTAATCTCGCCATCATGAGATGCTCTCTGGAGCAAAATGCTTAGTACTGTGAGAGGATATTGGCAAGTGGGTGGTGAGGGAAGGAAGTGACTTTTGAGTGACTTCAGATTTGACAGCTACGTAGGAGTTAACTAGGGGAAATTTGGGTGTGGAAAAGAGAATATTACAGGGGGATATGATAAGGTGGGAGGTAACATTGTATACTCAAGGAACTGAAAGAAGATTAGTGTGGCTGGAACACAGAACTTGTGTGTGTTGGTGGGTAGGGCATGGCAACTGGAGAAGTAAGCAGGGACTATCCCAGTCACCCTGTTGCAGGCCAGCCTAACGATTCTATCATTTCTTCTAAAGGCAGTAATGTATCTTTGAACTATTGGGATTATATGAATCAGACATGATTAGAGATGCATTTTGAAAAACATTGTCTTCTGAATGGAGAAAAATGATGAGGAGACTGGCATTTGGGGACTATTGCAGAAGTCTCATGAGAGATGACTGCTGGGCTTAAAGAGATGGTGGTTGGGATGGAGAGAGGTGGACTGATTCTGACGATGCTGAAAATGACAGGACTTTACCAAATTCCTTTTCACTGATTCTCAAAGAGGGGCAAATTATGGGTATTTGAAATTGAGGCCCAAAGAGTCAAAGATCATGTGATTAGTAAGCAGAAGTAGGTCTGAGACTTAAAGTTAGGTGTTTGACCTCACACCTGTTCTCTCTTTTATGGTACTCTCATCATTTTAGGAGCAGAAACTTCAGTTTGGAGAACTTATCTTCTGACACCACACCAACTAAAATATTCAGCTCCTGTGCATTAAATCTAAATTTAGGTAACAAACTCATATCTGACAACGAACATTGCTTTGTCAGCTCCCTATATGTCATTTTAATCACTACTACCCAATTATTTGATTGAAAACAAGCCTGGTATGTAAAGTTTTCTGGAGCTAAGAGACTGCAGGAAGAGGCTGACAACTTTGTCATTATATTGCGCTTATTAAGGGAACTTATGTACGAGGCTCATCTTGGGCGGTGGTGAGATGCTATGGATGTCCTCCATGCCGCATGGCAGGTGCTAAGGGGTTATATAGGACAGGGCAGGATGGATAGGGCTCTGGGGTTGGACCCGCTCCAGGTAAGGGGGAAATGCCTTACATGTTTGCCCAGGACTGGGTAACAGCCTGTTCCAGGAACCAGCACAAACCATGCTATGGAGTGAAAGGGAGGGGTCAGTCTCTGAGAGGACTCTTGGGAAACGATCTCTGTTCTGGCCAGGAGCTAGCTGGCAGGTGCGGCGTGGTCATGTCATGAAACAGTCTTTTCTCCACACTCCACCCCTCATGCCTGGCTCTTACAATCTCACGTACCCCCCTCTTCTGCAAAGTGCCCTGAGTGGTCAGTGAGGTCTTCATTAGCAGGGAAGGAGCTCGTCTGGTAGTCAGACACAGTCCACAGCAACAATATAGACA
Source organism: Myotis yumanensis (assembly GCF_028538775.1). NCBI lineage: Eukaryota > Metazoa > Chordata > Mammalia > Chiroptera > Vespertilionidae > Myotis > Myotis yumanensis. Next base: position 16,861,893 of record NW_027223764.1, on the reverse strand, counting down.
AATGCAAGAAAAAAAGACAAAAGAAGCAATCCAAGTATTAGTAATAATTTTTCCCCACCATGCTCCCCAGGACCCAAACCAGTATGCTAATAAGTAGCCTAGACATGGGGTTGGCTCACTTAGGGTGTTTATTTGAGCTTTTCATATGTGCTAACAAAGAGGAAATATTAGCAGATTCATCTGGCATAACCCTCCCCCCCAACATTTAGTTTGGATGATGGCACTGGTATCCCATCTAACTGGATACCACAGGAACAATAGAAGTCGAAGGTCAGAAAGATATATATTTCATGGGGACTTGAATTGGGATGTCTTCTCCTTCTATGAGTATGATACTCAGCCTGATCTTTAAGTGTTAATGTAGCCATGGCTTTGGGAATCTGATCAGGCTGTGTAAACCATATGTGTTGGCCAGTAGAGGTGGTGCTTTCTGGCATGAGGAGGTGCATAGGGGGAGGAATATGTCAGACCAGGATCCCTACATTCTCCCTTCTTTCAATGGTGTGTGTCCAGTCCCCACAGAGTGCGTCTCCATGGGTCCCACCTGCATTAGAATGATAGTCCCACCAGAGACTGAGCAGTTCCTCTCCACCCAGGGGCGCAAAGTAACTGACCCTTTCTGGCAGATCATCCCATTGCAGATTCCAGTAAATGATCCTTGTTCCAGTGACAATAGGGCCTGGTGCCCTTATTATCATAGCTCATTGGTCCATGGCAAGGACCAGGACTACTGCTGTGTCCTTTGTCTTCCACACCTATACCACATTGGGTGCCTCAGTCTGAGTTCCTACTCTGGCATGTGAGGCAATAGACCCCATAGGGTTGCCACTTAAATGTATTAGCGCTTGGAAAAGCACCTTTGTCTATTCAGCCAAGGTAGGTTTTCCAGTTAGCAATTCTATCTGTTGCTTAAGGACACTATCTTTTCTTTTTAAATCAGCCCGGCTGCTTGTTGGTTATAGGGGAAGTGGAATCTTATTTACTATCGTGTTCTTTTCCCCATTTTTGTACATCATGTCCTTTGAAATGTGACACCCCTTCCAACCTGCTATCAACTCTATCGGAGTACCCACATATAGGGTGGGGCAAAAGAAGGCTTACAGTTGTTTGTATTTAAAATAATACACGAATTACTAAAGAATAATACAAGAATGAACTATATTTCTCGTACTCGACAACTGTAAACCTACTTTTGCCCCACCCCAGTAGAGTATTTAATTTTTTTAGTCCCTTTATGGTAAAAGCCTGGTTAGCCCACCAACATGGGAAGGCTTGAGTAAACCAGAGGTGGTGTCAACACACAGCAGAACATACTTGGCACCTTGTTCGAGGGAAGGGGGCCCGTGTAGTCAATTTGCCAATCCCTTACTGGTTGAGGCCTTCTGTGAAATAAGTAGACTCAAATCGGGGCCTTTGCTGACTCCAGACCACTGCCTTTAACTTCAGCTCCAGCACCTCCTCTCTGGCTATGTGCCATCCTGCTTGGGCACTGTGGTGCCTTCTTTTCCAACGTAACCTATCTGCAGTGTCCACTGATGGGTCGGTGTTAAAGAGCATACTTTTGCCAAAGCATCTGCCTTCTGATTACCTGCAGGTGTGGAAGCGTTATGGGCAGGGACATGGGTTACAGTGAGATCTGCCCCGGGCTCTTGTCGGGGAGCCCAGATATCTTTCTACATCTCTTGCCACTACAAAGGCTTGTTCATAATCATTCAACTTCCCATTGTCCAAGCACAGAGTCAGTCCTTTAAGAATGGTCCAACTGTCAGTGCACAGGGTCAGCAGCTTCAAGGTTCATGCATGAGTACCCATCAGACTGCTCTTAATTCAGCCCATGGCAACTGGGATTTGTTCCTTTTTCCTTTCTGAGTAGTATCAGCGGACAGTTGAATGTCAACTGCTGTCCATGTAGACCAAGCATGTTACGAGGCATGCGGCCTAACGGCCACGAGTTTGACATGCTTGATGTAGACAGGTTACCCCGGCTAGAGCCGTCCATACACCAAGCGCCACCTGGAATTTCCCCCATTCTTTCTTTGCAGATTGCAAAGGTTGACGCAAGGCTAAAGGTAGGGACATTTGGAGGTCTATATGTTCAACAGTGCCTAATAGTTGCTGCATCTGTGGAGACAGAAGACTATTTGACAGGGCACTCCTCCATTATAAATAGTCAGCATAGGAGTCTCAGCCATGGCAGAGGCTGGTTGGCAGAGCATGTCGATCTACCCCTTGATGTCAACGGAGGTTCTTACTGTAACTGGCTGTTCTTTAGTAAGAGGTTCCACCTGCAGAAGTACTGTATACACTGCCAGTGATTGCTGTTCTATCAGGGTGTATCTCTGCCTCTTTCCATAGTTGGGACCAAAATCAGGGGCACTCACTCCTTTCGTTGCTTTTGCCATGATGCTCAGTCCATGCCTTCTGGGGTTACTAAAACATCTAATTCAAATGGCAGATCATGTGTGAGATTCTAAGAGCTTTAATTTGTCTGACACTATTTTTGCTTTCTAAAGGCAGCCTGTTGTTTGGCTCCTCAGGCCCATATACACTGAGTGGCCAAATTATTGACTGGCCAGATTATTATGACCACCCCATTAGTACAATGAAGTGAATTAGTTATGCAAATAATAATAATAATAAGACCTTGAGAGTATTTGCTTAGGAAGTTTTCAATATTCAGTATTTTTGGAAGTGTCAATGAAGTACTGATGGGGTGGTCATAATAATCTGGCTGGTCATGCCCTGACTGGTTTGGCTCAGTGGATGGAGCGTCGGCCTTTGGACTGAAGGGTTCCAGGTTTGTTTCTGGTCAAGGGCATGTACCTTGGTTGTGGGCACATCCCCAGTGGGGGATGTGCAGGAGGCAACTGATTGATGTTTCTCTCTCATTGATGTTTCTGACTCTCTATCCCTCTCCCTTCCTCTCTGTAAAAAATCAATAAAATATATATTTAAAAAATCTTTAAAAAAAAATCTGGCCGGTCATAATAATCTGGCCACTCAGTGTATGTCTCTTCTACATTAGGTAACATAATGGGCGAAGGTATTTTGCTAAATGGGACTTAAAAGTTCAGCAGTATTCCAGAATTCTCACAATTGTGTTTTTTGTGAGTTAATAAATCAATTAATAAATATTTAGAAGATAGTGAGGGACCTGATATAGATAAAAATTTAATGTCTCCTATTACATCTTTTAAAAAGTATTTATTGAGCAGACTGTACGCAATGCACCGAGCTGCCAGGCTTATGTGGACATAGCAAAGATGAGGAAGTGTCAGCCCCCTGTTTGGTCTGGGTTTGTGCAGCAGTGTCTCAGCAAAGGAGAAAGATTGCACCAATAGTTATGGGATAAGCTGGTGCTTTGAGACAGATAAAAGAATGCTATTAAGAACCACTTGGCCCTAGCCAGTTTGGCTCAGTGGATAGAGGTTGGCCTGCGGACTGAAGGGTCCCAGGTTCGATTCCAGTCAAGGGCACATTCCTGGGTTGTGGGCTCAATCCCCAGTAGGGGGCGTGCAGGAGGCATCAGATCAATGATTCTCTCTCACCATTGATGTTTCTATCTCCCTCTCCCTTCCTCTCTGAAATCAATAAAATTAAAAAAAAATTTTAAAAAAGAACCACTTGGAGAGGGGGGACTTCAAGGAGAAGTCAGCTTTTGAGGAGGACCTTGAAAGATGAGTAGGATTTCTGATGGTAGAGATAAGGGTAGGAGAAGCCATTTCCTCTTGAGAGATGAGTGTAAAAGAAAGGCAAGGAAGAGAGAGCAGCTGGGGATAGGGCTGAGAGGTAAAGTGGCCTAAAAGTGAAAGTTTTTGAGTCTAGGATGAGTGATTTGAACTTTATGCACTAGGTGATTATATTTTCATTAACATTTATTAAGCATCTGCTATGTTCAGTCACTTTTTATATTGGGAAGTCAACAAAATATTGTTTTTAGAGTTATATAGCTTTTCCTGTCACTAAAGACATATATATATTTTTTTAGGTCAGGATTTTTTACAGGAGTCTAAGGTCCTGACTTTTGTCCTTGGACCTAACCCCTAATGGAAGAAAGGCATCTTTTAAAGACATGACTAATTTTTGTTTAATTTTGACACAGTTTAAAGTGCCATACAGTAATTAATCTGGCATTATGAACTATGTTAGACTGGTAGACTGCTCTCTTTGGCATTACTTTTTGCTTCTCTAATAAATCCCCCTACACCTACCACAATTTAGAATACACCACCAAGTTTCTGGTAGAGAAACTTGGAAATGCTGAACTGTGTGGTATTCTAAAGGTCTGCTTTTCGTTTTTTCTTCCAATGTTGAATAATTTGGGACTCTTCTGTACAGGTTGTTTCAAAAAGAAATATTTGTATGGCAAGCAAAGGAATGAAAGTGAATAAATTTGAGTTTAGATGATTTTGGCATGGCCTCATCTTAAAACGATTCCCTTTTCCTAGATAGACTATTGAGTCTAAATTGACTTGTTCTGAATTCTAGCAGCTGGTGTTCGGTTTTTACAACTTGGACTTTGTGCTTTGGCTTGTGATAGCTATTTCAAATTGGTGCTTAAGAAAACCCTTTTGAGAGGATAGCCAGAATTCACCATGTGTGTTCAGAGGCAGAGTTGGTGATACTGGTTTTGGAAGTTTTGAGTGAGATCATTTTATTGTGTAACAATAAAGTGCCACACTTACCAATGTACACATGAAAAGTGAGCCAAATACATTACTTCTGTCCAGGAGGGATTTTCAAGCTTTTGGTAGAAGAGTCAGTGGTGGTGCATTTGCAACTTAGGAAGCTGCCGTCTGTACCTGGAATCTATATCTGGAATATCTGATGTAGCTACATTCTCAGTCTGGTTATCAGTGAAAAAATACCTGTGTCTCATTCTCCAAAAAAAAAAAAAAAAAAAAAAAGCAGCGTGAGTGTTGGCATCAGACATAACTTAGAACCTGGCTCCTTCGCTTCATAGCTGTGTGACACAGGGCAGGTTACGTTAGCTGATCTGTAAGCCTCAGTGCCCTCATCCTTAAAAGGAGAATAGTAATAATGGCTTCTAGGGTGTGAGAGGGTTAAATGAACTAAGCCATGTGAAAAGCTCAGCACAGTGCCTGACACAGAAGTGCTCAGTAAGTGTAGTTTTAAAAAAACACTGTGATCTTTTACTTGCATTTCATTTACTTGGTGGATGCTTTGTGTTTTTTGTTTGTTTGTTTGTTATATTTGTATTGATTTCAGAGAGGAAGGGTGAGGGTGAGAGAGATAGAAACGTCAATGATGAGAATCAATGATCAGCTGCCTCCTGCATGCCCCTTATTGGGGATTGAGCCTGCAACTGAGGCATGTGCCCTGACTAGGAATCGAACCATGACCGCCTGGTTCATAGGTTCATAGTTCATAGGTCGATGCTCAACCACTGAGCCACACCAGCCGGGTTTAGTGGATGCTTTGTATATTGGAAGTTTCACTGCCGCTTTCCAGTTTTAACATGCATACTATTGTGTACTGGTGCTTATTATGCAGATCATGACTGAAAAGTTATTGGAGGAAATTAAAGGATTGTGAAATCTTATTTTGTTGTTGTTACATTAATGCATAATGTTATTGGAATAAAACAATCAGTATTTAAGTATTAAAATTAATGCCATTTGTTTTTCTTCATCTGTATTTTCACCACAAAGAGATAAAACTGCGGTCATGTGCTGCATAGTATAGCTTTTGGTCAGTGTCAAACTGTTGCCAGAGAAATCAGTGGGTCCAATTTCTCCGACAGTAGTGGGAGTGGGGTGGCTCTCGCAATATCTTTAGAAAATGAATTTTCTAAGACTCGCTCGGGAGAGTGGATGGTTTTTATTGGCATGGAATTATATTTCTTGGGTTGCGAAGTCCCATTGTCCTTAAACCAGTTCTGGAAAATATGTTGCTGGAGCTCCAGCAGAGCCAAGAGTAGGGACAGTGCCCAGAGTTTCCATTCCGTGGCAGAGCATCAGGCCAGATTCAGTCCATCAGTCCACTGTGTGGGTCCCACATGGCCGTGAGCAACAGGAGTCCCAGGAGCTCAGGCAAGCAGCAAAGGAGAGAGAGAGCCAGGAGAGCAAACTCTCCTTTTCTGAGGAGTTAAATATCTCAGATTTCCTGCCTTGCAGTGGCCACGCCTATTTTGGCCACTAACTTGTTCCCAGATATGACTGACAGGTAAGCATCTTCACACGTCACCTGGACCTTTCTGGGTATGTGTCTAAACTGCAGCTTTTTTGGCAAAGCTGTATAAATGGCATGCCTGTGTTATTCAGCCTTCCCTTTACTCCTTTCCTGTTAATAATAACCAGATTATTAACGTTATCAAAACCACATATATAGCAGTCATAAGATTATAATGGAGTTGAAACTTCCTATCACCTAGGGACATTGTAGCTGTCATAACATCATAATACAATGCAATACTCACATGTAATAAAAGAAATGCATATTAAAACAACAAAGTATCAGTTTTTGCGTAATTAGTAAAAAATAATTTTTAATGGTAAAATTCAGTGTTGACTCAGGGTGTGAGAAGATGGGCACTCTCTCTGCTGGTGAAAATTGACACACCCTTTCTGGTAAACATTTTTTTTGGATTCTTGTGATTATTCTTTTAGTAATCTTTCCTGAGGACATGGTCTAACTCAGACATAGAGGTATGCACAGAGGTTTATCAAAGTGTTATTCATACCAGAAAAAATATTGGAAAAAATTTAAATGTTCAACAAGACATATCCAAATGATGAAATATTATATAGCTATTAAAATGATGTGCTTCAGAGCATAATTAATAATGTGGGGAAATTTATACAATATGATATATATTATATTACAAGTATTACACCAATTTTTGTAATAATTAGTATATTTGCATAGAGAATTTTATAAATACTAGAGAGAAATGTGTTTTCAAAGTTTCCCAAATATTTTTCATGAGCTTTTTCTTCTATAATCAGAAAGAAGTGGATAAACATTAATATCAAATAATGATTTTTGAACAAATGGCCTTAAGTGGTTCCCTTCAGATGGCCAGGGTTTTTACTATATGGATCTGAACACATTTTACCTAATGGAAAAATTATTTGGTATCATTTAATAATTACTCTGTTTACTTTCATCTTAGAGCCATTTTAAAACGTTCCATGTAGGTAAAATTTCCACATTTGGACGGGCAAGACGAAGTTCTGGGAGCTTGCATTAGAAGTCAAATGGCAAGCAAGTATAAGTGGACTCTAAATTTCTTTGATAAGAACTTTGGCACAATTTCATCATTCCTATGAAAATACTTCTACATTGCTTAGTAAATAATATGAGCAAGTAAAATGGGAAAAGGACTAAGTAAGGAGTTCCTAAAGGGGAAACCTTTTTAAAATAGAAAAAACCACCATTACCATCACCCCCTTTCCTTGGCCTAGTAGGAAGGCGCAGTAACATGAAGTGATCCCTCCCCCTTCGACTAACTCTCTTGGTTCAAGTTCAGATAGCCATCTAGTGGAAAGAAGACTCTTTAAGAATGACTTTCCTTTAGACATCCAATATCATGTTTGTTCAGTTGGCTTGTCCAAACAATTTTTCTGTGTTTTCACCAGAGTAGTATCAACTTAGCATGAAGATTAAAGCTGTTCTCCATCTGCTTTATCTGCCGTTTTTAATTAGAACCTGATGACAGAAATCTACTTTGATTCAGGGCTGATTGTTCCCGGAGAATCTCATTATTATTGTAGAAACTTTTTCTTTTTTATTAACTACATTGATTCTGAGCAGATAGCTATATGACAGAAATGTAGGAAAATAGGAGAAATAATTTTTTTCATTTAAACATTCACCATTTGCTATGCTAGATACTCTGGGCATAGTAAAGTTGCTTAAAGTCTGGTAGAGAAGATAAAGCATGCCCAGAAATAATTTTAATACACATATAAGATGATAAGTGTTCAAAGAGACAGATAGAAAATATGTGGAAATTCAAAGAAGGCAATTATTATTTCTGGTTATATAATCATATTTTTTTAGTTCTCTTTTAGAAATTTAACAAATGGACCATTGTTTATATACTTTATGTTTACTTTAGGATAAGTGAAGGAAAGAGGCAAATGTTTGGATACCAGTCCTCTAGGCAAGTAATGAACTTCAGAGTGACTTAATGGTTTTTAAAAAATATTCTACAAATATCTATTGAGCCTACACTCAAGGATTTTGCAGTCTACCAACTGTAATGAAGTGTAATTTTATGCAGAAAATAAAGTAATATTAAAAGCTACTTATAGAAACACTTAATTGGCTGATTAGATGTTCTTGATGGAGAAATCTAGAGAGTAGTATTGGTGTCAGGTGTCCTGTAATGAACTAACTGGCAGTTTGAGCCAGCTAACTGGACAAACAACGTAGCCTGGAGAGGTGGTGTGGCATAGAAGGAAAAACATAAACTTTGGCTCTACTCTTAGCTCTGGGCCTTGTTAGGTTTTACTTTGCCTTTCTGTTCCTCAGTCTTCTCATCTTTAAAACACCAAAGGTCCTGGTGAGGATTAAATGAGATATTATAAGTAATAAAACACCTGACGCATAGCTCTCAGCACATGAGGTTCCTCCCCACCCTGTCTGATCTTGTTAGGAGGATCAGCCATTAAAGGATAAAAAGTTTAAAATGCTCTCAATATTCTTTTTCCCCCTCCTGAAGAGGAACCTCTTAGTCTCAACTTGGGATGGTTTATATTGATTTAATAAAATCACAGATGTTTACTATCATAGGGTTTCTACTTAATAAAACCGCAGATGTTTAATGTAGAAGTCTAATTATTTGGAGGTCTGAGTCAAAAGACAAGTGGCAAATTGTATGTCTCTGTCCCAGAGGTATGAAATCACTTCGGACTATTTTAATAATTAATACTTGCTGTTTCACTCAAAATTGAACTAATTAACATCTCTGATTTCTTCATTGAAGATTACCAGTAGATAATCCCCCATAGTGTCTGCTTCACTGTTTAAAAACTTGTTTATTCTAAAGTTTTGAGTCAGCTTTTTTATCCTTATCAGTGTTTGGCCTTTATGTTCTCTATCTCCGTGAATCATTTTGGGGAGAGTTAAATTCCATCTGACGCAAATTGTGATTTTAAAAAAGAAGTTGCATGGTCTTACCTTCCCTGAAAATAAAAGCAAAAACATTTTTAGAAGCCACTTATTTACGAAGTATAAAACCTGAAATCTAAGATTTGAGAAGTAGAGTTGCTAGAATGTCTCTAAGCTTCAAGGTCCCTCTGTTGCCTGTGTTCTGTTTCGGACAAGAGTGACTAGAACTAAGACTTGTTAAGGTAAAAGGTAGCCTTTATCACTGAGGTTCTCCATCTTAACCAGGATTTTACCTGAAAGGCTTTTAGAGATGATATTCTTTCTAGTTTGGGAATTTTATGACGGCTGAAATTTGGCTTTGGTTGAGGTACATGGAGTCATATTTTCTTGGGTCTTAAGTTCTACTGCCTTTTCAACTTGCAGATTTCATATTTACTTGTCAAAAGTTTGCTTGTGCTCAGGTTTGAAATGTGGTTTGTGATTTCTGTATTTGCTCCATTAAATTGGAAAAACCTGGAATGAATGAACTACAGATGTTTTCTGAAAAATTGGAAGGGATTTAGATAATGGTTTGTTGAAAGAGGTATGAGTTTTAAGATTTAGATTTTTGCCACTCTTCATGCTAATATAGAATAGGGTTTTGTTTAGACAGTGGAGATTTTGTAACTCAATATTATAAATATTCATTGAGTACTTGGTATATATAGGCTGTATGGAGAATAAGTAGATGAAGGACACAGTTCATTCCTCCAGGAATTTGTCACAGAATTAGGAGGTTATGAGGAAAGGAAATCAAGATAAAAAGTGCTGAGCACAAAGTGATGGGAAGGTTCAAAGGAAGAAGCAATCTTGGGAATGAGGCCGGATGGAGAAGTTTGCAGGAGGAGGTACTTGGTTAAGGGGTCTTCTAGGAGTATCCAGAGCAAAGGCAGTCAGGGAAGTGCCTGGGAGCAGGCAGGAAGCTGTGACATGTCCGTTAGGTCCACTGGGCTCTCCCTCCCCAGTTTAAGGCAGTTTATTGAAGTATAATTTATATACCATAAATTCCACCCCTTGTAAATGTATGTCAGCCCAGCCGGTGTGGCTCAGTGGTTGAGCACTGACCTACAAACTAGGTCATGATTTCCACATTTGGATTCCGATTCTAGTCAGGGCATGTGCCTGGTTGTGGGGTCCATTCCCAGTAGGGGGCTTGCAGGAGGCAGCCAATCAATTATTGATGTTTCTCTTTCCCTCTCCCTTCCTCTCTGAAATCAATACAAATGAATGAATGAATGTTCAAGTCCGTCATTTTTTGAAGTAAGTTAACAGAGTTGTGTAACTGCCACTCTAATCTGGTTTTAGAGCCTGTTATCCCCCAAAGTTCCCTTCTGATTTAGTCAATCCCTGCTTTTGCCTCCAGCCCCAGGCAATCACTGATCTGCTTTCTGTCTCTATAGATTTGCCTCTTATAGAACTTCATATAAATGGAATCATATAATGTGATAAATAATAAGAAATATATATTTGGTCTTCATTTCCGTCTCTGGCACTGAGCTCCTAAAACCCACTGCACTTTCCAAGTTATAAGAATGATAAAGGTATCTTGATACTGATAACCAACCCCTTCAGCCACACCTGAGTTTATGTTAATGAGTGACTTTTAGAAAACACTTAAGGATGGGGCCTAGTTTAGGGGGAACCAGAGGTATGATTGGAGGGTTGGTACTTTCAGTCCCCGCCCCCCTCACTCTGAGGAGGGAAGAGGGTTGGAAAGCGAGTTCCAGCTGCCAGTGATTTAATCAATCGTGTTCAGGTGATGAAGTCGCCATAAAACCCCAAAGGAGGGTTTCGGAGAGCTTCCATGTTGAACCAGAGTGGATCTGTGTACTGCTCTGCCCAGTCCCATACCCTATGGGGACAGAAGTTCTTGTTCGGGACCTCACATTGTGCATCTCTTCAGCGGCTATTGATTTGTATCCTTTAATATCCTTTGTAATAAGCTGGTAATCTGGTGAGTAAACTGCTTTCCTGAGTTCTGTGAGCTGCTAAGGAAAATTAACGGAATCCAAGGAGTGGGTGGTGAGAACCTGTGATTTATGGTCAGTTGTTTACAGGTAACAACCTGGACTTGCCATTGGCTTCTGAAGTGGGGGGCAGTCTTGTGGGGCTGAGCCCTTACCCTGTTGAGTATGATGCAGTCTCTGGACAGATAATGTAAGAATTGAGTTGAAGTGCAGGAATACCCAGCCGGTGTCAGAATTGCTTGGTGTGTGGGGAACCCACACATTGGAGTTGGAGGCAGAATATTATATGATATATAGTCTTTTATGTCTGGCTTTCTTCACTTAGCATATTTTTGAGGCTCAGCCATGTTGTTCTGTGTGTCAGCAGTTCCTTTCACTGATTAATTGTATTCTGTTGTATGGATAAACCACATTATTTGTTTATTTGCTAGATGATGAATGTTTGTATTGTTTCCAGGTTTGTGGCTTTTGGCATCACACTTCTATGGCTGTTTGCATAAATGTCTTTGTGTGGACATATGTTTTCGTTTCTCTTGGATAGATACCTAGGAGTGAAATTGCTGGATCATATAGTAAGTATATGTTTAACTTTGTAAGAAACTACCAAGCTGTTTGCCAAAGTGGTTGTACCATTTTAAAAGCCAGCAATGTTTGAGGGTTCCGGTTTTTCCACATTTTCATCCCTGGGTATTGCCAGTCTTCTGCATTATGACCATGGTAGTGGGAGTGTGGTGATATCTTATGGTGATTTTAATTTGCATTTCTAGGGATCCCTTTTAATATCAGAAGTTCTGTCAGCTTTTGAGAGCGAGCTTCTCGTAATAGTGACAATTGGTACTGTGGTTCACTAAAAACATATTTTTAAAGCTTTTGAAATAATTTCTGTATGCAGTGAATCCTTACAGTATTTTACTAGAGACTCCTTGTTTGCTTGCTTGTTTTTACTCTCTTAGAGACTTGGACAATTTCCTCTAATGCAAACTGCCTGTGGTCTCCCACCCGCTTTTGTATGCCTTCAGAGTAAATTTTTTTTTTTTCATTTTTAAATGGTTGAAAAGCAAAATACTATTTTGTGGCATGTGAAAATTATATGAAATTCAAATTTCAGTTTCAAATATTGATTGGAACATAGCCAGGCTCATTCTCTTGCATATTATCTATGGCTGCCTTGGCGCTATAATGTTAAAAGTTGAGTAGTCTGAACAGAGTGTATGGACTGTAAAGCCTAAAATATCTACTATCATGTTTGCTGACTTCTGTTCTAATTTCTCTCTCACCTGTTGCATATGTTGCCTGGTCTCACAAAAGACTTTACACTGACCTGACCTTTTGGTTCAGTTCTAGCATGGGTTCTCCAGTTTGTTACTGAAAATCCCAAGTTTATTCGCCCTGGAAAGGAAGAGACCGATTCAGTGAAAGACTTGTTTGCTCTTAGCTCTTTCCTGGCTGGTGGCTCTAGTTCGAAGGGCATGCTCCCAGAAAACAAAGAGGAAAGGGAATGGAACTTTTGTAGATGAAGGTCTCATGTTAATTATTTGTACTAAGTTTGGAAGGTGATGATGTACAACCAATATTTTTAAATTGAGAAATTGAGAAAAATTACTCACTATAAAAATTAAAACAATAGAGAAGTACATAAATTAAGAGTTGTTTCTCCATTACCCACCCCCCTCACCATACTCTTATTGGTCATCACTGTTAAGAATTTGGTCTATTTTACTTTTAGAAATTTTTCTGAACAGATACAGACATACCCAACTGGGTTTTATGGTTTTTATAATAATTAAATTATAGTACACACATTGTTCTAAAATTAAAGTGTTTTTTTAACTTGGCACAATATATAGGACATTTTCCTATATATATTTGCCTTAAATTATTTAGCAGCTGTACATGTAGCATTTATTTGTATGATTTTACCATGATTTACTTAAATGTTAATGAATTTTTAGGGCCTTGCTTACATAAAAATGCTTCAGTTAGTCTTACCAACACTGGTTATTATTCATCTTTAACATTTTTGCCCATTTGATAAATGGAAAATAGCTCATTGTTATAATTTGCACTTCTTTAGTGAAACTGGATATTATTATATTTTTTAGCATTTGTAATTTTATGAACTCCCTATTGTTTTGCTTATTTTTTTGTTTGGGTCATTTGAATCTTCTAATTGACAGAAGGTCTTTATATATTATAGACTAACTCATAATCTGCAAGTATTTTCTCACAATTTATTTTTCTTATAATATATTGATGGTGGAATTTTTTCTTAACAGAAGTTTTATTTTTTTCTGTTCTCAAATCTGCCAAGCATTTATTTATAGCTTTTGGGTTTGGAGTTATACTTAAAAGGGGTTTCTAAACTTTAATATTTTTAGCTTAACTATCTCTTAATTTAGTGATTTCTAATTAGAGGTGCATCAGAATAACTTAGGGGAATTTTTCAATGCGTATGCTGTGGTTTCTACTTAAGATATTCTTACTTGCTAGATCAGATTTGGGGTTCAGTTCTGTGTTTTGTTTTGAAGGGAGCGGAAGAAGCTCCCCTCATGATTCTGTTGTGAAACCCTGGTTAAAATCACAGCATGTAAAGCAGACTTCTTTTTTTCTTTGAGAGAATGATGGGAGTGATGCTAGTTGATTGAATTCCTGTGACAGGACTGGAGAATTAGTAAGGAGGGATTTCATGTACTTGATAAGAAGAAAAAATTATATATTGTATCCTGAAAATAATCAAGTTTTTAAAAAATCTTGAGCTAATTGTCTTAAAATGGTATATGGTCTTATAATAAATGCTAGGCAGTAGTTTAGGATTATAGAGTAATAGAAGCATAGCCAAATAAAATTATGAGAAAATTTAGGTGGATTATAATTGACCCTTCTGGAATTTGGCTACAGCTTTGGGGATCATAATTACAATGAAGTGAGCAGTTTGAAATATGTTCCCACTGTCGGGGAGAAGAGCATCTCCTGTGGTAAACCCTTGCAGTGGCACTTTCAGTCTGAAGTGAAATTCTGCTCCCTCCTCTAGAAAGAACCTCCTGGGTCATCTCAGCTGGGAAGCCTCGACATTCTTAAGAGGAGAGGAGAGAAATTTGGAAGAGAATGATTAGTTAATGTATTTGGTGAGTATAAGGTCATTGAGTAGGAACTGAGAGAAAGATCTTGAAGCAATCTGAGTCCCAAATAGACTCAAATGGGCATGTTTTCACGTTTGCAAAATCTTTGGAGGGATTATATATTTAAAAAGAGAAAAGCACAGTAGATAAAAATCTTATGATTAGTGAAAGGAGAATGTAGTAAGGAGTAATGCAGAATGGCAGCCCTTGGCAAATTCCTACTCCTCCTTCATGCTTTAGTCTTCCCCCAGCCTTCACGTCTGGGCTGGTGCCCACCTGGTACTGTACTTTGCCTGTGATGCCATGTATTACACTGCTTTGTAATTGGTTGGTTGTTTTTAAACCCCTACACTACAAGCTTCAAGAAGACAGAGACCATGTTTGTGTATTTGGACTCTCATTGTTGGTTGGGTGTATGGTAAGCGTTAATGTTTGATAACTGAATAAATAGGAGTCCCTTCTCCTTTCATCTCACTGCTTCCTTGTCTTGGCAGTTCTCTGAGATGTTGCTGGTAACCTCATTGTACAACTTGTCTTGGCTATTAAAATGTAAACTTTGCAAGCTGGTAATTGTTCAAGTTGAGTATTGGGTACAGGAAGGCCCATTATTCCTTTCCGAATAAAAATATTTTTTTTATTTTGAAAAAGACATTAACTTCTGAAAATAATTTTATGAAGAACAATTCTCATCTGATTGTAGGGTGGAGAGCATCTGATAGCTAATTTTGTCAAGCTCTTATTCTCAACTGGGAATAGTTTGTTTCTCAAACTAGAGTTCTCTGGTAGTTTGAGAACTCACTCTCAAACTACTGAGGTTCTTGAGTTATCTGCAAAAATACTTATTTTTAATAACCTTTTAAATTTTATGTAAGTATACCCTGGATCTTCTGGATGATCACATTATCACTGAGCCCTGGGTTCATTTTGGGGTCAATACCAGGTTATATTGCCTAATTGTTGTGTACTAATTAGAAGAGGACCTAATGACTATAAAGACACACTGTACAAATGAAGATTTTACAGTGTTTAAGTAGAGGAAAGAGGCAGGAATGTGTGCTGTATGAGTTGGTACCAATTCACATTGTGAATAGTGGTTTAGTTTTAAGCAGGATGACATTCCCTATCTCACTAAGTTGATATCTTTAATTTGCATATTTGCATGTTTTACATTTAATTTGTAAAAATTTAATATCTGGCTTTATAATTAACACTGGAAATTTGTGTGTGTGTGTGTAAAAAAGATTCACATTTGAGAAAAAGTCTCCTTAAATTCATAGGAATCAGTCTCTATTAATGACCTTTGAGGCCTGAGTTACAGGAGATTAGTGAGGGATATCTTTGGACTGGGAGGCTCTGTCCTTTCCAGTTACACTAGGTAGCTATAGAAAGATAGGAACCAAGCCAAAGGGAAATTTGACTTCAGACATTGTTTAAAGGTGTTCCAGAGCCAGGTTCTAGAGCAGTGATGGCGAACCTTTTGAGCTCGGCGTGTCAGCATTTTGAAAAACCCTAACTTAACTCTGGTGCCGTGTCACATACTGAAATTTTTTGATATTTGCAACCATAGTAAAACAAAGATTTATATTTTTGATATTTATTTTTATATATTTAAATGCCATTTAACAAAGAAAAATCAACCCAAAAAATGAGTTCACGTGTCACCTCTGACACGCGTGTCATAGGTTTGCCATCACTGTTCTAGAGCAAAGATAATCAAGTGTGGATTGTCAGAAGTATTATGGCTTGTAAAGGGTCAGGAAAAGAAAGGATCAAATAAGAGACTCTGAACTCCAGAGCTAGTTCTGTCCAAATAGTAACCAGTCGCAATAGATGCTCAGTAGCCACATGTGCCTAGTGCAGTGATGGCAAACCTATGACACGCGTGTCAGAGGTGACACGCGAACTCATTTTTTGGTTGATTTTTCTTTGTTAAGTGGCATTTAAATATATAAAATAAATATCAAAAATGTAAGTCTTTGTTTTACTATGGTTGCAAATATCAAAAAATTTCTATATGTGACACGGCACCAGAGTTAAGTTAGGGTTTTTCAAAATGCTGACACACTGAGCTCAAAAGGTTCGCCATCACTGGCCTAGTGGCTCCTTAACTATATTAGACGGCACATTTCTTTCCATCATCACGTGAAGTTGGACCTCGCTGCTCCAGAGGGAGCAACAGTGGAAGCAAGGTCACTGAGCTGAAAGATAAGAAGGGAAAGTTCTGTGTCTCAGACGTCCCTTGTTTTGATGATCTTGACAATTTTAAGGAGTCTTGCTCAGGTATTTGGTAGAATGATTTGTCAGGAGTTAAGGGGTTTGGAAGACCACAGAGTAAAGTGCCATTCTCATCACCTCATATCAAGGGTACATACTATCAACAAGATTTAATCACTATTGATGTTAACCTTGGTCACTTGGCTGAAGTAGTCAGTCCCTTTGTTTTAAAACTGACTTTGTGCTGTGCTGACAACTCACAAATTTATTTTCCAGCCCAGATTTTCTTGAACTCCAGATTCATATATTTATATATTCAACAGCTCAATTTGGAGCCAGCTCAAACATAAGATGGTCGAAACTAGACTCTTGAGTTTTCCTGTGCTCTCCAAATCTACACTTGCTGTAGTCCTCTTTTTTTCAATGAAGGCATTTCCATTTTTTCTAGTTGTCAGGATAAAAATCTTAGTGCTATCCTTTGCTCCTTGTCTCTCTCATCCTTATAGTATGTCAGGAAATCATACTGACTCTAGCTTCAAAATATTTCCAGAATGTGGCCACTCGACACCATCCTACCTCAGCCACCCGAGCCACCATCATCTTATACTGGATAATGGCATTGGCTCCTAATAGGTCATCCTGCCATTTCACCCTTGCCTCCTTAGAATCCATTTTCCACACAGCAGTTAGATTCATCTTTAAGATAACTTTACTGACATTTATAAACATACATAAAAATGCCCATATTGTGAGTTTGAATGAGTATTCAGAAACTGATCAACCTGTATAACCAGCATCCAAGCAAGAAATAGCACATTACCAGCAACTCCTCATGCTCCCCTCCAGTTACTCTTCCCCCAGGGGGACCACTGTCTTGACTTCTAAGAACATAGATTAGTTTTTCCTGTTTTTGTGCTTTATGTAAATGGAATAATACAATATATTTGAGTCTGTCTCCTTTTATGCAGCATTATATGTGTGAGAGTCATCATGATGTTGCATGATGTTGGTTTCTTCTCAGTGCTGTATACTCTTCTACTGTGTTAATATACCACAATTTATCCATTCTGCCATTGGTGGACATTCAAATAGTTCCCAGTTTTTGGCTATTATGAATTATGCTGCTATGAATGGTCTAGTGCATGTCTTTTGACAGGTATATGTATGCATTTATGTTGGGTATATACCTAGGAGTGAGAATTCTGTTTGTAGGGTATATATAGGTTCAGACTTAGTAAATACTTATTGCTCAGTAAATATTTGTTGAATAAATGAATGTATGCTATGGATAGAGAGAGAAGGCCAGAGAGGTTAAAAACTTCTGTGGCTGTACATTAGTGGAATAGCCAAGGCTAAATTGGCCAATTTAAGAAAGCTGAAGAATGGGATGACTTTAGAAAGTGTTATATTAATAGAATCAGAGCAACACTAATGAAAATAACTTCTAATATTATAGCTCCCAACAGCCATAAAGCATGGGAATTCCAGTCTTTTAAGCAATAGCAATGGCTCCAAGTCTCTGTCTCTACAAGTACAAAGTTTTTGCAGGAAAAAAAAAATTAATGTTAGTGATTTTTAAAAAGTATGTTTAGAAAGTTTAGGAAAATATTCTCTCTAGAACAAGGTATTTCTTTAACAGTCCAATCCAGAATATAGCAAGAGTATCACACAATTATATTTATTACTATTCTTAAATTACAGTCCATGTTAAGAACAGAAAAAGACCAAATTTTGCTAATATTTTCTAACATGAAAGGAAAATATGAAAGGGAGAATTTTCTTTCTGCGACAATTGGACAAAATTCCTGCTTTGCATAAGAAACCTTGATAGACCTTGAGAATTCTAAATTACTCTAGATTGTTTTGTCTGGTTTTCTTACGAATTTGAATAGTTGATTTTTCTTTCTGTCTGAGGCATGTTTTGCCTTGCCTCAATCTCCTGTTTAACTTAATTAGTAATCCTCTTCTGTATCTTAATATTTTGTCTGATACAGCCAAAAGTCTCAAAACAACACTGAGGACTCTCAAAGCTTCTTTATCTGCCAAGTTCCTCATCAACAGGGCTAGATATAGGAAGTCTCTGTGGTGCCTTGCTTCTAAGTGAATGGCCCTACACAAACCAGAAAATTGGTCTCATTTGAGTTCCCTGGTATTCTCTGAGTATATTCTTGGCTTACATATTACCCTGTAATACATATAAGATTCTTCCTTGGGTTCTTACTGGCTGCTCTTAGTCATATTTCTTCTAGCCATCAACTCCAACATCATGACCAAGTCATGAGCACCCAGAGGTAAGCCTTTTATGACTTATTCTGCAATAGAACATGTTTTTGTCTTGTGTTTATATTACCAGATCAGGTTATGGGATGAGTAGCTCTTTCAGCTACAATGTAATTAGTTAAGAACAGCTCATCAGGAGACAGTAGTAAAAGCAGGCTTGGGCGGGTTTCCTAGTTCTCTTAAACAGAGAACAAATACGCCTTGCCAACAGAAGAGAGACCTCCCAAATGGTGATGTTTGGCACGCTCAGGCTCTGCTGTATTATCCATCAGTTTGGAGACCCATATTTTTTAATATCTGTGATGCCATCTCTTTACTAAACTGTGCTTTACCCCTGGATGCTATTCAATGCCTGCCTTGGTTCACCTGTAGTGTTCAGTGGCTGTTTTGGTTTATAGGACACGAGCTAGCACTAATGTTCACCTGCCCTGTTTAACTTGGGGAAAATCGTCATGCTGTGCCACTGACTCTCAAAAATTACAAAGATAGTGCATTTGATTTAGATTTGAGTATAGGTGGTGATGGGTATTCTGTGAGACCTCTGAAGCCAGAACTAGAATCAATTTGGAAATTACAGGAAGTCAATTCCAGCTTAATATAAATAGAATTTCCAGTGAGCAGAGCTGTTTGAAATGTTCTGTATTGCCCCCAAATGTGTAGAATTATATTAGGGATGATTCAGCAGAAACTAGGTAAGTAAGTGTAGGGATTTTGTGTAGGAATTGAAGTATGGATAGGGTGGGCCAGATAATACACTGGTGGGATTTTTGATTCAGGCATAAATGTTCAATGGTTGTATATTAATGCACAGAAAGAAAACAAGCTGAGAAGACTATAGTGATGATTGGTTAGTCAGTGAACAAGGTGAAATTGTCAAGGGAGGGTGTTCCCAAAAGAGAAGCAGGTCAAATATGGAAGCCAATGTTTAAAAGATGGAAGCAGGAAATGGAAATGCTGAAGGAAGACATTCAGAGGAAAAAAACCATACTGTTTTCCACAGTGGCTATATACACCATTATACATTCCCACAGCAGGGTCCAAAGCTTCCAGTTTCCCCACATCCTCATCAGCCCTCATTGTTGTGTTTTTTTTATAGTCCTTATCCTAATGGGTCTCATTGTAGTTTTGATTTGCATTTCCTTAATGATTAGTGATGTTGAGCATCTTTTTTGTGCTAATTGGCCATCTGTATATCTTTGGAGAAATGTCTATTCAATTTCTTTGCCCACTTTTAGATCATGTTGTTTTATTGTTTGAGTTGTTAGAGTCTTTTTATTAAAAATGTATTCTGGATACTTACCCCTTATTAGATACGATTTGCAAATATTTTCTTCCATTCTGTGGGTTGCCTTCTCACTCTCTTGGTAGTGTCTTTTGGTATACAAAATCTTTAATTTTCATGAAATCCTATTTGTCTATTTTTTCTTTGGTTTCTTTTTTTAAATTTTTTATTAAGTCATTACATATGTGTCCTTATCCCCACATCACCCCCTAACCCCTCCATCTTTGGTTTCTTGTACCTTTGGTGTCACATTTAAGATATCAATGCCAAATCCAATGTAGTGAAGCTTTTGTCTATATTTCTTCTAAGAGTTTTATTCTTTTAGGTCTTGTTTAGGTCTTTGTTCTATTTTGAGTTAATTTTTGTATATGGTTTTAGGTAAGGGTTCAGTTTCATTCTTTTGCATGTGGATATCCAGTTTTCCCAGCCCCATTTGTTTAAAAGGCTATCCCTTTCCCCATTGAAAGGTCTTGGCACCCCTGTCAAAAATCACTTGGCCATAAATGCAAAGATTTATTTCTGGGCCCTCTAGTATATTCCATTCGCCTATATCTCTGCCTATTTGCCACACTGTTTTGATTACTGTAGCTTTATAGTACATTTTGAAATGAGGCCATGTGAGTCTTCCAGTTTTGTTCGTTTTCAAGATTGTTTTGGCTACCATATTAATTTTAGGATGGATTTTTCTATTTCTGCAAAAAGTATCATTGGAATTGCATTGAATCTGTAAATCACTTTGGGTAGTATGGACATTTTAGCAATATTAAGTCTTCTAGTTCATGAATAGGGGTTGTGTTTGTATTTACATCTTCTTTGATTTCTTTCAGCAATGTTTTGTAATTTTCATTGTACAAGTCTTTCTCCTCTTTGGTTATTTTCTACGTATTTTATTCTTTTTTATATTATCGTGAATGGATTTTTTTGGTAATTTTTTCAGATTATTCATTGTTTCTGTATAGAAATGCAAATGATTTTTGTGTGTTGGCTTTGTATCCTATTACTTTACTGAATTTATTTGTTCTTACTATTTTTGTGTAATCTTTGGGGGTTTATACATAAAATTGTATCATCTGCAAATGGATAATTCTACTTCTTCCTTTTCAGTTTGGATGCCTTATTCCTTTTTTATAGAGTAATTGCTTTAGGTAGAACTTCTAGGACTGTGTTGAAAAGATGTGCTAAATGTGGGTATCCTTGCTTTGTCCCTAATCTTAGAGGAAATCCTTTGAGTATGATATTTGCTGTGGGTTTTCACATATGGATTTTATTATATTACTAGTAGCCCTGCGCACGAATCCGTGTGCCAGTAGCTCACTGCTGCCCTCCTGTAGCTCTCTGCCTGCTGCCCCGCCCTCCTCTAGCTCCCCCTGGCCCCCCCTTCATAGCTTGCTGCCCTGCCCCCTCCTGTAGTTCTCCGCCACCCGCTTGTAGCTCGTCTTATTGACGATTCCTTTTATGTGATGATTCACTTCTCTCTTGCTGCTTTTAAGATTCTCTTTGTCACCCTAGCTGGTTTGGCTAAGTGGATAGCGGATCGGCCTGGAGACTGAAATGTCCCAGGTTCGATTCCAGTAAAGGGCTGATGCCTGGGTTGTGGACTCAGTCCCCAGTGAGGGGCGTGCAGGAGGCAGCCGATCAATGATTCTCTCTCATCACTGATGTTTCTCTCTCGCTCTCCTCTCTCTTCCTCTCTGAAATCAATAAAAAATATATTTAAAAAAAGATTCTCTTGGTCTTTTGAAAGTTGGTTATAATGTGTATTGGTGTGAATCTCTTTGAGTTGTTCTTGAAGACCTGAGGTTTGTTTAGCTTCTAGGATGTTTATATTTGTCTATTTCATTCAATTTGGTAAGTTTTAGCCACGATTTCTTCAAATATTCTCTCTTCCTTTCTCTTTCTCTTCTCCTTCAGGGATTTCCACGATGTATATGTTGGTCCGTTTGATTGTATCCCACAGTTTCCTTAAACATGTGAGTAATAGGATGAAAACAATTTGAGAGAGTTTATTTGAGGCAAAATCTTTTTATAAGGAGAGTTTCAGTAGAAGGCTGTTAATAATTAGGATTCATGAGTTAATTGATGGTGGTTATTCGTCTTACTATAGTTATAATGCTTTGGAAGTTTACAAAGATCATTGCCGTATGCATGTGACAGGGTGAAAAACAAAAATATAAAATTATTAGCATATAGTACTATCATCCTTTTCTCTCTCTTTCTACTCAGGGAAGTGATATCAGCCCTAGTTAGTGGTGAATGAACCAGAGAGGAGGATGGATAAAGTAGCGAGATGAACTTTTTATTCTAGGGGGCAAAGGCTAACAGAGAGGATAGGGCAGATTTGTTGGGGTGGAAGTGGGGGAAGAAATCTATGGCTGTTTCCTTGAGTGGTGAGACCTCATGGGATAGGATGTTCGAAGAGTATTTCTAGGCAGTAGTGCCCTGGGTTGTGTTATGCTTCCATAACGACTCCTGTAAAGAGATGCTAGGTTGTTTTAGTTTCTAAAGTCTTTTGTTTGGTGGGCAAGGCGTTGACATATCACAAGGTGTGACTATATCACTGTTCGGAAACTGGCATCAAGATTACCCAGTATGTTGTGATCATTAGCTTCTTTGTCACTCGGAGCAACTGCAGGAAATGTTTGGGGCCACAGTTATCATTATTTTCTTTAAGTCAGAGGACATTGAGGCTCCTGAGAGAATAAGAAGCCAAAGTTCAGAGTTCACTGGCTTCTTTCTGAGGCTTCAGTGTGAGGGCCTGAACTATGCAGCAGGTAATTCTGGACACTATTGTTAGGAACCCAGGTGTGCACCAGTTCACTTAATTGACTTAGAAGCTGAAATGGTGTGAGGCAAAGATAGGACCCTGAAACCCTGATCGTAGTAAGTGATAGTAATACTTTTGGACTGAAATCTGTGAATGTCCACAGGCCCAAAGGAAAGTTAATGGCACACATACAGTGAGAGTGCTTTCCTTCGACCACAAAGAACTCCTCTAGGTCTGCAGTTCTTTAAAAAGTTCTATTTACATATTTTTTTCTGAGAATTCTATAAAACATATGTACTTTTCCCCTAGAACCGTGGTCGGCAAACTGTGGCTCGCGAGCCACATGCGGCTCTTTGGCCCCTTGAGTGTGGCTCTTCCTAAGCCTTGGGAGTACCCTAATTAAGTTAATAACAATGTGCCTACCTATATAGTTTAAGTTAAAAAAATGTGGCTCTCAAAAGAAATTTCAGTCGTTGTACTGTTGATATTTGGCTCTGTTGACTGAGTTTGCCGACCACTGCCTAGGACAGTGATGGCGAACCTTTTGAGCTCGGCGTGTCAGCATTTTGAAAAACCCTAACTTAACTCTGGTGCCTTGTTACATATAGAAATTTTTGATATTTGCAACCATAGTAAAACAAAGATTTATATTTTTGATATTTATTTTATATATTTAAATGCCATTTAACAAAGAAAAATCAACCAAAAAAATGAGTTCTCATGTCACCTCTGGCACGCGTGTCATAGGTTCGCCATCACTGGCCTAGGAGAATGCACACAATTTGCATACAATTTTAGGGAATATTTAGGTTCTGTAGCCTACCTAGGACATCCAGTGGATTCAGCTCATTATTTGCTATCCTTACCAAGGTTGCTTGAATGTGTTCCATCATAAAATTCTCCCCATATTTTTCATCAACTGTTAGCTATACCTAAAAATGGCATTAGAAAAGTGATCATTCCACCCGTTATTAAAGACAAGATTCTTCAATCCAGCATCAAAACTATGTGGTAATTTGATCAATGAGATTGTTCTCCAGGAAGTGATGTTTTAACGATTTTTATGATCAACTTTTTCTCTTTAGTTGCATTAGAAGTCACCTGTGAATGAGCTCTTTGAAAGTGGATGATTTTATTTATTTTTGGTTAACCCTCACCTGAGGATATTTTTCCATTGATTTTTCAGAGAGTGGAAGGGGGGCGGGGAGAGAGAAACATCGATGTGAGAGAGACACATCACTTGATTGCCTCCTACATGAGGGGATTGAACCCGCAACTCAGGTATGTGCCCTTGACCAGAAATCAAACCCGAGACCCTTCGGTGTGCGGGCAGATGCTCTAACCACTAAGCCATGCCAGCCAGGGCACAAAGGGAATGATTTTGACTCCTAAAACTATACGAAGATCCTGGGTATAGGATTTAGAATAAGACTTACCCAAATAGTAGTAACCCTGGTTGTTAGATTACATTGGGTTTTATAATAAAGGTACTGTTCATTTTGTGTAGTTCAAGTTTTTTCTTGTTCTCTTGGCTTTTTTACATAGTAGACAAGTCTAATTTTAATTCTGAATATTGAGTTTTATTAGGTGAACAGTAATTTTAACAGCCCCCTCTTCACTAAGTAAGTTCTGTCTATATAGATAAGCAAACTTTCGTTGCTGAAGGCCTGGCAAAATGTCAGGGTGAGCAGGGGAACCTTCCACTATCTTTTCAGCCATCTTGAACCGTTCCTAAAGAAAGCTACTTGCCATTTAGGGCATGACTTTTGTCTTTTCTAAAAGCTTAGCTGTGGTCTTTTTCTTTTCATCCTTTTTTTTTTTTTTTTTTTGAGGCTACTTCAGCAAATGAGTTTTATTTTTATTAGGCTTGTTGTATGTTAGGGAAGAAAAATATTTGCTTTATGTGGGTTCTTAATTGAAGTGAGTCACGACTAACTGCAGTAAGAAATGAAGCACTTAAAGATACTTTGGGGGTTTTTAAGTGTCTTCTTTACTCATTTGTTGAACTGTAGGGCTCCTGCTTCATTAAAGATAATTAGTGACTGTATGAACAGTATTATTTAATAACAGTTGTAGCAGCCCATTTCACGTTCATTAAGCTTTTAAGTAAACAGAGGGCTGTGCCAGTGAATGAGGTGAGGATAGAACAAGTCTAATTCCTAATCTAGAACACATCTCACTGACCCTTTATACCAGTTTTTTTAATGTAATCTTTATTATTATTTTTTAATCCTCACCCAAGGACATTTTTTTCCATTGCTTTTTAGAAAGAGTGGAAGAGAAGGCGGGAGGGGAAGAGAGAGAGAAAAATTGATGTGAGAGAGACACATCGATGGGTTGCCTCCCACACTCACTCCAAGTGGGGCTGGGGATCAAACCTGCAACCCAGGTAGGTGCCCTAGACCAGGAATCAAACTCTCAACCCTTCCGAGCATGGGCCAACACTCTAACTACTGAGCCCCCCCAGCAAGGGCTGTAATGCAGTCTTGAGTGTAATTTTGATGCTTTTCTATTCCCTTCTTTTTGATTTGTGAGATGTGTGTGACCTTTCCTTAATATGTGATGCCTTGAATGGTTATTTGAGGGTGTGGAACTTTATTGTTGGAGAGTAAGATGAGATATCCCCAAGAGTGAGACCCTTAAAGATACTTTCGGGTTTTTAAAATGTCCTCTTTACTCATTTGTTAAACTGTAGGACTTCTGCTTCATTGAAGATAATTAGTGAGTGTATGAACAATATAATTTAATAACACTATAGCAGCCCCCTAGAGTTCATGTTCATTAAGCTTTCAAGTAGACAGAGCACAATGCCAGTAAAAGAGGTGAGGCTAGAACAAGCCTAATGCCTATCATGGTGTAGATGTGATTTCAGGCACTGGGGTGGTGCTCGATGCGTCCATCCTTATATCTGCAGAGTAGTTTTCCCTGCATCAAGGAAGCCCCTTAGGGCTTTATCTAGTGATGGAGCAAAGGACATTAGCATGGGCTGGCTAACCGCATCAATATGCATAATTGACAAGCTACTCAATACTTTTAAAGATAAGTACTTTCCACTCTTTTCTGTGGCTATCAAATGTAACTTCATGTAAATATTAACTATATTGTATTATTTTCAGGCCTCTCTTTTGTTACAGAAAAAGTAACATGTATATTCTGTTATACAGGAAATAATGTATAACCCTTCATGTACATATGCTAACTCAAAGTGAACAAATTTAAGGAAACTGAAAAATACTGCCTTGCCTCTAGGTGGGTTGGCCTTTAAAACACTATAAATGGGATGAATAGTATGTAGCCCTTTAAAAAACGGATGAGATAGGCACCGAAATTGAAAAGGAAGTAAAACTATATTTGCAGATGACATGATCTTATATAAAGAAAATCCTAAGTAATCCACCATAATACTTTAGAATTAATAATGAGTTCACCATATGGCAGGGAGGGTACAAGGGAGTCACTTGTATTTTATACTTTTATACTGAACAACCCGACAGTCAAATTAAGAAAACAGTTTTATTTACAATTGAACAAAATATTCAGGAATAAATTTAACAGAATTGTAAAACTTGTCATCTGCAAACTACATAAAACTGTTGAATGTCCAGAATAGGCAAATCTATAGAGACAGAAAGTAAACTAGTTCTTGCCTAAGGGTGGGGGTAAGGGGTTGGGAGAAATGGGAGTGACTGCTGATTGTATGGGTTTCCTTTTGGGGTGATGTAAAAGTTCTGGAATTAGATAGTGGTGATGGTTGTGCAACTATGTGAATATACTAACACCTATTGGAGTCTATACTTTAAATGGGTGAAATGCATGGTATGTGAATTATATCTCATAGTTTTTTTTTAAAGGGGGGGATAAGGTAGAGATAAAAATAATTGACATGAAAATATATGTATAGCTTAACGATATAAGAGTAATACATGTTTCTGGTTAATTTTTTTTTCCAAACAAGTTTTGTTTGCATCTCATCTACCTAAGCTAGCTAGGTTCATATTCTGTTTAGGAACTTTTTGAAAATGGGAAATATTATGGTAATTGATAGAATAAATTTTGTTTTAGTTTGTTTTGCATGTAAAATAGCTTTTAGAATTAAAATGTTTTTATTGAGCTATCAGAAGAATTTACTTAGTTTTTGCATGGTCTCCAGTATCATTCAGAAGTTTCTCTGAAGCCCTTGGGAGGTTACCACTAGGAATAATCTCCCGGTTTTCCTCCACAAAAATTTGTAAAATATTTTTTAAAAATTACTGTCCTTTGTATAAAGTAAGAATGAGAAACTCAGTAGAGTAAACAAAGGAAAATAAGCATTATAAATCTCATCTCCCACAGATAACTATTTTTAGGATTTTGGTATATTTCCTTCCAGGACATTCTTTTAGAAATAACAGATCCATTGAGATATAATTTATACTGTACAGTTGATCCATTTTAAGCTCCCAGTACTTTCTAATGAACTTTCTAATGAACTTCTGTATAATGTATATACAAAAACCACACAAATATGAGCACGCTGCTTGGTGGGTTTTCCCATCCATGTCAAACAATGCAGGTCGAGAAACAGTAACCAGAAGGGAGTACTGTGCCCATGTCCCATTAAGGTTCGAGTTTCTTCTGTTTTTGTACTTTATGTAGAAGAAAACACACAAGATGTGTTTTTTTGTTCTGCTGCTTTTGCACCACATTAAATGTGTGAGTTGCAATTGTAGAGTGTTCCTTCCCATTGCTGAGTAGTGCTCCATTTTGTGAGTGTACCACCACTTGCTCTGCTGTTTGTGCGCTCTCCTTGGAGGTGACCAATGTTTTGTTTTGCAACCAGTGTTATTAATTCTTGTATATCTGTCCAGAAATGCACAAATAAAATGTGTATTTATTTTCCCCTTTTTACATATGATAGCGTGTTATACATGTTGTATGCATATTTTTATGTTTTGCTTTTCTCAATATATCTTACATAGTTTCATATTGGTACATAAAAAACATTCTCATGCTTTTTTTATGGCTGTATCATATTTATTGTGTGGATTTAGCATAACTGATTTAACCAGTCTCCTATTAATGGATATTTCAGTGTTTCCAAACATTTTACTACTAGTAATAATACAACAGAGGCTTTCCTTTTTCATACATCATTTTATACTTGTGTAAGTTTACCTTGTAAATTCCTACTAGTAAGACTTGCTGAATCAAGGGATATCTGGATTTGTAAGTTTGTTAGATTTGGCCAACTTGTCCTCCAATGCAGTTAAAGTAGTTAACACTTCCACCAGCAATATATGAATGAGAAATTTTGTGTTATAATTTCCTAGGTATCATTGATAACGTTTAAGCATTTATGTGCCACCCTAACCGGTTTGGCTCAGTGGGAAGAGTGTGGGTCTGCGGACTGAAGGGTCCCAGGTTTGATTCCGGTCAAGGGCATGTACCTTGGTTGCGGGCACATCCCCAGTAGGGGGTGTGCAGGAGGCGGCTGATCAATGTTTCTCTCTCATTGATGTTTCTAACTCTCTATCCCTCTCCCTTCCTCTCTGTAAAAATCAATAAAATATATTTTAAAAAATTATGTGCCTACTTGAGTGATCAAAATCTTGACAAAAGTATCAAGTATATACTTTTTGTTAGTGGAATAAAAGTTAAGATTTAAAAAAATTTTTAAGTTAAGATTTATTTTAAATCATGCTCTAAAAATAATGGTTCAGTGTAGTTTGGTGGATAAAATATTAGACATTTTTTAGAAGGAATCTGAAACCTAATAGGCACCATCATAGTCATACATTAATATCTTATATTGTTACATCTGAAGTGTTGGTCTAAGTTTTGGGTGCAGTAATACAGGAAAAACATGATTGAGTTGAGGATGACATGGACTAAAATATAAGTAGTCCCATTTGGAAATATAAATGACAATGAGTGAGGGTAGAATATGAAAACTAAATTTTATAAAATCATGAAAAATATGAATGTGGCACATAGCATTTTAATGAACATGTGTTAGAATTTTAGAATTCATGGGTATATGGGACATTTCAAAAGAAGTGGGTGGCCACTTGTGCCAGAGCAAATTCAAGATGGATCAACTGTAGAATACATTTTTATATTCTCAATTGGGAACAGTCATTTGAAAATTACACAAAATCCAGAATTTATGAAGAAAAAGATTGGCAACCAATTAACTATGTTAAAAGGCAACCACAGATTAGGATAAATGCAAAACAAATGATAGCACAAAATAATTAATTTACAAAGAGCTTTTATTTTTATTTTTTAAAAGTTTTTTGTTTTTTTGAGGGAGAGGGCGAGAGATGGGCAAGGGGCGAGGCGAGAAGAAAGAGGAGGGAGAGAGAGAAAAACATTGATGTAAAAGTGGAACATCGATTAACTGCCTCCTGCACACCCCCTACCAGGGATTGAGCCCACAACTGGGGCATGTGCCCTGACCGGGAATTGAACCAACAACCTTTAGGTGTGTGGGACAACGCCCAACCAGCTGAGCCACACTGGCCAGGACAATCTTCAAGTTCTTTATAAAATATGGACAGTAGTTCATAAGGCCCTCTATTCTATAAAACAGTGATGGCGAACCTATGACACGCATGTCAGAGGTGACATGCGAACTCATTTTTTTGGTTGATTTTTCTTTGTTAAATGGCATTTAAATATATAAAATAAATTTCAAAAATATAAGTCTTTGTTTTACTATGGTTGCAAATATCAAAAAATTTCTATATGTGACACGGCACCAGAGTTAAGTTAGGGTTTTTCAAAATGCTGACACGCCGAGCTCAAAAGGTTCGCCATCACTGCAAAAAGAAAACATTTGAGTAAGCTACTAGAGTCCTGTGAAGGGAGGACAGAAGCCCAGGGAATGTTTGTTAGCCTTTTTAGGTCTCAGTTTTGTGATAATATAAAGTGGAATTAATAGTCTCTTGGATAATTGTTATATACAAATACAGTGCCTGGCACACACAGGCCTGCAGTAATTGCGAATTATTACTATTACTGCAGTCATGCAGTGTCTGTTGATGGAATTGTAGGCTGTGTGGACTTAAGCTGTACTCTAAGGGAAGGAAGTCTCCTAACTTGGTGAGTTAGATAGTTTTGCTCTGAAAGGTCATTAGTAGAAGGCAAGCACGGCACGGGGTACACTCGGTGAAGTGTGACGGTGGGATGCCAGAAAAATTGGGGTTTACAGTAACAGCCCCCTTATCCAAGCAGAAAACAGAGTATGACGCAAGCAGTGCTTTCTAAATGGCTCTGAATGGAACAACCTACCAGGAAAATTTTCCATCTAGAGTCCTGTTAATTAACCCAAATGAGACCACACTGCTGGGAAATCCAAGAGCAATGGAAAATAAAAAGGGCGCCCTTGCATTGAATGGGTTAAGACTGTATTATACTTTAATTCAGAAACAAGTTTTGGTGGTTGAAAAAAAGTTAAAGTAATTAATTCTGCAGTAAACTGTGTTAGATTAAATTTATTGAGGGGAAATTCATAATTCTGTATAGAACCTCTGTAATTCTAGATCTGCGGTCTAGATTTTGATTAAGTGTTACTATCCAATCCTGACAAAATTGCCTTAGTACAATTTGGACCTTGAGAAACTCATAGAGTAAGTAAAAACCATTGTAAGAAATAACATTTTTTCTATAAATTCTGAGGTCTTATTTGTATTGGTCCTTTTATCTTTGCTCCTGCCATTTATCACGTTAACACACGACTTAATAGCTAGAATTTTATACTAGTCAGTTGAGGCAGTGATCTCATTATGTCATTTACCATTCTCTATCTCCTGTATTTCCTGTACACTGAAAATTAGATCCAAGTTCTTGGTTAAAGTTTTTGGCAAGAACACTTTATAGAGGATGAAATATACTTCAGAGTACATCACTCATGTGCTGGTTGTCCACCATTAATGATGTTAAATTTGATAACTTGGTTAAGGTGGTGACTGCCGATTGTCCCCATTGTAAATATATGTTTTCCCCTTCCACGTATTTTCACAGTAATCCGTGGAGTGATACTTCGGCACCACGTGAATATCCTTTTCTGGATTGACCTTTCCCCTAATGGTTTCAGCAGCCATTAAGGTTCTTTTCCTGAATCAATTTATTTCCAAAGGCATTGCAAAGTAGTATTGGCGTTCTTCTGATATAGGACCAAGGCATTTTCTCTGAGTGTAGATTCACTGGTTGGTGTTTCCTGTAGTGGTATGTGAATCACACTCAAAATATATCTTCTCGCCCTAACCGGTTTGGCTCAGTGGATAGAGCATCGGCCTGTGGACTCAAGGGTCCCAGGTTTGATTCCAGTCAAGGGCATGTACCTTGGTTGCCGGCACATCCCCAGTAGGGAGTGTGCAGGAGGCAGCTGATCGATGTTTCTCTCTCATCGATGTTTCTAACTCTCTATCCCTCTCCCTTCTTCTCTATAAAAAATCAATAAAATATATTTTAAAAAATATATCTTCTCTGACTTTTCTAAATCTTCTCTCAATTGAGTTTTCTTTTTAAATGGAATAAGCAATATAAAGCATTTTGAAGCAATACTAGTGCAGAATCTTGCTATATTTTTTCCTTCGTAATTCTTTTGCCCACTGCTAATTCAGTATCAGTTTTTCTTAAGCAGCTTGCTTTTACGGATTCCAGAAAATTCATCATAGTTTCCATAGAAACCACAACTCTTTAGTCTCATCAATTTCTGTAATATTTAAATTGCATAATTGTAGCATCAAGGAGTGATATTGCGAACAGGTTTGGGAACAAAAATAACCAATTGTTAGTAAACCTCTACTTCTTCTAAGGGAGTATGCAGAGGACTAGAGAGCAGCCTACTAGCCGAAGGCATTTAGTGTGCTGGGGCCTCAGTCATTGCTTTACAGGGAGAGTGGAGTGTGTGGTGAACCAGCATGTTGTTACATGGAGGTCACTTAAAAGATAGTCTATCTTATTGTAATTTACTTGCCTTGTCTTCCCCACTGTCATGACTCCCAGTTCCTTGACAGTAAAGACTAGTTTTATTTGTATGTTTTTGTTGTAATCGTTAGTGTTTTGTACAGTGCCTAGCATATAGTGAGTGCCCAGTAAAAATATTTGTTGAATGAATCCATGACCAGCACCAGAGGAGACTATATTGACCTCAAGTGAATTCTGATCTTATAGTAATCTTCACAATATCTTTGCAAACGTCAGGGTTTGTATGATCATTGCATATAATTTATTCTTTCATTGGTTTTTCTTCTCATTCTCCTAGTCTTTGAGTCTTTCTCTGCTTTGTGCCAACTTCCTTCAATTTATTGAGCATTGCAAGCTACCATGTGTTTATTCTCTTTCCATTTTCCTGACAAAAATGCAAAAATGTAAGTTTTTCTGCAATGACACTATCACAAAGAGAGAAGAGAGTCCTAGGAAAATACAAAGTAGATCCTTAGTTCTCTATTCTAGAGCTTAATCAATCCCAGGAACTGAAGTCTTCTGTTTCTTCACAGAGGAAATATGACAAAGGCAGTGGCTGTACAAGCTTCCTTCATGGGCCGCCCTCCCCACTGCCTCATCCAGTAAGCGGGAGCAACTACTTCTAGAGGTGAGAGGGGAGGGAGGACAATCTCCATAACCCATTTGATCCACCTAGCCGCAAAATTTTGGTGTTGAGAGAGTGAACAATTTGTAGAGTTGCTATACTGAAGAACTTAAAAGAAAACAAGCCTACATAGGATTGAATGGTCAGGTGATAAAAATGATGCTCTTTGATAGAAGTCTATAACCTATATTCTGAAAGAAGCTACTTATAGCTGAATAATCCTCATGATCGCAAGGTCCTGTTTCTATAGATATTAAAAGGTATTATATGTGTACATTTAAGATTATTTTTAACTTCCAGAACCAGGACAAACTTCATCAATAATATATCATTATCATTTATTGATTAGTTAGTATGTGCTAAGCACTTCGTTAAATTCCACATTTTTCATTCATTTTTAATTTTTATTTTTTTAAATTTTATTGATTTCAGAGAGGAAGGGAAAGGGAGGGAGAGATAGAAACATCAATGATAAGAGAGAATCATTGATCGGCTGCCTCCTGCACGCCCTCTACTGGGGATCAGTCCCGCAACTCGGGGCATGTGCCCTTACTGGGGCTGGAACCATGATCTCCTGGTTCATAGGTCAATGCTCAATCACTGATCCTTGCCAGCCAGACCATTCATTTTTTAAATAGTAACCTTAGGATTTATCTCTGTTTTACAGATGATTAAAGTGAGAGGCCAAGAGAGGGTAAATGACTTGTCCTCGATCACACAGCTAATATGTAGCAGAACCAAAAGATCCAAACCCACCTGTCTAATTTTAGTTTAAGCCCTTAAGCCCTGACAATATACTCTAGGGTCCCATCACTAACACTGCTAAAAATTGTGACTTTTGGTGAGGGATCAATGACCAAGGATGACTTAGATCTTCTGAATGTTATGTCAGGAACCAGTAGACAGTTGAAGTACCTTCTCCCAGAAACCTTAAAACATGTTATTTTTACTGAGGGGCAGGCATACTTTTAAAGATGTTTACATAATCAGTAAATGAATGTTGAGTTCTTTTGAACATTCATTCATTCAGTAAGCTAAATGCTTTTTATTTTTCTTGACAAGCCATATTTGAATATCTGAGTCTCAGTTTTCAGGCTGAATTCATGTTGTATATTTAAGAAGACAATGAAAATTCTTTAAAGATATTCTCAAGCTCAACAGGAAGGAGCACAGAGTTTGATTTCTACTTGTTTTTCAAGCTGGCTTCATTTGGAGACAAACTCTATTGTAACTTTTCTAGAATTTGGTGCCAATTGGAGTAAAAATAATAAAATCAGTACAATTAACTTAAATAGGAAATGAGAGTCTTTTATGTACAAGGCCTTAGCTTAGGTAACAATTGGCCACTCTTCTGGGAAACTTGCTAAAATTACAGACAACCGGCAGTTACTGATTGGCCTCCTTTATTGCATTGTGTCCCAGGAAGAAAAACAATGTTTTGTGATAAGAGCTTGCAGAGATAATACCATTTTTTCTAATCTTCATCCCCCTTCCTATTTTCTTATGATTAATTTGAGCTATTTATTCAGCATTTATTGAGCATATTATATACCAGGCACTGTGCTTGCTCCTGAGGCTTTAGATATGAAAGAGAACTCTTGTCTTCAAGAATCTCACAGTATAGTAGAGGAAAGAACACATTATCACACAGAATAATAAATGCTCCGATGGAGTTAGTAAAGGCTCTATGGGAGCAGAGACAGGACAGCCAAGCCAGCTGGCATAGGTGAGGCCAGGACGACTTCCAGGGTGAGAGGATACTTGAATTGCATCTTTGAGGAAGAATAAGGGGAGGAAGGTGTTCTTGGCAGAGGGAACCATGAAATGGTGTATCTAGATTGGAGAATGGCAAACAGTATGGCACGAAATGAGCAAAGACGTGGGAGATGAAGCTGGAGAAGGAGCTTCGGATCATGTCAGATGGGCATTGTAGGCTATACCATAGCATTTACTAGTAGACTATGTAATTGAAAGCCATTAAAAAATTTCAAGTAGGGGAATAACATGTTCAGGTTTGCTTAATAGGAAGATTACTGTGGCATCAGTGAGATGTCTTTGGAGAAATTGTTAAAGTTAGAAGAAGGTTGTTGCAGTTCAGAAGAGAAATAACAGAGACATGTATCTAAGGTGAGCTGGTCATGGGGATGGAGAATATGGGAGAGATCCAATAGATACTTAGGAGGTAGTCTTAAATTTAAAACTTAACACAGTGTTCTGGAACCAGTTTGTCATAGCAGGGTGACATTAGAGGAAAAGGAGGAATCTAAGATGACTCTCGCCTTCACATTTGATGTGCTGGTGCCATTAGGCAGCAAGAGGAGCAGAGTGGAGGGACAGGTTTGGTCAAGATGATACAGTTTGGGATGTGTTGATCTTGAGATGCTTGTGGGACAGTAAAGAGAACCAAGTAGGCAATGGGGATATTTTTGAATCTGAAGTTTAGGAAAAAATATTGGACTGGGGATGGTACTAGTATATAGATTTGAGAGTTTTCATTCTATGTGTTAATGTCTGCTTATGTTATAGTTACTAGACTAGTACGTAGTGAAAAACAGATTTACCGTAAAGCTAATTAAGTAAAGCTAAGTGCTTCACATGCATGGGCCTTGCCAAGGGCCCTCACAAATGTGTCCACATGGTTGTGCTTTTTTAAAATTGCAAAATCCAGATGTTTTATACAATTGGTCAAAATTGCTCTCTTGCCACTTCAAATCACTCTCCCACTATTGTTGTGTCTGGTGATGGTGAAGTGGTCCCAGGTGATTTTGGGAATCCAGCTGTGGAAAGTGAGCTGGGGATACATTTAGTTTGGGTTTGCAGTCACTTCAGTGGATAGTTATTGCTGGCCACCCAGTGAGGTAATGCTGTTGAGAAATACTCCTGCCAGCCTACCCAGCCTACCCAGGACTGTGCCAGCCTACCCAGAACTGTGACATAAAAGTACAGGACCAGCATCGTGTTGAGATAGAATATGTCCTAACATCTGGAATCATGGAAACGGAAAAGGGTGAAATGTACAAAGCCAGAAACTGATTGGCAGAAACACTTTACACTCATCTGATTTCATCTTCGCCGGAAGGGCAGCCTGATACAGACAGACATGTAAAGAAGTGTATTTGGAATGGGACCCCAGGCAGCAGGAGTTCAGGACAAAGGGAAGTGAAATGGGAAGGGGGCGGGGGGATGGGGGGGAGAAATTCCAGGATGTGACAGCACATTGGATATGGCACCAGCTGAGGGCCAAGGTGTTCTGTCCTACCCAGGGCCTTTCCAGGAGCCTTCCCAAGTGCTCTCAGAACTGTCCACTGAGAACAAAAGGGAAAGTACCCTCCCACGGGCATTAATTCCTAACATATCCCCATTTCTGGATTGCATACGCATAACTACAGAGTGGGTTTGGGGAGCAGTGAGAAGTACATTGAGCTGCCGTGGGCTGGCCGTCCGCTTCCACTGATTGCACGGGCAGAACCCAGTCCAAGCCTGTGTGGACAGGTCACTGCGGTGGTGGAAGGAGGAAGCCATGGGGCCTGGAGGATTTTGTGGTGGCGCTTAAGAGGCATTTAATGTTGACAGAGATTCTACTCATTCATTCCTAGTCAAAGTAAACATTCTCTCTGGTGAAGATTACATACAGGAGAGCAGTGTATATAGTTATAAATTACATTCTTTTTTCCCTTTTGATGAGAAGCACACAAATAGAATTACTCTGTAAGACACAAATTGTAACTGTAAATTGCAGCCAACATGCTACTGTTAATTTCCCCCCCGAAATGCTTATGTATATACAATTATACAAATGTGATCATATTATGTTTATTATTCTAGTGTTTTTCTTACTGTATTTGGGTAATGTTTCATGAAAATAGGGAAAAACTTTTCAAAAGTCTGTGTAGAGCTTTGATTCTTCTTAAATGCAACACAGCATACCATTGTATGCTGCCATTGTACGGCTGTACTAAAACTTATTTAACCGGCGTCTATTGGTGGACATTTAGGTGGTGATTTTTTTCTCATAGAAATAGAAAAACTCGCCTTTTATTTCCTACACGTTTTTCAGAGATACTGGCGGGGCGGGGAGAGGAGGATAATGGGAAGGTGAGAAGGAATTGTGAAGGAATTTTTTACAGAGGATGTTTGCTTTGTCAAGTTAACCGATTGCATCTTTTCTCCTCTACAGTGATAATGAAGTATTTACTCTTCTGTTTCTAGGACAGGAAACAGACAAGTAAAGTACTAGGACTTTTATCTCAGGACAATGAGTGAAACCTCAAATTATCCATGCTCCCTTCATTTTTTTTTAAAGTTTCTTGTTTGCAGAAAAATTAAAGGTGGGATTAATATATTAGATAAGAATTTGAACTAGATAACTTTAAATTTTCCCTCCAACTCCAGGACTCAGTGACTTTTAATAATTTTGATAGCCCTTTTTCCTCATATCACATGATTATTAATTATATAATAATATATTATTAACTTATGTTAACTGTATCCTAATATATATTAACATTTCCACATGCTCATTCCAACTTGAAGGCATCAGGAAGGTCTTCATGAAAAGAGGAGATTTGAGTGAGGAAAGAGGATAAAGTCTTTTTTCTTTTAACAAATCCACCCTTAGTTTCTCCTTTAAGCAAGTTTAAAAGGAACGGATCACCTCACCCTTCTCCTTAAAATGCCTGTTCCTGCCCTGGCTAGGTAGCTAAGTTGGTTGGAGCATCCGCTCATACACCAAAAGGTGCCCGGTTTGATTCCCTGGTCATGGTGTGAATGGGAGGCAACCATTGGATTCCGCCCCGCCCCCCCTCAAAAAATCAATAAAAACATACTCCCAGGTGAGGATTACAAAAATAAAAATGCCTTCTCCTAAAGCAAATATATGGTGTGGTTTGATCACATCATCTAGACTTCAATAATTATTGTTCACTGTGGCTATCATAAGAGAACTGTGTTTTTATGCATGACTTTGTGTAACCACCAATCTTGTCTACTTGTGTTGTAGAAATCATCCAAGAAATTAGTTTAGTTGAAATTAAGAGCTTTGGATTGCAAAACAAAGTTCTAAATGATTACTGATCCAAAAACTAAGACATGAGGAAGGAATGGAAGAGAAAATTATAAAATTAAAAGACTGATATTTAGTTGTAACAGCAGAAGTATACTTCTCTGTTTAAAATCTCCTGTTACTGGATATGTTGGACTGTTACTAATCTGTTGGACTATTACCTCATTAGTATAGTCAGTCTTCCATCCTTACAAAGGCTACAAGTCTAAAGGAAAGACAAAAATAGACTCATTGGTTCCAAAATAAACCCCCCAGTTCTATAGAAGAACTACCTGTCCCTTGGGAAAGATGAGAAGGTTCCCATCATCTCAGCCTGAAAGCCATCTTTTGTCTTAGCCATGTTTTCCATTGCTGGCCATTTGCTAGGAAAACATTCCAGCGAGTGTCCAGTGAGTGCTGCAGACCACCAAAAAAGATGAAGTGGAGATGCCCGGCATGCCTCACTATTTATAAGAAACTATTTCTCCAAAAGATGGGAAAATTCAAGTCTTTAAATACTCTGGGAGAAAGGAATCATGGAAAATCTCTTCAGTGTCTGCTCTGTTGGTTCACAAGATTTTTCTCACAAATCACTTGGATGGGACATTAAGCAAGTCACAGAACGACTGGAATCTTCTATGAATTGACTCACTTGGGTTTCTGGCTGAGGTATCTGACAGCAGGACTGAGGAAGTAAGACAGAGAACAAGCTGGTGTGGGATGAGGCGGGGGCGGGATGTGAGCCCATCCACTGTTTGTTGGTCTGGAATCCCGACCTGGATGGGAGGACCACAGGGCTGTCTTTAATAGGGTAGGACACTTGGATGCATTGAAGTGAATAATCTGGCTTCTTGTCTTTTGAATCCAGCCACAGTTTAGTCTAATCTTTTTTGTTCCAAATGATTATTTGCTATTCCTACGAGGAGATTCATTGAGGGGGTCTCTTTGGCACAGTATACATATATTAGCTTGTCTTCATAAGACAGTCATTCATTGTCTTGAGTTTGGGAAGTGAAAACATAATCTAACCCTAATTTTCTCTTGGTATCTGCTTTCCGAGTCCCTTTGTGTCTGAGTCTGTCAGTCATGGTTCAAAAGCAAAACCAGGACAGACACACACACAACAGTCATTAAGGGATTTATTGTAAGGAACAGGCTTATGTATGTAATTGTAATCTAAGAAAGTCCAAAGTCCCTACGACAGGCCATCAGGAGGGAAGATCCTAAATAGGCTGGAATCCCAAGACATGGTCTGCTGTGGTCAGGTAGAACGTCTCCCTCAGAGATGGAAGGAGACGTGACTTGGGGTGGTGAACACACGATACGATATACAGATGATGTATTCTAGAATTGTACACCTGAAACCTATATAATTTTATTAACCAATGTCACCCCGATAAATTCATTTTTAAAAGGCCTTCCAGCTGAGTATAAGCCAGTCCCACCCAAGATATCCTTATTTAAAGTTAACCCATTAGGGACTTTATATCCACAAAATCCCTTCACAGCAGCACCTAGATTAGTGTTTAATTACTGGGGACTGTTACCTATCCAAGTTCCATCAAAAATCCATCACAGAGTCCGGTTTGGCTGAGCGGGTAGAGCCATCCTGTGGATTGAAGGGTCCCAGGTTCAATTCCAGTCAAAGGCATGTACCTTGGTTGCAGGCTCAATCCCCAGCTCCAGCTGGGGCATATATGGGAGGCAACTCATCGATGTGTGTCTCACCACTGTTTCTCTCTGTCTCTCCCCCTCCCTTCCACTCTGTAAATAATAATAATAATAAATTAATTAATGGAAAAATATCCTTGGGTGAGGATTAACAACAACAACAAGAAATCCACCACATTATGAGAAGCCAGAGGAGCTGCCTGGGAAATTATGCTGCCACAGAGGTCTCTCTACAGACATTC
Organism: Myotis yumanensis; assembly: GCF_028538775.1. Classification (NCBI taxonomy): domain Eukaryota; kingdom Metazoa; phylum Chordata; class Mammalia; order Chiroptera; family Vespertilionidae; genus Myotis; species Myotis yumanensis. Next base: position 16,822,619 of record NW_027223764.1, on the reverse strand, counting down.
ACTAAGTCACGGTGGGGTCTCTGCTGCTCTCCCAAAACAGTGCTGCCTGAGCACTCAGGTAGCAACCTGCCATGGGTGTCGCAGCCGGGAAGCCTGGTCCTCTAGCCTTGCCAGGATTGGACTCCATTTTTGAGTTTTCAAACTTCCAGTAGAACAAGTTTTTGTTGATTAAAAAGTGTTTTCCCATTGATTGCCATTTTGTGAGCTTTTTAATATTTGCTTAAACTTTAAAGCTAAGAGCCATTGCCAGTAGAAAACGAAGCATGTATTTCACCAGAGAAGTTATTAAAATGATCTGTTCTGGAGGGAGGGGGAAGTATTTGTGGCTCTAAAAGGGATCCTTGTGGGGATGGAAGTTTGGTTGTGCAGTAGCATTAGTGTCAGTATCTGCTGGAGTTCTATAAGATGCTACCATTAGGGAAAATGGTAAAAGTACACCAGGTCTTTGTTACTTCTTACAACTGCATAAGAATGTACAATTATCTCAAAACAAAAATTTTAACTTAAAAATGTTTCATCTTTTCATAATGTAAATTATTTTCTAATTCATGTTTTTTAAAAAATAACCACAAACAAACATGTTTTCTTAAGGAGGTGGACATCTCTATATACTAGCCCTGTGCTGGGAATAAAGTACATAATAATGTTTGAGGACTGGAAGAAAGTATGCCTGATGGGAAAATTACAGGTGAGTGTAGAGTTTAATATAAAAGTGTTTTTGTAAAAATCGAGGCTTAATTCTTAGATGAAATATGGGGCATGCTGTAAAAAGATAGTATGTCCACTCTAATGATAACTGAGAGAAGTTATGGTTACAAATTCAAAAATAATGTGGAGGTAGTTTAGGACAAATAAAATGTAATTTTAGCCCAGAAAATTGTATAGATTGAAAATAAAAATAGGTTCAAAGGGTTTAGGTAAATTTGTGGATTCACTCAGTAATATTTGTGTGCCTACAATGAGCCGAGCAGATATCTTTAGTTTTAATATACTTCACACTTTAACATAATTCCTAACATGTAAATGTTGATGTCCTTGAAGGCAGCCATACCTTCTCTGAGTCTCCACAGATGCATCTGTCAAAATCTGAGAACCACATGGGTTGGATTTTCTCAGGGTGTAATATTTCTGATCTTACTGCATTGGAGCTTTTTATGGAAAAGTGAAATCCAACTAGTCAATAATAATAAAATAACATTAATTTTTTTTATTATTTGAGAGAGAAGCATCGAGTTGTTTTTCCACTTATTTATGCATTCATTGGTTGATTCTTCTATGTGCCCTCAGTGGATATCGAAACTGCAACCTTGGCATATTGGGACGACGCTTTAGCCAACTGAGCTACCCAGCCAGGGCAATAATATAACATTTTAAAGATAGCCACAAACATAATTCTTTTAAATATTAATTGTCAGAAAAGATATTTTCCTTTTTCAGGTATTTCTATTTTAGGGATATAAAATAGGAAATTTCAGTAACGAATGGGAAGGTGGGGACAAACTCAGTTTACTAGTAAATGTTAAGAAACAGGTATTTATAGCAAATACATAGAAGCGAGCCTGAGACAGTAAGAGAGATTGCCTCCAGGGGCAGCATTGAGGCTGGGCCCTGGTAAACCTGGCCTGCCTGCTCAGACTCCCGGGGCTCCCTGCACTGTGCCCAGGACTCTGCAGTCACCTTTGGGGAAGGCATCTGCTAAAAACAAAGTCCTTTAGAGGCTGAGCCTCTCAGTGAATGGCTACCTCCTGCTTTCAGAGTGTGAGTGGCCAATGAACAGCAGGCTGTTCCCTGAAAGCTATTATGATCTACAAAATTAATAGATAAATTCAGGGGTTTACCCTATAAAGAAATATTATCTGTATCAAATAATCGCTACTCTCACCAAAAAACTTACTTTTTTAGCAAACCATGATTCCATATCCCGCCCCAGTAAACCTCCTGGCGGACAGGACCTAACCGAGTGAGGTTGTCGATGGCTGAGATGACTCCCACGTGCCTGGAGTGCAGGAGCTGTCCTCTTGGGGAGACTTAGGCAGCCACTTACTGGTTGGCCATTGGAATTTTTGGAAATAGTAAACCTTTTGGTAAAAGGGGCCTTTTATCTCCCAGAATAGCAACTGTTATCATCACTTAAAACCAGTAACTTCTATATACAGCAAGTGCTTCTATATATATACTCATGTATTGTTTTTATAGGACTATTTTAAGATCTGTGTCACATTTTTCTGGTCTATTTTATGGTGGGAAAATTCAATTGGAAAAAATGCACTTAGCTCTGGTGGGGATGGTAAGGTAAAACAAGTACTTAGAAAAAAAGATGAAGTTTGTTGTTCTCATTTTAGCTTTAAACAGTACAGAAATAGTAAGGTGATAGCTCCCTGAATTACATTGTATGCTTCTCCTTAAGCAAATGCAGCCATTGTCCTCAGGTTATAATACTAGGACTGTCACCGTATTAGAAGATCTGCAGGCATGTGTGAGAATGCATTACAAAAATCTGTGAGAAAATGGCTTTGTGTTTGTGTAGTGTGGCTTATAATTCAGGGCTTATTTTTCTTTTGATTTTGTAGCTGTTGAATTGAGAGGGAAATGGATAGAGAAAGGACCTGTCTTGCTATTTTTTAAATGTCTTTTTAGCGAATTGATTAGAGAGAGGAAGAGAAAAGGGGCGGGGGCATCGATTGGCTGCCTTCCGTGTGCTCTGAGGGATCAAACCTGCTACCTAGGTATGTGTCCTGACCAGGAATCAAACCCACAACCTTTTGGTGTATGGGATGACGCTCCAACCAACTGAGCCACCTTGCCAGGGCAGGACCTACCTACTGTTAAGAGTAATGTGGGTGTAGAGATGTAGGCACTCCCAGAGCCCAGGTGTGGCAGTGGCAGTGGGTTGGGTTAGGGAGGTGAGTGAAGGGGCTGGGTATGGTGGTTTTTCACCATTCCCCCCCCTACCCCTGGAGAAGCTTCTCCTACCTCTTCTATGGGGATGAGTAAAACCACAGAGGTTATGATTGGAGAAAATCAAGTCATTTGATTGACTGGGCAGTGAAGCCATGAGGTGCATATAGAGACTGAAGGATGGGAGGGTGGTGTGTTTGGGTGCCAGGTTCTGATGGCCTTTAAGAAGTTTTTCCCCTTAATTCACTTGTTGATAGGAAATGAGGACTTCTGAGTGATTATGAGTATGTTGTGGTTTAGTAAGTTTTCCTTTGTGTATATAGGACTAGGAAAGAGACTGGAGTGTTCGGTGTTGTGCTAGACTTGGGGGTTAGGGAGTGGTCACCAAGGAGTTCATGACCTAATCAGGGAGGCCATTTGCCTGCGGTAAACTGAGGTACAGATGTGCAGGTGCAAGTGTGCAGGTAGTAAGCTGTTGGGTGAGGAGGCCTAAGAACCAAGTGATTGCTTTTCACGTCAGAGATTTGAAGGCCACTGTCATTTCCTCCCTGTCCGGGTTTCTCTTCTAGCTGAATGTCTGTGTCCTCTTTATTTGTTCCTTATTCATTGTTTATACGTCTTGGTCAGTCTCTCCTCAGTTTGCCTCTTATAAAATGTAGACCTGAACACAATATTCCGGATATGGCTAGAAAGAGTAGGAGAATTGCTCCCTTCTGAGGTTGTATTGCCACTTAATCATCATGAGATATGTTGCTGGACCACCGTGTGTTCTCCCTATCCTTTAGGGACCTGCTTTCAACAAACAGAATGGGTTGGGGAGAGGAGAGCCTACCAGAGAGGCCACAGGTAGACCTGTACTCACCTTGAACCACATCTCTTACCACTCTTTGTTCCTCATGCCATTGCTGGCTCCTCCAACCTCCTGCTCATTCACCCTGTAGTTCATTGTTATGTAAACCTTCCTGGGTGGTGGTTCCCGGGGTGTACTTTATACTGCGTGTGTATGTATGTGTTCATTCATTCTTCATTAAACAGGAAGAAAACATTATGAGGGAGAGAAGCAGCAAAGATTTCAGTGTTAAAAGCCTGGGTGATCGGAAATCTAATGTACCATTTCCAGAGGTCAGTACTCGGAGAGGGAGGTGTTGCTTTGGAGAGAACAAGCCAAACTCTGTCCTAATGGCAGGCCTTTTCTCCCTGGTTCAGGCTGCCTGGCAGAGCAGGCCAGCTGTGCCTCCCTGTTAGAAGCAGGAAGGGCTGAAGTAGAAATCATGCTGGACAGGGACGTGGGCATGGCACGTAAATGATGATCCTTAAATTCTTCATCCCCGACCTTTCTTTTCTTGAGCATCTTTTGTCACCCAAATCTCCTTTCATGACCTTTTTTCTACATTTGATACTTTGAACTTCTTCTTGAAGTAGTTTGTTTTTTTTGGTTTGTTTGTGGGTTTTTTGGTTTGTTTTTTGGCTTGGCTTCTAGCACACCATTCTCCTTTATTCTCTCCTCATCCCATTGGCCATTCCTTCTCCGTCTCCTTCTTGGTTATATCTCAACTTCCTAACAAACGAAACATTGGCATGCCCCAGGCTCAGTGCTTGGACCCCTTCTGACCACACCCACACCTGAGGAGATTTAATTGGTTTTTGGGCAGTTTTCATCTGCAGCCCACATTTCTCTCACTCTCTTGAATCCTGGATTTAGGTGTGTAAGTATCTATTTGACATTTCCACTAGCAGTGGTCGGCAAACTCATTAGTCAACAGAGCCAAATATCAACAGTACAACGATTGAAATTTCTTTTGAGAGCCAAATTTTTTAAACTTAAACTATACAGGTAGGTACATTGTTATTAACTCCTAAGGCTTAGGAAGAGCCACACTCAAGAGGCCAAAGAGCCGCATGTGGCTCGCAAGCTGCAATTTGCCCACCACGGCACTAGGGTGTCCATTTGGCGTCCCATGCTTAACCTGTCTAAAACTGAGCTGATTTTTCCTTCTAAGCAGGTACCTTCCACAATCCTCAGTAAATGGCAACTCTGTCCTTCCCATGGCTCAGGCCAAAAACCTTATAGTCGGCCCTGACTCTTCTCTTTCTTTATCTTCTGCCCCACATTCAGCCCATCCACGGAACCTGTTGGCTCTATCTAAATATATATCCAGAATCTCAGTAGGTCTGTCACCTCCACTACTCCACTGCTCTAAGCCACTGCTCCTCCCACTTGGCTTACTGGAATAACAACTGATTTCCCTTTCCCCCCGACTTCTTTCCACCAGTTGCCAAGCCTTTTCTCCCCACAGCAGCTAGAGAGCAGGTCACTCTTCTACTTAGAACCTTCTTCCCGTGACTTCTCACTCAGAGTAAAAGCTGAAGTCTTTATAATGGTTACGGGATCTGCACACCATCCTTGTCAGCCTCCCTGCCCCCGTGCACCTCATCTACACCCTGTTCTCTCTCACTCGCTCTGTTCCAGCCACACTGGCCTCCTTGCTTTTCCTGACTGTTCCCTCTGCCCCAGACATCCCCCCCAGTCTTTTATGTGCTTCATTTGGCTCCGTCACATCCTTCATCTTTGCTCAGATGTCACTTTATTATTAAATGTAATTCTGCCCCTGCTGTTGTGTCCTCCACAGTACATTTTACACAGTTGGACATGTTTTATATTGTCCCTTAATGTATGTCTCCCCACTGGAATGTTCCTTGTGGGCTAGTGTTTGGTTTTGTTCCCTGTTACACAATGGGCATTCAGTAAGTATTTGAGGGAATGAATGAATTTGTATATCTGGAGTTGAATGAAAGACTATCAAGCCTATAGGAAAGTTTTGTAGGATAGGTAATAATGAACATTTATAGCATTAGAGATGGTATGTGGGGAACAAGATAGCAATGACGGGTTCCATGGTCTTGTGCTCTGGTGCCTACAAGGGGTCTAGAAAAGAAAAGTTCTCTGACATTTCAAAGGTATATTATCCTAGCTGCATAAGAACAATGGGCAGGACTCATGTAAGGTAAAGACTGACCTTTGCTACTGAAGCTGTAGGCCTGGGATGTGACTCTCCGCCATGGCCTTCCTAGTTAGGGATTAATGAACAGTCCATCCTATGTGGTTACTTTTGGTCACTGAGCTGGACAGGCTTGTCATGTGGTCATGTACCCCGGCCCCCCAATTGTTTGTATTTTATGGATTAGAAATTATGTTCATATACATGATCTCACTTGATATGTTCGTTTACTTTTTATAAATTGGACTAAATCTAATTCTATTTAAAGTGCTTCACTTCCTTAACTGCTAATATGCAAATTGATTTCCTTGGGAGATCTTAAGAATGGCCACTGAAATATATCCTCCATCCATTTCATTACAGAGCATTTCCTTCTTCTATCAGTACTTCCCTCTTAGGAACATAATGACTAGGAACTGAACTCCCTCTTAGGGACTTAATGATTCTACTTATTGAAGCGTTACAGTTTTTGTTAGCTAAACTGGGACTACTTTAGAAACAAAGGCATATCAAGTGTGTTTGACCTACCCTTGGTTAGTGAGGGGCCACGGCATCGCACAACTTCCAGGGGTCTGTTAAGCTGTGCACTTGCTATTGGTCCCCCCTGAAGTTGTGCAACACAGCAGTAATGGTGACTCTAAAATGTTTTGCTTGGATTTCTCATTATTGAATCTTCTGTTTATTTTCTTCCTGCTGTTGGAGTGGCATTTTACGTCCCCATCGACTCTTGTTTGCCTTGTGCTCGCATTATTAGGTCTTTCTGACTACAGCGGTGTCAGGTTGTTCCATTTCCATCCTTCTTCCATCTTTCCAACCTACCCTCTTGGCTTTCTTCTTTGGCTATTTCTATTAGTTTGCTTACTGTTCCACTTCACTTCATTGGCATGAAACGTGTAGATACAAATGAGTCCATATTTTTCACAGGCAGTTACAGGTCTCTTTGTCAGCCTATCCAGTTGATTAATCCATCAGCATCCAAATGGTATCTTTCATTCAGAATTTGAGCCTCTGTGGTAAGGTTAAAAGATGCAGATGTGCCAACCTGCTACCATTCTGGGCTGCTTTGCCAATCCAGAGAAGATATGCAAATAAGCTTTGATTTGGGGAGCTGGCAGAGGCAGAAATTTGATCCCACCTTTACTGTGTATAGATAGTTTTACTTAGTTCATCTCACAATGAAGAGATGTTCTTCTAATTTCATCTCTGTAAGTGCCTGCCTTGAGGCACATAGCAGTTTTAGAAAAATGATCAATCTAGGTCAGCGGTTCTCAACCTGTGGGTCGTGACCCCTTTGGGGGTCGAACGACCCTTTCACAGGGGTCGCCTAAGACCATTGGAAAACACATATATAATTACATATTGTTTTGTGATTAATCACTATGCTTTAATTATGTTCAATTTGTAACAATGAAATTGGGGATCACCACAACACGAGGAACTGTATTAAAGGGTCGCGGCATTAGGAAGGTTGAGAACCACTGTCTAGGTAATCATTTCATGCTAACTTGCTTATGATTCTGAATTTGAGTGGAAATGTATCCATAGAGCCCTGGACTCTGAAAACAGGCCAGCTTTGATTCTCTTGGTGATCCCTTGTCCTCCATTCCTAGGACAGTGCACAGTGACCGGAACTGCAAGAACTCTCACAGCTGGCCAAAACGGGCTCTCTCCAAAGCCTGACGGTGACAGCAACGTCTGCTTCATTTGTTCTATACACAGTTTAACAAGTTTGTTTAATTTACACATATTTAAACATTTGTGTTATTTAATGCCTATAATTGCATATTGTACTGATTGCTATATTTTCATTCTTCTCTTTGGAAGTTAAGGATGCACCAGTTCATAATCTTTTTTAGTTTTTGGTTGAATTTTTTGTTAGATTCCCCAAAATTGCTTTTCTGCTTTCATTCCTGACTGAATCCCTCCAATGCTCAGGTTAAGAATGATGCTATTGGAGCTCAGTTTTTAAAATTTCTGTATTGACAGCTTGCTTACATTTCCCTTTTGATTGTTCCATTGGTGAGAAGATGGAACTCCTGCAGCGAATGATTCAGTGGGGGATGATGGGTGCATTGTATTGCTGGCCTCCTAAAGCATGATTGAGAGAGGGTGGTCACTTTTTTCTTTTTGTACTGCTTACCAGCAAGAAGGTTCAGAAAACAGGACTTCTCACCAGGAATTCAAAAGCTGAAAGAATGTGGCTCCGGGCAGATGCAAAAGTTTCAGCATTGAAGGTGGGGTGTGAGAGGGAGCCCCTAAGAAAATTTAATTTTCTGTCTAAGAAGCCTAACACACATGAACTATTTCTCCTAGAGTAAGGCCCTTTCCAGTCCGGTCTGCTGGTGCTATAGAGCTGGTATTCCAAGTATGTCCATCTGCATTTAAACGAATTGCTCCAAGACAATCTGATTATGCAGTAGTTACTTTGGTGAGAATAGCGCCTCAGTGGAATGGAAACTTCATTTTGAGTCTAATATTAGACCTTGCTTTGGAAAATTCCTTTTAAATGATCACAAGCTGGGAATAGCAAAAGAATTTAACTTTCGACAGACAGCACTGACCAAGAATTTTTAACTGCTTATGTTTGGGTTCTTGGGAAAGCAGATGTGAGAAGCTCACCAGACTGAATTGACTCGACTGGAATTGACGTGACCCCGATGCGGTGTTTATATCTATTGCTGATAAGATTTTTTCCTAGTCTCGTTTGCTGAAAATATTTTCATTCTTTGAGCGTGAGCATGCTAAGGATGGAAATTGTTAGGATGCCTAATTGTCTAACAATCTAACCTTCTAGGCTTCCAGACATTGTTGCTGCTCAAGGGGTCTGAGCCAAAGCAGGAAAGGCCAACCAACCTGCAGAACCCGAGGCAGTTTCTGAATGAGTGCTGCTGGGAACTGGAGCAGACCTGGCCGTAGGGGATATTTTCGTGTAGCTGGCTGTGTCCGAGTGAACTCGGTGGACTCCTAGTTTTAAGTAAACTTTATTTAAAGGACTGCTCCTCCATCCTATCCCCCCAAAACACCCCTCCTCTGATTTAAAAAAAAAAACACCCAATATACGTGTTAACTGATCATGGAATTTCTATACTATGTCTCCTTGGCTTAGTTTAGGATGTATTTCAGATGCTTCACATGCCCTGAACTGGAAACACCAATGTTGGTGTGGAAAAATGTGTTTAATATTTTAAAAGATCTTTCTGAAATTGAAGTGCATCTTTTAATCACAGTGCACATATAATGTATTGGGGTTTTTTCCCCCTCTGACTAAGCTGGTAATAAGTTGATGGTGCCTTAGACTTGAGGAAGGACATTAATAAATGAATAGGAGTTGCCCTGTATTGATCACCTCATGGATCCGAGGCACTGTCTTTGCTCTCTCTGCCAACATTGTCTCTGATAGTCACTCTCTGTAGTCCTGCGGGTAGCAGTGATTATGAGCCTGCTTTTGGACGTGAGGAGACTGAGGCTCAGAAAAGTTGTGTAGTTTGCTTGTGACCACACAGCCAGTAATGGCTAATTAACTGGCAGTGCTGGAGTTCCAATCCAGGACGGTTCGGTTTGACTTCAGAGCATGTGTTCTTCCCTGTGGGTTATACTTTTTGGTATTTACACTGTTTGACATTAAACCTGAGGCCCTGGCCAGGTCGCTCAGTGGGTTAGAGCATTGTCCTGATAAGCCCAGATTGTGGGTTTGATTCCCAGTCAGGGCACATACAAGAATCAGTCAATGAATGCATAAATAAGTGGAACAACAAATTGATGTTTCTCTCTCTCTCTCCCTCCCACCCCCTCTCTCTAAAATCTGTACTAATAATACTAATAAAAGGGTAATATGCTAATTAGACTGGGAGACCTTCCGGACATCCTTCTGGACAAAGCATGGTGGCAGGGCCGAGGCAGAGGCGGTTAGGGGTGATCAGGCCAGGAGGGGAGGGCAGTTGGGGGTGATCAGGACGGGGGGGGGGTTGTTAGGGGGTGAGCAGGCCAGCAGGGGGGCGCAGTTGGGGGCGATCAGGCCAGCAGTGGGGGCAGTTGGGGGTGAGCAGGTCAGCGGGGGGTGGGGGGCAGTTGGGGGTGAGCAGGCTGGCAGAGGGGGGGCAGCTGGGGGTGAGCAGGTCAGCAGGCAGAGTGGTTAGAGGCGATCAGGCAGGTAAGCAGGTGAGCGGTTAGGAGCCAGTGGTCCCAGATTGCAAGAGAGATGTCTGACTGCCGGTTTAGGAGCCAGTGGTTCCGGATTGTGAGAGGAATCCCAGATTGGAGAGGGTGCAGGCCAGGCTGAGGGACACACCCCCCCATGCACGAATTTCGTGCACCGGGTCACTAGTCAATAAATAAATTTTTTTAAAAAACCTGAGAAGTTGAAAACATTTTAATTCATTTTGAAAGGACAATCACAAATCCATTTTATGTTAACATAAATAACACAACTTAAAATCACTATTTTCCAAAATAAGAGTATTAAGTGTTATTGTTTTACCTTTTTTTTTGTAGATCTCTTTATTATCTAGCTAAGTGGAAGGCAGCTGGACTCTCTTCCGCATTCAGTCTGTGCAGTACGGCTGTTTTAGTTGAAGTATATGAAGAAAATCTGGCCTCAAACAGATATGTATCTGGAAAAGGTTCAACACTCGGCCCAGGATCTAGCCTACTCCTGGGCAAACAGTGTGAATACTCCCCTCCCACTCCCCTGATCCAGGTTACTCCCCACCCCACCCCCAAAGGAGGCAGAGAAGCAGAAAAAGAAAGGGAAAAACACATTTTATTGCGTGCCCCACCCTGTCCTGTCTCCTATAACTTACCTCACCACCACTGGCCCAGCAAAACCTCACCTCTACCCTCTGCTATAGCCTTTTTTGATAATCGTGGGTATTCTCTTGATACTACACCAAAACTCCATAAGTGATAGTTTCTTAAAGGTTCGTTGCTGTGTGTGTGTGTATACGCACGCACATGTGTGCGTGCGTATATATATATATATATATATATATATATATATATATATTGCTTTTCTCTAAAGGTTTGTTGCAATGTAGAATCAAACTATACAGTGGATTTTGGGTGCAGTGGAATTAAAATCCTTTGGTCTGAAATCTTCCTTACAGAAGAATTCTGGACAATATATTTAGATCCTTGCCCTCTCCAGGAAGTAGTTTCATTCTTACCCCTCCCTGCTCCCTGAGGTTAGGCTAGAGCTGCTTCCACAACACAGAAAGAGTGCCTTTAGAGCGCAGAAAGCGGGGGACGCTGCCTGAATGACCAGGTGGCGAAGGTGAGCATCGCCCGTGGCGTCCTGTGGCAGCAAAGGCTGCTGCTGTTTTCCTGAATGTGACGGGCTCGTTTTGTTCACTTTTAGGAAGATGTCTGCTCAATAATAAGCCAAATACCATGGTTTGTCTAGTAGTCATTCTTTCAAGTCAATTGATGTTCATTGAAGAAAGCGGCTGGAACCAATTGTGCAAATGCTTTACCTCAAGACACCGCCACACTTCTGCAGGCAGCACACGTGTTTCATGCCCTTCCCTTTTGTCACGTAGAATATTCAAAGGCAGGTCCTTGGGGCCCAGATTTAATGGAATTAAAACCCTTACTGCTTTATTAAGGATATTCTTAAGGGAAATGGACTGCCCCCTTGTTACTGACGTGGTGGTGGAGAACCCCGTAGACGCTAGTACATTTTCCTCCACTGCCTTGATTTGTGCTCAGGCACCATTGGTTCAAAATGCCAACCATTGGACTTAGCAGACCTCCTATAAAACGGTCTTGGGCGTCCTTAGGGGTCCCTGGCCCACGCTTTGAGAACCGCTCTCCTAAAGTAAAGTGGCAATTGCCAAAAGGTCACAGCGGAAGAGCTGACATCACTGAAGACAATTCTGTTAGGAACCGGTGGTAATGTGGGGGCAGGGCAGTGTGTGTAGAAGGTGATATTCTTCTGGCTTACCTGGTCTTGCTTTTGATGGCTCACGAACCGTTTCCATTTGGGGGGTTTCCATGCATTTTTAAATGTTGAGCTGCACACTTTGATCATCTGGTATCTGTGTTTGCTGCTGTTTTTTCCCCATAATCATACCTAAGACTTTATTCAGGAAATTCAGAAAATTACCTCTTAACCTTTGCTTTCTTTTCTTCAAAGGTAAATCCCACCTGGCTATTGTGCAGCGAGTTAACAATGAGGGGGAGGGGGATCCGTTTTATGAAGTCCTGGGAATTGTCACCTTAGAAGATGTGATTGAAGAAATCATCAAATCGGAGATTCTGGATGAAACAGATTTATACAGTGAGTAGCTTTGCCTGAGAGTAATTTCCCCAAACCTTTGCTTTCTTGATCATGTTGTTTGTGAGCCATTTGACATCTCTCCAGTTGTTGTCCACCTGTTTCCAATTATGCACTATGTGTGTAGGCTGTGTGCGACCTGTCGATGTATCCAGTCTCGTCACCAAAGGGGGGCAAGCAGGGCAGGTCCTGTAATGTCGAGTGGCAATGTGGTTTTCTTTCTTTTTTTGAAAAGCCAGCTGATTCCAACCTTTCATCTGGGCATTACTTGGCCTGACCAGAAAATTCATTTTGCACAATTAGGTAAATTGTTTTCAGATAAATTTCTATTTCTACTTAAGGTCATAATTCAAGTACTTAAAAAGTGAGGGGATTTATTAAATTGACGAATAGCTGTGGTTTAAATTTTCTAGCTCTGATAGAGGAGGGTACAGATGAGGTTTGCAAGTGTGGTTTTGCTGGGGCAGTGGTGGTGAGGTGGGGTATAGGAGGCAGGACAGGGTGGGGTACACAATAAAATGTGTTTTTCCCTTTCTTTTTCTGCTTCTCTGCTCCTTTGGGGTGGGGTGGGGAGTAGCGTGTGCCAGGGGCGGGGGAGGGGAGTATTCACACTGTTTGCCCAGGAGTAGGCTGGATCCTGGGCTGAGTGTTGAACCTGAATCCTGTTCTATCTGAGTCCACAACTGGATCGTCGGACTGTGCAGCTTAAACCTTCCTCAGCCTCACTCTTGCCAAAGGTGTCCCAAGGCCTGAGATGTTTGGGGTCTCAAAGGTGGGATAGAGAAAGAGCCGGGCTCCGGCCGTTTGGTTTTTGAAACACGATTGGAACGGATCATTCAAATGGCCCGAGGCACTCGGGGCAAAGTGATTTGATTCAGTTCCACTAGAACTGAATGTCCCTTATTTTAAAATTGAGAAAGTTTTCCACATGCCCTTTAAAAGAATAGATTTTATAATTAGCCAGTGACCTGCTTCTGAGAAGTATCTTATTTTCCCCTCACATCTCTATAGTGTTCTTAAAAAACTCCAGTGTCTATGTGGTTTCAACACTTGGAGAGTAGTCAGAGGTCACATAATACAGAATATTGTCATGCGTGTCTACATTTTTTTCATTGTTCCTCACAGTGACTGTTTAATACGAAGTGTGTATTTGTGTATTTATGTGTTTCCCCAGGGGCATTACTCATCGTAAGAAAGGTAGTTTAGACATTTATGAGATCTTCTATTTGTACTTGAGTGAACTTTTTTCAAATGTTAGTTAGATTGATTTCATACAAAAGTGTTGTCTAATGTAACTTACTGATATGAAATGCTGAACATGTGGTTTCCTGTATATTGATTAAATAGGTGATCAAGATGATGATGACTTTTGTCATTTGAACATTATTTTACATCTTTGTGTTGATTTATACTGTCTGATTCTCAAAAGAATTTGAGATAGAAGAACAGTATAAGTTGTGATCATTTTCTCCCCAAAACAAGCCTAGTAAGCCATCTGTTTCGCCCTAGACATGAAATGGTAGTGCAAAGAGTTTTGATTTTGGGGAAAGGAGCAAGCACTTGAGGCCTTGTCTTTAATCTAGTGTTTTTCTTGATTATTATTTTGTCCAGAAAAATACGTGAAGACAGGTTTTGCATTAGACCTTCTAGATCAGGGGTTGGCAAACTACAGTCCACGAGTGCCTGTTCCCTGTTTTCGTGTGTCTCACAAGCTACGAATTTTAAAAATGTGTTAAAAAAATAAGAATAATTATTTTGCGACATGTGAAAATGATATGAAATTCAAATTTCATGTCTGTGATAAAGTTTTATTGGAACACAACCATTCTAATTCATTCAATATGGCAGCTTTTGCTAAATAGCAGAGTTTAGTAGTTGCAACAGAGACTGCATGATCTTCAGAGCCTGAAATATTTACTGCTTAGTCCTTTACAGAGGAAGTTTGCTGACTTGTGTTCTGGATCACTTTCTTCATTTTTGCTTGACCTTGAGGATCTTGTGATCTGGGTAGAAATGAAGCTAACAGATGTTACTTAAAACAGTCTTGATTTTTTTAGAGAGAGGGGAATGGAGAGAGAAAGAGAGAAAAACTTTGATGTGAGAGAGAAACATCAATCAGTTGCCTGCTGCATGCACCCTGACTGGGAATTGAACCAGTGACCTTTCGGTGCACAGCACAATGCTCAAGTAACTGAGCCACGCTGGCCAGGGCTACAGATGTTACTGTTAAAGTGCTTTTCTATGAAAGTGTTTTGGTTTGTTTCTTAAGAGATTGTGCTCAAATATTTGTTTCATCTTCCAGCACAGGCTAGGAGCCTGTCCAAGGCAGGGACACACTTCCTTCGTGTCCTCTGTAACAGTGACCGTTCTTCGCTGTGCAGTGACACAGGAGCAGGAGACTATGCGCCCTAGGCTACATCCTCGGTTGCTATGGGTTATATAGGTTTTATGTGGGGAGGGTTTTGTTCGAGGCTGCCCAGTCATGGACCTCTAAGGGCTCTAAAGATACCATGAGGTATATTTGTCGTTGCTACTAATCAGGTTGCCTGTTACTGACTCTGGATTGCCATTCTGACCGCGCAGCACCGATGTGATGAGGATTCTCTCTTCTGTCCTCTTTCCATGTGGTGTTTGTGCGTAGAGCAGGGGTGGGCAAACTTTTTGACTCGAGGGCCACAATGGGTTCTTAAACTGGACCGGAGGGCCGGAACAAAAGCATGGATGGAGTGTTTGTGTGAACTAATATAAATTCAAAGTAAACATCATTACATAAAAGGGCACGGTCTTTTTTTTTTTTTTTTTTTTTAGTTTTATTCATTTCAAACAGGCCGGATCCAGCCCGCGGGCTGTAATTTGCCCACGGCTGGCGTAGAGTGTCCAAAATCTGGAGAGAATTGTGTGTTGGACGGTTGACTAATTCTCTCTTCTAGCCTTTGCAGTATATTTTGTTCTTTTCATTGAAAAAGGGCCCTGATCTAGAATGAAATGCATTTCCTTGCTTTTTTCTTATTCTTTCCTCAGCGGATAACAGAACGAAAAAGAAAGTGGCCCATCGTGAAAGAAAGCAAGATTTTTCTGCCTTTAAGCAGACAGACAGCGAGATGAAGGTTAAAATATCACCACAGCTTCTCTTGGCCATGCACCGTTTCCTAGCAACAGGCAAGTTCAGCTTATCACAGTTTGAAATCTCTACCAACCCCGAAGCGAGTGTTTCTCACCCACCGCTGACTGGGGTGGGCTGGGGTGGAGACGGGGAAATGGGGTGAAAAGTAATGCCACGTTTGTGTTTTGTTTTAGTTTTGTTTTTTTCTTTTTAAATTCTCTCCTCTCCTATGTTCAGTGTCGGCATGAACTCTCTGAGACATTTACCAGGTGGACCAGTAACTTAAATTGGTCTGAAAGGTAAGGATGAATGTTAGTGCCACACTGCATGTGAACAGTAGGCCAGGTCCTCTGCTTCCAGCCAAGCCCCTGGGAGCCAGCTGGCGGAGTAGGCTGACAGTGCGAGCCGACACCACCTCGCTGTGTGTCGGACAGCTGAGTAATTCTCTCTTCAGCTTGCCTTGGAGGAACAGTGGATGTCAGTGATAACTCAGGTGCTTTGACTTACAAAGAAGAAAAATAGATTTTCAAAGTGAAATCTTTCGGATTTAATGAAATCAGAAATTCTGAGAACTTTGATAGGGATTTCTTGACGGCCTCTTCAAATCAGATTATTAACTTGGGCCCATTCCAGGAGGCAAATGTGCACATTGTTAAAAACACCAGCCCAGCCGGCACTGACTGCTCCATAGAGGTCAAGGTTGAATGAACTTAAGAGACTGACTAACCGTTCTCACATCCCCAGTGGCTCTGTAGGTAAAGGCTGAGCTCTGTTGGCCAGGGGAAGTGAGAGAAAATCTGAAGGTACCCCGTGACCTGTAGAAGACGTCTGTGTCCAAGATGGGCAGCCAGCACCTTCCAACTGCGTGCAGTACGCTTAGAATATTTTGAAAAGAAGGCCAACAACAGCCACATGAGGGGATGTTGTGCACTTTTTAAAATCATGTTTTCAGATAATGGAAATGCTCACAATATAATATTTACAACATGGGGAAATACTCATAATTTAATGTAAAGTGAGGACAAACAGGATATAAATCTGTGTGTACAGGAAGGTGATAGTCTTTTTGGACGTACACACATGCGCAGGCACAGGCCTAGGCGAGGTACTGGGAGGAAATGCTCATCACCAGTTGCTCACAGTGGTTGGTTTATAGGTCACTATTTATTGTCCTCTTTGTCTTTTTCTGTATTTTCCAAAATTTCTACAATGTACTATCTTATTTTGTTATTACAAAAAAGCACAGAAGCTAATACAGAATTTATATTTTTCATATATAACATCATTTAAAACATTTAAAAACCTATAAGCAGTATTTCTAACTTCTTGCTTATTCTTCTCTAATTGTGATATTCTTCTTCCTCACCCAAGAACCACAATTTAAAACGAAATGTTATCCTACTCTGCCTCTGAGATACCGTAAAGTCCAGTTTCAGAATAACACCTTTAAATCAGTAATTTTGGCTTTTATCTTAAATAAAATGTATGTCTTTGTAAATATAGATGAACATAACTTTTTTAAATTAGCAAGTTGGAGTGCATGTTGATGTGTGCACGTGCCTTGCTTTTATCCCGAGTCTCTCCGTGTCCCTCATTCCCAGACTTTTCTCAGGGCAGTTGAATGGGAGATGGAGATGTGGGGCACTGCGTTGTGCACCTGGTACTAACCCACAGCTAGATGCTTCCTGACCGTTGCTTCTTCCTTTGGCTGTTGTTGGACAGTCAGGCTGTTGTGGCTGTTGAAGGACATCCTGGCAGTCAAGGAGCCTGCTTCCGGTTGATTTTCATTTGTATCAGTCAGATAATTAGAGTGTTCTTATGAGAACTAAAACCAATGACAGATTGAAAAGGAAGAATTTTAAAGAAACAAATATGAAAATGCAGCATTTTCTAATTTCTCCCAGGTAATCTGCCCCCAGTGGATCACCAAACGGAAGTCTCGTTAATCCATATTGCATCACTTCAATTCCAAGTATTATTACCCAAATACCTTAATCACTAGTCTAATATTTTCTGTCCATTTGAAGTGTAATGTCAAGTTGTGTTTATATCTGTAGAAGTAGAAGCATTTAGCCCATCCCAGATGTCAGAGAAGATCCTTCTAAGGCTGCTAAAGCACCCCAATGTCATCCAGGAACTGAAGTATGATGAGAAGAACAAGAAAGCACCAGAATACTACCTCTACCAGCGCAACAAACCTGTAGACTACTTCGTTCTCATTTTGCAGGTCAGAGACTTATTCAGTAGCTGTTTGATCTCATTGAGTACCCACCCTTCAAGTTCTGAGATTTGGTCTAGGTGAATGGGTGTCGGATTTTACATACTTCTGGGGTAGCCGTATAAGTGGGAGAATTTCATCTCCCCATTTTCATATCCGTAAAATAATCTATATACTAGTACATAAAAGGCTAATATGCTAAGTGTCCATTCAGGTAATGACATCACGTAGCAAAACCCAGCTTCCTCTCCCTAGCAACTAGCCTCTTTGGAGTTTCTTCAGCCCAGGAACACAACTTGCTTTATAGCCAGGTGCAAACACTTTACACTGTCACCAAATGTCTGTGAAGCATTTTCCCGTACCTCATCTCATTTGATCCTCACAGAAGTCCTGGAGTAGGTAGATAGGAGACGCGGTGGAATCCTATTTTCTTTTCATTAGCCGGAAAACGGATATTTAGAAAGCTTAGAAACTTGACCCAACTGCAAAGAAGTAAGAAATGGTGGACCTTGAAAATGACTTCAGGTTTTCTCACTGCGCAGAATATAGTCACACACTGCTGCAGGTAACATTTTACCCTTTGTTCTCCCTGTGTGATCTACAATAATAATCTGTTCTGTGTTGATATTTACTGCTGTGTTGCTGACAATTACCTGAAAGAGAAGTTGGGGTGCTTCACTGGGCTGGGAAAAGTTTAGCTAAATCAGAAAGCAGGTCCAATTAAGCAAGTTTATTCTATATCTATAAAAGGCTAAGTTGGCTCACGCATGCATGATACATATAAAGCTCTTGCTGGCGCCAATCGCACGCGTGTGTTTCCATCTGTCATTGTTGATTGTGAATTTGGTTGACACTTCTATTATAGAGAAAGGGCGAATAGTGATATTAAAATATTTCTTCTAATTAATTTCCTTTCAATGTGCACGAGTTTGTGCACCGGGCCACTAGTTCCAATATAAGCAATGCCATTAGTTACTTCAATTTGCAATACTGAAGGGCACTCAGTGATTGCTGAGGCCCTGAGTCAAATGAAGAGGGTGAATTCAATTGTTAGTATTTTTTGAAGACTTTGGGGAATTACCTGTACGTGTCTAAATCTTGGCTGGACATTTAAAATTTAAGTGCCTTGAGTTCCTTGGGTCCTCTTTTTATCTTTTCCCCCCGTCCTCTCCTTAGGATTTGTTCTCATAGTTTCCTGGAGATATTTTACGATCTCTTCCCTTAGAACTATCTAAATAATTCATTTATTATAGTTTTTATTCCTGGTTACTAACCAGACTATTTTGCAGAGGAACTGATGTCATACTCACAGCTTCTCCTGGCAATGGTGACTTTTTCCTTCTCACTACAACATAATCCACTATGTAAGGTGGGAAGGTTGATCCACTGTGAACCCTCCTTGGGGCTCTGGTGCCTGAGTTATCAGGAGACACTGATAACATCACAGTATGACTAATAAACACCGTCCTTGGCATGGAGACCAACATGAACATTAGAGTGAACAAAATGCTACTTTTATTCACTTCTTGTACCTCTTTATTGAAGAATTACTTTGTAGGAAATCTTGATTTTATTTCAATACAAGAATACTAGCCCCTTAAGCATTCTCATATTTCTTGCTTACTTCTAAGGTATGAGTTGGAGGTGTCCTTGTAAGAGTGTAGTCAGTATTTGGTAGGCCCTAAAATTCACATGAGTCCAGCAAGGCCCCAATTATCTAAATGAATGAAGAAGGTTCTCTTTGTTTGAGAAGAACTCTTATCAGATATGTGTGTCAGAAACTTGGGAAAGTGTTGTTTCATGCCCCATGCTTGGACAATATTGTGGCATCTGGAAGCAGAAGTGAGGAACTGTAGAAAAATCCATGGGTTAACTGGTCACATGCCACTTTGATACAGTCTTTCTTGGAAACATCTGTTGGCAGGGTTTTCTAATTCAAACCCGATTCCTCTACGAACCTTAGTTTTGTTCAACTTCAAATTGTTTTTCTTTTATGGGAAATGGACAAGCTCGAAATTCTGAGGGGCTGTGGAGGATTTACTGCAGGGAGGGAATAATTATTCATGTTTCTCATAAAGCTAGATGTGAGTACTAGTATTCCTTAAACCTAGAGAAACTTTGGATTACATTAAAAACGATTATTTAGGACAATTTTGAGGATTGACATTGTGGACTTCAGTGGTAACAGTAGAAACTATGATGCTTTCAGTTGTCAGTTTTTATATAGTTAGACTTGATGCATTTGTGATTTAGTAATGCTCTGTTGGTATAGAAGAGAGCCACTATCTGGCTGATGGGTCTCAAAATAGATTTTATGGAAGAGGGACTTTATAATCCCTGTCCATTTACAAGTAAGTCTTCTAACATAAAGATATTTTTGACAAGGCATATGTGCCTGCATTGGAATACCTATGCCATGTGTATATTTATACAAATGTGGCGAGTTTTCTGAACTGTTGAGCTGATGATGCCATGGGGTTTTATAAATAGTGTAAGAGCTGGATTAAAAGGACTTGCGGAGGAGTTTAAATGACAGTTTGGTGCACTGGATTCCCTGACCCTAACTCGCCTTCAGTGGAGCCCTGGCGGCCCTCCCTCCTCACCTGCGCCTGTGCTCTCTCCCGCCGGCCCGCTCTCCCTGCCCCTCACGGTCTGATTTCCTCAGGGCGATACTCCTGAAGGCCACAGCATCTCCCGCCTCTGTGACTCTGACCCTCCCTTTACTTGTGAGGTTCCCCCTAGTTTCTATGGCAACACAGCTGTCTAGTCCTACTTTTTGTCTGTTTTGTCCGTTGCTCTCATATGGTTTCCATCTCTCCTCCTGCTCTTGGTCACGGGCTGCACGCAGTCTGGTCCTTTCCACTTTCCACTTACTAGTACTTTCATTATCCACTCGCAGATCTCCACCTCCGGGCCTGACCTTGCTCCTGACTTTCAGTCTTCATTTCGGTCTTTTTGGTGGACTCTTCAAAAAGCCTTATTCTTAAATGGAATGTGTCCTCCCCTTCTGGCCCCCACCACAGAGGCAACCCCTTCGCGGCTTTTCCACCTCCACCCAAGGTGTCCGTTTCCATTCACAGAGGGCCCACTTCTGTTGTGACTATCGAGTCCCTTCTTCTCCCTGTTGGTTTCACCAAATTGTGTCCATTCTTTATCCACACTCATCTTTTTCCAGTCCTGTGGCTGCCACTCTAGTTAAGTCTGGGCTTTATCTTCCTGAAACCTACTCCTCTGTTCAAGAACCTGACCTCATTAGCTCATCACCCAAGGAGCTCAGAGTCTAATCTGCCCTCCAAACTGCTCTTCCAACCCCTTCTTGCCCATCTTCCCTGTGCAAACCCAGTGAGCCTGGCAGTCTGCTGTCACCTACCTTGGACCTTCCTTCATGCTGTTCCCTTCTCTTGGCTCAATCAAATCCTACTCCTCCTCAGATTTTTCTTTCCTGCATAAAATTGCCTTTATATAATAACAGGGAAGTAATTTTTTTCTCTGAATTCTTTATATTTTTTAAAAACTGTTTTTATTTCAGAGAGGAAGGGAGAGGGGGAGAGAAATAGAAATATCAATGATGAGAATCATTGATTGGCTGCCTCCTGTATGCCCCCTACTGGGGATCAAGCCCATTAGCCGAGCATGTGCCCTGACTAGGAATCGAACTGTGACTTCCTGGAGGTTCATAGGCCGACACTCAACCACTGAACTACACTGGCCAGGCTGAATTCTTTATATTCTTACTGGGTTTTTTCCCTCAGTAAAAACTGTACTGCTTTGCATCATTGATTTTCATGTGCTCTCCCCTCCCTACTGGACTCCACAGCATCTGCTGTGGGACCTGCAGGGATGGTCAGGTTTTCAGCGCCTACGTGCAGGTTGATTTTAATAATCCGTTCATTTCTTATGGCAAGAGAATTAGTGGGAGTTGGTAAAACTAACATAGCCATTGAGGGAAGGAGAACCTAAAAGAGAGACAACAGGTAGTTTTCTGAAGTGATTTGAGAAAGGTCTCCCATAATCGGGAATTTAGTCTAGAATAACAGGGAGTGATCCGAATAAAAGAGTTTGCCTTGGAGGGTGGCATAGGTCGCATCTTGGTGAAGAGCTCGCTCTTCGGTTACTTAATCTTTCTGAGCCCCCAGTCCTGACTTGTAAGAGGCGGGTCATTGTGTCTGCTTCCGAGCTGGGAGCACTATGTGAATTAACGCACCGTGACTGGCTAGCACAGTTCCTCCTCAATGAACGGTACCTTTTTGTTTGCCCACCGTGAAGGCCCCCTCTCACAGAGGCAGGCAGGGCCGCTCTGAGCCGTGGCTTGGGAATCCGCACGTGCAGCTCCGTCACTAGGGCATTGCAGTCGCCCAGAAAGCGCATATTGAGCATCTCCCGCGAAGGGGTTCTGGTGGACCCTAATGCCACAGGGACGGGTAGGGAGGTCTGTCCCAGGGAACTGGTAAGAGGGAAGGAGATGGAGACCAGTTGGAGAAAGGGAAGAAAAGGGAAAACCTTGGGAGAGGTCCTGTCCTGAGGGAGGAGACTTCCTTAAGGTGCTTCTGGGCTGCAAGGAGCGTGTGCCAGGTGGTGCGTGCCTCTGGGGAGTCTGGACGACAGGGGACTGGCCTGCAGGACGTCTGAGCAGTTGGTCAGGGGACCATGCTAGTGAGGGGGCGCCCCTGCGAACCTGTTTAGTCCTCTCTGTCCCATGGCCACAAACCAGGCTGACCCTTCACCCTGACTCTGCTCCAACTTGGGCTCCTACAGGACAGCTTGGCCACCATCCCTGAGCATCTTCTCAGGGTTTGCCTTCCCAATGGAGCAAGAGCGTCGTCTTCTCGTGACCGGGAGGGCTCCTGAGGAATCCACAAGCTAAGGATGCTGGGGAAATATTAAGTGGACGAGAGAAGTTAAACATCACTCTTTTACTGCCACCTCTGCATCCCCAGCATCCTTAGCTAAACTTTTCACGTTTGAGAAGAAGGAACCCTCTCCTCAGGGGGAAGATGATCAGAGGCGTTGCTGCCTTGGGATTGTGGGGAAGGGATTTAGTCAGACTCGAAGGAAGGACCAAGTCTTGCCCAGGTTTGCACGTGGATTCATGTGCTGGACTGAAAACGCCCCCTTCTCTCTTCACAGGGGAAAGTGGAAGTAGAAGCTGGGAAAGAAGGTATGAAGTTTGAAGCCAGTGCTTTTTCATATTACGGCGTCATGGCCCTCACGGCCTCCCCAGGTGAGTTGCCTTCAGTCTCTGAGGACAGAGCCATGTTTGGGGAAATAGCGTCCTCCTACGGTCGCCTTCCTCTCCCTGCCTGCAGCTAGCCTGTTTATTTACTTCCTGACCTTTGTATTGAA
Source organism: Myotis yumanensis (assembly GCF_028538775.1). Classification (NCBI taxonomy): domain Eukaryota; kingdom Metazoa; phylum Chordata; class Mammalia; order Chiroptera; family Vespertilionidae; genus Myotis; species Myotis yumanensis. The sequence continues at coordinate 16,799,787 of NW_027223764.1, read as the reverse complement.
GTGTATCGTGTATACAAAAAACTGCACAAATCATAAGTACATGTACTTATGTGAACGTTCACAAACTGAACACGCCGGTGCAAACAGCCCGATCAGAGACCGAACATCCCTGGCCCCACAGGACCCTCCGCCACCACCACACGCCCTTTTGGGGTGAATTTCCTGAGTCTGGCTTCTTTAACCCAGCGCTGCCCGTCACGTTCACCTGTGTTGTCAGAGGCGCCAACGCCATTTCTTCTCGTTGCTGGTAGTGCTCCGTTGTGCGCGTGACCAGCTGCGTTTATTCTTCTCGTTGCTGATGGGCGTTGGGTGGCCGCCTGTTGGGGGCTGCTGTGGTTGTGTGATGGACACTCCTGTGCTGCCTTTTGATGAATGTGTGGGCCTCCCTCCCGGGTCCGTACATCGGAGTGGGATTGTGGGCTCACAGGTATGAGGGTCTCTCCAGCTTTAGTAGTTTTCCGAAGTGTTCGCATCACACCTGTCCTGAGGACGTTCCCGCGGCTGCACCCGCGGTATCGCTGCGTCATCTCAATGGTAACTGCTCTGGAGGTTTTTCAATTTGCATTTTCCTGCGGATGAATGAGGTTGTTAACATATATTTATGGCCTATATCCAGCTCTTATCTGGAGTCAGCCAGCTCTGGGTGGCTGTGCCATGGGCCATTAACTAAGTGCTCTGCACAAGATGCCAGCAAGCGGAGCCTGTCCTAGTGGGAACATGGACACAGGTACCTGGCTCACCTCTGGGATGGGACTTGAATGGTCCCTATCGACATTGCTGTGCGCGTGTGCATGTGTGTGATTGTGTGTGTGTGTGTGTGTGTGTGTGTGTGTGTGTGTAGAATGGGGCAGGCAAGCAAACAGAGGTGCCGTAGTGCCACCTTGTGGCTAAAATTTCAAATGACAGGCTGTCCTAGAAAACTTTTGCAATAGCCCATCCTAAAAACCACTGTTACTTCTGAAAAACATCTCAAAAGGTGGGGGTTACTTCCAGACAAGTCTGTTTTTGTGATGTTGGTCCTCAGCTGTGCCACACGATGTCGCAGACACTGAGATGTTACGGTTAGAAGCCAGGGCAGGTCAATCCTCTCACACCCCCAAGCCTCCCTTGCTCCAGATGCATCTTCTCACTCTCCCTGGGCAGGCGTTTGAGTCACAGGGTCCAGTACCCCATTGTCAATGCTGATGAGCACCCAGAGTGAACGTAGCCCCATCAAACCCACAGCATCAGTTGGTGTCGGCCGTGCGCGAAGGTGATCTGTTTTCACTGCTCGTGAGGACAGGGAGGTTCTTCGCTGGCCGAGAAGACCCGCGGTACAGCCAGGTTCCATCATATTCAGTTGCCAGACTTTGAGAAAGGCCCTTGGCTTCCTCACTATTGAGAGGATACAAGATTACCTCGTGTGACTGTTGAAAGAATCGATGTGGTGATGCTCACACGTGCTCCGTAACCTTTAAAGCACAAGAGGGAACGTTGGTGTGACAGGTGTTGACATTGTGATGGCTTTTTGGCAACCAACCTCAAATCAGCCCACATGAGCAGAATAGATTCACAAAGCAGTTTTGAAAAGAAAGCTGGGAGAGAAAATTGTACATTTTTATTGATACTAAACTGTGGGTTCATGTGAGGCTGAGTCCCATTCAGAAGAGGAATTGAGAGCAGGCCTTCATATAGACAACTGGGGGCTGCCTGCCTCGTTGGAAACGCCAGGAAGGAAGGGGATTTCGTTAATAGCCTCTTATTACAAAGCCCAGTGTTGTACTCGACTTTACCATTCGGATTTGGGATTTTGTATGTTCGAGAGATGCAATTAGTACAGTAATCTCAAGATAATATTTTTATTAATTTTGATTGCCTAGAAAAATCCTACAGTGATCTGTTATCAAGATCTGCCCAGTTATATGTCCAGTTACCTCAGTTTAAAAAACAAACCTGCCCAGGAAATAAGACTCCTGCCCAGCACGCAGTGCTGACGGGACTCCGGTCAGGTGGCTGCAGCTCCCTGTGGGTAGGCAGTGACGAGCACGCCTGTCCTGCCTTCCCCAGGAAGTCTGTGCACGTTGCTCTTTATTTGCTGGCCTCTAATACTTGGACACTTCAGAGTATTCCAGAGCAATTCAAAGCATCAAGTCAGAATTACAGTCAGACTAACGAAGGGTGTAAGTGAATTGAATAGGGAGTTGTAGGCTGTCCTGGGAGTGAGCATGGGGTGCTGGCATGGTGGCTCGGGCCCTGCTCTTGAGGCTCCTGGCTGTGGCTAGCTGTGACTTAAGTCGTTAGAAGAGCACGTTCTGAGCTATACCCCATTGGGTGTTCATATGGCTTAGAGATTTCTAGGTGAGAAAGAAGCATGGCGACCAGGATTTCGGCCTCCTCCGGCCCCTCTTCCTGGAAAGCGGTGTGTCCTGTTTCTGTGTCTGTGACGTCACACAGGCCTTTTCAGTTCTGGAACCACTGGCTCATGTTGGTAGGACTGGTACCCACTCCTGTCCCCTGATTACAGAGGTCTCCTTTCTTGCCTTTCGATATGGTCTCACCCTGTTTTTCTCCATTTTTCAGTTCCTTTGTCCCTGTCTCGTACCTTTGTTGTCAGCAGGACAGAGTTGTTAGCAGCAGGTTCTCCAGGTAATTCTGCATGTTTCCTTTTCATAATTCTTCTGATTGCCTCCCTGCCCCCGCGCCCCCACCCCCCAAAGCCACCTTCGGTTTTTCTGTAAGCTCTAGCTCTCCATGTTTCTGTGCCTTCATATGAGCTCCCCAGGAACATAGACGCCCACTACAGGTGCAGAAAGGGCTTGGATGCTGGCAGGGGATTGGGAACATGAATGGTAGGAAACACGGGAAGGAAAGGTGATCTGTCCGCCCACACTGCCCACCTGGGGTTTGCAGAGCAGCCACGGCGGCCGCTTTGGTTCTTTCTCTGACCTCAGCAAAGGCATGTGTGTGGAGGCAGAAGCCCCAAGGAACACAAAACCCGAGGACGCTTCCACAGAACACACAGCCCAGCACCTGAGGGACTGACTGTTCGTGGTAAATCCCAGCATTCCTGTCTCCCTCCTCCCAGCGTCCACGCGAGCGGGTTCCTGCAGCCTGTCCTCCGTTGGGCAGGCGGCCCTGCTCCTGTCCCCCCCTTTGTTTTGAAGTTAGTGCCGTGCACATTCCTAACCAGCTGCTGGCGATTGCCCTGCAGGAGGGTCGGCTGTGCCTGGCTCACATGTCCAGCTGCTAAAAACGAAGGCAAAGCCTTAATCTTTCTTTAATTAAAATTGCTGGGCTTCCCTATTCGATAGTCCAACTTTTCTGTATTTATTTTGTTCCATACAGCTTAGATTTTAAAAATCTGACTGATGAAATTTGTGTTTCATAAGCCAATTTCAGCAAAACTCTAAAATGCTGATATTTGATAAAGGAGGCAATGCTTGTCTTAGAAACTAATGTTCCCCCAGATCTTTGCTTTGAAAAGTTTGGGGTGTTTGGGGGTAAGATATAATTCATAAGGCTTTTTAAATATGTATATTGATTTCAGAGAGAGGGAGAGAGAGAAACATCAATGAGAGAATAATTGATCGGCTGCCTCCTGCATGCCTCCTACTGAGGATGGAGCCCACAACCCTGGAATGTGCCCTGACTGGGAGTCGAACTGTGACCTCCTGGTTCATGAGTCGATGCTCAACCACCAAGCCACACTGGCTGTGCTCATAAGGCTGTTTGAATGAAACCACTTAGCAGACTATACATACGTGTGGATGTGCACATACATGTATACACATTAGTATGTATGTATGCATGATTTTTTTCCTCCCCATTTTATTTGCTGGCATCTGCCACCTATTTAAAATGTCACAGAAGCTGGAGTGGAGAGACTTTTGGATGAAGCTCATGGAAATGTCTTTTACTTTTTTACATTTCCCATAAAACTTAAGAGATTTCTCAGCTGTGCCCACTCCATCTGAGCCAGTAGCAGAAAACTGCATTTGCAGGCCCAGGACTCAGGGATGCTGGCAGGACCATAGTATGACTCCTAAGAAATGGGTGGATTAAACCAGTGATTTCCAGCCTCTTCCACGGGTGCCTGGGGTTCCCAGGGAAGAGGCTGGGAACGCCTCTTTATTGTATCTTTCTAGCTTACTAGCAAAGAGAGAGGATGCCTAGGTAGGATGAATTTTAAAAGGCAAGACAAAAGCAGAAACAATTCTGAGAAGACATAAAGAGGAATTAAAGTTGAAAGTTGTTTTCATAATTGCCTAAAATCTTGGCACATAAATTCGGCAACAAAACATGACCTAAACAGAAGGGAGGCCATATAGAGTCTGTAGTCTCCTTCCAGTGAACAAACATACATGTCATTGCATGTGGAGGGAAGGCTGGCCCTGCTTCTCCAGACTGTGGCTGTGAGGCCAGGCACGGGTGGAGGGGAAGCTGCCTACGAGTCTAGATGCTGGAAGACCAGAGAAAAGGCTCTGTGATCCTCCTCAGGACAAAATAACAGGCGACTCGGAGGTTCTGCACCAGGCCTCTGATATCTGCCTGCCAACACACAGGGTCTGGTCAGTAAGCCAAGTGCCCTTTAAATGTTTCATTTTCATAACCTTTAAATTGTCTCACACAGAAGGAAACACCATTTTGAAGGTATCTGTAGAAATGGTGATGTGATTTTGGACTAAAACTCAGGGATACAGTGGGATCTCTTGTTTCAAAGAGCTGGGGGTCTGTCAGCTGGTGAAGTTACCGCCAGTAGGAAAGGCTTGGTGGTGGGGGCAGGCGTGGTGGAGAGCGGGGAGCTAACAGGAAAGAACACAACCATGTTGCCCAGGCTCATCTGTCGGGTGCTTAATCGGAGTCAGATGCTATGCTGAGCACTCCATCCACGATCTCATTTGCATCTCCATCAGGCCACGTGAGGTGGCACTGTTATCGTCTGCCTTTCACAGGTAAGGAATCGGAGGCTTTGCAACGCTGGGACATCTGATCAAAGCTCCGTTCTGCTAAACAGAAAACACCTGATAAATTTTTAATTTGCCTTTTTCTCTTAGAAGATAAGTGGAAGCAACAAGAAGAACTGCTACTATGAGTTTAACTTTTACCTAAAAGTGGACAATTGGTTCATGACATGGAAATTGTGGGGAAAGCGGTGACATGAAAATTTTAGCAGAAAGTGAACTCTTCATTTGACGTTCCTCGAGTAGCTACCGTGTTTTGTTCTGGGTGTCATTATAGGAAGGACATTCATGAATGAAATCTCAGATGGTGGTCAGGATGGGATGACAGGTGGTAAAACGTGAGCTGAAGTACTTAACGTGGGGAAGAGATTTAAGGAGAACATACTGTCTTTGAGCTTTTAAGGGCTATTTCAAGTAGCAGGGGCACAAAAGCTCCATAAAGTGAAGGGGGGCGGCTGTCATCTGAAGTTGGGGAGGCAGATTTTGATGGGTGCGGTGGTAGATCTTCCCATAGCTGAGGGGTGGGACCAGCTGAGGGCCAGCTCTGTGGGAGCATCTGTCAGGACACATTGCAAAGAGGAGCTAACCTTCAGGTGGGAGAACTGGTCCCCTCCAGCCCTAGGACATGGTGCACCTCAGGACCTGTCATGTGTGGGCACCGGTTCATATTTGTGGAATAGGTTGGAAGAGCAAACATGAAAGAAGCCTGGCAAGGGGGCAGGTCTTGTTTTAAATGAAATGTATGTTAAAAGCAGTGGGAAACCTGCATTTAAGAGCAACATCACTCAGACTTACTGTACTGTCTGTCTCACTGGCGAATCACACAGGCCCCAAGGTAACTTAAACCTCTTAGGGGTTTGGTGCCTCCTGGTGTTGACACCTCGGGCTGCCTGCTGGGGTTTTATTGGGGTCCGAGACAAAGGTAATGGGTTTGGCTGGGAGGTAGGGTATGATCCCTTTAGAACACACACTGATTCATGAACATCCTCAAGAGCTCTTTGCTTGTGCTTCTGGCTTGGGCCGTGCCTCCCCTGGGCTGTGCGTTTCGCCGCCGGCGCCGTGCTCCTGATGGTGTGCACCGCGGGGCCTGTCTGGCAGAGACTGGGGAGGACTGTGTCCCGCACTCGGACAGGCTGCGCAGCTGATCCCAGTGGAACCCGTCGCGGAGGGAAGCAGCGAGCTCCTGTGGGAGGCCTGTGGGGTGAGCTGTGTGGCTGAGGCGTCAGGCAGAAGTGGATTAAGCTTGTCTACTAATGACTACTTGTTTATTGTCTGGAAAACACAAGGCTGCCTTTATTGTTCATATCTACCTCACTTAAACAGTGGTTGGATGTGTGTGTTTTCTCCATTTCCAGGTGAAAACAAGTCCCCTCCTCGCCCGTGTGGCTTGAATCACTCAGACTCTCTCAGTCGAAGTGACCGGATTGATGCAATCACACCTTCACTGGGGAGCAGCAATAATCAGCTCAACTCTTCATTCCTTCAAGTCTACATCCCCGACTACTCAGTGCGCGCCCTTTCTGATCTCCAGTTTGTTAAGGTAAGAGCAGAGCGCGCTGGGCTGGACCTGGAAGTTCGAGGTCAAATCCACAGCCAGCCGTTTGGCCTCCCAGCCCCTCCACTGAGTCCCTGTCACTCTGTGGTGCCCTGCCTCCAGCCACTGTGTCCAGGACTCAGGTGGGGAAACATGTATGTCCTTGGCGCGCTCTGTCCAATGAGCTGCCAAATCAGATGTGGCCGTGTGAGGGGAGGAGAGCTGCAGCTCTAAGAAACAGAACAACCTTTCACAGGTCTTCATGGGCTCGGACTCCAGAGACTTGCTTGGTCCTGAAAGGGCAGAGGTCAGAGACTCGGAAGACTGGCCAGGAAGGAGTGGGAAGAGCCCTCCACTGACCTTCTGCCCTGGGACAGGCTCCTTTCCTTAGTCCGAACTAAAGACGCCTCTCGGAGAACAAGCCAGCTTTAGCTGATGGAAGCCTAGCTCCATTTTCTAATCTCTGGGAAACTTTGAAATAAAATTTGGAAATGGCTTAAATCAGTAAAAACTGACTTGCTTACCAGAGTCAACTTGAACTTTAAAAAGTGGCTCCGCTTGGCTCCTGGGAGCACGCCTGCGCCTTCCCTCCTTCCCTTCCCCAGGAACCTCGCCGTCCCCTTCCTCTCTCCTAAGCTCCAAGGGCCCTCTTTTGCCTCTGTAATGAGCCCATTCCTTCTACAGCTCACCTCCTCACTTCTACCACCTCTGTGACTTTCTAAATAAATTTTCTCATTAAAAATTGGCTCAGTTTGTATTCAAGGATGACTTTCTAGAGAAACAACTAAGGGCCTTTTGGGGGACTTGATGTGTAATACGATGTTCAGACAAGAGAACCTAAAACTAAGCATTATCTTGGTTTGTTTTCTGTACCATCTTCTGGCCCCAGATCTCAAGACAGCAATACCAAAATGCCTTGATGGCATCCCGGATGGACAAAACTCCTCAGTCTTCAGACAGTGAAAACACTAAAATTGAATTGACTCTTACGGAGCTGCACGACGGGTTGCCAGACGAGACGGCCAACCTGCTCAATGAACAGAACTGTGTGACGCACACCAAGGCCAATCACAGCCTACACAACGAAGGCGCCATCTAGGGCGCCCCCAGGCCCCCTCCCCCCAAATCCGGGCCAGGCCACGTGCCTCGCCTGTCTGACAGTGAATCCCGTTAGTGTGAGCTTGTGTGCCATGCTGCGTCCTGCAACATCCTGAGACCAAAGACTTTGTCCCCTTCCTGGAAGCAGCAGAGGAGGTCGGTGAGGGCAGGAGTGGAATCGAGGGCTGGGGTTTGACGTTTGAGATTTTGGAAATGAATTTCCACCCAAATAGAATCATGTTTATTTTTTCAGCTGTACCTTTTGTTATTCACTCTCCTCCTCCTTTGATTTGCATGAAGTTGAAAATTGTTGGGATTTATTTTTTTCAAGAGATCATGCTTTTAGAGTGTCTTTTGCAGAGTTTTAAGTTGTCCTGCCTGAACTCTGCTTTGACCCCATGATGTGACCCCAATAGGATGGACTTGCCCCTCAGTGGCCTTCCGTGGCCTACCCTTCCTCTGCGCCCCAGTGGGTGTCGCTGTCGAACTCGAAGGACAAATGAAGAAAACCGTGTTGCCGCAGACCTGCCAAGTCTGGGACGTTGCAGGGTGGAGCTTGTACAGGGACCTGCAGCCGCCTCTCTGAGCTCAGTGTTGTTCTAAGTTAATGTTTAACTGTGTCCCTTTCCCTCAGAAAGGTTTAACATGTGCTTGGAATGTGATTTTGCTCCCACTCGTAAGGAATTTTTATCACCAAAATGAATGTTAATGAATTTTAAACCCATGGTTTATCATTGGCAAGAGGCAAGGTGACTTCATCCCGGCGTTCCCACAGCCTGGCATCTCGGGCGGCCAGGCCGCCTCCCGGCCCAGCTTAGAGCCCGGCACCCGCCTCCCCGTCCGCTCTTGTTGGCCCGAGATGCTGCTACACGGATGCCAAACGGACACCTTCCACGGGGCTGCTGAGTAGACACGGGTGTGGCGTGCAGGCTCCTGCCCACCCGCTGCGTGTAATTGCTAGGAGGGAGTGGGACCTTCCGGCTGTGCTCTGTGCTCCACACCCAGAAGGCGTTTCTGAGCCCGTATGTTTAAAGGAGGCACTTCAGGGATGGCCAGCCCCTGCCCCTTTCCAGGGAGCCGACTGTCCCTCTCCCGTGTCCCTGGGCCCGCGGGGCCGGTCGTGGCTGTGTCCCTGCCCGAGGACCGTGCCTCCCGCCTCAGGTGTGGCCCACGCAGAGGCTGCCTGGACAGCCAGGGCCAGTTTGGCCCCGAACAGGGATTCAGAAACCAAATGTGTGCGTGGCCATTTCATGTGTCTGTCTGATTTTAATACCAAATCCATCGCGTGCAGTGAAATCAATGTCAGGAGGTGTTAGTTGAGTGACTCAGTTCTTAACTGTCTTATCTGTGTTTTAAGTGTTAGCCCGAGGGGTCTGCATTTTGTTGGCAACATTCATGCACTGAAGTGAATTCCTGCTGACTGGCTTTCTTATAGAAGTGTCTGTCCACGCTGCCTCCAGCCTCTAGCCACGAAGAGAGCATTGTCTCCATGGCCCCGTTTTCTCCTCCCTCCTCAAGGTAGGGCTGCCCCAGTGGCTCCGTGGGAGGGAGCTGCGCTGGGAGACTAACCAGCAACGTGCCGGCTTGCCTTCGGGCCATCAGTGCGGTGTCTCCGGTGCCATAGGCACACTTGGCGAGTATTTCCTCTGGTTTCAGTCTTGGAGTGTCTTCCTCATTCAGTGCCAAGCCATAGTGAGGGACGCGCTGGCCTCACCTTGTGGTAGAGGGTCTTGGGGGCACCCCCTGAAGGGGCTGTGTGGCCTGCTGCTGGCCCCAACCTGCCACCATGGGATGGAGCCCTGCACCGTGTGTGTGTGTGTGTGTGTGTGTGTGTGTGTGTGTGTCTTTGATCTGAGTTTAAATCTTAAGATGCATCTAGCTGAGCACAGCCCCAGTGTGATGGGAACTGGGACTATGTGTAGGGTGTGCAGACATGAGTGTTCCCTGAAGTGGGACTGGGCCTTGCTGGGGCAGAAGGCTTCTCCCCGACAGCCATGCCACTCTTGGCCCGGTCAGCACTGGCCTTCCCTATGGTCTGGGGAGCCCAGCCGAGGCTCCTCTGGCCTTGAGGATCCTGGTGCGTCAGTCTCTCCTGGCCGACCTGCTTCTCCAGAGTCCGTCTCGGGGCGCCTTGCTACAACTGGAAGGAGCTCTGCAGCCAGTTACCGTGTGGGGTCTTTTCAGAGACACCCCCCCGCCCCCCGTTCCTTTTACAAATCCTAAAGCTCAGTGAGAGTCCAGGTCGAGGGAAAGGATCGATTCCAGCTGCTGCCTCCTTGACTTCAGAGAGAAACGGAACTTTTTAATCTCTTACCTGTTCAGCATGTGGCTCTCTGTCCGCTCTGTAAAGGAGCTGGCAGGGGTGGCTTTGCACAGGGGCTCCCAGAGGACAGAAGTTTAACCTCCAAGTTTGTATGTTTCTTATAAACCACTCTTTACCTTTGACTGTTCACACTGTTTTATAACAATAGAGAATAAAAAGTAATTCTTGTCTGGCCCCGAGAGGCATGAAGGTTAACATCTGGCTATACATCTGCTTTGGGGAATGCTCAAGACCCTTCAGATCACAATGTGAGCCACCAGATTTCTTTTCCAGGCCCCTCCCCCTGGGAACTGACTTCAGGCTGTGGAAGGAGATACGCTCGCTCACTGTTCCTCGGGCGGCAGGAGAATGATTCTGGCTTAGAAGGTCTGTACAATTCCTGTCTGTACAGTAAACTGGAGTCGGGCAGAGAAAGACAGTTCAGATCTCGATGTGCAGTGGCCAGTCCTTAGCACCAGGTGGCTCGTCCTCTCCTGGGGCTGCTGGCTTTGTAAGCGTGGAGGGGAGGGCTGTGTGGCAGATGCAGGTCCTGGGGTCCTGACTTCTGTTGAAGCCCTTGTCGGACCCAGGGCCTCCCCCTCCATGGCCTCTGTGGCCCCTGCTGTGGAACCTCTTCCTTCACGGCCTCCCTGGTAAAGGTTCAAATGGAACTGGATTGAGGATCCAAATGTTCCCAGGACTGTTGGCTTTCTTTTTATAAATGAAAGTGGCTTTTTACCTACAGCCTTAGAGGTTCTCGCCCTTTATTTCCCTGTTTTATATAATCAGGAAAGTCCAAAATCATGTACTTAAATTCTTAGAAAAACAAATCCTTAAGATTTGTTCCTGGATATTGGGTGCTAATCAACTAGTGTACGCCTCGATTCTTGCAGAGTTTGAATTTGAAGGGGCACCCCATTCAGCCCCGTTCCTCCCTCCCTCACCTCACTTCCCAAAGGTAGCTCAGTGCCCATGCTGGGCTTCCCCAGGTGGGAGGGAGCAGGGCATCTTACTGTTTTCTACTGTTATTTCAAGGAACTTGTGTACAAATGTTGAATGCAGAACTCCACACCATCAGTATGAAACATTTACTGCGAACATAGTTACCTGAGCTATACCAGGGCCATATGACTAAAGAACCAGCTTTTTCAAGTCTAGGAAAATAGATAAAAGTAGAAATGCATTTTCCACAGACAGTGAAGCAACAGGTATTTAGGCCAAGCAGGGACCATGAACTTCTGCCCTCGAATTCTCATGTTGAGAAGCAGACCTAAGTAGGCCATGGCTGATTGAGCCTGTGTCCTGGCTGGTCAGAAACAAAAACAAACAAAAAAACCCAACCCTGTCATCTTCTGAAAGCCAGCCAGGGATCTGTGACTATCTTCCCTATTTCTGGGCCAGGAGACCAAGATGCCTCCAGTGTTCCCAGGGGTGACCCCAGGCAGAGGCCTGACCTAGGCTGGCACAGGGAGGTGTTCACCTTGTTCCCTGGCATTTCAAGCAAGAGGCCACCAGGGAGGGTTGGCTTGGTGCCATCACATGACCCAAGCTCCCTGTTGGCAGGGGCCAAGGGGACGGCTCCCCTGGCTTCTCTCGCAGGGGCGAGGACCCCAAGGCGGAGCGGCAGTGCAGGCGTGAGGCTTCCTCGGTGCTCTTTCCTGTGGAGGACACAGGCTCTTGTCTGGGGTCAGGTTTCGTTCCATTCTGTTCTGGGTGGGTTGTAGGTTAGCCCAGAATTAGGAGGGACTTGGTTCAGTATGAAAGTGATGTGGGGATTCAGAAACCTTTCTGGTGTAAATGTATCGTGGGCAACCTGCTCCGTTCTTGTAACTCAGGGCCACTTGCTGATCTTCATCTTCTCATCTCTCTGTTGTATTCACGTGGGCTGATAGGAGAGGTTCGCTGTCTCCGTTTGGGGTGTTGGTGGCACCCGGCTTGCTGGTTACCATCCCTGAAGGCTGACGGGGGCCTTCATTCCTGCTGCAGCCAATGCTTTCTTGCTGGTTTTCGTCTGTCCTGTCTGGTCAGCCCTGAGGGCAGCAGGGAGGAGATGGAGTTCATGGCAACTGCAGAGCTTGGAGCAGCTCTTCTCCCACAATCCTGGGCTGGGACCTTCTTTGCTTCTTAGATCTTTGTGGGCGGCTCAGCTCCAGTAAGCTTTCTCTCGGGATGTGCTAGCCACTGACATCATCTCGCTAGAATTGTCTTAAATATCTTTTGATAGGAAATACCAGGCTGTTGTTGATGCAACATGAAAATGAAGGTTCTAGTGGCACGAGAGTAAAGTTCTAGGCATTTGTATGCCAAGGTGCCTGTGTACACAGAGCCGGCATGTACTATAAGACTGAGTGAAAACACGTTTTCGATTTTTAACACCTAGGAGCATTTTAAGAATGACGGGAACTGGAAGAATGACGGGAGCACTGTCTTGCCTCATTTGGCAGGCCAGCTCCTGGCATTTGCCCACCCACATCTGACTGACGTGGATTCACTAGAAAGGAATTCTTTTGGAGCCAGACTCTTCAGACTCACCCTGGAGAGAACGCAGATGGACCTGGGGGTCTTGGGTGCCTTTGTGTGGAGACCCAGCCCCTTGGATAGAAACAGCTGGTCTCAGGCCTCCAGAGCAGAAAGGAGTGGGGAGAGTAAGGTCTCAGTACTCTCTGCAGAGAGCCCGGCCTAGCTTCATTCATCACTGCCGTGTCTGAAGTCTACTGTGAAGATAGAGTGTATCAGTCCATTGACCTTTCTTGTTTCTGGAGTCCTTCAGATCCACAAATGTATATGCTTTGTTTTATATTATTTATTATGTACATATTCCTCTACTGTCAGTGTACATCGTCTGTGACTAAGCTGAGATCTGTTCTGGAGCCCCTCACGCAGAGTTCTGTTGTCCCTTCAAGTGGATGAGAAGGCAGCAGTTTTGTTTGTTTTGTCTTAAACAGGTTGCTGCTCTTATGTTGGTCCTAGTGTCCCCGGCCCCTTTTATTGGGACCTCTATTCCTATGACCAGTGTCTGGGATGAGGGTGGAGGCAGGTTTCTCACCCGTGGCAGGGCCTCTCGGGTACCTCTGTGAAATACTTGAGGTGGTTTCCTAGTTACTAGCTCTATTCTCTAGTAGCATAGCTGTGAGATCAGAGCCTCCTCCCTCCCTCCCTTCAAAGCCAGGGCGGTGGCCTAGCCCTACAACAGTAATGGCCTCTTAATTCCCACCCTTGGATTATAGAATTCATCTCTCTGGAGCCTGCCCATCAGGGCTTCTAGTATGCCTTTTCTTGGTTTTGAGGCCCAGTGCCAACATTGCCTTGGCCCTCAAATAAGACCCTGCTTTGTGTCTGATTTTCATCCTCCTTAGTCTTTACTCACTGTATCATAGTGCACATTTCATGCTTTGCAGCAGCGAAGTTTTCTAAACACAGTATTCAGAGCCGTGTACGTAAACCTAAAGCACAAGTGACATGTATAGGTTTCATGAGCTGATTGTCACAATGAACGCATTTTATAATTCAAATGATGTTGTAGATTTACAATCTCTATTTATTTTGTACCAATTTATTTGTAAATTTTGTGATTGTTTTAAAAGGTTTTTGTTCATTTCTATTCTATTTAGATAAATGATTTTCTTTTCACCCTTATAGCAGGTGTGTGTTCCCTCTTTCCCCTTTCATCTATGCAACACCAGCCTGGATCCCCTGCCCAATTGCTTGACTTTACTGGTGGGAAGGTTGGAAATTGTTGTCAGCATGGTAACACAGCAGGGCATTTCCTTCGAACATGCATCACAAAGTCACGTGTTAAAAGAAAAGTGGGTGCTAGAACCAAGTCTCCAACATACAGCCTGGCACAGCCAATTCCGGGAGGGTGTCCCTTTGCAAGGACTATAATCTGTCCCCCGTCAGTTTTAGGTAAGGGCACTGAGTGTACCCAATCCCCCGAAATCTGGTGCTCGTCACTAATAACACAGCTCTCTGGGCAGCTCTCGAAGCTGTGTTCCTAGGAAGACTGAAGGCCCCATCCAAGCCTCTCGACTGGCTCTCGAAGACGGAGCCCACGGTGGGGCCTCCCCTGCTACACGAAGCCGAGGTTGGAGGGAGGATGCGCAGGCTTAGTCAATACCAGCGTCAGTGTGGTGAGTCGTGCTCTGATGCTCTTCAGGATTCAGGCATCCACAGCCCCTCTGTGACCCATTCCTAGACCACCTCTTTTTGGAATCCTTTTTTCCTCCACTCTGAGAATTGAACCTCTTGATTTCTGGTCCCTTACTTTTCCCACCGTTATTGATATTTGTGGTCTGTTTTACTTATTTTATCCTGTGGATGAAGACATTTTGGTGAAGTGCTGACAAGACTGACTTGACACTGCCTGACCTAACCACCATCCCTCCTCCCCAATCATTATCCCCTCTTTCTTCAAAGTAGAAGGTAGATCTGTATTCCAGTGAAGTGTTACCTTCTTGGGAGCCTGTTTGCTTTTTAGAAGCAGGGCAGGAAGCAAGCAGGGCCAGGGAAGGAATCATCTCTCCAGCACATCCACACCCAGTTATTGCTCTTAGTTTTTCCTGCTTTACTCACGTTGTCTGGATGAGTGCTCCAAGGAAAACAGAGGTGATGAGATGAGATTTGCCTAAGCTTTCTGTCTGCATCCATGTGCCATGTGTTAGTTCATTTCTAAGTTTTACTGTGAAAAAAGCTCTGAGGTTTCAATTTCATTTAATGCATTGTCTTCTCCAGGGCGTCTTCTCAGTTCAGCATTTGTAGAGGAAGTGAGTGTACAAACTGAATGACCTTTTCATACCTTGGAGTTGATTTCTGAAAACTTGATACTTTCTGAAGGTAATTCAATTTAATACAGATGATTCCTTATTAAAGTCAAAAGTTGAATTAGCGAGTAAACTTTTGCTTTATATAACTTTCATTTCCCCTCCAAGATCCTCATATCTGTGCTCTTATTTTCAAAGAAGTCTCAGAACAAAGGAATGATTACAGGGCCCTTTCTCTGGGACAGGCCATCTCCCCGGTGGATGATTGTAAGGCCTAAGGATACCAGGGGACTAGTTGCCAGGATTTGTTGTTAAAGTGCTTTCCTGCCAGGGTAGCAGTGATTGTGAAGCACTCTAGGCCAACCCAAGGCAGGAATTTTTACTCCTCACCTGGGGATATTTTCCCATTGATTTTTAGAGATAGTGGAAGAGAGGGAAACAGAAAGATCGATGTGAGAGAAACACATTAATTTGTTGCCTCCCGCACACGCCCTGACTAGGGCCCGGGCCGGGGAGGAGCCCGTAACCAAGGTACGTGCCCTTTACTGGAATCGAACCTGGGACCCTCCAGTCCACAGGCCAACACTCTATCCACTGAGCCAAACCAGCTAGGACACAGGCAGAAATTTAGATTGAGCCAGCTCCCCTACCACTGTTCTGCTACATCAGTGATTTGAGGGCAATGGGCCAAAAAATGAAGTTACTTGCTTCAGAATACCCACCCCCACAAGTCAAAGGTGACCTTTGGTGAGAATCCTCTCTCAAAAAGACTAGACATGTAATGAACATTTTTCTATGTTGGGAAGGACTGATTGGCAAACCGTCTTTCCCAGGATCTCAGGAACTTGAGAGGACTTTCTCTTTCATGGGAAGAACATGCACTTGTCTGCTTAGGCTCTTGTGTGTGTGTGTGGGGGGGGGGGGGGGGGGGGGCTTATCTTGGCCCACTCTCCAGGCCCTGTCTACAGCCCTGGCTAGACATGACTTTGGGGAGAGGAGAGCTCAGCTCAAAGGGAGAGCAAGCATTTGGGGACATACTTGTACCTTTAGTTCATAAAGCAATCTAATACACTTTTTTTCTAGTGATAAAATGGAGCAAAAATATAATTTCTGTGTTAAGAAACAAACACTGGTCATCTGTTTTAAGTTGGAAAATATAGATTACTGAGACTTACAGTACCAGAGTCAGCAAACTAGAGATGAAATGTTCTGTTTAATTGGGAGTACTTCTTGGGTTAAAACTCTTCAAAGGGACTTAACTATTGTGTATATTTTATTTTTGAAATTACATACCTTTGTTGGAACAAGTCAGATGGTTATGGCCCTGGAGTGAAGATACTGTGTCTGAGGACAGGGAAAAATGGTTGAGATAACCAGGTTAGGTAGAAAAGTTGCACTGTTCATTCCTAAACAGGGCATTTTCTTTTTTGATGTGCTTTCTGCTACTTCTACATACTCGGCAGTAAGAGCAGTGTGGAATGCCGCTCCTGTTAGTGGAGGTGGAAGATGGGATGCGGGATCACTCTATGCCGCCTGCCTCTGCTTCCTGGTTGCTGTGCGTGTGTGTCCTCCACTTGTTGGTAGTAGTGCACTGTTTTTCTTCTATTTTCAAGGATGTTTAGGTAGCTCCATGGTAAAGAATTCATTCTCAGGGCCTCCTAAAGTTATGTGTCATTTGAAATTGTTCCATTAGAGGAAAACCATTTAAGAGCTCTGTGCTCTAGTCACCAAGAAAGAATGTCATGAGAAACCTAAGTATTGAGACATAAACTACTAAACCAAGTGAGGAATTGGGCCAGTAACGTATGGCAACAGCTAGATCATAGTTACCATTTTTCCCACCACCAAAGAAAGATGAAATAGTTTCCATAAGGCTCTATCCTTAATGCAGACTTAGATATGCAGTTGTTTGTCTCAGGCTATTTGTGGTGAATAAGCACAGTATTTTTAAATGCTCTTGGCAGTCTTGGAAAAATTTCAGGACTTTAAACTTGTTGACAAAATAGTTATTAAATAAATCAGATTTAGAATTATCTAAACATGGACAAAGTATTTTTAAGTCTGACATGTCACTGCAAGTGGCTTTATAGTGGTTGCTTAAAAACAATACTTAACATGACTAGCTCTAAGTTATTCTAGTTCTAAGAACCACTTCTAAAAGCATCTTATAAAGGGTAGCTTGAGGACTTGCTTTCTTGTTTTAAGAGCTATGCATATGGTAGGAGAACATCTAAGGTCTAAACAGAACACTAACATTCTCGGCTTTAACGGACTTTTCTGAAATATACCATCTGAGCTTTAATTGACCATCTTTGTAGAGATGAACGTATGGGGCAATTCTTCTTGCAGAGGAAACCCAGCAGAGCTGGGCTCTGCTGTGCCCAATGAGCTGCTGGGTGAGTGCCAGGGTCCCTGTTAGCCTGTACCTGCCCCAAAAGTGGTATGTGGCACTTTTACAAAGCCTGAACGTAAGAGGTGTTTTTCAAATACCCAGGAAAGACATTCTGAAGAGTTGGGAGATCAGTCTAAAACACCTCAGGTTTCAAAAAAGGTAGGTGGGGGAATATGTTTTAAATTCAGCTTCCTTTAACTATTGGCAAGAGCCACTCCCATTCATGTTTTAGTAAGCCCAATTGTAGCTGCCTGCCCATGGATCACTCATTCCCCAGTACACTCTGCTCTGGATCTTAGACTTTTATGGAATCTGAGCTCTTTAAAATACATTTTGGTGGTCCTGAAGTTGTAACCATCAGTGGAATTCTTACTTATTCCAATTGTGTTTTTCACTTCTCAGTCTTTGGACCCACTGCCAGAGAGACATCTGACTAAAAAGAGTCTATTACATAGATAAGATCTTACGTGGACAATACAGAAAAAGTGGTAAATTAACGCGAACTGCTCATGTTGGTCCTTGCTGTAAAAGGGAAGGTATGTCAATTTACTTATTATAAGTGAGCTCTATAGTTACAATGACTCACTTAGAAATTCTTTGGCTTTGCGAAAATTTAAGACCATGTGTAAACTGGGCAACATCTCTATTTTAAGTGAGAATAATTAATAACTGGGTGACCATATGCACATTCTCTAAAATTTAAAGCATGACAGTATCTAACTGCTATTTGAATACCATTTCTAACATGATACTTTAAAAGTAGTACATATTCCTAATAGATACGTTAGAATGTATGTTTCTTGACATGACAGTGTAAAGCCACAGATATTGAAAGCAGTGAGGCAATATGGCCTTAGCTAAATTACTGTGTTCCCTACTATGATTTCAAAAAAAGAAAAAAAGCCTTACTTCATAGTCCTGTACCAAAAAAATTTTCCATGAGAAAATTGAGGCCTATTTACATGCTATAATTTTAAC
This sequence comes from Myotis yumanensis, assembly GCF_028538775.1. NCBI lineage: Eukaryota > Metazoa > Chordata > Mammalia > Chiroptera > Vespertilionidae > Myotis > Myotis yumanensis. Next base: position 16,781,783 of record NW_027223764.1, on the reverse strand, counting down.
CATTAACCATGCTAGATTATATTTTAGGAGAGAGTGTCCAATTGATGTCACTAAGCTAAACCTAAACCCAACAGCTATAATTACAGTTGTGCTACATAAGAGGTCCAAGTCAGTATTAGAAATATTATACTTTATTGAGTTCTACAGCAACTAATCTACCCTCCCATGTTGACCAACGACAAAAGAATGAAAGAAATATATGAAGGATAAAGTAAGAGTCTATACCACTGTACTGGGAGGTAGTTATAATACCCCCTCCCTAGTGTATACAGTAATGATCCATTCTTGTTCAAGACAACAAGAAGTGATTTTGGGGATTCTGAAGTGAATTCATTCACACTGATTGTGCCCTCTGCTTTAGTAGAGTTTTGGCTTACAAAGCCCATGTTCTATCTTCTACTGCTTGACATTGAAACTCAGCTCCAGAGGAGAGAGAGCTGGAAGTCGGTAGCACAAGCCACACGATATAGACCACACCAGTGAATTTTACTCAGTTATGCTGTAATAGAAGAAAGTTCCTCCTTTTCTTTTGGGGGGCTTGTTCCTTTGTCCTCTTTGAGCTAAATTCTTTCTATAGATTTGTCCTAGATGAGAAGATTGTTTTTTGAAATAACAAAAAAACTTATAGAACTGTAGAAATAGACGAAGACTTTTGCCTCAAAATGAAATTGCTGCAGTCCATTCCAGATCAGCCCTACAGCAAGTAGAGAACACAAGGAACCTTGACCTTAACAGAAGGCTACATTTGATCCTGGAAAAAATGTATTTCTCCACTGGTATACAATACTATGTAATGCACTGAAAAAGATGGATTTTGGAGTAAGAGCACAATCTGTAACGTAACAGCCGTTTTAGATCACCTCTTTCCATCATCTTCCTTGTTCCTCTCTGACACTTAACGGACTGATGATGAAACAAGACAAACAGTGTCACAAGCCACAATGGAGCCATCTTCATGCAATTCAGCCCAGTTTTTACCCTTCCTTTTTTCCAATACAGACTCCTTTACAATTTTAAACCATCTGTAAAGACTGTAGACACACAAAACTAAAACAAGTATCTCCCTATGATTAGAATTATCTTAAGGTCTTCAGAACCTTTTCATGGAGTACCCCCCCCCCTCCCACTAGGACCCAAGCAGGGACATGGTATGCTCCTATGAGTCCTGCTAGAACTTGTTTAATGGTTGTTCAGAGTTTTTGTTTTCTTATTCTTCCTCTTCCTCCTCTTCATCATCATCTTCATCATGGCAGTGTGTAATTTCCTGGGGGGCCAGTGGGAATAGGTTGGGGGGTTTAATCTCACTAATCGATCGTGTCAACTGGTGCCGCTTGTAGTCAGTATCTTTGAAATCCACTGAAGTACGGTTCCGGGTGGCAAGCGGGGACTCCATCTCATTGATATCTACATGTGTGTGTTCCACTGTTGATTCATGAGGCATCTAGAACAAAGTCAGAGGTTCAGAAAGCAGGTGGGGCTATTTCCCAAATCCTAACACCTGTAGTTCAAAGATGCTTTAATGATTCTATCACAATTCCAGTAAATGCACTGAATCATTAAGAACGTTAAAACATACACGGTCTTTCTTTTGATTGTTACTTGAAAACTTTTCCACTCCCAACACTGCTTCACCATGTTGGTGCAGAAAGAGTATGTCCATTTCCACAGGCTCCAGCCATCTGAGTGCCATCAATCGACCAGGCAACATTAAATAGGCTGCCAGGTTGGGCTTTTCTAAAGCGTATGACCGCCCAGGTTTATCACACAAGTGTAAGTATGAAATGACCCAACAGCAAATGATTTGGGAGCCCAGGCAACTGTAACTACCCCATAGCTTATATTTACAGTATTCATCAGCAGATAAATCACTGACTGAGTTCCAATTTACTTCTAAAATGATGTCATGAGCTTTCCACTAGCATTTGGTTGAAGAGGTTTAATGAGGAGCTGCTTGCCTCCTGTGTAAACAGCCTTTTCTGAACCACAGCCCCACGCTACTGAATACACTGGTGTTCCTTGCTGAGCTAAGGTTGATCTTAGCAATACAGTTTTTGATGATTATTTGTCCATCTTCCTAAAAGTACTGTTCCACAGTGAGCTGCTACAATTTTTCCCACTCTTCCTAGCTTAGAAACCAGATGAACTCAAAGCTTTCTGCTTGAGTTTGTTTCTTTAAGCCAGGGATCCTCAAACTTTTCAAACAGGGGGCCAGTTCACTGTCTCCTCAGACCGTTGGAGGGCCAGACTATAGTTCAAAAAAAAAAAAAAACTATGAATAAATTCCTATGCACACTGCACATATCTTATTTTGAAGTAAAAAAACAAAACGGGAACAAATACAATATTTGTATTTGCATGTGGCCCGTAGTTTGAGGACCCCTGCTTTTTAAGCTTTCCTATTTGACTTATTTCACTGGTTAAAAACAAGTTCTACTTCACTGTTTAGTGATCATCACTGCATAAATACAATTCTTAGTAGTGGTCTAGGCTACACAGCTTATTCTTTCTTGATCCTCTAGTTCTTATTTTAAAATATCTTCAGTCTCATGTTTATACTTTCCAGCAAAAATTTTAAATGCTACTTTGATTGTATTCACTTAAGTTCCAGGAAAGTGGTGGCAATTTCTCTCACGGACCTGGGAAGCCTCCTGAGCTCCCTAAGAGCTCCTCTCCTCTCCCTCTTTAGGTGGCCATTCAGAGAGATGTCGATCATGGACCAGAGGTCAATCCAGTGTAGGTACTGAAATGTCTTCCTGGAACTCCCTAAAGCCACCTACCCTCTTCTTTCTCCTCAACCCTCAAAACTGTGCCCAGACCATTTACTATAGCCTGAAACTGGGTAAAATGAGAGAAGAGATCCTTATTTTCTTTCTCATAGCAAAATCAGTCCTGAAACATAGTTCAGTATCAGAGCATAGGAATATAAAAACCACATTTCTCATTTAGTGCAACCTACCCTTGGTCTCTGTGCACCTTAGAAAGGAATAATCCAAACTTCTCCGGTGTCATCCCACAAAGGTAGTTACAGATCTCTGCCTTAAAAGTATATTAACTAAACAGTAGCTTACAGCTGCATTAACTCACCAAGACGTGGGCAGCTCTGAAGAGGTAGCTGAATGGGTAATATAGCAGGTTGATGAAAGATGCGGCATAGAGATCAGCATAACGCATCACCTGACTGGCAAAGAGGGTCTGCCGGGAGCCACTGCGAAACAAGCTTCCCATCATCCCATAGCACATGTCCATGTCATGAGTTACTTTCTAAATCAAAGAATAAGACTGTCAGCTCATTCAAAAAAGTATCTGTGCACTGGCTCTGTGCCAGTCCCTGTATAAAATGAGAAATATGAAAATCATTTAAACTTTATTTTGCAAGTTTTCTCCCAAATCCCATTTGGATACCTTAATACGTCTCTGGATGGAGCTAATGTCTGGGCGCTCATTGCTGCTGCTGTCAAGGTGCCTGGAGACAAATGAGAAGGCCAGTGAAAATCTCTAGAAAAGACATCTCTCATACCTAGGGGACTCCCAAAAAGGTAGGTAAGTTTTAGGGAAAAAGGAAAACATTTTAGAATTAGGGAAAAAACTTACTTGTAAAGTTCAGCCAAGAAAATATCCAAGCTCTGAAGCTCTTCAAAAAGTGCTTGTTATGGTTTGGAAGGAAAAGGAAAATATTTTAAATAAAATAAAAAGCATCCAGTTTTTAATTACTGCTGAAACTACATTTAAAAAGGTTGCAGATATGACTGAAAAGTAAAGCGATAGGTGAGTGTATAAAATAACTTCCCTGGCCCCCTTCAGGAAAACCCACGGCTACACTGCCTGCAATCTGGTAGCAGATGAACATCAGTATTTCCTAGGCCTTTCTTCTGAATCACTGCTGACCACAACTCTTCCAACTAGATGCTGAGTCTAAGCTTACCAAGTGCCAATTCATACCCCATCTCAGTGTGTCAGCAAAGCAAGTCTTAACAGAGAATGAGATGACTTGTCCATAGTTACAAGTCTAGGAAACAGGGCCAAGCCCACTAGATTTCTAAAACTTCCTAGGTGGGGAGTTGAAAATGTGGGTGAAAGGCTAGCAGAAAATTCCACTGATAAGTACAAACAATACCAACCAACAGCCAGCACCTGCTGCATGCTGCCTCTGTGTTCCAGCTTTTCTCCACCTGGGTTCCCCAAAGAGAATTAAGCCTTAATGTAATAATTGTATAGAAAAAATTTTCTTTATCTGCCATCTTTGGGAAAATGGAGTCATTTTCTCTGTTCTCTGTTTCAGACGAGGCGCCCTGGTTGAGAAGGGTTGTTACTTGTATCTTCTTTATACACACCTTACCTCAGTTGAGCCTCATCAGCTTTATGAGGTAGGTATTACTACCCACATTTTCACACTTGAGGAAACGAAGGGAGAGGGTGTCTCAGTGACTTGCCTAAGGGCATGCAGGCATTACCTTTACCTAAATCCACAGCATAGCTCAGTTCAGAGAATGGAATCTGGCCCCATTCTCTACTTCTCAGAAAAGCAAATAAATATCAGGAGGTGATTAACACTCAGAGCAATCAATGCCCCAGAGTCACAGACATGAGCTGGTAGCAGAGAGACTGGAACTAGTAGCATGGTTGGACAAACGGGGGGACTACAGAGCAGAGTGGAGTTCCCACATTAGCTGCTATTGTAACAGAACTCAGGGGATAACATTTTATACTTAAAATTGAAAGGACTCAAGAAGAAAGCTGAACAAGATAACCTCTCTTATTTCCTCCAATTCTGGACTTCTGTGAAATACTGGGCTGTCTGGGAAAGAGTTCTGCAAATATCAGGGCCTATCTTTTGGACCCCCTGCATACAAAGTAGTGGTTCACAGCTGGCCATTTTATATAAACTATATCAAAGATTTATAAACTAAGAAATGGCTCCTTACCACTCTTATCAGTCCAGACATGAAGCTCCTGTGCAAGTTCAGGAATCACCAAAAAAGTTCGCCACCCTTGCCGTTTCTTTGATTTCAAAATGTCCCCAAAAATGTGATCTCCAATATACAAAATGTCCTTGCCCTTGGCTCCCAACAGATCACAGATTGTATCAGATGAACCTGAAACAATAAACAAAGAAAAAAATGTCCCCATATTAAAAAAGAAAACAGCATTCTCAGTACCATAACGATTAAATACTGTGATTTTTTTTCTTACAATTACGTGAGGAACACACTAGAAAAAGGGCTCACCTTCCTTAAAGACCCACAATTTATCTTTTTCTCATTTTTTAAATTGCCTCCTACATGTCTCAGCATTAGTATTGACTATAACTCTCAAAAGTACCACCTCTTTTTCTCATCATAGATGTGCTATTAAGTTTATCACTCCAACAAAATATGTATTTGTGTCCATAGGGGCTCCTTGAGGACTACCCCCAAATGATTCCAAGACACTGAGAAAAAGCCTCAAATAAGTAAAAGAAAGATTGGGTGAAAAATCAAAGATTCATTAGAATATACTAACAACTTCTCAAACCCATTCTCCCTGACTCCTATTGCATTAGTAGAGGACTGAAGTATTTACTTTCAGTAGATGAGACCTTCAGGGAACTAAAGGGAACATGTGCCACTATGCTAGGAGGACATCAATGCTTTCAGGGTGAGGTCTGAGCAGAGACGCACACTAAAGGGAAGTCTGCAACTCACCTCCTGAGTAGACAATACCATGTTGTAAGGGGCCTGTGTAGGTACCAATTTTCAGCTTGCCAGTTTTCTGTGAGAAGAGAATATAGACTTTGTAATACTTTATCATTCTATCATAATCTCAATCCAAAAGGCTACTTGGCTAGACAAACAAATGAAAGACACTTTTGAATTATTCGGCTACCTCAATTAAAACCAAGACTTAGAATAATTTCAAAAGAGAGATACAGCTAAGTAGATAAAAATACCTGTTTCCTTAGGGAGAGTGGGAGTGGGGGAAGGAGAAACACGAAGGACAATGTGCAGACAGAACATCCTCTCAACTTACAGTATCCACCTGGCGCAGTACTGTGCCTTCTCCAAAAAAGAGTGGTTTCCGTGCATCCACCAAGATCAGGTCAAAGTAGGACTGCCATGGTCGATGGGAACTCCCAGGCTGATGAAGCAGGAACAGCAGAAGCTGAAACATCGCTCCTACCCTTAAGGCACTAATATTTAATCTCACTCAGATGCAAGGAATGTAGAAATACTAAGTATAAGCAGAAGATCCCACTGTTTTATTAAAAACATTGTGTCTTATAAGCCATATCCTTTTGGAAGCAGGCAAGGTGAAAATATAAGTGAATGACTAATAATCTCTACATTTTAAATCATTTCATCTACTTATATTAAATTTCTGTGAAATAAATTAATATGTAGATGTGCTCACACTCAAAAGGAGGCTCAAGGGGGCTAAAAAGAGATGCAGATCAATACCCAAGAGACAAATTAAGGGAGAGGCAGATAAGCCTTGGAACTGAAGTATACAAGCTAGCATGGAACTATTAGGAAATTTTACTGGGTATGACTTCAGAATGATGGCTCGAGGTGCACACTGGCAAAGGCCAACCTACTGCAGGCCAACCACAGCACTAATGTAAAAGTTATGCCCATCAACATGATTTCTATCCTGAAACAACCTTTTAAGGTCAAGCTGAAGAGCACTGCCTTTGGGTGATCTCAAAATAGGGATTTACTGATTTTTTTTTTTTAAAGCTAGAATTAAAATAGCACGGCACAAGTATATGTTTAACTTGCCATGAAGAGTCCTTAAATCTAAGTGCAGCCATACTGCAGAAATAAAGACACCTCTGCTTAAATATCAAGGCTAACTGTTCCCTTGGCACAAAACTCATCAATAAATAAGCAAAATCTAAAAGTTGTCAAGAATATACACATTTTCTGTTTCTTTCAATCAGTTATCTTCCTCAACCTGAAAAACCCAAACTTAACTCTGCATAGAAATTCTTGGGCATAAAATTACTCTGCTACCATCCTACTAAATGCCATATGAATATCTCTTTTATTTCTGTCTACTAAGTTTTCAAGTTGCTATCGACTTTAAATAATATACCAGCACCTGCATGACTTCTAATGTTAATGAAGATTTCTGAATGGGTCCTGACCGATTCCTTAACATCAATATTCCAGGCTGATTAAATGCATTTATTATTACTAAAGCAATGGTCTAATAATTTACATATAGTACCTTGGGGCCATGTGGGAAATCAAACAGGTAAGTCATAATTTTCTGGGGGGGAAAAACAAAACAGAAAAACACCAACATAAGGTCCATATACCACTTCTACAAAAGATATAAAACACTTAAAAAAACATACACCAAGTTTTTCATAAAAATGTCTTTTTCAATATAGGATTTATCACATTCTCATTTCCTCTAAAGTTTATGAAATCATGGCTATGAAAGCCAGAAACTAATGCTTCTCATAACAAACATACAGAAGCTTCTGACATTCTGAGTAGGGCATCATATTCTTCTAGGACCGTGGTCGGCAAACTGCGGCTCGCGAGCCACATTCGGCTCTTTGGCCCCGAGTGTGGCTCTTCCACAAAATACCACGTGCGGGCACGCACGTACAGTGCGACTGAAACTTCGTGGCCCATGCGCAGAAGTCGGTATTTTGTGGAAGAGCCACACTCAAGGGGCCAAAGAGCCGCATGTGGCTCTCAAGCCAGGGTTTGCCGAGCCGCAGTTTGCCAACCACTGTTCTAGGAGATAATTATGTACAGATTCATCCATATATCCCTACCTAATTCTAGTGGACTGAAACCCATTTTTGGAGGTTAGGGTCTTCTGAGGTAAGAGCATACAGAAAACTAATGACTCACAGTCTTGCTTATTCCAAACCATCAGATTTCTAAGACAAGATTTTACATGAAGAATTGGGAAATACTGAGCTTTTTGCTAGTACCATGAACTTGTAAAAAAAGTAAGACGAGGAGTTAAATTGGCTATTCTATATGCTTTAATCTGGCAAAAAGCACGTAAGCAGTGGTAACTTCTGATGGCTAAAAATAAAAACATCTTCCCACCATCTATTGCTGTCGGCTCCAAACAACAGGGAGGAGGGCATGTGCTCAATTGCAATACAGGAAGTGAGTGACTTAAGTTTATGTAAATGATGTGCCTAAGAGACATAGAAGCCATTTTGATCAGCACAAGTGTTTTGAATAACCCCAAATTAAAACATTCAAGTAGCCAACTGTAATTAAGGGAAACAGTCAAAAGAAATTAGAAAAATTTGAGAATCACTGATGTAGCTCTTATGGTATATATGTTTGCTCTTTTCACTGCTTTTAAAATGAAGTGGCAAAAACTACCCTTAATAAACTATTATCCTCCTTGTTATCTTCAGTTCTTTAGGCCAAAATAATTCCTCTGTATAAACAAACAAATATGAATATTAAGTACTTACATCTGTATATTTATAGTCACTGTTGGTGGCAAGAAATACTTTCCCTACTTCCTTCATCCGGCTCAGAAGCAAAGGCAATTTTCCCTGAAATGTAATATAATGATGAGTGAAACAGTAAACCCAAATACATATTCATTTACTGTGGAATAGTCACATACTGGACTTTTGTCCACTGAAATAAGAACAGGGGATTTCCTTTAAGGGTTGGTTGGATGGCTTCAGATTGTTGCATTGAGAAAGACCACATTATCAATCACTATGCATAAATTAAGTATTAACATATATAATATACATGGTGTATATAATATATAGATTTTATATATAAAACTAGAGGCCCGGAGCATGATATTTGTGCACAGGTGGTGTCCCTAGGCCTGGTCAGCAATCAGGGCCATCTTGCCCAGTCCTGGCCGGGGCCTGCTGGATGGGGTGAGGGACTGTGGGAGGTTGGCTATGGGAGCACACTGACCACCAGGGGGCAGCTCCTGCCTTAAGCATCTGCCCCCTGGTGGTCAGTGCGCATCATAGCGACAGGTCGAACGGTCGTTACGGTCGCTAAGGCTTTTATATATATAGAAGATAGGTGATACATATAGATAGATGATACATATAAATAATAAATAATTATATGCTTCCTAAAAACATCTCTCTACCTTCCCCATGTCTGCCTCAGGAAAGAGTTTAAATTACTTTGTAATCTTAGTATGTAAATTAGATATGTTAGAGATCAGGAGAAGCTGATTTTAAATAGCAAAATCCTCTACATGGGGATTTAGCTTCATTGTATATACTTTCATTAAAAAAAAAACAACACACGCCCTTACTGGTTTGGCTCAGTGGATAGAGCGTCAGCCTGCGGACTCAAGGGTCCCAGGTTCGATTCCGGTCAAGGGCATGTACCTTGGTTGCGGCCACATCCCCAGTAGGGAGTGTGCAAGAGGCAGCTGATCAATGTTTCTCTCTCATCGATGTTTCTAACTCTCTATCCCTCTCCCTTCCTCTCTGTAAAAAATCAGTAAAATATATTTAAAAACAACAACAACAACAAAAACACATCACCTTGTATAATTGAATGACATGTGCAGGATACAATCTAGAAATGCCTAGACTCACCTACAGAAACATAAGTTAATTCTAACTCCTCATAACCAGAAAGAAAAGCAGATTTCCCTTCTCTCACAGTAAATAGGTCCCTTTACTCAAGTTCTCCTGGACCTTTCCTGAACCCCTCAGCATTCTTTTTGAAACAAGGATTAGGGTGGGAGTGGGGAGGAAACAGGAGGTACAAAGACTAAAAACAGTAAGTAATCTTTACCAAAATACTTTGAGAAAATAATGCATTACGCTACTTTTCCTCTGTAAGAAAAAGAAGTGTGTGTGTTTACTTTTAATTTTGAAATAATTTCAGACTTAAAGTTGTGAAAATAGTAGAGAACCCTATTCTTCATCCAGCTTCCCTTAATATTAACATTGTACATAACCACAATTACCAAAACTAAGAAATTAACTAACACAGTACTATTAAATAAACTACAGATTTTTCTGAATTTTATTAGGTTCTCCTCTAATGTCTTTTTAGATATTTTTAAAGCTTTCCCTATTATTTCCTGTTGATAGGCTAAAGATAATTTAAATGAGTTACTTTGTACATTGTTTAGATGGTGTAGCACAGTGGCTATGATTTGGGTTACTACTTATTAGCTGTATGAACTTGGCCAAATTATTTAATCCCTTTATTCCTTAATTTCTTCATCTGTTCCTATACATCAGAGGTAACAATGCCTAATTCATGGCTATACAGAATATTAAGCAGGATAATGCATGTAATCACTCACTCAGCACACTGATGTGCACACAGTAACCTCTATAGCTGCTATCACAATTAGAGCTATAAAAACAAATGGAATACTAGGTCTTCTTAATTATCAACAAATAGGAAAAACTGTACTAAAATATATGCTCTGGCTGAAAACTCTTGGTAATTACACTTGGCATATATTATAACAAGGAAATACATACCTTCCCCTTGTGCATTTCATTATAAACAGACTTATTAATTTCCCTAATAGGTAAAATAAGCTATCATGTAGATTTCCCTTTATTACTTACATCTTTGACTACATACTTCTCAAGATTTTCAACTGTCTTTTCCTTAAGGGAGCCCTAGGGGGGAAAAAAAAAGAAGTAAGAACAAAATCAGTCTTTAACAGTTTGTAAGACAAATTATGTCTACTATCAACCGAGAAGCATCATTTAAGTATTACCAAAATGGAAAAGCAGACACATTGGAGAAGAGAGGATAAAGTAGCAGATGTGATTTGCTCCAACTCTACTTCCAAAATGTATTTAAAATATAAAATTATTTTTATTTTAACCTAGACATCAAAAACCATTTCATATTTTATTCGGTACAATTTATAGTAAATGTTAATATATTTGTTATCCGCTAGAGTGCCAGGGAGCATGATCGCGCTCAACCTGTCTTTCCCCAAAAGTGCCAGGAGCGCTATTGCGCTCCTCCTGCAGTGTCACTATTAGATGCTAGTAGTTCACTCTTTATTGACAGATGGCACCAAGTGCAGATTAGTTATGATGCCGAATATTTGTAGTTCTAAAATTAACCACTTGGCATTTATCTGCCTAATTTTCATAATTTTTTTCCTAAACTGCTGTAAAATCAGCAAAAATGCCTTGGCAATTTTAGCATAGTTCCTAGGATATTGGTTGGCACTCAAAGGGTTAAGGTTATCAGTCAAGTATTTGGGGGGGGGGGGGGGGACCATAATTATCCTCATAGGATACAGTAAGTATAATATTAACACTAAAATCTCTTCTAAGTGTATTTGTAAAATAAGATCTAGAAACCAAACACAATCTGAAAGCAGGACAATCAAGAACAAAAGTATTAAAGTCTTATAAAGAGCTATCACTAGGGGGCAAATCTGTTTTGTGGGGGTTTTGTGTGTGTGTGTGTTGTTTTTTTTTTTAAAGAGGAAAAACTCGGTTCTATTTGCACCTAGAAAGTTAATGTCAGACAATATCAAACACAGGCCAAGAGTGAGCAGGTAAAGCAGCAGCTCCTACGTACCTTGTAATGAACCCAGTCAACAGCATCCCTTACATCCTGGAACATACTCCGGTAAGACATGAAGAGGTCCCCATCTTTAAATCCTGTTTCACAGCTACAGAGAGATGAAAAGAACATGACAGGGAATCCAAAGGAGGGTAAATAAAATATCACACATTACCCAGGGACCCAAAGGTTCCATTATCACATGGATAATGGCACTGGCTAATTAGGAAAATAATTACTCCCTAATGAAAATTCATCTGACCACCAGAGATGACTATAGTGTTCAATGGAATACAATAACTGTAAATAAATACAAAGTGATAGAATATACTGAGTGGAAGCTAAAAGGCCAGTTTCAAAACATCAAGTTCCTTTATTAATCACTTTTAAGAAACAGGTTCCATCAAAAAAACATTTAAAACTTAAAGTTGGTAATTTAGGTTCTCTCTACCCTGACTTTTCTAACATCTCTAGATACAAAGGTATTGCCTATTTTCTATTTAGCACTCTACCAAATTCAGTGCCTTGAAGTGAGTGGGTAAGGCCTAGAAAGGATAAGGAAGTTAGCAAACTAGCACATATAGCTGAACTTTCAGCAGTGGTTATGCAAATTCCTAAAAAGGATAGGGTAACTTGTTCAAGACTTAAGCAAAATTTTACTTCAGGGAGGATAAACAGTATTTATTCCTCAATCAAATCTTGCTGGGCCTGGGAATGAAATTAAATTACCATCCTGAATGGCTCCTGGGTAGCTGCTGTGAAATGAGTAGGGGGGTTTTAGTGTAATTCTGCTTGACAGATAATCATCACACAAACCTCCCACTCAGTTGTCACAATTAGCACCTCTGCTGGCCGTCTTCATTCCCAGGAGAAGCCAATCAGAAGTGGTCCCTTCCAAACATGGCTGCAGCACACTGGCAAGAAGAGGGGCCGAGTGGGAGGTGAGAGCCTGCATGGAGCTGCTGGTGCCGTCCCATCTCTCAGGCTGGCAATGAGGCATCTCTCACTAGCACTAAATTCACTTCAGAAAAGCAGAAAAGACCTACAATGGCCAGTTCTCTAAAACCCTGTACATTAATTTTTAAAAAAATCAATTGGAAAAAAATTATAGCACATACATACCTGGTATATCTGGGACAATTAGTAAAAAAATCTACTAGGCAGGCCAACAGGTAGGTCTCTGAAAAATGAAGAATAGATATTCGTAAGTTTTAGGTGAGAAAATTCAAACTTATTTTATCTCCCTTGAGCAAAGACAAATAATCATGGAAAGAAGAGAAAGCATCAGTTATATAAGCATAGAATGAATCTACCTGGTAGGTTGAATAATGTATTCAGAATGTAAAATCTTTCAGTGTCATCTCGTTGGATAAATTTATTTGGATACTGCTCTCTAGTTTCTGGTCTGAAAGAAAAAACAAATTTAATTAACTGGTACTCAAAACTAACATTATAAAAACTATGAGAAATATTCATCATTCAAAAATCATTCAAGCCTGGTCAGTGTAGCTCAGTGGTTGGTTCCTGGTCAGGGCACATCCCCTAGTTGCAGGTTCAATCTCCAGTGGGGGGCATGCAAGGAGGCAGCTGATCCATGATTCTCTCTCATCATTGAAGTTTCCCTCTCTTCTCTCTGTTCCTTTCTAAAGTTAATAAAAATTTAAAAACTCATTCAAATACTTATAAGGCAGACTTCCAAATATTACACATAAAGATGGACAAGCTCGGGTTGCAGCCCTAAAAAGTTTTCAATCTGGCCTTCGCTGGTGTGGCTCAGCTGGTTGGAGCATCGTCCTGTGCACTAGAACAGCGGTTGCCAACTGGTGGTCTGTGGGTCCGTGAGGTCCAAAAGGTTGGCAACCACTGGTTTAAGGAAACCTTTGGAGCAGCGGTAGCCAACTGGTGGTCCGTAAGGTCCGAAAGGTTGGCGACCGCTGCACTAGAAGGTCACAGGTTGGGTTCCCAGTCAAGGCACATACCTAGGTTGATCCCTGGTTGGGGCACGTACAGGAAGCAACCGATTGATGTACTAGTATCTCTCTCACACTGATGTATAACTTTCTCAAATGAGTATTTTTCTCTCTCCTTTTTCCCCTCTCTAAAATAAATTTCTAAAAAAGTTGTCAGTCTGTTAAGGGACATTTATAACAAGGTAAAAAATCACAAGAAAGGTGCAAAGAGCTATGAGAAAACTGAGGAAGGGGAGACCATTTCAACTTAAGGGACTGAGAAAAGTAAATGTGGGAGTGAGGAGAGAAAAATCTAGGAAGGATTCATGAAAGGGGTGGCATATGAGCTGATCCTTACAGGCTAGGCAGACCAATTTAGAAACTAGTCCAATTTGAGTAGAGAAGGGGGAGCAGAGAAAAATAAAACTAGAAAGATAAAATGAGGCAGATTATGCTATTGTTCTTAACTTCCTTCAAGTCCAGAGTGCCACTCACAGTGTTTAAGCAGAGGGATAAAATCAGCAGAGCTAAATTGTAAAAATATGAAATCAGTTGGTCTTAGGATAAAATGGGGGAAAAAATGTGCTATGTTGCAAAAATGACTACAAATTCTTCCTATCCTATCTAATAATAGACAAACATGGTAATTAACCATACCTCTGACATGCTTCCCATTGGCTAATCAGGGCGATATGCAAATTAACTGCCAACCAAGATGGCGGCCGGCAGCCAGGCAGCTGAAGCGAACAGGAGGCTTGCTTGCTCCAGTGATGGAGAAAGCCAAGGTTCCCCGCCTGCCGCTGCCGGCCTCTGAGCTGCACTCTAAGCAACTATGTTGCAATTATAGAAGCTAAACAATCCCCAGAAATCTGCTTTCGGCCAGCCAGGCCTCAGGGCTGGAGTTGCAACAGTGGTTCAATTATAGAAGCTAAACAAAGCCCAGATACCTGCTTTCAGCAGCTGAGGTCTCAGAGCTGGAGCCAAGCCTCAGAGCTAAAGCTGGCTCTCAGCTCCAGTGACAGCCATAGAAGGTAAATAAATCCCAGAATGTAAAAAAAAAAAAAAAAAAAAAAAAAAAAGAGGTTGGGAGCTTCAGTCACCTGCCAGCCTGAAAACGGCCCTCAGCCCCTCACCCAGACTGGCCAGGCACCCCAGTGGGGACCCCCACCCTGAAGGGGGTATGACCAGCTGCAAACAGCCATCATGCCCTCATCCAGGCTGGCCAGGCACCCAAGCGGGACCCCCACCCTGATCCGGGACACCCTTCAGGGCAAACCAGCTGGCTCCCACCCGTGCACCAGGCTTCTATCCTATATAGTAAAAGGGTAATATGCAAACTGACCCTAACAGCAGAAGGATTGGGAATGACTGGTCACTATGACACACACTGACCACCAGGGGGCAGATGCTCAATGCAGGAGCTGCCCTCTGGTGGTCAGGGCGCTCTCACATGGGAGGAGCTCTGCTCAGCCACAAGCCAGGCTGATGGCTGCCAGTACAGCGGTGGTGGTGGGAGCCTCTCCTGCCTCCTCAGCAGTGCTAAGGATGTCCGACTGCAGTTTAGGCCTGCTCCCCGCTGGCAAGTGGACATCCCCCGAGGGCTCCCGGGCTGCCAGAGGGATGTCTGATTGCCAGCTTAGGCCCAATCCCCTGGGGAGCGGGCCTAAGCCAGCAGGTGGTCATCCCCTGAGGGGTCCCAGACTGCGAGAGGGCACAGGCGGGGCTGAGGGAGTGCACCAATTTTTATGCATCGGGCCTCTAGTCTCTTTATAATATGACTTTGCAGTTCCTCCTATTATGAGACTCCATCCTTGAACAGCAATAAATGGGATCCAAACAGACTTCAAAAACATTTGTGCATTAGGGCTTGCCTACTCTTGCTGCTCTTGGAACTCTGAGACTACTATGTGAATGAGAGTGAGATAGCCTGCTGGATGATAAAAGGCTACATGCAGAAACGAGGCACCCCAGCCGACAGGCTGCCACCTGCCAGACATGTGAGTGAGGCTATTTCAGATAGAAAAATCATTCAAATAGTCTAATGGCTACATGTAAGGCAGACTTCCAAATATTACACATGAAGATGAACAAGCTCAGGTTGCAGCCTAAACAAGTTTTCAATCTGGCCCTGGCTGGTGTGATTCGGATGGAGCGTTGTCCTGTGCACCAGAAGGCCATGGGTTCAGTTCCTCAGATCAGCTGAGGAACCCCGGAATCATCCAGCTAACTCTAAGAATTCTGAGCTAAATAAAATGGTCATTGTTTAAGCTACTAAGTTCTGAAGTAATTTATTATGCAACAAAAGCTAACTGACACAGGAAGAACTATGAAATCAGTTAAGTGGTTATTGCAGTAGCCTAGATGAGAGCAGTAGGCGCTTATGATGGCAAAGGAAATTAAAGGGAAGAATGTATTCAAGAGAGATTGTCAAAGTAAAATGAACAAGACCAGGCATCTGATTGGATGTGGCAGATGAGGGACATAAAAATCAAAGGTAATGATGTTCAAATAAATAAATAAATAAATAAATAAATTTTTTAAAAGAAAGAAAAAATAAGGCAACAACGAAAGATAATGATGTTCACATTAAGGTGTCTCTCAGAGGGTAGTGAGAATTAGATATGAGAATTAGATCAGAAGTAGATGTAAGAGGAGTTTTATTTTGGATACAGTAAGCTCAAAGTAAACATTTTTACAAAAAATTAGAAACAAACATCAAGAACTTAAAACAGAGATTCAAACTTGAGAGATAACATCTATGCATACGTAGTAGGTGAAGTCATGAAGACTGTTATTATCCAGTAGAGGAGGCCACTTAAGAGTACCAAAAAGAGAGGACTGAGAATATATTCATGGAGAACATTTAGGGTTCAAAAGAAAGAAGCCAGTGAAAACAGAAATTATTAGAGACATATGAGAACCTTGGAGAGTGAAATGAAACACTGCAAGAAGAGGAAGGAGATGGTATTAATAAAAATATTACAGAGGGGAGAAACCAAGATGGCGGCATAGGTAAACACCGGAAATTGCTGCCTCGCACAACCACTTTAAAAATACAACTAAAAGACAAAACGGACATCATCCAGAACCACAGGAAGGCTGGGTGAGTGGAAATTCTACAACTAGAAGGAAAGAGAAAAGCACACTGAGACTCAGAGGAGGTGCGGAAGTAAAGTGCAGAGGTACAGAGGCGCACGTGGAAAGGGCTGGCAACTGAGGACGCGGTTGTCTTTTTCAATCGGGAGGGAGTCTCAAGCTCCCGACGGCCCTGACTCCAGTTCCGGGCGAGTCTCTGGGGACCCAGACTCATATGGGGAGAAACTGGATTGTCTGGCAGCGGGCGGAACTCAAGGGTGGCTTTCTTTCAGAGGTGCTTGCAGCGCTTAACTGGGCACTGAGATGCGGGGCCTCTTAGGGCAGGGCTGAGGAGCAGCCATAGCTGCTTGCTCCGCCCTGTTGTTCCCGAGACCCCACCCCACCCAAGCTATGCGCACAGGCTTTTGCATATGAAAGGCCTGGCCCTTGGCAATCTGAAAATTACCTAAAAAACGGCAGCTGGGTCAGAGAGACCCAGAACTTCCAAAAGAAGGCCCAAGGCCCCACAGCAGCTTGCACTGCTTCACAGCTGGGCCTCATCTGGGCACCTCCAAACCCCAAACAAAGAAGAGGAATCTGCAGATTTCTCCATAGCTCCTGCTGGGTAGCCTCAGGCAGAGGCTAAATTAGCATCTCCTTAGAAATCCAAGAGCCAGTGTACCCAGTGGTCAGAGTGGGACCATCCAGATTACAACTCCTCAGATCCATAAGGGACACACTCAGGGGCAGACTCAGTGAGCACCAAAGCCCCACTAAAGCAAGTCTTGCCCCAGAAGGGTGTCTCCAGCACAGTTCTCCCACTGCAGACACAGCTGATTCTCACAGACAATTGGCCTGGAGGTCAATTCCTCCCAGTGGTACCTACAACAATCAAGGCTTAACTACAACAAGACTATGCACAAAGCCCACAAAGGGGTTCACCAAGAGTGTCCACCTCAGGTAATTGGGGAGGCTGAGCCTCTGGGCCCTATAGGACACCTAGCACAGAAAGCCACTCTATCAACACAGGGAAGCATAAAAAATGCGGAGACAAGGGAACAGGTCACAAATGACAGAAATGGAGGAAAGCAAACTACAGGATATAGAGTTTAAAACCACACTTATAAGGTTTTTCAAGAATTTTCTAGAAACCGCCGATAAATTTAGTGAGACCCTCAAGAAATCTAGTGAGACCCTTGAGGTTATGAAAAAGGACCAACTAGAAATTGAGCATACACTGACTGAAATAAAGAATATTATACAGAGTTCCAACAGCAGACTAGAGGATCACAAGAATCAAGTCAAAGATTTGAAATATGAAGAAGCAAAAGACACCCAACTGGAAAAACAAAAAGAAAAAAGAATCCAAAAATATGAAGATAGTGTAAGGAGCCTCTGGGACAACTTCAAGCATACCAACATCCGAATTATGGGGGTGCCAGAAGAAGCGAGAGAGCAAGATATTGATAACCTATTTGAAGAAATAATGACAGAAAACTTCCCCTACCTGGTGAAAGAAACAGACTTACAAGTCCAGGAAGCGCAGAGAACCCCAAACAAAAGGAATCCAAAGAGGACCACACCAAGACACATCATCATTAAAATGCCAAGAGCAAAAGACAAAGAGAGAATCTTAAAAACAGCAAGAGAAAAACAGTCAGTTACCTACAAGGGACTACCCATATGACTGTCAGCTGATTTCTCAACAGAAACTATGCAGGCCAGAAGGGAGTGGCAAGAAATATTCAAAGTGATGAATAGCAAGAACCTACAACCAAGATTACTTTACCCAGCAAAGCTATCATTCAGAATTGAAGGTCAGATAAAGAGCTTCACAGATAAGAAAAAGCTAAAGGAGTTCATCACCACCAAACCAGTATTATATGAAATGCTGAAAGGTATCCTTTAAGAAGAGGAAGAAGAAGGTAAAGATACAAATTATGAACAACAAATACACATCTATCAACAAGTGAATCTAAAAATCAAGTGAATAAATAATCTGATGAACAGAATAAAATGGTGAATATAATAGAATCAGGGGCATAGAAAGGGAGTGGACTGACTATTCTCGGGTGGGGGAAAGGGGAGGGTGTGGGGGGTGCGGGAAGAGACTGGACAAAAATCGTACACCTATGGATGAGAACAGTGGGGGGGCGGTAAGGGCAGAGGGTGGGGTGGGAACCGGGTAGAGGGGAGCTATGGGGGGAATTAAGAGGAACAACTGTAATAATCTGAACAATAAAGATTTAATTTAAAAAAATTACAGAGAAACAGAAAGGGCGAAAAACTAAAATATAAAAATACACAATTCCCATGGTGAATTTATGGAGATCAACTAATAATCTAAATAACAAACATTAAACTTAAAGTTCATACTCAGAGTAACCTGTATAAATTCCTGCTTGGGTTGGTTAACTACAATGGCATAAACTCTGGATATAAAATTACATTATTTCCTGTCTTTGTCACCCATTTGAAATAAGAGTTCCAATAAAGAATAACTTTGTAGAATATCTCATTTCTAGCTTTCCAAGATTTTCTGTAATGAAAATTAAGGTGAAAGGGAATCGTAATTATATGCATTGCCCCCTTAGATATACTTTCCTATTCCCTCCATCATTAAAGAATAATTCCTTTGCATAGGGATAGTTAATAGTTATAAGGCAATTAGAACCCAAAAGACTTATAAATATAGTTAACAATAACATTTTGTTTAAATTGAGTGCCAAATCATGCTAATATATCTTTTAAATAAAAATTAATTCAGGGGGAGGTAATGTATCATAAAAGAAGGAATACTAGACTTAAAGTTGAGTGGAAAAGTTATATATAGTACAGACTACTGCTAACTTTGTGCAACCCACAGAATAAAGATTTGATCTCAATATTATCCTATTCTAAAACTTTAAAAGCCTTTGCTATTGAGGCTCCAACTCATTGGCAAGGCATTGTAAAGTGCTGCCTAAAGGAGCCGTAACTTCCCTTCCAGCCTTGTCTACCATGTTCTTCAATAACTCTCTCTCTCTCCTTCATCTTCCATCCTCAGTCCCTTCTTCTCCATGGACTTTTTGACTTAAAAGACCATGTAGTGCTAAGTGCTGGTTGAATGATTCTGCATTTACTCATAAATGACTTATTTTTGAAACACTATTAAATTTATTTCCAAAGGTGGTATTTGAAACATTACTAGCTTAGGGGAAGAAAGAAGGTTTTTGGATATTGAGTTAGTAAATCTAATTGTAGTACTAATTTATAGAACTGCTTCTCTCTTCTTCTTTGACTACCTACCCCTCCCCCCACAGCACAAAAATCCCTTTTCAGACATTAATAAATAGAATGTTGGTTCATCTTCACTGGGATTCTGAATTATAGTGCCAATATCCATATGTAAAATAGCTTAGGCTGCTAGTACTACTTGCAATCACTTCACGTTTAAATCCTGCATCGCGATATTCATGGATTGTGAACAAACCCCTCATGAGAGGAATAGTGAAAGAAGGGCAGATATGACAGTGAAAGAAAGGCCTGTCCAGGTGTGTCAAGGTGGGATGTTTACTTCACACTTTTCTCACTATATATTTTGGAAATCTTTGAGCCCTGAAGATTTCCAAGAATCAGCTGAGGAGTCTTGCATAAGATGCTTCAATTCTAAGTAGGGTCTTGCTATAACCACAGATTTAAAGGAAACTCGAAGTTTCAATTAGTTGGTGCCTCTGATCATAAAATTTATTTACCAAAAATATATTGTCTCTTTAGCAATTTCAATGTAGACTGTGCTGTTTTTACTACCTGGCCAATGAGAATGAATAATTCATGACAAAGTTACACGAAAGACTGACACGTAACCTATTTTGGTTTTAAGAGTCGCTCTGATCCTAACACAGTGCCACTGGTAAAGTAGGTAGTATAGTACTAGAGAAGATGTATAACTGTAAAACCTAAGCTATTTTACATATGGATATTGGCACTATAATAATTACAGAAGTTGTCAAACTGTGGTATTGTAATGTTTAAAGAGAAAATTGGAATGTTTCACTAAAAAATAGTAGACACTAAATTTTATCTACTGTTTACTAGGGTAAAAAGTCCAAATTAGTAAGAATAGTGAAAAACAGTCTGATTATAAAAATAAAGCTTATCCTTATTTGTTTTAAATATTGTTACCCTGTATTCATTTTTAACCCCATGTTTTAAAAAATTTTAACAATCTAATATTTGAAGCTATTCATTAGAATATAAAAAAAAATAATGTATTAGCTGTTAAAAATCTTAGTCATTTACACTGTTGTAGTTTTAAATGTTTCAAAGCACTTTTATGTACATACCTCTTCTGAGCAGCTACCTGAGAACTGTATTAAAAGGAGAAAATAAAAATCTTAGAATCTCAAATAAGTCAAAGCCACTACAGTTCTTTTTGGGCAAGTTTCAAGATTACCTTTTTTGGATGCTCTATCATTAGAAAGCACTTATTTTAAACAAAAGATAACTGCTAGCTCTATTTATAAGTCAGCTTGGGTCTTAACTGCCTGATAAGTAATTGTAAAGTATCCTTAAGACATTGTCATCTTCATATTGTTTGACTATACAAATACTAGAAAGAGACTAAAAGGTTTCTTTGTACTCACCCCCTTATGAAGTTAAATCCATGTGCACAGACCAAGAGGTTTCCATAGGCATCAACTTTCAAAAGATTTCCATATAGTGTATCAAAGACAAGTCCCCTATGTGAAAATGAAAACATTATCAATAATGCAAAATAATACAGGCAATAATCTTATATTACTCAATCACCATGAACCAAACTCATCTTATTCAAGCTTTATGGCAACTCAAGTATGTCCTAAAACAACATAACCCTAGAGACTAAAGTAAGTGAATGAAATCTTAAAAACTAATCCCAGAGCAACTAAAAATTATTTACTCTGTCTCGATAAATAATCACAACTGTTTTCTATAAGGAACGAGAGCTTAATGAAACAAGGTATAAACTGTAATTCCTCTTAACTCAGCTGGTTCCATCCTAAAACAGTCTTAATTTCCTTGGACAAAACTGAGCTGGCTTATATTTCCCTCTTTTAGATGTTGTATATGGGACATATATGATGGTGACATCTCAAAAAAACACAATTTAATCTTAAATCTTTCCTAATCAAATTTATTAGTGCAAACTGTCAGAAGGTTCCCCTAGCTCAGTGGTTGAACATTGACCTATGAACCAGGAGGTCACAGGTGTGTGTGTGTGTGTGTGTGTGTGTGTGTGTGTATTTTAAAAAGGCTCTTCCAGCCCTGACAAAGTAGGTAGCTCAGTTGGTTTGAGCATCATCTCAATACACCAAGATTGTGCATTGGATCTCCAGCCAGGGCACATATAAGAAGCAACCAATGAATGCATAAATAAGTGGAACTATAAATTTCTCTCTCTCTCTCTCTCTCTTTCTCATCAATCAATAATTTTTTTTTTTTTAAAGAGGCTCCTGCCCGGCCAGCATGGCTCAGTGGTTGACCATTGACCTATGAACCAGGAAGTCATGATTCAATTCCAGGTCAGGGAATATGTCTGGGTTGTGGGCTCAATACCCAGTGTGGAGCATGCAGGAGGCAGCCAATCAATGATTCTCCTTCATCACTGATGTTTCTATCTCTCCCTCTCCCTTTCTCTCTGAAATCAGTAAAAATATTTAAAAAAATAAAAAGGCTCCTGATTACCAAATTAAGTGTATTAGCAAAACCTGTAATTGCTTTCCAACAACCAAAGTTATATATAGGTAGGAACATCTGTGACTGATTACTGCCCATCAGTTTTACTAGTAATCCTGTTTCTTTTCCATAAATGGATCTCCTTCAATGGCAATAAATGAAGCTCAATTCAAGAATAGAAAAGATATGGTGTACATAAAAAGTCCTTGATAATTTTAAAATCAACATCAACCAACTGAAAAGGAAAAAACACACCTTTTTATTTTTTAATCAGGGCTGCATTTGGAATTATTAAATAGGGGATAATCCAAAATAATCTTGAAAAATTACCTGGTAGGGAATGTAGAATCATAAGCAAAGCTGAGCAGTTCCTGAGGATAGCCAATAGAAACTAATCTCTCCACAGTAAGCTCAAAACCAAGGGACTCATACTCTGGGGACTTGTACACTGCACACAAAAAAAAAGGTTCTCATTAAAAGAATAGCCAATTAAAATAGAAGGCGCTTGTTAAGGGCGGGGGGGAAAAAGGACACTTATGTAATACCCTTTGTAATACTTTTAGCGAAAAATAAAAATTAAAAAAACAAAAAACAAAAAACAAAACAAAAAAACAAACAAAAAAATAAAATAAAATAGAAGGCAAATGAGTGAATTTCTACTCTTTCCTCCCTTTCCTAAATTTCTACCAGATCCTCCCTCTTTCTAAATATGCCTTTTTTTTTTCTTTTTGCCCCCAATTCATGTTTTGTACTGCCCCAAGCAGTCACAGAACTCAACTGTTAGTTTGTTGAAACGGGTAATATTATATATAGTAGGAGCAGCAGTAATAGTTAAATTATCAGACATTTCAGAATAGTTCTTTCATTTTTAAGGAACCTAATTCAAACATTGTTTTCCTCTTTATTCTTTCATATCTACAATCTAAAACAGGGGGAAAAAACTAATATGCACAGTTGTGATATTAACCATGAGAATGTAAGTAAAATAGAAAACTGGGTAGAGGTCTATATCTGTTGAAGGCTTCACTGGTGTGCATAACTGGTGTACAAATCCTTAAAAATGAGCTATGAAAAAACCCAATCTATTTTTGGAATTCCTATTTGGCTTGTTAGCTACATTATATTCCTTCTTTAAGCAGCATAATTCTATTTGTCAGGACTCACTTGTTTTCTTATTAGCCCTAACAATATTATAGTCATCATAATTGCAATTGTATAAGTTTTTACTGCAAAATCAACCATAAAAAGACATGTCTGAGATAATTAGAAAAATCAGGATATGAACTTGGAAGTTACACGACATTAAAGAATTATGATTTATTTCACCCTGGCCGTGTTACTCTGTGTTTAGAGAGTTGGTCCTTATAACCCAAGGGTCTTGGGCTCAATTTAGGTCAAGGGCACATACCTGGGTTGGGGTTTGCTCCCTATCCCCAGTCAGGGCACGTGTGGGAGGCAACCAGTTGATATCTCTCCCTATCTCTCCCTTTTTCTCTCTTTCTCTCTATCCCCCTCCCTTCCACTCTCTCTAACAAGTAATGGAAAAAAATATTCTCCGGTGAGGATTAACCAAAAAAAAATTGTGATTCATTTTATTAGATGTGATTATGGAAGAATTGGGATGTGCAAGTATATGTATAAAAAATATATATGTCTTCTTATCTGCCAAAGAAGCACACTGTTTTTTACAGGTGAAATAAAATGGATTTTGGAATATGGGGTTTTTCCTCTTATATCGTGTATATCTGAAATTTTCTATAATAAAAGATACTTTTTAGAATCATCACTGCAGTTCAACATAAACAAAATGTTATTCCTTTAATTAGGCTTCTTCCAAATGAAATATTTAGTATCTAGGTAAGCATCCTTCTGTCAGTCTCTAGGAGTGGGTAAGTCATATTAATAAAAAAAAAAAAGACCCCCCCCCCCCCAAAAGACTTGTTTTCTTGCTAAATGCCAAATGAGGCCAAAAACAAATCCATTCTATTCCTACATTCTCATAATAATGCAACTATTATCATTACATTATTATAATTCTCCTATCTATGATTAACATACGGCCTATGGCTCCAACTCTGATTTTTTCATTGCAATTAGTCTGCTTATCAAAGTTAATGCTAATATTTTAATGAGTACAATTCAACTTTCCCTTTCCAAAAGCAATCCTTTAGACCAGCTGTCGCCAACCTTTTGGACCTCAAAGACCACCAGTGGTCTGCGGACCACCGGTTGGCAACCACTGCTTTAGACTACTTCTGAAAATACATAAAAGAAAATCATAATACTGGTTGCTCCACAGAAGGGAGATGACTGGCTAAGAGACAGGGGAAGGAAGGAGGAAGACTTTATGTACCTTCTTTTGTACTAAAAAAAGAAAACTTGTAACATTATTAATGTATTTGATCTGTTTTTAAAATTAAATTGAAATTTTAAAAAAGCAAGGTGAGCATTCAAAGTCCTTTAAACATTTGTCATATTTTCAAAGCCTAGAATTATTAAGGTCCTTTAGGAGATGCACTAAGTCTCATCTCATCAGAACAATGCCCCCAAAAGTTGTCATTTCTTTTGTTGTCCTGGGATGTATTAATAAGTTAATGCTAATGCTAACCCCAGCTAACATTTTCAAAACTGGCTATATTTTTTTTCCTCCCCTCAATTCTAACCCCATCCTCACCCCACACAAAAATTTTTTTTGAAGTCTCAAGTGTGAAATTCTTAAATCTAGATGATATATACTGTGATAAAGGAAGTGTTAAATATTCATACACATTAACAGGGCAGTTCAGGTGTATTATATCATAAAAGCAGGAAAGCATGGTATCCACTGATGTCAATTTGAATTAGTCTGAGAATATAAAATAATATCTCATACCCACCCAGTGATTCCACCACAATTGATAGAAAATAACATTTTAAAATTTCCATAAAACAAAAATTACTTCCCAATCTACAAAGCCCC
Organism: Myotis yumanensis; assembly: GCF_028538775.1. NCBI lineage: Eukaryota > Metazoa > Chordata > Mammalia > Chiroptera > Vespertilionidae > Myotis > Myotis yumanensis. The sequence continues at coordinate 16,756,596 of NW_027223764.1, read as the reverse complement.
ACTTATTTTAAGCAATAGTTAATGAAACAAAATTCCAGTATAGCGAACCAATTTGTGTAACCCATTGACTCTTATGATTTGGCCTATATCAAATGTTTTCAACTAAAAATTTTTCAGAAGGATAACTTGCTGAATCTGCCTTAAGAATGGGAGACAAAAAACAAGCAAACAAACCTCAATTCCCTAAATGAGCAATTTTCCCTAGTTAGAAAATCAGGTAATTTATAGAATAATGGAGTAATAGTGATTAAAACTATGTCTATGAGACACTTTGGACTGAAATCCAAAATAATTTGTTCAGAATTTTTAGTAGGGGAAAAAATAATAAGATGGGGAGATAAAATCTCAGATCCCTATTTTTCCAGAACAAACCCTAGAATAGCAGAAAAAATAAAACCCTCTACACCTGCCACATTGTATTTATTCCAGGGCAGAACTCCTCTAAAGTGTTCAATTGAGATGACCTTCTAAAAATTCCACCTATAGAAATAAACTTTAAATTTCCTTTCTCTCAATGAGCTTAGGGTACTTCCCAAAAATACCATGTATTTTCCCCATTTGCTGGCCTGAAGTTATATAATAGCAAGTACAAACATTAGCTGAAGCAAGAATTTAGGTTATCCCTAAGTCTCATCCAAAGCTCTTTGTGGTGGGGTGTACTACACTACCACTGTTAAAAATGAATTTCTAGATTACATAGCTCATCAAAACTTAAGCTTGGGTGTTGAAACCCACTATCCCTCCAATTTCTTTTATCTAGTCCAAAATAAATTGCTCTAGTCACAGATGGGAATGGATTCAGCAGAGAGAGGCCAAACTCCACTTAGACAACACTATCTATTTCACTAAGCTCTATATTAATCAGTAAGAACTATGAGCTATTGACATTTTCTCATAAGCATCCCGGATAATCATTTCAGCAACACGAACTCCCAGGTCATTAAATCATCTGTCAGGGAACTATAAAGCACAACCAGGGCTTGAGAAACAGAACCACAGCTGCACAGAGCACTAGTTTAGATGTTTTGTTCTAAGTGTCCCTTGGGAATAATCACAATTTGTTCTGACCTGATGGCAAAAATGACTATTTCCTGAAGCCTACAAAGTTACCACCATTTTTTTAAAAAGTAAACACATACATAAATAAGTAAACAAATAATAAAATTCCTCTTTCAAACAAGCCAGCCTTGACATATGTGGAGAACTATATACATTACCTCTGACTATAGAGTGCTATGCCTCTCTACAGCTACAAAGGCTCTAATTTTAATTTCTCTTGAAAAACTGGCCAGTAAATGATGCAGTTTCAAGCTCAATTCTTACAACTGACTTCCCAAAACACAGCCAGTAGCTTCAGAGTAAACATAACCTCACACATGTACTGCTTATTTCTTCTTCAAGAAAGTCCTCAGGCCTATCCTAATTTACCCAATATCCAAAGACAAAGAAAAAAGTTATTTTAAGGGCTAGAGTCCGAAAAAGAGGACTGCTTCAGCCACTAGGGCAGCACACAGTGTCCTCGGGTTACGTAACTAGCCTATAAAGAGAACAACCGAAGCTTTGAAAGCTAAAGCTACTGAGAACATTTAAAGATATTCTTTACTCCATCATCTCCAAGGAAAAAAACAGTTCTTCAAAAGATATCAACTGCATGTTGTGGGGATAAGAGCTCTGAGCTCTGTTTAAGTAGATGCTATTCATACAAGAGAGAACTTAGGTAAGAGGAGACAGTGCGCCTTTGGAATGAGCCAGAAACTTTCTGCAGGGAAGTCTGGAATTCTCATGCACTTTTTACCGTTGCCACCAAGACACACTGTGGTAGTAGTTTCTAGATTTAAGGGGGGGGGGGGGGGGGGGGGCCGCCGGCGGGAGGGCAAACCTCTACAGAGGTTCCAGCCTAGCAGAGTGCTGCTGCCAAAATGAGAACTCACATGAGGCAGATGCAGATGCAGAGTGTGTCACTCCAGTCTTGAAGGAGTTACACTGGCTCTCCTGTTAAAAAACAAAATAAAGCAACAAAACAAAACAATAACAAAAACAGGTTTAAAACTATTGTGATGGGCTGGAGTGGAGATAGCATTTGGAAACTGGTATTTATAGGAGTTACTGCCCCCTCCTATTTAGAAGCCTGTGATCATCATTAGACTAAAATTTGTCTAATTGCCCATAACAAGGGTATTGAAAATAAACATTAAGTATTGTGCATTATTTACTATTCTGGCACCCTGAACCTGGAATATAACAAGTCTGATCCTGAAATGTAAGTTAAAAGGAAAAACAGAAAAAATTAATTTATTTTTGTCTTAGTTTATTTTCTCTAGCATATTTCAGGTTAATATGGTAGAAACTGAATGCAGCTGGTAGGCAGTGTTTAAAATTGAAACAGACTAAATAAAGATTACAAGAATGAACCAGAGCAGTCTCATGTTGTTTTTGAGTACCTATTTAAATTAAATCTACCTATACCTAACTATCTACTCTTCTACCCTTTCAACACCTAAATTTGCCATCATAATATAGACAAGAATCAACTTCATGTTGCTAAAAAACTAATCCAATGTCTAAATGTAGAAAAAAGGAAATTTTTAAATTTTTATTCTGTCAGTGGATATTTGCCCTTGTAAGTGCAGTCATATTATTCCGCTTTCATAATGTTAAAGAAACTACCCAGTCTATCAAAATAACTGACTCAAAGTTACATGAAGAACCCTTACAGATACTGACATTTTTAAGATATGTATTACTTTAACCATATAGAGAATCATTTGCCCTAGAGATAATTCAGGCTAAACATACCATCAGACTTCTCCAACTTCTGGATTTTTATGAGAAATGGTATTAAACAGAAATAAATGACTAAATATAATGTCTAAAAGTCCTAAAAATATTACAACTAGGAGAAACCACCACCACCAATTACTATAAAAACCAAAATCCAACCCAACCACACAAGAATAGTTATTTGCTTTTATGCTGTAAAAGGGGTTTTACTGGTTTATTCCCTTCCTTAGTCCTGTTAATCCCTAACTCCAGGGGAAAATCCCCACCTGGGGAAACCTTTCTCAGAGAGGTGACCTTGGTTAAAACACATAGTGCTAAGAAGGGGAGCAAACATATTAAGAACAGTATGTCATATACGCCAGGTCCCTTGAAACATATGCTATGCAGATGTTTCTTCCCTGCAGCAACTGTGTCAAGCAGCAAGGATGGACTGACTTCCGGCAAGTCTTCATAATAAATTCCCAATAGATTTTTATTTTATTTGGTTTTATGAGAGTGTTTTCCAATTTATTTTTTATTAATAATTTTATCAACCACAATCCTGGGTTTTTTTTCCTTTTTAGCGTTTCATCTTTTTTTGTAGTTTCTTGTTCCTGGGTTGTTGATTTTCATTTGTTACCCTAGTTTCTCTGTTCAAGCACTCTGCCTATCCTCTTATTCTACTGTTTCAGAAAAACAAGAAACAAAAAACCCAGTTCAAAAGTGCTTTTAAGACCACTAAGGGGATAATGAATGCATTTTACTTATCAAACTACACATTACTATAGTCCTTTAATTGTCAATTGTATACATTTTATCCATTCACAAATTGATAAATCTCTCAAGAATACGTTGGAGGGTAATAACTTTTACTAGTAACTTTTACTCAAATGGAGGTGCCCATTCTCCAACACAAAATATCTTGCATATAGTAGACATGTTTGGAGGACTGGGGAGTAAGGTAATGTGGAAGTTCTACATTTTCCAAGTTGTGAGAAGGATGCCCTGAGTACTATCTTAAGACTTGGGACAATGAGAAATTCTTGACTTTGTAATGAAGGTTATCTTCTTTGGTTTGTACCAAAAACCTTTCAAGATATACACTGTTGTCACACTAAGAACTTCAAATAGATGCATCCAGTTTATAGACAATCCATAGTAAGTACAACTCAGCTGATGTTCCATATTAATTTAAGTCACCACTACTGCAAGGAGTCTCATCTTTCTTTAAGGAGAAATGCTGAAGCACAGACCCAAAGGTTTACAATGTCATAGGTTTCATTAAAAAGAAGAAAAAGTCCTATCTACAGCCAAATTATTTTTGACCAGAATGCCACGACCATTCAGGAAGGAAAGGGCAGTCTTTTCAACAGTGTTGAGAAAACGGAATATCCACATGCAAAGGAATGAAGTTAGACCCTTAGCTGACATCATGTACAAAAATTAACTGAAAATGACGTGGCTGCCCATGAACCAGGAAGTCATGGTTCAATTCCCAGTCAGGGCACACATGTCTGGGTTGTGGGCTTGATCCTCAGTAGAGGGCATGCAGGAGGCAGCTGATCAATGATTCTCTCATCATTGATGCTTCTCTCTCTCGCCCCCCTTCCCCTCATTTCCTTTCTCTGAAATCAATAAAAAAAAATGTTTAACTCAAAATGGATCAAAGATCTAAACGTAAGAAATACCATTCACTGGAAACACTGCTTAATTTCTACGGAAACAATCTGATGTCAAATAAATACCTTCTCATTAAAAAGCTATTCAGATAAGAACTTTCACTTTCTATTAATTCAAGATCATTTGCAGTATTTAAAAATTCAAAAACAAAATTATTCCACTGCCATTTATCTAACATAACAGATTTTTCCACAATATACAGCAGTGTAAATGAATTTAATATTGCTATTATTCTCCGTATTTATACTTAGATTTTTCCTTACAGTTCAAGCTCAGTATATTAGTACTTAGTATCACCAGTCAGAACAAAACTACTTTCAATGCGTTATTATTTTACATACATTATTTCATTGAAACTTTATTCTGATAGTTTATTCACCTATAACGCTTTTTTGATCAAATTAAGAAACTAAGACTCAGGGAGAATAAACAACATGCTGATGGGTAAAGAGCTGGCACACCTCCATACTGGGAGGAGCTGACGCCAACATTCCTCATTGTTATCATTTATCCTCATACCTCTGTATACCATGCGTTTTAAATGTTAACTATCCTGCACCCATCAATGTAAAAGAAATATACATCTACTTTATTTTTTATTGAATCCGAGGTATTTCCCTGCTTTACTTTCTTCTTGCCATCTTAATATGCCACCAATGGATTTCATGAACCTTCCTTATCGCTTCCTCCTTTGATTCTAATGTATAAAATGAACTGCAAACGGGTGTTTCACCTTGAAGGGTGTTAGCTGGTTTCTGTTCTGAAAAAGCTGCATTTAATACCAGATGGGTCCTGCATGGTCCTGAGACAGTAAACAGCTCATCTGTCTGAAAATGTCAATGAAGACAAGAATTATCTACTGGCTATCTCTGCCCCTTACAAGTGGACTTTTTCAAGTTTGATGGACTTAAAAATCCCCCTTCAATTCACTCGGTCTTTGCAGGTGATACTCATCATGACCTCCACTACTCAAACTGATAATCACTGGGCCTGGTTGCAAAGAATCATGCAGAAAGGATATTCAACAGAATCTGCAGATGTTTCGTGATAATTTCTGATATTACGTTTCTCATTGTTCATAACCTGATGGACATTTATGACAGATACTGGGAGTCACAGGAAATCGCCACAATCCAATGAGAATTATCAGGGTGTCTCATTAACAAGGACTGAATTGATGCCTCACAAAAGGAGAAACCGACAGACACCACTTCAGGATGATCTTAAATTAAACCTGGATGCCTTTGGGTCTTTTTAAAGTCTCTTAAGCATTTTTAAACAAAACAAAAAAATAAATAAAATAAAATAAAACGAACTGCAAAATTTTTTTTTTAATATATTTTTCTTGATTTCAGAGAGGAAGGAAGAGGGAGAGAGAGATAGAAACATCCATGATGAGAGAGAATCATGGATCGGCTGCCCTCTGCAAGCCCCCCACTGGGGATTGAGCCCACAACCCGGGCATGTGTCCTTGACCAGAGTCAAACCCGGGACTCTTCAGTTCCCAGGCCCACGCTCTATCCACTGAGCAAAACCGGCTAGGGCCAAACTGCAAAACTTTTATTCCCTAGAGCAGGGGTGGGCAAACTTTTTGACTCGAGGGCCACAATGGGTTCTTAAACTGGACCAGAGGGCCGGAACAAAAGCATGGATGGAGTGTTTGTGTGAACTAATATAAAATCAAAGTAAACATCATTACATAAAAGGGTACGGTCTTTTTTTTTTTTTTTAGTTTTATTCATTTCAAACGGGCCGGATCTGGCCCGCGGGCCGTAGTTTGCCCACGGCTGCCCTAGAGCATTATCTCAATTCTTTCAGATTTTGCTTCCAGATCTGGCCCTCAACCCTGGCTCAAATAACCTCTTTTAACCTTCTTTTAGGTTTGAAATTTTTTTTGTCAACACTGATATACATATATCAAGTGCAAAGAATGTTGCTAAAGTAACTTGGGATAAGAAAGGAATTATAAATACGCCTGCCAGGTACTTTTTATATAAAACATAGTCCACCGTTGGACAGTGGCAAAGCTAATATACAAGACTCAGTATTACCTAGATTCTAAATATTGACTTTCGTAAATAAACTCAGCTGTATTTAGTAGATAAACTAAAGCATAATTAGTATACACGATCTCATTAGAAAAATAAAGCATTAATCTACAGTATTACACAGATAAGAAGCTAAATGCCAATACTACATTACTCCTATAGGCAGATTTCAGGATTAAAATTTATTTAGGTTCAAGACAATCAGGAAAAATTAATTTATGTCAATAGACAAGATTTTTGTTTTGTTTTTAATTTTATATAAAAATGTCAATTACATAGAAATCTTACAAATGAACTAAGAAAAACATAAAATACGCATAACTCACTTTACAGAGATAGCTGATGATAAAGAGATATCTCTGAAAAACTGTTTAAGGTATTAAGTGGCATTCAGATGAGATGACAATAATAAGGTTCCCATTAGGATAGATTATGTTACTAAACACTGTAACTAAAAATCATAAATTAAAACAAAAATACAAGTAAGCCCATCAATTTCTTTTAACAAACTAAAACAGAACAAAATAAAACCTCCCCAACTTCATTCAACCAAAGGTCTATATAGTTTACTTCCGGAAAATTACAAGTTGAGAATTATTACATATACAGTTTAAAATCCTTTAAGTACAAGTATGTATGCTTGCCTCACCCTCTTATTTATTAGTGACAAATCAAAGCTTTAAATGATTACTCACCGCCAATTCTATCAACCCCATGACATGAAGAACAATATTCTCAAAATAAGTGAGTAATCAAAACCAAATCAAATCATACCACCACCCTCCCAAAGAAAGTCTTCTGTGGCCATTATCTAAAATATCAAAAACAGAGCTGTTTCCTTATGAAAATAGCTTATATCCAATAGCTAATATCCAAATTAGGTCCCACCTCCCACACTTTCCATAAGAGTCAGATAATTTCACACATTGAAAACAATGAAAGAAATCTTTGAAAAGCCCTATGTAGATGTTTTCTCAGAACAAAATTGGGCAGTTTACAGTATAAAATAAGCCCTAAGCCAATAAGCACCCTCTCTCAATAAATGTACCATTCAAATCATGCCTGCCATTTGAGATGTCTATCCACACACTTCAGATGCATCAACACTAGGCTCACTATCAATGTCACTATATCATAACTCTGAAAACTAGTAATCCATCTATGCTGTAAATCAAGCATGTCAAACTCGCAGACCAGCCAATATAACAGTATGTAAGAAACGTTTTAATAAAAATTTTGTAACTTAATTTTTACAATATCCTGTTATACGTAATCTATAATAATAAAAACATACTATGCTAATTAGACCGGAAGGCCAAACAGCAGAACGACCGTCCAGACAACCTTCCAGACGAAGCTGCCAGGGCTGGCTGCAAGGGCCAAGGCAGCCAGGGCTGCGAAGGCCTACTCTTGCACAAATTTCGTGCATCGGGCCTCTAGTTATTAATAACAAACGACAACGTTCGCTAATGACTGATTACTATAATCGTGTTGCATTCATTTCCCTTATGTGCCTTACTCTCAGGCACACCATTTCTCTCCACTAATACTAGCAGTGAATATTTTAGCAACCGACTGCCATGTCATTAGTCTTGTACTGACTTGCTTGTTGTGCACAAGGGGAAATACTTCACTTTCAGAGAACAAGAAAAATAGGTTTATTTGTGTTATGCTTATTAACTTGTTCAGTTATTCAGTGGTAAGTTAATGTTCAAGAAAAAATATTAAATTTTATTAAAATGTCCTATTATTTTATGTTAACGATTACTCATTTATTTCAGCCCTTTGTATTCAGCATGTCTCTATCGAAATAAATCTGTTTCTATGAAAATTGAAGTGTTTGTTGTTTTTTTACGGCCCACATAAATGTAAACCTTCATTTGGCCCATGTTAGCCTTTGAGTTTGACATGCTTGCTGTAAATGGTAACTCTGTATCACTCAAAATATTGTATGCCAGCCTGGACAGTGTAGCTCAGTCAGGGGTACAAAAAACAACAAAAAAGCAAGTAAAAAGAAGAAATCAAAGTATTTTTAAAGTGTAAAGACTAAGATTCAGTGACTTTTTCACTACGTAAGAACATTTTTCCTAATTCTGTGATATATAGTATCTCAATGCCTAGTAACAAAATATGTCGGGCACATTACAGGTTTTCAATAAATACTTACTGAACTATTTCAATAAGAATATCTTAATAGCCCTAGCCGGTTTGGCTTCAGCCTGCGGGCTGAAGGATCATAGGTTCAATTCTGGCCAAGGGTACATGCCCGGGTTGCGGGCTCGATCCCCAGTAGGGGGCATGCAGGAAGCAGCCGATCAATGAGTCTCTTTCATCATTGATGTTTCTCTCTCTCTCACCCTCTCCCTTCCTCTCTGAAATCAATAAAGAAATACATTAAAAAAAAATAAAAAATGTCTTAATAACGAAGAGGAGGAAAGTTTGTCATTTTTTGACCCCAGTAACTTCTATTTCTACCTAGATAATATCTTTCAGCTACCTTGCCATTCCGTCCCCCGAAGAGCTAGAATTCTAGGAAGAAGAGAGATTGTAGGATTTTCTCCTGATTTGGACAGCAAAATCTACATTGAAAAAGTACAGTGCTTCCACCTGCTTTCTGACAAGTGCTCCCAAAAGTGCCTGTGTCCAATTAGGAAAATCAAAATGTTGCAAAAACAACTTTAAGGTAACAGGAAACCAAATAAGTAACAGGTATGGATGAGAGAAATTCATATAATTCAGTGTATGTTTTTAATACATAACTTGTTTGGTAAATATCATGGCCACATCTATGTGGCAAGTACCTATAAATTGCATCTATTCATTTTTGTACATTAATATTATATATATTTGTAGCCTAAATTGAACATCAAATTGAGATTTTTAAAATTTGAAACAAGTCAGTTTTCTAATACTGTTATATAAAAAATTTTCCTGAAGATAAGTAAATTTATACAATTTAAAGGGTTTTGTGTATTTAATAACAATATATTTTAGAGAAAATTTCTAAACATTCTTTTCTGAGTGTTATAGCTGTACACACTTGCTCAACTTAGTCCCTCATCCCTAGTACTTCTTAAATTACATTATATTTTCATTAATATTTGTAACAGACTGCAAATATTTTAATGAAAACTTTGCAAGTTCTGAAAAGATGTTACAGCTATTGACTAAGGCACTGATTACTTCAAATATATCTCAGTGCTAGTGTTTAAGGTCTATTTGATATTGAACAAAGCTAATAGCTGTAGTTGTTAAAAGTCTTTACATAGTATGTATGCAGTCATTTCAATGAAAAATGAACACATTTTCCATTTGTTTTAAAGATAACATTAAAATTTTTAACTGATAAAAATTTACCTTGTGGTAGAGCGAGAGATATAAATAACAGCTTAATAAAATAAAAGCCAAAAGTGCCCAAATATACACAAAAGGTATTACTTCACCATATCATTTCTTACCAGGGTCTCAAAAATAACTTAGCACATGGTCTACCTATCTGTACCAAATTAAATGTCAAGGATATCTGATAATTTCAATACTCACAAATCTCAACAGAAGCAGCTAAATATATGATTAAATCAGTAAGTGTTTATTCAATTGCCTACTGTGATAATCCAAAGCAATCTTAGACAATCAAAAAGTGCTACTCACCAGCAAGTGTATAATCCATATCAAAACCAAAACACTTTATTTTCTCCATGGCTAAACTTCGGTTCACAAACACCCTGAAGAAAGGAGTAAACAACAATATCTCAATTAATACTGAAACAACAACAAAAAATTAAGTTTAACAAAATTATTTGCTATCTTTCTACATTTTCTCATTTAAGTACCAATATCTCTCTATATAAAAGGCTAATATGCCAAGTGTCCGACCATCCGACCAGTTGCTATGATGCACACTGACCACCAGGGGGCAGACGCTCAACACAGGAGCTGCCTAGCTGCAGTGACCTGGCAGTGGCAGTTCTCAGGTGACACACCCCGAAACCAGAGAGGAGGGAGCCCAATTCCTTGTGGGGCCATGCAATTCCACCTTCAGCCGTGGGTTATGTTGTTGCTGGGGCACTGTAGGCCCGAATCTGGTTTACTACACACTTGCATTTGAATTCCACACTTTGTATGAAAGCAACTTTGCAGAGTGCCCTCTCAAACTCCGGGACCCCTCGGGGGATGTTGGAGAGCTGGTTTTGGCCCAATCCTTGCAGGTCAGGCCAAGGGACCCCACCTGCGGAAGGGACCCCACTCACTCCACAGAAGCCAGGGAGGGACCGTGGGAGGTTGGCTCCAGGGCATGACTGGCCCATATCGCCCAATCCCGCCCTGCTGGCCACCTTCTAATTAATTTCCTTTCAATGTGCATGAATCCGTGCACTGGGTCACTAGTAAATCATAATAAAATTATTCAAGTCCTTTTTATACCTTAAGTGAAATGAGAGGTTACATGAAAATATGTGGACTTTCTTACTGTGTTTTGATATTAACAATGCCATGTAGTCAAAATTTGAGTAAATTAGCTTTTTTTCAAATTATAACCCCATAAAATAGGTTTATTTCTGAGCTTTATAATTCATTCATTTGTAATTTATTTAATAGACAAAGGTTCATTTCAGCCTATCAGATGCCAGATACTAAAGACATAAATAGAGATTCATTCAACAAATACTTGAGTGCCTACCATATGCTAGATATAGCCGTGGGCAAACTACGGCCCGCGGGCCGGATCCGGCCCGTTTGAAATGAATAAAACTAAAAAAAAAAAAAAAAAAGAAAGACCGTACCCTTTTATGTAATGATGTCTACTTTGAATTTATATTAGTTCACACAAACACTCCATCCATGCTTTTGTTCCGGCCCTCCGGTCCAGTTTAAGAACCCATTGTGGCCCTCGAGTCAAAAAGTTTGCCCACCCCTGTGCTAGAAACTATGATGTGGCAGTGAACAAAAGAGTACGTGCCCTCAAGGAACTTCTGTTTTAACTTAGAATCTCAACCCTTGAGAGATTCAGCCTAGCAGGAGTAGGACTTACAAAGCAAATAATTATAGCAAGTCAATAAATGCTATAAAATATCATGAAGGACAGAGCACCAATTGTTTAGAGATCAGAAGAGATGTGTGAGCTGAATCTTAAACAATGAATAGAAGCTTTCCAGTAGAACAAAGCAAGAAAGGCAACCCAGGCAGAATAACCAAGCAAGGACAAGGTTTATAATGAATGATAAAACATTTATTAAGGCTGAAGCTGAGTTTTCTTTGGTTGTGCTTTTCTGTTTGTTTTAGCAAAACGAGGTTTTCTAGAGGAACGGGTGGAGGGAAGGAGCAATAAAAGCTAAGAAGCAAAAAAGTTTAACAGAGGTCAAAATCATGAAGATTTTGCTTGCTATGGGATCATGGACTTTATCCTGCAAGCAAGAATAAATGATCAGATTTTGAAGAAATGAAATAATCGAATTCAAATTTCAAAAAGATCACTATGAAGGGAAAACTAAAAATATAATAGTATGGTAGATCATTACCATGATGGTGTTTTGGGGTAAGTTTTAATCATTTCTGAAAATAAGTATTGCCTTTCCATCTGAACCCCAGCTTTGTGGCCAAAATTTCTGAATGATTTATGGTCTATTGCTAAACCGCTTCTTTGCCTTTATTTCATAAGTAACTGTGAGAAGAAAGAATGCTTTAAATCACCTAGGAAACTTGTTAAAAATGACTATGCCTGGGCTACCCTCGCCCATTAATGATCTAGGTCAATAGTCTCCAAAGAAGACTAACTGCACCAGGGAATGCAGAAGACTCTATTGGGGAAAAAAGAAGATATTAGATCTTCTACTTATATTTATTTCATTATTTTAAAATATCTAATTTGTATATGTTTTCTATTATATATAAATAAGGATAATATATAATTTGTAAGTAAGTACATACAAGAATGAATATTACATATTTTAAGTGATGAAACACTCAAAAAAGTTTGGAAACCACTGATCTAGGTATTGATTTTTTTTTTAACTCTTCACCAACATATATAGTGTTTTAAATTTTAATAGAAAACATTTCCTCTTATCTCAGAATGTATCCATTTTAAATGAATAAAAATAAACATTAGCTTAAAATACTTTAATCAATAACTTAAAGTCAATTGGCCCTTTAAATTCAGAGCTTTTTTGAAAAATATAAAAATCATTACTCATCTTACGTGTGCTATGCACACTCGATTAGCTCTATAAAATTAGTTCCTGAGAGAGATGTTATTTAAAATATTTATACTTTCTTTCCCTAGAATAACCTGGTCTTCTAGAAAATCAATATTTACTTTGTCTTGGGTAAATGATGGAGGAAAGAGGAAAAGAGTAGCGCAGTGATTTCCAACCTTTTTCATCTCATGGCACACACAAACTTATTAGTAAAATTCTGTGGCACACCAAAAAATATTTTTTTTTGCTAATCTGACAAAAAAGTAGTAACAATCGTTCCTATCTCCCCTTCTAATTCGCACTGAACGGCTATTGTGTTGGCTGTTGTCGTTTCTTTAATTTAAGAGAAAAGAGGTCAGTGTCCCTGACTCAATAGTGAGGTGTTGCACGTTGTAAAAATTCTTGCAGCACACCAGCTGAAAATCGCTAGGGTAGCAGATAGCTGAAAGATACAAAGAGCTAGAGAATAAATGACACCCACCCAAACCTTTTCAAAAACTTACCACTACCTCAAATATATCACCATTACCCTTCTAGCACTTTACCAAACTTCATCCTGCTGTTACTGATAAGAGCGCCTTCTTTATTATCATTTTTCCCCAGTTACATAAATCCTTTTGAAGTCACAACAGGGGTAAAAAACACAGTAATGTTTCTAACTCTGGAAACAACGTTACCACTGATGCTTAGGCTTTTCAAACACACTTTCAATTCAGGCTAGGGTGCCAACTGGATCAAATCCTTGCTCAGAGCCCAAACAGCTGACATGCCTAAAATATTCTGTGGGAATTCAGGCAGGAACGACTGGGAAGATTTTTCTTCCTTGTGATACAATCCAGGAGAGATATGTAGGACCACACAATAAAAGAAACAGTTTTGATTCTAATAGAAATATGATGGGAGCTGGTTTGAGGCACAATGAAAAATCAGGGAGAAAAGAAACTTTGCTAATATCACTCAATCAGTGCTTAAGATACAAAGAAACTATAAACAGACCCAGCAAGACGTTTTACTAGTTCCTTTATTGGCCAGAAAAGAAATTAAGCCTATTGGCTTTATCATATTTTTTTAAAGGATATAAACATCATAATGCACCTTGGGTATTATCCATACAAACTCTAGAAATGACATATGTCAGTAACATGAAAATCTATTGTTTTTGCCAAAATAATCACTGCTAAATATCCATCAAATCGCATTCTTTCTTCTTTGACTGATTGGTCACTTTTTTCAATCAACACATTTGTTAAATGCCTACAACAAAGCAAGTACCATTTTGTGACATATATTCCAGAAGCTATCCTTCAGGGAGTAGTCAGAGCTAAGAAACTTTCTCAGTACCTAAAATTAGGAAGTGAGACCTTTTCCCATTAAGATCTTTTACCAAATATCTTTTCATTTTCATTCAAAGTAAGTTACCTTCACCCACAGAAGCAATTACTGAACTTAAAAAAGAAACAATCGCTCCTATCTCCCCTTCTAATTCATGTCTATTATGAAGCAAAAAGAAAAACCTTACATATATTCTCATCTCCTCTGTTCTTTCCCTAGTTTATGCTACAAAACATGGGAGGAAGGGCAACAGGGAATTCAATCTAATTCCTGTGCAAATATCTAAAATGCATAAGGAAACCTATAATGATAAAAGGTAACAGCTACATTACAGATAACTGCAATAATATAGTATATGCTACATTTTACAAAGATAATAAATGTTCAACTGCTGAAAGTATGCACTCACCAGCAGAGAAATAGCCTTGAGCCAGAAATACCATGTCTCCAGGACACAGTCTTCAAGGAAAACAATCTCTTGGCTTCAAACTAATGATTATTCTTTACTGTTAAAAGCAAGTATTAGGTACTACATCAATTAAAAGACTGGCTCACTGTCCCACCACGCATTTAAAACAAAAAGATACCTGCCCTGCAGAATCCAAAATTTCTATTGGTTTCAGGACCTTGACTGTATCTTTGCCAATGCCAGTTTACTGTGTCACTTTCTAAATTATTAACCAGTGAAACATATTCCACCTCTATCTTTAAGAGCTTAAATATATTTGTTAAATTCCAAAGCTTGCTTTAAATAAAGTACAAAGTTGCCACCCTAAAAAGCATAACTGAACTAACGCATCCAACCTGAAAAGACAGAAATTCCTACATACACACTAAGTCATCTGCAAGATACAGATTTGAGCATGAACAAGAGAAACAATCTTTAGGAAGCAGACACAGGAACACATAAAACCAGACACAGACTCCAACACAAAGACAAATGTAACAGCTCTTACTATCATATCCCACTGTAGTAAGGCATGAAATATGAAGAAATTCTATACAAGTAAACATACATATTAACTATAAAAATAAGACTATTAATATAATATGAATTAAGAAGAGTGATCTAATATTTTCCCACATAAGGACCATGAACATGCAATTTACTAAATTTGAAATTTTGTACATAGCAAACTCAATGGTTTTGAGATTTAACACATAATTCAAAGCAGCATTACCTCATCTGTCACTGGTTGCCGTTTTGCAAAGTGTGAAACTATCTGAATCAACTAGTTCTTGAAGTCATAACAAAATTCTTCTTCAAATCCCTGGGATAATTTTTTTTGTATGACTTTAACCTAACTTCAAAAAGATTTTTTAGTCGGAAACCAGGCCCTCAACAGCATGTAACTTCTGGGACAGTGTTGGAGAAAACACCTCTGTGTCTAATTTAACTTGTCACTGGATCTCACTGTTGCTCCACACAAATCCATTTGGAATAGAATTTCTTTGGCAATGGTGAACTTTATCCCTAACTCCTCCCACTGCCTAGGAGTCACAATTTCCTGGCCAAGTGCCCAAAGCAGTTACTGAAACAACAAATGAGACTAAGGATACAAGTATTAAATCTTCTTGGGCAATCTTCTTCCCTTCTTTGGTTATAGGTTTGTATAACTGTTACAATAAAAGAAAAGAAAAAGTTACAAATGCTTTTTTGAGAGTACAAATTGAGATTAGGAACCAAATGATGTCTCTCTCTGTGTGTATACGTGTGTATTTAACTTAATAGAAAAATGTTATTATGTAAATTTTTGTTGAAAAACCTAATTTAGTGTTTTATCCCCAAACTAGTTCCTATTTTTGCTATTGGCACTCTAATTTTCCCACTTAAAACTAAAAATCTAATTAATATCTTTTTATTCTTTCTTCTCCCTTAAATCCACATCATCTCAATAATCTCATGTGCCTTCATTTAAATTTCCAAATGTCTCTGGATCCCAGATGTTTTATTCAATTCACACTGCTAACAATCTGTCCAGGTCTTCATTAACTTTTTTTTTTTAATCCTCACCTGAGGATATGTTTATTGATTTTAGAGCAGGAAAGAGAGAGGAATGGGAAGGGAAGAAGGGAGAGGAATAGGAGAGAAAGAGTATGGGCCCATGTGCACACATGTGCCCTGATGTGGAATCAAACCCAACACCTTTCATGTATTGGATGATGCTCCAACTCAATGAGCCACACTGGCCAGGGAAACTCATTAATTTTTTAGCAACCATCTCCTAATTATTCTGCTTACACACGATTGCCAAGTTAATTGCTTTGAAGTAGTGCTACTCCAAATGTGGTCCACAAACTAATGCTAGTCTGTGAACAGTTGTTGTTAATCCATGACATTATATATACAGAAACTATATTTAAAAACTTTTATAACAACGACAGAAAATTTTTATTTGTTAAATGTGTAATTAAAAAAGTAGACGTACGTTCTATGTCTCTTCATTTTCTAGTATTTCATTTTTATTACATTTTATAAGTGTACTCATTTGAAACAAATTGGAAATTTTTTAAAAAACTGGTCTTTTTATATTAAAAAATAATAATAATAATAATAATAAAAACTGGTCTTTCATCATATATAGTTTGAGAAGCACTGTCCTAAAGCACAGTTGCATTCATGTTGTTCTTCTACCTAATAACCATCAGACATTTTTCACTACCTGCCCACTAATAAATTACAAATTTTTATAAAAATCACAAATTTTTTATAAAAAAGTTTATCTTCATGAACTTCAGACTTTCACCATCTTTCCAAAATCAGTTTTATGTTACATTCTCCACATCATGCACCTATTGCTATAATAATCAAAATGAACTACCTGCTATTCCGGAAAGGTCCACTGAGGCTTTGTTTTATGGTGTTCCCTATACCTGAAATGTCTTCCTCAGTTTTCTCTATCCTATTTTTCAAGACCCAGCAATCTCAAGTGACTTCTTCAAGAACTATTGACTTCAAGAACTATGTGACAGTGAGCTTCTGGGTTTCAGATTACTTTTCTATCTAAAGAGATTTCACCAACAATTAAGTTATATAGAGTTGTGATCTAGGTAAAAGGTCTGAATATGCAAAATCCTTTATTTTGGCACTTACTATATTTTGTCATATACATAAAATATGTAGGTAGTTCTTGTATTCTTAACTGGATTATAAACTTTGAGGCCAGGCACTGCATGATATAACTGACATTTAATTCTTCCCTTTTCCACTCATTAGAACAAAATATCAGTGATGAAAAAGATATTTTCAAAGAGAGAATTCAAGTTGTTGTTAATTACACAAAACAATGAAAAATAAAGATTAGCCTACAATAGCTATTTTCAACCGGTGCACCATAAGACATTTTTTAAAGATATATTTTTATTGACTTCAGAGAGGAAGGGAGAGGGAGATAGAAACATCAATGATGAGGGGAATCATTGATTGGCTGCCTCCTGCACACCCCCTACTGGTGACTGAGCCAGAAACCCAGGCATGTGCCCTTGACCTGAATCGAACACAGGACCCTTCTATCCACTGAGCCAAACCGGCTGGTGCCCATAAAATTTTTTAAATATGCAATACCCGACTATATAGGTAGGGGCACTGACCTCTTTTTCCTTAGATTGTCAAATTTAAAAAATGACAATAGCCAACAGAACAATAGCTGCCCGGTGTGAATGAATCAAAATTATACCTATTTTTTTTGTCAGATTGGCAAAAAATATATTATTTTTTTGATATGCCACAGAATTGTAGTAATTAGTTTATATATGCCATGAGATTAAAAGCGGTGAAAATCACTGTCCTAGAGAATAAATTAGAGGTTTTCCTAAAAGGAAATAGAAAAATGAGAAACAAAAATCAGAAAACTAATTTAGGAAAAAAAATTAAGTACAGGACAGATATAAATATTTGTGCCTGCAGTAACTTTTATTTAGAACACCCAAAGATTTCAAAGAGTTCTAATCCAATACCTAGCATAGGGCCTTGTAAAAAACAAAGACAATATTTAACTGAACTAAAAATTAAACTAAAAAGTTAATAGCAGTTAGTGGTTTCCAGAGGCTGTGTGGGGAGGAAGGGATTGGGGAAATTTTTGTTAATGAGTACAGGGTTTCTTTTGGGGGTAATGAAAATGTTCTAAAGTTAGATAGTAGTATTGGTTGCACAACCCTGAATGCACTAAAACCACTGAAATGTACACTTTAGCCCGGCCAGTGTGGCTCAGCAGTTGAGCATTGAACCAGGGGGTCACGGTTAGATTACAGTCAGGGGCACATGCCTGGGTTGCAGGCTCAATCCCCAGTGTGGGGCATGCAGGAGGCAGCCGATCAATGATTCTCTCTCATCATTGGTTTCTTTCTCTCTCTCCCTTTCTGAAATCAATAAAAATACATATTTTTAAAATGTACACTTTATCTTTTTTTAATATATTTCATTGATTTCAGAGAAGAAGGGAGAAGAGAGAGAGAGATAGAAACATCAATGATGAGAGAGAATCATTGATCGGCTACCTCCTGCACGGCCGCCCACACTTTGGATCAAGCCCACAACCTGGGCATGTGCCCCTTACCAGGAATCGAACCGTGACCTCCTGGTTCATAGGTCTACGCTCAACCACTGAGCCACGCCAGCCAGTCAAAAAATGTACACTTTAAAAAGGTGAACTGAATGGTATGCAAATTATCTCTCAACTAAGTTGTTAAAAACTTAATGGCAAGACTATAGTTTGCCTCAGTGTCCCCATCCTTCAGTAAAAAGTACACTTTTAGATTTTGGTAATCTAAAAAATATAGGTAAGAACTTTCTAATTTATGAAATGGATTCCTAAAAATTGAAAGTTCAAATACCATGGGTATATAGACACAGCAAGAAATTTTGGACTAGATTATAAAAGCAAATATTTTATTTAGTAGCATTAGTTTTTATTTTCATAAATCCAGTCAGTTACTGCTTACTAATTTGTCCTAATATTTTCTCTGAGGAACAACCTCAGGAAGAGTACATTTGGTTTATCAGATTGTAACAGATCAGCACCTGTGCTTTAAAATTCTGAACAAGCAGCATATTATCATTTCTAAAATAAAACATAAATTCAGAAACTCGTAAAGCTAAAATATCAAAGGGATATATCAAAGCTAGAATATCCATAATAAGAGGATAAAGAAGAAATAAATCTACAGCATAGAAGGAGCAATAGAGAAAATCTGTGCATCTCCACCTCTGAGCCAGGGAGAGGCAAAACCTCCCAGAGAATCTGAACAAGAGCCATATGTCTGCGTTCACACTACTAGGACATGGTTAATACTGTCCCCCTAGGTGACTAAAAGACATGAAATGCTCTCTGGAAGAACTCAATTGTAGGTGGTTAAACTGCTAGATGCAGCCCAATTTCAGAGATGTTTAAAAGTGAAACATTTTTAAGAGTAGTGATCATACTATGTTTCCACCAAAGATTTTAAAGCAAACTTTAAGGAGATTCATTAAAAATGTTTAAGAGACATTAATATTCCCTTCACTTTCATTCTCAGATGAAGAAACTGCAGTAATAAGAGCAGGATGATGGGGAATAAAAGAGAGAACTAATAAAATAAGAAAAATATACAAATTAAGGGAGAAACCAGAGATAACTACTTCTGCAAATAAATTTACTATTCTGAAACTTCAGTCTAATTAAACTTACTTTTTCCAATTCCTTCCCCCCATTTTCCTCTAAATTCTTACTTTTCTCCCCATTTTTTTTTAAAGTAAAGACCAATGTAGACAGGATAAATTATAAAATGCAGCAAATGTTCAAAACTGAACTCTGTGGGATAAAAATGAGAGAAGAAAATACAATTATCCATGTTATCATTAGGACAAATTAACAAGTTACGGACTATGCCTATAATGAAAAAGACAGGTCAATCAAAATTTAGAATTTAAAAGCAAATGATAAAACTCATTCTGGCCTCTTACCTGAGACAGCAGCAGTTTTAGTAATAAAAGGCATTCTAACAACTGTAAAAGACTAGGGTTCAATCATGACACTGAAAGGAGGGTGCATTTTTTCCTGCATTACTCATCCCACAGCACCTATATTTCCCCAAATATAGTCTCTTGAATATGAATTAAGAATGCCTTTTCATTTACAAAAAGTTAAATAAGCAGGTTAAGGAGCTGTTCACGTCTCTCCCACCAACTTTATTGAAGTATGATTTACTTAAAATAAAATTCACCCATTATAAGTGTAAAGTTTGGTAAATTCGGCAATTGTATACACTGATGTAACAATTACCATAATCAACCCCAAACATTTCTTAATGTCCTTTTGCAATAGCCTCCCCAACCCCTGGCCCCAGGCTACCACCGATTTATGATTTGTCATTTCAGGTTTCTTATAAATGGAATTAAACATCATGTAGTTGATTCTTGCACCTCTTTTTCCTAGCACAATATTTCTGAGATTCATTCGTGTTGTTATATGTACCATAATTAGTTCTTTTATTTCTAAGTACTATTCCACTGTGTGGATATACCACAATTTGTTTACTTATTCAATTAATGGATTATTTTGGATTGTTTCCAGTATTGACTATTATAAACAATGCTGCTATACAAATCTGTGTGGACATAGGCTTTCATTTATCCTGGGTAAACAAATACCTAAAAATGGAATTACTAGGTCATATGGTAAGTTTATGTTTGATTTTAAAAGACATTGCTGCCCTGGCAGGTTTAACTTGGTGGATAGAGTATTGGCCTTCGGACCAAAGGGTCCCGGTTTCGATTCCGGTCAAGGGCACATACCTTAGATACCTTAGATGCAGGCTCCTCCCTGGCCCCAGCCTTGGTCAGGGCTCATGCAGGAGACAACCAATCAATGTGTTTCTCTCACATCGATATTTCTCTCTGTCTTTCCCTCTCCCACTCTCCCCAAAAATAAACGGAAAAATATCTTCGGGTGAGGATTAACAAAAAATCCTATCTAATAAAGAGGGAATATGCTAATTGGCCCTCACACTGTTGCAAAGATGGCGGCGCCCACAGCTAATAAGGAGGGAATATGCTAACTGACTGCTCCACCCTCAAAGATGGCGGCGCCCACAGCCACAAGATGGCAGCGCCCAGTCCCCTCAGCCCTGCGAGGACAGCAGGTGCTCCTGCCTCCAGAGTTCCCCAGTCCCCTCAGCCCCCCAGCTGCCCAGGGCCGGCCCGAGGCACAGGTAACCAGGGCCGGCCGAGGCTTGCGCTGCCGGCAGTGGCAGCAGCAGAAGTGTGATGGGGCGTCGCTTTCCCCTGATCGCCGGGTCACCTCCCACCCTGAGGGCTCCCGGACTGTGAGAGGGGGGAGGCCGGGCTGAGGGACCCCCCCGTCCAGTGCATGAATTTTCATGCATCAGGGCCTCTAGTAAATAAATAAAAGACATTGCTAAAACTGTTTTCTATTTTGCATCCTCATCAGCAATGCAGGAGAGTTCCAGCTGTTCCACATGGTCAATGTTTTTTATTTTAGTCATTCTAATTAAGCAATTTTCAACCAGTGTGCAGCAAGAATTTTTAAAACATGCAATACCCCTTTTCCCCAAGATTGTCAAATTAAAAAATGACAACAGCCACCCAGCCGGCATGGCTCAGTGGTTGAGTATTGACCTATGAACCAGGAGGTCAGTTTAATTCCCGGTCAGGGCACATTCCTGAGTTGCGGGCTAGATCCATAGTGTGGGGTGTGCAGGAGGCGGCCATTGATTATTCTCTCTCATCATTGATGTTTCCATCTCTCTCTCCCTCTTCCTCTCTGAAATCAATAAAAAAAAAAAAAATTTTTTTTTAAAATGACAAAAGCCAACACAATAGCCGTCTGGTATGAATGAATTAAAATTATAACTATTTTTTGTCAGATCAGCCAAAAATATATTTTCTGGTGTGCCATACATTTTAGTAATTAGCTTATGAGTGCCAGGAGATGGAAAAAAATTGAAATTGCTGTTCTGGTTAATTTAGTCATTCTAGTGGGTGGAATAGTAGATCATTGAGGTTTTAACTCATACTTCCCTAATGGTTAATGATGTAGAGCATCATTTCAAGCACTTATTGGCTATATCTTTTTCCGTATGTGAAGTATATATTCAAATATTTTGCCCATTTTTAAACTGGGTTGTTTGCCTTATTTTTTTTAAAATATATTTTATTGATTTTTTACAGAGAGGAAGGGAGAGAGAGATAGAGTTAGAACCATCGATGAGAGAGAAACATCAATCAGCTGCCTCCTACACATCTCCTACTGGGGATGTGCCCACAACCCAGGTACATGCCCTTGACCGGAATCGAACCTGGGACCTTTCAGTCCGCAGGCCGACGCTCTATCCACTGAGCCAAACCGGTTTCGGCAAGCCTCATTATTGTATTGTAAAAATTCTTCATATATTTTGGATGTAAGTTTTTTACATATATATATATACACAGAGAGAGAGAGAGAGAGATAGGGGGAGAAAGAATAGTTTCTCCTGGTCTGTTTTATTAATGGTGTCTTTCAAAAAGCAGGTTTTTGTTTTTTAATTTTTGATGAAGCCGTTTATCAATTTTGTCTTTCATCTTTTGATATATTTTATCTAAGAAATCTTTACCTAATTCAAAGTCACAAAGATTTTCACCTACACTTTACTTTTAACTTTAATATATAGGCCCATGATCCATTTTACATTACTTTTATATGGTTTGAAGTAAATATTTATTTATTTATTTTCTATATGAAATTACTTTGGACTCATTGTTGAAAATCAGTTGTGGGTCTATAAACTCCCTACATGATCTACAAAAGTTTATCCTTATATTAATACCACCCTGTCTCAATTACCATAAGTTTACATAAGGCTCAGTATAATTTTTGGTGATTTAACTCTTATAACGATCTTTTCCTATTACTATTAGGAGAAGATTTCATTTATGTCAAATGACAGCTGTACTACATGTCAAAATATCACATATACAAAAACTGTAAAAATAAAAATTCTTTTCATCCCAAAGTACAAAATTTATCCATTTATTTCTAAAGATAGCAAAGGAGAATAAAAGCTAAATGATTTCATATATGTGTTCATGCATTTTAAATACACTTGTCTCATTACTTATTCAGACAACACAGAGATTGCCCTAGGGGCCCTGGAATAACCCTAAAAGAATATCTCAGCCCTTATAATGTCCTTTGGTTTATATAGATCCCTAACTAACCAATTCTAACATATGCTTTACCCTAAGGGGAAAACTAGCACAAATTACTTTCCAAGAATTTTGACTGCACCTAGAAATATATTTCTTCTTAAATCTATAA
Organism: Myotis yumanensis; assembly: GCF_028538775.1. Classification (NCBI taxonomy): domain Eukaryota; kingdom Metazoa; phylum Chordata; class Mammalia; order Chiroptera; family Vespertilionidae; genus Myotis; species Myotis yumanensis. The sequence continues at coordinate 16,733,289 of NW_027223764.1, read as the reverse complement.
ACCAGGTTTATAAGTAACTATGTGTACAAGACTAACAAATATATCAGCATCTGTGATCATCTTTATCATAAAAATCATTTAACAACTGCAGATTTGTACCCAGTACGGGAAGGTAAGAAAACATACAAACCTAAAAGGCAGTCATGAGTGGTCTAAAAATAATATAATTACATTTGCCATAATTCATTTTCTTTACCCAATAATGAGGTCTAAAAGTAGCAGTAGAGAAGGCCAATTTCATTTTGTTCATAATCGATACGTAATTTGATTTAAAAAATTATAAGCACAGTACTGAAATTGTTTCAAAATTTCTAAAGGAACAAAGAACTAGGAAGAAACTAAGAGTTTCCAAAAAATCAAAATATTATTGTATTGTTGAAGGTCTTTTTGAGAGATCTATGTCCTATTTAATCAAAGGGAATGTCTCTCTAAAGCAGCAGTTCTCAACCTGTGGGTCACAACCATCGGAAAACACATATAGCATATCAGATATTTACATTACGATTCATAACAGTAGCAAAATTACAGTTATGAAGTAGCAACGAAAATAATCTTATAGTTGGGGGTCACCAAAACATGAGGAACTGTATTAAAGGGTCGCGGCATTAGGAAGGTTGAGAACCACTGCTAAAGTCTAGTATGCTTGAAGGCTAGAAATTAGATAATCAACAGTATGCAGACATTAACCTACATGTTATCTACTATAGTGACCACAAAAAAGAAAATCAGTAATTCAGACTCAGCAGCAAACGAGAAATGTTAAAACAATAAAAAAACCTAATCAGAACCATTTTACGTTGTAAAGAGAAATAGGGGATTCAAAAAAATTATTTTTTGCCAACAATTCCCAGAAGGAAACAAAATCATAGGCTGATTTCACTCAGTCTTTCACACCATTTTCTCAAGGTACAATTTATTTTTAAATGCCTTTGAATTTTTAAACTTCACTCATTTCTTTGCAAAACTCTTTGGTAAGACACTGATTGCTTCTACTATTCATAAATACTTTCTATCAAAAACCAAAATAAGTTTACCACAGAGTAAACAGGGTGTTTAAACTCACTAAATTCCTATTAAGATTATCCATCCTCAGTGCTGTTTTTCAAAACAGCAATAGTACCTTTACAGTATATTACATGTGAAACACTAACAATGTAAGTTTTCAGCTGAATTTCTTTCAATCTCTACTTCCACTCTAACTGGTAAGCACTGCTTATTAATCTTCCAATTCACTCAGATGACTAGAACACCTCTTTGCTGAGAAAAATAAGGAAAAAAGAATAATAAACTCACTTACCCTTCCTTAGACATTCTCAAAGATCTACTTCCTGTGGATGAGAATACAGGATCAACAAACAAGCTTCACTGATCTCTTAAGAACTGTAGCTCATTTGTTAAAGCACAGAGAGCTCAGGCCCTGAGAGGCCCAACAAATTCGGGCACAATGCCGAACCCCAGCCAGGCAATATCTCAGTGACCAATACCCTCAGCTTTAAATATTTAAAAATCTAAGAATAATAGGGAAAAAATGGAGAGCAGGAAAAATAACTAAAGGTCAGAACTGTTTAAGACTGACCAGTTTAAGAAGGAGAAAACCAAATGGCAAGTTCCGGTAAGAGACAGGAATCGGTAAGAGACAGGAATCGTTACTGGCAAACACACAGAAAAAGCAAATTTACCCCCTAATGAGGCCCGCCAACAGTACACAAACAATGTGAGTTTCAGAGAATGCAGCAGCCCTAGTCAGTCCAAGTAATTTTCAGTTTATTCTGAGGGGGGGAAATCAACGGGATATATGTTTTAATTATCAGTTATTTCCTCCCTTCGAAAATGAACAATTGAACCACAAGAGAAGAAAGTATGTGCAGATCATATTACAGGAGGAACCTAAAGTATTTCCACACTGAAGTGTTTTTTTTTTCTGATCATTAACTGCCTTTAAGGAAAACATCTGTTACTCAATCGCCTGAAAATTTCAGCTCATGTGGAAAGAAATTTACAGCTCTTTGGCATATGGGGGATAAATCCAGAACATTTTAAAGGTTAATTCCAAATCTCAGAGCAAATTGAGATTTGAAAGAAAAACATCTGCAACATTCCTGCCTCCTGACCGATATAATGCATAGGGATTATGCAATAGGGGAAGAAATAAACAAGTATGCTAAAGTCTAAGAACAGAGATGGCAAATAAATCCTTCTAGTGGTGATTCAAATTAAAAATAAAATTTACATATCTTCAAAAAATACTACTTAAATTTTAAAAACTTTATCTCTTTAAATATTACCTAAATATCTTACCATAAGGTTTCTATTAGTTATTAAAATGTTTAGTTTTTTTTTTCAGTTTATTTAGAAAAGCAGTAGGGTGTAATGGAAAGAGAATGAGCACTGAACAACTACAGTTAAATCCCAGCTCCTCTACTTTCTGGCTTTGGGACCTTTAAACTTAGCCTGAGATTTTTTAAATATATAGAACATAGATAAGATCTAGTGGAGTTGTTATCTGTCATAAGTACATTAAACTCTCGATTCTGCAGACCTTGATTTAATGGATGTTGGATTTAACTGACAAAATTTCCAGTCCATATGTCATATGTGAACATTAACACTCTGTTCATTTTAAAATGTTTTTAACCAAGATTTGTTTATAATTAAATTAACGTTATATTTTTTGTTATTGATTTGCTGTTATTTTTAACACATTTTAGCAAATAGGCCATATGTTCGGGGGGGGAAAAACACTGTAGTAATGTTGCTGACAAAAATAAATACTACAGCCTACATATTTAAATTCAAGAGCCACCACTTATAAACAATGTTTGGGGAATGATTAACACGTGATCACATCGCATCTCAGGTGGTAATTGCTTCTGTCTTGTGGAATGACTTTCTGCAGCATTTTTGGGTTTTGTTTATTTTATTTTTTCCATCATCTTTTATCCCCTCTTTGGCCCTCTTCCACTTCCACTCATTTCCGAGTCAAATGGTAAGTGTCTCTAACATTGTAAGAAACTACCAAACTGTTTTTGCAGAGTGATTATATACTATTTTGACTTTTACCAGCAATGTATGCGTTCCAGTTGCTCCACATCCTTGGCAACACTTGGTATTGTCAGTATTTTTTATTATAGCCACGGTAATAGGCATATACATTGTAGTTCTAATTAGTATTTCCTAATGGCTAATGATGTTAAACATGTGCCTTCACGCTATACATACATCCTCTGTAGTGACATGTCAGTCTTTTGCCCATTTCTTCACTAAGTTGTTTTCATATTGTTAAATTTTAAAAGTTCTTTATAAATTCTGAATACAAGTCCTTTATCAGATGTGGGGTTTACAAATATTTTCTCAGTCTATAATAGCTTTATAATTAATAGCTAAAAAGCCCAAAGGTCCATCAACAGAAAAACAATAAACTGTGGTATACTAATACAATGGAATACCACACAGTAATAAAAAAGAACAAATTACGGATACACACAAAACATGGATGAACCTATTTCTCAGGCATTACAGTGAATAAAAGCCATACACAAGAGTCCCTGAAGGTGAAATAGGCTATCCAAATATGAAGAACATTTCCTCAACCTGAATTTATTATAGGATTTCATTAAATCAAAGATCTATTTATCTTTTATTCTTTCTCTTTCTTGCTGCCACCACCACTTTTCATTTTACTTCTAGGTACAGTGTTCTTGGAAGAAGCACAGAAGAAATGGTGACAAATTAAAAATGTTTTAGGAACAATGAAGTTTAGAGAATTTTGTATTCTATAAAGTAATATCGCCACAACTCCTAACCCCTAGCAGTTACTACTCTGTTCTCAATCTTCTAAATTTTATCATTTCAAGAATGTTATAAACATGAAATCATACAGTGTATAACCTTTTGAGATTGGCTTTAACTCAGCATAATTTTCTTGAGATACATCAAAGCTGTCTGTATTTATAGTTCATTCTTTTTTATTACTAAATAGTATTCCATAAATGACATTTTTGGATGAAATAATCTAAAAATATCTTACTGGTCCTTGAATCCTATCTGTCTCTTCCTAGAACAGCAATTTTCAACCCATGTGCCGCAAGAATTTTTAAAACACGCAATACTTGACTATTTAGTCAGGGGCACTGACCTCTTTTCCCTTAGATTGTTAAATTAAAAAAAAGACATACCCATCATCAAAATTATACCTTTTTTTTTTGTCAGATCAGCAAAAAACATAGTATTTTTTTTGGTGTGCCGCAGAATGTTAGTAATTAATTTATGTGTGCCATGAGATGAAAAAAGGTTGAAAATCGCTGCCCTAGAAATGTGAAACACTAATCAATGCATAAAGTTGCTATACTAACAAAAAAAAAAATTTAACACAGCTCTGATACTCTACCTCATTCTTATTCTGACAAGATACACGCCATCTGTACATTAAGAAACACAGCTCCTTGCTAATCCTGAGAACCTGTATTTCCCGTGTGATTTTCCAATTTATAAAATGGCTACTGAAATTTTAACAACTTACCCATTTGAATATTTGAACCTATACTAAAGTGGCAGGTTAATTAAGCTTGATCTATAACACAATAAGCTGAATGACATGCATGTGATATTGGTAAGCAGTTAAGAGAGAAATACAATTTATCAAACTGGCAGTCCCTGTCTGCATAAAACCTAATCCCGGCTTTCAATTTGAAGTAAAAAAAAAATCATCGACATTTCTAATTGTACAGTGTGTCAAGCTACAGGTTCTACAAAATAATTTTTATGCAACTACACAAATTCCTTTTTATTCCTGAAACATATATAATAAACTCATTTATTATTGGAGAAGAAACTATTATTCAACAGGTTTAAATAAAGACTGGTATGGCTTTGGAGGAGTAAATTTCAGTTTAAAAATAATTTCAGATAAATATACAAAGAACTTTAAATATAAAGTAATTGCAATTCCTTTTAAGATAAGGCAAAAGACTAGTAAACCAAAAACTCACAAGCCAAAATACTATCAAATTTCAGTTCAAGATAATAAAAACCACTGCTGAATTCATACGCTGTTTTCACAAAGAGCCAACTCACTTACAGAAATTCTTCTGTACTGTAATCATCCAAACTTTAAAAGAGCAAAACCAAATACCTGACTTCAGCATCCTGGGCACAGTCAATGTGGAAAGCAGATGAAAAATGTAATTGCTCCATTCCTGGATTTGGTAAATACAAATTCTGATCTGTATTGCTCACTATTAGAATCTATGTGTTAAACAAGGAGCTGTTTTAAGAGGTACTTATCTAACCTACCCCCTTCTTCAAGCCACTATAACATCTGAGCAGTTCAGCCTATCTTCTGACCATAGAGCAAAACATATGTCAATGAAGGGTTTGGCCTAATGATTATCTTCAGCCTAGAAGACTCAACAATCATAATAAGGAAATGGAAGAACAGTCATACATTCTGAAGAATAATTTCTTAATCATGACATATGACCATCATTTCCATACTGAAATTTAGAAGACTAATATTAAGCAGGAAAAAAGCTGGAAGTTAGATATTCATTTATTTAACTAAAAGTATTCAGCTTTGCCAGGCCCCAGTGGCTCAGTGGTGGAGTGTTGACCTAGAAACCTGGAGGTCACGGTTCGATTCCTGGTCAGGGCACATGCCTGGGTTGCAGGCTCAATCCCCAGTAGGGAGTGTGCAGGAGGCAGCCGATCAATGATTCTCTCTCATCACTGATGTTTCTCTCTCTCTCTCCCTCTCCTTCTCCCTTCCCCTCTGAAATCAATAAAAATATTTTTAAAATAATAAATAAAAATATATCATCTTCTAAAAGTGAATTCTAGATATCACATACAATGTACAGTTTATGACAAGTGATCAGAATGGTCTGCCTAATTTAGCCAATGATAAATAATAACCATCTCCAATAAATGTCTTCAATAAAATGTCCTGGAAACAGAACAAGTACAAATTGACTTAACTAGAAAACTAAAATAAATGTCTTCTAAATGGTTTCTATTTAAAATTTTTAATTAATAAAAGCAAATACTTTATAAGAGTTCAAAATCCCAATTTTTTATATTAAAAGGAAATTTTGCAATATGCTACAATGAGTGAACCTTGAGAACAGTATACTAAGTGAAATTAGCCAGTCACAAAAAGACAAATACTCTATGATTCCACTTATATGAGGTACTTAGAATAGTCAAAATCATAAAGACAAAGTATAATAGTGGATGTTTACCAGGGGCTAGATGGAGGGGAGAATGGGGAATAATTGTTTAACTAGAGGCCCGGTGCACAAATTCATGCACTGGATGGGGTTGGGGGTCTGCCCCCTGGTGGTCAGTGCTCATCATAGCGACCAGTCGTTCTGCTGTTCGGTCAATTTGCATATTAGCCCTTTATTATATGGGATAGGTATAGAGTTCCAATTTAAAAAATGAAAACAGTTACAGAGATGGATGGTGGTGACAACTGCACAATGTGAATGTATTTAATACCAGGGTACACTTAAAAACAGTGAAAATTATAAACTTTATGTTGTGTATACTTTACAACAATAAAAAAAAGAAAAATGTTTTAAATGATCTAAAAATTCAAACCCATGAAGATGCTTTTTCTATATCTATTATTTAAAATTGCATTCAACTACATGAAGAATGTTGGGTGTTGAGCCTGTCTAAAATCTTCCAGGAAATATCATTCCAAATGAGTCAGAAGTACACTCAGCTCTATGACATCAAACACAATTAGGACACTTGATGTTTACCAGATGATCTCTCTTCATTGCATAATCCTAACCCTTGTTTCCATTGAAGAGAAAGTATAAAACACATCTCTCCATAAAAATCTCTCCCAAAGGCAAGTTACGTTTTATTTATATAGATACACATCAACTCTGTTTTACACTTTAATCCCCATGCATATCTAGCAACATGTCTCACACATTGCAGAGAATCATTAATATCACTGGTTGATTTTGAGTCTTTACCTTGATGGGAACCTGAAATGTTTCTACTTATTCAGGTTTAAGGAATAACAGCAGCCTAACATCTAGAAATGCTACACAGTCAGCAAATGTTTCTGCTTACTAGATCAATTTGTTATGAAATACCTTGTTTCCTATGAATAAACAAACATCAGAGAATTGTCATGAGGGCTGAAATCATGACCTGCTGGGAGTTTGTTCAGTAAATGCTCAGCCCGTTTGTTTCACTTATAGATCAGCTGATTAAAGACTCTAACATGCAGTTGTGGATCATGAGATCCCAAGTAAGCAATTATTAATTTGCAACAAACATTACTGAGATAGAGTTTTTAATGCCATCTGTTTACACATGAAGAAACCAAATTGGCCTCCCTGAGATCACAATATCACAAAACCTGAAACCTACACTTCTGACTCGAACGCCAACTGTTTTTTATTTTTCACTGCTTATAACTAATATCAGAGACAGTGTCATAACCTTGTATCTTGTCATCATCACTAATGTTCCTATGTCCAATGTATCAAATATACTCTGTATCTCTCATCAGACATTTACATTTTAAAGTAGATAAAATCTGTTGTGTGCATTTCCTGTAGATCTTGATTATTAAAATTATGTAAATTTTTTGGTTCCTAAAGCATACCACTAGTATAAATATGGCTTATTTTTCTTTCTCTGGTAGATTTACACCACTAAATGATCAAAACAGAACACTGGTGGCATAAAACAAAGTAAATGGGCATACTGCCTACAGTGGGATGGACTGGATCTTCTACCTTGTTAAGACAGAGATTTGTTGTCAGCTCACATTCCTGAGCTGTAGGAGTATGTGAAATATAAATATTTGTTGGATGAAGATGATGCAAAAGGATGGCTTCCACTGCCTGAAGCTATATTGTTCAACTCATTCAACAAATACTTAAAATTGTTTTGAATGGAGAGAAAATAGAAAACCTCTCTGACCAAACCGAACAAAGAATGTAGAAGTTATGAGCATTCCCAATGAACATAAACAAAAACAAAAAGCAGAAAAGATTACTTGGAATTTGAAAAAGGCAGTACGTTTTAAACTGAGTACAAAAATTAGAACATTTTGGGGAGGTCCAAAGTTCACCGTTTGCATTCTTCCAAGAATGTGACACAGGTTGGGAAGAAGGTTATCACAAAAAGTGATCAAAGTTTGTTTATATCATGAATTAATTGATTTGAATATAAAACTTTTTGCTTTTGAAAGTTGTTAATTTTTTATCTTTAACTATATCTTGATATATTAGTTTTCAAATTATTATTATACAATAAAAGTAATCCTTACAATATTTGTCTTTATATTACATTTTTATAATGTAAACATTAATATTATCCTATTTAATAAAAGGGTAATATGCAAATTGACCCTAACAGCAGAACGCCTGGGAATGACTGGTCACTATGACACACACTGACCACCAGGGGGCAGACGCTCAATGCAGGAGCTGCCCCCTGGTGGTCAGTGTGCTTCCATAGGGGGAGCTCTGCTCAGCCACAAGCCAGGCTGACAGCTGCCAGCACAGCGGTGGTGGCGGGAGCCTCTTCCACCTCTTCAGCAGCGCTAAGGATGTCCGACTGCAGCTTAGGCCTGCTCCCCGCTGGCAAGTGGACATCCCCCAAGGGCTCCCGGGCTGCCAGAGGGATGTCTGACTGCCAGCATAGGCCCGTTCCCCTGGGGAGCGGGCCTAAGCCAGCAGGTGGACATCCCCCGAGGGGGTCCCAGACTGCGAGAGGGCACAGGCCGGGCTGAGGGACCCTCCCGAGTGCACAAATTTTTGTGCACTGGGCCTCTAGTGGTAAATAAAATTTATAAAAAGCTACACAGTGAGTGACCTACCATCAGACAAATGTCACCAGTCTACTTTAAAAACCAACTATTGATACAATAATTAACTTTCAAATCATTCAATATCAAATAACTATTGTGTTCAAAATATTAATTCTTGCTCTTGCCGCATGGATCAGTGGTTGAGCATCAATCTATGAATCAGGAGGTCACGGTTCAATTCCCGGTCAGGGCACATTCCAGGTTGTGGGCTTGATCAATGATTCTCTCTCATCATTCATGTTTCTCCTCCTTTCCCCTCCCCTTCCCTCCCCTCCCCTTCCCTCCCCTCTCTCTCTCTCTCTCTCTCCGTCCCCCTTTTCCTCTGAAATCAATAGTAATATATACATATATATAAATTTTATATACATATATTCTTCTGAAATACCAAAATGTTACCTAATTCTGACCAAGTTTGTACACAGAGAAGAATGGAATCAGAGTTCTTTTTTGGGGTCAGGATTGTTTTAAATTACCTGTATAAACTATTTTAGACATGTTTCCAGCAAGATTTTAAAAGTAGTATTTCCTCTAGCCCCAAAACAGATTAAGTAATTATCAACTGTAGACTTTCTAAAGTTCCCATACAACTTTTTAGCACCAGGCATTTCTACTTATCCCTGGTTTTCCTTAAAATGGGAAGTAGAGATAGTTCTAGAAAAACCCAGATCTTTCTATCTTACAAATTCACAGAAAGCATAAACTTCTAATTTTTGTCTAAAAACAAATGATTCCTAAATGTAGTATCTGCTTCCAAGTACCTTAGTTACATAAGCTTTAGGTCATGGGTAGGCCATATGGATATTTATAACATCATTCAAGGGCCAAACAAAATTATGAACTTAAAAATTAGCTTGCTATATTTGGTCAAATATTTAATTAACTGGCCCCTGATGCCTTGGCAGGGCCAGATCAAATGATTTTTTGTGGGCCTTATATGACCTGTGGGCCAGATGTTCCCCACCCCTGATTTAAGCAGAAGCAGCCATTCAAATAAGTGTATTAAAAGTGGCAAATAAACTGAAAATGCATTTTAAACATTTAAAGGAAAAAGAATTTGGAGAAAATTTTGTATTTAAATCAATATAAGAAACATTGTTAATACCCAGATTATCCACATTCATATAACACACAATAGTCAGTAGACAATTTAAAAAATCTATTTAAAAATTATAACCAGTTTGTGGTAAATGTCTATTAAGAATTTCATTCTCATTAAGGTGCAATTTTCTAGCAGCTGAAGACTGCTATTAAGAACTTTTATTTTTTAGTAATAAGTAGAAGTGAGAAATTTAAAAAGAAAGGTAGCAGCAACAGTATGGTGTACTACTGATTAAAAGTCTAGACTTTGGACTAGACTTGAGCCATAAGTTCACTATATAATCTAGGATAAATTACCTAACTTCTATGAACATTTATTTCATTATCTGTAAAATAAAGATAAATATGTACACTTTATAAAGCTGTTTTGAGGATTAAATAGACAAAATACTTACCGATGATAGGCTTCTCGCCGATACTTTTTCAGGGCATGTTTATCCATGTTAGCAGGCAGATCTGCTGCATTCTGTAACCGATCACTCCAGGAGGTTGTCATTTTAATTGTACGCTGAATTCTAGAAAAGAAAATCAGTATTTAATTTAGAAGCTTAATAATGATACCTGATTTTTAAAAATACATATATATTTTTTTAATTTATTTTTTTTTAATCCTCACTTGGGGATATTTTTTCCATTGATTTTTAGAGTGGAAGGGAGGGGAGGTGGGAGAGAGAGATACATAGAGAGAGAGAGAGAGAGAGACAGAGAGACAGAGAGAGAGAGAGAGAAAGAGATAGAGATTGATTGGCTGCCTCCCTGCACACACATACCCTACTGGGGATCAAACTAGCAACCTGGGCATGTAGCCTGACTGGGAATAGAACCAGTGACCTCTTGGTGCATACATAGGACAACACCCAACTAACTGAGCCACACCGGCCCAGCTGACATCTGATTTCTTAAAAATCAGAAAAATTTTATTTTATCCAGAAAGATCATATACATCACTTCAAAATAATAAAGCATAACTAACTTTAATCCTAAATTCTAGAAAAGGGACTGAGATGACAGATTTATGAAAATATAAAATTTTTAGTTAATGTTTCAAAATGTGCAAAGTAAACAATTTCTAAATCAATAAACTAAGCTCAATCGAAAGTGGTACAAAAATAAGTAATGAATATCTCTAATTTTATCATACATTTACATTTTTATATAAAATTTATTTTTCAGCCCAGCTGGCATGGCTCAGTGGTTGAGCATCGACCTATGGATCAGGAGGTTATGATTCCATTCCCAATGGGGCATATCCCCAGGTTGCAGGCTTGATCCCCAGTAGAGGGTGTACAGGAGGCAGCCGATTAATGATCCTCTCTCATCATTGATGCTTCTATCTCTTTCTCTCCCTTCCTTCCTCTCTGAAATCAATAAAAATATATTTTAAAAAATAATAACAAAACAAGGTGAACAACTAAGTATCTACCTTAAATACCTTAAAACTAGACAGTTCTAGGTTTCATTTATATTTTTAAGATTTTCATCTGTAAATAGTTTTAAATAAGAATGAAAAATATCCTCTTTAAAATAAGGAATTTAATAACATTTTATTAAAATACCAATGTTTGACAAAACAGACTCATAAACACAGAGTTGCCAGATAGAAGGAGGGTTGGGGGGGCTAGGTGAAAACAGTGAAGGGATTAAGTACAAAATGGCAGTTACAAAATAGTCATGGGTATGTAAGGTACAACATAAGGAATACAGTCAATAGCACTGTAATAACTATGTATGGTACCAGGTGAGTACTAGGCTTGAGGGGATCACTTTATAAGTTATATAAATGTTTAACCACTATGCAATATACCTAAAACTAATAGAGTATTGAATGTCAACTGTAATTGAAAAATTAAAAACGTGTTTTAAAGAAGCAAATACTCAAGAAAAATTAAATAAAACTGAATTTCCAGCTTAAAAAAAGCTGAAGAGAAAAGAAAAAAGCAGATTTCTCATCTGAAACAGAATAACTAGAGGAAAGTAGAGAAACATCTTTAAAATACTAAAAGAAAAAAGTGTCAACCTAGAACTCTTTACCTGGCAAAAATACCATTCAGGAATAAAAATGCAATAAAAAATTTTTCAGACATACAAAAGCTGAAAGAATTCACCACCAGCAGACTAAAAAAAATTTTAAGGAAGTCTTTCAGGTAAGAGGAAAATAATACAAAAAGAAAATCAATTACACAAAGGAATGGATAAATCTTTTAAAATTTTTTCCTACTAGTAAATCTTTTAAAAAGTAATTGTTTGAAGCAAAAGTAATAACCATGTACTGTGAGGTGTATAACACATGTGTAAGTCAAATATATGACAGCAATAGCCCAAAAGTGGGTAGGGGCAAAATAGAAACACAGTATTATAAGATTCTTACAGAATATATCTATCTATATATATAAAGAGCCAGGGGCTGTCACATCCAAAACATTTAAACGGATGACCGAACAGGCTGTGTGGGGTGACCAGGTCGGCAGGGGGGTTAGTGAGGGCCGACTAAACGACTAAGTAGCAGACTGTGTGGGGCAACCAGGCCAGCAGGGGGGACAGTGAGGGGCGACCAGGCTGGCAAGAGGCCAAGTTGGGGGCAACCAGGCTGGCAGGGGGGCAGTTAGGGGCGACCAGACCGGCGGGGGGTGGAGGGGGCAGTTGGGGGCAATCAGGTTGGCAGGAGGAGGCAGTTAGGGGTGATCAGGCTGGCAGGGGGGCCAGTTAGGGGCGATCAGGCAGGCAGGCAGGTGAGCAGTTAGGAGCCAGCGGTCCTGGGTTGTGAGAGGGATATCCGACTGCCGGTTTAGGCCCGATCCCCAGAATTGGGAATAAACCGGCAGTCGGACATCCCCCGAGGGGTCCCAGATTGGAGAGGGTGCAGGCTGGGCTAAGAGGACCCTCTACCCCCTCTGCACGAATTTCATGCACAGGGCCTCTAGTGAAATCATATAATATCACTTGAAAACAGACTGTGACAAGGTAAAGATGCATACCATACACCCTAAAACAATCACCAAAATCACACCAAAACGTTATAGCTAAAAAGAGATAATCTGGAAACAAAATAATCAACCCAAAATAAGAGATAAAGAGAGAAAAGGAAAACAAAGAACAAATAGGACAAACGGAAAAATAGCAAGGTGATAGAATTTTACGCAACCATATTTTTAAAAATCACATTAAATTTAAAATATCTAAACACTCCAATCAAAAAGAAGCTGGAATGGTTATATTGATATTAAAAAAAGTATACTTCAGATCAAAGAATATTACCAGGGATAAGGAGGCCCGCTTCTTAATGTTAACAGGTCAACTTATCAACAGCACATAATAATCATAAATGCTTATGTACATCTAATAACATGAGCTTTAAAATACACGAAGCAGCCCTAGCCAGCTTGGCTCAGTGGATAGAGCGTCAGCCTGGGGACTGAAGGGTCCCAGGTTTGATTCCGGCAAAGGGCACATGCCTGGGTTGCGGGCTCAATCCCCAGTAGGGGATGTGCAGGAGGCAGCTGATCAATGATTCTCTCTCATCATTGGTGTTTCTATCTCTCTCTCCCTCTCCCTTCCTCTCTGAAATCAATAAAGAAAAATATATTTTAAAAAAATACACGAAGCAAAAACAGATAGAACGAGGAAAAAAATGACAAATCCACAATTATAACTGGAGATTTAAATGATCTCTCAATAACTAACAGAACAAGTATAGAGACTATCAGTTAAGGATAGGAAAGAGCCCTAGCTGGTTTGGCTCAGTGGATAGAGCATCGCCACGTAGACGGAAGCTTCCCGGGTTCGACTGCAGTCAAGGGCATGTACCTGAGTTGCAGGCTTGATCCCGGCCATGGTAACAGTGTGTGTGGTAACAGTGTGTGTGGGAAGCAACCAATCAATGTATCTCTCTCACATTGACGTTTCTCTTTCTCTGTCTCTCCTCCTCCCCTTTACTCTAAAAATCAATGGAAAAATATCCTCGGGTGAGGATTAAAAAAAAAAGGATAGAAAAGACTGAACACTATCATCCACTTGTCAGAATTGACCTTTATAAAATAGTCCACCCTACAACTGCAGAATATACATTCTTTTCAAGTACACATAGAACATTTACCAAAATAAATCATATTCTAAGCCATAACACAAGTCTCAACACATTTTTTTAAAAGTCAAGTCTTATAAATTAAATTATGTCCACTGGTCATAATGAAGTTAAATTATAATAACAGAAAAATATCTGGAAAATTCCCAACTATCTAAAAACTATATAACACACTTTTATATAACCCACTGGTCAAAGAATAAATCAAAGGAGAAATTATAAATTATTTTAAACTGAATAAATATACAATATTATTAAAATTTATGGATGAAAGGAATTAAAACAGTTCAGTAAAAACATCAACTAAACACAAAAGGTGGCAGTAATGGAGGAAATAAGAAACCAAAAATATGCCACTCAGAAAACAAACAGCAAAAGGCAAAAAAGTAAGTCCTTCCTTATCAGTAATTACTTTAAATGTAAGTGATTTCAACTCCCCCAGCAAAAGGCAGAGGTTGACAGAAAAAAATTTAAAAGACATACTTCAGCCCTAGCCGGTTTGCTTCAGTGGATAGAGCATCGCCCTGCGAACTGAAGGGTCCAGGGTTTGATTCTGGTCAAGGGCACATGATTGGGTTGCAGGCTCGATCCTCAGCAGGGGGTGTGCAGGAGGCAGCCGATCAATGATTCTCTCTCATCACTGATGTTTCTATCTCCCTCTCTCTTCCTCTCTGAATCAATAAAAATATATTTTTAAAAAAAATACTCCAACTATATGTTGTCTACAAGAGGCTCACTTTGGATCCAAAGACACACACTGAAATTGAAATGGGAAGGATAGGGAAAGATATTCTATGCAAATAATAACCAAATAGAGCCAAAGTGGCTATACTATTACTATCAGACATAACTCACTTTTAAGTCCAAAACTGTTACAAGACAAAGGAATACATTATATTGACAAAAGGGTCAACTTGCAAAGAAGACACAGCAATTGTAAACATATATGCACCCTACAACACAGCCCCAAAATGTATGAAGCAAATATTAATACAGGTAGTTCTACCATAATAGTTGGATACTTGAATACCACACTTCCAATAATGGATAGAACATCAAAGACTGAATATTGATAAGGATATAAAGGACTTGAACACCATAAACTAACTAAACCTAACAGACATATATAGACTACACTCAATACAGAATACACATTCTTCTCAAGTAAACATGGAACATTATCCAGGATAACATTATGTTCAACCACAAAACAAGTCTTTAAACAATAAATGTTTTAAAAACTGACCCATACAAAGTATCTTCTCCTACACAATGGAAGAAAGCCAGAAATCAATAACAAGGAAAACTATAAAATTCACAAATATGTGGAAATTAAGCAACACTCTTAAATAACGAATGGGTTAAAGAAGAAATCACAATGAAAACTAGAAAATAAGAGACAAATGAAAACAAAAGCACAACATAAAACTTATGGGATGCAGTGAAGGCTGTGCCCACAGGAAAATTCTAGCAAATCGGATCCAGCATTACATTTGAGAGATCATACACCAGAGGTTCTCAACCTGTGGGTCGCGACCCCTTTGGGGGTCAAACGACCCTTTCACAGGGGTCGCCTAAGACCATCGGAAAACACATATATAATTACATATTGTTTTTGTGATTAATCACTATGCTTTAGTTATGTTCAATTTATAACAATGAAATTGGGGGTCACCACAACATGAGGAACTGTATGAAAGGGTCGCCGCGGCATTAGGAAGGTTGAGAACCACTGTCATACACCATGACCAAGTGGGACTTATTCCAGGGATGCAAGGCTGGTACAATATCCGCAAATCAATAAACGTGATACATCACAAACAAACTGAGAGACAAAAACCACACAATCATATCAATTGATGCAGAAAAGGCATTTGACAAAATCCAACACCCTTTCCTGATAAAAACTGTCAGCAAAGTGGGAATTGAGGGATAATACCTCAACATTATAAAAGGCTTATATGACAAACCTACAGCCAACATCATACTCAATGGGCAAAAACTAAAACCATTTCCGCTAATAACAGGAACCAGACAGGATGCCCACTTTCACCACACCTGTTCGACATAGTACTAGAAGTGCTAGCCATAGCCATCAGACAAGAAGAAATAAAAGGCATCCAAATTGGAAAGAAAAAGTAAAATTGTCATTATTCGCAGGTAACATAATATTGTACACAGAAAACCCTAAAGACTCCATCAAAAAAATAGTAGAATAAATGAATTTGGCAATGTAGCGGCATACAAAATTAATACCCAGAAATCTATGGCTTTTTCATACACCAATAATGAACTCACAGAAAGAGAAACTAAAAAAACAATCCTACTTACCATTGCAACAAAAAAAATTAAGATACCTAGGAATAAATTTAACCAAGGAGGTAAAAGACCTTTACTCAGAAAATTACAGGACGCTGAAAAAAGAGACACAGGATGAATGGAAGAATATACTGTGTTCATGGATCAGTAGAATCAACATCATTAAAATGTCCATACTACCCACGGCAATCTATGGATTCAATGCAATCCCCATTAAAATACCAAAGGCATACTTCAAAGACCTAGAAAAAATTCTCCAAAAATTCATCTGGAACAAAAAAAGACCCCAAATAGCTACAGCAATCTTGAGAAAGAACTAAGTTAGAGGGATCACAATCCCAGATATATCAAGCTCCTAGTATGCTACAAAGCCATTGTCCTCAAAACTGCCTGGTACTGGCACAAGAACAGACATATAGACCAATGGAACAGAACAGAGAACCCAGAAATTGACCCAAGCCATTGTGTTCAATTAATATTTGACAAAGGAGGCAAGAGCATACAATGGAGTCAAGGCAGTCTCTTCAATAAATGGTGTTGGTAAAATTGGTCAGATACATGCAAAAAAATGAAACTAGACCACCAACTTACACAAAATAATACACAAAAATAAACTCAAAATGGACAGAGGACTTAAACATAAGACGGGAAACCATAAAAATCTTAGAAGAAGCCATACGCAACAAAACAGGAGACATATGTCATAGCAATATCTTTACCGACACAACTCCTAGGGCAATGGAAACTAAGGAGAAAATAAACAAATGAGACTATATCAAAATAAAAAGCTTCTGCACAGCAAAAGAAACCAACAAAACAACAAGAAAGCCCACTGCATGGGAGAACATATTTGCCAATATTATCTCCGATAAGGGTTTAATCTCCAACATCTACAGGGAACTCATACAACTTAACAAAAGGAAGATAAACAATCCAATCAAAAAAAAATGGGCAAAGGACCTAAATACTAGACACTTTTCAAAAGAGGACATACAGAAGACCAGGAGACATATGAAAACATGCTCAGCCGAAACCGGTTTGGCTCAGTGGATAGAGCGTCGGCCTTTGGACTGAAGGGTCCCGGGTTCGATTCCGGTCACGGGCATGTACCTGGGTTGCGGGCACATCCCCAGTGGGAGATGTGCAGGAGGCAGCTGGTCGATGTTTCCCTCTCATCGATGTTTCTAACTTTCTCTCTCTCTCCCTTCCTCTCTGTAAAAAATCAATAAAATATATATATTAAAAAAAAAAAGAAAACATGCTCAAAGTCACTAATCATCCAAGAGATGCAAAACAACGAGGTACCACCTCACACCTGTCAGAATGGCTATCATCAACAAATGACAAGTGCTGGCGAGGATGCGGAGAAAAAGGAACCCTCTTGCACTGCTGGTGGGAATGCAGACTGGTGCAGCCACTCTGGAGAACAGTATGGCGTTTCCTCAAAAAATTAAAAATGGAACTTCCATTTGACCCAGTAATCCCACTCCAAGGAATAGATCCCAAGAAAACAGAAACAGCAATCAGAAAGGATATATGCACCCCTATGTTCAGAGCAGCACAATTTATCATAGCTAAGATTTGGAAAGAGCCTAAGTGCCCATCAGTAGATGAGTGGATTAGAAAACTGGTACATCTACACAATGGAATACTACGCTGCTGTAAAAAAGAAGGAACTCTTATCATTTGCAACAGCATGGATGAACCTGAAGAGCATTATGCTAAGCGAAATACACCAGTTGGAGAAAAATAAATATCACGTGATCTCACTCATTTGTGGAATATAATGAACAACATAAACTGATGAACAAAGATAGAACAAAAGTCATAGAAGCATAGAACAAACTGTCCAACCTATGAGGGAAGGCAGGGGGTGAGGGGATAAGAGATCAACCAAAGGACTTGTATGAATGCATATGAGTATAACCAATGGACACAGATGGGGTGGGGGGCGAGGGGGGTGAGGGCATGTGCTGGGGAGGGTGGGCGAGGAGAGGTCAAGGGGGGAAAGGGGAGACATATGTAATACTTTAAACAATAAAGAATCAAAAGAAAAAAAAGTAAATTCAAAATGGATCATAGGCCTAAATGTAAAATCTAAAATTATAAAACAGAGACATAGTATATTACTTGAAAGCAGACTGTGACAAGGTCAAGATGCATAGCATACACCGCATACACCCTAAAACAATCACCAAAATGCTATAGCTAAAAAGACAACAGAGATACTAAGTTAATTCAAAATGGATCATAGACCTAAATGTTAAATCTAAAATTATAAAACTTCTAGGGAAAAAAATAGGAGAAAACCTTTGAGCTTTTGAGTTAATCAAAATCCTTAGTGCCAACACCAAAAAGCCCCCACAATTGATAAAAAAAAAATTTATAAATTAGATTTCACCAAAATCTAAAACTTCTGCTCTTCAAAAGACACTGTTAAGAGAAGGAAAACCAAAAAACCCTGTTCCTGAGGAGGAGAGGACGTGGCAGGGCTGGCAGTGCTACTACATCAAGGGCATCAAACAGATCTTTGGCTATGGTGCACGCTTATTTCAGGTCCAGCAGCAGGAGCTTCAGTCTGCCTGACACTTCAGTCCAGCCCTCTCCTGATTGAGGCTTGACTCACAGGATTCCACCATCCCAACCACTAACTTGGGGCCACGGGCCCCTTCCCTTGCATATACCCTGGGTTTGTGCATGTTTTCTGCTAAGTGGGATCAGAGGGCAATTTCTCTTTCATGTGTACATATGCTAAATAAACGTAATTTAAAAAGCAAACCAAAAAAAGAGAAGGAAAAGATAAACTACAAAAAAGGAGACAAGTTCTCAGCCTAAAGGAGCTTACTTTTTAGTGGAGGAGTCAGAGAGTAATCAAATATATACTAGAGGCCCAGTGCACGAATTTGTGCACCAGTGGGATCCCTTGGCCTGGCCTGTGGGATTAGGCCAAAACCGGCTCTCCAACATCCCCCGAATGGTCCTGAATTGTGAGAGGGCACAGGCCAGGCCGAGGGACCCCACTGGTGCACAATCGGGGCCCGGGGAGAGATGCGGGAGGTTGGCCAGCCGGGGAGGGGTTGTGGGAGGGCTCCAGGGTGTGTCTGGCCCATCTTGCTCAGTTCAGATCAGCCAGACCCCAGCAGCAAGTTAATATACCAGTTGGAGCATCTGCCCCCTGGCAGTCAGTGCATGTCATAGCGAGCAGTTGAGCGGCCTTAGCATATCATTAGCATATTATGTTTTGATTAGTTGAACAGCCAACCGGTTGACTGGACACTTAACCTATTTAGGCTTTTATTATAGAGGACTGTGTCAGGTAGCGACCGGTGGTATATAGTATGAATCAAATAAATAAGGTGAGGAAATAAAGAATGATAGTGGTCATATTGTAAATAGGAAAACCTTTGAAGGCCTCTATGAGGAGGTAATATTTGTTCAGAGGCCTGAGTAAAAATGAGGGAGTGATATATAAAATAACACAAAGAATAAATCAACTCACCATAAGATTAGCATTATAAATCATGTTAATCTGTTTTGTATATTATGGTTTATATGAGTGATGTAAAACATTTAAAATACTTTATTCCCTTAGGAAGTAAACAGGACAAAATTATATTTTCATATAATTGTGTTTCCATTAAAATGTTATCTATCTCTCCTGTGGGGGAGAAGTAGATAAACTGGAGGAAAATATTTACAAATCATATATCTGATAAAAGGACTTGTATCCAGAATATATAAAGAACTCCCAAAATGCAATAAGACAAACATCCAATTATTAAAAAATAGGCAAAAGATTTCAACAGATGTTTCATCAAAAAAGATATTTAGATAGCAAATAAGCACACGGAAGGTGTTCAACATCATTTATCATCAGGGCAATGCAAATTACAACCACAGTGAGATTCCACTATATGCCTATTAGAACATTCAAAATTAAAAAGACTTGCTCTGATTGTTGTGGCTCAGTTGGCTGAGCGTCATCCCATGCATTGAAGTGTTGCAGTTTCGAGTCCCGGTCAAGGCACGTGACCAGATTGCAGGTTCAGTCCCCAGTCTGGATTTGTGATGGGATCAATGTTTCTCTCCCACAGTGACGTTTCTCTCTTATTCTCCTTCTTCCTTCCTCTCTCTCCAAAAATCAATAAAAACATTTAAAAAAAAAGACCGACCATGCCAAATGTGGTGAGGATACACAGCAACTAGAACTCTAATACACTGCTGATGAGTATACAAAAATGGGACCAACACTTTGAAAAAATATTTGCCATTTCTTTAAAAGTTAAATCTGTATCTATGTCCCAACCTTTCTACTCCTAAGTAATTATCCAAGAGAAATTAAAGCATATATTTATATAAAGACTTATAGACAAATATTCCATAGCAGCTTTGTAATGGTCAGAAACTGAAAACAACCCAAAGGTCTTATGAACAGGTTAAAGGACCCATTGTGGTACTTCATAAAACAGAATACTACTGTGCAATAAAAAGCAATGGACTACTGGTATACAACCTAAATATCAAAATTATCCTGAGTGAAAGAAAAAAAATGATTCCATTTACATAAAATTCTAAAAAATGAAAACTAATTTATAGTGACAGAAAACATATCAGTGGTTGCCTGGGGTGAAACAGTAAGGCTGGGAAGGGCCCCAAGGAAACTCTGGGGGATGATGTATGTTCATTACCTTGATTATAGTGACTGTTTCACAGGTGTCTCCATATGTCAAAACTTATGGCACGTTCTAAATATATGCAGATTGTTACACGTATTTATACTTCAATAAAACTATTTTTTAAAGTCAGGCTTTTTTTTCTCATTCCTAACAAATTAGAGGTAGTAATTACACTAAGAAGAGATTTCTCTCATTTTTAAAATTACTTTCTTCAAATTATTTGCAGGAAAAATTCAAAGTACTTTCTTGTATCACTCATGGATTAAGAAAAATATCTTTTTTTTAATCCTCACCTGAGGATCTTTTTTCTATTGATTTTTTTTTTTTTTTTTTTTTTTTTTTTTTTTTTTTAGAGACAGTGAAAGGGAGGGGCGGGTGAGGGTGAGAAAGAGAGAGAAACACATTGACTGGTTGTCTCCACATGCACCTTGACCAGGGCTGAGGATCGAACCTGCAATTGAGGTACATGCCCTTGACTGGGAATTGAACCCATGACGCTTAGTTCTGAGAGCCAATATTCTAATCAATGAGCCAAACAGGCCAGAATAAAATAAATATATTTTATTTCAAAAATTCAACTTATAGCCAAAACCGGTTTGGCTCAGTGGATAGAGCGTCAGCCTGCGGACTGAAAGGTCCCAGGTTCGATTCCGGTCAAGGGCATGTACCTGGGTTGCGGGCACATCCCCAGTAGGAGATGTGCAGGAGGCAGCTGATCGATGTCTCTCTCTCATCGATGTTTCTAACTCTCTATCTCTCTCCCTTCCTCTCTGTAAAAAATCAATAAAATATAAAAAAAAAAAAAAATTCAACTTATAGTCTCAGCAGAGGTCACACAAAATTTTATTCAACTAAAAATATAAACATAATTAAATAACCATATTATCACTAAAATGGGGTACACATTTATGTGAAGCTAAAGGGGTGAAATTTTCTTAAATCAGTATCTTCAAACAATTTCTCAAATGACAGCTTTCCTATTATTTTATCTAGCATGTCATAACATTATTATGACAGACTTTTGAACTCTATCCAGAAACAGTCTATCTAGTGCTTAACTATATTTCATAGTAACAATAAAATTAAAGATGATTATCATCTAGCAAAAAAAAATAAGAGTTCCAAAAAGTAGGTAAACATTTCACTTGTCACCTGTTTACAGTGTCAAGCTTAAGAGTAGTTTTTCAATAAATACAGCAGCAGCTAATATTAAATAAAAAGCTCTTATTTTAATTCCTTTCAAACAATAGTGGTAAATGGTACAGTTAGATAATTCTGTTTCAATATAAAATATCCAGCGTGCAAAGTAGTGTACCTGAAGAATAACAACTGAAATAAACTCTTAAATATTTAAAATATTATAGTCTCACACTTTAAAAATATTTCACAGGCAAATACACAGTTTCCGTCATCACTAACATCACCTTCCCCCAAAGAAAGGGAAACCAGCTGCCCCAACAGCTCCAGGCAACTGCTAAAAACAGGAAGCAAGAGTAACTGAAACTGTGGGGTAAGCCTGGTTATTAGCAACCTGCAGCCTGGTTAATAAAGCCATTTTAAATGTCTGTTTCAGGTCACATCAGTAATTCACTTGGAAAGAAGTGAGTAGTACTTAAATATAATATATATTAAAGGCCTATCATCAGGCAAAGGGTTTAATACATATGGCAGTTTGAATCATATATTCATTTTTCTTTTTGCTTGTTTTAGTGACCCAAATATATTTAATTAGCATTGAAATATCCTCTACTCCAAAACTCGGAGCCCTGACAGAATATATTTTGGCATTATCATGCCGCTGTGATTTAGACAAATTTTTTTTAGTAACATTCCATTGGGAAAACTTTTGAACATGTATCTCCAATATAGTATGTGCATTATTAAACAAACACACAGAAATTTATAGAGAATGAGCCAAAAAGTCATGTTTTCTTCATCCTGGAGGACTACTGATCTGATTTTCTCAATACCTTTGGCTATGGGAAGGCCCTAACAAATATTCAATTTTCAATGGAATTAAATGTGTCAATATAGATAATAAAATACTAGTAAGTAAATATGAACTCAGTGTTTTATTAAACTTCATTGGATTTTGTGAAATATAAAACTTGGAATTTGTAAGTTTTATAATCAACCATCCTCATCCTAAGAACACTGAACACTACTTTGAAACAAATTTCTTTTTAAGTCTTTATTGTTTTAAGTATTACATGTCCCCATCCCCCCCCCCCCACCCCCATCAACCCCTTTTAACCCATCCCTCCACCCCATTTGGAAGAAATTTTGAATGGTTTCTTCAAACTTTCTCACCAACCTGAAATTTATTTTAGTCTTTTCTTTTTATTGATTTTTTTTTTTATTGATTTCAGAGAGGAGGTAGAAACATCAATGAAGAGAATCATTGATTGGCTGCCTCCTACAGGTCCCCAGGGGGAAACGAGCCAGCAACCCAGGTATGTGCCCTGACCAGGAATCAAACCGTGACCTCTTGGTTCATAGGTCAACTCCAATGCTCAACCACTGAGGTCAGTAGGGGCTTGATTTTTTTAGAGAGAAAGGAAGGAGGGTGTGGGAGGGAGGGTAAGAGCGAGAGCGACAGGAAAGAGAGAAAAACATGGATTTTGTTGTTCCACTTACTTATGCATTCGTTGGTTGATTCTTGTATAGTACTCTGATGGATGGAACCAACTGAGCTACCTGGCCAGGGCTTATTTTGGTTTTCATAAATACAACTTTATTTGCATATTACACACAGTAAAAAAGTTAACTTCAGGTGTGAGGAACATCTGGCCCACAAGGAATCATTTGGTCTGGCCCTGCCAAGGCATTAGGGGTGAGTTACTAGTAATTAAATGTTTGACCAAATATAGCAGGCTAATTTTTAGGTAGATTATTTTGTATGGCCCTCGAATTATGTTATAAATATCCAAATGTCCCTTGGCAGAAAAAAGGTTCCCAACCCTGGTTTACTTTATGGAAGAAGAAGAGTTAAAGCTATATCCTCCATTTGCATGCCTGGTAGCATACTAAGTAGGCACATTTTACACAAAGCCCTTGATAACCTTAGTCCTTGACACATGAGTAAATAGTTTTAAGCAGTTCATGACAAAGGGGTTTTGTTCATTTTTCATTTTGCTATCCTCATTCAGTTTTTTTTTAATGATTTAAATGTTTTTATTGATTTTAGAGAGAGGAAGAGAGAGGGAGAGAAACATGAATGTGAGAGAGAAACATTGATCAGCTGCCTCCTTCACACACCTAAAAGGGGTCCAAACCAGAAAGCCAGGCATGTGCCCCAATTGGGAATCAAACTGGCAACCATTAGGTGCACTGGACGACACTCAACCAACTGAGCCACACTGGGCTCATTCAGAGTTCTTTATGTAATTTGCCTCACGTTGCACTATAACATTCCTATCAAAGGCCAACTTCAGTTTGCACATCAAGTGATGCAGAAGGCTAACAAATTTGAATTAATAAAATCACACTTATCTACCCACACATATCACTTGCTATTCTCTTACCCTGCTTTATTTTTCTTTTTTGCACATTAACACTTCCAGACATAATATATTTGATAGTGTGCGCACTGTTAGTCCCTTTCTCTAAATTATAAGCTCCAAGAGGGGGAAGCTTACTGTGTTTGCTACTAGACAACCCCAGTTTCTTGAACGGTCTGCTACACACTGGCAGAAATAAAACTCAAACCTCTAGACTTGAGCTCTTTGCCTTTCAGAAGCTAATTCTGTGTAAGCCTGAAAATGCAAGAATATTGTACAAGTTCCTTTTAATGCTCTAATCAGCGTTCTCAACCTGTGGGTCGCAAACAATGAAAATGCATCCTGCATATCAGATATTTACATTACAATTCATAACAGCAGCAAAATTACAGTTATGAAGTAGCAACAAAAATAATTTTATGGTTGGGGGTCACCACAACATGAGGAACTGTATTAAAGGGTCACGGCATTAGGAAGGTTGAGAACCACAGAGTCTAAATGAATCTTTGTGAAATCTTACTCTTGGTTCAGAAATGCGTAAGATTCTTGGCTTGATTAACACAGTATGTTGCTAATGTTTTAACATCAGGCCTTTGAACAAAAAGTTCCTTGTACACTGGTGGAAAATAAAACTGAGAAACCTTGTCAAGTGAGAAACGCAGTACCTGTTGCCTTGACAATGTGTTTTTCTTCTTCAAGCAAAACATGTTCCAATCTCTAATCTGAAACTGTGACTAGAAAAATATAAATTTCCATTTTCCTAAAGTTTCAAAATTATACAAAAAAGACCTGAACTTGTCATGTTCTCCTGAACATTCTACTGCTGTTACTCCTAGAATTCCATTCTCTGCCATACCACACAGAATGCTACTTATCTGTTCTACATATTAAGGTCACTTCCAAAGGATGTTTTGAGCAATGCCAGATCTTCAGTAACATGGATACTGACACAAAGGAATAAGAGAGTATGTAAAGAAAACATTTTAAAAGATTGGGCTTCATTAAAATACCAATGGCCTACTTCAAAGATCTAGAACGAACTCTCCAAAAATTCATCTGGAATAAAAAAAGACCCCGAATAGCTGCAGCGATCCTGAGAAAGAACAAAGTAGGTGGGATCTCAATGCCAGATATCAAGCTGTATTACAAAGCCACTGTTCTCAAAACTGCCTGGTACTTGCACAAGAACAGACATATAGATCAGTGGAATAGAATAGAGAGTCCAGAAATTAGCCCGAACCAATATGCTCAATTAATATTTGACAAAGGAGGCAAGAACATACAATGGAGCCAAGATAGTCTCTTCAATAAATGGTGTTGGGAAAATTGGACAGATATATGCAAGAAAATGAAACTAGACCACCAACTTACACCATACACAAGAATAAACTCAAAATGGATAAAGGACTTAAATGTACGACACGAAACCATAAAAATTCTAGAAGAATACAAAGGTAACAAAATCTCAGACATATGCAGAAGCAATTTCTTCACTGATACAGCTCCTAGGGCAGTTGAAACTAAAGAGAAAATGAACAAATGGGACTACATCAAAATAAAAAGCTTCTGCACAGCAAAAGAAACCATCAACAAAACAAGAAAACCCACTGCGTGGGAAAACATATTTGCCAACGTCATATCTGATAAGGGCCTAATCTCCAAAATTTATAGGGAACTCATACAACTTAACAAAAAGAAGATAAACAATCCAATCAAAAAATGGGCAAAGGATCTAAATAGACACCTTTCAAAAGAGGACATTCAGAAAGCCAAGAGACATATGAAAACATGCTCAAAGTCACTAATCATCCGAGAGATGCAAATCAAAACAACAATGAGGTACCATCTCACACCTGTCAGACTGGCTATCATCAACAAATCAACAAACGACAAGTGCTGGAGAGGATGTGGAGAAAAAGGAACACTTGTGCACTGCTGGTGGGAATGCAGACTGGTGCAGCCACTATGGAAGACAGTATGGAGTTTCCTCAAAAAACTGGAAATGGAACTCCCATTTGACCCTGTGATCCCACTTCTAGGAATATATCCCAAGAAACCAGAAACACCAATCAGAAACGATATGTGCACCCATATGTTCATAGCAGCACAATTCACCATAGCTAAGATCTGGAAACAGCCTAAGTGCCCATCAGTAAATGAATGGAGTAGATGAATGGATTAGAAAACTGTGGTACATCTACATGATGGAATACTACGCTGCTGTAAAAAAGAAGGAACTCTTACCACTTGCAACAGCATGGATGGAACTGGAGAGCATTATGCTAAGTGAAATAAGCCAGTCAATGAAGGAAAAATACCACAGGATCTCACTCATTCATGAATAATAAAGACCATTACAAACTTTTGAACAATAATAGATACAGAGGCAGAGCTGCCTCAAACTGATTGTCAAACTGCAGTGGGAAGGCCAGGGAGGGTTGGGGGGCAGGAGGGAGGGGGGTAAGAGATCAACCAAAGGACTTGTATGCATGCATATAAGCATAACTAATGGACATAAGACTGGGGGGTAAAGGAGGCCAGGGGATTGTCAAAGGCACGGGAGGGGTTGGGGGGGGAGGGAAGGACACATATGTAATACTCTTTGTAATACTTTTAGCAATTAAAAAAATAAAATAAAAAAAAAGATTGGGCTTGAAGATACGTAGTTTGCCATCTATTTTTTTGAAATCTAATCTACACTAATAAAAGAGAAACATGCAAATTGGCATCACTCCACTACGCCCACCAGCCAATTGGATGAGTATGCAAATTAACCCAACAAAGATGGCAGTTAATTTGCATACACAGGCACGGAGCGAAGACTGAAGGCTGAAGAGGCTTGGCTATTCCACTGCGGCCAGAGTGAAGGCCTGGATCCCGGGTGCTGGAGGAAAACTGGTGCCGGCAGCCAGGGGAAAGGAAGGCCTATTGCACGAATCTCTTCGTGCAACAGGCCTCTAGTATTGCTATAATTAACTAAGGTCTTTCAAAAGCATAAAGGTAACAGAGCTACTTTTTACATTCAGCCAATATGTAATTTGTGCCTTTAGTAATAATTCTTGAATATTCTTTTAAAAAGCAAAAAAATTCTGCTTCAGCCCTGGCTGATTTGGCTCAGCGGACAGAGCATCGGCCTGTGGACCGAAGAGTCCCGAGTTCGATTCCGGCTAAGGGCATGTACCTAGGTTGCAGGCTCCTCCCCAGTCCGGGCCCTGGTCAGGGCTCGTGCAGGAGGCAACCAATCGATGTGTTTCTCTCACATCGGTGTTTCTCTCTATCTTTTCCTCTCTCTGAAAATCAGTGGAAAAAAAAAAATCCTCGAGGATTAAAAAAAAATAAATTCTGCTTTATATTTAAAAGAACTCATTCTCTTACCAAATAAGCTTCTACTCACCATTCAACTTTAACTGTTATCTTTCCTCTTACAAAATAAAAAGAGAGAGAAATCAGCCCTCGCCGGTTTGGCTCGCTGGATAGAGCATCGGCCTGGGGACTGAAGAGTCCCGGGTTCGATTCCGGTCAAGGGCATGTACCTTGGTTGCAGGCACATCCCAGTAGGGGGTGGGCAGGAGGCAGCTGATCGATGCATCTCTCTCATCGATGTTTCTAACTCTCTATCCCTCTCCCTTCCTCTCTGTAAAAATCAATAAAATATATTCAAAAAAAAAAGAGAGAGAGAGAAATCAGAAAGGCAGAAATAATCACCACTGTATTTCCATCTTTTCCTGGCAAAAAGTCAGGGACAGGCATGCATACAATGCCTTAATAATGCTGAAATAATAATAGCTAACATTTATTAAGTGGTCACTTCTTTTCATGAGTTATTCTAAGCACTATACATATTTTATCTAACTGATCTCACAACAGTATGAATTAGGTACTACTATTTTCATTATACAAAGAAGAAAACAGTATAGGGAAGTTAAATAACTTAACCAAGGTCATAGAATTATACTTGCAATGAGGTGTGCAGATTCTGGAGCTACACTGTGTGGGTTCAAACCTGGCTCCAGCACTAATGAGCTCTATGACTAAAGAAATTGTAAAATCACTTCAGTTTTTTCCACTCCAAAATGGTCAGATTCAATGCATCAATAAGTGCAAGGTGCTAAGTATAGTAGCTGACACATAGTCCTTAATAAATTATTTATAATGCTAGAGCCCACATTGTTTAATACTGCAACCTCTGCACAATACAGTACTTGATGTTTGGAGGAATGTTATAATAGCTTTCTACTTTCAGAGTCAAAACTTCAGAGTACCCAATAGGTGCCAAGAGCTATACAATTTTACACATTTTTTTCATGTCAATCTAATTATTCTATATCTAATGTCCTATTTGTAGGTGTGTTTTTTTCCTGACATCTCCTAGTTCCACATAAAACTATCTCATCAAACCCACCATAGAATAAATAATTCAAGGCTAAAAATATGGCATTTATTGATTTCTGATTTGTAAAAAACTCTGTTTACTCTCCAAGATACAGTTTGGTATTTATACCATACCACTTAAATTCATAGATATATCTTAAAATTCTTATAATGTTGATACAGAATGTTCGAGCTGTATCTTTTAGCTGATTTATTTAACAGCTCTAAAACATAAACCTAGAGATACACGTCTAACTAGATTCTAACATGACTAGTTAAGGAAAACAGATTGCCAAATGTTTTCCAAGCATAACTAGTAAAATACATGAAATACTCATCTTTAAAGGCAAATTACTTTATTTTTATTTACTTATTTATTGCAATCCTCACCCAAGGATATGTTTCCATTGATCCTGAGAGAGGAAGGAAGAGAGAGAAAAAAACATCCATGTGAAAGAGAAACATTCATCGGCTGCCTTCTGTACAGGCCCCAGCTGGGAATTGAACCCACAACTTTTTGGTACACGGGACCAAGCTCCAACCAACGGAGCAATCCAGCCAGGGCTAGGCAAATTTTAAAAAATACTGTAGAGTAATGGAAATTTGTAGTGTAAAACATTTAGACTATAATAGGTAAATCTAAATTTTTACTTTATACACTATTTGGCCCAAGTTTAGAACCTAACATAAGCTGTCCTCTCCTTATGAATTTACAGAGAGCAATTTTATGACAAACACAATGACAGAAAAGAATGTGTGTAACACAGCCCTTGCTGATGTGGAGTGTTGTCCTGTACACTGAAAGGTTGTGGGTTCAATTCCTAGTCAGGGTACATACCTGGGTTGTGAGTTTGGTCCCTGAGTGGGGCACATATAGAAGGCAACAGATAGATTTTTCTCTCTCTCTCTGCCTCTTTCTCTCTTCTTTTTTTAAAGAAGTGTGTACCTTTTATTTATTTATTTTTTATTTCAGAGAGGAAGGGAGAGGGAGAGATAGAAACATCAATGATTAGAGAGAATCACTGATTGGCTGCCCCCTGCATGTCCTCCCACTGAGGATCAAGCCCACAACCTGAACATTTGCCCTTCGCTGAAATTGAACCTGGGACCCTTCAGTCTGCAAGCTGACGTGCTATATACTGAGCCAAACCAGCTAGGGCTCTTCTCTTCTCTCTCTTTCTCTCTCCCCCTCTCCCCACCCCCTAAAATAAACATATCCTTGGGGGAAGATTTAAAAAAAAAAAAGAATGTGGAACACATGCTAAATGAACCATGTTAAAAGGTAGGCTAAGAAATAACAGCATATATAAACCTAAATATGTAAAGCTAAACCATTGAAGTTTTAGAAGAAAATAGAAATGAACAGCCATATGACATCAAGGTAGGTAAGGCTTTAAAAATATTTTTTTATTGATTTTGAGAGAGAAAGGAAGAGAGAGAGAGAGAAACATCAATGTAAAGGGAAACATGGACCCACCCCCTACTGGGAATTGAACAGGCAACCTTTCAGTGCATGGGATGACCCCCAACCAACTGAGCCACACCAGCCAGGGCAGGGGAAGACTTTCTTGGATAAAAGACAACACAAACCATAAAAAAAAAAAAAAAGATGGACAAATTTGGCTATACTAAAATTTAAAACGTATTCCTGCCAAAACATTCCATCTGAAACAAAACATGAAGAAATGATGAGACAAATCCAAACTGAGGGACATTATACAAGACAACTGGCCTGGACTCTTCAAATATAGTAGTATCAGTATTATTCAAACAAAAAGTTGGGGACTTTTTGTGGGTTGAAAGTAACTAAAAGGACATGGGAACTAAATACAATTCCTGATCTAAGACTAGATCCTGGACTAGGGATAGAGTTGGAGAATAGTTATAAAGGTCATTATTGGGACCACTGAGAAATTTTCAACGTGCACTGAATATTAGATAATAAAGCTACATCCATATTAAATGCGATAACTGTATTATAGTTTTGTAGGAATCCTTGTTCTTAGGACATTCAAGTAAATTTTTTTTTTTTTATCCTCACCTAAGGACATTTCTTCCACTCATTTCCAGTGAGAGTGGAAGGAAAGAAGGAGGGGAGGAGAGAATCATGGACTTAAGAGAGAGACACACACATAGATTGGTTGCCCTGACTAGGGCTGGGGAACCTGCAACCCAAATGAGGTATGGTGCCCTTGATTGGGAATCGAAATCATGACCCTTGGGTCCACAGGCCAACATTCTAACCACTGAGCAAACCAGCCAGGGTTAATCAAGTAAATCTTTTGAGGTCTGAACTGTCATGATGTCTGCAACTTGCTTTTAAATGGTTCAGGGGGGCGGAGGGGGGCGGGGGCGTGCCTGGCCAGGTGGCTCAGCTGACTGGAGCATTATCCCGTACACCAAAAAGGTTATAGGTTTGATTCCTGGTCAGGGCACATACAGAGATTACATCGATGTTTCTCTCTCCCTCTCCCTCCCTCTCTCTAAAATCAATAAATATATCCTCAGGTGAGGATTTTAAAGAAATGTATGTCAAATCATTAAAGTGAACGAGTGAGACACGTGATGCTGGGCTGATGTTGTGGCGTTCACTGTGACGTTCACTGCGCCAACTAGCAGTGGGGTATCTGAAGCTGGTTCGTAACCCGAATTTTAGCTCGCAACTCAGAGCAAAAAGTTGGCCGAGAGATGCTTGGTATCTCGAAAAACTCGTTAGTCAGGACACTCGTAAGTCAAGGCCCCACTGTACCTAAATATCCATAAAAAAACTGATTTATTCGTATAATGGAATACTATAGAGCAATAAAAATGAATGAACTAAAGATACATCTATCAACATAGATATATATCAAAAACATCATTAAAGCCCTGACCAGTTTGGCTCAGTAGCTAGAGCGTCGGCCTGTGGATTGAAGAGTCCCAGGTTCAATTCCGGTCAAGAGCATGTACCTTGGTTGCGGGCACATCCCCAGTAGGGGGTGTGCAGGAGGCAGCTGATGGGTGTTTCTCTCTCATGGATGTTTCTAACTCTCTATCCCTCTCCCTTCCTCTCTGTAAAAAATCAATAAAATATATTTAAAAAACTAAAAAATAAAAATAGGTAAAAAAAACATCATTAAACAAAAAAGCAAGTTGCAGAATCACATGTATAATATTAAGCAAGAATATATGCACTTTTATGGATATATACATATTATGCGAATAATAATTACTGAATTCATGACAGTGTTTACTGCTGAGAGAGGACAAGAGAGGGAAACAGGATAGCAAAGATTCATACAGGCTCAACTGATCTGTAATTTTATCCCTTTAAAAACATAAATAAATCCTTTCCCACAATTAGGAAATGGGAAGAAAAAGACCACATAAACTAAATATGATGGTGCAGGGGCGGGGTAGGGGGACTGAGCAAAAAATGCAGAGGGAGAGAAAGCTCATGAACAGGAACAGTGTAGTGACTGCTGGGAGGATGAGGAGCAGGGGAAAATATATAGGGGGAATAAATAGTGATGGACGGAGATTTGACTTGGGGTGATAAACACACAATACAGTGTACAATGTGTTGTAGAATTGTGCACCTGAAACCTGTTTAATTTTGTTAACCAGTGTCACCCCAATAAATTCAATAAAAAGAGAAAAGTAAATAACTCTGATGGTCTATAATTATACTAACATTACATTATTTTCTATGTGTTTGAAATAGTACATATTTTTTAAGAAAATTTAACTTTTTGGTGGCTGTGAAGCTGGGGATATAGGGAGAAGCTGAGGACTTTGATCTCATTGTCCTCCTAGCCCTCTGACCATCATCTAAATGCCCTCAATAAAACGGTTTGATCCCCCCCAAAATAAGATAAAATTAAATTACATAAATTAAAACATTAGAGAAACCTCATTAAAATGACCAAGGAACTTTAAAAAGAACATAATATTCCACTTAACATTTGAAATGGAAACATACCCAACAAATTTAAACTTACTGATACATATACAGCCTTCTCTTTACAAGCAGACCCTGACATAGCAGATTTTTTCATCTCACCCTCTTGACAATGCTTCCCAACCAAAAAAAGACCATCAAAATGTAGGAACAAATAATTCAACACTCTCCAAATTAATCTAATCCTTTTGATTCTGTAGTCTGCCTAAAAAGGTACGTACGGGTAGCTTTGCTACTCTGCTGGCAATTTTGTTATTTTTATTGGTTTGCTGCTCAAGTTGTTTTCCCTAAAATAGAAAAAACAGCCACTGCAAACTCTGGTAACCAATCAAAGAACACAATCAAATTTCAAATGGTTGTGTCAAGTGACAAGGGCCTTAGCACTCCGCAATAATTTTCTATCAACTTCCTTAAATCAAATAACTTTTTCAGGCTTGAATGGAAACACACACACAAACACACACACACACACACAAAACAACACACACAAAATACCAACTATTCACAAAAAAAGTTATCTTACTTCATTAATTCTGCTCTAACTGCAAGAAATTCATGTAGAAAGAATATCTTGTAAACAGTTTACTAAAATTTCTCTAACCAGCTCTATCATACTACTAGTGGTCCGGTGCATGAAATTCGTGCACATTAAAAGGGGATTAATTAGAGGAAATATTTTAATATTGCTATTTGCCCTTTCTCTATAATAGAAGTGTCAGAGATGCAAGAAAATTAGTAAAATATATATGAAAATCTCCCTCCTGTCAGAGTCTCCTGTGCGCCGAAGGACCCAGAGTCAAGTCACCGCCCACCCACTTGTGCCTCAAAATCGCATGAGACTCAGACTCGGCTGGCCCCACCCCCATTGGGTGAGACCCAGACCCGGCTGGCCCCACCCCCCTCAAGCCCCGCTGAGGGGGGGATGAAGCCTCCTGCTGATCGCACATAACAACCATTTGCATATTAGCCTTTTATTATTAAGACTAGAGGCCTGGTGCACGAAATTTGTGCACTGGGGGGTTTGTCCCTCAGCCCAGCCTGCACGCTCTCCAATCTGGGACCCCTCGGGGGATGTCCGATTGCCGGTTTAGGCAGGGATCGGGCCTAAACCGGCAATCGGACATCCCTCTCACAATCTGGAACTGTTGGCTCCCAACCGTTCACCTGCTTGCCTGTCCTGCCTGACTGTCCTGCCCTTAACTGTTTCTGCCTGCCAGCCTGATCACCCCCTAACCCAGCTGTGGGCAAACTACGGCCCGCGGGCCGGATTCGGCCCGTTTGAAATGAATAAAACTAAAAAAAAAAAAAAAAGACCGTACCCTTTTATGTAATGATGTTTACTTTGAATTTATATTAGTTCACACAAACACTCCATCCATGCTTTTGTTCCGGCCCTCTGGTCCAGTTTAAGAACCCATTGTGGCCCTCGAGTCAAAAAGTTTGCCCACCCCTGCCCTAACCACTCCCCTGCCAGCTTGATCGACGCCTAACTGCTCCCCTGCCAGCCCAATCGCCCCCAACTGCCCTCCCCTGCTGGCCCAATCGCCCCTAACTGCCCTCCCTTGCTGGCCTGGTCCCCCCCTACTGCGCTCCCCTGCTGGCCTGGTCGCCCCTAACTTCCCTCCCCTGCTGACCTGGTTGCCCCTAACTGCCCTCCCCTGCAGGCCTGGTCGCCCACAACTGCCCTCCCCTGCAGGCCATCTTGTGGCTGTGGGCGCCACCACCTTTGAGGGCGTGGCAGTCAATTAGCATATTCTCTCCTTATTGGCTGTGGGCGCCATCATCTTTGCAGCCTGCTGCTCAGTCATTTGGTTGTCCCTCACTAACCCCCTGCCAGCCTGGTCACCCCACGCAGCCTGTTTGGTCATCCGTTCAGTTGCGATGGTCACTTAGACTTTTATATATATAGACTGCTATACCAAACCCTTTTTCATTACCCCTCAATATATCTTTTGAATCTTCTTACTCTCCTGTGCCACCTTCTGTATGTTCTCCCTGATTCTACCAACCTACAATAATCTCTCCACTCTGTACCAAAAAATAGTAATAGCTAACATGTATAGAGAATTTAATGTATGCCAGTATTGCTTCAATGGAATTATCCCACTTAATAGATAAAACCTTGTGAAATTTGTTCTATTTTTCCTGTTTTCATGGTAAGAGAAACTGAATAAGACTCCAAGGTTGCATGCATGTTAAGTGGCAAGCCGGGTCTCAAACCTAGATTCCAAAATCCATGCCCTGAAACATACCCGATGGTATCTTCTACTTTTACTACTCACATATCACTTAACATATTCCCTGTGATATTTAACATTTGTGTTCACAGATGTTGTCTTAACAGCTCAAAATACTACATTCATTCAACAAAAATTTACTGAGAGCCTATATGCCAGGCATTGTTGACTTCTAGGCATAAAAGCATGCTACAAAGCCTCTATACAAATAAAAAAGACATAAATTTTCTAGGTACATAGGCACCCAGAAATATGGGTAAGTGCTAAATTAATAATGATATGAATATAGCAATTATAACTGCATAAAAACTATGTTTAGATAAACAGGAGAAGCGTATAATTATAAATCATATGTTAAAGTTGGGCTTTTTAACTATTTCATTGAATTAAGCGTTTAGGTAAGAGTTAAGCAACATTAAAAAACACACCCACAGGTTTTGTGTGCTTTCTTTCACCATAACACTGTTGAAACAACCTACAGATGATTAGCCCTCCTAACATTCCACTGTAACTTGGCTTTCTTTAGGTATATACACCTGATATCACTATAATAAGGCTTGCAGATACTGTAAGTAAATAATATCTATGTAAATCTTCCTATAATTAAAAACTTTTGGGAACTTGCAGCTGTTTGTAAATTTTCATACAATGGAATTATATCTTAGAACTTAAAGAAACTTTGCAGAACATCTCCTTCAGCCCTCTTACTTTACAGACTGATTACTAAATTCTAAAGTCAAATTTCTGGATTAATGAGGATTACACAGCAATGTACAGAAATGTAGTGGCTTATATTGCAATAGAAATGCATTTTAGCCCTGGCCTGAGAGCTCAGTTGGCTAGACTAGAGCATCCTCCCCATATGCCAAGGTTGTAGGAACCACTCCCCATATGCCAAGGTTGGGGGTTCCATTTCTGGTCAAGGGCACATACAGGAATCAACCAATGACTGCATGGATAGGTGGAACAACAAACAGATGTTTCTCAACCTCTCCTCTCCGCCGTTGTCCTTTCTCATAAATTAAAT
The DNA here is from genome assembly GCF_028538775.1 of Myotis yumanensis. Lineage (NCBI taxonomy): Eukaryota > Metazoa > Chordata > Mammalia > Chiroptera > Vespertilionidae > Myotis > Myotis yumanensis. Next base: position 16,697,201 of record NW_027223764.1, on the reverse strand, counting down.
TAATTAATGCATTTCCGTCTGTGTGTGCTACCACCTGCCTAGCATGTTGAGTTTCTTTTAATTGCTAACTAGCTGTGTCTTCTTTAACTAACCTCTCCAGGCCTGGATGCCTTCATTAGGAGAAATCTATTGAAGTGTGGTGGTAAATATTTAAAAGACCTCAACAATATTAAGTTGCCACGGTAAAGGGCACTGTTTCAACACACTCTCTTTCACATTATGGCTAGCAGCGTTTGCATCCGTTGCCTTGAGACCAAATCAAGCGCACAGACATGAAGAACCTGTCCGCCCCAGGACACACGCGCGCGCGCACACACACACACACACACACACACACACAAACCCTAAAATGGTGACTCGTCATTGCAGAGCACTGCACTTTCCAACGCTCACACACAACGGCCCAAAAGACGAAAGCGTGAGGGGGGGAAAAAAAACAAATCTGACACCAGCTCCACCTCCTGCTTTTAAAACGCTTGAGGCCTGCTGGAGTCCAACCCCCAAAACGCTCTCACAACTCATGGCTCAGGCCTCAGATCTGCATCTCGCTCTCAGCGCTCGGCTTCCGGGGTCTCCAAGGAAGGGAAGGAACGGATCGCCACCGAAGAGCCGACCCCTGACTTGGGAACCGTTGGAAAATAAGCACGTTTCTAGGGAGGCTTGCCATTCGATGCGAGTTTTCCAGGAAGTGCTGCAAACGACAAAACCGGCGTGCGGGGGGGATGCCAACTTTTGCGGTTCTTGCTAAAACGCCTACGACCTGGCACCCTACCGGAGTGTCCGCCAGCTTCTCGGGTCCACCGGGAACGCGCGGCGGATGGCAGGTCCGGGGATGAGGGCCGGAAAGGCTGGCCTCGGGTGCGGACCGGAGGACGCCCGGCGGCGGCCAGAAAAAAACAGGCAGACCCGAGTCAAGGGGTGTCTCTGTGAGAAGGGATGGGGACTGCCAGCACCCCGAAAGAAAAGCGGGGGCAGCACAGGACCCAGCGAGGCAGGCTAAGAGGCGGCGAAGGGCCGCGCTCCGAGGCCAAGACGGGTCCCAGACAGCCGACCGCGGAGAAACAATGGCGCGGGCGTGACGTGAGGCTGGGGGCGTTGCCGCAGCGAGGAGGAAGGGGCTGCGCTGAGGCGGGGGCGGCCCGCGGCTGCGGGGCCGGCGGAGACGCGTGTGCCGGGTCACGGGGCCCGCCGGTGGGCGCTCGGGCGTGGGGCGTGGGGCTGGAGGGGCGCAGGGAGGGGCAGGCGGCGCCTCGGGTACGGGCCGCGCGCTCGGCCGCGCACACTCCTTCCTCCCCGGCTCCCTCGCGGGCTCCCCGCTCGGGCCCCTCCCGCCCGCGGGGCCCGCCGCACTCACCGTCTCGCCGCACGTCTGCAATCCTAGCGCGCAACTGCCGCAGCCCCCTGGGCGCGCGCCCTCCTTAACCCCGCGGCCTCGGCCCCGCCCCCACGCCCCGCCCCCCGCTCGCTCCCGACCAGGGGCCGGCGCGCTGTTCCGATCCCCGACTCAGCCGCAGAACCAGGCTGCCGCGACGCTCCCTGGCCGCGCGACCGGAGGGAAGCGCCGTTGCGGGACGGTGCCCCCGTCCCTCCGGGGGGTCTAGGCATCTTTAAACGACGGGACAGCTGTGGTGGCCGAGCTGTAGGTGACGCACGTTGACTACTCTTCCATGTCCTTTAAGTCTACATCCCTTGGCCGACTGCCACCTGGGACTACCTCCTGCTCCTCTGCCTACACTCGGAGCCCTTCCCTTAGAGGAGGGGGCTCGCTCGTTCCCCCCGCCACAGAATATTCTCGTACAATGGACTTGCTCAAGGCCCCTCGGGTCCAGACCTCCAGAGCAGGCCTGAATCCAATGATGACCAAAAGCACTGGCTTTGGGAGGTGTCAGAACTGGTTGTAATCCAAGTTCTACCACTTACAAATGCTTGGACGTGGGGAGGACTACCTGATCTCGCTGTACCCAGTTCCCTCACCTGTAATACAGGGATAGATAACAACGTACTTACCGCAGAGACTGTTGGCAGGATGAAATAAGATAATAGAGGAAAGTTGAGCATCTTTTCATATGTCTATTGGCCATCTGTATGTCCTCTTTGGGGAAATGTTTGTTCAGGTCCTCTGTTCTTTTTGTTCTTTTTTAAAAATGTGTTTTTATTGATTTCAGAGAGGAAGAGGGAGAGAGAGATAGAAACATCAATGATGAGAGAAAATCATTGATGGGCTGCCTCCTGCAAGTCCCACACTGGGGATGGAGCCTGCAACCCTGGTATGTGCCCTGAGGGGGGATATGAACCCGTGACCTCCTGGTTCATAGGTCAATGCTCAACCACTGAGCACACCAGCCAGGACTCTGCTCACTTTTCTAAAAAAAATCAAATAGTTTGGTTCTTTTGGTGTTGAAGTTGTATGAGTTTCTTATATCTTTTGAATAGTAACCCCTTATTGGATGTTATCACTGCAAATATCTTCTTGCATTCAGTAGATTGTCTTTTCATTTCGTTGATGGTTTCTTTCACTGTGCAAAAACTCGTTTCATGTAATCCCATTTGTTTAGTTTTTCTTTTGCTTCCCTTGCCGAAGGAGACATATCCAAAAAAATATTACTAAGAGTAATGTCAAAGAGTTTACTGCCAATGTTTTCTTTTAGTTCTTTTATAGTTTCATGTGTTAACATTTAAGTCATTAATCCATTTTGAGTTTATTCGTGTATATGATATAAGTTGTCCAGATTCATTCTTTTGCATGTGTCTGTCCAGTTTTCCCAATACTCTATATTGAAGAGACTGTCTTTAACCCATTGTATATTCTTGCCTTTGTCATAGATTAGTTGACCATATAGGTTCAACATCACTAATCATGGGGGAAATGCAAATTAAAACCATAATGAGATATCAACTCACACCTGTCAGGATGGCTATCCTCAATAAATCAAACAAATGTTTCTGAGGATGTGGAGAAAAGGGAACCCTCATGCACTGTTGGGATTGTAAATTGATGCAGCCACTATGGAAAACAATATGGAGGCTCCTTAAAAATTAAAAATAGAATTACCATATGACCCAGTAATTCCACTTTTGTGTACTGATATGAGAAAACACTAACTTGACATATGCAGCCCTATATTCACTGCAACATTACTTACAATAGCCAAGATATGGAAGCAACCTGTGTCCATTGAGAGACAAATGGATAAAGATGTGATATATATATACATATACATATATATTATTTTAATCAGCCATAAAAAAGAATGAAATCTTGCCGAAACCGGTTTGGCTCAGTGGATAGAGCGTCGGCCTGCGGACTGAAAGGTCCCAGGTTCGATTCCGGTCAAGGGCATGTACCTGGGTTTCGGGCACATCCCAGTAGGAGATGTGCAGGAGGCAGCTGATCGATGTTTCTCTCTCATCGATGTTTCTAACTCTCTATCCTTGTCCCTTCCTCTCTGTAAAAAATCAATAAAATATATTTTTTTTAAAAAAGAATGAAATCTTGCCATTTGTGATAATATGGATGGATTTAGAGAATATTATGCTAAGTGAAATAAGGTCACAGTTTGTATTCCCAGTCAGAGAAAGACAAATTCCATATTATTTCACTTATATGTGGAATCTAAAAGTAAATGAACAAACAAAACAAATGCATAGATACAGAGAAAATTTTGATGGTTGACTGATGGAAGAAATGTTGGGGGCAATGGGTGAAAAGGGGGAAGGGATTAAGAAGTACAAATTGGCCTGGCCAGTGTGGCTCACTGGTTGAGCAACAACCAATGAACCAGAAGGTCACGGTTCAATTCCCAGTCAGGGCACATGCCTGGGTTGCAGGCTCGATCCTCTGTGGGGGGCATGTAGGAGGCAGCAGATCAATGATTCTCATCATTAATGTTCCTATCTCTCTCTCCCTCTCACATCCTCTCTGAAATCAATAAAGATACATTAAAAAAAGAAGTATAAATTGGCCCAGCCAATGTAGCTCAGTAGTTGAGCACCGACCTATGAACCAGAAAGGCACAGTTCAATTCTGGGTCAGAGCACATGCCAGGGTTGAAGGCTTGACCCCCAGTAGAGGGCTTGCAGGAGTCAGCCTGATTATCATCATTGATGTTTCTATCTCTCTTTCCCTCTTCCTTCCTCTCTGAAGTCTATATATATAGACTTCTTAAAGTCTATATATATAACTTTTTAAAGCAAGTTAAACTTTTAAAAAAGTACAAATTGCCAGTTATAAAAATAGGATAGGGATATAAAGTACAGCACAGGGAATATAGTTGGTAATCTATGTATATTAAAAGCTAATATGCTAAAGTGTCTGACCGTCCAACCGGTTGCTCTGACGCACACTGACCACCAGAGGGCCAACACTCAACACAGGAGCTGCCGTGATGCACACAGAGAAACAGCATCATGGACCTGGCACCCACAAAGCAACACTCAGCTTCCCCCAAGTGGGACACAGGCCCCGCCACCACCCCAGAAAGACAGCCCACCAAATCGCAGCCAACACTGCCAAGACCCCATGGTGCAAAATGGAGCCCACAACCCAGCCCAGCCTAGAAATGGGTCGATGTGGGCACTGGGTAATGATGTCACATAGCAACACCTGGCTTCCTCTCCCCAGCAACAACTAGCCTCTTTGCAGTTTCTACAGCCCAGGAACACGACTTGCTTTATAGCCAGGTGCAAACATTTCACACTTTAAACAAATGTCTGTGAAGCGTTTTCTTGTGCCTCATCTCATTTGATCCTCACAGAAGTCCTGGAGTCTGTCAATAGGAGACTCGATGGAATCCTATTTTCTTTTCATTAGCCAGAAAATGGAGATTTAGAAAGCTTAAAAACTTGACTGGACTGAAAAGAAGTAAGAAATGGTGGACCTTGAAATTGACTTCAGGTTTTCTCACTGCACAGAATATAGTCAAACACTGTGCTGTAGTTAAATATTTTACCCTTTGTTCTCCCTGTGTGATCTACAATAATAATCTGCTTTGTGTTGATACGTACTGCTGTGTTGCTGACAATTACCTGAAAGAGAAGTTGGGGTACTTCACTGGGCTGGAAAAAGTTTAGCTAAATCAAAAAGCAGGTCTAATTAAGCAAGTTAACTCTATATCTATAAAAGGCTAAGTTGACTTGTGCATGTGCCATACACATAAAGCTCTCGCTGGCGCCAATCACACGCTTGTGTTTCTATCATTGTTGATCGTGAATTTGGTTGACACTTGTATTATAGAGAAAGGACAAATAGCGATATTAAAATATTTCTTCTAATTAATTTCCTTTCAATGTGCACAAATTCGTGCACCAGGCCACTAATACTGTAATGACAATGTATAGTGTCACATGGGTAGTAGACATATCAGTGTGTTCACAAGTTATATAAATGCCTAATCTCTGTGTTGTACACCTGAAACTAATATAATTGTATGTCAACTGTAATTGAAAAACTTTTAATTTAACAAAAAAAAAGATAATGGAAGATTCTCAGCGCAGTCATAGCACTCAAGAAATGTTTATCAACCTCCCCACTACCCCCCCCCCATCACCCATTTGCATCTGCAAGAAGACTTCTTAAGGACAGAAAGCCCACTATTTCCAGAGTAATGCATTCCTTGGCCTCAGCAGTTCTGACCAGTTTGAAAGTGTTTCTGAAACTTCCACCCTCTGGCCCAGAAAACAAACAGATCTAATCTCTCTTGACTTTCTACTTTTCAGATACTTGAAGACTTCTGCCCAAGGTCTTATTCCAGACCAGTATCTTCCACTCCTTCCATTGTTCCTCCTTTGCCCTGGTTTTAAAGGTCTTTATCCTCATGCTCCTCAAGCACCTGGTCTGTCTGATTGTGGCTCTTTTAGAGTATGTCACCCAAGACTGAACCAAATGTCTGTGGTACCATCAGAGCAAAGAAAGACCGTAGCTTCTTCATAGGACTTACTGCCTTGCATTCACACAGGAACGTTCTTGGCTCCTGCTATTGACTCACTGAGCTTGCAGTCAACTAAAACCTCCAAGATTTTGAAATATGTGCTATGTTGGAGCATTTCTACCCTCTCTTGTGGTTTTGAGCCAACTTCAGGTCAGCTGAGGACAGGCCTTAGACCTCCCACTTACTACATATTTTAGGATATGTGGGGAAAAAAGAATAGAAGTTGGAAGTTAGTCTAAAACCACCACAACCAAAGTACATTTGGAAAAAGGCCAGCATTTGTGTATAAAGACTATAGCACTGAGCAAATTGTGTGTGTGTGCGTGTGTGTGTGTGTGTGTGTGTGTACACATAATGTGATCTCAATTGAGCAAAAAAATGTACACGCACAGCCCAAGCCAGTTTGGCTCAGTGGATAGAGTGCTGGCCCATGGACCAAAGGGTCAGGGCATGGGCGGGAGGCAACCAATCGATGTGTCTCTCTCACATCGATGTTTCTCTCTCTGTGTGTGTCTCTCCCCCTCCCTTCCACTCTCTCTAAAAAAAATCAATGGAAAAATATCCTCAGTAAGGATTAACAAACCAAAACAAAAATGTACGTGCGCATACACACAAAAGGCTAGAATGAAATTGAGTATATTAATAACGGTTTTTTTCTCAGTGACAAGACTTTAGGTGGTTTTTTTTCTAATTACACTTTTCCATAATTTCCCAAATTGTCTGTGTTGTTTATATTACTTATATAATCAAGATCTTTTGTCAGCAAAATTAGAAAAAATAATTTAAATATCAGAGAAATGGAATAACTCAAAAAAAATGAGAAAGTTATCATAAATAAGAAACAAAGATAACAAACTAGGAAAAAACATTTGTAATATATAAAACAAAGGATTTGTATCAGGAACATCTAAAGGACTTTTAACAAATCAATAAGAAAAAAAAACCACTAGAAAAACGTGCAAAGAATATAAATAGGCAATCACAGAAAAGGAAATACAAATTGCCAAATAAATATACAAAAAGATGCCTAACATCAGTAGTAACCAGGGAAATAGAAATTAAAACTGAGATTGGCAACAATTTTCAAGCTTCATAATAACCAAAGAATGTAAATTGGCACAGCCACTTTACAGGCAATTGGACATCTATTAAATCCATATCTCCCCAATGCCCCTTCTAATTATCTACCATAACTCCATGTGCATATGGAGGTATATACAAAGATAATTACATAATATTGCTAATAAAAAATAATTTGGAATCAACCTAAATGCCTGCCAGTAGGGGAATGGCTAAATAGAATGTAACATCCTATATAATAAAAGGGTAATATGCAAATTGACCAAACGGCGGAACAACCGGTCGCTATGATGCGCACTGACCACCAGAGTGCAGATGCTCAACGCAGGAGCTGCCACTCAGCCAAAAGCCAGGCTCACGGCTGTCAAGTGCAGTGGTGGTGGCAGGAGCCTCTCCCGCCTCCACTGCAGGTGGCCAGTATGGAGCAAGGGGTCCTGGACTGAGAGAGCCCCGGACTACAAGAGGGATGTCTGACTGCCACCTTAGGCCCGATTCCCCCAGGCAGGCAGACATCCCCCGAGGGGTCCTGGACTGCAAGAAGGCGCAGGCCAGGCTGAAGGACGCCCCCCCAGTGCACAAATCTTGTGCACCAGGCATCTAGTGCTCGCATAATGGAATTGTGTAGAGAATGTTAAAGAAGTGGCCTGATATATATATTACTATAGAAATATCTCAAAATCATATTATTGAATGAAAACAGCAAGTTGCAGCAATATATATATATATATATATATATATATATATATATTTTTTTTTTTTTTTTATTTTTTTTTTTAATTCTTCCCCCAAATGCATAACTTTGGTCTAATCATGAAAACTCATCGTCAATCCCAAATTGAGGGACATTCAACAAAAAAACCTGACCTGGACTCTTCAAAAGTGTCACGATCATGAAAGCCAAGGAAAGACTGAGAACTGTCACAGATTGGAGGAGACTGTGGAAAAAAGACAACTAAATGCAATGTGGGATCCTGGATGGGATCCTGGAACAGAAAAGGATAATAGTGGAATAACTGGTAAAGTTCTAATGAAGTCTATAGTTTAGTTAATAGTATTGTACCAATATTAATTCCTTAGTTTTAATCATTGAACCAGGGTTATATAAACTATTAACATTCGGAGAGTCTGAGTGAAGGGTACACTGAAACTTTCTATACTATCTTTGCAACTCCTCTGTATATCTAAAATTATTTCAAAATAAAATGTTAAAACAAAATGCAGACATGAATACCATTATTTCCCATCATTACTGCTGTAGAAAAAGTCTTTGTCACCTCTACATTCACACACTGAAACCTAATCTCTGATGTATTTGGAGGTGGGGCTTTTGGGAGGTAATTAGGTCATGGGCAGAGCATTCTAAATGGAATGAATACCCTTATAAAAGAGAGCCCAGAAAGCTCCCACATCCCTCCACCCTGTGAAGACACAGCAAGAAGAGGACTGTCTCTGAACCAGACACCAAATCTACTGGTGCCTTGCTCTTGGACTTCCCAGCCTCTAGAACTGTGAAAAATAAATTTCTATTGTTTACAAGCCACCCAGTCTATAATACTCTGTTATGGCAGCCCAACCTAAGACAATCACACATTAACTTTGTAAAATAGTTTTGAACAGATTATAAAGCTACATGCCAAACTCCTATCAGAAATTATCTCTAAAGATAGGGGTTGCCCTAGCTGGTTTGCTCAGTGGATAGAGCGTCAGCCTGCAGACAGAAGGGTCCCAGGTTCCATTCCAGTCAAGGGCATATGCCCGGGGTTGCGGGCTCAACCCCCAGTGGGGGGCGTGCAGGAGGCAGCCAATCAATGATTCTCTCTCATCATTGATGTTTCTATCTCTCTCTCCTTCTCCCTTCGTCTCTGAAATCAACTATATATATATATATATATATATATATATATATATATCCTAATATGCTAAGTGGCTGTCATCTGGTTGTCCGTTCAACCAATCAAAGCATAATATGCTAATGATATGCTAAGGCCACTCAACCACTCGCTATGGTACTGAGTTTGGCACATGGTGGTCAGGGCAGGGGAGAGATGCAGGACTTGAGGCATTGAGTAGAGGAAGTTGAACACCTGGGGCATGAAGAAAAGTAGCATGGTCTGGCTGAAGTGTCCCAAGTTGCCAACCACAGTAAAGGTCATGCCAGCAAAGTAACAGATGGTATCTCCCTCATACGCCTGTGATCAGTACCAGTTATGGTAGAGCAATCCCAAGGTCGTGAAAAAAAAATAGGGTATCATGAAGTAGAGGGAAAAGACATGATCATCTTGACACTTTGAAGCTCACCAGGCTGAAGATGGGGATGGAAGTAGGAATGATTAGTGACTAGCCAGCCTGTAAGCCATTAATGCCTGCTAGGATAGTGATGGCACTGGTACAGAATACTACCAACAGCTCCTTACAGACATAGTACAGGACCCTCAAGTCCAAACACAGGCCAAGAATTGGACATGAAGGCTTGGTTACCACAATGGTCATGTTGCCAAAGTTGGTGAACTAGACCATAAGGAGAAGTAGTGAGGCAGCTGTGGGCTGTGGCAGCTTATGCCACCAGTATAGATTCAGGACATCATCCGAGGAAAAAAGCCCAGGAAAACAAAGCAGCAGATGACAAGAAGCATACCTATCAGGGCCACAGATTCATGGCAGGGGAAGTCTTTCCACTACTCCTCCACAAGCAGTTCAGAAAGGGAAAAGGATGAAGCAGAAAAAGATGAGGAGGAAAACAGCACAGAGGATCACTCCCTGGGACTCTGAGCTGTGGCCCGGCAGCAAGAGCTGTGGAGGGGCAGTTTTAATGTTTTAAAAGATAAATAAATGTATTCATAGATTGCTTGTGTAATGAATAATTAATTTTTAAAAATGCAAAAAGACAGGACATTTGGTTTCCTGACTTTCAAAAGTAAAGCAAGTGTCCCAAGTTGCCAACCTCACATGCCAACAACCTTCTAAAAGAGGGTTCGGGAGCCTGAGGAAGCAATGAGAAGCCCTAGGCAGCCTGCTTGGGGTCTCTAACTGAACATTGCCTGAAGGGCCTGGGCAGTGCTTGGCAAGAGAAGCCATTCCACTGCAGCCTTGGAGGCCTCTCACCAAACTTCCTGCCCGAGCATCCACATGGCTGTCCTTCGCCTCTAATTCCCCAGAATACCATAAACTCTGAGTCACTCCGAATGTGAGCAGCACTCACAGGCCACTCATCAGGTTTCTGTTTCTTGGCAGAAGCTCTCAGAGAAATGCAAGCATAACTCAACACCCTGGCCTGGGGCCTAGAAACAGCCTCCTGCTGCCCACAAGTCTTTCTGCCAGGAAGTGTTTGGTCTTAGTTCCTTCCAATCAGCTCAGAGTTCTCCTCTTTTTTTTTCCTTTTTTTTTTTTTTAATCTTTCTCTAATAGCATAGGGTCAGCACTTACTGTGATAAGTCCCAGTACAGGCACTATGTGAGAAGATAATCAGAACACATTTAGTCTAAATAGAACTATCTAATCCAACCCGAGAGATGAGACATACATAAAAGACTTAGGAGCAACTACATGTCTTCAAAAATATGCTTTGAGCTCCTACCACGTGCCTAACACTGATCAACAGAGATACGAGTGTCTGCCCTCCTGGAGGTTTCTGACTGCTTGGGAAAATGGGCTTTCAATAAACAAATAATTATTTTACTACAACTTTGGTAAGTGCTATGCAGGAAAAGTAAATGATTCTATGAGGGAGAATGGGATAGGGGCTAGATTTTGAGGGAGAGAGAGGGTCAGGAGACATTTCCCTGAAGAAGTAACATCTCAGCTGAAACCTGAAAGATGATTAGGACTTAAGTAAAAAGTGAGAGAGGGGTTTTTTTGGAGGGGTGGGGAATTCCTGAAATAGGGACCAGTAGGTACAAAGGCCCTAAAGTAGTGACGAGCTTTGGGTGTATCTGTGGAGAGATCAGGAGCCTGGAGAGAAAGGGAGAAATAGCCAAAAATGGTCCTGGAAGGAGGCAGGTAGACCTCATAGAGCGTTGTAGACCATATAAATGATCTGGAACCTTACTGTAAGTGTCATGGAGAGTAATTAAGGGCTTTAAGCAGAGTATGGGGCAGGGATCAGATCTGCAGTTTAAATGAATGGAATGTAACAACTAATCGATTGCCTCATACACTCATGAAAATTAATTTATTTGACGCAAGCAAAAATTTCTTATATGCCTGTTGGAAACTTGCATTGAATTTTTACAGAGTGAGAGAGACAAGATCTGCAACTTTTATCACAATTGTTTTATTTATGGAATACCTACCAGGTGGTAGACACTGGAAATCCAAATTGATCCCCTAACTACACTTTACCCCAGAGTGGCTGAACATCTAGTTCAGAAATCAGACATGGGTAAAACATGAAGGTATGCCTGAATAATGACCCCAAAGAGCCTCAGAATTTCAGGAGAGATCAATTACTGAGGAGAAAGCAGAGTCAGAATCAGACACATAGAGATATTACTTTATGCCTGCTAGGATAGCTACAATAATAATTTTTTAAAAAGGTAAAATGGTGTAGCCTCTGTAGAAAACAGTTTGGTGGTTCCTCAAAAAGCTAAACATAAAGTCACCATATGATCCAGCAATTCCACTTCTGGGTACTAGTATATACCCAAAATGAAAACAGGGACTCAGATACTTGTATGCCATCATAGTAGCATTATTCACAGTGATCAAAAGTGGAAGCAACTCAAGTGCCCGTCAGCACATGCATGGATAAACAAAATATCATCCACACATGTGTCGGATTACACACATCCAGTAACCTACTTGTTCTTAACCCATGTAAGGGATAAGAACGCGCTCTCATCAGCAACAATAGCTCATGACAACCCTGATTCTCAGAAACGTCAGGAAGCCTGGATTCTCAGTGGTGTTCTTTGTGCAGTGCACCTTCCTGGAGAGAGAACAGTATTTCTCAGTCGTATCAGAGACTTAGTCCTGCATCTTTGCCATCCTCTCCGGCCCTGATTCATGCTGAGCCCTGCTTGGGTTCCACTCTAGTCCTTCCCAATGATACTGAACACCCACTTTGTCTTTTTAAGATTGGGCCTTTGGTAAACAAGAAAGCGGCTCTGGTTCTCAGACCTAACAAGTGAGGCCTCACCCAAGGATATACAACAGCCATTTGAACAGGGATTTGTAACAGTAATGTATTATTTTCTTCAATCGGTGGTTCTCAAAATTTACCAGGAATAAGGGTTGACTAGGGAGCTTTCCAAAAGGCAGATCCCAGAGCCTATCCCAGTCTCTGGCCCTGGGCCTGAGAACTTGAAATTTAAACAAACCCCCTAGCTAATTCTGATGCAGATGGTCCACGAGTTTTCTGATAATGCTACCTACCTACCTCATGCCTGCTTACGACAGTAATCAATGTTGCCATGACAGTAGCCAATCCGAGCCACCTCCTGCTGCTGCCTGCTGCCCAGGCAACAATTGACTTTTTGGGTCTCTTCCTTGTTTGCTAGCCCAAGGAGCCCCTGTGAACAATAGCCTTCTGATACTGCAGAAACTACCATCTGACCCAAACAAAGAAACTGATTCATGGTTGCAGAATCAGGGATTATAAATTCCTACGTCATCTCACTTTCAGAACACCAGTCTCTTAATCCCCCTTCTTGGCTCCACTTCAGATGTCAGGTAGTAGCCCTCAGTGACTGCATTTCATTGGCATGAACAGGGTGCAGTCCCCAAGACCCAGACAGTTTTCCAAGCCTGCCACAAGTCAGGGTCCTCCCTGACCTGGCACCTACAGAGTGTCTTGTAACACGTGTCCTATTGATTGAAAAGTAAATACATCTTCTCTCATATAAGTATAGATCGTTCCGTTTATTACTTTTACTTGCAGCAAACCCAAAAGAGTGCTTGTCAACTAATTTTTTTGGTCAGATACTATCTAAAAAAAATCCATAATAATAGGAGAGAGACTAGGTTAAGTACTGGGATCTGCACTTAATTCCTTAGCAGGTGTGGTAAACAAAATAATGGCCTAACGGTCGGCAAACTCATTAGTCAACAGAGCCAAATATCAACAGTACGACGATTAAAATTTCTTTTGAGAGCCAAATTTTTTAAACTTAAACTATATAGGTAGGTACATTGTTATTAATTTAATTAGGGTACTCCTAAGGCTTAGGAAGAACCACACTCAAGGGGCCAAAGAGCCACATGTGGCTCGTAAGCTGCAGTTTGCCAACCACAGACTAACCCATAGAACCTGAGACTATGTTACAGTTACATGGCAAATGAGAATTAAGATAGCAGATGGACCCTAGCCAGCGTGGTTCAATGGATAGAGCATCAGCCTGCGGACTGTAGGATCGCAGGTTTGATTCCAGTCAAGGGCATATACCTGGGTTGTGGGCTCAATCCCCAGTAGGGGGTGTGCAGGAGGCAGCCGATCAATGATTCTCTCTCATCATTGATGTTTCTATCTCTCTCTCTCCCTCTCCCTTCCTCTCTGAAATCAATAATAAAAAAAAAAGATAGCAGATGAAATTAAGTTTGTTAATCAGTTGACCTTATATAAGGAGAGTATCCTGAAATTTCCTGGTGGATCCAATGTAATCACAAGGCTCCTTAAATGTAAAAAGAAGAAGAACAAGAGTCAGTGTCAGAGTGATGAGATATGAGAAAGACTCGATGGTCATTGCTAGCTATAAAGATGGAAGGGGCCGCCCTAACCGGATGGAAGGTTTGGCTCAGTGGATAGAGCGTCGGCCTGCGGACTGAAAGGTCCTGGGTTCGATTCCGGTCAAGGGCATGTGCCTTGGTTGTGGGCACGTCCCCAGTGGGGGGGTGTGCAGGAGGCAGCTGATCGATGTTTCTCTCTCATCGATGTTTCTGACTCTCTATCCCTCTCCCTTCCTCTCTGTAAAAAAATCAATAAAATATATTTAAAAAAAAAAAAAGATGGAAGGGGCCATGGGCTGTGGAATACCTGCAGACTCTAGAAGCTGGAAAAGGAAAGAACATTGATTCTCCTCTAGAGCTTCCAGAAGGAACACAGGAACACAACCATATGACACTTTGATTTTTTTTTAAATAAATATTTATTGTTCAGATTATTACAGATGTTCCTCTTTTTCCCCCCCATAGCTCCCCTCCACTCGGTTCTCACCCCACCCCATGCCCTTACCCACTGTCCTCATCCATAGGTATACGATTTTTGTCCAATCTCTTCCCGCACTCCTCACACCCCTTTCCTCCCCGAGAATTGTCAGTCCACTTCCTTTCTATGCTCCTGATTCTATTATATTCACCAGTTTATTCTGTTCATCAGATTTTTTTATTGATTTGATTTTTAGATTCACTTGTTGATAGATATGTATTTGTTGTCACTTTGTTGTTCGTAATTTTTATCTTTACCTTTTTCTCCTTCTTCCTCTTCTTAAAGAATACCTTTCAGCATTTCATATAATACTGGTTTGGTGGTGATGAACTCCTTTAGCTTTTTCTTGTCTGGGAAGCTCTTTATCTGACCTTCAATTCTGAATGATAGCTTTGCTGGGTAGAGTAATCTTGGTTGTAGGTTCTTGCTATTCATCACTTTGAATATTTCTTTCCACTCCCTTCTGGCCTGTATAGTTTCTGTTGAGAAATCAGCTGACGGTCGTATGGGTACTCCCTTGTAGGTAACTGACTGTTTTTCTCTTGCTGCTTTTAAGATTCTCTCTTTGTCTTTTGCTCTTGGCATTTTAATTATGATGTGTCTTGGTGTGGTCCTCTTTGGATTCCTTTTGTTTGGGGTTCTCTGCACTTCCTGGACTTGGAAGTCTATTTCTTTCACCAGGTAGGGGGAGTTTTCTGTCATTATTTCTTCAAATAGGTTTTCAATATCTTGCTCTCTCTCTTCTTCTGGCACCCCCATAATTCGGATGTTGGTACCCTTGAAGTTGTCCCAGAGGCTCCTTACACTATCTCCATATTTTTGGATTCTTTTTTTCTTTTCCGGTTGGGTGTTTTTTACTCCCACGTATTTCAAATCTTTGATTTGATTCTTGGGATCCTCTAATCTACTGTTGAATTTCCGTATATTATTCTTTATTTCAGACAATGTATGCTTAATTTCTGGTCCTTTTCCATTTTTTTGGCATTCTCATTAAGATCCTTGAAAGTCTCACTAAGTTCCTCAGAGGTCTCACGATGTTCCTCAGAGGCTCCTAGAAGATTCCTGAGTAACCTTATAACTGTGGTTTTGAACTCTATATCCAGTAGTTTGCTTTCCTTTCATTCATGACATGTTTCTTTGTCTCCGCATTTTGGCTGCTTCCCTGTATTGATAGAGTGGCTTTGTGTGGTAGGTATCCTATAGGGCCCAGTGGCTCAGCCTCCCCAATCACCTTAGGTGGACACTCTTGGTGCACCCATTTGTGGGCTTGGTGCACAGTCTGGTTGTAGTTAAGTCTTTTTTTTTTTTTAAATATGTATTTTATTGATTCCCCACAGAGAGGAAGGGAGAGAGATAGAGAGTCAGAAACATCGATGAGAGAGAAACATCGATCAGCTGCCTCCTGCACACTCCCCACTGGGGATGTGCCCGCAACCCAGGTACATGCCCTCGACCGGAATCGAACCTGGGACCCTTCAGTCCGCAGGCCGACGCTCTATCCACTGAGCCAAACCGGCTTCGGCTGTAGTTAAGTCTTGATTGCTATTGGTATCACTGGGAGGAATTGACCTCCAGGCCAGTTGGCTGTGAGGACCCGCTGTGTCTATAGTGGGAGAACTGCTCCGCTGGAGACACCCTTATGGGGCAGGACTTGCTTCATTGGGGCTTTGGTGCTCACTGAGTCTGCCTCTTGAGTGTGTCCCTTATGAATGTGAGGAGTTGAAATCTGGTATCTGACCACTGGGTACACTGGCTCCTGGATCTCCAAGGAGGTGCAAAGTCAGCCACTGCCTAAGGCAGGGGTGGGCAAACTTTTTGACTCAAGGGCCACAATGGGTTCTTAAACTGGACTGGAGGGCCGGAACAAACGCATGGATGGAGTGTTTGTGTGAACTAATATAAATTCAAAGTAAACATCATTACATAAAAGGGTACTGTCTTTTTTTTTTTTTTTTTTTTTAGTTTTATTCATTTCAAACGGGCCGGATGCGGCCCACAGGCCATAGTTTGCCCACGGCTGGCCTAAGGCCACCCAGCAGGAGCTACAACAAGATCTGCAGATTTCTCCTTTTTGTTTGGGGTTTGGAAGTTTTGGAGCTCTCTGACCCAGCTGCAGTTTGTTAGGTTAGGCTGCGAAAGGACAGGCCATTCATATGCAAAAGCCACTGCGCACAGCTTGGGTGGATTTGTAAATTGGGTGGGGCGGGGTCTCAGGGAATCACCAGGGCAGAGCAAACAGCGATGGCTGCCAGTCAGTTGTCTCCGCATCTCCGAGTCTCCGTGTCTCCAAGTCCCCGAGTCCCGAGCTCCCACACAGTAACAATGATCCCTGGGAGCACCTCTGCAAGAAAGCCGCCCTCACTTTCCGACCCAATGCCAGACAGTCCAGTTTCTCTCCATAGGAGTCTGGGTCCCCAGAGTCTCGCTGGAAACTGGAGTTCAGAGCAGTCGGGAGCTTGTAGCTCCCTTCCAATTGAAAAAAACAGTGCACCCAGTTGCCAGCCCGTTTCGCAGGCCTCTGTACCTCTGCTCTTCTGCACCTCCGCACCTCCTACCTACCCAGTCTCAATGCGCTTTTTTCTTTCCTTCTAGTTGTAGAACTTCCACTCAGCCAGCTTTCCCGTGGATCTGGATGATAGCCATTTTGTCTTTTAGTTGTAGATTTGGTGTGGTTGTGAGAGACAGCATGTACAGGTGTATACCTTATGCCACCATCTTGGTTCTCCTAACACTTTGATTTTAACCCACTGAAAACCATTTCAGACTTCTAACCTCCAGGTTTCCAGGAGCCTTGTCTTTGAACCAGGTAAACTGATTCAGAAATCTGCTGAATTTTTTTAAAAACTTTTTAAAAGGACAGATTATATTTTGAAGAGCCAAGTTCATGTACATTTTGTGGGGAGGGGCTTAAATGTTGATGTGTTTTGTTTGTTTTCCCCTTTTCTCTTAAGTGAAAGATAACATATATGTACATATATGCAGAAAAATGCACAAATTATTTTCACAAAGTAAACACACCTATTTGGTCACCATCCAAATCAAGGTATAAAAGCCAACCAGAAGCTTAAAAACTCACAGCACACCCCCTCCCAGGTACTAATTCACTTCCCATGGATAATGACTACTCTGACTTTCAAGTCCATGTATGTATTTTTGCCTATTTTTGAACTTTATGTAAACAGACTCATACAGTATGCATGCTATTGTGACTGGCTTCTTTCACTTAGCATTATATTTATAAGATGCATCCATATGTAGCAATCACTTGTCTATTTTCTTTTTTAAAATATATTTTTATTGATTTTAGAGAGGAAGGGAGAGGGAGAGAGAAACATCAATGATGAGAGAGAATCATTGATCGGATGCCTCCTGCATGCCCCCAACTGGGGATAAAGCAACAGCCCGAGCATGTGCCCTTGACCAGAACCAAACCCAGAACCCTTCAGTTCGCAGGCCGACACTCTATCCACTGAGCCAAATTGGCTAGGGCTCATTTGTCTATTTTCGTTGTTCTATAGTATTCCATTGTGTGAGTAAACACAATTTATCCATGTTTTTAAAAAAGGGTAATTGTGGATTAAGAGTGGTTTCACCCCCTTCTAGGACTTCTGACTTCTTATCTGCTTATAAGTAACTGTCAATCTCCAAGCGAAGATAGAATATCCAGAGTTTGCCAAATGTATTTGACCATGAAACTTTTTTTTCTTCAAAGTATCTAATGAGACTGATATTTTATAGGACATGCTTCAGGAAACCCTGGTCTGGAGCAATGGTTTTGATATTGTATTCCTTAATATTGCCTAAGGAATGAGAGTAAGATCAACTGGATCCCACTTCTGCTTCAACACACCTCCACTTGTATCTGTTTTAAGAATGGATTCCGCATATGAGTGTGTGTATATGTGTGTGTGTGCGTGTGTGTGTGCGCGTGCATTAACTTCCCATATGTCTATGTTGAAAAAAAGTGTTTGGTTGCCTTAAAAAAATTTGTCTGAAAACTACAAATTTACTCTCTAAAGGACCTCTCAGAAGGCCTTTACACAGACTCAAGTTCCATGCTACAAGAGCTTCCTGACCTTACCCGAAGTTCATTGCTTTTGCCACTGTTGTCTTGCCAGGCTCTGTCAAAGGGCCAGCTAGCTGCTTACTCTGATTCTGCCAGTGGTGCTGTGGAAAGAACTCAAAAGAGATCATAGACAGCAGCTCAATGCAGATCAGACAGATTAGTTCATAGGCAGCTTCTGTCTATGGAATCAGAGGCTAAAAATAAATCATTACATACCAGGAAAGTCTTAAATTGCTTCTAACCAGACAGCATGGTGTAGGGATTAAGAACATGGACTCCAGAGCCAGACTCCCTGGCTTCAACTTCAGGTTCTGCTGCTAACTAGCTATGACTTTGGATAAGTTTCTCAAATACTCTCATGTCTTAGTTTGCTCATCTTTAAAATGGAGGTGAAAATAATAGCATCAAATTCATAGACTTGATGAAGATTAAATGAGATCATATTTGTACAGCATTTGAGACAGGTTTAGGCATCTAGTAAGCACTATATAAATATTTATCCTGCCCTGACCAGTTTGGCTCAGTGGATAGAACGTCAGCCTGCAGACTGAAGGGTCCCGGGTTCGATTCCGGTCAAGGGCATGTACGTTGGTTGTGGGCACATCCTCAGTGGGGAGTGCAGGAGGCAGCTGATCAATGTTTCTCTCTCATCGATGTTTCTAACTCTCTATCCCTCTCCTTTCCTCTCTGTAAAAAAATCAAAATATATTTTTAAAAATTAAAATAAATAAATAAATAATTATTTATCCTATATAATAAAACCTTAATATCAAATCAACCGGCAGAACAACCAGTCACTATGACCTGCACTGACCACCAGGGGAAGACACCCAATGCAGGAGCTGCCCCCTGGTGGTCAGTGTGCTCCCACATGGGGAGCACTGCTCAGCCAGAAGCCGGGCTCCTGGCTGGTGAGTGCAGCGGCGGTGGCGGGAGCCTGTTCTGCCTCCGCTGCAGGCAGGCGGTAAGGAACGAGGGGTCCTGGACTTCGAGAGCCCTGGACTGCGAGAGGGATGTCTGACTGCTGGCTTAGGCCCGGGGATCGGGCCTAAGCCGGCAGCCAAACATCCCCAAGGGGTCCCGGACTGTGAGAGGGCACAGACCGGGCTGAGGGACCCCCCACACTCCACCCCCAGTGCAAGAATTTTGTGCACCATGCCTCTAGTTAAATATAACCAAAGTAACAATGGCACTTTTCTTTCTACATGAATTCATGGGTGGCAAAGCCCAACTACAGGCATTTTAATTGTTTTAGTGCTCGATGTTTTACCACCATTCTCATAGTGAGGCTCTCTCTGTGGCCTCCCATACCCCTGAGGAGTTGGGGTCACATGGCCCTCCAATATGATGAGTGCTTACTAGATTTGTGATTTCCTGGATCAGTAACATCAATTGTGGGGATTCACACAGGATAGTCATCTTTTAACCATGCCATTTGGGATGTTGAGATAAACTACCATCTGTTATCTTTACTACTTTGTGAAAGGCAATTTTAACACCAGAAAACTAAGAAGGACATAATATCAGAATAAAAAAACAGGGCTTTAAATTAAACTGAGCTTAGTAAAAAAAAAATCACTCCCTTTCTGTTTTTTCCATTTCATCTATGACCCAACATTTAGCTAACATTGCTCTATATGACCCTCTGAATGTTCCTGGACACCCTAGGCACAATAACTAAACACCTTCCTGAATGTCCTAGCCTCAAAGCTAGTACTAAACACCCCAAACTTTACAAAACTGAAGATATTTGTTAATGACCCAAGAGAGCACTGCTATGTTCATAGGCGGAGAGACCACGGGGGAATTGGGAGGAATCATTTTAGTTGCTCCCTGTAGCATTTGATGGGGCCATTTGGAATCTTGGCTCCAATTTCTGAGCTACCTGGATGTTTTAGAAACACTCCTCAGCCCTCAGCCCATGTCTTTCTTTATTCTCACACTTCTGCCACACTCACAACACTTCTGACACCAGGTGTGTGTGTGTGTGTGTGTGTGTGTGTAGGTCCCCACATCAAGCAATTCTCTATGACACCAGCACAGTCTCCCACAATTTAACTCAATTCTGACACTATCTACCTAGAAATAGTGTCAGATCCCACAGGTTAAGTGCTCAGTCCCACAAGAAGGCCCCTCACTTCAGATGCCAATCACCAGAAGTAGGTCCCCAGGTTACCCAAATCTTCTGTCCAACTGGGACTACAAATTGAAAGTTCCCATGAGTTCCAACCCCTTGGATTCCATTATTTGTTAGAACAGCTCACAGAACTCAGGGAAACATGCTTCTAGGGTTTGTTAAAGGATACAGATGGCCCAGGCAGTGTGGCTCAGTGGTTGAGTGTCATCCTATGAACCAGGAAATCATGGTTTGCTTCCCAGTTGGGGCGCATGCCCGGGTTGCAGGCTGATCACCAGTGTGGGGCATGCAAGAGGCAACTGATCGATGATTCTCTCATCATTGATGTTTCTATCTCTCTCTCCCTCTTCCTTCCTCTCTGAAATCAATAAAAATATAATTGGAGGAAGGTGCAACAGCCAAATGAACAGCCAGATGAAGAGTAACCACTGTGTTATATGGGGCAAGGTCTGGGAGGATGCTGAGTACAGGAGCTTCTGTCCCCATGCATCTCATTCTCAACAGTGGATGTGTTCAACAATCTGGAAGCTCCCTGAATGCTATACTTTTTGGATTTGGAAGCTTTATCGCATAGGTATGATCATTAACTTTATTTCCAGCCCTTCTCCCTTCTTAAGAGAATGAGGGGCAGGCTGAAAATTCTAAACTTCTAAACATGGCTTGGTCTTTCCTGTAACCTCATTAGAATAAAAGATACTCCTATCACCCAGGAATTACAAGGGTTTAAGGAGCTCTGTGCCAGGAACTGGCAAGGGAAACCTACATATATATATACAAACACACACACACACACACACACACACACACACACACACTAGAGGCCCGGTGCACAAAATTTGTACACGGGGCGGGTGGGGGGAACCTTCAGCCCGGCCTGTGCCCTCTTACAATCCAGGACCCCTTGGGGGATATCCGACTGCTGGTTTAGGCCTGATTCCCCTAGCAGTCGGACATCCCTCTCACAATCCGGGACGCTGCATGCACCAGTGACCATACTTTTCATACAGGTGAAAGGCATTTTGGTGTTGTATGAGTAGCTACATTATTTTGTCCTGATTATAAAAAATAGTACATAACATGATCCTTCTGAGGCAGTAGTACTATTTTCCCCATCTTATGGGTGGAAAAACTGAAGCAGAGAGAAGTTAAGTAATTGGCTTTGTCATAGTTATAAGTATCAGAATCAAGGCTGACCACAAAATGTGCAAGCCAGAGTCCATGCATGTCATTGCTGCATCATCCTGTTTCTTCAGTGTTAGAGTAGCCTTGTCAAGGCTTTAATTTTTAAATCTAAGAGACTGTTCCCAATATATAGGGTAGGGTCCCTAGGCCTGGCCGGCGATCAGGGCTGATCTGTGGGACGACCAGTGGAGCAATCAGGGGACCCCCACTGGCACCCGCCTTGGCTGACAGTCTGGCACCGTCGGCTCGCCGGCCCCGCCCCCCTGCCACTGCTGTCAGTCGCCTCCCTCTGCGGGGCGACTGGCGAGTGGGCCGATGGGGGGGCCCCCCCACTGGTACCCGCCTTGGCTGGCGGCCTGGCACTGCCCGTTCATCAGCCCCGACTGGGGGCAGCTCCTGCGTTGAGTGCCTGCCCCCTAGTGGTCAGTGCGCATCATAGCGACTGGTCGTTCCGCCAGTTGGTCCGCCGTTTAGTCGATTTGCATATTAGGGTTTTATTATATAGGATGGAGATATATATGTGTGTGTGTGTGTGTGTGTGTATTTCTATTCTCTCACACTGGGTATGCAGAGTTTTTCTTCCCAGACACAGTGAGAAAGACCAGGAGGGGGAGGGGTCAGGACACAGGGGCTATCATGCTGACCCGGCTGCTAAGCCACTGTGTAATTTTTGGTGAGACCCTTAACCATTCAATGGCTTGTTTTTCTCTTCTACCAAATGGAGGCAGTACCTGCTCTGTACTTCTCAAGGTGGCTTTTGGAATCAAACAAATAATGCTGTGACTATGGTGTTAAAGTACTATAAAGAAATGATTATCTGTAACTCTCAGCCACTACCTCCTCCTAGACCCAAGTACCCTAACAAGTTTATACCAAGGATCCTTCCCTCCACCCTCTCCCTCAGCCTAACTAAGACTCCACAATACAACACTCCATGATAAACTCCTAATCCTTGGGTTAGAGCAGTGGGGTTAGGGAAGAGACCACTTTTTTCTACTTTTCAGGTTCCCCAGGTCTCTGCAGGAGGGACAGAGCTACTAAGTATTAAATATTCAGGAATCCACATTTACTCTTGAAATTCTAGCTTAGTAAGCCTGTTGATGTTTCCTGCTAAACTAGCAAAGGATGGCAACAGAAGAATGCTGGGAGACATTCCATTCCCCAGCCTCTTGGGAATCCTGGTAGCTCAACTTTCCAGTGTGTTATATCTGGAAGAAACTTTAGATGAGTGGTTCTCAACTCTGGCATGACATTAGAATCACCAGGGGAGCTTTTAAAAAATACCCTTGCCCAGCTGTACCTCACACCTCATCTCAGGGGACTGACCTAGATATTTCTCATCATTGATGTTTCTCTCTCCTTCTTTCCTCTCTGAAATCAATAAAAATATATTTTTTTAAAAGAAAAAGTACAGAGACCAGATCATTAAGGAGTTTAAAAAAGGAAACATCAGCCCTGGCCAGTGTTGCTTAATGGTTAGAGCACCAGCTTGCACACCAAAAGGTTGTCGGTTAGATTCCCCCTCAAGGGCACTACCTGGGTTGCAGGTTCCTTCCCTGGGTCACATGTGAGAAACAACCAATCGATGTGTGTGGGGCGCGGCTACAGTGTTTTGGCCAGGTTCAAGCCTCGGACTAATGAAAGGACAGGGTCCTCTCATTGCCACGTGCAAGTCCCAGCTGGAGAGCCCTCCCAGCACAATCATAGCCAACGGCTCTGGTTGTAAGCTTGAACCTATGGTCCGAACACATAGCCCCACGTGCCTTGTGCTAGAGTTCGGGTGCATGTAGGTAAGTAGGGTTGGAACTGACAAGAATGCTGTAAACAACGTGATCATGCCCCTACTTTGCCTCGTGGCATCTGCTATAAAATAAAGACACGGCTTGTGGGCGCTGGCGCTGTCTCCTCATCAGGAAGCAGCGTCCCACCCAGCTTTCATTCTCTTGTCTGTCTTTTCTCAATCCTTTCATCCCCCCCACTCAGGATCACCCTTGGCTGTAACAAGTGGCGTCCGAACAGGCCTGTGTTCGGGGGAATTTAAAAAGTGGTCAGGTGAAAGGAGGCTCCAAGGCGCGCGCAGAGAGTAAGCTTAAAAAGCAAAAGTAAGAAGGCCAAAAAAACAAAATAAGGTAGGGAGCCGAAGTGTGGTAAAATTAGCTCGGTGTAAAACATGGGAATAATGCTTAATTGAAGCATTTTTAAAGTAAGCATTTTTAAATTTCTAAGGTAGAAATAAGTGGAAGCAACTTAGAGATTGCTATATAGCTGAAGGCCTAGAGAAAATTCCTGGTTCTATCTTCAGTTTGTGGTCCATGATTCGGGACTACCTAGAGCCCCTTCTCGAAAAGGGATGGCAAGCAAGAGCAAGAGTGGGATCTCTGTCTCTACTCTAGTGGTCTCTGTATGAGGCTAGGCAGGATGGGGAAGACACTTCAGGATTTAGTAGCCAATCGTACTCTTAAAATGCAATTACTAAAACAAAAAGGGGGAGAAGAGGTTGTGTTTGTATTTCCAGAAGGAGCAGTGCAGTCAATTTGGGTGCCAGAATGGTACGTGCGACACCACAATGGACCCAGAGAAGCTCCTTGTCCCTCTGTTCACGAGACTGAGAGTTGCCCCAATGACAGCAAAGAGGAAGAAAAAGAAAACAAAGCCTACACTAGGGGCTGAGGTGTCAACATGGGGTCAGCGGAAGAAGCTAACAACTGAGGCCCAGCAAATAGCAGAAAAGCAAGGAGTGGAAGCTACTCCTTCAGCCATGTTTATGGCTGTTAGCATAAAGAAATAAATAGAGAAGTAAGCTGTAGAAAATAAGCGGTAGAAATGTAGAAATAAGCGTTAGAAAATAAGTAAAATAAGTTGTAGAAATGTAGAAATAAGTGGGGGTTGCAACCCAGGAAGGTTTGGGCAAGGGCAGCCACGCCTACCTATAGTTCATAGTTAGAAGTAGAGAAATAAGTAGAAATAAGCTGTAAAAAATAAGTGGTAAGAAATAAGCTAGAGAAATAAGTAGAAATAAGCAGTAGAAATAAGCTGTAGGAATAGAGAAATAAGATGGCTGTGGTGGTTGATGTTTAAGGAAGTAATTTTTATTTCTGACCTAGATTGTAAGCTCTTGCGGCAGTTGCATTGTTTCTAGGCTTTGGTTATCTTTGCTTGTGCAACCAGATAGCTCCCTGGGACTTTGGGTCTGTGTGAGACGCCAGACCCAGAGTTGAAGATCTCCAGGTCTGCAGGACTGAGGGCTGTTCGTTTCCATGCAGCAGCGGCTAAAGAAAGAAGCTGGGAAGGGACCAGACTTCCAACTGCGTGGACGAAGCTGATTTGACTGGGACTGGTGCAGACTCAGTGCCGCGGTCAACCGTCCAAAAGGCCTGATCCAGGGGACTGGTTTTGCATCTACGACATCTTTGCATCGGCGAGATATCAGCATGGAGTCAGCTGAAGAAGATGGCGACTGAGGCCAAGCAGATGTTAGAAAAGCAAGTGGAAGCTGTGCTAGCGTTGGTGAACTGTCCGTTTTCTGTAAAATCTTACGGAGCTAAATCTAAGGACTTTGAGTAAGATATCCTGAAAACATTAACATGTTTGTAGCTTGGTTTTGCATTGGTATTGCTTTGTTATTAGCCAGAGTTTTGTTCTCTTGTTAACATTACTGTTTATGGTTTTGTTAATAGCCAGGGTCTGTTTTGATGTTTTGATGATGCTGAATAATTTAGAGTTTTTTGGATAATGTAAATAGGTGTGTTTAAAAACAAAAGTAAAGGGGGAGATGTGGGGCGCGGCTTCGGTGTTTTGGCCAGGTTCAAGCCTCGGACTAATGAAAGGACAGGGTCCTCTCATTGCCACGTGCAAGTCCCAGCTGGAGGGCAGGGCCCTCCCAGCACAATCATAGCCAACGGCTGTGGTTGTGAGCTTGAACCTATGGTCCGAACACGTAGCCCCACGTGCCTTGTGCTAGAGTTCAGGTGCATGTAGTTGAGTAGGGTTGGAACTCACGAGAATGCTGTAAACAACTTGATCACGCCCCTACTTTGCCTCATGGCATCTGCTATAAAATAAAGACATGGCTTGTGGGCGCTGGCGCTGTCTCCTCATCAGGGAGCAGCGTCCCACCGAGACCCAGCTTTCATTCTCTTGTCTGTCTTTTCTCAATCCTTCCCCTCCCCCCAACCCCCACACACTCAGGATCACCTTTGACCGTAACAGATGTGTCTCTCTCCCATAGATGATTCTTTCTTGCTCTCTCTCTTTCTCTCTCTCTTTCTCTCTCTCTTTCTCTCTCTCCCTCTCTTCCACTCTTGCTAAAACTCAATGGGAAAAAAATCCTTTAATGAGGAATAACTAAAAAAGAGAAAGAAAAAGGAACCACCAATCTATACTAATAAAAGGGTAATATGCTAATTAGACCCAGGAGACCTTCCAGACGTCCTTCCAGACAAAGCCATGGTGGCAGGGCTGAGGTAGAGGTGGTTAGGAGCAATCAGGCCAGAAAGGGGGGGGGGGGCAGTTGGGGGCGAGGAGGCCAGTGGGAGGGGGCAGTTGGGGACGATCAGGCCGGCAGGGGGGGCAGTTGGGGGCGAGAAGGCCAGCAGACAGAGTGGTTAGGGGTGATCAGGCAGGCAGGCAGGTGAGTGGTTAGGAGCCAGCGGTTCCGGATTGCGGCAGTCAGACATCCC
The DNA here is from genome assembly GCF_028538775.1 of Myotis yumanensis. Taxonomy (NCBI): domain Eukaryota; kingdom Metazoa; phylum Chordata; class Mammalia; order Chiroptera; family Vespertilionidae; genus Myotis; species Myotis yumanensis. The sequence continues at coordinate 16,670,992 of NW_027223764.1, read as the reverse complement.
CTGAGGGGTCCCAGATTGGAGAGAGTGAAGGCTGGGCTGAGGGACACCACCGCCCCCCCCCCCCCCCCGCATGAATTTTGTGCACCGGGCCACTAGTAGAAAAGATAGATAGAATGGAGTACATCAAAATTTAAAACTTTGTGCATGAAAGTACACTATTAACAGAGTAAAAGAGTAACGCATGGAATGGGAGAAAATATTTATAAATCATATATCTGATAAGGGGTTACTATCCAGAATAGAGAAGGAACTCCTACAGTTTATAACAACCAAAAAAACACCCAAAAAAAGCTGATTCAAAAATGGGCAAAGGGCCCAGGCTAGTGTGGCTCAGTTGATTGAGTGAAGTCCCGTGCACCAAAGGTCACCAGTTTGGTTCCTGGTCAGGGCACATGCCTGGGTTGTGGGTTTGGTCTCTGATGGGCTAGTGGTCCCCCAGGGGCAGGTAATGGGAAGGGGTAGCCAATCAATGTTTCTCTCTTTCTTCCTCTCTCTCTAAAAAGTCAATAAAAACATCTTTTTAAAATATATTTTTATTTATTTCAGAGAGGAAAGGACAGGGAGAGAGAGATAGAAACATCAATGATGAGAGAGAGTCATTGATTGGCTCCTCCTGCACACCCCACACTGGGGAGCGAGCCTGCAACCCAGGCATGTGACCTGAATGGGAATCGAACTGTGATCTGGTTCATAGGTCAATGCTCAACCACTGAGTCATGCTGGCTGGGTAAACACAAATTTTTTTAAAAGAACTTTAAAAAATTGATAAAGGCTTTGATTACATATCTCTCCAACGAGAAATACAAATAAGCTCATGAAAAAATGCTGAAAAACACTACTCATTAGGGAAATGCACATCAAAACTATAATGAGATTTCACCTCATAGCTAGTAGGATGGCTATAAAATAGACAAATGAAAAAAAAAACCCAGAAAATAACAAGTATTGGCAAGAATGTAGAAAAATTGGAACTCTTGTATATTTCTGTTAGGAATGTAAACTGGAACAGCAGCTGTGGGAAAACAGTAGGACAGTTCCTCAAAAAATTAAAAATAGAATTACCATATGATCCAGCAATTCTACTTCTGAGTTATGTATCCAAAAGAATTAAAAGCATGGCCTTGAAGAGATATTTATACACCCATGTTCATATATCAGAGTCCAAGGCAGGCTGCCTATAAATACCCCACAATGGCATATTAATTACTTTGAATTAAAGTCACTTGGTCCCAGTCAAGAAAAACCTAAAGGAGTTTATCACTACCAAAGCAGTATTACAAGAAATGTTAAAGGGACTTCTTTAAAAAGAAAAAAAAAGATCATAAATATGAATAATAAATGGCAATAACTATATACCTATTAAAAATTAATTTAAATGTAAATGTATTAAATACTTCAATTAAAAGACATAGAATGGCTGAATGAATAAGAAAACAAGACCCATACATATGTTGCCTATGAGAAACTCACTTCAGATCAAAAGATACACACGGACTGGAAGTAAAAGGATGGAAAAAAGATATTTCATGGAAATGAAAAACAAAACTAGGGCAGCAATACTTATGTCAGACAAAACAGACTTTAAAACAAAGGCTATAATAAGAGATAAAGAGTACCCAGCAGTTTCACTTCTGGGTATTTACTTGAAGAAACCCAAATCACTAATTCTAAAAGGCATAGGCATTGCTATGTTCATTTGCAGTATCCTATATGATAAAACCCTAATATGCAAATCGACCAAACAGCAGAACAACTGGTTGCTATGACATGCACTGACCACCAGGGGGAGGTGCTCAATGCAGGAGCTGGCCCCTGGTAGTCAGTGTACTCCCACAGGGGGAGCGCTGCTCAGCCAGAAGCCCGGCTCACAGCTGGGGAGTGCAGCAGCAGTGGCGGGAGCCTCCCCTGCCTCCGCTGCAGGTGGGCAGTAAGGAACAAGGGGTCCAGGACTATGAGAGGTATGCCTGACTGCCGGCTTACGCCTGCTCCCCTAAGCCGGCAGTTGGACATCCCCCAAGGGGTCCCGGACTGCAAGAGGGCACAGACCGGGCTGAGGGAAACCCCCAGTGCACGAAATTTCATGCACCAGGCCTCTAGTTATTTATAATAGCCAAGATATGGAAGCAACCTAAGTATCCATCGATAGACAAATTAATAAAGAGATGGTACATATATACAATGGAATATTACTCAGCCATAAAAAATAATGAAATCTCGCCATTTGTAACAACATGGATGGACCCAGAAGGTATTACGGTAAGTGAAATAAGTCAGACAGAGAAAGACAAACACCATATGATTTCACTTATATGTGGAATCTAGAAGACAAAATAAACAAACAAAACAGAAACAAACTCATAAATACAGAGAACATTTTTGATGGTTGTCAGATGAGAAGGGGATTGGGGTAATGGATGAAAAAGAAAAAGTGATTAAGATGTACAAATTGACAGTTATAAAAACAATCAGAGTAGGCATATACAATACAGCATAGGGGCCCTGGCCCAGTAGTTCAGTTGTCTAAAGCTTTGTCCTGATACGCCAAGGTTGCAGCTTCCATCCCGGTCAGGGCACATACAAGAATCAACCAGTAAGTGCATAAATGAGTGGAACACAAATCTCTCTCTCTCATAAATTTTTTAAAAAGTACAGCATAGGGAATACAGTCAATAACATTGTAACAACTATGTATGGTGTCAGATGGACACTACTAGACTTATTAGGGTGATCATAAGTTATATAAATGTCTATTCACTATGTTGCACACCTGGAACTAATATAGAATATTAGGTTTCTTAAAGCATGTCAACTGTAACTGAAAAATAGAAATTATTAAAAAAAAAATTTAAGTTACTTGACTAGCATCTAGTACCAGAAGGACACCTTGGTCCTCCCTTGTTTCCTTGAATGCAGGAAATAAATTTCCTATGTGAACGGTGTCCTCCCTCCACCTGGAAGACAGCCCTTATTGCTAAACAACTTAGAGCAAAAAGTCTCTATATAATCAAATCTTATTGCCTCTTTTCTGATTTACTCTTTTGTTCAAATTCTTCATTAATGAATACTCAAACCTTGCTTAGATTCCTTTCCAATGAGCACTAATAGTTTTTCACAAATGCATTGTTTATTTATCTAAAAAGTATAAAAGAGCTGGGCTGCTGTGGTTCAGTGATTGAGCATCGAACTATGAACCAGGAGGTCACAGTTCGATTCCCAGTCAGGGCACATGCCCAGGTTACGGCTCGATCCCCAGTAGGGGGCATGTAGGAGGCAGCTGATTAATGATTATATCTCATCATTGATGTTTCTATCTCTCTCTCCCTCTCTAAAATCAATTAAAACATATATATGTACATATACATACATATATTTAAAAATATAAAAGGTTTACCTGGTTCAATCAGTTCTCTGAGCCTCATTTTATGATCTGAGCATCATATTGTTAACATAAGAAATGCCAAACCTGTAAAGAATTATTTATGAGTTTATTGGAGCCAAACTGATGACAAATGCCAGGAAGCAAAATCTCAATGAACTGGGAAAATGCCCCAGAGAATGGCAGTGTTGCAGGTTATTTTATACATTAGAATAAAAGGAGGCGATGTAAGAAGGGTTACATGAAATCCATTGGTGGTAGGTTAGGGTGGCGGGAGAAAGCAAAGTGGGTAAATCTCTGGGGGTGGATAAAAAGTAAAATGGAGAGACATTACCTTCTTTTACGTTGGTGGGTACAGGATGGTTAGTAATTAACATTTACAGCACACAGAGATGGCATGCAGGGTACAAGATTACACAGAACACAGAACGAGGGGTTCTGTGATCTCATGCTCTGGTGGGAGGTTGTGCCCTGAGGTGGGAGGTCAGAGTAACACACTCTGACATTTCATAGGCATGTTATCCCAGATGCAGGAAGACAGGCTCAGATAAGGTAAAGACTGACCTTTGTCAAGGAAGCTACAGGACTAGGCCATGACTACTCACCATGACCTACTATTAGTTAGGAATTTTTATGTTCAGACCGTGTTCTGTGGTTACTTTTAGTCTCTGAGTTTGAAAGACCCCATCATGCTGGTCTCCCCTGAGCTTGTCAGGTTTAGTATGTGGGCTCATTTTGGTCCACAGTATTATGATTCTCCCATGCACACATATTAAATTGGTTTTTCTCCTGTTAACTTAGTGTTGTGTCATTTTTCTTACTTTATTAGTAGTCTAGCTGTAAGAACTAAGGAAAGGGGGGATTCTCCCCAACAGAATAATAAAATTAATAAACAGAAACCTCATCTGACTCAACCCACACTATTGACTCCAAGACAGGAGGAAGTGCTACTACTTTACTACCTCAACTGGAGGAAGAAAAAATTCCTCCCCACCCAATACCAGCTCAGCCAATGGGAGACTGCCGTAACTCAGCCAATGAAAAGACATTATATTTTGACTTTCAGTTTTCCCCAATAAATTTTTCATTTACAACAGACCATTCCTCTCCTTTGTTTTTCTGTACTTGCATATGGTTTGCTATTAGACCACATGTCCTGAATTGCAATTCTTTGTTGCTCCCAAACAAACCCATTTTTTTCTGGAGAAATATCTGGCTATCTATTTGCTACAAGTCAACAACAACATTATTCATAACAGACAAAAGGTAAAAGCAATCCAAGTGACAGATGAATGTATAAATAAAAGGTGGTGGCCCAGCCTGTGTGGCTCAGTGGTTGATCACTGATCCATGAATCAGGAGGTCCTGGTTCAATTCCCCTTCAGGGCACATGCACCATCGTGGGCTCGATCCCCAGTGTGGGGCATGCAGGAGGCAGATGATCAATGATTCTCTCTCATCACTGATGTTTCTATCCCACTCTCCCTCTCCCTTCCTCTCTCTGAAATCAATAAAAACATATTCAAAATAAATAAATAAAATGTGGTGTGTATATACAATGGAATATTATTCAGCCTTAAAAAGGAAGAAAATTCTGGCACATGCTACAACATTCATGAAACTTGAACCTTATTATGCTAAGTAAAATAAGCCAGTCACAAAAAGACAAATACTGTATGATTCATATTCTATGAGGTACCTCTATCAAATTCACAGAGACAGAAAACAGAATAGTAGTAGCCATAAGCTAGGGGAGGCAGAATGGGGAGGTATAGTTTATTGGGTACAGAGTTTCAGTTTAGGAAGATAAAGAAGTTCTAGAGTTGGAGGGTGGTGACGATTGTACAACAATGTGAATATACTAGATGCCACTGGACTATACAGGTTAAAATGGTAGATTGTGTATTTTACTACAATAAAAAATTGTTGGAAAAATATTGGCAATAGTGTTAATAAATTAGAGGGGTGAAAGACTCCATGAGGAGACCAGTTAGAAAGCTAATTCCAGGATCAAAAACCAGCCCTAGCCGGTTTGGCTTAGTGGATAGAGAGCGGACCTGAGGACTGAAGGGTCCTGGGTTCGATTCTGATCAAGGGCACATACCTCAGTTGCAGGCTCGATCCCTGGCCCTAGTTAGGGCATGTGCAGGAGGTAACCAATTGATGTGTTTCTCTGTGTCTCTCCCCTCCCCTCCATTCTCTCTAAAAATCAATGGAAAAAATATCCTTCGCTGAGGATTAACAAAAAACAAACAAACAAAAAAACCTCATCAGAGCCTGATAATGTAGGCAAGTGGCAGGGGAGATGTAGGGTAGAGAGACTAGAGATTTTTAAAAGGTGAATGAATGGCTGGATGAGGTGTGAGGGAGAATGAAGAGCCAAAGCCTACTCCCAAAGTCCTGATCTGAGGGATTGGTGGATAGTGGTATCTAGTACTACCAAGACAGAAAGGGGGTCATGGGAACCTCTGATTTATAACAGCCCATATGAAGGGCAGGTAACAACCTGAGCTGTGATTGGCATCTGAAGTAGGGGCAGTCTTGTGAGACTGAGTTCTTAACTGGTGGGATCTGATGCTATGTCTGGGTAGACAGAGTCTGAATTGAGTTGAATTGTGACATCAGCTCCTGTCTAAGAATTGCTTGGTGGTGTAGGGAAACCCCACACACGTCGGAATTGGTCCCAGAACCTTAACTGCCTCATAGCTAGAGGAAGGGAAAGAGCCAGAAAAGATACTAAAGATGTAGGAAAAGGTGATGATGGTGCAGAGTGCCCATGGTTTAGGAGAGATGGAGTCCAGTGCCCAGGTGAGGGGTTGCCTCAGACAGAAGAGGAGCAGGTGCCTGTGGAAGGGGAGGAAAAAAGGAGGCCACTTATGGGCTGGAGCTTTGAAAAGAGATCCAGGGAGCCATGATGTCAGAGAGCAGGTGAACTGGGAGTGGAAAAAGTAGATAGGCTGAAAGCTAGGAAATTCTAGTCAGAGACCAGTATGTTAGCACTTCTGAGCTGGATCAGTCATGACAAGGTCCAGGGTGTGTCTGGCTGATGTGGCAATTATGTCACTAGGGTTAAAAGGTCAAGAATTATGTGATAGATGATCCTCAGGAACAGATCTGAGGTGGCAAAAAGTCTGGTGGGTTCTATGCTCGAAGAGATCAAGAACAAGTAGTTCCTTAGCCTAACAGAGTCACATTTTGGGATTTAAAAAAAATAATTCTAAGTCTTAATTCATGGCTAATCTAAATACCTCTTACCAAAATATAAATCCATAGTTCCTTCAAGGGTAGAACAAACATTTAGACCAAGTTAACAGACTGAAACTGTGAAGCAAGAACTTGCACCATAAATCCTGGCTCTGTCAGCTACAAAATGTATTTCATCTACCTTTCTGAGTTAGACTGAGGCAAACATGCCTTCTCTCTGCCATGTACTTTTGCTAGGCCCTGGTGATTCAAAAAGGAATTATCTATGGTCTTTATGGGGCTCACAAACAAGTACAGGGGCCAAGCCTGACACAATATAAAAATCTTAGAGCAGAGGTGGGTAGAAATCGCAGTGGGATTGTGTGTACACAAAAAGAGAACCTAGATTTGAGGGAGGCAGCACAGAGGAGCTGACATGTGAGACGAACCTCAGAGCACAGAGTATATATACCAGGTTGGGAAGTGTAGGAAGGGCATCCTAGAAAGAGAAACGGCATGAGAAAGGACACGGAGGGCCCAGAGACTGTCAGGAAACGTAACAGTCTGGTTTGGCAGAGCAGTTCTTAAATGGCTGTCTGCACAAGAATCAGCCCCAGTATCACTAAGATGCAGATTCCCGTGTCCCAGGAGCAACTGATTCAGTAGGCTCAAGAAGCTGCATTTTAAAACAAGTGTCCTCAATGATTCTGAATAAGGTGGTCCATAGACCATACCAAGAAGCCCTGAGCTAGAGTATGGGATGTATGTTGGGAAAAGGAGTTGAGATGAGGCAGAAATTTTGGTCAGTACCACAGAGTGCTGATGCGTCTGGAGCTCAATGTACAGGCAGTGAGGTACTTACTCTCTGGGAGTAGCGTGCTGACTTCTGTCTTAGAAAGCCTAGCCTGGAGGTGGTACTGACAAGAGTCTAGAGCAGTGATGGCGAACCTCTTGAGCTCAGCATGTCAGCATTTTGAAAAACCCTAACTTAACTCTGGTGCTGTGTCACATATAGAAATTTTTTGATATTTGCAACCATAGTAAAACAAAGACTTATATTTTTGATATTTATTTCATATATTTAAATGCCATTTAACAAAGAAAAATCAGCCAAAAAAATGAGTTCGCGTGTCACCTCTGACACACGTGTCATAGGTTCGCCATCACTGGTCTAGAAAGAAGGATCACTGCATCCAGGCAAGACATGAAGGGAGTCTCTTCAAGGGGAAGCGCATTATTGGGAGATCAAACCACGAGGACCCTGATTCTACTACACACTCATTAGCTGGGGGCTGCCAGGATAGTCTCAGGCTCTGAGGAGACTGAATCTCCTCTGAGCAGAGGAACAGTAGCAGACACAGTGGCCCGCCGAGTGGCATGGGCCTATGCAGAATCCAGGCTGGGGGACACTCCCTGGGGTTCTGAGGCCTGTGCTGAATCATCTCTGACAGGAACAAGCTTCTCTGAGCCCTTGGGATCTTGCCTCACAAGCTGCTGCTTCACTTCCCCTCGGTTTCCGGGCAGAGGAAGGAGAAAGAATAAATATTAACCAAAGGTGTGCTAGGGCTGGGTACTCAGGGCTCCGCCCCTGGCCTCTCCTTACTCCTTGCCCTAGAAACTAGGATAAAATTTCATTTCCCAGTTTCATGATCCTCTTGGCCACTCCTGCAAAAAAAAAAAGGGGGGGGGGGGGTTGGGCGCAGAGGTGAACACTTCTCAGAAAAGATCTGAGGACATCCAGGCCTGACTCACCCACCCTGGGAAGAGGCTTTCACCACACCAGACCGCTTCTCACGGTAACTTCCTGGTTGATTGGCAGGAAGGGGTGACTTACTCTCTTTCTTGAGCTTCGGTTTCTCTGTAAAATGATGGAATTGGACTCAAAGAACCACATCCAGTCCTATCATTCCATGAGCTAAGCTGATTGGGCCAAATACCCTCCCTCTGCTCTGTGACTCCTTCTTCCAATGCCCCCAGGAAGGCCAGGGCCACTCCAGGTCCTCTCTCAAGACACACCCATCCATTTATTTATTATTTTCTGAGCATTCTACTGTGTGCAAATAACAACAGCCATCGTTTTTTTTAATTTTTAAATTGTTTTATTGCTTAAAGTATTACAAAGAGTATTATATATGTCTCCTTTTTTTTTCTCCCCTTGACCCTCCCCTAGCCTCCCATGCCCCCCAGTGTCTTGTGTCCATTGGTTATGCTCGTATGCATGCATACAAGTCCTTCGGTTGATCTCTTACCCCCACCCCCACACCCCAACCCTCCCCAGCCTTCTCGCTGACCAGCCATCATTTTAAAGTGATTACTATGTCATAGCACTGTGCCGAGTATTTTACATTTACATTATTGCATTTGCTCATCACAACATCCCTATGAAGTAGGTACTATTATTAACTCTATTTTACAAGTGAAAAAATTGAGGCGCAGAGAGATTAAGTAACTTGCTCGAAAACATTCAGTTGACAAAGGAGCAGAGCCCATATCAGCCCCAGGTCAGTCAGATCCAAAGACCATGGTCTTTCCACAACATCACACTTCACATCAGTTAGGTGCTCATCACAGCCTATACTAGAGTTGTTGCGGGTGGAAGGGTAAGACAGACCAAGTGATTAAATTACTTGTGAAATGAAAATAATATTACTTAATTGGTGGTTGTGAGAATTAAATGATTAATAACTTCATAAGTGCTTTTAAAAGACAGCTACTACTATATAATATTAACTATTATTATCAATGCCACTTTTATTTTTTCATTTTAGGAGGAACAGTAACAGCCACAGTGCATTTGAACTGCCTATATATCTTTTCTATATACATTTTTAAAAGTGACTATCCTTACTAAAACCTTTAAAACAGTGTCTTCTGATTTCTGCAAGCTGCCTCTTATTTATAAAATATTCTAATATGCCAATTTTTATAGCATTTCAATTAATATACATTCTTTACTTATCGTCATCAAGCAAAAATGAAACTATTATCTATGGCCCTGGCCGAGTGGCTCAGTTGTTTGGAGTATTTTCCTGTACACCAAAAAGCTGCAGATCTGATTCCCTGTCAGGGCACATATCTAGTTGTGTGTTCGTTCAATCCCTGGTCGGGTGCGTACCGGAGTCAACGGGTCGATAGGTTGATGCTTTTTCTTTTCTTTCTCTCTCCCTTCATCTCTCTCTAAAATCAATAAACAGCCCTGACCGGTTTGGCTCAGTGGTTGGAGTGTCGGCCTGCAGACTGAAGGGTCCCAGGTTCGATTCCAGTCAAGGGCATGTACCTTGGTTGCAGGCACATCCCCAGTGGGGAGTGTGCAGAAGGCAGCTGATCGATGTTTCTCTCCCATCGATGTTTCAAAACTCTCTATCCCTCTCCCTTCCTCTCTGTAAAAAATAACAAAGTATATTTAAAAAATAAAATAAAATCAATAAACATATATCCTTAGGTAAGGATTAAAAAAACAAACTAATTAAAACACCAGTATTAGCTATCAATGACTATTTACAGTATTAATTAGAAAACATGCATTTTTTAAAAATATATTTTATTTGTTTTTCACAGAGAGGAAGGGAGAGGGATAGAGAGTCAGAAACATCGATGAGAGAGAAACATCAATCAGCTGCCTCCTGCCAAACTCATTAGGGCGAAAACATGCATTTTAAACTATTGTTTGACAACTGATGTAAAAATATTCTATTCTGATTCTGCCTTAGGTCCTTCGAATAGTAGTTACTATTTTAAAATTGTGGTAACATATACATGACAAAATTTATTTTTTTAAATATTTTTATTGATTTCAGAGAGGAAGGGAAAGGGAGAGATAGAAACATCAATGATGAGAGAACCATTGATCAGCTGCCTCCTGTACGGTCCACCCCCTCCCCGCTGAGGATGATGGAGCCCGAAACCCAGGTATGTGCCCCAACTGGGAATCGAACCGTGACTTTTTAGTTCATAGGTCGATGCTCAACCATTGGGCTACACTGGTTGGGCACCATTTGAGCCATTTTTAAGTGTACAGTTCAGTGACATTAAGTACATTCACAGGTTGTGCAGCCATCACCATCATCCATCATCCATCTTCAGACCTTTTTCATCTTCTCAAACTGAAATTCTAATATTGGTTTTTAATAACTATTAATATAAGTCATTATTGTGCTAATATCCTTATGTAAGTTATAGTGGAGGGCACAGGATGGAGATTATAGCCCTGAGTTCAATTCAGATTCCCTCACAGTCCGTTTGAACGTCAATAATTCACTTAAAACCCCCAACATCCATTCCTCCTTGGTGATGAGACTAACAAATGGAGACCACACAGGTTTGTGGTCAGTATGAAAAGAGATCTCCGAGGAAAATGCATTGCAACCTTCATGCAAAGCCCTCCACAAGTGTTAGAGCCTTAGGTGGGTGGGGAGATACTTTTAAGTTCCTAGCTCAGCTCCTGGCACAAAATCGGAACTAAAAAAAAGTTCTAAATGAACTGAACTGAGAAGCTCCAAGCTGTTGGGTCATACTGCTCCCTGGTGGTAGCCCAGAAACCTGACGCGTCTGCTGGGTGCTCTCAGGGCTGATTGGGGAAAGTTACACACCGCCTGGGAAACACAAGGTTCCCGCCTCCAGGGGTTTTTCTTTTTCTTTCTTCCTTTTTTTTTTTTAAAACAGGATGTATACACTTTATTATCGATTGCATGTTCATAAAAAAAAAGAATGTTCGCAATAAAGCCAGCTGGCCTCCCCGTCTTGGGTTTCCATTAGATAATTTACTCTCTTACTTTATTTTATTTTTTTAAATAAATCTTTATTGTTCAGATTACAGATGTTCCTCTTTTTCTCCCCCATAACTCCCCTCCACCCCGATCCCACCCCACCCCATGCCCTTACCCTCCCCACCCCCACCACTGTCCTCATCCATAGGTTTAAGATTTTTGTCCAATCTCTTCCCGCACCCCTCACATCCCCTTCTCCCCGAGAATTTCCTTCTCACCTGAAACCACTCATTATCCCCAGACATTCCCCAAGCTCGACTTTCCGTTCCAGAAGGACCGGTCTCCTTTCTGTACTCTTACATTTCCCTTACCGCTTCTGCTCACCCTGTTGCACTTCCCCACCAGTGGCTCATCCAAACCCTAAACCTCCTTCAGACCTGCTCAAAGCCCACCTCCTCCAGAAGGCCACCCCGGAGCACACCAGCCAGCTCTCCCTCACTCTTCCTAACCTCTGCAGAACTCACAGTCTGTACTTGATGATATGCTGTGTGTAGTTCTCTCCACACTTTGGCTCCTTGACATAATGCACTGGTTTTCTTAATGTTTCCTCTGGGCTCCAGAGCATGAACTGAAATGATCAACAGGACTCCTTAAAAGCTATATATTTAAGAGTGCCTCATAGGGACCAGGAACAGTGCTGGGTACTTTTACAAACATGCCTCATGATAATTCTAATGCAACTCTACTGCAAATTAAATATTATCTCAATTTGTAGATGACAAAACTGAGCCTCGGAAAGGTTAAAAGTCATACAGCTAGTAAGTGGTAGAGAATGTGTTTGAACCCATGAGTGCCTATTACAAATCCACAGAATAAATTTCATCTCCTATGCCAACTCCTCTCAATTGTTATATGATATCCTTCTTTGTCTCTTGTAACAATTTTTAGGTTGTTTTTTTAAGTATAGCTTATTTATTTATTGGGGGGGGAGGGAGAGAGAGACACATCAATGCAGAGTACAATATCCTACCAAGGATCAAGACTGCAACCCGGGCATGTGCCCTTGACTGGGAATTGAACCAACAACTCCCTGGTACACGGTATGATGCCCAGCCAATTGAAGCACACAGGCCAGGGCTCTTGTAACAATTTTGGTTTAAAGTCTATTTTGTCTGATATTAGTATAGCTAATCCAGCTCTCTTTTGGTTAATGTTTGCATGGAATATCTTTTTCTATCCTTTTACTTTCTACCTATCCGTGTCTCTGAATCTAAAGTGAATCTCTTATAGAGAGCATGTAATTGAATCATTTTTTAAAAATCCATGATCACATTCTCTACCCTTTAATTGAAATGTTCAAACCATTAATATTTTTTTACCTCTATTAAATAGTTTATTTTTTATTTTTTTATTTTTTTAATTAAATCTTTATTGTTCAGATTATTACATTTGTTCCTCTTTTTTTCCCCCATAACTCCCCTCCTTCCAGCTCCCACCCCACCCTCCGCCCTCACTCCCCACCCACTGTGTTCATCCATAGGTGCATGATTTTTGTCCAGTCTCTTCCCGCATCTCCCACACCCCTTTCCCCCCCAAGAATAGTCAGTCCATTCCCTTTCTATGTCCCTGATTCTATTATAATCACCAGTTCATTCTGTACATCAGGTTATTTATTCACTTGATTCTTAGATTCATTTGTTGATAGATGCATATTTGTTGTTCATAATTTGTATCTTTACCTTTTTCTTCTTCTTCCTCTTCTTAAAGGATACCTTTCAGCATTTCATATAATACTGGTTTGGTGGTGATGAACTCCTTTAGCTTTTCCTTATCTGTGAAGCTCTTTATCTGACCTTCAATTCTGAATGATAGCTTTGCTGGGTAAAGTAATCTTGGTTGTAGGTTCTTGCTATTCATCACTTTGAATATTTCTTGCCACTTCCTTCTGGCCTGCAAAGTTTCTGTTGAGAAATCAGCTGACAGTCGTATGGGTATTCCCTTGTAGGTAACTGAGTTTCTTTCTCTTGCTGCTTTTAAGATTCTCTCTTTGTCTTTTGCTCTTGGCATTTTAATGATGATGTGTCTTGGTGTGGTCCTCTTTGGATTCCTTTTGTTTGGGGTTCTCTGTGCTTCCTGGACTTGGAAGTCTATTTCTTTCACCAGGTGGGGGAAGTTTTCTGCCATTATTTCTTCAAATAGGTTTTCAATATCTTGCTGTCTCTCATCTTCTGGTACCCCTATAATTCTGATGTTGGTACATTTGAAGCTGTCCCAGAGGCTCCTTACACTGTCTTCGTATTTTTGGGTTCTTTTTTCATTTTGCTTTTCCGGTTGGGTGTTTCTCACTTCTTCGCATTTCAAATCTTTGACTTGATTCTTGCGCTCCTCTGGTTTGCTGTTGGGAGTCTGTATAATATTCTTTATTTCAGTCAGTGTATGCTTACTTTCTAGATGGTCCTTTATCACACCATCGAGGGTCTCATTAGATTTCCTGTACATCTCATCAAGTTTATCGGCAGACTCTAGAAGCCCCTTGAGAGACCTCAAAAGTGTGGTTCTGAATTCAATATCCTCCCTTGATAGTTTTGTCCTGTTTCTTTGTCTCCACATTTTTTTACGCTTTCTTGGTACACCCCCTAGTGGTCTCTGTGCGCAGTCTTGTTGTAGTTAAGCCTTGATTGTTATAGTTAATACTAGAGGGATTTGACCTCCAGGCCGACTGGCTGTGATAATCAGCTGTGTCTGCAGTGGAAGAACTTGTGTCCTCTAGGGAGGTGCTAATCTAGCCTTTGCCTGAGGCTATCCGGCAAATGCCTCTGTGCAGGGCTTGGGCAGGGCAGGTCCCACGGGATCAACTGGGCGGAGGAGGGAACAGTTATGGCTGCTCTCAGTCCGTCCCCAGGGGCTCTGCCTCTCTGTCCCAGCAACCGCTGCAAACCTCGGAGGGACCTTAGCCAGACAGTCCTGCTTCTCCCGTTTGAGTCTGGGTCCCTAGAGACTCGCCCGGATCTGGAGCTCTGAGTCTGAGGCTCCCTCCGGATTGAAACAGACAACCGCGCCCTCAGCCACCAGCCCGCGTCGCGCGTACTCCGCACCTTAGTATTTTACTTCAGCACTGTGCCTCCTCTGATTCTCGGTTCCTCCTAGTTGTAGAACTTCCACTCAGCCAGCCTTCCTGTGGTTCTGGATGATGTCCGTTCCGTCTTTTAGTTGTATTTTTGAAGTGGTTGTTCGAGGCAGCAAACTCCGGTGTTTACCTATGCCGCCATCTTGGTTTCTCCTCTGGAATGTTCAAACCATTAATATTTAATGTAGTGGATCATAGGTAAGATTTACATCTGTTATTTTGCTATTTGTTTTTTTTTAATATATCTTTTTTGTTCCTCCATTTTTCCATTACTGTTCTCTTTTGTGTTGATTAGATATGTTCTAACTGGACCATTTTAACTCCCTTGCATTTTCTTTTTACCACATATTTTTAGTTAATTTCTTAATAATTGTCCTTAGATTGTGGACAACTATAATTGAAATTATAATGAACATATTTTTTAAATATATTTTTTATGGATTTCAGAGAGGAAGGGAGCGGTAGAGAGAGAAACATCAATGATGAGAATCATTGATTGACTGCCTCCTGCACATCCCCACATTGAGGATTGAGCCCACAACCTGGGCAACTGCCCTCACTGGGATTCGAACTGATAAACTCTTGGTTCCTGGGTCAATGCTCAACCGCTGAGCCACAACCAGCTGGGTGAGAACTAGAATTTTATTACTCAAGATGTTCATTGTAGCCCAGACAGTGTTTCTCATCATTGATGTTTCTGTTGCTCTCTCCCTCTCCCCCTCTCTAAAATCAAGAAGAAGAAAAAAACATTTAAAAAAAAAAAAGATCAGCCTTGTGGTCTTTAAAAAAAAATTTTACTCTCATATACTTCTGTTCTTTCCCCTTTCTTTGTACCATTATTGTCATACAGACTACATCTTAATACATTGTGTGCCCATCGATGCAGATGCATTAATACTGATTTATGTAGCTATCATTTAATAAGAGAAAAACAAGAGTTACAAAAACATTTACACTGTCTTTTATATTTACCTATGGCATTACCTTTAATGACATCCTTTATTTCTTCATGTGGTTTTGCATTACTGTCTAGTGCCATTTCAGTCTGAAGGATTGCCTTTAGCATTTCTTGTAAGGCAGGACTACTATTTCAGAGGTCACAAACTATGGCTGCAAGGCCAAATCTAGCCCGCTGCCTCTTTCTGTAAATAAAATTTTATTGGCACACAGCCATACTCATTCATTTGCAT
The DNA here is from genome assembly GCF_028538775.1 of Myotis yumanensis. Lineage (NCBI taxonomy): Eukaryota > Metazoa > Chordata > Mammalia > Chiroptera > Vespertilionidae > Myotis > Myotis yumanensis. The sequence continues at coordinate 16,655,410 of NW_027223764.1, read as the reverse complement.
ATGCTCTTGGGCTGCTTTCATGCTACAATAGCAAAGGTAAATTGTTATGAAAAAGACTGTACAATTCACAGAGACTAATATAGTTCCTACTTGGCTCTTTGCTGACTCCTGCTCTATTCATTAGAAGCATATCACTAACTCATAAAACTTAACAAAAGGAAGATAAACAACCCAATAAAAAAAAAAAAGAGCAAAGGACGTAAATAGACACTTTTCGAAAGAGAACATAAAGAAGGCCAAGAGATATGTGAAAACATGCTCAAAGTCACTAATCATCTGAGAGATGCAAATCAAAATGACAATGAGGTACCATTTCACACCTGTCAGAATGGCTATCATCAACAAATCAACAAACGATAATCACTGGCAGGATGCGGAGAAAAAGGAACCTTCTTGCACTGCTGGTGGGAATGCAGACTGGTGCAGCCACTATGGAAGACAGTATGGAGTTTCCTCAAAAAATTAAAAATGGAACTTCCATTTGACCCAGTAATCCCACTTCAAGGAATAGATCCCAAGAAAACAGAAACACCAATCAGAAAGGATATATGCACCCCTATGTTCAAAGCAGCACAATATACCATAGCTAAGATTTGGAAACAGCCTAAGTGCCCATCAGCAGATGAGTGGATTAGAAAACTGTAGTACATCTACACAATGGAATACTACGCTGCTATAAAAAAGAAGGAGCTCCTATCATTTGCAACAGCATGGATGGACCTGGAGAGCATTATGCTAAGCGAAATAAGCCAGTTGGAGAAAGATAAATATCACATGATCTCATTCATTTGTGAACAACATAAACTGATGAACAAAAATAGAGCCAGAGGGAAAAAAATATTTTAGAATATAACAGAAGTATCCTGTTATTTGCAGAATTTTAATATTTCCTACAACTTTTGTGATATCATACTATGTTAGTACAGTTTTGGTAATATTATTATACTTAAAAGCCTTCTTTTCTTCAAATATTAATATTTATTGCATGTAATATTTAAGATTGTTTTTCTTGAATAATTGGTGTTTAATGCATGTAACATTATATTTAAAATCATTTTTCTTGAGATATGTTTACTGCATGTATTAGTATATTTAAGATCGTTTTTCCTAAAATATTAATGTTTATTGCATGTAACATCATATTTAAAATCATTTTTCTTGAAATAAAAAATGAATTTAAAAAAAGAAGCATATCACTAAATCTAGCCCACACTTAATGGGAGGGAAATTAAACTTTACATTGTGGAGGGAGGAGTACCAAAGCATTTTTAGACATATGTTAAAAACAAGACGATTAATAAATATTTGGGGGTCTACACTTTGAGGCTATGCAAATATCCTGTTTTGCCTTAAAGTTTTGCTCATTAATATTAACTTCACCAGTAGATCTTGCCTGGAGCAACTACTACTGTGGTGTGCTAATGGTGATTTTCTGTTGCTCTCATTCCTTTTACATGTGTTAATTAGACTTCTTCTATAAAGGAGATTTGTTCCTTCTTCCCCATTTATTTATTTAATTCAGTCTTTTAATTATAGCAGTACGGGCTCATCGATGTTTATTTTATGCTTTGGGTCATAATCCATTACCATCATAATTTACTTTGTTGCTCAAATTGTTCCAGATTTGGCTATTGGGAATCTTTCAGGACGGCCCATATGTCCTTTAAACGTGCCCCATCTTTAATTTATTTTTTAATAGTTTATTGACTTTTAGAGAAAGAGAGGAAGAGAGAAGAGAGAAACATTGATGTGTGAGCATAACATGTATTGGCTGCCTCCTGTAGCCTCCTAGTGGGTATCGAGCCCACAACCTGAGCATGTGCCCTGATGGGGGAATTGAACTGGTGACCTCCTGGTGCATGGGATGATGCCCAACCAACTGAGCCACACTGGCCGAGGCCATGCCCCATCTTTTAAAATTTTTATTTCTTTGTTGTTTGTTTTTGAGCACTTCCTTTCTTTCTGGAACTACTAGATGGTCCAGATAAACATTGTATATCCCAGCTTCAGCCTTTGAGCTTTATGATTTTAAAGAGCATTTAAACAGCATTCTAAACTGGGAGAAAGTGCCCATAATACTTTCTCTTGTTGGAGACACAACAGTGGAGTGGATAACACAATACAAGCTGTTGAGTTAGAAGCCTGGATTTTTAACCTTGGGCAAGTCCCTGACCTCTCAATATTTTTTCTCATCAGCAAAATAAAAATACTAATAGCCACCTCACAGGATTCTTGTGAAACTGTTGTTTGAACTCGGAAGTAAGATGTAAAGGGTAGTTTCCTTTTGCTGATGTCCCCAGGAAGCGACTTTAAGGACTCCACTGCTGTTCTAAGCAGACTGCTTCCTGCAACCCCCCACCCACCCAAACAGACCGCTTGTCCCCTGGAGGGCAGGGACCTTGCCTAACATCTCTGTAACTCCCTTACCTCTCTTATTGCACAACGACCTTTCACATAGTCTTCAATCAACATTGGATGTGGACTTTAACACACACATACTCTGCATTTTAATATACACATGTTCTGTATGTTGCTAGTAGGCATGCTACTGAAAAACATCAACATTACAATTCATTTGGTGGTTTCTATAAATTTATTAGGGCTTTATTCTTAGCTTGGTGATATTCGATTTGCTACTTCAATAAGCATTAGTTGTGTGGGAGGATAAACTGAACCAGACATGGTATTGGACCTCAAGAAGCCCAACCACAGTACAGTCAGAAGGAAAGAGCTTTGTACAAATAAGCAACCACAGGTTATTAAGGACCTCATTATTAAGACACCATGTGGACTTTGTTCAGCAGCAGTGGAGTAGCCAGGGAAGGCTTCTGAAGAAGTGGGAAGGCTGACATGCATGAGCCTAAAGACATAGAAGGCTTTTGAAAGGGCTCAAGTGAGACGTAATATACCTTGGTGAGAAAAAGAATGAAAAGAAGTAGACAGAAACCTTGCCCAGAAAAGTAAACAGGACATGGTCAATTAGGAATCAGAGAATCTTAGAAGGTGACCTTTGAAATTATCTGGGGCAACACTTATGTTTCAGACGAAGATGAGGACTTGTCCAAGCTCACACTGTTGGCTAGTGACTGTACTAATCAGGGTGACTCTAGGCTATGCTGCAGTAACAGTCAAACCAAACCCCAATCTTCAGGGCATAACCCATAGAGGTCTATTTACTACTCACAAAAAGTCCTATGCAGGCCAGGAGACTCCCCAGGTTGCACCACTCCTGATGATGACTCAGGGACCCAGTCTGCTTCTGTATTGTGGGTTCTACCACTTCCACTGATACCTTCCAGAAAGATAAAGTGTGGAGAACAGGTATCACTTATTCTCACAGCCCTTTGACCAGAATTAGTCACATGGCCCAACCTAATTACAAGAGAGGCCGGGAAATGTGGCAGGAAGAGAGTGGCATGAGAGTACTTATTTGGTCAGCACTATATTCTCTGTCACAGTCACAGAACTAAAAATGGCCTGTTTCTAAGAATCCAGTCTCCTTTTTCCTATGTTTAGAGGAAATGGAACCCACCTCATGGATTTGTTAACACCTCAGGGTGCCCTATGTTCTGAATGCCTTCCTCTTACTGCAGACTTGGCAAGAGAACTGAAAACAGATTTTCATTCTTAAGAGAAACAACCCATTCAGAAACTATAAGTAGGCAGCTTGATGTTAAGTTAGGGGTATTTCAAGCAACTCCAAACTACATATCACCATATGGCAATTATTTGTATAATCTAAAAATAAGTGCAGAAATGCCTCCTTAGTCAACTCAGTCATATACACACCTTTGCTCTGTGACTTGTGAATCACAGAAGTAGATGTAGGCTATAGGGTTAAAGTGCAATAGACAGCTTCATAGCATAGTGTGGTAGAGCTGAGATAGAGGATTGAAGTCAATGCCTCTCTGGGTGCCTGCCTACCATGCCCCCAACCTCCTCCCAAGATAGGCAGGTCTTTCCCACTAAGAGCCATATTCAATAGCATGTGACTTGTCACCCTGGCCACCACTGATCAGAGCAGAGGAAGACGCTTGAATAAAAGGCAACTGATTTCTAATTATGCAGGTGGCTTATGAGGTGGTAAGGTATAAGATGACTGCAACTAACGAGGCCAACCAGAAAATAGAAGCCGAATTTTGGAGTCTGTCAGTTGATAGTGGGTGTAGGAGATAAAGGGTACAAAGAGAAAAAGGATAGCATATCATTGAAATCATTGAAATTATAGAAATATGGAGTCAGCAAAAGCCTGAGAGTTGCTTTTGATAGAAAAAGAGGTAGGTGGTTGGTAGTGCCAGGCCATACAGGAACTGTGAAAGCAAAATATCACTAAGTTGGCAAAATGACTGAGTATCAGAAAACAGCAAATTCCTACCACAAAAGGGGCAAGGAGATATTTTTGTCCCTAAAGCTGTGCTGATTGGATTCCAAACTGTATTTAAGTTTCAATAAGTCCAGCCATATGGCTATTTCTGAACATCTAGCCATGTGGCTGAGATTTCTGTCTTCCTTAATTTTACAAGGTTGCTTACAATAACCCCTCATTATTTCTGGTGGCCTTTGCAACCACAAGACCCCAAAGGCTATATAAAAAAAATTAAGTTCTAATGAATACTACAACATAGATGACCCTTGAAAACATTATGCTAAATAAAATAAGCCAGACACAAAAGAATAAACGTTGTATAATTCCACTTACATGAGGTATCTAGAATTGTCAAAATCAGACAGAACATAGATATTACTGGGGGCTGGGGCCTTGGGAGTTACTAATGTATGAAAAGTTTCTTTTGGGGATGACACAAAAGTGTTAGAAATAAATAGTGATGATGGTTACACAATATTTTGAATATACTTAATGAAGTTGAATTGTATACTTTAAAAAATGGTTAAAATAGCCAAAACCGGTTTGGCTCAGTGGATAGAGCGTCGGCCTGCAGATTGAAAGGTCCCAGGTTCGATTCCGGCCAAGGGCATGTACCTTGGTTGCGGGCACATCCCCAATAGGAGATGTGCAGGAGGCAGCTGATCGATGTTTCTCTCTCATCGATGTTTCTAACTCTCTATCTCTCTCGCTTCCTCTCTGTAAAAAATCAATAAAAATATATTTAAAAATAAATAAATAAAATGGTTAAAATAGTAAAAATCGTGTTATATATATTTTACCACACACACAAAGACCCTATTAGGGACACAGTATGATGGAAAAAACACCAGCTTGGCGTCAGAGAAACTGGGTTCGAGACCCAGCCCTGCCATTTTGTAGCTGTGATACTTTAGGCAAGTTACCCAGCCTCTCTGTTTATTCATTTGGAAAATGGAGATAATAAAACCCTGTTTGTTGTGAGGAACAAAGAAGACAAAGTATATTGAATCATATAAATATCTTTCAAAAATGAGTCTAATGACTCTTGCTATGTGTATATGGAAGAGGAGATTTTGGAAAAGCCTCATTTTAGGGAAGTATGAGGCTTCTCCTTTGTCTGTGTGCTCAGGTGTGAACAATGCAAAGCTCACCATGTCTGCCTTCAGAGACCTCAGACTTCCCTGAATGCTTCTCTTCTCCACTTCATCCTGTCATTCCCTCTCCTGGCCCCTATGGGCCCCCAATGCTCTGGTGCTCTCTCCTCTAGTCCCCATGGAGACCACCACTTAGAAGAGATTATTTTCTCACTCAAACTGGAGTCCCTTTGCTCCCCTTCTCAAAGTGTATCTGTATTTAGGCAGCTCTCTTTCCATGGAGGGAAAAGCTTGACCCACATAAGTTTGCTGAGTTGAACTGAAGGATTTTTTTAGGCACTGGTAGACAAGTAAGTTCAAGCAATGCTGGGGGAAAGGGAGCCCTCTAAGCTCTTTGTCTCCCAAAGCCAGGCAGTTAATAATCCTGAAATATTTGCTGACTGGAATCCTTTCTCTGAGCATCAGCAAAAATCTGCTGTTTAGACACCACAAAAAAAGACATTTTGTGATGTCAAAAAAAGCAACGCCTACTCTAGGAAAGCCGGTGAGCTGTCCAAGGTCCTGAAATGTGACTGACTAGGCACGCCTTCCTGTTTCTCCTATTCCCAGAGCCCTGGCAACTCGGGTTCAGCCTAACTTCTGAATTGGATTTAGGAGAGGTGAGTGAAGAGATAATTCTGGGAAGGCTAAAAGCATGGGGAGGGGGAAGGAAGGGGGAGAGAGAGACAGACAGACAGACAGACAGACACAGCCTTCTGGATAGACTTAATCACAGATGGAATGTTAAGGCCAAAACATAGTAACTTTTGTTTTGATTTTACTTTTAAATAGGAATGGTCATCAATAAACCCCAAATGCCCTAAGAAAAAATATGGAACAAGTGAAAGGGGAGAAATGGTTATGCATCAAACAACACAATACTACACTCCGTAAACACAAACTTGTGAAACTACAACCACATACATTGATGTGTCACCATCAACTGAGCCATACCAAAGGATTCATAACTGTTTATCTTCTATGTAGGTAGAAATAGTTTAATTTTTTTGGACAAAGGACAAATAGGAGTATGACTTAGCTTGATATCACGGTCTTTCATGTGTCTTTTTAAAATATATCCCCCCTTTTCCAGAAAGTTTGGAGCATGATCCTCCCCACCTGCCTTAATGATATGTTCATGCAAGCATCTTTTAGTGGAGGGTAAAAAAACTTGGCAGAAAAAATAAGTAACCTAAAACCTGTCACATAACGGGAGAGGGGGCTCCCTCTGAGTATTTAGCATATATGGTGTGCAGTCAAATACATACTGCCTTATGGTGGTCCTTAAGTTAGAACCTCAGGTTAGCCATAACTCTTCAAGAGGTAGTGACCATGTCCCATGTCTTCTCTCACATAAACTGACACAAACAACATCAAACACAAGTAGGTGTTCAATAAATGTTGGTTGTTTGACTAAAGCGGGGATTAAACTCTGGATTTCACTCAAGTAATGTGGGTTTTGTTTTAATTTAGGGTATTTTTATTTTTTTAAATATATTTTTATTGATTTCAGAGAGGAAGGGGGAGGGAGAGATAGAAACATCAGTGATGAAAGAGAGATCCCCATTGGGGATCAAGCCCACAACCCAGGCATGTGCCCTTGACCAGAATCGAACCTGGGACCCTTCAGTCCACAGGCTGACACTCTATCCACTGAGCCAAACCAGCTAGGGCAGGGGTTGTTTTTTTATTTTTTAAATGTTTTTATTGATTTTAGAGGGAGGAAGGAAGATGGAGAGAAACATCAATGGCTGCCTTCTGCACACACCCCCACGGGGGATCAAGTCCACAACATGGGCAAGTGCCCTGACAGGGAATCAAACCCAAGACCTCTTGGTGTTCAGGAAGACTCAACCAACTGAGCCACACTGGCCAGGGCTAGGATATTTTTCATAGGTAAAAACTAGAAATAACACAAAGTCCAACAAGAGATTGATTTAACAAATTATAGCACATCCATACAACTGAACACTATACTAAATTGTAAAGGTAAATAAATAGATCTATCTTACTAATGTGGGGAAATGGCTACAATTTACAAAGTGAAAAAAGGAAGTCCAAAAACAGTATATAAAATGCATATGATTCCACATTTATAAAAAATTAAATTAATCTGAGAAAGTGAAAATTTTAAATCTTTTCTATCTATATTCATTATGGTAATTCCAGAAGCTAGCATGTAGCCAGGAACCAGTAAATGTTCCTTAGATGACTATGGTAACACCGAGGACTTGAAGTCGTATTTGAAATACTCACAATAGAGTGTGAATTCTGACCTTATTCTGTTACTCCAGAACAAGCAGGATTTTTCTATTGTTGGGCAGGAGGGAGGGGAGAGAGGCTTCATAATTAGCCGAAGTTAGAAGAGTGTTAGATTGAAGGTCATTGGTTCAATCCCAGATTTGGGTGATACTGTCTTTTTGGCTTACTTTACCTATTTATCTATCTGCCTATGCATTAATAATTTCTCTTAACTTAATAAAAAAATTTAAACCTAGAGAAAGGTTATAAGACAAAGAGAAACATCTAAATTCACTGTTAACTTTTCCCACATTTGCTTTATCTCCCCTCTCTCTGTGTACACTGTTTTTGCCAAAACATCTGAGAGAAAGTTATATAAATCATGATATTGCAACTCAAAATACTTCAGCATGTATCTCCAAAGAACATTTGACTATTTATATACAGATATAAAAATTGTATAAACACATATATTTTTTCAAAGAATTATTTCTTACTTTGAAATAGTTTAAGACTCACAATAAGTTGCAAAAATAGTACAGAAAGTTCTCAGGTACCATTCACCCAGCTTGCTCTCCATGATAACATCTTACATAACCATAATACATTATCAAAATGACACTGATACAACAAATGAATTCAAGTACAGACGCTATTTGAATTTAGATTGCACTAGGTTTCTCAGTTTATCTTGCTCTCATTCTTTCTCGTTCCATGAATTTTTATCACAGGTATAGATTTGAGTAACAGAACTGTTCATTACCACAAAAAGAAAACCTTTTATTACTCCTTTATAGTCACATCCTCTCCACAACCTAACCCATTAACCACTGATATGTCCTCTATCACTATAATTTTGTCATTTCTAAAATGTTACACATAATACATAAAATTTTAGGTTATTATTTTTTAAATATATTTTATTGATTTTTTACAGAGAGAAAGGGAGAGGGACAGAGAGCCAGAAACATCGGATGAGAGAGAAACATCGATCAGCTGCCTCCTGCACACTGCCCACTGAGGATGTGCCCGCAACCAAGGTACATGCCCTTGACCGGAATCGAACCTGGGACCCCTCAGTCCATAGGCCGACGCTCTAGCCACTGAGCCAAACCAGCCATGGCGAGGTTATTTTTTTTAATCCTCACCCAAGTATATGTTTCTATTGACGAGGGGGAGAGAGAGAGAGAGAGAGAGAGAGAGAGAGAGAGAGAGAGAAGCAGACGGCTGAAAATGGAACCCTTGAAACAAAGGAGCGTGGTGAGCACTGCAAAATGCCACAGAGAGGCCACCGAGGATGTGGTCTGAGGGAGAACCTGGGGATGACACACCAATGTGTCTGCAGTGTCCAAGTCTGACATCAGAGGAAGATGAAGACAGGGCAATCCCTCAGGAAACCTGGCCAGCTGGAAGACTTGTGGTCTGAGGCTCCGCCAAGATCACTCCTCTGTCGTACAGCTTTTATTAAAGCCACATCTTGGCCCGTGAGGTGGGTTGCCAAGAAAGGGGAGGTATAAGTCCCCTGGGGGAATCTCAGTTGGGAATATCAGAAAACTGTTCGGTAAATGCAAACTGCAGCCCACTCTAGATTGTCCAGTCCACTACCTCTTTGTTGGATCATTTGGGTCTTTCCTATACTTTCTTCTGTTCTATGTGTGTTTTGCCTTTGGAGTACTGCTTCTATTGGTGGATGAAAGGAGAAAGAAAAGTGAAACTCCGGCCATGGCATTTTGCTGATTCTTAGTAGTCCTGAATAACATGGTTGAAATGAGATTGAAATATAGCCCAGAAGTAAGATCTCCTAATTACCTGTGGTTGTTTCCACATTGCAGTGGGACAACAGTGAGCCACACTCACACTGGCCCCTGGAACCACAATCAATCAAGGTTGGTTGTATTCTCTCTCCCAAAGGGCAGTCTGTACAAGGATGTGGTGTATAATTTTCTGTAATTTCACCACTAAACCCAACTCATAGCCTGTTGATGGTATATGTGAAGCAGTGCCCCTTTATTTGAAAGAAGACAATGATGGCAGTAGCTCCTTATACTTTACAGCTTACAATGCACCTTTACATGCATCAACTAAATCTTTCATAACCTTGAGGAGGTAGGTGCTATTATCTCCACATGCTTAGTAAAGGCAGAAGCCACAATTTAAGCCCATCGCCTCTGACCCTATATCCAATGTTCTTTCAATAACAAACCAGTCTGCTATGTTGTTGTTGGCCAAAACTCTTCTGAAACCCACTTAGCCTTATTCTGGCTACTTGGAAATTAATGAGACCAAGAATTTCCTTACTCTAAGAAGTAGAATTATGTGGTGAGGAAAGAATGTATGTTTGATACTAGTGAATTTATGCAGAATGCTGCAACTGAGTCTCGGTTTCTTATCTGTAAGAAAGAGGTAAGGGCCACCTTGAAGAATGGTCGGAAGGAGATAAACCTATGCAAAAGTCTTGGCACAATGGCTAACCAGGAATATTATTCAGCGGTGTGAGCACTCTTCTATTCTTCACCTCATGAGGTCTTTCTAAGCCCAAAGCACTGAGAATTGAGTCCCTTGATCTGTGATAAGGAACCAGGTGACAGGATGTGAAAAGGCCAAAAGGCCTGACCATCCATGACCAAACACAAAGCCAGGAAATGTGTTCCAAAGTCTCAAAGAACTCCCTTTCCCCTTTCTCTGGTGGTCTGTCTCGGGTAATACCTTCCACCCACCCCATGAAGCTAAAATTTACCCTAGAGCTACTTCCTTGATATCCCAAGATCAATAAATGTCTTCAGTCTGAAATTCTGGAACCTACTAAACAGTTCTTCCTACTCTCTCTCCAAAGTCATAGCCACATCCTGAGAGAGATTATAAACATTACTAGAGGCCAGTGCACGAAATTCGTGCACTGGGGAGGGGGGGGTCCCTCAGCTCAGCCTGCGTAATCTCAAAGTCCAGGAGCCCTCAGGGGATGTCCAACTGCCAGCTTAGGCCCGTCGGACATCCTTAGCACTGCAGAATCAGGAGAGGCTCCTGCCACCGCTGCTGTGCTTGCCAGCCATGAGCCTGGCTTCTGGCTGAGCAATGCTCCCCCTGTGGGAGCGCACTGACCACCAGGGGGAAGCGCCTGTATTGAGCATCTGCCCCCTGGTGGTCAATGTGCATCATAGCAACCAGTGTTCAGCCTACTGGTTGATTTGCATATTAGCCTTTTATTACATAGGATCACATAATGCAGACCCCACACCGACTCCTCCCAGCCTCATCTTTCCAGATCCTTCTCTGAGTCCCCCAATACATAGTAAAGGAGGCCATTTCAGTTACCATCACTCTTCCCCACTCCTAGGTGTCTGTTTGCAGGGACCTCTTTTGTCCAAAGAGAGATCTCCACAGGAAGAGGTTCTCATAAACCACATGACGATTTACACAGACTGAAATCTCAGATGCATACCGGGCCAGACGGTCAAGTAAAAGGGAAATAAGAGGGTGGTCGTAATTAACGGACAGTGATGAGGACTGTGGTGAACGCGAGGGCGCACATACACAAATGGCAGGGGCGCCTCAGCTGTGCCCATTTTGGCCATCCTAGCTCTCTCCTCCGTTTCTTTCCACTCAGGCCCGCGCGCGCGCACTTTACCTACCTCGCTTCTTCCCCCTCTTCGCCCCCCCACCCGGAGGCGTCGCAGGCTTTCCCGCAGCCTCCGGGCCCCTGCGGTCCCGGGAGCTGCAGAGGAACCGCTGATGAGATGTACTCTGACGCAGACCCACTTTTCCCTTGGGAACCCCGAACGAGCTGAGGGAGGGAAGAAAGCCTCGCCCCGTGAGTCCCACTCTAACTGGAAAAAGAGGGCCTTACCCTCGGAGCTCCGGGGTGGAGAACAGGCCTACGGGACACCTCCCAGAAAACCCTAGGACAGGGTCAAGGGAGGCGACAGAGCCGTGTGGTGTCCGGATGACAAATCCCAGTCGTTTATTGGTAGGCACCCCGGCGCTCAAGTCATTTCCAAACCAGACTTTCAGCGGGGAGGGACCCTCAGACTAGGGGGCGGCTCCTACGCAAATGCCTGTCCCGGTGCCCTAGGTCTGCGGCGCGCGCGCAGCTGCGGCCATCGCGGAGCTTCCCCCGCCCCGGATCCTGCTGCCCCCCTTCCTCCTCCCCGTCAGGCCCGGAGCAGAGCTCCGCCCCCAACGCGCCGCCCCAACCCCCCGCGCCTTAAAACCGGTGCACACCGCCCCGCCGCGCCCCGCCTGGCGCACCTCTCCTCTCCTTTGTATCTGCGGCCGCAGTCGCTCTAGGGGCGCTGTCCTGGCACCATGAGTTTCAGCTCGGAGCACTACCTGTGCGGCCCCTCTTCCTACCGCAAGGTGTTCGGAGACAGCTCGCGCCTGTCCTCGCGCCTCTCGGGGACTGGGGGCGCGGGCAGCTACCGCTCGCAGTCGCTGACCCGCTGCACTGTGGCCTCCTCCGCCGCCTGCTCCTCGGCCTCGTCTCTCGGTCTGGGCCTGGCCTACCGCCGGCCTCCCGCGTCCGATGGGCTGGACCTGAGCCAGGCGGCCGCGCGCACCAACGAGTACAAGATCATCCGCACCAACGAGAAGGAGCAGCTGCAGGGCCTCAACGACCGCTTCGCCGTGTTCATCGAAAAGGTGCACCAGCTGGAGACGCAGAACCGCTCTCTGGAGACCGAGCTGGCGGCGCTGCGGCAGCGCCACGCCGAGCCGTCGCGCGTGGGCGAGCTCTTCCAGCGGGAGCTGCGCGACCTGCGCGCGCAGCTGGAGGAGGCGAGCTCGGCCCGCGCTCAGGCCCTGCTGGAGCGCGACGGGCTGGCGGAGGAGGTGCAGCGGCTGCGGGCGCGCTGCGAGGAGGAGAGCCGCGGGCGCGAAGGCGCCGAGCGCGCCCTGAAGGCGCAGCAGCGCGACGTGGACGGCGCCACGTTGGCCCGCCTGGACCTGGAGAAGAAGGTGGAGTCGCTCCTGGATGAGCTGGCCTTCGTGCGCCAGGTGCACGACGAGGAGGTGGCCGAGCTGCTGGCCACGCTGCAGGCGTCGTCGCAGGCTGCGGCCGAGGTGGATGTGGCCGTGGCTAAACCAGACCTGAGTTCGGCGCTGAGGGAGATCCGCGCCCAGTATGAGTCCCTGGCTGCCAAAAACCTGCAGTCCGCCGAGGAGTGGTACAAGTCCAAGTTCGCCAACCTGAACGAGCAGGCGGCGCGCAGCACCGAGGCCATCCGGGCCAGCCGCGAGGAGATCCACGAGTACCGGCGCCAGCTGCAGGCGCGCACCATTGAGATCGAGGGCCTTCGCGGAGCCAATGAGTCCCTGGAGAGGCAGATCCTGGAGCTGGAGGAGAGACACAGTGCCGAAGTGGCCAGCTACCAGGTAAGGGCAGGAGCGCTGGAGAGGGCGGGGCGCCCTGTCCCCTCCTGCGCATCCCTGCGATTTCCCCGCACAATGGTGGCCCAAGGAACCGAGAGGAGGGGGAGGGAGGAAAGAGCCTGGACTAGAGGCCTTGGCAAACAAAAAGCTCTGGGCTCTCCACTGATCATTGTAGGGGCCTGGAAGCCCTCTTCTCCTGCCCCTCACATACCTTCTCGGGCCCTTCTTACAAAGAAGCCCTTAGCTTCTCTTCTTCAGATTTCGAAAATCTAACTTATGCCTCCCAGTCAGCAAGTGGGAATAAACACACGTAAGACTTGAAGAACAGTTCCCCACCCAAACGGAGGTGGGTTTCACCTGCTCCGTGGTTGGCGGTGCTGTCTTGGCTCTTTGCCTTCTTTTGTTGACTTTGAAAGGTTTTCTGTGCGCCCTGGAATAGATATTTATAGAGTATGGTCTGCCCTAGGGTTGGGGGAGGAATGCTGGACTGGACTGGAAAAGGTTCTACTCCATTTTCTTGACTTTTATCCTCAAAGGAGTAGAGATTGGGAACCAACAAGATGGGTGGTCAGGCTAGTGTAACCGCCCTGTTCTTGCTCTACCCTTCCCCCAACACACATATACACAAAACACACACCACACACACACACACACACACACACACACACACACACACACACGGTTCCCTTGTCTACCGATTGATATTTCTTCTTAAAGAAAGCTTTACACCAGTTAGCCAATGCAAATGGTTGGGGCGCTGTCCTCGGTGCTGATCTCGAATCCTTCCCATCTCAGAAATGTCTCCCCCGTCGCATGTCCCAGTTATGACTCTCTAGGCAATTAACTGCTTAGATTTTCTTTTTCTTTTGCAACACCAACACATCAGTCTTGGCTACCTGCAATCAAAGGTCACCCCGTGGACAGCATCAATAGTCACTTTCATGGATGGCTTAGCGCTTAATAAAAACCACTTAATCCGCTCAGGAACAGTGAGGTCCCACTTGAAAATGCCCTTTTTCTTAACAGTTTCCCAATCTAAGTGAATGTGATAAATCAAAGTGATTAGTTCTATCTTTGTTATAGGCCACTTATTTTTCATCTTTGCCTGTCCTCTAAGCTCCTATGATTGGCTCTTTCCTCACTTTTTCCTCCAAACAAAGACCATTGCATCTTCAGTTTTTCTATATAAAACATTCTGGGCTTATGACCACAAGGGCACAGAGGCAGGAGAAAGGTCTAGAAAATAACCTAAATAGTGTGGTTCAGATTCAAGGTACAATAAAAGCTCTGTGGGGTAGAAGCTAATAATTCAGAAACTTTAAATAATTCATTCTAGCCAAGATCAAAGTTTACATTTGATTAAAATAATAGGGTTTAGGGAACATTAATAAAATACATACAAGAAAGGAGTGAAACCTCAAACGTATGATTTTAGTCTGGAGATAAAGAATAATTATTGGTGTGCAGATATTTGTTGTTCAATATAAATTACTTTCTTTGATAAAGGGAGAAAACTTGCTTGGACTCTTTGTTCTTGTTAGTTTGCAATAACAGTACTATTCCAGTGAAGATTTCTATTCTACTTCAAGATCTGTAACTTGAACTTTTCACTATGTGGCCTAATCCCTGGAAGGTCTGGATTAGTCACATTTAGTTCATTGAAGCTTCGTGTTTTCTTCTAGAAGCCTCAAAAAATGAGCTAGGTGATCTCCTGAAGGGCTAGCCCAATATTCCTACAAAAAGGATAACTTACCCACAACTGCCATCTGAATTGGGCTTTTCCAGGTCCTCTACTTGCTTGTTACAGCTCCTGCATTCTAAGGGATATGACAATATGGTCTGGCTTGTTTTGTTTGCATTAAAAGGCTTTCAGTGTTAGACAATAGTAGAGTCATGTAGACATAGTCTACAGGAGAGAATAAAACACAGAAACTGCCCATGTCCGCAGCTCTGCGGTGCTGCCCCCCATCAACTTTTGCTTTCAGTGCCTCAGTAGACATGCTGATGGAGGGGAGGAGATCAGAGGCAGAAAGCTATTTCCTACCCCTTGGGTCCTAAGGCTGAAGAGGGACTCACATCTTCACCTGCAGAACCTGAAGGCTTGAAGACACAGGGGTGTCCTCTGGCTGATCTGACAAGCTCAGCCGTGCTGATGAAGATGAAAAGCGTCCTTCTCCACAGTGAGAGTCAGCCATTGTTCTCTTGTGCTCTCACCCCTTCCCCCCGCCCCATTCACTGCAGTCTGGGAGGCTGTTCTCTTTCTTCTGCTTCAACGATTAGTCCTAGGCCCCTTTTCCTTTGAAGCTTGCCACCCTACTAGGCAGAGGACGGCTCCATTAAAATCCTGCTTTCCCTGCCCCAGAGATCTGACAGCCTATTTGAGGAGAGAAAGCTTATTACATTTTGAACAGATAAAGAATGATTCAAGGTGACATAGTAAGTACACAGTGGTGCATGAGGTCCAAATCAGGCAACAGGAGAAATGATAAAGAGCTATGGCTTTTGTCTTCAAAAGCCAAATGCAGTCACCCTCTTTAGCTGAAGACTTCTTCATTTCTAAAACAGGGCAGTTCGGGTTCCTGCATGGCTGCTTCACCACCATTAGAGCCCCCATTCTTCCAAAGGTATCTGCGGACATTTTTGAAGGGTACTGGGCCCCCTGGCCCTGTACTATGTATGGTCAGTCTTGGAAAGCTAAAGCTTTCCTTGAAAGACCTTGCTGAACAATCAAGATCACCATTATTTAATGCTCTCCAGGGAGAGCAGCCAAATCTGCCCTCTTCTCTCCAGTATGAGACTGGAATATAGCCTAATTAAATAGCAGGAAGGGGCCGGTCCCTTGGAGATTTAGGGTGGCAGTGCCTGCACATAAATCTATAGCCTGATAGATTAATTCCTGAATTCAAGAAAAAAAGCTGCATTTATTTAGTCTTTAACTCTTCCATATGCTTTGTTTTGTTTTGTTCTTGCCCCTCTCTACCCCACTGTATTACTGTAGCTCCTTTACAAAAATAAATAGAAACTAGTGCTTCCTAAACCCATTGACATACCAAGGTCACTAGAGGGCTTAAAAAAAAAAAAGATCCTTAAGCTCACTCCTGATGATAGGGATTCAGTAGTTTGAGTAGGTGTGGCCAAGAATAAGTGTTTTTCAATAAAAATGCTGCATCCTGTTGTTCTTCAGATAGATTTTGGGGTGCAAGAACCTAAGGCACATTTCCCAGCTCATATAATGCAAGATTTTAAAGTATGGTAAGGGAAAAAAAGAAAACAAATGTGGGGATAAAATAAAGGCAGGAGGGAGAACAAGGCACATGGGTGGATCACATATAAAAACCCTTCTCCCCACCTAAATTTATTATGCATAGTAGTCATTCTGGATGGCTGCATTCACTACTGTTGTCTGGCTGAGGGACCCTAAAAGTGGTGAAATTTGTAGCACTGTTTGTCATTCCTCTTCACTGAAGATGCTAGTGTAGCCAATTCTTTCTCTTACTCCCAGCCCATATCCTTCCAGCCCTGAGGAAGATGCTCAGCACCTGCTTTATCGTTCCCAGGAGAGACCCCAGCTGGAGCTGGAAGTGCCTCTGTCCCATTCCCCCAGGCTAAGCCAGCAGCAGCTGTGTGGTTGGGGGAGGGGTAGACTGCAGTGCTCTGCTCCGATTTCGTGAGCAGGAAGCCATCTTTGGCAGAGCTTTTGAAGGGCGAGGCAAGACAGCCTGGTGTAGGGAAACAAAGAGCGCAAACAAAGAGAGGAGACCTTGACTAGCAATGATCAGCAGGCAGCACAGTTCCTTCTGAAAGGTGCAAAGTGGTGCTTTTTATCTACTCTGATCCATGAAATAGACATGTGGAATGTGCAACAAAAAGAAGTTCAAGGAAATCTCATCTATCTAGAACTCAACTCCCCAATAACCTCTTTTTCAGAAAACACAGCTGTGAAACAAAACCTTTTTTTTAAAAAAAAGGACCTGCTAATGAGTCAAAAAATATCTATTTCTAAATCATATATTAGGAAGTTGACCCCTCTGATGCCCTCAGTCTATTCATTCTTACTTGACATGATTCTAGAGCACTTTGTTTGGATTTCGAGCCTGCAGCATGATAGAGAAGGAGAAGGGACTACAAGAGTCAGGCATTTCAAGGAGAAGTAGCTGCAGATTAGTTCTTTCAGAACAAAGAAAACCAATGAGTAACCAACAAAGAAAACACTAATTCAAACACTGCTCTTTGGGGTCATTTAGGATAGAATAAGCAGTCTGGTATACCTCGGTTGACCTAAAAGATAAAAGACATCACAGAATTATAAAAAAATAATTGATCATTATCATAACCCATAGTTGCCTCCCACATACAGGGATGGATCCTGTGCAGGTCAACACTCTCACCACTGAACTATACCAGCGAGGGTGCTTTTTAAAAATTCGTCCTCCCACTGGAGGTACCTTTTTCTCATTTGCATAGTGTTCTTTCATGGGTTAACAGCTGCCCCGGCTGGAGGTAAGATAATGTGTGAGGTAAGTGTGGAGAGAGTACTTAAGTTGGAAGCCAGAAAGACTGAGTAGAGGACATTTGTACTGAGTCTTGGATGACATGGAGTGGGCCATGTAAAGACCCACTCCAGAGTACTCCAAACAGAGGAAATAGCCTAAGGGCCTGGGACGGCATCTTGCTAAGTCTAGGGAGCAAAAGAGAAGGCCAGGGTAACTGAAACACACTGAGTAAGGGGGAGTGTATAGGCCAGCCGTGGGCAAACTACGGCCCGCGGGCCGAATCCGGCCCGTTTGAAATGAATAAAACTAAAAAAAAAAAGACCGTACCCTTTTATGTAATGATGTTTACTTTGAATTTATATTAGTTCACACAAACACTCCATCCATGCTTTTGTTCCGGCCCTCCGGTCCAGTTTAAGAACCCATTGTGGCCCTCGAGTCAAAAAGTTTGCCCACCCCTGGTAGAGGCCATGTTGAGGAGTTGGGACTTTAGTTCATTGAAGCTTGGAGGATTTTGAGCAGGTAAATAGGACCTATTGTTTTCAAAAGGTCCTTCTGCCTGCTCCAGAATCACAGGTGTAAAGCTATTTTTCTTCTATGCCTGGGTTTGCACCTGGAAGAATTTGGAGTAAATCTATGACATAGAGAAGTTTCTTTTTGTAAAAAAAATTATCATTTCAGTCTGCCATGTGGATAAAAAAAAAAAATTCCATGGAGTATTTCTGCTTCCTCTGTATTTGTTGCATGAAGTGCTTTCAGTGAAGTGATTGAGTAGCAGACCTCCAGGAAACCAGCAAAACGAATGGAGGCAGAAAAGACCCTCTGTCTTCTCTGTGCTTTCCACAGTGGAATTTTCTCAATCTACTACTAAGCTCCTAACCTGAGGCTGTAGGTTATGGAAAGGACATCCAACAAATGAGTTAGTGAGTTAGTTAGCAGCAAGTACAACAAGCAAGGGAGGGATGATAAGCAGATTTTAAAAAAGAAAATATCTCCTACCTGGCCAGTGGTACAGTTGGTTGGAGCATCCTCCCCTAGACCAAAAAAGGTTGTAGATTCAATCCCTGGTTAGGGGCATGCAGGAGGCAACCAATTAATGTTTCTCTCTTACATCAATTTTTCTCTTTCTCCCTCCCTCCCTCCCTCCCTCTCCCTCTCCCTTTCTCTCTCTCTCTCTAAAAAAATAAATAAATCAATCAATAAACATACCCCCAGGTAAGTATTTTATATATATATATATATATATATATATATATATATATACACACACACACACACACACACACACACACACATATATCCTTAGTGTTCAGTTGAGAACCATGGGGAGATTTGGATCCATGGTAAAAAAAAATGGAGGTGACACCCCTGAACAAATGAATCACAATCTAGGCTGGGCATGGGGAGGAGAGAGTTCTGGATATTTTAATGTGTAGTCACAGTTGAGAGTCTTTGACTTGTGGGAATCTCAATGAATTTCTGCTGGTTTTGACCTAAATATGTCGGTTGTGTCACTTTTCAGGACAGCATTGGGCAACTGGAGAATGATCTGAGGAACACCAAGAGTGAGATGGCACGCCACCTTCGGGAATACCAGGACTTGCTCAATGTCAAAATGGCTCTTGACATTGAGATAGCAGCTTACAGGTACATCAAAGGGCACGCTCCAAGCAAATGCAGTCACCTGGGGCAGCATTACCCAAATAAGTGGTTCTAGTCTTTCCTGTTTCTTATGGGTGAGAGAAGATGAGGAAAGATAGCACTGATTTTAAAGAAAGGATGATAAAAACTATTAGTTACGAAAAACAAGGTTTTGGGGCCACTCTTTTGTGATGCCATTTAGGCTGGCCTGAGAAAAATCTGGGATCTGAAACAGGTTCATTCACTGGTCTTTGATGTTCCTGGTTCCACTCCATTTGTACTCCTGCACATTGAAAAAGTACAGATCTCAAGTTCAGACTGAATTCGGCAGTTCCTTCCTCCTCTGTGGACTTCTCCCCTCCTTATTCCTATTGCACTTATGGTGTTAATTAACAAAATTAATTTTCTCTAGAGAGCTTTGTAGACTCTAAGTGCCAAAAATAGGTATGATGAGGCCAAAGGGAACTGTAAGTTTTCCCTTTGTTAATATGTTAGTGAATAGGCTAGGTTACCCTTTGACAGTGCTGTAAACACAGCGGGTGCGGAAGATGTGTGTGTGTGCGTGCGTGCATGCATGTGATAGATAACCTCAAGTCTTTGAGACTTGGAGTTCAATATCTATTGGTCTCAATCTCATGAATAAACCACAAAATCTTATAAGATTTTTCTTTCCTTTTTCTTTTAGAATTTTTCTAATATAAGTATGACCTACAGGGCTAAGTTTTGTTTGTTTTTTAAAGTTGCAAGTTGGCCTCCTGAGATTTTTTTTCTCTCTGTTCTATTTACAGGAAATTGCTGGAAGGCGAAGAGACACGTTTTAGCACCAGTGGGTCAAGCATTTTAGGGCTAAATCCACTTCCCAATCCAGGTTATCTGCTCCCACCTAGAATCCTCAGTTCTACTACCTCCAAAGTCTCATCCACTGGCCTGTCTCTTAAGAAAGAGGAAGAGGGTGAGGAGGAGGAGGCTTCTAAGGTCACCTCTAAGAAAACCTCCCAGATAGGGGAAAGTTTTGAAGAAATATTGGAGGAGACCGTAATATCTACTAAGAAAACCGAGAAATCAAATATAGAAGAAAGCACCATTTCAAGCCAAAAAATATAATTCTGTTGCTTAAAAAGAGTTAATGCTTAAGAGGGGATAATATGCATTTGACTTGTTAACAGCCTATTCCCGAACCAAAACACCTGTCATCACTATAAAATGTCTTCAAGGCTTCAGTCTCATAGTTAGCATTGAATACCTACATTCTCTAATAAGGAAACCACCTCTTAGATTGGAGCAAACCGCGGCCCTACAGCCATCACAGAGGAGTTATCTAAGAACACACAGCTTTCTCACCTAAAGCTCAGGCTTTACAGTGATAGATGATTCAGGTACAGAGGAAGTACAAACTAAGGTGCTAAATCTGTGATCATCATCTTTTGCTGTGATTTAAAATTGAAACCTGTCTCACTCATTATAACTAGCCATTGCCCAGCTATATCGTCTCACTCTAGATACCTAAAATACAAGATCACTGCCAAAGATAAACTAATGGTCCACACCCTACCACCGTAATAGAACCGTTTCACAAATGATAGGTGTCTGTTTGATGGACGCTTTTCCTCCCACCCACCTCAATTCCATTTAGGTTCTTCTCAAAAGAACGTACCCCCTTTAGCTCTCTTTGCGGAATGGGTAAAATACGATGCATGTTGACCATTTCTGTGATTCATGTAATGACTTCACCCTGCCCATTTCCTATCCTTCCAATTCTGTAGGTTAAAATAAAAACGGCAGTGATAAGTGTTAAGGGTTGCCTCCAACAAATAAAATAATGAAAACTTTGTGTAGATTTTAGGCTTTTCAGCTTAACAAACCCATTTAATTAGGAGGGGAAAAAAAAAAACCCAACTTGATTAAGAATGTAGCTTTTCACCTTAATGTTAGAAACACAGTAATAGTTACCATAAGCTGTGATTAAGCTGACCTTAGATTTAGTAACATAAGCTAGAAGAGGTGAGTATTTGTATGAATGGAAAAAGTGAAGGTCTCATTTGTCTGTGTCAGTTTGTTTGTGGTGATATAGAGTTAGTTGTTTCATGATTTTAGCCTTAGAATCCATATATTCCCCTTCCTACTAGTCTAGGTCCTAAAAGGTCTTGTTTTCACTCTCCTCTGCCTTTTTAAAAGTGCTAAGTGTAGATTATGTTATCAGCAGGACACAATGCTACTGCCCCAAAGCAAAAGAAGTCACTTCTGGTCAATCAACACCACCAGCAAATAAATAAATAAATAAATATCTTTTCTAAGAGAGTCTTGCCCAGCAGTTTTCCCACTGCTGCATCGTTGGTGGTCTCTCCCCTGCTGGAGAAGAAGAGACACCCAGACCAGAGGAGGGGCGCACAGGCTCCTACTCACATGCTAGGAAGTAGATCTTGGAGCATCAACTTTTCATCTGCCCAACCGTGTAGCAGCTGCATTCCACGTGTGCCGAGTTCCATGCAGGATTTGTTCTCTGCCAGCAGTCACTTCACCAGAGCTAAGGAGTTGCCATGTCTCTAACACACGTCTGCATTAAGATAAGGACGTGATGCTTTTACTGAACTTTCTTACCCTAGCACATGCTTCCATAGTTCAAGAAACTTGAAAGATACTTTTCTTCCTTTCCCTTACTCCATCCCTGTCTTTATTCCCCACACTTACTGTAAAACATTAATAAAAGAATTAAAAGTCTCATGAGTGCCACCAACATAACTTGCATTCTGTGGTTTCTGCTGCTTCAACTGAGAAAAGCATTGTTTGGTTCAGTGAGACAACTGCTCCCCCGAAATAATTCAGAAATGGTCTGCTCTCTGTTCGTGCTTCCACAGTTAGTTTATTTCCCTGCCAAAGCCTTGGGGCTCTAATCTGCATTTGTTTCAGACTGTCCGGTCTGACACACATGATGCACTGAGTGAACAGTTAATGGCAGGGAGTGGGGAAATCCAATCCAATGACGAAAGACACTGCATTCTATGCCTGGATAATGATTTAATTAGCTTAGCTTGGTGAACCTTTCTGAGCATAAACTGGCAGAACACATGATAAAAAGTCCTTCAACAATAAGAATCTTCCTTCTTGACTTGTATGCATGCATATAAGCATAACTAATGGACATAAGACACTGGGGTGTAAGGGAGGGTAGTGGTTTGTCAAGGGCGGGGGGGGGGGGGAAGGATACTTATGTAATACCCTTTGTAATACTTTAAGAGGAAAATTAAAAAAAAAAAAAAAAAAAAAAAAAAAAAAAAAAAAAAAAAAAAGAATCTTCCTTCTTTGAAAAGGGGGTTATACTTCTGAAGAACTGGGATATTTAGGTAGAACATGGGTGACAGGAATACAATTTTCCTCTGCTGTAAATGATTCTTCTTTGGAATTGTAGACCTCTTGGAAAAAGTTATGAACCCTTTTCCCAGAAACACACACACACACAAAACTTTGTACAGATCAAGGACCTTGTGACTCCCCTAGGACTATCTACTTCTGGTGTCCAGAGTCCGTGAATGCCAAATTGAGATGTCCTAATGCCATGCCAGGTTCTAGGATAGAGACTGCAAATGGGGGGACATGTGGATGCAACTCACAGCTGATGCTGCTGGTTGAAGCTTGCTGAGTCCTGAACAACACTGTCATTCTCAGTCCATCTGGCTAAGGTACTTGTATGCCACTCAAAGATACATCACTGGTACCTCTGGCGAAAAGAGATCTGTTAGTCATTACTAACAATGAGTTGTATAGTAATTAAAACATCTTTTAGGGCCGGTTAAGGAACAACAGTCTCATCAATACATGGGTCTGCAATATAGACATTGACTGCCGCTGCTTCTAAGAATACTTTAGTTAATGAATCCTTCTCTATGCCAAGCCAGAGTCCTTTTATTACATTTATATAATCTATGGCTCTGACTAATTTGCATCTCCTATTTTCAGTGAGTTGCCACTAAGTGTCATGAGCTCGTTTATAAAAGAAAGACATCAAAAGCATCTTATGGAGTTGATCAATTATTAAGTCAGAATAATTACAGTAACAGGGAAACATGAGGCGGGGAGGAGAAGGGAAGGAAAACAAGCAATATCAGCTGTTCCAGCAGAACACGACAGAAGAGGGCAACAAAGTGAGCCTATGAGATTGTGAGGAGGCCTGTCTGCAAAGCACATGAATGATATCCAAACATGATTTTTCCATTCATTAGATAATGAGGCCCTCTGTATCCTGAGACTTATTAATTTATAAGTTATAATTACTGCTATAATTTATTCAGTACATACTTATGGTATTATGTATTAGACACTGTACCAGGCAGTGAACATAGAATTATCTCATTTAAACCTCACAACCACTCTTTTATTTTATTTTTTAATTGATGTTTCCTTTTTAAATTTTTTATTGACTTCAGGGAGAAAGGGAGGGAGGGAGGGAGAGAGAGAGAGGAAGAGAGAGAGAGAGAGAGAAAGAGAGAGAGAGAGAGAGAGAGAGAAGCATCAATGATGAGAGAAAAATCATTGATCAGCTGCCTCCTGCACACCTCACACTGGGGATCGAGCCCACAACTTGGGCATGTGTCCTGACGGAATTGAACCATAACCTCCTGGTTCATAGGTGAACACTTAAGCACTGAGCCATGCTGGCTGGGCTCACAACCACTCTTTAAGTGTAGTATTTGTATACCCGTTTTACAAATGAAGGAGTAGAGGCTTGGAATGACAAGGTTAAGACCCTTGTCTGATATCACACAGTACAGAACTAAACTGGGATTTGAAGCTCCGTTTTCTGACTCTGCAGTGCTTGCCTTCCTTTCCTATGTAAGAGAAACCCCCCTCACTTGAGGGAATAGAAATATTTTTATCTTCTTTATCACCCTTCCGTTCCAGGTTTCTCTTAAGGTTTCTTAGCTTCCAAAACCCTTGGCAACACTAAGTCCTATAGGCAAACTGATACACTTTGCAGACTTCGTGAGCCCACTGCCTTCCTGCATTGCAGTGAGGTGGTGGCAGCTCAAAACTGGGCTCTGGGCCCATCCAACTATGAGTCATCTCTGCTCCTGCTAAAAGATAGAATTAGATGCTATTTAAAAAATTATTTTTAAATGATTTGGCAAGAAATTCTGTAGCTCATTATCAAGGGGCCTAGAATGGACAATTCCTCAAGAGGCAATAAATCCAGGATACTTAGAATTCATTTTACTGTACTGGCTAAGGAGGGGGCAAAATTTGAGCAACTGTCCGGAAACTAGATCCCAAATTTTAGGTCCAGAGATAATGCAAGTCACATGTAGTCCTGGGGATAAGCTTCTAGAACTTACCTGTGAGCACAAACAGGGAGCCTAGAACCATGGATCTAAAAGCAAACATGAAGCGGTATTTAAAATGTACCCCATTTAAGAATCCCTTGGAACAGAAAGCAGATGGGCAGTGGCCAGGGCCGAGAGAAGGGGAAATGAGGAGTTACTACTGGATGGGTGTGGGGTTTTATTTTGGAGTGATGTAAATGTTTGGAACTAGATAGAGGTGGTAACTGCACAACATTGTGAATGTTCTAAATGCCCCTGAATTGTTCACTTTTTTAAAAATATATATTTTATTGATTTTTTACAGAGAGGAAGGGAGGGGGATAGAGAGATAGAAACATCGATGAGAGAGAAACATCGATCAGCTGCCTCCTGCACACCTTCCACTGGGGATGTGCCCGCAACCAAGGTACATGCCCCTGACTGGAATCGAACCTGGGACCCTTCAGTCCGCAGGCCGACGCTCTATCCACTGAGCCAAACCAGTCAAGGCCTGAATTGTTCACTTTTAAATTATTGATATTATGTCATGTAAATTTTAGCTCAATTAAAAAATCCATTGATAGAGAATTTATGGAACTGTGAGAAAAATGTAATTATAAAGCCTACTATACCTTCTGCTCCAGCTGAGACCATTATGCACAGCCACGCTGGGTCAATTCTAGTTTGAAAGAATTCCATTAGGACAACAGAAGTCAGATCTAATAAGCGTATTGATTTCAAAACAGAGCCTGGAGAAAAAGTCCAAAATCTCCTTGCACATAAATGAAAAAAACAAACAAACTAGAAATGCTGCTTGTTATGAGCATTCATCACTGACTTCCAACCAATATTATTTTTATTATTATATTGTCAGAAATCTCTAAGGTCCTGAAAAACATCTAAATCATAAGAATGCATTTTTTTCTTAGAAAAATAAATTGATGTGCCTGAAAGCACAGAAATCTAAAATAGAAATTACTGGGCGGAGGGCGGGGGGTGGGGGGGACTTTGAAGGGTCTTAAAATAGAGCTCAGACTGGCCAGAGTGGCTCAGTTGGTTGAGCATTGCCCTGTGCACTGAAAGGTTGCTGGTTTGATTCCAAGTTGTATGGAAGGCAACCAATCAATGTTTCTCACATCAATGTTTCTATGTTTTTTTCCCTCTCTCTAAGCATGTTCTCAGTGAGGATAAAAAAAAGAGCTCATATGTGAAATTGTATTTTTCTTTGTAGAATATACATTACTAGCTTTGCTACATGCTCAAATCTAATGTACACCTTAGATCAGTGATTTTCAATCTTTTTCACCTCATGGCACACATAAACTAATTATTAAAATTCTGCAGCACACAAAAAAATCTATTTTTGCCACTCTGACAAAAAGAATAGCTATAATTTTGATTTATTTACACACCGGACAGCTATTGTTGTATTGGCTGTTGTCATTTTATTTGACAATCTAAAGAAAAAGAGGTCACTGCCCCTGACTAAATAGTCAGGTATTGCATGTTTTAAAAATTCTTGAGGAACATCAGTTGAAAATTGCCGGGTTAGAGTAATATCATTATGCCTTTTACTATTTTCAGATATCTCACATGGATTTGCCATTTGTAAATGGGAGAGGGCTCCTGAATCCAGTCAAACAAAGAGCTGTGTTTACTACATTACCATGTCCCCCTTAAAGGGTGAAAAGAATAGTTACTAGGTAGATCAAAGGACTTCTCTTTTATCGATCTCCTAGAAGATGATTAGATTGCCCTCATGTTTTATGCTGATATCCACAAGCTTACTAGGTGGGGGTAGGGACTAGCTAAAATTTATAGATTCTTTCTTACAATCCCTTCATACACAAACACACACACACACACACACACACACACACACACACACACACACCCCAGGATTGTAATAAAGCAGAGTGAGTCACACTGTGGACTTTATAAGATTTATGTTTTTACAGTGCTTCAGCAGTTCTCTATGAAACAAAATAGAGAAAGCCCAGGGTACAAAGAAAAACAAAGACGGATCTCGGAGGAGTCTCTAGGCTCGCTTCCTCGCTGATTAATTACTGTAGGTCACCACATGGCTACTCATCTCCCCTGTTGAGGCAAGTGGTCTCTATTCTTTGTAAGTCTGAGACATTTCATTTTTAGCTCTATCACATGCTGTTAGAGGTTACAGAGTGCTCAGCTAAGCGTAACCAAAATCATTAATATAAGCTCTGGAGTTTTGGGAATACAATCAGTACCAGATTCTAGTCAATTGCTGATTATTGCACAGTGCAAAAAAAGAATTTTTCCTTAGGAAGTGCTGATTAAAAAAATTTAATTCACTAAGGTTACCTGTTATACCATAAGTATGAATATGAGACGTGTAACTTCTATCTCTCATTATTTCCTGGCATAAGGATTCACACATGACATATAGAATTCCTGATGTCCTTTAGTGCTAGACAATATTTTATCTTTTCCTTAAGCCAGACTTTGAGCTCAACAGAAGGAACTCCTTTCTGGCAATTAAAACTGTCTGCCTTCGCACTAATCCAGTCTGCAAAGTAGAAGCAGCAAAGTCAACATTAGAATTATGGTGCCCTAGCTGGTTTGTCTCAGTGGATAGAGCGTTGACTTGCGGACTGAAAGGTCCCAGGTTCGATTCTGGTCAAGGGCACATGCCCAGGTTGTGGGCTCGATCCCTAGTAGGGGGCATGCAGGATGTAGCCGATCAATGATTCTCTCTCATCATTGATGTTTCTGTCTCTCTCTCACTCTCCCTTCCTCTCTGAAATTAAAAAAAAAAAAACCACAGACACCATCAGAACAAAATAAAAATGCAGTCAAGATCAAACCATAATATCCATTTCATGTAAGTAGGTACTTGGCAAGCTTTCAGGAGATCAATATGGCATTTCATTTGTGAGTGGACTATTAATCTCTAGAATAAAATTTAGATCAGTACAGTTTTGAAGAAATGCCAATAATCAAACCTATGTACATAATAACATTGAAAAAGGATAAAAATGAGAACCTACTCACCCTAGGCAGTTTGGCTCAGTGGAGAGAGCATTGGCCTGTGGACTGAAGGGTCCTGGGTTTGATTCCCGTCAAAGGCACATACCTCAGTCGCAGGCTCCATCCCTGGCCCTGGTCTCGGGGCCATGTGGGAGGCAACCAATCGATGTCTCTCTCACATCAATGTTTCTCTCTCTGTCTCTCCCTCTCCCTTCCACTCTCTCTAAAAAAATCAATGGAAAAATATTCTCATGTGAGGATTAACAAAAAAAAAAAAAATGAGAACCTACTCTTTGGTTATGGTCTACTGAAGAAAACAAAGATGAACATTCAGAACCATTATCTGCTTGAAACTTCTCTGCTACCAGGGCTTTCCAAGAAGCGGAAATATACCATGAAGGCTGCAACTATTTGAACTTCAAAGGGGGAAAAAAAAACCCCCAATTAAACCAATTAGTCACACATCTGATAAGTGCTTATGACCTGGTAATCCTACAAGAATATTCATCTAGGATTGAATCACAGAGTATACGTTCTGGACAAGCTGAATGGGACAAATACATGGGTCAGCGGTGTTACTTCTAAGAATTCAAAGACAAAGTCACTATAGGAGAGTCATCCTGTGTGCAAGGCCTGTGAGCTTGGAATCCAGAGGAGGAATAGTCAGAGACTAGGTAAGAATGTATCTGACTCAATCAAGAGGGAAAGGCAATACGTGGAAACAAAGGGGAAGCTCAATGAAGCCCAAGATCAGAGGGAATGACTTGGGCCTATACTAGAGAGAAAAGGTTGGGATGGCATTTAAGGGAGGAACTGAAAAACCTGCCACGCATCCATTTTGCCAAACTACAACTGCCACAAACTGTCCTCTGGGCATCTTTGCTTAGTATCACCTCAGAAAGGACTTACACAAAATCTGAGACCTGCAAACTGTGCCGGTCAAATCTCTTTTAGCCATTGAAGTTAGGCTCTGGAATCTGCCCTTCATATACTCTTAGTTGTGCGGATTTGGGAATTTAGTTTTGTTTCTACTTATGTTCCTAGAAAACATTCCTTTTGAAAAAACTTGATGGTATCTCAACAAAACGAAATGTATGTTGCTGGTGCAGGAGCAAGGCTAATGCAAGACCAGACAGGGCATTTGTTTGTTTTTCCTTCATCTAAGTCTTTGATCCTCTTGTTATTTAAAGACAGTTACCAAGTATTGCATCCTCACCCCTAAGTTGCATTTCTCCAAGTTAACCAAAAGCAATTGCTCAACCCTTGCTCTTTTTTATGGGGGGGTGGGGGGGGGGCGAGTTTCAAGGTCTCTCCTTGACTGTTCTCTATCCCATTGCTCTCCTATCTCAGTACCTTTGAAGTATGCTCCTCAGTACTGGACATATAAGGCATTAGGGATTAGAATTATTAAGTCCATTGATCTGAAAGTGTATTTCTGTTGATATTGCCCAAGATCATACTGATTTGGGGGTACAGATCTGTAAACTAATCAATCAGCATTCTTACTTAGTTCACTGCCTGGTAGTAACAACAGACCAGATACAACCAACCAGCTACAACTTAGTTGAGATTCTTAGAGGTCAAATCCAGGATGGAGACAGGGAAATAGGGTAGAATTTTTTGTGACTCTTAAGAGTATTTAGCAGTATCTGCCTTTTATTAAGATTCTGAGATAGCCCTAACTGGTTTGGCTCAGTGGATAGAGTGTAGGCCTGCGGACTCAAGGGTCCCAGGTTCAATTCCGGTCAGGGGCATGTACCTTGGTTGTGGTCACATGCCCAGTGGGGAGTGTGCAAGAGGCAGCTGATTGATGTTTCTCTCTCATCGATGTTTCTAACTCTCTATCCCTCCCTTCCTCTCTGTAGAAATCAATAAAATATATTAAAAAAAAAAAAGATTTTGAGAGATGTGCCTGGCTGGCATGGCTCAGTGGTTGAGCGTCGATCTATGACCCAGGTCATAGTTCGATTCCTGGTCAGGACACATGCCCGGGTTGCAGACTTGATCCCCAGTGTGGGGTGTGCAGGAGGCAGCTGATCAATGATTCTCATCATTAATGTTTTTCTCTCTCTCCCTTCGAAACTCTCTGAAATCAGTAAAAATCTATTATTTTAAAAAAAAGATTCTGAGAGATGTGTAATAACCCAAGCCTGAGTTCCTTGAAGGAACTCTGCTTTAATTTTAATCTTGTCCACACAATGTCTAACAAGTGATAAATTCTTTTGACTTGTTCATTGCAAAAATGTTTATCAAAGAATTACCTTTAATATTTTACTTAAAAATAAGTATTTTTCCATGTTAATGTAATTTATAAGTTCAGAGCCCTTGGAATATCCTGTCTTTTGTATGCCTAAGACCTTGGGCCACACAAAAAGTTTATGCTAACAATATGATTTATGATAAATGCCTGTTTTCTTATACCTGGGGCCCCAGGACATGCTGTAGCTGTATCAGTTTGACCACTGGGCAAGTGCTGGGTCTCAATGGCTGAATCAATCACATGGGCACTGCATGCCCATGTGATGGACTCTCAGTAAAAACCCTGGACACAGCCTGGCTCAGTGGTTGAGCGTCGACCTATGACCCAGGAGGTCACGGTTCAATTCCCAGTCAGGGCACATGTGTGGGTTGCAGGCTTGATCCCCAGTGTAGGGTGTGCAGGAGGCAGTCGATCAATGATTCTCTCTCATCATTGAAGTTTCTCTCTCTCTTTCCCTCTCTGAAATCAATAAAAATACATTAAACAACAACAAAAAACCCTGAACACTAAGGCTCGGGTGAACTTCCTTGGTTGGCAACACTTTGTATATGCCACATAGCACTGCGGGGAAAATTAAACTGTCCCTGCGTCTTCATGGGGAAAGGACAACTGAAGTTTGTGCCTGGCTTCTCCTAGACTCTGCCCTATGTGACTTTTCCATTTGCTGATTTTAATCTGTATCCTTTCACTCTAATAGACTATAAATATGAATATAATAGCTTTTCTGGGCTCCATGAGTTCTTCTAGTGAACCACTGAACCTGAGCATGGTCTTGGGGAATCCCTGACACACATATGTTAACATGGGACAAGAGTAAAAATATTAAGTAATTTGTGCAAAAAATATTTAAGGGGCAATGAATTCCATAGTTGCTATTCTGCCCATTGTCAAATAACAGCATCTAATATAATTAGTTAAGGTAATGAAATTTATAAAATATCTATTTGACAGCAAAACTCAACTCTGATTCAATACCTCATCTCTTAAACAGTTTTGGTTGTTGTTGTTTTTCTAATCCACAGTAAGCACAAACATTTCAAAATAGGTTAAAATAAATTTTTATTTAAACTTTTTATTAAATGTTAGAAGAAACTTATACACAATTAACAAATTTTGTATAAAACAACTGCCAATTTTTACCCAATTGTAATTGTTTCTATGCAGAATTGCAAATTTTGTAGTGAAACAGGGTCTACAAAATATTTATTTTAGGAAGCTATCAAAATGCTAATCTTAGGCAAAATAATGTTTAAAACTGAAATCTATATACAAGTGAGTGAGCTCTCAAACACCCGTATTCTTTGTCCCAGTGACAAAGTAATGGAAAAATGAACATTAAACTGACTTGCTGAGGAAAAAATGAATAAGTATTCTGTAAACTTCTCAAAATCTTTATTACTTTCATAAGCAGTGCCATTACAAGGTATTGTTTATCATACTATGTACTCAAATGAAATGAATGTTAATCAAATTAACTTTCTAGAAATAAAAATCTGTTGCAAAGAGGCACGCTTTGTTGTAAGATATGTTAAAGAAGTTTTTATTATACTGAAGGCTTATGGTATGGGCCATAAGCCATTCAGGAGATAGTCTCCTCACACGGAATAACGGTAATTTATCCTGTTTAGAAGTGAATAACATCTCTTTAGTAGTGTTGCTGGTAAAAAAAGAAAAGAAAAAAAAAAAAGTTCAAAATATGATGGCAACACACAAAAGTGACCGATAGTTTTGGTCTTTGTTTTAGGGGTACAGTCTGTATAGTTTAACAAAGACTGGCTTTGAATCTTCATTTCAAAGCATACTTCCTTCCTGCCCTATTGATACCATCCCAGAGAGCCGAATCCAAACCATCAACTTAAAAAGGATATAGCTCAATGAAGGAAGTAGTAACTGATTTACATAAAAGATTAGGAAGCAAAATCATTATTGAAGTATTTGAAATCACAAGAAATTTAAAAATTCAGTACTTTGAAAATTTCCCCCTGAGCTATGGATGCTTTTTCTATATAGTTGCTAGTAAAACAGATACATTCTAGCATTCCAAGTTGTACTTGTGAATATTATGATGCTTTGTGCTGAAAACAGATGTCATGTCTTAGCACAAAATGGCAGCAATTACGTTTCATAAAAATCTTTGGTGAGATGCAAGCCTGCAGAAGCCACCTTATTTTGTTTCTCTCCTCCCTCCTGATACTCTTAGAATCTTCAAGTAATTTTCAGAGGAGAAACCACAAGACCATAATGAAGGACCAGAAGACCATCCTGAAAAGAAATAAAAGTGTTTTGCGGTTATTTGAAATAGTTATGTAAATAATCAAATGAAAGATGGTTTGTTTTTCATAACCCAACACTAATGTGAAATTCTTTAAAGAGTATAAAGCGTCCAAGATAAATAAACTTGCTTATTCACTCACCTCATCACCTACATTCCCTGTCAATATGCCTTTTAATAACTCTCAGGAGTCAATTCTGAAACTACCAGGTATCCACAGTTAGCCCGAGTTGTTTATGGCTAAACAGTCCTCCAAAAAGAACGAAAAGAAATACGCCTTTCCTTCTACACAGACTAAACAGACCATCCAGGCATTGGGCTTTCCTAAAAAAAGACTCAATTATTAGCAAGCATCATGGATCTGCTAAATATTCATTTCCACATAAATGCAGCTCACTAATAGTATAAGTGGGAAAACTTTGGAACTCTTATCCATTAAATATATCATGTAGTTTACTTCTTCCTTAAAGACTATTCAGTACAATTTA
This sequence comes from Myotis yumanensis, assembly GCF_028538775.1. Classification (NCBI taxonomy): domain Eukaryota; kingdom Metazoa; phylum Chordata; class Mammalia; order Chiroptera; family Vespertilionidae; genus Myotis; species Myotis yumanensis. The sequence continues at coordinate 16,622,852 of NW_027223764.1, read as the reverse complement.
ACTTTTGATATCTAGAGTCTTCATTATGAACAGTAATTATACTGTGTTGTAACACAGCGATGTCCTCACTCAGGGGGTGTTGGAAAACTTAACCCTATACTAAATGACTCCAGATACTGTACTTCTGAGTCCTTTTATCTGCTTTTTTTGGTCTATCTCCTATCATATTATCAGGTCCTAATTCTTTGTGTTCTTACCAAGGCTGCATCCAGCAAGCAATCCAACTTTTTAAGGTACTATTTTCTAATCTATTATGAAACTAGCTTAAAAAAAAAAAGAAAAGAAAGAAAGAAAGACTCATTGGGAAAGTGTGCCACAAGCAATTGGCCTACTTTGAGCAACAAAGAAGAGGAGTGACGGTATGCATGCCTTGCATTTCCAATCCTGCTCTAGCTATTCCTCTTTTTCTTCTTTGCTAAGCTTTTCCATGGCTCTACTTCCTTATTTCTCATTCACCGCTCAACTTATTGCAATCTGGTTTCTGTTCCTGGCAACTCTAATGAAAACTCACCAGAATTCTAGAAAAAGATTCACAAATTCAAATGCCCACAAGGGCTAGGAAAGTAACAAATGAACATGTAAGTTAGGTATGTAAGTCAATAAGGAATGTTGAGACCAGCAGTAAACCAGAGAACACATGCCTAGTTAAAGGAATTTAAATTCAAATAATTTAGAACACAAAATAAGCCAAATAAAGCATAATTCCATACCATGTTTGGCCCATGGAGCATCAGATCTGCTCTAGACCAATTAGCCTAATCAAAGTAAATGAATTTGTATTATAACACAAATAGGAAGATTCTATTAACATTTTTACATGAATGCAAAATACATTTTAGATAAAAAATTTTTGCATAATTACATTTCAGAAAGAAAAACATTTGCAAAACAATATATTGATATGTAGAGATACAAAACTGAAAATACAGCTTACAAGCTATTTCAAAACCACAAAACTTCAATACATTATAAAATCACATTTTATCAGTTAATTACTTATAATTCAAATTTATATCTATATGTCCATTATACTTAAATTCCATATAAATGTATATTAATATATAAACATTATTTACTAGAGGCCCAGTGCATGAAATTCATGCACGGGTAGGGTCCCCATGCCTGGCCAGCGATCACCTGGAGATTTCATATCATACAAAAATGTCCTTGCAGATATATTTGCCCAGTGGTCTTCAAAGTTCTATTGTAGTATGAAGACAGAGAAAAAAGAGCAAAGGCCTCTAGAATCAAACTGCCTGCATTTTGAGCCGTGGCTCACTCACTAACTTACTGTGAACAAGTTACTACATATCCTTTCTGTAACTTGGCTTCCTTCTATTTAGTGAAAATAATTTATATATTAACTATATTTTATTTATTTTTTTAAAATATATTTTTATTGATTTTTTTTACAGAGAGGAAGGGAGAGGGATAGGGAGTTAGAAACATCGACGAGAGAGAAACATCGATCAGCTGCCTCCTGCACACTCCCCACTGGGGATGTGCCAGCAACCAAGGTACATGCCCTTGACTGGAATCGAACCTGGCACCCTTGAGTCCGCAGGCTGACGCTCTATCCACTGAGCCAAACTGGTCAGGGCATATATTAACTATATTTTAATGAAAAATAAAATAGGGAGAAAAGAATACCTATGCCATAGAATTATGAGGAATAAAAGAGCTAATCCATATAAACCATTTAAAAAATTGCCCAACATACAGTTAGCATTCAATAAATGTTAGTTTATTACTTAAAGTGCAGGTAATTTTAAGAAAGTTGTAGAATATTTATTAGAATTTTCTTGATAACATGGAACTTTTTTTTTTATCAAATAACTTGCCTGTTAGACACTAAATATGAGAAAGTCTAAGACCTACCTGCATTGCTGCATCACCTATTGCACGTCGAATTTCCCTTAGAGTTTGATATCGTTCCAACAAGTGATCGCCACAAATGATATCTACCTACAGGCAAACAAAGTATTAGATGCCTTACCTCTTAAAAAAACACCATATGAAAAAATTAGGAAAAATCAACATAATTATTTCCATACTACACTTAGCTGTTTTATTTTAGATGGATCAAACACTCTCAATAAAGATGTTAGAAACTTTTTATAAGAGTAAATAATGAAAAGAGCATCAGAGGACATAGCAGGTAACAGCACAGGACAGCCAGTAATCAAAATGATTTCCTCGAGTCTCTAAGAACAAGTTAAATCACATTTGATGTATTTAGCATAATGCGCAGAAAAGTACATTTTTAAATAGTTCCAAGATAAAATTATTAAAAGTGTATGAATGTATAAAAGGGCAATCCTTATATATTTGAATAATTCTCTTAGAAGGTATATCTCATTTTCCAACAGTGGAAAGTCTAACAGTAAAGTGTACATGAAGGGACCTTTGTTATGGATGGAATAATCTTAATGAGGTCTTTTTAGCCCTTTAGTAATGTCACAGCTCTAAGACAAATCTACTTTTATACAGAATGCTCTAGAGAGAATATTGTTATACAGTTATATAGTATAATGTAATAAAATTCCAGTATACTTACTTGCTAAGATAGAAAAGCAAATTTTTAACCTCTCTCTCTCTTTCATTGTGTGTTCCTTTCCCATGCCTTAAATGGGATCAGTTCCTCAACAGTCTTATTACTAATTTTATACATATCTTAATTTGCTCCATCTCCTAACATCCTTATTTAGCTTATGGCATGAAATTTCTCCTTGTCCTCTAAGCCAGAATATCACCTCTGATTCCGAAATTTCCTTTTCCTTTCTTCTCACATTCAATCAGTTACCATGTCCTGTTGCCTCTTAGTTCATAATACTTTTTTTTTTGGCAAAATTTTATGGTTTTATTAACACAAATACAATGTGTATACAATCTGTCTTTCAGCACTGTCTTCTCTTTTTATTTTGATCTGCCACAAATAACTTTAAAGGTAGTTCATCATTTAACAGTCCTCTAGTAAACATTCATTCCTGCTAGTAAATAACCATATATGAAGGTCAGATGTCTGCAAACATTTCCTACCTGGAACGAACTGGTTTAAAGATCAGCATAGCAGGCTCAAGTGACTGGCTACACCAAGAATTTTACGTTAATGGTTAACTAGCTCCATGTTTTGCTTAAAATAGAAGCTCTTTTTGCTTCTTTTGTATTTAGAAGGTTTAATAATTTTAGACATAAATTAACAAGTCTGCATATTTGACAATTCTGTTCTATTATTTTAACATTTTGGTGAAATAGTAATTTATGAATGTTACCAGTTGTATAGTACCTGAATAGAAAAGAAATATTTACCTACAGAGCCAAGAGCTGACAAAGAAAATTAAAGGTTGAACAAATTTTTTATCATTTTATTTCAAAATGCTAAAAGCCTTGAATTCTATGATATGAAGAAAAAAATCACACTTTTATACAATATAACCAATTTAGAGCTCTGGCAACTAAATTTCTTAAAACACCAAATGAGAAACTTATAAATGGTAATTATGCCCTGATCAATATCTAGCCAGAGGATATAATCTATATCCTAGAAAAAGCGCTTTTGCATGCTATGTTAATTCTATAAAATCAGGTTCAAGTCTTATGATTTATGCTTTTAGAAACAATAGACTGTTATGGGATTGTTCACAATACTTTGTCCAGAAGTCTCTGAATAGCTATCTATTTTTAACCAAAAGACTAAGAATAACCTCAAATATGTTATGGCTACAATGTGAAAAACTTCAGATGCATGAGATAAGCCAACATTATGTCAAGCTCGGTAAGAGAAGTCACATTTCATTGGATTTAATATATTTAATATATATTTAGTAGAATAGATATTGGCAATAAAAACACCAGCAAAATTTCAGCCAGCTTTAAAATATCTATTAATTTACTAAAGAGCAAATAGACATTTTAAATAAAAATTATTCTATGAAATTTTACACATGATGAACAAAAATCCCTTTTAAATTTGACTAATGAAACAGCAAAATTATATAAATGTGCTTTTTCACTGGCCCACATTAGATCTATGAGTATAATTACACTTTATGTTAAAAAGTACATTAGGATTGAGGTTTTCATTTTACAACAACAAGAAAGTATTATATAGTTAGAATGGGAAATACTCTCAATCCTTAAAAAAATGAATAGGGTCTACAATAGATAGGTATTTCACTTTTCTAGGTGTCTTATATATGGTATCAATGGCAGGGAGAAATAGACAGTAAGTCAAATGTGATTGAAGCTGGCATGGGAATCACTGAGTACCAATACCAGTTGGCATATACAATATCTACAATATCATAAGACAAAAGCCAATGCATGAAATCCTAGAGACAATTCTTTCTAAGGTAACCTCACATCTTTACCTGTCCTTTTACACAGATGTACTCTACCTGACAAGCTGGATCAAGATCCATTTTTCTTCTGAGAAATTTTTCTACATGCCCAATAGTTGCTTCCCCTGAAACTCGGACAAACTTCTTTTCCAATGGCTACAAAAAATAAACGAATGAGTAAACAAATATTTTCAGATTAAGTATACATAAAATGTATAAACCCTAAAGCAGATTTTATAGCAAAGATGATTCAACAGATTTATGAAAATTACTACAAAATTTGTGTTAGTTTATCTATCAAAGAAAAAAAACAACTTTCTGTTTAGTTTTCCCTCTCTGAAAGGTATATTAGCAATTTTTTAATAGAAAGGTTTACTGGTTTATTTTACTACCTCATCAACAATAAAACGTAAAGGGAAATTTATTGACAGAGTGACATTAAATGTCTAAAACCTGGTGTCTTCAACAAAAGATTCTAAGGAAAAAAAAGATGAAGGCGAAACTGCTAGACTAAAAAAAGATGTGTTATAAATAAGAGACATATCAACCAATCACTAGAATAATGTATGAAACTTATTTGGATCCTGATTTAAACTAATCTATAAAACAATTTTAATGAGACAATGTAGGAAATTTAAATAGAATGTGGATATTTGATTAAGGTATTACTATTAATTTTTAAAATATTAGTATCATTATTATGTTTGTAAAAAGTTCTTATCTTTTAGAAACAAACTGAATTATACACTGACATATAGTCTGGGATTTGCTTCAAAATATATGAGAATAAGAGAAGTGGTGAAGGCATAGATGAAATGAGATTGGCCATACGTTTATAATGATTTGAGTGATGTGTACATGGGTATTTATTATACTACTAGAGGCCTGATGCATGAAAATTCATGCAAGGGGCGTGGCCCCCACCGCTGCACCGGCTGCCTCGGCCCTCGCAGCCCCAGCTTCATCCAGAAGGTCGTCTGGTCTAATTAGCATACTATGCTTTTATTATTATAGATTCTGTCTACTTTTGTATGTTTGAAATTTTCTGTAATAAAGAACTTTCTTTTGTAAGTGGAAAATAAAAAGATTAACATCTAGACATACATGGCTGGAATGTGGTCTGAGGTTAACAGATGGAAAGACCACAGAGTTTTAACATAGAAACTAATACTTATCCAGTCACTCTCTTTGAGGACATTTTAAGGATTCTATCTAATGCAAATGAAAAGCCGAGGTAATCCGATCTAAAAAACTTGAGCAGTGTTTTTCTGGCACTAGCAGAGAAGGTGCCCAGAATGGCTACCAAGAGAATCTAGGCAGGTGAGGCATATTTTTTTTCCCCTATGACAGTGCTCAGCTTTCTTTTCTTTTACTATGGTTTTGTTGATTTCAGAGAGGAAGGAAGAGGGAAAGAGAAACATCAATCAGCTGCCTCCTGCATGCCCCCTACTGGGGATCCAGTCCACAACCGGGCATGTGCCCAGACAGGGAATTGAACTGGTAACCTCTCACTGCACAGGCAGATGTCCCAACCAACTGAGCCACACCGGCCAGGGCTGTAGTTTGGTTTCTGGAGACCTTCCCTGACAATAGAGCTATCCCTTATTACCTTAGTGTAGCAGATAGTATAGATGTTAAGTGCAGGTATTCCAAAGACAGGCTGACTACCTGGGTTTAAACCCTGGTTCTGTAATTTTCTAGCTATAAATCTTTGGGTAAGTTGTTGAACCTTTCTGCGCCTCCACGTTCCCATTTGTAAATAGGGATAATGGCTCTATCTCATAGAATTATCATGAGGAAAGTAATACGATGTATGTAACAATTCCTGGCAGTGTTTTTCTGGCACTAGCAGAGAGGGTGCCCAGAATAGGAAGCATTTAAGAGTTATTGATAATGAAGGATCATATATTGCACTTTATTGTCATATTTCTGTCATCTCCTTTAAACTAGAATAGTTCTGACACTGTATTTTTATGTTTCATGATACTGCATTTTTGTAACTTTTTTTTGGTATGATACATGGTCATTAAAAAAAGATATTTTTTAAGAATACTGAAATATTTACAAATGAAGTAGCAAAATGATAGGGATTTGTTACAGAATAATACCAGAAGGAAGGTAAGTAGATGGAGGTATATGACATTAAATTGGTCATAGTTTATTGGTAAAGCTAGGTGATTGATACATGAAAGTTTTATTTTGCCTACTTTTCAGTATGTTAAGATATTTGCATAATTAAAAGCTTAAAAACTTTCCTAAACTAAATTACTGCTTTTAAATTGAACAAATAGGTTTATAATTTTCATGCTATAGATCTACATGATGGACAGTTTAATAACCAGGGATCATTCTAGTCAGATATATTTATTTAAATTCAAAGATAAGATATAAACACATCTTTTTAGGTAGTAGAGAATACTAAGTTATAATATCAAAATCTGTAACTAGAACTCCACTATAAATGTAGGATTAAAAGAAAAACAATAAGCTTGCCAAGTTACAAGTTGAGGCAGGTTAACTTGAGCTAAAAATGCTACATGCAAATGAAATTTTAAGCTCATACTTAACTCTAAATGCCAACTATGTAAAAAATGCTTTGAAACATTTTTTATCACCAAATTAAGATAACATTTATCTTTAGACTTTTGAAAGTTACTCACTTATTCTTCCTTAGACTACAGTCTGAATTAATAACAATTTCCTACTTAGTGACTATTTTCTCATAAACCTATTGTGAGAGCATTACTGAATGTACTTCATATTTCAAAAACTTTTATTTATAAAACACTCTTTATTGCAATTGAAGACAATCACCATACGATTGCATATCTGATTCTTAAACTTGTTACAGGGTCCTCTTGTAAAGTAAATGAAAAATGAAAGTAAAATACCTTAAAATGTCCTGTGCCTTCATTAGCACTGAAAAATGAAAGCAAAATTAATCAATAAAATACTTTAAACTATATGTTTAACCACCTAACACAGAAAAATAACATAAATATAAACATTTAAAAAACATCACTTTGCCCTAACCGGTTTGGCTCAGTGGATAGAGCGTCGGCCTGCGGACTGAAAGGTCCCAGGTTCGATTCCGGCCAAGGGCATGTGCCTTGGTTTCGGGCACATCCCCAGTAGGAGTTGTGAAAGAGGCAGCTGATCGATGTTTCTCTCTCATCGATGTTTCTAACTCTCTATCCCTCTCTCTTCCTCTCTAAAAAAATCAATAAAATATATTAAAAAAACAAACAAACAAACAAACAAACAAAAAACCCCCATCACTTTAATTTTAAAACATGGATACCTAACCCTGTAGGATATAAACAAATGTAGTTAATTGTCATTTCTGCCACCTAGTGGTAAAAAAAGGCAGTGGTATTTTATACTACTTTGTTTTTGTTTTGTTTTTTTAAATATTTTTATTGATTTCACAGAGAAAGGGAGAGGGAGATAGAAACATCAATGAGAGAGAATCATTGATCAGCTGCCTCCTTCATGCCCCCCACTGGGGATCAAGCCCACAACCTGGGCATGTGCCTTGACCAGGAATTGAACTGTGACCGCCTAGTTTATAGGTTGACACTCAACCTGAGCCACACTGGCTGGGCTATACTACTTCGTATATTTCCAGGAGTTAAAATGATTTTTTTTTTCTTTCCTTTCTTTTTATTTATTTATTTTTGTTGTTGCCCTTTATTGAAAAACCCATTCCATTATCTCTGTGTTTCTTTTCTGGCAAAGCTGTTGGAACATGCAATAGTATCTTATAGGAGTTTCCAATTTCAGAACTACTAAAGTTGGTAGATTTGGACATATCAAAACTGTCTTATTATATGTCCTTGCACTGGATCTGGCTAGTAATGCAGCTTTGCATGGTGCATCAACAGCTTTGGGGAAGTCATGGTTATTTATTAGAAATTGTAACTTTTTAGGATATCTACATATATAAAAGGCTAATATGCTAAGTGTCCAATTGTCTGACTGGTCGCTATGACGTGCGCTGACCACCAAGGGGCAGAGGCTCAACGCAGGAGCTGCCGAGCTGCAGTGACTTGGCAGCGGTGGTTCTCGGGTGGCACACCCTGAAACCAGAGAGGAGGGAGCCCGATTCCTCGTGGGGCTGCGTGATTCCACCTTCAGCCGTGGGTTATGTTGTTGCTAGGGAACTGTTGGCCCCGAATCTGGTTTTCTGCACACTTGGGTTTGCTTTCCACACCCTGTACAATAGCAACTTTGCAGAGTGCCCTCTCGCATGTGGCTCGCGAGCGGCAGTTTGCCGACCACTGTCCTAGTGCATTGAGTTGACGCTCAACCAGTGAGCCACACTGTCCAGGCCATTTCAAGTTTTTAAATGGGCAAAAACAATTCTATATATTGCTTGGGAATAGATACACTGGCAAATACATAAAAAATGCAGGGGAATGACAAGCATTACTTTTAGGAGTGTGGTTATTAAACTCTAAGGGAAAGGAGAGTGAACAGGAACAGGTAGCCAAGAGGCTTCTGCCATCTTAGCATGGTTTATTTCTTTTATTTTTATTTTTTAAATATATTTTATTGATTGTTTTACAGAGAGGAAGGATGAGGGATAGAGAGTTAGAAACATCGATGAGAGAGAAACATCGATCAGCTGCCTCTTGCATACCCTCTACTGGGGATGTGCCCACAACCAAGGTACATGCCCTTGACCGGAATCGAACCTGGGACCATTCAGTCTGCAGGCCGACGCTCTATCCACTGAGCCGAACTCGTTAGGGCATGGTTTATTTAAGTCCGATGGTGGAGATACAAGTGGGTATTAGATCTTTTTCTAAGTCTTAAATATTTCATAAATAATTTTTAAAAGGAAATCAGAAAAATATGATTTTAAGTACTGGATGATTTCATAACAGTTGGGACTTTAAACATTTTTTATTTTAAGGTTAAGAGGTAGAAAGGTTTAGGGTACTCACCCAATGAATTCTAGTAATAAAGACATATCAAGTTCAGGTGGAATCCGAAACACTGATTCTAAGGCTTTTTTAGATCTTCCTTTGCTTGATGGGACTGGCTGTGGAACAGCTATTTGATAGCCAAACAAAAAAGCTGAGTTAGAATAAAAATTTCATAAATTGAGATCTCTGAAAAATAACTGCACAGGTATTATAACTATGTTGACTACAAGATCATAAAAAACTCAATCTACAGCCAGTGAAATTAGAGGCAAGCCTGGGGACCAATCCACAATGGAAGGCAGACACGTGCGGCTGGTTTATCCGGACCAGAGAGAGAAAAAACTCATCGTAACAGCAACAGTTGTAAATAACCCTAAATAAGCACTACGTGCCAGGGGGCTCAGGGCTCATTCATGCTCAGCACTTTATATACATCATTTCATTTAATCCTTGTTATAATTCCATGGCATGGATACTATTGCTACTTTTTTTTTTAACTGTAAAGAAACAGAGATTACCGTTTAGTGAGATTAGGCAATTTGCCTAAAGTCATCCACATAGTAAGTGGAAGAACCCGGACTTAAACTCAAATCCACCTCACTTCCACACTGTGACATTACCATCATCATTAAAACTAATGTTTGAGCAGTTACTATGTTCCAGGCACTGTTTTAAGTGCTTTGTATTGAGGAAGCTGAGACACTGAAGTCATTTGCCAAAGTCATATAGCTAACATGGTAGAGTTAGGATCAAACTCAGACAATTCAGCTCCAGAGCCTGTACTTTTTAATTCTTATAATTAAATTGGATTATACCATATCATTACCTTTAAAATGTTTCTCTCTTTGATCATAATGATCATAACCTGCTATCATTAAAGTGTTCTTTAATGTATAAATACATGATAGTATACACCCAAACTTACCAGGTTTAGGTACTTCTAGACCTCTTTCTTTATAGAAATCATGCATTTGCTTTTTTTCTCCTAAAAAAATGATAAAACACAGACTAAATTACACTTTAAATGTAACTAGTAGAGTCAGTAGAGATTCTGGGATTCATAACTATGTAATAAAATAAACTTACTTTCCTCTAGATCGATCACTAATTTGTACACTATGTCTTGTAACTGCCGGTCCAACCTAATAAAAGGAAAGGATGGAGAATACCTCAGAATTCAGAAAAATGCATTTTGGTACAGAGTGAATGATGCTTTGTAAGTACTGTTTTCTCTTGGGAGTGGGTATCTCCTTTCTTAGAGGTGAGTTACTTTTAAGCCGCACTCATGGCTCTCATCTAAGAGAACCTCAAGTAATTATATGTAATCATAATTATACATAATCAAAGATTCTTCAACAGTTTGCTAAATTGTTCCATGTGTGCTGTTTTTATTCCCTTGATAAGAATGTAAGCTTAAAGGCAGATACTGTATTTTGAACTTCTGTGTATCATCTGCAAAGCACTCGTCTATGGAGCTAGTGAAAACGTAATAGTATTTGCTGAACCAACTAAAGCAATCCACATTTAGTATTTTTCTTTCCTTAGGAAACTGATCATGAACTGAAAATCTGATTAATAAGCCACAATGACCTATGACAGACAGGCTATTCTAAAGAGGCCAGTTTTTTTCAGGTATCACTTTTAGAAAGTAGAATTCCAAATATACTGAAAATGACAAGCTTAAACTGGCCTCATTAACTTGAGTGATGCAATTAAAATCTTCAGGAAAAATATTCCCGTGCTTCCTTTTTTTTAAAATTAAGTCCCCAGCAGATATCACAGTGCCTGGTACACAGTAAGTACTCTATCTATGTGATTCTTTAAAGAATAGATAGTTTCCTTTCTTCTAATTTTGCAATGGGTCAAGAATATATTCCCCAAAACACAACGTCAAGCTTTTAGAAAAAGTATACTTAAAATATAAATTGCACTTATATATTCCTCTTACCTTATGTTATAAAGCGGTTGTGTCTGATGTACTACTATGTTGCATTTTGGACATCTGTTGCTATAGTAAAAATGTCTTACAATGCAGCTTTTACAAACTGTTGAAAAAGAACATGTTTACATTAGGATGCTTTCAAGACATTTCAAAATTTGAATATATTATTCAGAAATGTGTACAATATGCTTACATGTATGAAGACATTCTGTAATGGTAGTTGCATCTATTAAGTAACCTTTGCAAATGGAACACAAGATGTACGGGGTCAGCTCAGAGAGATTAATCAGGCGCTGCAAATGCAATGGAAAGAGTTTTAAAATACAAGTCCTTGCCTTCTCAAATTTTATTTTGTTTATTGGTTTCAGAGGGAGAGAAACACAGATTTGCTGTTCCACTTATTTATACATTCACTGACTGCTTCTTGTATGTGCCCTGACCGAACTCTAACCCGAAGCCTTGGCATTAGCGCGAGGACACCCTCACCAACGGAGTTACCTGGCGAGAGCCTACCTTCTTAAATTTAAAACCATCATCCCCAAATTTCATTATAACCAATATGTAACTTACTTTGCAACATAAAAACATGTTACGGTACCCCCAACCCTTCAAAGGGCTGCAAGTTACAATGACACGATATAAACCAATGTTTCAAATACACCCCGTTCCTTCGGATATACCGTGTTTTGCCAGATGAGGGGCATTTTACTTTATGAGTTACTTTACAAATGGGCAAACTTTCCAGATGCGGAGGCTTAAGTTTAACACAGTAATTCTGATTGGCTAGGTGTACTATTACCTAACGTGAAGAAGTATGCGCTACCACATTTATAAAAAAAACCCCAAAACCTCCTTAATAAGAGACTGGCTAGGTGGCGAAGGGTTTGCCCGGGTGGCAGGAGCACGGTGTCCTCGGCGCCCACCCGCCCGGCACGCAGTAGCTTCAATCATTATTTAGAGAACGAGCAAGTGGGACCCGCCGAGCCTAAGTGACCTGCAGGAACCTCACAAAATGACTCCGCGAGGAATCGGGGCGGGAAAGGCCAGTCCGCGCCACGTGCCCAGGCGGGCAAGGCAGGGACGGATGGAGGTCGACGCCAGTGCCCACGGCTGCAGGGCGAGCAGGGGGCTCGCCGGAGGCCGCGGCGCGGGCCCCTGGGTTGTAAATACCTCTTCCTCATCCTCGGATTCCGGCCGGCACCCCTCCAGCCTCAGCGAGAAGTGGCTCATCTCTTCCTCCTCCTCCTCCTCCTCTTCCTCCAGCTCCTCATCCTCTTCCAACTCCTCGTCCTCGTCCTCGAAGCGGCCCCTCAAGCGGCCCAGGCTGCGCTCCGGCTCCAGCTCGGGGGGCCGGGAGCCCGAGCAGCCCGGAGCCCCCTCCTCGGGCAAAGGCGGCGGATCCTCTTCACCCGCTGCGGGCGCCGGGGTGAGGGCAGGAGGGGAGATGGGCGGTGGGGGCGGCATGGCTGCGGCTCCCTCCGCCTTGGCAGCGGCCGCGTTAGCCCTCGTCAGCACCGGGACCCCCTCCATGCCCAGGTCAGACACCAGGCGAGAAGCGACCAGGCGGCTGGATAGCGCGGGAGTTGCTCCAGCCGCCTCTGCAGCCGTGCGCAGGCGCAGAGACCAGCAGGGCCCGCTGGGAAATGTGGTCCACGGAGCCTCACCTAAGCCAGGGCGGGGGCGGAGCCGCTCAGGTGTATGGGGCGGGGCTTGTAGGCCGCATCTGAACGCGTTAAGCGCCAAGCCTGTTTTGTCTTCCTTTCTGGAAAGTATAGGGACAGTCACCAGTGATTGACATGTCGCTTAACGTGTTTAAGAGAGTTGTAAACTAATTTTTCTTTTGAAAGGCTGGCGCGCTCTTCACTGCCTTTTAAAAACGACTAAATTGGTACCCTTTCAGACAGCAATATTTTGTCAGCATGACTGATCAGAGCACTCTATTCTTATACACTAGCAGTGTATATATAGTTATACACTAGCACATGAACAATTTGGTACTTTGTTTGACACCTCTAGGAAACCAATACGCAATCCAGATATCCTTCACTAGGTGAAAAAATAACCCTGCCGATGTGGCTCTGTGATTGAGTGCTGACCTATGAACCAGGAGGTCCCTGGTTTGATTCCCCAACAGGGCACAGGCCCAGGTTTTGGGCTTGATCCCCTGTGTGAGGTGTGCAAGAGGCAGCCAAACAATGATTCTCACTCATCATTGATTTTTTTTTCACATATTTTTATTCTTTTCCTTTTTCTCTTTTTCATCATTGATGTTTCTTTCTTCCCCTCTCCCTTCCTCTCCCAAATAAAAAAATATTTTTAAAAAAGAGATGAAACATTGGAAATCCTATATAATAAAAGCCTAATATGCTAAGTGTCCAAACGTTCTTTCCACCAGTTACTATGATGCGCAGTAACCACCAGGGGGCAGACACTCAGACAAGTAGGTTAGCTTGCTGCTGGGGTCTGGCCCATCGGGACTGGGCCAGACAGGCCGGGACACGCTCTGTAGCCCTCCCATGGTCCCTCCCTGGCCCCGATTGTGCACTGGTGGGGTCCCTCAGCCTGGCCTGTGCCCTCTTGCAATCCAGGACCCCTCAGGGGATGTCGGAGAGCTGGTTTCAGCTGGATCCCTGCAGGCCAGGCTAAGGGACCTCACCGGTGCACGAATCTGTGCACCAGGCCTCTAGTTAAACAATAATGAATCTCAAAGGCATTATGCTGAGTGAAACAAGCTGGTCTCAAGAGGTTACATATTGCATAATTCCATTTTTATGACATTCTGGAAAGGTTGAAACTTTAGGGACAGAAAAGATCAATGGGGTTAGAGATGGGGGAAGGATTTGATTCCAAAGAGCCAGCATGAGGGAGTTTTTAGAGTGATGGAATGGTTCTGTATCCTGAGAGTGGAGGTGGTTACACAAATCTATGTGTTGAAATTCACAGAACTGCTCGCAAAAAAAAAAGATCAAATTTTACTCTATATAAATTAAGTGATGATGATTAACCATTCCCACCTATCAGAATGGCAAAAAATTAAAAAGTAACAAAACATTCTGGTGATGAGACTGTGAGTAAACAGTCACTTTTGTACACTGCTGATAGGATTTCTAATTGGTAGAAATCTTAAGGAGGACAGTTTGGAAATGTCTGAGAAAACATGTGCATAAATTTATCTTTTTAAAAAATATTTATTTTATTGATTTTTACAGAGAGGAAGGGAGAGGGATAGAGTTAGAAACATTGATGAGAGAGAAACATCCATCAGCTGCCTTCTGCACACCTCCTACTGGGAATGTGCCCTCAACCAAGGTACATGCCCTTGACCGGAATTGAAGCTGGGACCTTTCAGTCTGCAGGCCGACGCTCTATCCACTGAGCCAAACCGGATAGGGCCATAATTTATCTTATAAAAAAATATATGTTTTTATTGATTTTTTTTTTAAGAGAGAGAGAGAGAGGAGGGGAGAAGGATAGCGAGATAGAAACACCGAAGAGAGAAAAACATCAATCAGCTGCCTCCTGTACAAACCCCACTGGTGATCAAGCCCATAACCAGGGCATGTGTGCTGACGAGGAATCGAACCATGACCTCTTGGTCCATGGGTCAATGCTCAACCACTGAGCCACACTTCTGGGCAGCATTTATTTTTTGATCTACCAATCACTCATGTAGGATTTATTCTGAAGATATAATCCAAAAATACAAAAATAAATATGCAAAACGTTGTTCACTGCAACACTGTAATTGCACAATACTGGAAACCAGCTAAATGCCCATGCATTGGAGAGTAAATGAATAAACAAGTGAATATCTACAAGATGGAGTACTATGCAGCTCTAACGTAAAGATCTGTAAAAACGGTGAAAGCCTGAGGACATGTGTGCACATGTGTACCTGTGGGTTAGCAAACAGAGTGATAAATCCCTTTTGGGGAATCCCTCACCTTTTCCCAATACTGGGCTTCAGCCACTCCCTCTGGGTATATATATCAGCCAAAGTAAATGATATCCACAAATACAAATTCGTGGAGAAAAGTAATGAGATGCAGAAGGAGGTGCAACTCCCATTAAAGTAAGAAAGTGAAAAACCTAGACTAGAGAAACAGATAAAATACATCAGATAGAAAGGTAATTTAAGTAAGATAATACATATCCTCAAAGAAAAAAAAGAGCCCTGGTTGGTATTCTCAGTGGTTAGAGCATCAAAGGGTCTAGGACAGAGGTGGGCAACCCCTGGCACGCGTGCTAAACATGGCACGCCAGTAACTTTTGCTGGCACGCGAAACCCTCTCTTATAATCTTCCATTTACAATTTTTGTGAACATTTGAATGACTTAAATGTTAAGTTACAAGGAACTGGCAAGACACTTGATGTTATGTTTGGTTACGTAAAGGCTTTTGAAAAGAAACTGGAAGTCTTTAAGAGGGATGTGGATGGTGAGATTTCCCAAACCTCAAGAGGCACATCAAAGACCTCCCAAAAGATGACAGAACAGACTGTCAAAGCCTTCAAAAGCTGTTTTTAGACATCATCGAGTCAACTATTGAGCAGTTCTTCTCAAGATTTGCGAAATTCAAAGAACTGGAAGAGACAGCAAAATTCATGAGATTTCCAGACAGCATGAAAATGGAGGAACTAAACTTATAAATGTTTTCATGGAGAGACATGGCTGACTTTGAAATGCAGTTGATTGAATTTCAGAGTAGCTCAATTTGGAAGCAGAAATTTATTGACCTTAGAGTTGACTTGGAAAACACTGAAAAAAAGCGATTAGAGACAGGAGTACCAGAGAGAAGTGTCGAAAATGAACTATTGAGGACTTGGAATACCATTCCAGAAAATTTTTTCTGTTTAAAAAACTTTGCAACAGCATTACTCTCCATGTGTTCATCCACATACGCTTGTGAATCTTTGTTCTCAGTGATGAATTTTAAGTCTCGTAATAGGAGTAGCCTGACGGATGAAAGTAGTAGCTCGTGCATATCTCTGAAGGTCACGAAATATAAACCTGCTGTAAAATCTCTGTCATCAGTGATACAGCAGCAAAAGTCCCACTGATAATATCAAATGGAGTCATAAAGTTTTCTGTCGGACTATCAGTGTACATGTATACATTAAAAAATAAATGTATTTTTCATCATCATATACTGTTTTTGTCGCTTGAATGAATTTTATTATCTCTTCAAGGTTCTTCACATATGTACACCTTAAAGGATATCAAGTAGGCATAACATATTCTCAAAAAATTAGGGTTGGCACGCAGAAGAATTTTGAGTCAGAGATTTTGCTGGTTTTGGCATGCACTCACAAAAAGGTTGCCCTCAAAGGTCTAGGATTTGATTCCTGGTCCAGAACACATACCTGGGTTGCAGGTTCGATCCCCAGCTCTGGTCAGGGTGTGTGCAGGAGGCAACCAATTGTGTCTCTCACACTTATGTTTCTTTCTCTTTCTCTCTCTCCCTCACACCTGACCTCCCTCTATCCCTCCCACTCTCTCTAAAAATCAATAGAAAAATATCCTTGGGTGAGGATTAACAAATAAAGAGAGAGAGCTCATATTGGTTATATCAGGATTTCTCAACCTTGGTACTACAGACATTTGGGGCCGATAATACTTTGTTATGGTGGGACTAGGGCTGTCCTGTGCACTGCGGGAAGTTTAGCAGCACTACAGGCTTCTACCTGCTAGATGCCAGTAGCACCACCCCAAGTTGTGGCAACCAAAAGTGTCTCTAGACATATGTTAAATGTCCCCCTGGGGTGGGTGAGGTAGGGGGGAACAAAATTACCCCAACTGGATTATTTGAAGCAGGAACAATAAATCATTTTTGTTGTTTTTAATGGCAAAAGAATTTCATTGGATTTTGGGTTTGTTAAGTCAGGGAACTGTCATTGGCATCCACCCAAACCCCCATTTTGATTCATAAGTGTCTCTCATTCCCATTCAGTGCACCTGGTCAGGCTGTGAATACCACTTATATTGCAATTATATTATAATTCAGCAACCCACAGGATCAGCTCTGTGGCTATAAGAGGTAAGACACATTGATCAGCTGCCTCCTGCATGCCTCACACTGGGGATTGAGTCCACAATCCAGACATGTGCTCTGACCAGGAATCAAACCATGATCTCTGGGTTCATAGGTCGATGCTCAAGCCCTGAGCCACACAGCTGGGCTCTAAATATTTTTTTAAAGTGTTCAGTGCAATTACAAATAGCCAAGCCATGCCCTGGAAAATGGCAAGTGGTTAGAGTGTTACTACGGAGATGAGGAGACCTAGGTTCTTGTCTTCTTGAGGGAAAAGATTTCAATCAAGAGATGAAGTATAGAAAAGCAAGCAAGAATTTATCAGCTGCAGCAAAAATGTACTTAGGACAGTGAAACAAGGAGCGCCTAGGCTGGCTGCCCTGGCTCGCTGTGAAGTCAGAAGGGGGGCTTTGGAGACAAGTTCAGGGGGTTAGTCTGGGATGAGCTGCCACTGCCCATTGCTCCCCTAGTTGCAAATCTCATGGAATCTCTTAGAGGTTAGGGGATATATGCTTGTGGGGGATGGAGAAGGGAAAAGAAGGGCACAGACGTGCTCCCTGGAGGGAAAGTGCCAGGAACAATAAATCTTGAAAAACTAATTCAAAAATGCTATAAAAAAAATACAATGGCTGAAGTAAATAGCTCAATAAATCGGTTACGTAGCAATATGGATCTAGGCCAAGAATGACTTACTGCACTGAAAAATCAGGTTATGGAACTCTTTTAGGAGGTATCGGGGAGAGGTAGACATGAACATATTAAATTTAACAGACTTAGAGGATAGAAGTGTAATACCTACATCTTAAGAATCCAAGAGTAGGGAAAAATAGAGGGGAGGATATATTTATAGATATAATACTTGCTAAATGCCCAAACCAAAAAAAAAATAAAAAAAATTCAAATTGAATGGGTATATAAAAGGCAAATCAGGATAGAGAGGGGAAAAATCTAATTCTAGATACATTAGAGCAGTGGTTCTCAACCTTCTGGCCCTTTTAAATACAGTTCCTCATGTTGTGACCCAACCATAAAATTATTTTCGTTGCTACTTCATACTGTAATGTTGCTACTGTTATGAATCGTAATGTAAATATCTGATATGCACGAAGGTCTTAGGTGACCCCTGTGAAAGGGTCGTTCGACCGCCAAAGGGGTCGCGACCCACAGGTTGAGAACCGCTGCTTTAGAGTGAAATGAAAGAACATCAAAGAGAAAGAGAAACAACCAGAGAGAGAGCAACCCTTCTATGAAGGAAGAAAATACAGATGGACACTCTTAAAGCATCCCAAGAAGAGTGTAGGAGAATGGAAGTAGAGGTCAGAAAGGGGAAAAGAGAACAAAAAATTAACAGTGGGCCTTGCAGGCATTCAATACACTTACCTCTACTGCATTGTAATAGAAAAACCACTCTACTTGGAGTAAGTAACCTCAGCTGAAGTCTCAACTCAGACTCTATGACAGAGCAGGTAAAAGGTAGATCCTGCACAAAGTGGGTAGCTGTGTCCAGTGTCTGGGCTTCAGTTGTACAGGTGGACCCAGTTTCCAGGGCCTGATTCGAGAGACTAATGTATGCATCAGAATGTTAATTTACCAGTCATAATGGAGGAAAACATCTTCCCAGGGAATAGAAAACACATCTGGGCTTATTATTCATGGCATCGCTCATCTAAGTACTTAATTAATTATCAACTACCAACTAGTGAATACTGAATCAGAAAAATTAGTTGAATGATCCTGAGGAAAAGGATGAATTCTCTCCATCTCATAAGCATGTACCATCAGAATCAGGTTCTTTCTCTCTTGGTCAGTGCTAAGTAAATGCTAATCAATTCTTGCTTAATTCCTCCCTCCCCACACCCCATGTTTCATAATCTTACTTTGCATATCCAATTAGATTAGTTTTCTATTATAGTCTTGAAATCACCATCAACATCATGACTGGACTTTAACATTTACAGAAAACCCTTTAAGTAAAAATAACCAATAGCTAGCTATTTATTATGTGTTAGGTATCATATACACATTATCTTATTTAATCCTCACACAACTTTCTGAGGTACTATTATTGTCTTTATTTTAGAAATTGGGCAACTGGGGTAAGTTAAGTAACTTGCGTTAGGTGATTCAGCTGGTAATCGGGGTCAAGGGAAGCTAGTAAGACCTTAAAACCAATAACCTGAATAATTGTGCTAGATGTTCCCAATGTCTCAGGTTCACTTTTCATATATATTTTTATTGATTTCAGAGAGGAAGGGAGAAAGAGAAACATCAATGAAAGAGAATCATTGATTGGCTGCCTCCTGCACGCCCCCTACTGGGTATCGAGCCCATAGCCCAGGCATGTGCCCCTGACCAGATTTGAACCTGGGACCCTTCAGTCAGCAGGCTGATGCTCTATTCATTGAGCCAAACCAGCTAGGGCTCAGGTTCACTTTTCTTATTTGCATCTATCCCACAGAGTTGTGAGATTCAAGTCAGATAAAATATGCAGCAGGGTTTTATAACCTAGAGAAGCACACTGCAAAGTGACATATACTATTTTAAAATTTACAAGTAAAATATAGAAATTTTACAATTTGTAATAATGAAAAACATAGCATGAATACAGAATGTACACATTTCACAGTCACAGTTTTAAATTTAGATACTTAAAACTTTTTATTGAAATATATTATGTGCTATAACGTTCACAAAGCTTAGGTGTGCAGCTTGATTAATTTTTAGTGAAGTAAAAACGGGGGGGAAAAAAAGTAACCACCACCCAGATAAAAATATAAAACATTTACCGGTATCTCAGAAGCTTCCCTCTGGCAAATGGTATATGCTTTTGCGTTAAAGACCTGGAAAATTGACACTTTCTTCTTGCGTGATTTTAGCAAGTTATGTAACTTCTTTGGGTCTCAGTTGAGTCATATGTAAAGTGAGAATAACAGTACATACCTTGTAAAATTGTTCAATTAAAGGTCATATAGTGTAAACCGTCCACTACTATGCCTGAATAAAGCTGGTCTGCAATAAATGGTAATTATTTTCAGGCAAATGCAATAGGCGGTCGCCAGCTCCAACTTCCTGCCTCTCTGTCACTCACTTTTTGAAAGTTGCTCTTGCTCGAATTCCTTTACTCCCGCTTTCTCGCCCGCCTACTGCCGTAAATTGCCTTTCAAAGGTGTCGTAAAATGCTTCCCCCCCGCCCTCCATGTGGCGAAAACTCAATCACACTTGACGGCACAAGGTGGCTCAGCCGCAAGATGGCGGCGCTGGCGGAGGAGCAGACGGAGGTGGCGGTCAAGTTAGAGGCTGAGGGACCGCCGACGCTGCTACCTCCTCAGGCGGGGGACGGCGCTGGGGAGGGTAGCGGCGGCACCACCAATAACGGTCCCAATGGTGGCGGCGGGAACGCTGCGGCGGCGTCGTCAGCCGGCGGGGATGGTGGGACCCCCAAACCTTCGGTGGCTGTCTCTGCCGTTGCCCCGGCGGGGGCGGCCCCGGTGCCCGCCGCCGCTCCGGAGGCCGGCGCTCCCCACGACCGACAGACTCTGCTGGCCGTGCTGCAGTTTCTGCGGCAGAGCAACCTTCGCGAGGCCGAAGAGGCGCTGCGCCGCGAGGCCCGGCTGCTGGAGGAGGCAGCGGCGGGCTCCGGCGCGCCGGGAGAGGCGGACGGCGCGGGCGCCGAGGCGGCCAGCGCGCTTCTCAGCCGGGTCGCCACCTCGGCTCCCGGCCCTGCAGCCCCCGACCCTCCGGGCACCGGCGCTTCGGGCGCTGCCGCCGTCTCGGGCTCAGCGACCTGTCCTGCGGCTCCGGGGAAAGGTGAGCCGCCGGGTCCCGGGGACGCCGCGCCGGCACGGAGGGGAGCTAGCCGGGAACGCCGGGGATGGCGGGCCTGCACCTCTGCGGGCTTGTTTTGAATTTCCTGGGCCCGCCTCTAGGGCCGCACGCCCGCCCCTTTCTCCAGCGCGCCGGCTGCGCAGTCAAACCCTCTCGGCGGAGCTGTCAGTTCCACCCGGAGGCTGCGGGCTGCGGAGCGGAGGGGCGCACGGGGAAGGTGGGCGCGGGAGCGGGGACCGTCAGGTTTTTGGTCCCTTTCCTCTTATGTGGGCTCGAGCCCTGGGCAGGTCTGCATAAACACTGACAGTATTTGTACAGTTCTATTCCAGCATGCGTTAGGTACCATACATATTTAGGTTCTGTATCTTCATTCTCAGTTCCACGGTAAAGGTGTGCATTTATCTCCGCTTTAGAGATGAGCAAACAGAAAAGCCGAGGGACATGCTCCGGACTACACAGTCAGGGAGCGATGGAACACAGTGTAGCCAGTGGGTTTTTTTTTTTTCTTTCTTTCTTCAAAATATAGGTTAACTACCAAGAGTTTTAAGTCTTTTGGGGAATGCAGATTCAGACTTAGTGGATCTGGGAAGCTGCAGTTTTCGAATGAATGCTTCCAGGGGGTATTGATGTATGGGGAAAGTTTGAGAACCATTCGTTTAGGAACAGGCGTCGGACAGACTGGGTTCAGATGGTGCCTCTGCTGCTTTACTTGTGTGATGCGGATACAGTTATTCTTCCTAAGGTTGAGTGTCCCCCTCTGTTAAGTGGGTTATTGTGAGGCTCAGCTATAAGGTATGTGAAATGACTGGCATTGAAAAGTTTATGCCTCGGTATCCATGCCTGGCACCCGAGGGCCCCCTTCCTTTTCCCAGCAACTGCTTTTACAGAGTTCATGCAGTAAACCTCACACGCAGTATAAGTTCTCAGAAGTGATCCGGAGCCCATAATAAATGTTTGTTGAATTAAATTATCCACTGCGGAGCTTCTAGCCAGATCAATCTCTATTTGTGAGACCTAATCTTTGCAGCATTGCCGGAAGTGAAGTATGAACACATAGCATTGTGATCCATAAATGGAAATGTGCAAAAGTATGAATGAGAGGAATTTTTTCAGAATGCTGAATTTTGTGAATGAACTATCTGATGGGTGAATTATGTTGTTGGTCATTTTGTTACAATCTCTCATCTCTTCAGAAACTTGACCTATATTTTAGGTCACAACTCGGAAACCAACCAGTATGGAGGAAAAGAAAAGGCCATCAGTGTAACCAAAAGGATTTATATCATTTGTGCAGTAAACAGCATAACAGTACTTTAATTGCAACTTAAAAATTTCCAACAAACTCTGATTCAATCATTACTTGGTACTGCTATATTATAAATAAATTAGAGGCTGGTGCACAAATTCGTGCATGGGTGGGGTCAGGCCACCCGCCCCAATGGAGGCCGATTGGGGTGGGCCAGTGAGGGGGTGCGGGAAGGGGATGAGGAGGTTGGCCTGAGGGCCCCACCCCTGATTGGGGTTGGGGGGCTGATGGGGGCGGGCTGGCCAGGGGGAGGGGCCACAGGAGGTTGGGAGGGGCCAATCAGGGCCTCCGGGCTTGTTGGCCCCTGCAGTGCGCATCATAGTGACCGGTTGTTCCGGTAGTTCTATCATTCAGGTCACTTAGCTGCATGATATATTTTCATATTTTACATATATAGATACTCATGTTTTCTGCCTTGAAATGGTGGTTCTGGAAATTGTTTTAGGTATATCTTTTGGAAATGTAAATAAGGCATGTCCTTCCCACCCTTAAAATGCTTACAGGAATGAGAGGTGTATATGTACATATGAAGCTAACACAGGATAGGATGTTACAAAGAAAGTTACACAGTACTGAAAATTTTGTTTTGGTACACTCTTTTAGGACCACAGCCACGCCTTTCCCTTTCCCCTCTTCTTCCCCACAGGCGTGCATCTCCTAAATTCTCCTAAGGGTCCTCATGAGACTTGCAACCAGGGGAGCAATGGGCAGTGGCAGCTCATGCAGGGCTAACCCCCTGAACCTGCCACCTTTTCTCTCACTCTTCAGTAAGCCAAAGCAGCCTGGCCTAGGCTCTCTCCTGTTGCTTCTTCTGTCGTAAGCCCTTCCTTCATTGTCCCCAGCTTTAATAAATGTAGTCTCAAAAAAGAAAGAAAGAAAGAAAGAAAAAAAATTCTGTTTTAAGATATGAACAAGCTGAAGGATTTTTGGATGGGTGACTGAAACAGTAAAAATCCCATTAAAACAGTGGTTCTCAACCTTCTGGCCCTTTAAATACAGTTCCTCATGTTGTGACCCAACCATAAAATTATTTTCGTTGTTACTTCATAACTGTAATTTTGCTACTGTTATGAATCGTAATGTAAATATCTGATATGCACGATGGTCTTAGGCGACTCCTGTGAAAGGGTCGTTCGACCGCCAAAGGGGTCGCGACCCACAGGTTGAGAACCGCTGCATTAAAAGATTATGTGATTGTGTTGGGGGAAAGAGTTTGAGAGGAGAGTGAGACAAACATTAGTCACCTCTGGACCTTAGCCAAATAGTCCTAGTCATTTGGTATATATTAGGTTATTTTCTTGAAAGCTGTTTTTTGTTTTTTTTAAACAGTTGGAAGTGTAGCTGTGGAAGACCAGCCAGATGTCAGTGCTGTGCTGTCAGCTTACAACCAGCAAGGAGACCCCACAATGTATGAAGAATACTACAGTGGACTGAAACACTTCATTGAATGTTCCTTGGACTGCCATCGGGCAGAGCTATCCCAACTCTTTTATCCTCTGTTTGTACACATGTACTTGGAACTAGTCTACAATCAACATGAGAATGAAGCAAAATCATTCTTTGAGAAGTATGTGAATTTTAATATATATTATATATATACACCGTGTGTGTGTGTGTATATATATATAATATATACTCACCTTTGATTACATACTGGTAAATGTTAGATTGCAACTCAAAAAGTACTTTATGAAGGAGAGGTACCTAGTGCTATGACAGCCTAAAATAGGGGGGTTTGATCTAGTTAGGAAAGTCATGGAAGGCTCCCAGAGGAAGTGATGCTCCCAGAGGTAAGATCTGAAGGTTTGATAGGAGTTAACTAGATGAAGAGGGAAAAACATGTGTGAAAGCTAAGCTCTGCGGCAGTAGATATCATGGTAGATGAAAGAAGGGCAGTGTGGCTAAAGAGGAGTATGGAGTGGTGAGTGGTACAACATGAGACTGGACAGTTGGTTACCGGCTGGAATAGGCAGGTTCTTGGGTCAGGTTGAAGATCTTTGTTTATTCTAAGAGCAGTAGGGGAGTATTGTATAGAAGTAGATCTGGCTGAAATTCACTGAAAACTTGAACATACTGGCAGAAATAAAATACCCCAAGAGAACAGGAAGCTATGTTAGGATTAAATTAGACTGAGAGTGACTGAAAACCCAAACAAAATAGAGGCTTAAATATGATAAAAGCTTATTTCTTTCTCTCATGAAGTTAGGCAGTCTAGGGCTGGTATGGAGTCCTTGATTAGCAAGGATCTGGGCATTCTCAATCTTGTTGCTCTACCACCCCTGTCATGCAGCTTCCACCTGTGGCACAGGATGGTTCTAAGCAATCGCACTTCTTCATTTTTTTATGTCATTAGTTCAACGGTCACTAATCTACAAGAGAGGTAGCAAATGTGCTTGTTCTTTACCTAGGTGTCACTATGCTCAGTCAACATGTGTTCCATTCAGGTGTTCTAGTGTGGAGGGAGAAAGAAAAATGGATATTTGGAGACAGTGAGGCATCTCTGCTAAAGAAGTTATTGAAGGATCATGTCATTATTAGATTTGCATTTTGAAAGGACCTATATGCATTGGGTAAAACAGATGGTGGGGGTACAGAGTGTCTATAGATTGACTAGTTTTGGAGGATATTGTAGTGTTCTCAACTGGGAAAATGTGTGGAGGTGTTTCGGGTGGTCATAGTGACTAGGGGGGAGGGGCAGGTGACTTAGGGATACCAAATGTTCTAATATGTGCGGGTAGTCCCACTTAGCAGAGAATTGTTTTGTCCCAAGTGCCAGGAGTATACTTGTTGAGAAACACTGGACTAGGGTGTAGTAGTATTGGTGAAAGGGGGTGGATATATTGGTAAGGCACTTGGTGATGGATTGGATATGGAGGTGAAGGAGATGAAGATATTATTGATAACCCCTAGGTTTCTGGCTCCCCTAGCTGGATAGGTTATGAACAGTGACTGATACAACCACTAAAAGGGGTGCCCTTCACTGAGATAGAGAATACCCTGGAAGGGTTTGTCAGGTTGTGGAAAAGTCTTGAGTCTTTGACTTTTTAAGGGATGTCAAGTTAATAGGTGGATGATATATAAGCCTTTAGAGCTTAGAGGAGAGGTAGGGACTAGAACCATAAATTGGAATTTGTGTAATATTGATGGATATGGATGAGAATGTCTGGGAGGAGTATGAAATAAGTCAGAGGGCTAGGTCCAAGCCTTGAGGATCTCTGACATTGGGAGTAGAAGAAATATAAAAGAAGTAGAAGAGATGGCCAAGTAGAAGAGATAAAAGGAGAGGCCAGAGAAGTAGGAAGAAAACCAGGAGAGTGTTGAGTTATAGAAGACAAAGAAAAGAAGTATTTAAGAAAGGAGGCAGTGATATGAGAATCCTGCAGCTTGACTGAAATCTTCTAAAGGTTTTCATTTAGAAAAAGAAAAAAAAAAGGAGGCAATACTCAAAAGTTTGAATGAGAGCTCTTTAGTACAAGCAATAGACCTACAAGCCAGGACTTGTTAGATAACACAGGTAGTGGTAATAGAGAAATAATAAAACTCGGGACTCTTGGCTTCTACGCCATTATATTGATTCATTATTCCACGGTGCTAGTAGAAGACATAAAGCAAATGTTCGTAGTTCAGTTTTTTTGGGAAAAACAATTAAGCAAGGCTGATGGTGATAGGACTCCTGCCCTAAGCTCATTTTTCTTATAGTATTGTCATCAATAAACCTCTTCCTTTCTCATGGTATAGCAATCTCACATAGGAAGCTGGAATATCCTAGGGTACTCCCTGTCTCCTTGTTACAATCTCAGCCCTTCCCTGGTTCCAATGCTCTGATGAGGTTATGAACAGTGACTGATACAACCACTAAAAGGCTGAGATTTTTATTTTCATTTAAATTTTAGAACCCTTAGTTCATGTCTTGATGAGTCATAATAGGGTAACACAGGTAACAGTTTAGGAATCTTTTGAATATGTGTCTATCTCAGCTAGGGTCATGATATCTTATGTTCATTGTTTTCTAAATGTTTTTGCATTGCTTGCTGCTTAGTGAATGCCAAATATATGTTCTTTAATTTTACTTTATTAGGAAAACAAAGATTTGTATAAACAAAAATACATTTAAATTTACTAATTGTTACCAAAGCTATAAGCTTTATTTAATTGCTTTGGTAATGGGGAGTAAATGGAAGTGCTCATTCTTTGACATCAAGTTTGTTCTATAGTCATATTATTAAAGTACTGATGTTTAACAAATATGTCTGGTATTAAGAATATAAGAAATCATTAAAAATGGAGGGTTTTATGAGAAAACCATTCATTGATTATTGTTGAAAGGCTGGGTGATACGTTCATTGAATTCATTATACTAATTTCTACTTCTGTATATGTTTGAAATTTTTCATAAAGAAATTTTTTAAAGTGGGTTTTTAAGAGAACATAAAATTTAGTAAAGCAAAGATTCTAACATTTTTAAATGTCTGCCAATGGTGGCATTCAGAAGAGACTTATCTACCAATGGTGGCTATCTTAACGTTCATTCACTTGTTATTTATTTCAAATTCTCTTAAAATGTTTATGGTATGATACATTTCATTAGAGAGTTAAATTAGTAATTTTTAGGATGAATTCAGAAACTGAAATGTAATTTTGTAGTAAGTCACTTCTGATCCTACAGCTTAGTCCAGGATTATTCAGACACGTTGAGTATATTCTGGTATGTTTATAAATATATGGGGGAGAGGCAGATCCCTTAATGATTACATTGAAAAATGACTTTTTAAAATCACTGAAACAGGTTCCATGGAGATCAGGAATGTTATTACCAAGATGACCTACGAGTATTATCTAGTCTTACCAAAAAGGAACACATGAAAGGGAATGAGACCATGTTGGATTTTCGAACAAGTAAATTTGTTCTGCGTATTTCCCGTGACTCGTACCAACTCTTGAAGAGGCATCTTCAGGAGAAACAGAACAATCAGATATGGAACATAGTTCAGGAGCACCTCTACATTGACATCTTTGATGGGATGCCGCGTAGTAAGCAACAGATAGATGCGATGGTGGGAAGTTTGGCAGGAGAGGCTAAACGAGAGGCAAACAAATCAAAGGTATGGGAATAAACCTAAGAACTATATAATACAGATTATGAAAAATTGTAGCATTTCCATCTACACATTTTTCTTACAGCTAGTTTGGGATTTATTTTACACTATTACTAAGTTTTGTGAGAATTGGGGAATGGTTGCATTTAACAGAACCCTGACTGTAGAGGCTGAAACAATTAAGGGTTTTTCTCACATAAAATATTACAGAGGAAAGCCCTCCTGGGCTGGCATGAGGGCTCCACGCACCATTAAGGACCCTGGCTCCTAGTTTCTGCTTCACCATCTGTAAAATGTAACTCTCTTCTTTGTGCTCACAGATGGCTATTGGAGCTCCAGCCTTGCAGCTGCATTCCAGGAAGGCGGCGGGAGGGGCATGGGGGCAAAAGGCATATCCCTGCTGAATCTCTCCCTTTTTTTTTTTTTTTTTTTTTTTAAATCAGGAAATAGTATTTTTTTCTAAAACTCTACCCTGCATATTTGTGTGCATATTTGTTGGCCAGGATGACATTATATGGCCATTCCTAGCTGCATGGGAGCCCAGGAACAGAAATTATTTAACTGATCATATTGCTGCTCCAACAAATCGGGGTTCTGTTAGTAAGGAAGAAGTTCGGGAAATTGGCTATTGGGTTGATAAGTACAGAATCTGCTTCAGAGTATAAAGTACTATATTTGTAGTTGTGATTCATCCTGTCAAGATATGAAAAGGATGTATTAATGAACAAAAAAATAATTTAAAAAATGTTGGCTCTTTTGATTTGTAGGTATTTTTTGGTTTATTAAAAGAGCCAGAAATTGAAGTGCCTTTGGATGATGAGGATGAAGAAGGAGAAAATGAAGAAGGAAAACCTAAAAAGAAGAAGCCTAAAAAAGATAGTATTGGATCCAAAAGCAAAAAACAGGATCCCAATGCTCCACCTCAAAACAGGTGAGGAAAAAACCTCAGGAACATGTGTGAAAGTATAAGTTGATATGCTTTACAGGGTTCTAGTTTCTTAATAGAGTAATTTTCAGTGTGTTTTTCTTTCATAGAATCCCTCTTCCTGAGTTGAAAGATTCAGATAAGTTGGATAAGATAATGAATATGAAAGAAACCACCAAACGCGTGCGCCTTGGGCCAGATTGTTTACCTTCCATTTGTTTCTATACATTCCTCAATGCTTACCAGGTTGGTAAAATAATAGGGCAATTTCTTCCTGGAAAATCATGTAAAAATGGTAATATACTATTAAAAGAAATGTGTTAATTAAAATGGAGTTTTATTATTTAAATTCTTGATATAAATACAGTTTAAAGACACCTGTTAAGAAAGGAGAGTTGGACACTGCTAGGAATAGATAGAAGGCAATGTTTAAAAGAACTTAAGCAACTTGTAGATACGAGAATCCTGCATACATGTGCCCCTGGTTTCACTGATCAGAATTCTTCTGCTAGCCTTTCAGGAAGAGGGAACTAGTTCATCTCTATTGAATTTGATTTAAGTACTTATATAAACTTAGTGTTTTTTAAGAATTTCACATGTCTCTATAGAGATTCTTTAAAATAGGCTGCTGAGGATATATTTAGTAAAGTGCAAAAATGATTAACATTTGCTTCATATCATACACCAAATTTGGAGGGCAAAAAGGGGTAAATGATGGCATGTTTTAAAACAGCGGTTCTCAACCTGTGGGTCGCCAGCCTGTGGGTTGCGACCCCTTTGGGGGTCGAACGACCCTTTCACAGGGGTCGCCTAAGACCATCGGAAAACACATAATTACATATTGTTTTTGTGATTAATCACTATGCTTTAATTATGTTTAATTTGTAACAATGAAAATACATCCTGCATATCAGATATTTACATTACGATTCATAACAGTAGCAAAATTAGTTATGAAGTAGCAACGAAAATAATTTTATGGTTGGGGGTCACCACAACGTGAGGAACTGTATTAAAGGGTCATGGCATTAGGAAGGCTGAGAACCACTGTTCTAAAAGTAAGTGATTTCAGACTGTTGGTTTCATAGGAGAATGAAATCTCAAATGATCTTTTATATGAGAAAAATAGCTATCATTATTAAAGATTTTAAAATTGATTTTTAGGGAGAGAGAGAAACATCAATGTGAGAATGAAACATTGACTGGTGCCTTCTGCACGCCCCTTACTGGGGATTAAGCCCGAAACCTGGGCAGAAGCCTGACCAGCAATCAAAATAGCAACCTTTCAGTGTACAGGATGATGCACAACCAACTGCCACACTGGCCAGGGCAGTAGTTATTACTATTTATTCTCTAAGGTGTGATTGTAATTTTCGCCTCCCTAAAACAGTATTGTTTAGTATAAAGCCTTTTTTTTCCCTTGGCAGGGCCTTACTGCAGTGGATGTCACTGATGATTCTAGTTTGATTGCTGGAGGTTTTGCAGATTCAACTGTCAGAGTGTGGTCTGTGACTCCCAAAAAGCTTCGTAGTGTCAAACAAGCAGCAGGTAACTGAGATGAACCTGTCAGGCTGTGAACTCTTAGTTAGTTTACACCAGTCTTGATTCCCATGGAATATATACCAGAGATTGTGATCTTAGCTGACTTTCACTTGATTTTACATTAACTCAAAATGCTAACATTTCCCAATAGTGATAAGTGCATTGGAGTGGCAATCAGGAGACTGGAGTACTAGACTGGTGTAATTCTCTGGGCCTCAGTTTTTTCCTTTGTAGAATGAGGGGAATATGCTAGAAAACTTAAGGTTAAAAATCTGACATTTTATGATTATTTGTGAATTTTTTTAAAAAAAATCAGGACTTCATTTTAAAGAGTTCCTTGCTATCCTATTAAACAAGGTAATATGTTTTAAATAATTTTTCCATAGCTTTCATATTTGTGAAACATTGTGATATAGTGGATAACTTGAGTTTCAGTCCTAGATCCAACATTGAATAGCTATGTGCACTCTGGCAAATTATTAACTCTTCTGAACTTCAGTTTCCTCTGCTATATACTGGAATAGTATCACCTAATTTAAAGGCATTAGCACAGTGGGTGGTATGCCAGAAGAACTGTTCAGATGTTCTTCTGAACTGTAAAGTGATTTCCTTAAAATGTTTTAATGAATGTACTTTTAAAAATCAGTATTTCTGGACCATTTTAGATCTTAGCCTCATAGACAAAGAATCAGATGATGTCTTAGAAAGAATCATGGATGAGAAAACAGCAAGCGAATTAAAGATTTTGTATGGTCACAGTGGGCCTGTCTATGGAGCCAGCTTCAGTCCAGATAGGTAAAGTATAAACAGTAAAAATTAAGTACT
This sequence comes from Myotis yumanensis, assembly GCF_028538775.1. Classification (NCBI taxonomy): domain Eukaryota; kingdom Metazoa; phylum Chordata; class Mammalia; order Chiroptera; family Vespertilionidae; genus Myotis; species Myotis yumanensis. Next base: position 16,592,090 of record NW_027223764.1, on the reverse strand, counting down.
GCTGTATTGTATTGAAATTATATAAAAGTTTACTGGAAACATACAAATATTAGGAAATTTTCTGTTAGAAAAATCGTATGGTTGCCTGTCAATCATTATCCTTTAGATCTTGCCATTTGCTAATTCATCTTGGCTGTAAAAGATAGCAACTTAATGTATACCCAAATTTATAGACTTCAGGGTTTGCTGGTTTTATTAGTTTTAGTTTAGTATAACCCTTAATTTGAATTGCTTCTTTGGGTTCCTACTTTGGGTTTGTGGCTAATGCTGTCTTCCATCATCTCTATAAGATTCTTGAGATTAAAGGCTTATTAGCTATTAATTGAAGATTTATATCTTTGTACAATCAAAAGGACTAAGAGAATACTGAAAAGGAAATTTGTAACCCACAAATAGGTATTTGCTTATTTCTCATGATCTGACATTCCATAAAAATGGAAGGGTATGTTGTATTCATACCATCTGCATCTTACTTGGATAGATATTAGCTTTTAATCCATCAAGATTTTCATCTTTATGAGCCTTTGAGAATGAGGTTTTTGTTGTTTGATAGGGTTTAGCAGGATGATACATTTTTACTTGAGGGATACATTTTTACTTGAGAGAAACTTTTGATTTCTGCCAAAACCATAATACTTGGAATAGTTAAGCTTTTGTTATTTATCCCTAAAAAAGGTAGATGATTACTCACGTGCCTAGAGTTTTTGTATTTGCCTTTGTGTGTGTCAAAAAGATAATTCTTTTAAATTCTTTTAAAACTCACACAGGACAGGAAAATAGCATTTTCATTTTAAAATCAAAAACTGAGTTTTTTAAAAAAAATAAATTTCATTCCGTAGGTGCTCAGTTGTGGAATATCACGGCTAACATCAGTTTGTTTATTACTTATACCTACTGTGAATACCATGTATAAATTAGAAATAAGATGTAGCATGTCAGCATATTTAATACTAGAGGCCCGGTACACGAAATTTGTGCATGGGTAGGGTCCCTATGGCTGGCTGATGATCAGGGCTAATCAGGGCCTTCTGGCTACTGGCTGGGGCCTCCCTTCCCAGGCTGCCGGCCGGGGCCTTTCTTTGTTACGCACCGCCTCCCCTGGGGGTCAGCACATATCATAGCGAGTAAGAGAACTCCTGGTCAAACTCCTACGGGGACACTTTGCATATTAGCCTTTTATATATAGATATTAAAATGTACAGAGACTGGACAGGTAACTAAGTTATTCTGGGAATCAAATATATTCTCTTCTCTCAGGAACTATCTGCTTTCCTCTTCAGAGGATGGAACTGTTAGATTGTGGAGTCTTCAAACATTTACTTGCTTGGTGGGATATAAAGGACACAACTATCCAGTTTGGGACACACAGTTTTCTCCATATGGATATTATTTTGTATCTGGGGGCCATGACCGAGTAGCTCGGTAAGTACATTACGGTTTTATAACTGGGTTTATTCAAGAACAGAATGGTTTCTTGTTGGGAATTACAAACTCCAGCCAAACTCATTTTCACTTTTATTATTCCGGATCAACTTTTTGAGAATGTCAGCATTTATAGCTCCTTATTTGAAAATGAATTTGGGAATAGTATTACTATTCTATAATTATATCTATATGAAGAGTTTTAAGTTGTTTTTCTTCCTCAAGTTAGCTTATTAACACACCTTCCCTGCCTATCATCAGCTGTTTACAACTTTTCTTTAGGTAGTTTTTAAAATGTATTTTTCACTTTCTCTTTTTTAAAATTAGCTGTTTAACCTTGTCTTTCACTACTACTGTAGCACCTGTTTCCCCGTCATCTCCTTAAAAGTTCAGGATGAAGTAGATCAGGTTAGAAACTATGTGGTGGCTAAAACTTTCCTAGGGGTTAGACTAGGAGTTGGATGGGATAGAAGGGTGGAGGGGGAGCAGGAAGAGGAGAGAACTCAATTATAAAATTATAAAATGTTTGTACCAGATCAACTTCGTTTTTCTTAAGAATGCTATTTAGTCTCAATCATTCTGTCTTTCCTTCAGGTGAGAGGGACTCATTTGGAACTAACATTTCACATGGGTATTTACTTTGGATAATTGTGGCATTTCGTAGTTAACTGATATCATCTTTTGCTTTTAATAAATTTTTAAAAAGGCTCTGGGCCACAGACCACTATCAGCCTTTAAGGATATTTGCTGGCCATCTTGCTGATGTAAATTGTACCAGATTCCATCCAAATTCTAATTATGTTGCTACGGGCTCTGCAGACAGAACTGTGCGGCTCTGGGATGTCTTGAATGGGAACTGTGTAAGGATCTTCACTGGACACAAGGTATTTTTACGTACACCTTCATTATTCCAGCACACAAGGCTGCTTTTGAGAAAAATATTTTAAAAACAAACCAATGATACATATATTCTAAAGATACTATTTATACCACTACACTAAAAATTCTAACTTGGTCTTATTTCCTTAAATATTTTTAGCCCTACTGTTGATTCTTTCCATGAACTTCTTTTCTAGGGACCAATTCATTCCTTGACATTTTCTCCCAATGGGAGATTCCTGGCTACAGGAGCAACAGATGGCAGAGTACTCCTTTGGGATATTGGACATGGTTTGATGGTTGGAGAATTAAAAGGCCACACCGATACAGTCTGTTCACTTAGGTTTAGTAGAGATGGTGAAATTTTGGCATCAGGTAAATAACTAGAAATGGCTTTGTGGTAAAGGGTAAATGGTGTGTTAACAGGAAACAATGAGTGTTGACAATTGCAAAATTAAGTCCTGCTGTTTTAGGCTTTGCTTCTCCTTAGCCATGATTCCACAGTATCGCTCTACATGTATGTTGATCTCTCACATTAAACTGCTTGAAATGCTCCTTTAGAAGGAATAGAGTTGTTAATCAGGTTTAGATTTTTCACCAGAAATATACAGTAAATACATAAAGTGTACTTGCCAAAATGTCAGAAGCTAAATGTGGTAGATGCTAAATGGTTTCCTTTGACTTTCCCTTAGGTTCAATGGATAATACAGTCCGGTTATGGGATGCTGTCAAAGCATTTGAAGATTTAGAGACTGATGACTTTACTACAGCCACTGGGCATATAAATTTACCTGAGAATTCACAGGAGTTACTGTTGGGAACATATATGACCAAATCAACACCAGTTGTACATCTCCATTTTACTCGAAGAAACTTAGTTCTAGCTGCAGGAGCTTATAGTCCGCAATAAACCGTCGGTATTAAAGACCTTTGGAAGCTACTGTTTGAAAAAGGGAGACTAAAAGCAAATACCTCAGTGATTAATTTAAGCTACAAAGAATGTTTTGTCTATATGGATCTGGAAGTATGCTGCTTGGAAAATCTGAACAGGAGAGTTCCACATTTCTATAGCAACTGCATTTAACTAATTTCTGTTAGTTGAATAAGAGGTATTATGTTTGTGGAGGGGACATTTATGGTGCTTTGGAATGTGTGGAAACTATGCATTTTCTGTTCAAACGCTATTTTAATTAATTTATTATGTTTAGAAAAACCCCCAATTGATTTCAACAATTCATCCTGCTTCAAGATTCAAATTGAGTAATATAATACCATCTTGAATTTTAGCTGAAGAATTCTATGAGCATGTTGTTTCTGCTGTAAAAATGTAGTTACTGTATGGCACTCAAGTATCATGTTAAATGATCTAACGTTTTTGCGTAGCTATGACTAGTGGAATGTATGTAACTGGGTAGGGTGAACTACAATTCATTTCTAGGATTTAGATGAAGTACAGCTACCCACTGACATCTGAATTTACACCTGTTAGATGCAGAGTGTACCCACTCTAGAAATCAGGTGAAGAAATTTAGCTTCCATGTTCTACTTCAGCTAAAATGGCTATACACAACCTTGTACACTTGAAGTCAGACAGACATTTCAGTTGCTTACCTCCAGTACCGAGCCTTGCTTTGGGAAACTAAAATTCAGACCAAGTCACTGCCAGTTTTTGCCTTTGTTGCATTTTGTACAGTTTTTGTATTTTTGATATCTTGTAAATAAAGACAACCAGCTTTTCCAGGTTCATAATTTATTGTACAAATTGAGTATCACATGATGAGTTGACATTAGCTTCTCCAGGCATGGGAAATTAACAGATGAGGTACAGTTTATAATCCTATAAACAAAGCAAAAATAGTTTAGACACAATCATGTTCAATTCTACTTTTAAGACATTCAGCAAATTATCAGTTTAGGACTATCCATGAACCAAAACCCCTTGAAACTGAATGCAAATTCACATCAAATTTTCAAAGGAGTCTAACTCCCAAAATTAAGGTTTATCTCAGCTTAATACAATGTAACCTAACACTCCACCTTTAACAAAAGAGCTGCCAACAATTCATTATGATCATAAAAATAGGCTACTGGCAAAGTCAAGTATATAAAGTAACATTTTAAACAGTAGAAAACAGGTATGTTATTTATTATGTATCTGTTATTTAATATCTGAGACAACTTCTCCATTTGTATAATGGGGCTACAACTACCCTCCCAGAGTTAGGAGGTACCTAATATGGAAAATTGAGCAAAATACTACATTTGCATTCTGGGATATTCAATCTCCTAAAGATTAGAAAAGCTCTTAAGAGCAGAGGGAATCGGTGGAAAGCTACATTGGATAAAGATCTGGATTTTGGGTTTTTTGCACATTTATTGCCAACACAAATATTTATTCACTCAAGCATAGGTAAAGGGGGTTGGGAGCAAATGAAGTCTATGGGGATTTAAGGAAAAGATAGAACTGCTTATATAAAAATTTGAAAGCAACCACATCAAAATTACAACTAAACTACCCAACAACCATCTGAAAACTAGCTAAATGAAAGTCTTACAAGTAAGGAATTAAGAGCAGTTCTTCTTTTTTTAATCCTCACTTGATATTTTTCCCACTGATTTTTAGAGAGAGTGGAAGGGAGGAGGAGAGAAAGAAACACCAGTGTGAGAAAGAGAGAAAGACATTGATTGGTTGCTTCCCCCATGCACCCCAATCAGGCCCCGGATGGAGCCTACAACCAAGGTACAAGCCCTTGACCAGAATCGAACCTGCCACCTTATATTCCACCAGCCAACGCTCTAACCATTGACCTAACAGGCTAGGCCAGGGGTGGGCAAACTTTTTGACTCGAGGGCCACAATGGGTTCTTAAACTGGACCGGAGGGCCGGAACAAAAGCATGGATGGAGTGTTTGTGTGAACTAATATAAATTCAAAGTAAACATCATTACATAAAAGGGTACGGTCTTTTTTTTTTTTTTTTTAGTTTTATTCATTTCAAACGGGCCGCAGGCCGTAGTTTGCCCACGGCTGGGCTAGGCCAAGCAGTTGCTCTTAAAGGGCCTGCACATGGACTTACTCTGACTCTCCCTCGGAACTCCAGTACTAGGACAGCACAGCTTGAAAGACCAGGGACATATGGGGAGGAAATGAATTGTCGGGATCAAGATGAGAGCTGGGAGGCAACTTTCTGTCAGACAAAAGTGCTGGCAGAGGCCATTGTTCCTTTTCTGAGCCCTCCCCCAACCAAGCCAGCAGACAGGGACCATATCTGAGTCTCCATCAACCTGGCTCACACTGTTCGCCTTGCCCTGATGATTCCTCAAGACCTGCCCTACCCAACTAGAAGGCCCACCAAAGCTGTTTCCAGGGTCTTTTCCTTGTGACTGGCATGTCTTGGCTCATGCTTCAGACTTTGCTAAAATATCTCAAATGAGCAGCATCTGGCCTCAGTGTGCCCTGTACCTCTCACTAAGTGGTCCCAAGCTGGCACTAGCAGTAGCCACCCTTGGTTTGCAGCTTGGTCTCACCTTGGCACCTCCAAGACCAACACAACCATTTGCAGATTGCTTTGCAACTCTTGCCAGGTGGCCCCAGGCAGAAAACAGGTGGCAGTCAGAACACAGGCAGTGGCTGATCTTGGCCTGCACTTCTCTGAAGACCCCAGACTCAGCACATCCAATGGGCAGCTTTAGACCATGATGAAGCACCACCCAAACACTTTCACAAGCAACACACTCAAGAGGCAGACTCAGCCCTACTTGTTTTGGCTCAGTGGATAGAGCATCGGTCTGTGGACTGAAGGGTCCCAGGTTCAATTCCAGTCAAGGGCACATGCCCAGGTTGTGGGCTCAATACCCAATAGGGAGCATGCAGAAGGCAGCTGATCAATGATTCTCTCTCGCCACTGATGTTTCTATCTCTCTCCCTCTCCCTCTCGGAAGTCAATAAAAATATATTAAAAATAAATAAATAAATAAATAAATAAATAAAAGAGGCAGACTCAGTGGGAACTAGAGCCCCACTGAAGTAAGTCCTGCTCTGTGGGGCGGGTCCCAGCATAGCTAATTCTCCATGGTGGTTGGTAGTTGCAGCGAGTCCTTGCAGACTATTGGGCTGCAGGGTAAGTCCCTCCCATTGATGTGCCAACAGCAATGAAGGCTCAACTGCAACAGGAAGGTGTACATAGCCCACATGGGAGTGCACCTGGAGTGCCCAGCTTGGGTGATTGGGGAAGCTGTGCCACTGGATTCTGCAGAACACCTGGTACATAAGGCCTCTCTATGAAGCAGCTCTACCTAATTCATAGAAACAAATACAAAGAAGCTACCAATATCAGAAGACAAAAAAATGTGTTCCAAATGAAAGAACAGAACAAAACTCCAGAAAATAACTAAACAAAATGGAGACAAGCAATCTATTAGATGTAGAGTTCAAAATACTGGTTATAACAACGTTCAATGAACTTAGAACTTCAACAGCATAAAAAAGGGCATGGAAACCATTAAAAAGAACCAGTCAGGCCCTCGCTGGTTTGGCTCAGTGGTTGAGCATTGACTTATGAACCAGGAGGTCATGGTTCGATTCCTAGTCAGGGCACATGTTGTGAGCTTGATCCCCAGTGTGGGGCAGGCAGGAGGCAGCTGATCAATGATTCTCTCTCATCATTGATGTTTCTATCTCTCCCTTCCTCTCTGAAGTCAATAAAAAATATATTAAAAAAAAAGTACCAGTTAGAAATGAAGGATAAATGAACTGAAATGAGTAATTTACAGGTAGTTACAATAGAGAAGATGAAGCCAAGAAATAAATCAGTGATTTGAAATAGAAGAAAGCAAAAAACATGCAATCAGAACAGCAAAAATAAAGTAGAATCCAAAAAAATGACATTATAAGGAGCCTCTGGGACAACTTCAAGTGTACCAACATTCACATCATGGGGGTGCCACAGGAAGAAAGAGAACAAGAGAGATTGAAAACCTATTTGAAAAAATAATGACAGAAAAATTCCCTAACCTGGTAAAGGAAACACATATACAAGTCCAGGAAGTGCACAGTCCCAAACAAGATGAACCCAAAGAGGCCCACACCAAGACATACCAAGACACATCATAATTAAAATACAAAAGGTTAAAGACAAAGAGAGAATCTTAAAAGTAGCAAGAGCAAAGTAGTTACCTACAAGGGAGCTCAGCTGATTTCTCAACAGAAACTTTGCAGGTCAGAAGGGATTGGCAAGAAATATTCAGCCCTAGCCAGTTTGGCTAAGTGGATAGAGCGTCAGCCTGTAGACCAAAGGGTCCCAGGTTTGATCCTGGTCAAGGGCACATACTTTGGTTGCAGGCTCCTCAGGCCCTGGCCCTGGCCCTGGTCAGAGGCAACCAATCGATGTGTTTCTCTAACATCGATGTTTCTCTGTCTTTCCCCCTCTCTTCCACTCTCCCTAAAAATCAATGGAAAAATATCCTCGGGTGAGGATTAACAATAACAATAACAAAAAACAAACAAACAGAGAAATATTCAAATTGATGAAAAGCAAAGACCTACAACCAAGATTACTCTACCTAGCAAAGCTATCATTTAGAATTGAAGGACATATAAAGAGCTTTCCAGCAAGAAAAAGCTAAAGTTGTTCCTCACCACCAAACCAGAATCAGTATTACATAATATGTTAAAGAGTCCCCTGAAGAAATTTTAAAAAAGATAAAAAATATGAACAATAAAATGGCAATAAATACATATCAATGACTGAATCTAAAAAGCAAAGTAAAAAAATGGAACAGAAACAGACTCATAGATACGGAGAACATTTTGATGTTTGCCAGATGGGAGGGGGATGAAAAAGATGAAGGGATTAGAGGTACAAACTGGTTGTTACAGAATAGTCATGGGGATGCAAAGTACTGCATAGGGAGTATATTCTAATCACTATGTATAGTGTATGGATTCCTAGGATGATCACTTAGTGAGTTATATAATGTCCAATCCCTGGGGTGTATGCCTGAAACGAATACAATATTATATATGTCAATTTTAATTGAAAGATAAAAAATGACTTAAAGGACACCTTGAAACTAGCACACTGGCAAAAAACCAGATATATTTGCAACTGATTTAAAAAGTTGGTTAATAATTATTACATAGAGTTTATATGAGAGAAATAAGGTCTTCACAAAGACAAAAGTCCCAATTATTAAATGAGAAAAGCACATGAAAAAGAATGTTAATAAAAATATAAATGGTAAGCAAATACAAAAAAAATGTACAGCTTCATAAAAAGACAGATTATTTTTACTCAACAAATTAACAAAACCCCCAAACTGATATTATTCAGCTTTGGCTGGGGCAAGAGAGACAACCTCTTAAAAAGCAGGATGTCCCAGAACTCTTTGGGAAACAAACTTCAGCCTAAGAAACAATCACAGATATAGACTTCATATGTAATGTGATAACATTACATTATTAATTGTAATGTAATTTATATTAAAACAAAATCTAATAGGAGACACATTTCCTCTGTAAAATAAATCATATACCCACAGCACTTATGCATCAAATTATAGAGAACATACCTATTATAAGACATTTATAATCCTTACCCTACTTCAATCTGTAGTCATAGCCAATGGAAACCAAATAAAATATACAAAAAAGAGCTAAACCAAAATGGCAAATAAAATTGTCAGGGTAATGGGATATGAGTAATATTTTTCTCTTTATTTTTTTCTTGTATGTAATAAATCTTGCATCGTGACAATGATTTACTTTTATAGCCAGGGAAAAATACTGTAACATCAAAATGGCTAAGTTATAAACTTTTAAATGTCAACTCCTTACTTTTCATGTTGCTTTCACAGCTGGAGTTTTTTTGGACCTTAACTTGAAGTATAAAATCAGCAAAGCAATGCTTCCATATGTAGCCATTACACACTGAAAAAGAACGGAAGAAGTAAAGAGGATATACTGTCACACTTATATAATTCTAAAATATAACTGCTTAAAGGTATCTTTAATACTTACATTCATTCTACCTGTGAGAGTATAAGAGTTGAAATATTTTTTGATACCAGTGAACTGGAATTGGGCATCAGCTTCTGGACCTGCCATGATTTCAATCTTTAAAAAAAAAAAGAAAGAAGGCAACAATAAATTGGTTTGGAGGCAATTTTAAAAATACATTTTTTTTAGTTTAAAAATCGGAAGTCACTGCATATAAATATTGTAAATTTTTACGTATGTCTTGCCCAACATAGATTAGCAAAGATGGTGAAAAAAGCCTCGCTGATAAGAGAAACTTTTGGAAGGAGAACTTTACCTTGGTTGCTTTTACACAACACTCCAGAATGTATGTCAAATCATTGGGCATAGGAAAAGAATAGTCTCTAAGTTTACCTTCTGATGCAATATTGCTTGATGTTTTCAATTCTGGCTCTATCAATACCATGGTACAATGTAGTTGGAATTAATCAGTTTTAAAAAATTAATCTGTTTTAAGAAATCATTTACTAAATGGAGTTGATACATAGTAGCTGATAGTGGTAGGGAAGCTGGAATCCTTATTTCTTACACAATAGATAAAAGATTTAAATGTAAATAGTGAAAACCAAGCCTTGGCCAGGTGGCTGGTTAGTTGGAGCATCAGCATAGTCCTGTAAAACAAAGGTTGCGGGTTTGGTTCCAGGTTGGGATGCATAATGGAGGCAACCGATCAATGTTCGTTCGTTCTTTCTTTCTTTCTTTCTTTCTTTCTTTCTTTCTTTCTTTCTTTCTTCCTTTCTCTCTCATCTCTCTCTCTCTCTCTCTTTCTTTCTCTATCTCCCTTCCTCTCTCTAAAATCAATAAATATATCCTTGGGTGAGGATTATAAAACATGGGCAAATATTTTAGTCATGTTAGGTCAAGGAAATCAAAAGAACAACCCTAGCCAGTTTGGCTCAGTGGATAGAATGGTCGGCCTGCGGACTGAAAAGTCCCAGGTTCGATTCTGGTCAAGGGCACATGCCGGATTGCGGGCTCGATCCCCAATGATTCCCTCTCATCATTGATGTTTCTATCTCTCTCTCCCTCTCCCTTCCTCTCCGAAATCAATAAAAATATATTAAAAAAATAAAAAGAACAAAAGGGCAAAACATAAAAAGATAATCAGCCTCAAGATCAAAGAAATGTAAAATGAAGCCATATTTAGCAGACTAGCAAAGATAAAATTATGATAATAAGCAGTAGTAAGATTGTTGGAAAATAAACATTTTCTTTGTTACCTAGACTGTAAACTGGTACAACTTCCTAAAGTGCATTTTTGCATTATCTATTAAATTATAAAATTAGTATACCCTTTTATCTAGCTGGTTCATTTGTTCTCCAGGAATTTACCCTTCTAGAAATATTACTAAGTGGAAACATGCTACATGGATGAAGGATGGTGACAGAAATACTGTTTATGAAAGTAAACTGGAAAAACTAAAAGTCCACCTACAAGAAATTGATAAATGATGGTTTCCATTGGAGGAAATACAATGTGTGTAGATCTTTATTTATTTATGTACTGACATGCAAATATGTCCCCAGGTAAATTAAATAAAAAAAAAATCCTACTTCTGAATATTGTATTATAGAGCACATCAATGATTCTCAAAGTCTGATCTGTAGGCCAGCAGCATCAACCTCACTGGGAAACTTGTTAGAAATGCAAATTGTCAGGCCCTACACCTCAAGCCTATTGAATCAGAAATTCTGGGGCCCAGCAATTCATTTTAATAAGCCTTCTAGGTGTTTCTGATGTATGTTTAAGTTTGAAAAACACTACAGTATCAGGAAACAATAGAAAAATATATAGCAAACTTTTAGAGGAGTTGTATCTATAGCACCCATGTATTTTACAAATACATCTATTTCTCTTATAATAAAAATAGCAAAGGCACATCCAAAGGTCACCAGAACAATACTTGAAAATTCGTATGTATGACCACCTATCTACCACGACCGACGCCACGCCGAGTCGATTGGCAACATAGACGAGCCGGTCGAGGTCCGGTCGAGATTGGTAGGCAGTGGCAGTGATACGGCTGGCTCTTGATGAAATGGAAGAGGGAGACATCTGTGAGGAAGTCATTGCTATGGAAACTGGCATGCTTCTGTTTACCATTTAAAGGCCTTCAGAGGCATTCTTGTGCACAGAATTGGCAATGAAAAATTTGGACAAATGATCTTAATTTTGAATTGTTTCAAGAACGTTCTTGGAGCCCTAGCCCCTTCGGCTCAGTGGATAGAGTGTCAGCCCTCAAGACTGAAGAGTCCTGGGTTTGATTCCAGTCAAGGGCACGTACCTTGGTTGCAGGCTTGATCCCTGGCCCAGGTTGGGGCGCATGGGGGGGCAACCAATGGATGTCTCTCACATCAATGTTTCTGTCTCTCCCCCTCCCTTCCACTCTCTCTAAAAAAATCAAAGGAAAAATATCCCAAGGTGAGAATTAACAACAAAATAAAAAAAAATAAAAGAATGTTCTTGGAGCAATGAAGGACCCCTCCGTGGCCTTGGCTTGTGCAGCACAAGTAGGAACATCTCCATTAAAAGAAACCTTTATGGTGAAGCTTTTATATTAACTGTTTCATGTTACTAAACTTACTAAAGGCATACTCCCCCCCCCCCCATTCACCTTCATTTTTTTTTTTTGAAATCTTATACGTAGTATCAAGCAGGTTTCCAGGAGAAACCCTACCGAAAACAAGGACTTAACTTGGTCAAATTATTAACTGATAACCCCCACTACCTGTGCCTAACAAAAGATTTTAGGAGGATGTGGTCTGCAACTGAAACAATTTAAGGTGCTTTAAAATTCTCTCTACATAATATGGGACGAAGTCTGATGTCTGATGTTTGTGATCGTCCACATAGGACTAGTTCCGACTGGACAGCATGGTGCAGGGGCTGCAATTTAGTTTGGGTTTGAAAGGAAGACTCTCGAGAGGCTAAGATGGAGCAGAGAGTAGAAATGGGATGTTGCTGGTGAGATCAAGAACGAGAGCAGCCCTGACTGGTTTGGCTCAGTGGATAGAGCGTCAGCCTGCGAACTGAAGGGTCCCGGGTTCGATTCCGGTCAAGGGCACATGCCCAGGTTGTGGGCTCCATCCCCAGTGGGGGACTTGCAGCAGGCAGCCGGTCCATGATTCTCTCTCATCATGGATGTTTCTCTCTCTCTCTCTCTCTCCCTCTTCCTTCCTCTCTGAAATCAATGAAAATATAAAAAAAAAAAAAAAAAAAAGGAACGGGAGCAAAGCCTGGAAACACTCTGCACTCTTCCGCAAGCTGCTGGCTACTTGTGGGCAAAGGTCAGAAACCTTTGCGGAATAATCGAACTGAAACTTGCTTTCCTTCCGAGTAATAATTAGGTTTAGAGAGACCTATTAATGAAGGAGAAAATCACCTAAGAATAAGGGTACTTCTGGTTAAATGGCAGTCGGTGGGGAAGGTCTAAGTATCAGGGTCTTCATTTTTGTTTGTAATTAACTGGGGAATAAGAGCTATCAAGCATAATTAGTCCTTCCATGCCCCTCTCCTTCACCTGTACAATTAGCATTTCAGAAAAGGCCCAAGGTGACTCACCGCCCTAGCTACTCTGTTTTTCCATCCTCCTGTTTTCCTCTCTGACCGGATACCTACCTGCAATGGTGAGATCGCGAAGCAAAGCAAAGCAAGGATGAGCGAGGGCCGCTCAAGTACCAGAACCAGCCTCCTGCACTTCAAGGCGTTTGCAATGCTCAGTCTGTCTGGCTACCGCCTCGGAAAGGCCTTCCGGCTGATGGAACATCCGGGAGCCCAAGTCTAACCCTGGAGAACTGCAAGGGCCCGGCCCCGCTCGCCCGCCCTGACACAGGCTGCGGCGCAGCTGACGGAGGTCTGGCTGGCCCGCCGCCGCAGCACAGCTCAGCGGACACAAGCAGGCCCACAGGAAAAGAAACGAACTCGGCCAGAGCTGGGGTCAGAAGCTCTCCAGTTCTCATCCAGTATTACGTCACCGTGTGACCTTGGGGACTCGGTTCCCTGCGGGCCTCATTTTTCTCAACGGAAACATGCAATCTCAGGGCCTCCGGGAGCTCTTGGTAGCGTCTGCTGGCCTCTCCCCGAGGCTGCCCAGCCCACGTCGGACCCCTCGCACCGCCAAGCCTCGTGATCTCAAAGTCCTTTTCCATTCCCCCACCGCCCTCGGCCCTCAAAGCGAAGACCTCGCAGCGCTCCCGGACTAGGAATGGTCGGACCCCAGGTCGCCGCCAAGCCGAAGCGCGAGGACCGAGCCCAGGCTCCTCTGCACACCTACCTACCTCGCTAAAAAGCACGAATTCCGCAGGCTGTGTCCTTCAACGTACAAGCTACCCCTCGGCCCGCCGGAAGAAGCGCCTCCCCCGCACCCGTTCCTCGGGCCTCAGCGACTCAGCCTTAGGCCTCGATTGGCTATGGCTCGAAGTCCCGGTCTTCCGCTTCCTGTCTCTAAATCTCCTCCCCCTTCACTGTGCCAGGCCCCCGCGTAGTAACGGAAGTAGGGCGTTGAGCCCGCCCACACTTCCGGGAGAGCTGCCAGTGCTTAGGCTGTACCGGGGCTCCTCCGCACGTGTGACTACAGTGGCGCGGCCTTGGAAGTTGAGGCTGGCCGGCGGCGCGAGGCTGGTGAGTGAGGGCAAAGGCTGCCAGGGAGGAAACCTTGTGGCTCCCAGGGCTGTCCCCGGGCAAGGCCCCCGGGTGCCTGCCATGCGCCCCGCAGTGCGAGATGAGTGATTCTACCACCCGAGCAGGGCTCAGAAGCTCGAGGGGCCCCTGTAACATCATAAGCCCCTTCTTTGCCACCCGATGGCTTATCTCTTTGAAGCTCTAGTTTCCCCTGGACTGACATGAGATTACGGGTCCAGTTCTCAGCAAACTAGACTGCACTTTCCTATTTCTACGAAACATAACATCCTTTCCCGATCCTCTGCCCCCTCTCGGTCTGCTACTATCTCCAGCCTTTCTGGGTTCTAATTCCCAAGTCGCTCAGAACCAGTCCCTCCCACTTCCGTTCTCACTTACACCTCATTCTGGTTCTCACGGTGTCCCAGTTGTACTGCAGTTGAATCCTACTCTCCCTCAGTTTTGTTTTCCTATTCAATCTGTAATCTGCAGTGGATTTTTTCCCCCTTGATTCAAACTGTTCTGTTTATTCTAACTTTAGAAGTTATTCTGACTACTACTATCTAATTCAAGATCTTCCATGAAAAGCCTAATCCAGCGGTTCTCAACCTGTGGGTCGCGAACCATGAAAATACATCCTGCATATCAGATATTTACATTACGATTCATAACAGTAGCAAAATTACAGTTATGAAGTAGCAACGAAAATAATTTTATGGTTGGGGGTCACCACCACATGAGGAACTGTATTAAAGGGTCGCAGCATTGGGAAGGTTGAGAATGATTCAGTGAATTACATTATGCTTTATTTGCCCTGTGGTCTAGTTGAACAGTCCTTCATAGAAAGGGAACAGCAGGCTTTTGAACAATTGTTTGACAAGTATCTGGTGCTCACATGAAATGATTGATTTTCTGTTTTCATGCTTTAATCTCACATTCCTTCTGCTTTTCCCTTTCCACCTGTCAAACTCCCATTCCTCTTTGACATTTAGCTCAAAATCTTTAGGATGCTTGCCTCCTTTACTGGTGCCTCATCACTTCCTACCTCTTTGATGATAGTTTTTTTATAATCTGATTTATATTTTAAATTGTTCGCGTATTTTCTTAAAAGTGTTCATGTTCTTTGAAGGTGGGGGGGGTTCTATATTTGTTTGTGTATTTCTGACTTAACTGTAGCTGCTTAATGATATTTACTACATTGAATTTATAATTTCTTTCCTTGGAAGAAAATGTGTGGATTTTTTATTTTGAAGGAGAGACCTTTGGAAAGATGAATTGTATATTATCTGGGGCCTGGTCCTGAATGCTGGCTAGCACATCGGTGCTAGAAGGCTCATCTCTTGCCATTGATCACAGCCTTTAAGCAATCTTAACAAGTTACATCTCCTGGTAACTCTTTGCATTGTTTCAGGAAACCCAACCATGGCAACCATGGAAGAAAGCTTCCCCCGTGGGGGTACAAGGAAGACCCACAAATCAGAGATAGTGCCCCAGCAGTCAGTTGAACAAGACAACTTGTTTGATGTAAGTGATATGCTTGTTTGAGAGTCACTGAACACTTTCTCTGTAGTGTTCTTGTAAAGAATGAACCCTGTTTGAGAATTGTGTTATTTTTCAGATTTGTTTCTTTTTGAAATCTGTGTTTGTAAATTGAACATGTTAGAGAGTCTGTACCACCACAAGACTATATCTTTTGAAGCATGGCAGTTAGTATTTGAGTTTGCAGTGGTCTTGTTCCTTATTCTTAGGAACTTTGTGTGTGTGTTGTTGATAAAGGATGGAGGGAGAGCATTTGATCATTGTATTTTTGAGTGGGGTCCTTGCAGCCATGTACTGGTATAAAGGTTAGAATTTGCATTAGAATTCATAGTCTTCACCTACAGTAATCTGTGCTCTAAATGCTGGAGGGAAGGGATCTAACATTTAATTGTATGGCTTTATGTTTATTTTATATAATCTTTCCAACGATACTATGAAATAGAGATTATACTATGAAATAGAGATCGTCATTCTATGATGAGGAACCCAGGCTAAGAGAGGTTATATAATTTGGCTGAAACCACACAGCTTGTTATGGTGGAATTGGTAGTTTAACTTGGTCTTCCTGACTCCACTTTCCATTCACACACTGATCCCAATTGCTGCTTATTTTGGGGGACCCACTGTCTATCCTAAGTCAAGGGAGGACAGGCAGATTTTGGACAAGGGGAGCATTGGGGGGAAAAATGGGAAAGTTTAGATTGAAGTAGGAATTAAAGGAATATTTAGGAGTGGGGTGGAGTGGAGCAATAACAGAGCAAGGTGATAGATGACTGTAATTGGAGGGAAAGGCCAGGATTGCTTTTTTTCATTCTTTGGGGTCTTTTTTTCACCTTTAGATTTCTACTGAAGAGGAATCCATCAAAAGGAAAAAAAGCCAGAAAGGGCCAGCAAAAACAAAAAAGTTGAAAATTGAAAAGAGAGAAAGCAGCAAGTCTATACAAGAGAAGTTTGAAATCCTTAGTATTGAGGTTTGTTAAAGTTTGGTTTTATTTTAAACAAAGCACCTGGGTTCTTTAATTTGTATGTGTCCTTCGTGCTCGGAATTGAGCATCATTTCTTTCTATTATTAATTAATGCCTGGCATCATGTATTTTTTTGTTTGTTTGTTTGCTTTTTAGCTCATCCGCTGATAGCCTCATGGGACTTGTGTTTTCATAGGTTTGTAGGCAATAAATTTAGCAATCATTCTGATTCTACTCTTTCATTTCATAGATAGAGAAACTATCTCAAAGAAGTGAAGTGGTCTTATGTTCCTTAAATTTTTAGGTAACTGACATATATGTTAGTTGTCATAAAAGGGGGGAAAATCAAATGATTCTGAAGGGAATGATTCAGATTCAGCTTACCAGAAATATTTTGTTTGTCCTGTAATATATATTTTTTTAAATTGTTAAACTTGGTGCCAATGTTAGAAGACGGAAAAACTTTATATAAAAATGTGTTTTCTGGCTTCTTGTAAAAATTTAAAGGTGCTGATAACACAAGCTTTGCATTCCCTCATGTCAGTAGTCACATGGAGCAGAGTGGTGGTTTAGACCTGGCTGACACATTCTAGACCAGTGATGGCGAACCTATGACACGCACCTCTGACATGCGAACTCATTTTTTTGGTTGATTTTTCTTTGTTAAATGGCATTTAAATATATAAAATAAATTTCAAAAATATAAGCCTTTGTTTTACTATGGTTGCAAATATAAAAAAATTTTTATATGTGACACGGCACCAGAGTTATGTTAGGGTTTTTCAAAATGCTGGCATGCCGAGTTCAAAAGGTTCACCATCACTGGGCTAGACAGCTATTACCCCCCGGCCTGCTTCCTTCATTTTGTTGCCTGTCAGGTGAGGTTGGGTGGCTTGAAATAAAGTAAAAGGTGAAAGTGCCCTCTAGCACCCTAGTGCTGTTAAGGCTGTTGTATAACTTAGACCTCTTATGGTGCTCAGTTCAATGTTTAATTAAGTGCATTGACATATACATATATGCACCTCTTGTAGCTTTTGTATGTTAGAATTGAGACGAGAAACCAGACCGTCTCTAACATCCCCATTCATTGTTCTCTTCCTTATTGTACTGATTTTGCTTTTTTTCTTCTAGTCCCTGTATGAGGGGATGCGGATTTTGGGGTGTGTGAAAGAGGTAAATGAACTGGAACTGGTGATTAGTCTCCCCAATGGCCTCCAGGGGTTCGTGCAAGTAACTGAAATCAGTGATGCTTACACAAAAAAACTGAATGAGCAGGTGGAGCAAGAGGAACCTCTAAAGGTAAGGGAAATAAGTGATATACAAATAAATGCAAGAATACAACTTCGTTGAGGGCTAAGAAGGAAAGGTACAGATGCCATGACAGTTTATAATAGGAAATTTTCAATTTTTTTTTAAGTGAGGGATTTTGACTTCGCCCAGGGAGCCTGGAAGACTTCCCAGAGGAAGGGATGCTTGAGCTAAGGTCTGAAGGATGAGGGTGTACTAGATAAAGAAAGAAGGGAGTTCAGACAGGAACAGTATGGTATGTAGCAGGGAGAATTGGCTAGAACAGAGACAGCAAGGGAGAGTGGTGTAGGATGAGGCTGAAGAGCTGGGTGAAAGCCAGACCATCTTAAGGATTGGTTTTTTAATTCTAGAATCAGTGACAAGCCCTTGACAGGTCTTAATTGGGGTGGATGACATGTATACCGCATAGATAATAAATTGAAGAGGCACGAGTAGTTGCCTAGAGACCAATTAGGAGGCTATTGCTGTAGTCCAGGCTCTGAGATTGATGGCAGCTTGGGTTCAGGGTTTACTGAGGACTGAGGAGGTAAAAACAGTGCTCAGTGATGTATTGGGTATGGGTGGAGGCAGGAGAAGTGCCAGGGATGAGTCCTAGGTTCCTATTGTTCATGATTTGACAAATGGCCATGATATTCTGAGATAAGAAATCCTGGCCCTGGCCGGTATGGCTCAGTTGGTTGGAGTGTTGTCCCGTACACCGAAAGGTCTCAGGTTCTATTCCCGGTCAGGTCAAACCCAGGTTGCGGGTTCCATACAGGTGCACATGGCAGGCAAACAATTGATGTTTCCCTCTCACATTGATGTCTATCTCCCTCCCTCCCTCTCCCTCCCCCTCTCTCTAAAATCAATAGAAACATCTCCTCAGGTAAGGATTGATAAAAAGAAAAATCGTGAAAGGGGTCCCGAATTGTGAGAGATGATTATGAATTGCTTTTTGCTATGTTGGGTTTGAGAAGCAGAAACAAAAATGTGTGAGACTTCTTTGTATAAGTGGTAATTGAAACTATGAAGGGAGAAGAAGTTGCTTAGAGGGAGCAAATACAGTGAAAAGAGACTAAAGACTGAGGTGGGAGTAAATATTGTATTTCAGTTGCTGAATTAAAAGAGAGTTGCTATCAGAAGGAGGAGGGCCAGACAGATAGAAAAAACCAATGCATAAAGGGTCTTGGAAGCCAGGGAGGAAACATTTAATGAAGAAAGGAGCAGTCTCCAATGTTAAATTCTTTTTAAAAGTCACATATGAGAAGGACTGCAAAATCGACTGTTAGATTTAGCAACATGGAAGTCATTGGTGATTTTATTGGGAGATAAAGTAATAGAGTGAGAAGGGTGGGATGCAGATTGCAGTGAGATGAAGAAGTGGAGATTCTAAATATAGGATATATTTAAATTTATTTTAAATTAAGGATAGTTGGTATACAGTATTATAATAGTTATTTTGGTTTCAGATATATAATATATAGTGATTTGACATTTTTATAGCTTACAATGTTATCACCCCACTAATTCTAAAAATCATCTGTGCAAACTTACACAGTACTATTGACTATATTCCCCTTCACCATTTTTACCCCTCTTTCACTCCCCTCCCCTTTGGCCACCATCCCTTTGATCTTTGTAGACAATTCTTTTGACTGGTCATTTTGATAAGATATTTGGCGTTTTTCTGCTGAAATTCAAGACTGATTTAACCACAGACCCATATTCCTTTTGTGAGCACGTGGTGACTGTCTTCATCGCTTTTTGGGTTCTTTGGGGTCTGAGGATAAGAAATCACTGGGCTGGGCAGTGGATTCTTGGTTCAGGGGAAGGATATGTACTAGGGCTTTCTCATGTGTATTATGCAGGACCTGGCCAGCTTGCCTGAACTGTTCTCTCCTGGGATGCTAGTGAGATGTGTGGTGAGCAGTCTGGGCATCACAGAGAAAGGCAAAAAAAGTGTCAAGCTATCTCTGAACCCCCAAAATGTCAACAAAGTGCTGAGTGCGGAGGCCCTGAAGCCTGGCATGGTACGTATCTGGGGTCGGAAGAGGAGCTGGCGACGTGCCTCCTCTCTGCCCTGCCTTGTCTCCTGGGGAGTGTCTAGACCACCTTTTACTTTCAGCTTAACTGTTATACACAGGGAGGAAGGTCTCCAGGGTGCTTTGGAAATTGAAGACCTGAACCTAATCGCCTTACCTTGGAGGGGAGAAAGGGAAAGCAAGTCAAAGATTTGCTGGTAGCAAAAATAAAGCCTCAAGGGAACTTGCTGATGGTGAGAGGCATTCCTTGAAATGCCTTACTTATCTAGACTTCTTTGTAGGTTAAGTGTTCTTCGAAGGCTGTATGGCATTTGTGTGGGGAAAGCTTGAGGACTGCTAAGAGCAAGAGACAGGGTACACAGAGCAGTTTGTCATCTGTACGAATGGATAGCCCACCACTGAATCTCTCAATCCTATAGAGATTCAGGAATAATTAGTCCTAGTTCAGAGCCTCCAAGTCCAGTAGGTAGCAGACCCTCATATAAACTACACTCATCTAAGTACGCTTGTACTTAAGAGGAAGGAGATCAGTATGACCTTGTAATATTTGGTTAGAAGCAAGTTTGGTTCAAGCCCTGAGCATTGGGTAGAAAGGCGGGGTCGGGGTGGGAGTGGGGGGGTGTTAAACTAAGCCAGGTCTCAGGAAATTGACAAGTGTTGAGAGCTTGCTGTATGACAGGTGCAGTTTTAGACACTTTATCTGAAGAAAGTCTCAGGAATTCTGCGAGGCAGATAGGTATCCCTCTTATATATTTGAGAAAATGAAATGAGAAAGGTTTAAGTGACTTGCCAAAAATCAAATAGTAAGTGTCAGAGCCAGACTTGAATGCCACACTGTTTCCCATGAAATATAAAGAAGGTTGGTGAATTTTTTTTTTTTGTCTTGGAGGTGGTTAGAAAGGATAAGATGACGGCTAGAATGGTAGTTCTGTATTCTCATTATTCATAGCGCTGGGCGTGACCTTGCTGGCCTATGTCTCCTATGTTTTGAAAATTTTCCAGGGGAGAGTCTTCTCTCTGCCATTCCATTACTCAGCTGTGTGTAGCACTCCTCACTGTCTGGAAACTAAAATCCTTTCAGCCCTGGAGAATTAAAGTTGATATCTTTCCTTCTTCTATCCTCTAGTGGGATGAGGTTTAAAGTTAAAAGGGGGTTGGGAATATGGGATAAAGTGTGGAGATGGATGGGAACATATGCATTTTGTAGTGGATGTTTGCTGTGTGTCCTATTACCTTTGACTTTTGAACTTTTGGGAATGCTTTCTCTTCCTCCAGTTGCTCACAGGCACCGTGTCTAGTCTAGAAGACCATGGCTACCTAGTGGACATTGGTGTTGGTGGGGCCAGAGCTTTCCTGCCACTGCAAAAAGCCCAGGAGTATATCAGACAGAAGAACAAAGGTAAGGGGGAAGAAGAGGGGCCAGTGCATGGTCGTGGGTGGGATATGTGAAGATTATACTTCATAAATGCCACTTTGATGAGTAAATTACGGAATGGTGACCCTGAAGGCTTTGCTAAGACCAGTGGTTAATTTTAACCAACAGAAAGGGCCATGTGTGAAGGGCCAGGGAGTGGCAGGGTTTCACTAAGATCTGATGGGCCACTTTTACTGTTTCTCACCTAGAAGATTCCACTGAAATTTGGGACTCCAAGGCCTCAGCCAGCACTCTATTGCCTTTTTGAAATTTTCATATTTCTGTGATCAATTTCCAGGTCAATTAGGTTCACTTTACTCTCTTCTTATAGTTGGTCCCTTAGAGATTGGGAATATGGGGAATATTAGATTGTAACTGGGCAAGCAGGCAATGGATTATCTCAGGTATTGCTTGAACCCAAGTTAAAGGTCCTTCTCATAAAGGTATTTTTCCTTTTGGGGGCTGGGGCCGGGCTTACAGGTGCTAAGCTGAAGGTGGGTCAGTACCTGCACTGCGTCATTAAAGAGGTGAAAGGCAACGGAGGAGTTGTTAGTCTGTCTATTGGTCATTCAGAAGTTTCTACTGCCATTGCTACTGAGGAGCAAAGCTGGACCCTTAATAACTTGCTACCTGGACTGGTGGTCAAAGCCCAGGTACAGAAGGTAAGCCATTTATTGTCACTACTACTTAGAAAAATATAACTTTTTTTTTTTTTAAAGATGAATTTTTTATACATTCTGTGACTTTTTAAAAAAATATATATTTTATTGATTTTTTACAGAGAGGAAGGGAGAGAGATAGAGAGTTAGAAACATTGATGAGAGAGAAACATCGATCAGCTGCCTCCTGCACATCTCCTACTGGGGATGTGCCCGCATCCCAGGTACATGCCCTTGACCGGAATCGAACCTGGGACCCTTCAGTCCGCAGGCCGACGCTGTATCCACTGAGCCAAACTGGTTTCTGCAGAAAAATATAACTTTTATTAAAGTAGTAAATGCACATAATCTAAAATTGTGCTGTTCAGTAGGGTAGCCACTGATCACATATGGCTATTACACACTGGGGATGTAGCCAATGCCACATGTTTACATGATAATATGTGTGCTGATTAAAAAGGTCAAATGATATTAAAAGACTTACAATGAACTATCTCATCCTTTCTAAACCCATTTTTAACTCTTTTAGCTTCTCTTTTGAAATTTGCCTCCATATTACTAAATAATAAGCTTCTGTTGGTATCTCTTGGTTTATCAGCGTAGGCATTGAGTTTTAACTTCTTCTCAAGATAGATGAAGTTTTGTCTCTTAATTTTCCTTTCCCCTACCCCAACTTCCCAACAGAGATATGTTAAAAATTTGTTTAAATCATTATTCAGTATTTAAATTATTATGACTGTAAATGTTGTTTACTGTTGAACTAGGCCCGTGGTCGGCAAACTGTGGCTCGTGAGCCACATGTGGCTCTTTGGCCCCTTAAGTGTGGCTCTTCCTAAGCCTTAGGAGTACCCTAATTAGGTTAATAACAATGTGCCTACCTATATAGTTTAAGTTAAAAAAAATTTGGCTCTCAAAAGAAATTTCAGTCGTTGTATTGTTGATATTTGGCTCTTTTGACTAATGAGTTTGCCAACCACTGAACTAGGCAATGTATTATGGCTATTTGTGGAATAGGTTTTTCCTGGAGTTGATAATCAGCTTCGTTTTTGTCATTTGCTAAATTCTCTTCAGAACTATCACTATTTTTTCATACACCTTATAGTTATTTCTCTCTCACTACAATTTTTCATGTTTTCAAACTCTTTAGATAATCTCATAGGTACTTTTTTTCCCACTAGGACCCCCTTTTGCTGTCATCCTGCTCCAATCTGGACTGATTGCTATGTAGGGCCCCACATAGCTGGTATCCTAGGACTTCTCTTTATTGTCTTCCTGGATCCTTCCCCCCTCTCTCGGGTTTTGGAGCCTTCTTTGAGTCCATGTATTCCCTTTTTTGGTTTACTCCCTCATTTTAGTATGACACATTCTCCAGAAGTATTCTTGGAAAGGTACATAGAAAGTTAATTTCTTAACCTAGTATGTCAGGGATTCCCAAGACCACTCCTAGAATCAATAGTTCACTAGGAAGATTCCCGGGAATCAATAGGTAGTGGTACTCATGGCTGATTTATTATAGTGAAAGGAGGCAAAGAAAAATCAGCAAAGGGAAAAAAGCCCTATGGAATGAAGTCTGGAAGAAACAAGGCACAAGCTTTCAAGAGTCTTCTAGTGGAGTCACAAAGGATGTATTTAATTCCTCTGGCAACAAGTTATGATAACGCATGTGCAATGTTGTCTACCAACGATGCTTCTTAGAGATTTAGTGCCCGAGGGCTTTTAATTGGGGTTGGTCATGTAGGTACCCTCTGCCTGGCATGTACCAAAATTCCAGGGTCTTATAGGGAATGTGAGTGTTTAGTATAAACCATATTGTTTACATGAACAGTGTAGGTACATTGAGCCTACGCTAGGTACTCAGTTCTGGGAGTGGTGAGAGGGCACCTTTCTGAAATCTCACTTCCAAGACACCAGCCAAGGGCTAACATTGGAAGCAGGCTTTTCTAAGGATAATAATCTCAAGCCTGCTATGTTAACTCTTTTCTGCACACCTACTATATCTGAAATCTTTATTTTACTCGCACATGTGATTGGTAGTAAAGGAGGATTTAGAATTCTAGGTCAAAAATAACTCAGAATTTTAAAGCATTATTCCCATCGTCAACTGGCTTCTATTGCTATCGAATAGCCTGATGTTATTTTAATTTCTGTTTGTATGTGTGTCTGTTTAAATCTTGTCTTTATTCCTTTTATTTTAAAATGTTATGATGATGTGCTTTGGTGTGGCTCACTCTTCATTTATTTGTGCTGGACTCATATAATCCAGAAATGTAGATCCTTCAGCTCTGGGAAAGTTTCTTGTATTATTGTGTTGTGTGTGTTTTTTTTAATTTAGAGAGAGAAACATCAATTTGTTGTTCTACTTATTTATGCATTCATTAGTTGAAGTTCTAATTGCTCCATATTCTCATAAACACTCATTATTATCCTTTTTATTATAGCCATCCTATGCATGTGAAAGGGTATCTCATTGTGATTTTGATATGCATTTCTAATTGTTAGTGATGTTGAGCATCTTGTCATGTGCTTATTGGCCATTTGTGTATCTTCAGAGAAATAGCTATTCAAAAGTTTTTTGCCCATTTTAAAATTAGATTGTCTTTTTATTGTTAGGTTGTAAGTATCCTTTCTATATTCTGGATACTAATCCTTTATCAGATCTTGTTTTTGTTTGTTTTAAAATATAAACTTGCCCTAGCCAGTTTTGCTCAGTGGATAGAGCGTCAGCCTGCGGACCAAAGGGTCCCAGGTTCGATTCCGCCGGCCAAGGGCATGTACCTTGGTTGTGGGCTCCTCTCCGGCCCAGGCCCTGGTCAGGGCTTGTGTAGGAGGCAACCAGTCGATGTGTTTCTCTCACATCAATGTTTCTCTGTCTTTCCTTCTCTCTTCCACTATCCCTAAAAATCCATGGAAAAATATCCTTGAGTGAAGACTAACAAAAATAAATAAATAAATAAATAAATAAATAAATAAATAAAATAAAAACTTATCCTTTTTTTTTTTTTTTAATGCTTTTTAATATGATGTTGGACTTCATGGGTGAATTCTCGAATTTTCTTACCTTTTTTCTGGCATGTACATGTATTTGTTTATATCCTACCTTCTGGGGGAGTCTCAACTTTAACTTCCCATTCTCTACTGAATTTTTGTTTTGACTGCCATACTATAAGTGAGGCACTAAAACACCATTAGGAAGTCTCTGTGCCCGAGTGGGACTTGTTGACTGGCTGATTTCACTCTCAGGAGCAGGAGGTAGCAGGTTTTTGGGGGGCAGCCTCCAAGTGTCATTGTTATAAGTCTTCTCTGGAGTGCTAGAGTTCTCGAGAAAGGATCAGGAGGGACAAAGCCTGACTGCTGGATAGCTGGGTGGGGAAGAGGGACTGCATGTCTTCCACATCTACATTTGAAGTATTCAGAATTTTGCAAGCATTTGAGTTTTACTTTCTTACTCTGGGCAAATCACCAAGTTAGCAACAATTTGTCTAAGTTGTCAAGCTGGCCATTCCCTGAGGATCTTTGTGCAAAGTGCCCTCCATCCCATTGGGAAATCCTAAGGGTGGGAGGATTGAGCTTACTGAGTGAAGAGACAGCCAGTGCCAGGAGTTGCCTTGCCACTTAGTGTGAAAGGAAGAAAGATTGGTAAGGGTTAGCTGGGGGAGGAGAGACATACGGTTATCCTAGAAAATGTGATTTTTCATAACATTTTCTGTTTACTGCTAGGTGACTCCACTTGGTCTTACACTCAACTTCCTCTCATTCTTCACTGGCCTGGTTGATTTTATGCACTTAGAGCCCAAGAAAGCTGGAACATACTTCTCAAATCAAGCAGTAAGTAATGTGACACCTCTCTTTTCTTGATTCCAGTTGTATTCCAATCGGCTATTCATTATCACTGTTAGCTTCGGGGCAGGTCCTAGCACTGGGTGTGTACAGGTGTGCAGAGAGGAGGTGAGGGGAATATAAAGTATTTGGAAAGATCACAAGAAACTACCAGGGGTCATCTCTGGGGATTATGATTAGAGGAGGAGCCTGTGGAGGAGAAGGTAACTTTTAGTTTTTATTTTATATTCCTCCATATGGTTTGAATGGGGG
The DNA here is from genome assembly GCF_028538775.1 of Myotis yumanensis. Classification (NCBI taxonomy): domain Eukaryota; kingdom Metazoa; phylum Chordata; class Mammalia; order Chiroptera; family Vespertilionidae; genus Myotis; species Myotis yumanensis. The sequence goes on along the minus strand of NW_027223764.1, from coordinate 16,566,141 downwards.
GTTTTTTGGTAGTGAATCTTTTGCTTTTATAATTTAAAGTGTTTCAGAGGAGTATTTAATGGGGGAGAACAAGATATTTACATAGAAAAATGTATTTTTAAAATTGCTTACAGTATAAGACCCAATTTTGAAAAAAATTTTAAGGAGTACAACTTGGTTAAAATACTGAAAGATTATGCAATCAATCTTAGTAGTGATGAACTCTGGGTTATTTTTATACCTTTATCTAAAGATTCAAATTTTCTACAATGAACATAGATATTTGAGGAGAAAATTCCAATAGCTATTATTCAGAATTTTTTAAATCCTAAAGTGATTTATTTTTTTGTTTTTATCCATGCTAATGGATGCTATAGAGATATCTTGAAAAGGTCCAATAGGCTTCACCACCACCTAGTGATAATGTTAACATTTTGGTGAACTTATTCCTTGTAATTTTTTTCTCCCTGTACTCATATTTGCGTACAGAGTTGAGGCATTTTGCCTGCTAAAACCATGTGATCAGAGCAGGCTGTTTCAGATGATTTTAGATGAGCCCCTGCTGTAGTGACACTGCCCAGGGTTTCGGTCGCATGTACATTATTGGCCTCATGGTGTTGAGGGGACCCTGGTGTATGGCCTTGAGTAAGCCGTGATGCAGTCGGACATAGTTCCTCTGGGGGACCTTTGGTTTGAATTTCCTGCATGCTGCTTGATGCACAAGCCAGTTTTAGTACTTACATCCATGGCCTGGTCAGCACATAGAGAGTCTTGAGCTCTGAAAGTCTTCCGCAGGGACCTTATCTCCTGTGCACTTCCTCCTGTTCATGATGTCCTTTCCCTTATCTAGGTGAGGGCCTGCGTTCTCTGTGTCCATCCTCGGACCAGAGCTGTGCGGCTGAGCCTGCGCCCCGTCTTCCTGCAGCCTGGGCGCCCACTCACCCAGCTGTCTTGTCAGCACCTCGGAGCTGTCCTGGATGATGTTCCTGTCCAGGGCTTTTTCAGCAAGGCTGGGGCCACTTTCAGCCTGAAGGATGGGTCTCTGGCCTATGCTCGGGTATGCCATCCTTTTGTTTCATCAGGATCTTATCACTAGAAGGACTGTTGGGACACAAAGGTCCTCTTCTGTTTCCTTCTTCCCTTGGTATTAGTTTCCTATTTTTTAATATTCCCAAGTGTGTCAAACTGTACATAGGGACCAAACAATGCTTGTTTGTTATATTAGAACTAGAGGCCTGGTGCACCGATTTGTGCACTGGTTGGGTTCCCCAGCGTGGCTTGCGGGGATCAGGCTGAAACCGGCAGTCCAATGGCGCCTGCCGCTCCAGCCTGTCGCTCCCGCTCAGTAAGCTCGCTGCTGCGCTACTGTGGTCTCTGGGTTGTGATGGCGCCTGTCATCTGAGCGGCGCTCCCACTGTGTGAGCTCACTGACCACCAGGGGGCAGCTCCTGTGTTGAGCATCTGCTCCCTGGTGGTCAGTGCGCATCACAGCAACCAGTTGACCTGTGGCTTGGTCGTTCAGTCACTTAGGATTTTATATATATAGATGCCTTAGAATCACTTAGACATATTTGATACCTAGCGGATGGTAGGTATAAGAATGAATTAGTATCTACACCAGGGCTTAGCAAAGTTTTTCTTAAAGGTCCAGATAGTAAATAATTTAGGCTTGTGGTCTATATAGCCTGTCCTAACTACTCAACTCTGTTACAGCCTGGAAGCAGCCATAAACACTATGTACATGAATGGGCATGGCTGTGTTCCAATAAAGCTTTAGTTTATACAAATAGGCACAGCCTGTGAGCTGTAACTTATCCATGATCTAGACTAGTCTCTGACATGGACACTGCAAGGGTAAAGAACAGCTTTTCAGTTAGAGGAATTGTTTTAATAGGTGATCAGAGTACTATTTTATGTTATTTTTTTATTTATTATTGATTTCAGAGAGAAAGGGAAAGGGAGAGAGAAACGGAAACTTCAGTGAGAGAGAATCATTGATCAGCTGCCTCCTGCATGCCCCCACTGGGGAATTGAGCCCACAACCCGGGCATGTGCCCTTGACTGGAATCAATCCTGGGACCCTTCAATCCGTGGGCCAACACTATCCACTGAGCCAAACCAGCTAGGGCCAGAGTACTATTTTTATGATAGGTGATAAATGTGTGGTCATCTTGGTATGTTTTAATATCTGGTTGCCTCAGATCTATTGTCTCTTGCTTGTCCTTAATCACTTGGTATTTTGTAGCTCAGCCATCTCTCTGATTCTAAGAAAACCTTCAATCCTGAAGCCTTCAAGCCAGGAAACACTCACAAGTGTCGAATCATCAACTACAGCCAAATGGACGAACTGGCTTTGCTCTCTCTGCGGACGTAAGTGTCATCAGCACAGGGAGTGGGGGAGGGGGGGGGCGGGGGGGGGGGAGGGGCAGTGTAGAGGTATGTTCTATGCATTCACATTTTCTCCTGGCCTTGCTTGGTGAAGGTTCCTTTGTTGCCCACATGATTTTAGTAGCCCTGAATTTTAGGTAACCTCTGCTCTAGTTTATTTAATCTTGTATTTTCCTTTTGTTCTAGGTCTATTATTGAAGCTCAGTTCCTTGGATATCATGACATCAAACCTGGGGCATTGGTAAAGGTAAGATCTCAAGCATATAGATATTCGTCCAGCTTCAGACATTGTTTATTTCACAGGTTAACCGTCAGCTATTTGTCCTCATGTGAACACATTTAAAGTCACATTCCTTGCTTCTGCCTGCTAACTGGAATTTCTTTTTCTTCCCTTGGGTAACTCATCATTTATTTCAAGGTAAAGTCTTACTAATGCCACCCAACTACAGAAGCAGTAGGTCAAAACCCTGGAATTTAACAGTGTTTATTAGACCCGGTCAAAAGTTAGTTCTGTGATTATTGAGCTACCGGGGATATGGGTAAGAAGCCATTTCCAGTTGCCTCTCCTGTTCCATTTGAGCAGCTCCCCTTTATTTTATTTTATCTTTTAACTGTGTCCACTTTTTAAAAAATATACTTTTATTGATTTCAGAGGGGGAGAGAGAGAGAGAGAAAGAGAGAGAGACCGAGACCCAGTTAACTCAGGAGCCTGGTCTTTGAAAGAGGTGTGATATGCTTTGTTGTAAGAGGTGGAGGAAAGATCATTCTTGAGGCGTGGCATCTTTTCTTGTTACTCCCTAGGGCACAGTGCTGACCATAAAGCCATATGGGATGTTGGTGAAGGTGAGTGAGCAGATCAGGGGCTTGGTACCTCCCATGCACCTGGCCGACATCCCGATGAAGAATCCAGAGAAGAAGTACCACATCGGGGACGAAGTCACATGCCGGGTGAGCCTTCTGATGGGTGTCTGTTGGGGTTTTGGCCATATGGGAAGAGAGCAATGCTTTTCAGATGAAGTTTTTGCCCTTTTCCACAAAATGACCATGTAATGTCTGCAGTGTTGTGCCTGGCATTGGGAAGGGAAAACTGGCTTTCTGTTCTGTGATTATATCTCAGCAAGGGGAGGTAAGGGTGGGCTGGGACAGCAAGAATCATTGATGATAGCATTAGCAGCTACCATATAACATGTATTTTGTGCCAGTTGCTGTTCTAGGGACATGAAATTTATTATTTCATTTAATCTTTAAAACAACCCTGTAAAGTAAGTATTGTTACCTTCATTTTGCAGGTGGGGAAATTAAAGTTTAGGAAAGCCAAATATTTTGCCGAAAGTCACACAGCTAATAAATGGCAGAACAGTTTTCAAATTTAGCTCTATGTAACAGTAATGTATTCGCGCTTTATAGCAGAGGTGGGGCTTGAATTAGAAAGGATGGTAGGATTTGGAAGGTTGAGGAGGAACAAGGGGTGTGTCAGGCACAGACGTAGCCCAGCCCAGACTGTCAAAACTGAGTGGTTTATTACAAAGGCTTGAATCCCAAGTTTCACAAAATTAAATGGCTTGAATTTCAAAGGCTTGAATCCCAAGAGAAGCTTCACAAAGTTAAAAAAGATTAAATGTGATAGTACACAGTACTTTTCATTGTTTTCATTTTATTCCATTACTTATTTTCATTTTATTTCATTACAGTGTTTTCATTTTATTTCATTACCATTGAGTCAACAAAGCGATTGATTACCCATTGGCACAATGTTTTATAGTTGTGGGGTCAGGAGGCTTAGAAGTGGAGGAATTTCTCTGCCCTTAAGGAGATGGTTTTCTGAAGGATGAGAGTTGGTTGGACTCTCAGTCTTAGTTTCTAGCTAATATATAGTAGTATTGAGATGGTAAATTGGTTCAGTTATTCAATCAGACAAGATGCTAGTGGTCTAGGAAGTAGCTAAGGCAGGTAGAAGTAACTGACACGGGACTCTGAAGGTGCAGTGAGATGATGAGTGTTGCTACAGTTCCAGGAGGGAGCTTATCGGAGGAAGTACATTTGAAATAGAGATGATTACTCCTTAGATAGTCAACAGGAACCAGGGAGGGTCTGCAGCTGAGATTATTATAGGGAAAGAGAGAGAAGGTTCTTAGGAACGACCATGGCCTTTGGGTTCAGGGGTTGCAGAGACCAGCTCTCTTGATAACTGGTAACTTGATGACAGCCAGTATCCTTTCCCTAGGTTTTGCTTTGTGACCCTGAAGCCAAGAAGCTGATGATGACCCTGAAGAAAACCCTGGTTGAGTCCAAACTACCTGCCATTACCTGTTATGACGACACTAAGCCTGGTCTGCAGACACATGGCTTCATCCTCAGGGTCAAGGACTACGGCTGCATTGTCAAGTTCTACAATGATGTGCAGGGACTGGTACCCAAGCATGAGCTCAGTGCTGAGTATGTCCCTGACCCAGAGAGGGTCTTTTACACTGGCCAGGTAATACTCTTCCCTGGCGGGCCCCTACCCTTAGTGACCCCATGAACACAGATTTAAAGGAGTAGCATGGAGAACTATTTTTTAAGGGATGAGGAAAAGAGCATGTGGGGCACTGGGCCTGAGCCAGCTTGGTGTAGGAGATGGGAACAGAACAGAGAGAAACCCTCAAGGGGCTTCATTGGATGCTGGCAAACGAATGGACCACCAGGGGGCAGTGCCATAAAACCAGTGAACCTGGGTCTGTCTGGGAAAAATAATTTTTTAAAACTTGGGGTTATACCAAAGATTTATTCATGTCTTCTTTACCCAAAAGCTGACTCGGGGGGTGTTCTGTATAGCTCTTTTCACTGCGTTCTGAACTGATCTAGGACCTGGGTGGCTCTCCCAAGGCCCCTGCAGCGCTGGTGGAGGGCCTCTCTCCAGGTCCAGACAGGCCCGTTGGGAGGAGTTAGCCAACCAGGTGTGGTTTCTCTCCAGGTGGTGAAGGTTGCGGTGCTGAACTGTGAGCCATCCAAAGAGAGGATGCTCTTGTCCTTCAGGCTGTTGAGTGACCCAAAGAAAGAGCATGTGGGACAAAGTCAGAAGAAAAGAAAAGCCGTTAACGTTGGGCAGGTACCCAGACTTCTCCAGACAAGTTATTCTAGTTTCTGGTTGCTGAGAGCAGGGTGCCACTGACACATGGGATACTGAAACCGCTGGAGGGGAAAGATTGAGGTAGTTAGCTAAGATCCTGGGGCCAGAGGAAATTGAGGTTTTTGTGGGAGAACCTCATATGTTTTTTCCTTTGTCTCAGAGCAAATGGAAGCTGTCCAGGAAAGGAAAGTTGTGTCATGGTGTGGCTTTTTGGCCTTGTACTGCTGCCTTCTTTCCTCTCTGGTCTCTAGGGCCGTCCTGCAAGACTGTCTTTGCTCTGGGACCCTGAGGAGGGACTTGGGAGAGGAATGATATCACACAAATGGGTCCTGATGTGTGTGCATGTGCGTGTGCGGGCTTCCTGGGTCTTTGGGGATAATGGTGTGGGGTGTGGAACACAGCTTCTCTGATCTTGACCTTTCTATGGTTCCTGGTGCTGGAATTTGATGCCTCTGATCGCTGCCTGGCCCAGACGAGGCTGCTCTCTGTGCACAAGACAAGTGCTGTTTTTTTGTCTTTCTTCCCTGGTAGTTGGTGGATGTGAAGGTTTTAGAGAAGACTAAGGACGGGCTGGAGGTGACTGTCCTGCCCCACAACATCCCTGCTTTCCTTCCCACGTCGCATCTGTCAGACCACGTCGCCAATGGCCCCCTGTTACATCACTGGCTCCAGGCTGGTGACACCCTTCACAGAGTCCTGTGTCTGAGTCAGAGTGAGGGACATGTTGTATCCTTTACTGGTATCTGGGGAGCCATGGAAGGTTGTGGGGGAGGACATGGGTACTCTCGGGGGGGAAACTGGGTTGGGCTGTGCTCTTAGCTGGAAACTCCATGGAAAAAGTAGGCCATTTGACTACAGAAATACTTCCATAAAACCAAACCAGTGAACAAGCCTGCACTTTCCCTGTATTTCCCTGGTGGAAAGTAAGAGTAGGGTGCCAATCCTGCCTGCAAATGCTGGTGGTCAGGGCGAAGTGGGAGTCCAGGGGTGGAGGAGGCAGTGTGGCCTGCCATGCCCAGCGGGGTATTTCCAGTATCTCACTGGCCTTGGCAGGGCACTTGAGTTGGAATAATTAAGGTAGTTGCTGTCCATCTTTTTTCCCCTCCCCCCAAAGGGATTTGGGGCTCAGAATATTCCCTTTGACCTTGGGATGGGTGTTTTGAAGGAGAACATTGCCTCTTTTTTCACAGAACATAAAATCTGCTTGAGGTGAAGCGAGGCAGAGGAGGTGAGGTAGGGTGGTTAGTGTGAGGTCGGTGGAGAATTGTGTCATGGCCAGTCTAGCTGCCAAGCCACAGGAAAGAGCCATTCCCATTTTGGTCTCCCCCAGTAATCTGGAGGCGAGTTAAGGAGAAGAATAGCACAGGGATGCTCAAACTTTTTTTTTTTTTTTTTTTAATTAAATCTTTATTGTTCAGATTATTACATTTGTTCCTCTTTTTTCCCCCCATAACTCCCCTCCTTCCAGCTCCCACCCCACCCTCCACCCTCACTCCCCACCCACTGTGTTCATCCATAGGTGCATGATTTTTGTCCAGTCACTTCCCGAATCTCCCACACCCCTTTTTCCCCCAAGAATAGTCAGTCTATTCCCTTTCTATGTCCCTGATTCTATTATAATCACCAGTTCATTCTGTACATCAGGTTATTTATTCACTTGATTCTTAGATTCATTTGTTGATAGATGCATGTTTGTTGTTCATAATTTGTATCTTTACCTTTTTCTTCTTCTTCCTCTTCTTAAAGGATACCTTTCAGCATTTCATATAATACTGGTTTGGCGGTGATGAACTCCTTTAGCTTTTCCTTATCTGTGAAGCTCTTTATCTGACCTTCAATTCTGAATGATAGCTTTGCTGGATAAAGTAATCTTGGTTGTAGGTTCTTGGTATTCAGCACTTTGAATATTTCTTGCCATTCCCTTCTGGCCTGCAAAGTTTCTGTTGAGAAATCAGCTGACAGTCGTATGGGTATTCCCTTGTAGGTAATTGAGCCTCTTTCTCTTGCTGCTTTTAAGATTTTCTCTTTGTCTTTTGCTCTTGGCATTTTAATGATGATGTGTCTTGGTGTGGTCCTCTTTGGATTCCTTTTGTTTGGGGTTCTCTGCGCTTCTTGGACCTGTAAGTCCATTTCTTTCTCCAGGTGGGGGAAGTTTTCTGCCATTATTTCTTGAAATAGGTTTTCAATATCTTGCTGTCTCTCATCTTCTGGCACTCCAATGACTCTGATATTAGACCGCTTAAAGCTGTCCCAGAGGCTCCTTACACTATCTTCACACTTTCGGATTCTTTTTTCATTTTGCTTTTCCAATTGGGTGTTTTTTGTCGAATCTTTGGTTTGATTCTTGTACTCCTCTGGTCTGCTATTGGGTATAATATTCTTTATTTCAGTCCGTGTATGCTTACTTTCTAATTTCTTTATCGTAGCATCGAGGGTCTCATTAGTTTTCGTGAGGCTCTGCACAAATTTATGGCAAGCCCTCAAAATTGCGATTCTTAGCTCCATATCCTCCATTTCTGTCATGTTTCTTTGTCTCCGCATCTTTTATGCTTTCTTGGTGCACCCCCTTGTGGTCTCTGTGCGCAGTCTTGTTCTAGCCAAGCCTTAATTGTTGTAGTTAACACTAGAGGGATTTGACCCCCAGGCCGGCTGGCTGTAGGAATCAGCTGTATGGAAAACGTCTGCCTTCTGGGGAGGCGCTAATCCAGCCTTTGCCTGAGGCGATCGGCAAATGGCTGTGCGCAGGCTTTGGGCGGGGCGGGATCAACAGGGCGGGCGGAGGGAGCAGTTATGGCCACGCTCAGTCCCGTTCCCAGAGGCTCTGCTTCTCAGAACCCCGGCAGCCACTGCAAACCTCGGAGAGAAAGCTGCCCTCAGGTTCCAACTGATGCCGGATAATCCCGCTTCTCCCGTTTGAGTCTGGGTCCCTAGAGACTCGCCCGGATCTGGAGCCCAGAGTCTGAGACTCACTCCCGACCGAAAACGACAACCGCGCCCTCAGCCACCAGCCCGCTTTGCGCGCGCACCTCGGTACCTTTGTATTTTCCACACTGCGCCGCCTCTGAGCCTCGATTTGCTGTTCTCTTTCCTTCTAGTTGTAGAGTCTCTCTTCAGCCAGCCTTCCTGTGGTTCTGGGTGATGTCCGTTCAGTCTTTTAGTTGTATTTTTGAAATGGTTGTTTGCGGCAGCGGTCTCCGGTGTTTACCTACGCCGCCATCTTGGTCTCCCGGGATGCTCAAACTTGACGGCATCAGAATCATGTGGAGAGCCTGTTCAGACAGCTTGCTGGGTCCCCCTCAGAGTTTCTGATTCCTAGGTCTGGGGTGACGCTTAAGAATTTGCATTTCTAACAAGTTCCAGGTGCTGTTGCTGCTGCTGGTCTGCACACATAGAGAATCACGCTAGTAGCGGAGGGCGCATAGGGGAGAAGGATGGGAAAGACGGATATTTCATCTGCCCTTTCTGGAATATTCCTTGATGAAGCACCACTAGCTCCTTTGTAGGAAGCCAGCTTTGGTCTCCACAGTAGAGGGAGGCCAGGATCCCAAGACCTTCTCAGAAATCCATCCTGGAATGCTGCTCATTGGCTTTGTGAAGAGCATCAAGGACTACGGTGTGTTCGTCCAGTTCCCCTCAGGCCTTAGCGGACTGGCCCCCAAAGCTGTAAGTTCAGCTCCATGCGCAAGGGCACAGGGTCATGGAACCTGGGGTTGATGGGAAGGAGCAAGACATTCCCTTGAAAGATTTTCAGGGCCATGGCATGGAGGCGCTTGGCTCTGGGAGCGGGGCTCAGGTTCAGTCCGGGCTCCTATTGCCCAGCTGTGTCCTCCTGGAGGAAGGAATACCTTTCACTTCACAGCAGTGGGTAGATGGGCAGAGGCCCAGTATCCAGTGTAAGGATACTGAACTTGTTTTTATACTCTCGGCATGTTAGTCGGGGAAATCAATTTTCCTGAGCAGCCGAGTACAGGTGTTACAGCCTGCTGGGGTTTTTGAGGTGTTATGGTACCAGAATACCCTTGGCATTATCCCCATCCTTAACCACCATGTCTTTGAATTTTAAACTTTTCTAACTGGAAAAGAATCCTAGGGATCCCGTGGTTGAACCCCTCAGGCCTGCTGAATAAACTGAGCCAGAGCGGGGAGGAGTCTTACCAGAGTCCGTGTAACACAGTGATGAGCATATGGCTTGTAGCTCATTTCTGCCACAGATAATTCGTAAATATTTCTTCCCTTCCATAGATTTGTCTTTCTGTTATTTTGTCTGGGAAAATCACATTTGCATCTCCTGCCAGAACAGTTTAAAAAATGGGAGCAGAGGGGTGGACCCCAGAAACATACATAGTGAAGGGAGGAGGGCTGTCATTGGATGTTAGAGACATGGGCAGCGTGGGGGCACCCTGGCTTGCCCCTGATGTGCCTTCTTGGCTGGATGCTCTCCGGGAGGTTGTGTTGAGCAGCCTGGGCCTCTCCTGTTTTTATGGAAGGGCAGTGGAGCTGCACTCAGAGGGCCGGGGGCAATGTCCTGGGTCCTATGTGCCCTCCCCATCTCTCAGACTCCTTTCTGGGTACATTAACTGGATTGTCTTAATAGAGACTTCTTTTCCTTTTTAAATTTTCTGCCCATTCCTTTTAGATCATGAGTGACAAATTTGTGACCTCCACAAGTGACCACTTCGTCGAGGGGCAGACGGTGGTTGCAAAGGTGACCAACGTGGACGAGGAGAAGCAGCGGATGCTGCTGTCGCTGCGGCTGTCGGACTGCACTCTGGGAGACCTGGCTACCACCAGCCTCCTCCTCCTGAGCCAGTGCCTGGAGGAGCGGCAGGGCGTGCGCAGCCTCATGAGCAACCGAGGTGGGAGCAGGAGGGAAGAGGTTGAGGGTCAGGGATGGAGAGCATGTCTTATAACTTATGCCCGTCTGTTCCCTGAAAAGTTGGGCTTCCCAGATACTGAAAAAATTTTTGGTAAACTTTTCAAAATGGGTGTATGACATAAAGTGCACAAATCCTTTAGGGTACAGCTCAGTAAATGTGTATAAAATCAACACCCCTGTTTAACCACCACCCAGCTTCAGGTAAAGTTCATTACCAGCATCCCAGAAGTCCCCCTGTGTTCCTGCCCAGTCCAGAGCCAAAATTTTCCTTAGTTCTGTGGCCTCAGGTTTGCATGTGTTGTGAATCCATTTACCTCTTCACTTTTTGTTCCGTTTTCAACAAATATATAGTGGATGATAAACTGGAAAGGGACCCGCTAGAACACTTTGTGAGGGGTTATTCCGACCCTCCTAAGCTTTGAACCATTGTGTCAGATTGTTGGAACCCTTTTCGGGATTCAGGAATAAGAAGCTTGAGAGGGTAGATTCTAAATAGAAAGAATGAAAATTCAGAAACCAAAGGAAAGCATGTGTTACTGGCATTTGCTGGCTATATTCATGAATCGTGGCCAGGTAGGATTAGCAAGAGGCAGAGGTGTCTCCCTTTATGATAGGACTTTTCATGGGTATGGGACAATTTTACTAAAAGTGATTTTACCTTCACTGTGGTTCCAGCACTCCACTGTCGCTCTGTAGTAGCACATTTCTGAAGGAAAAGAATGTTAAGAATGTTTCTGCTTGCTAATTCCTGTTTCCTTTGGGTCTCTGGTAGACTCTGTGTTGATCCAGACGCTGGCTGAGATGACCCCAGGGATGGTCCTTGACCTAGAGGTGCAAGAGGTGTTGGAAGATGGCTCTGTGGTGTTCAGTGAGGGCCCAGTGCCTGGTCTGGTCCTGAGAGCCAGCAAATACCATCGGGCAGGTGAGTGCTTCGGTTTTGCCCACCATGGTTGGTGAGGGAAACCCTTTGCCCCTTGCTTCCTCTCCTGGATTCAGAATTTCCAAATATATAGGGTAGATGAGCTGATGCGGTAGAAACTTGTGGTATGCAATCAGGACAACGGACAGCAGGGCTCTTGGAGAGATGCTGTCTCCCTCCCCCCTGCTCCAGGGGGTGATCATGTTGTGTTTGGTTCTGCACTGTAGGGCAGGAGGTGGAATCTGGGCAGAAAAAGAAGGCTGTGATCTTGAATGTTGACATGTTGAAGTTGGAAGTACATGTTTCCCTTTGCCACGATTTGGTGAATAGGAAAGCTAAAAAGGTAAGCTTGCTGATGACTTTCATTTCCATGATTTTGAAGGCATTATATGCCCCTTCAATCCCACATACTTTGTTCCGGGATTCTGACACAAATGCTTGGAGGTAGGGTGGATTTATCTGCATCATTCCCACCCAGTTTATACCTTTCATCCCCGTGTAGTTATTAATAGCTCAGACTTTCGGGTTCAGATGATAAGTTTTATGGTCACCTGTTTTAAGGGCCAAGCAGGTTATGTAAATGAGGGAAGTGAGCCAGGTGGGTGGGTTATAGGGAGTGGTAGCAGTAAGTGCTGACAGCCTGCAGCCCGCTGAGGGACAGAGACCATTCGTTTCTATTTGGTTGTTGTCAGGTGGGAACATCTGGGTCTGGTGTTGCTGTCTCTGATTTTTTAAAATATAAATAAAGAGAAGGCAGAATTTGGATTTTTATTTGAAATAAGAGTGGGAAAGGTTGAAAACCATGTTTTAAAAACATCGTATGACCCAAACAAAACATGTCTGTGGGTAGTTCTGACCTCCAGGCTGCTCATCGACACCCTCTTCTGATACTTTTGTGTGAGAGAAGAATGGGTTCAAGGAAAATCTCAAAATTAGTAGTATTTTTCTCTGGATGACATATATTTGGTCATTGTCTAAAGTTTTAAGCACCCAGTTGCGTAGGGTATGGTGCAGAGAATTACATACATATAATCCTTAACCTCTAGTTACTTGTAAGTTTGAGACTTTGAAAGACAAAGAGAAATAGAAAGCAATACTAACCCCTCAGTAAGTGTCTTTGCAGGTCCTTGTTCCATTTTATCCAAGTGAAGCTGGTGCACTTGGATGCACAGTTTGGACATGAGCACAGTTTGGATTTGGGGGCAAGATAGACTGAATGGCTTGCACATAGTAAGCTCTTAGGAGTGACTCTATTTGTTGAGTGAAAAAGTAAAAAATTGGGGGAGAGCTGTAGAACTAAGAGAGTAGGAGCCAGTGTCTTAGAACTGGAGAATAAGTAGAAATCACCTGCTGATTCCACTAGTTCTAGGGTAAAACAGAAGCTAACGCCAGATGATTCTGATCTAGCCTTGGGTCCCTGGACTCCAGGCTCTTCCCAGCCCCACCCACTGTATTATAGCCCGGTGGGTGATGAACAGGTCCTGTGCTCTGTACGAAGTGGGAATGGTGGGTTTCCTCTGTTTTCCAGCTGAAGAAAGGCAGTGAACACCAGGCGATTGTGCAGCACTTGGAGGAGTCCTTTGCCGTTGCTTCCTTGGTCGAGACTGGCCACCTGGCAGCTTTCTCTCTGACCTCTCATCTCAATGACACATTCCGCTTTGACTCGGAGAAGTTGCAAGTGGGACAGGGTGTCTCCCTAACTCTCAAGACCACGGAACCCGGAGTGACTGGCCTTCTTTTGGCTGTTGAGGGACCAGCTGCTAAGAGGACAATGAGACAGACCCGGAAGGACTCTGAGACGGTCGACGAGGATGATGAAGGGGATCCGTCCATGGTTGTAGGGACTAAAAAGAAGCACACCCTCTCCATTGGGGACATGGTCACGGGGACTGTCAAGTCCATTAAGCCCACCCATGTGGTTGTGACCCTGGAAAATGGCATCATTGGCTGTATCCATGCCTCCCACATTCTAGATGACGTTCCAGAGGGCACATCTCCTACTGCCAGGCTGAAGGTTGGGAAGAAGGTCACTGCCCGTGTGATTGGAGGGCGAGACGTGAAGACGTCCAAGTATGGAGGCTTTTGGGGATGAGCGGTTTCGGGGGGAAGATTGTAATTGTGGGAGAAGGAATGGAAACAGGTAGGTTTCCAAAAGTTGCATAGGAATCAGATTTTTTTTTTCAGTTAACAAAAACATTCACCAAAGAATCCTTTTATATGCCTTTTTAAAATTTTAATGGTATAGTGGTCAGGAGCATCGGTCTAGAATCAGATCTAGTTTCAGACTTACCATTTAAGATTATGTGTCCAGGAGATAAGTAGATACTTCACTCTCTGAGTTTTATTTTCTTAATTTGTAAAGTGAGAGTAAGGGTAGTGACTACCTTGTAAGGATGTTGTGAAGACTGAGAGAGCAGCTAGTACGTATCGTGCCTAGCATCAGCAGTTATTATAATTCATCCCGCCCTGCATCCATTAGTTATATTCATTTACTTTAAATCTTGTCACAATATGTTATTGTAGCAGAAATCCTTGCTATAATAAGGAAAGCAAAAAAAGACTTCAACTTCTAGCTAATAACTTGCATAGTAATTTCAGTAACTGTGGAATCTTTACTAAGCCATTTATTCTCTCTAGACCTCAATTTCCTAATTTTCAGAATGAAGGAGTTGGAGTAGATAGTCTATAAGGAAAATTCTTTTCAGGGTTTCATATGACAATCCTAAAAGATCGGATGAGCTGGCTCCTTAACATGTACCGCACAGGATGAGAATGGGAACCTGCAGGCCCGACACGTCACCCATGGGTGGTGTGGCAGTGGAGCAGGTGGTTTTTTAAGCTTGGCTTGGTGGGGAGTAGAAAGAAACTGATCTCCAGAGTATGGTGTTACAGAGAAAAGAGAAATGATTTGACCTTATTTGTATTCCCAGGTTTCTCCCAATAAGTCATCCCAGGTTTATCCGAACCATCCCGGAGCTGAGTGTGCGGCCAAGGTGAGGGGAACCAGTAGCATGGTCTCCTGGGAAGAGCTCTGGGCCTTGGAAATAGGAACCCGGGACCTAGGGTTGTGACTGACTTTGCCTCTCTATCCAGGTTGACTTATTCTCTAGTTAGGATATTTGGCTCTCAGACAGCTATTTTGTGAGGTTAATCTGAAATTTAATGTAAAAACTGTATTCAGGGCTTAAGTATCATTTAAAGGCTTGATAGCGGTTCTGTTTGTAGGCATGTAACAAAAAGAAATAATTTTTGCTCTCGACCCAATTCCCTAAATAAACAACACCTAGCCAAGAATATCTGTTCTCTGAGTGAAGACTACTGTTTGGTGACTGGAATTTTAGGTCATGCTCTAGTGCAGTGATGGTGAACCTATGACACGCGTGTCAGAGGTGACACACGAACTCATTTTTTTGGTTAATTTTTCTTTGTTAAATAGCATTTAAACATATAAAATAAATATCAAAAATATAAATCTTTGTTTTACTATGGTCGCAAATATCAAAAAATTTCTATATGTGACACGGCACCAGAGTTAAGTTAGGGTTTTTCAAAATGCTGACACGCCGAGCTCAAAAGGTTCGCCATCACTGCTCTAGTGGATTCTACAGAGGGGAGTTCTAGGGGGGGATTCTAGGTGGAGAAGAAGTAAATGGTAGTTCCATGTAGTGGTGGGTGCAGTTTGGGATAATTTTTTCAGAAGATCTTAAGCATTTTGATCCATGGGCCTATCTGCTTCTGCTTCTTACATTAAAACAAAACACAGCCATTCAGAATCGATAGGCCATCAGTGAATGAAGCTAGGTTCATGGCTGTGCAAATGGCTCTGGAGACTTAGGGTTATTGTGGAAGGGCCTCTTAAGTAACTCTCAGGGGTGAGGTTTGGTCCGTGTCCTGAGATGATCAGAATAGAAGTGGAATATTTCTGAGAAGGCTTGTATCTGAGGTAAATATTCCTGAAACATTGAGTTCCAGATGCTAAGAACACTCTTAGAACTTCAAAGTAAGCCCTTTACTTCCAGAGCATTGAGATTTGGTAGAGCACATAATTCCTATTTGTTTAATATCTGGTTTCAGACACACACACACACACACACATATATTTTTATTGATTTCAGAGAGGAAGGGAGAGGTAGAGAAAAACATCAATGATGAGAAAGAATCATTGATCGGCTGCCTCCTACACGCCCCATACTGGGGATCGAGCTCGCAATCTGGGCTTATGCCCTTGGCCAGAATCAAACCTGGGACCTTTCAGTCCACAGGCCAACGCTCTATCCACTGAGCCAAACTGGCTAAGGGCGTTTTATGACTCCTTTGAAGTAAATTGTAGACTGATAACTTTCAGACCACATTTTCCTGTTGCTCTTCTGAGAAGAAAGAGAATCAGGAAAGTGATATTGGCAAGGTAGCATAGGGGACAAAGCCCTGGACTTTTGAGTCAGAGCCTGACTTCACCTTCTGCTTCAGTAGCATTAAATGAGTTTAATAATATCTACCCTGACTCATTCACACATGAGAGTGTTGTCACATTCAGTGAGAGCTTATTTGTGGAAGCAGTTCTGCTAAGTATAAAGCAATAGCTAAGTATTAAGAAATAATTAAAATACGTTTGTTTCCTAAAATTATAAAGATTATTGTAGGATACCTACTGTATAGCTTGCTCACACCTATGTGAGTGAAATGGAAAAGATTAGCTGTCATGCAAGTATTGTGAACCTTCCCCTGTAAGGAGAGAAATGGGGGTGTGGAGGGTGTGTATGAGTTGGGGTAATCCTATATAATCTGTCCATGGCCAGTTGGGGGAGGTGTTTTTAAGCCAGGGTTTGGTTTACTCTTTCCATTGCCTTTCTGCAAACAGTGTGCTGGAGAAGGATGGCCATGCTGCTCTCAACACTCACTCTGTTAGCCCTTTGGAGAAGATTAAACAGTACCAGGCTGGTCAGACCGTGACTTGCTTCTTGAAGAAGGTGAGTAGTGCATGCCTTACAATGTGATGCCATCCTTTTCTCAGAAGAAACGGAGAAGCTGGAGAGGGGCCATTAGCACTAGGCTTTGCTACCGTGGTGGTTCATGGGAGATGATAGGCCTTGCTCCTGGAAAACTTTCTGGCCTAATCGAGGAGCTAAATTTACAGCTTATGAAGCAACAGTTCAACATGTTTATAGATTAATTGTACAAAATGCAAAGAAAAATACACGATAGAGCAAGGTTTAAAATGAATGCGAGATTGGACTTTAGATTCTGGCCTTTTGTAAAGCAGATGTGATGCAAAACGATATGTAATTGGGTGACAGATAGTGTGTTCTAACCCCAAGTGGAGCGGGAGTTCAAAAAAGGGGAGAGATCAGTGAGAATTATACTGGTTGGGATATATTGGAGAGAAAGGTGGACTGGGCTTGACCTTGAGGAATAGCTCCTTCATTGTTGCCAGATTCTTCTATAAGTATCTGTCTGAGCATATCACTGGTGCTGACCCCTTTGTTTGCCTGTTGTAGACCTTCATAAACCCCACATGCCTTAAGGCTCTTCACAATCTGATCTCACCAATCTGGTGTACCAGTCGAGTTGAAAACCGCCTCTACCTCTTTCCCTTCTTACCTTTATTTGTATTCTATACCTGGAGTGCCCTCCATTCCTATTGCCTGTAATCCTTCAGGCTCCAGCACAGATAATCCTCCCTTATTACTGATTTCTCCTATATATTCCCATAGCATATTGTACTTTCTTCATGATGCTTGCTGCTCTAGTTATTTGCATACTTTCAATTGATTTATTCTCTGTAGACTGTCATCTCTTTGAAGGCAGGGCCTGGCCTTGATTTATCACTATCATGCCATGTGCATAATGGCTGCTTGATAGATGTTTTGTTAGATTGACTTGAATGTTGGGATGTGTGTTTAGAAGACTGTGTAAATAGTAAAGGATCAAGATCTAAACTGATCTAGAAATAAGACATTGAAGCTGCTTAATAGTCACTGGGCTCATCTGAGCTCTGTGGAGGCTGCGGAGGTCAGGGGAGGTGGTCCTGATGCTTGAGAGCCTCTCCAGGGTCTTTTTTGCTGAGCACCAAGAGGGAAGCACATCCTGCTGGGCTGGCGCAGGCTCTGAGCGAGACTCTGAGTGAAACCTATGAGAAGTAGAAGTTGAGCTTGGGCAATAGGATGTTGGAGTGGATTTCTGTCCTTTGGAACAATGTAGGATTAGAGTCCTTTCAACCCTGTGATTTTAGGAGATGATATTTTAATGAAGGTTAAAAAAGAAATGCTTGTATTTGTTTCATTCCATTTCTCCTCCTGTTTTTTCTCCTCAGTACAACGTGATTAAGAAATGGCTCGAGGTGGAGATTGCTCCAGACATCCGGGGAAGAATTCCCATGTTGCTCATTTCTCTTAGCTTTAAGGTCAGTTGCTCGAGATCCCTGGAGAGATCCTCAGGCGCCTTAAGCTTGGCTCGGTGTCTGCTGTGTGTTCATAGTAGGTACAAAGATTCAAGGATTGGTTTGGAGGACACTTGCTTTGGAGACTTAATGCTATGTGGTTTGGATAAATGATAGACCTTTCTTCAAACATGAGGAGTTTTCTTGTCCTTCCAGGTTCTGAAACATCCAGATAAGAAGTTCCAAATTGGCCAGGCCCTGAAGGCCACCGTGGTTGGTCCAGATTCCTCGAAGGCCTTCTTGTGTCTCTCACTCATAGGTGTGGTGATGAAATGGTACCTGGTCAGGAAGGGAGGGGGTGGAAAGGAGTGGGAAGGGGTCTTCTGTTATTGCCCAGGTTGAACGGTGCCTTGGGTATTAGAGTCCTCAGAAAGCTTCATGTGCTTGGTCCCTTCTTGTAACTATTTTCCTGGAGTTTTACTCTCTGGCCTGTGTTACTCAACTGCTGTCTGAGTCACCTTTACCTACACAGTTGGTTTCATTAGGTCTCAGAAAGGGTTGTCTACTACATAGCCCTGGGATCCTTGACTACATGGCATGTAATCTGGGTCTTCATGATCGTTCTGGTCCCAGCCAAAGTCTGGGTAGCTTACTCCCCAGCCGGTGGTTGGTGAGCATTCCACCTTCTTTCTTGGCTCATTTCCTCTTCCCTGAGTCAGGTTCCTTCTCCCTCCAGGTCCTCACAAGCTTGAAAAGGGGGAAGTGGCCATGGGCCGAGTGGTGAAGGTGACCCCCAACAAGGGGCTGACTGTCTCCTTCCCCTTCGGGAGGATTGGAAGAGTCAGCATATTTCACGTGAGCGACTCCTATTCAGAGGCGCCCCTGGAAGACTTCACCCCGGAGAAGATCGTCAGGTTGGCTCTGTTTTCTTCCTCTTTTCAGCTCTTTGTGGGATTGCGGTGTTTGTTTTTTTGTTTTTTAATTATAGACGTAATACATGATTATGTACCAGAAAAAAAATTGAATAGAAAATGAAAACTTATGTGGCTTCTTTTTTTTCTCTGCAACTTTTCACCATTACGTATTTTGGTCTTTGTCTTTCAAGTCTTTCACACATATATAGGTATAATTTCCCTTTATATAATAAAATTTTATTTATATACTTTTCTGCAACTTGCTTTTTTCTAATAGCAGCTTCTCATGATGTTTTTCTTTTCCCAGGCTAATATGTCTAAATCAACCTTGTTCTTTTACCTTATTTTTAACATATTTTTAGTATTCTGTCATGTGTTTTTTGTCATAATTTATTTAAAAAATTTTCCTGCTGATGAACAATAATGTTGAAGTAAATATCTTTGCATATGTTTCAATGCTGGTGTAAGTATATCTGTGAAATAAATCCCTAGAAGTAAAATGGGTCAAATGATGTTATATATTTTGCCTAAGTGCCCTTCAAAAAGATTGTGTTAGTTTATATCCCCATTTACACTAAATACAACTGCTCTTTCCTATCTCAAGCCATCAGCACCTGCCTGGCTTCTCAACCATTGATTAGAGCTGAACAGCACAAAAATATCCAAGGCCTGGGAGGACAAAAGGGAGTCAGAGAGAAATCCCGATCATCTCTGCTTTCTGTCTCTTAAGGCTAACAAAATGGGGGTGTGAGCTTCAGCGAAATATTTATTTTAAATAGGTTTATTTATAGCCACAGCTAAATAGATTTATTTAGTAACATTCAGTTATAATTCCTCCATTCGTCAAATGTGGATAGTAAATTAATTACGTAAAGGAGACGATCCCTCCAGGTCCTCTCCTGCTTTAGGGGTTATGATGCCGTGTTATAAAACGCAGACGCCTGTCACCAGGAAAATTTGGACTGTACCGTTGCTGAGATCCTTTCTACTGCTAAGATTCTATACTTTGTGACTTCAGGCTACTAATTGCCATTTTATATTTTTGGGTCTTTTTTTGTTAATTCTCACCCAAGGATATTTTTTCCATTAATTTTTAGAGAGAGTGTAAGGGAGGGGGAGAGACAGAGAGAGGGAAACATTGACGTGAGAGGCACATCGATTGGTTGCCTCTAACACATGCCCTGACCAGGGCCAGGGATTGAGTCTGCAACCGAGGTTTGTGCCCTTGACCCGAATCGAACCCGCGACTCCATTCCACGGGCTGACGCTCTATCCACTGAGCCAAACTGGCTAGAGTGAATTGCCATTTTAACGAACTGCCATATGTTTGGAAACCCTGCTTACCTCCTGGGAGCCTCCCCGTTCCGACCTTCCTGCCTGGCTGCCTGAGTCTGCACAGTCCTAGGTCATCCCCTCCTCACAGTTCCTGTTGCTGCTGTTTCTTCACTGAGTCACACACTCCCAGGACCTGACAAAGGGCTGCTCTCATCTCCTAAATACTCGCTATAAGACTGCGTCTGCCAGAGGGCTTACGTGTCTCCTCTTGTTTTCTTCTCTCACACCTTTTTGGGTAAGAAGAGGGGATAGTGTTATTTTTACCTGACAGACTAGTAAACTGAGGCTCAGAGAAGTGACAGGACTTGTCTGGAGTCCCTCAGCAGGTTTTCAACAGAAGGAAGCACAGAGCCCAGGCCTCCTGTCTCCTCGCTCTGGCCTGTTGGTCAGCCTGTGCAGAGGACACTGAGGCCCTGTGCTATCTCCTGAGATGCTCAAATGTCAGTATTCCCTTCTCGTTTGCTCTCATTCCAGGTGTTATGTCCTGTCCACTGCAGACGAGGTATTGACTTTGTCGCTGCGATCGTCCAGGTGGGTTTCTGTGTTTTGGGACAAGAGCAGGAGGACCACTTAGAGCACTGAAGAGGGCAGGGCCCCATGGATCTGATCTAGTCATTGGGCTTCCCACTTTCTTCTCTGATCGTCCACTGTAGAGCTTGCCCTATTCTTACCCCGAAAAGCCGAGCACATTCAGATTGCTAGAAGAACCTGTCTGCTAGGCTCTTGTTTCCAGGGAAGGGTTCACACATCCACATGTGGGTATTAAGGTCGCCAGATGGTAGCCCTGGTGAGGGAGATGACTTAGCCCCCAGGATCCCATAGTAGAAGTGAGTGTGTCATCAAGTGGATTGGCCTGAGGTCAGCTTGCTCCATGGTTAGAAATGGATGTTGATAAGGCCAAGGCTTTAGGTTTGAGGCTTGGTCAGCGTCTCCCTGTGTCAGCCAGCTCACAGCCATGTGTCCCTGGCTGACAGGACTTCAGGAGAGAGTAGGGCTGTGCTCTGTGTCGGCGATTTTCAATTGGTGTTTCGCTAGAAATTTTAAGACATGCAATACCTGACCAGTCAGGGGCACTGGCCTCTTTTCCCTTAGATTGTCAGTTTAGAAATGACAGTAGCCAACACAATAAATAGCTGTCTGCTGTGAATGAATCAAAATCATACCTATTTTTTTCAGATCAGCCAAAAACCGTATTTTTTAGTGTGCCGCAGAATTTTAGTAATTAGTTTATGTGTGCCATAAGATGAAAAAGGCTGAAAATCACTGCTCTCTATCTTATTGGACTTATTGGCAGGTCCAGAGTCATTCTTTGTACATAACAAGTTTGTATCCAGGTGAGGGGGGAGGATGGAGGAAAGGGGATTAGAGGTATGTGTATGTAAGCCTTTTATTCCTTTAGGACAAACCCAGAGACGAAAAGCAAAGTACCGGATCCCGAGATTAACTCCATCCAGGATGTTCAGGAGGGGCAGCTCCTGAGGGGCTATGTGAAGTCCGTGCAGTCACACGGCGTGCTCCTTGGGTGAGTGGAGTGGAGCCTGGGGTGTGGCCAGGCCAGTGCCCTCCCCGGGCCTGTCCTGGCCTGCAGTCCGCTGCATTCCTCGTCACCTTCTCTGAAGGGAATATGAAGAAGGAGATTCTATTTATTTTTTAAAAATATATTTTTATTGAGTTCAGAGAAGAAGGAAGGGAGAAAGAGAGATAGAAACATCAATGATGAGAGAGAGTCATTCATCAGCTGCCCCCTGCCCGCCCCACACTAGGGATCGAGCCCACAACCTGGGCATGTGCCCTGACCAGGAATTGAACCATGACCTCCTGGTTCATAGGTCGACATTCAACCACAGAGCCTTGCCAGCCGGGATCCATCAGTCTTTTAAATTCTAAGTTGTTTTTTCTTTTTACTTTAAAAAAGTTTTGACTTATTGTTATTTGGTGTTTTGGACAAAGCATATGGCATGTCAGTTTTAAGTACATGCAGATTTTCTTTGACTTAGTGTTTGATCACTATTTGTAAATGTTCTTTGAAATCATATAATGTTCACAACCACCAGCTATTACAGCCTTCTCTGCTATTAGGTTTCCTCATTTTTTTCTTGTCTTTCTATATATTGTGATGCCCTGGTGTGGGGTGAAAAGTACCCTGCGATCACATGTTCATTGTGCTTGATAATTTTTTCCAGTTTACAAAGCCCTCTGGGTCCTTTTGAATGCCAGGAACTTATGTCTGTCCTAAATCCTGGTCACAACTTGGGTGGTGGGACTCTTGTTGTTGTATTTGTGACCAGAGGACCCTCGTCTCTCTCCTGTCAGCCTTGGCCCCTCAGTGGTGGGATTGGCCCAGTATCCACGTGTCTCCCAGCACAGCCCGTCTGAGAAAGCCCTTTATGAGAGATACCTCCCCGAAGGGAAGCTGCTCACAGCCAAGGTCCTAAGGTAGGTGCCTTCTTCCCTCCCACCCCCTTCAGCCCTTTCTCTGGGAGGAGATTTAGAGTAAACAGACAGGACGGCTTGAGTAGTGGTGGGTGCAATGTTCTGATGAACGAAGCCCCTTTGTCTGGAACTTTCTCCCTCTGCTCTTAAAAGCAGATGTGGAGACATTTCTCTTCAGAGGCACCTGTTGTTGGGGACAAAGTAGGGGAACATCACAGCTGCCTCCTGTGTTTCACTACTAAGCCTGGGAAACGTGCAAATCGTTCCTAACCATACTAAATGGATTGCAAGATGGGTGGGGCAGGGCCCAGAAAACTGTGGGTCGATGAGGAGAGGACGGCCTGGCTGCCTGCTGTGCCGTGTCCTCTTCTGTTGCCTTCACTGTCCGCCCTCCCTCTCTTCCTGTCGCAGCGTGAACCACCAGAAGAACCTGGTTGAACTGTCGTTCCTCCCCAGCGACACTGGGAAGCCCGACGTGTTTCCTGCCTCCCCAGGACTGTCACCTCTAAAGCAAGGGGAGAAGCAAGTAGAGGTAGAGGAGAGAGACCACAAAGGAAAAGAAGAGAAGGAGAAGAAGAAGAAGAAGAACCAGAAAAGGAAGGAGAAGCAGAACCAGAAGGGGCAGGAGGAGGCCCAGCTGCCTAGCAAAGAGAAGAAAGAGCCCCAGAAACCACACGCAGAGAAGCAGGGCAAGCGGCCACATCGGGAGTCAGCAAGTGAGCAGGTACGTCCCCAGGGAGGATGGCCTCCCCACGTATGACAAGGAGAGCGATTCAGAAGCCCGGGGGCAGCTGCCTGGCCTTCTCTCGGACCCAGATTAGTGTGAGTTTGGAGGCTGGGTACTGGGTAGTGCCAGGAGGGGCAGGGGGAGCATTGCCCTGGGCTGTCCAAGAGTGCTCCTGGGCAAGTGGGGCGGCTCGGCATTTTCCTGCCTTCGTCTCAGGAAAGGGCAAACAAGAAGCAGAAGAAGGCTGCTCCGGCCGAGGAGGACGACAGTGGAGTTGAAGTGTATTATCGGGAAGGAGAAGAGGAGATGGAAGAGATCAGTGTGCTGCCCAAGGTGAGGGGGAGGCTGCTCTGGGGAGGGGAGACCTGGACTCCTGCCGAAGAGCTGGGTTCTTTTTGGCATCATCCTCTTTCTTTTTTTTTTTTTTTTAATATATTTTATTGATTTTTTACAGATCAGAAGGGAGAGAGATAGAGAGTTAGAAACATCGATGAGAGAGAAACATCGACCAGCTGCCTCCTGCACATCTCCTACTGGGGATGTGCCCACAACCCAGGTACATGCCCTTGACCGGAATCGAACCTGGGACCTTTCAGTCCGCAGGCCAACGCTCTATCCACTGAGCCAAACCGGTTCTGGCCATCCTCTTTCTTGTTTCCTGTAAGATATGAAGAGATGGGGCTGCTGGTTTCTTTAGTTGGTCATCAGCTCCCTGGGGAATAGGGACCCTGCCTTACCCATAGAGTGTGTTGCATAAAATAAATTGTAATCAGATTAAATTCTAATTTATTAGGTGGAACTGAATTAGATTAGTGGGGTGGGCAGGTAAAGAGGCGGCGTGGTGTTCCTGAGCTCGAGTTCCCCTCTGAAAAGTCAGAACAGTGCTACTTGAACTGAGGACTGGGTATGGAAGGGCTTCCCAGACTTTAGACCGCTCAGCCACGCTACCCGCCTTGGCTTCCCAGACTTTAGCTATCAGGTCTCTGCCACCCTCAGAACATTTATCATGTCCGTCCTAGCTTGACTGTTATTTTATACATGTGTTATTTTATATGTGTGTGACACACATGTATATGCACACATATATTTAAAAATGTGTCACCCAAATGAATTTATTTGCAAAGGAAGTTTTTTGTCACTACTATAAATTTACTGGGTGGACTGGGTTTGGCCCTGGGAGGAGGGCGTGGTGGGAGTCCTGCTCCTCCGGGCGAGATGGGGCTGGGGAACAGGGAGCAGCCTGAGCCGAGTGCCTTCCTCACACACCTCCATGCTCCTCCAGGGAAAGCAGACCAGGCCAGCAGAGGTGCCCCGGCTGCAGCTGTCTTCCGGCTTCGTTTGGGACGTGGGGCTAGAATCTCTGACCCCGGCCTTGCCACCTCGAAGAGAGAGCTCAGACAGCGAGGAAGACGAGAAGCCACAGCAGACCACGGTGTCGTATTTTGCAGGGACCCCTTGGTGCCAGTCTCCTGTGTCTGTCCTAGCCTGTGGGTGTCTCTTCTGGCAGGGTGGGGCGGTCTCGGGCTAGGGAGTATTTATAGACTTGGGGATTGCCCTGCCGACTCTTGGCTTCTATCACAGACCTGCCCAGGGTCTGAGGAGCTAATTACTCACTTGTTTTGGCCTTTCATAGCAGAAGAAGAAAAGCAAGAAGGAAAGGGAGCTGGAGAAGCAGAAGGCAGAGAAAGAGCTGTCCCGCATGGAGGAGGCGCTGATGGACCCTGGGCGACAGCCAGAGTCAGCAGATGATTTTGACCGATTGGTGCTGAGCTCCCCCAACAGCTCCATCCTGTGGCTGCAGTACATGGCCTTCCACCTGCAGGCCACAGAGATCGAGAAGGCCCGGGCCGTGGCCGAGAGGGCACTCAAGACCATCTCCTTCAGGTCTGGGCTTCGTCTCCCTGCTTTAGGGAGGGGCCTTTGGACAGGAAGGGCCTTGTCTCCCCAGGTTGCAGTCTGACAGCAGTTGGAGTGGCTGCCACCTGGGGTTCCCGGACTCTCAGATGTGCCGTCTGTGAAATAGATCTGCTCATCTAAAATTTATAGTCCTTTTCACTGTTAAGTTGGAGACTTAAATAATGTGCCCAACTTGGAGCAGAAGTAGAATAGGGAACACAGGGTGAAAACTCTGCATGTGGCCATTTTCCAGGCAGAGGGTAGAGTGAGTGCCCTGAGGCTGATGAAGGAGGAGTGGTGAACCTTTACTTTCATTCTCTTAGTCTGGGGAGAGAAGCAGACCAGAGATTCTGCTCCTTCCAGCTCAGACCTCAGCCTGATTGAGACCTGGTAGGCTTCCTTCCTGGGAATGGAGGTAGAGCCTCCGTCTGGGAGCCTCTGGCCCCGCAGTCAGGGTGGGGCTTCCTGCTGCTGTGAACTGCAGTGGGACAGGGCCTCTCAGGGCCTGCGCTTGAGGGCGGGAGCTGAGGACATGGTTGCAGCCTGGGGAGGAGGAGGATAGAGTTCCAGTCGACATCCCCGGAGTGGAGTGAAGGGCTCTTTGGGCTGAGATGATGGAGCTCATGCACCGACTGCTCTCCCTCCAGAGAGGAGCAGGAGAAGCTGAACGTGTGGGTGGCACTGCTGAACCTCGAGAACATGTACGGGTCTCAGGAGTCACTGACCAAGGTCTTCGAGCGGGCTGTGCAATACAATGAGCCTCTCAAGGTCTTTCTCCAGCTGGCTGACATCTACACCAAGTCAGAGAAGTTCCAGGTAGGAGTCTGGGCCTGGTGGCCTGCTGCCAGAGGGTCCCCAGCCACTCAGAACCTGTCTCCTCGGGGTCACGGAGGCAGCAGGGAAGAATCCCCATGTTCTGGATCCTGTTCTAGTCTTAAGACCTCTGTGTGCCATAGGATTAGTAGGGAGACTCCATCTTGTCAGGCCTCCTCATCTCTGGGAGCCTGCCCTCCCCTCAGTAGCTAGAATTGGGCCTGCGTAGCAGTTGGCATCTGTGAGCCCGTCTGGCTTCTCCCAGGGGAGCTGCCCGTCTTTATTGTTGCCCCCCTCTGTCGCATCACCTTCCCCAGCTTGCCTGGTCTTTCCCACAGGAAGCTGGTGAACTCTACAACCGGATGCTGAAGCGTTTCCGGCAGGAGAAAGCTGTCTGGGTCAAATATGGGGCCTTCCTTCTGCGGAGGGGCCAGGCTGGGGCCAGTCACCGTGTGATGCAGCGAGCCCTCGAGTGCCTGCCTCAAAAAGAGCGTGAGTGCCCAGCCCACTTTCGGCCCGATTCCTGAGCACATTGGGCTCGCCCACTTCTGGGCACAGGGGTTATGGGTCCCCTCATCTGAGGGTGGTGGCAGGAAGCCTCGTGGCGGTTACATACCTGTCTGTCTCTATTGATTGTATGCTCATGCATGTAATGCGTGTTGCAGTTAGCACTAATTCTGTTGCCCTTGCGCCCGGAGAGTAGGGTGTCTGCGGTGGGAGTCATAGGGCAGTGCCCACCTGTGTATGTGGCCCTGATCTACCCCACTGACCCTCTTGTCGCTACCTGTGTCTTGGGACACGAGCAGGGAGTCAGGAGTCAGACTCAGTCCCTGTGGCACATTGTGTTGTGGTGCGGGCTCTGCCTGTTTGTGTGCCTGAGTGTCCTCTCCCTGCAGACGTGGATGTGATCTCCAAGTTCGCCCAGCTGGAGTTCCAGCTGGGGGATGCAGAGCGGGCCAAGGCTATTTTTGAGAACACGCTGAGCACCTACCCAAAGCGCACGGATGTGTGGTCGGTCTACATCGACATGACCATCAAGCATGGCAGCCAGAAGGAAGTCCGGTGAGAGGGGCAGACAGACCGGGCTGAATTCCCCGTGGGGGTTGGGGACATTGGCCGAGCAGATGACTTTAGCACCCACAGCAGCTCCAGCATCCCCAGTTGTCTTACTCTGTCTGGAAAAACAGCTTTGACCTGACACGGCAGGTCCTATGGCATTCACTTTTCCAACGTCTTTTCCTGCCTCGGGCCAGCCTCTGGTCGGTATCTGGAACCTTGGGTGGGAGGTAGGCTGGCCACTCTCCTGGGGTCCGGAGACTTGGGTTTCCCTCATAATTAACACTGTACCTGACTCTCACTGTAGAGAATGTTCACAGGCATAACTCACTGTTGTCCGCCAGCATCCCCACAGGCAGGGAGGATTGGAGATGGGTAGACAAGTTCCAGAAAGAACTAGTGCCTCCCCTCAGCCCACCAGTGAGCTTTAAGCAGAGCTTTTCTCACAGATGCGTGTCTCATGTGTGTTCCCTCCCAGTAGCTTTGTCCTGATTTACTGTGTGACTTTAGGCCAGTAAGTCCTTTAACATTTCTGGGTGTCTGTCTGCTCACCTGGACGGGAAGGGTGGTATTCTCTCGCTCTCCCAGTGGACATGATGGGAGTGGATGATGGTAGTAAAAATGAAGCTAGAAGTGGGAGTGCTGGGTGACAGAGGGCCTGCTCCAGAGCCTGAGAGCAAGTGGGGAAGGTTAGCCAGGAGTCGAGTGGCGGGGGACCGAGAGGCAAACGCTGCCCTGCCCTCCTCACAGGGACATCTTCGAGCGCGTCATTCACCTGAGTCTGGCCCCCAAGCGAATGAAATTCTTCTTCAAGCGCTACCTGGACTATGAGAAGCAACACGGCACCGAGAAGGACGTGCAGGCAGTGAAGGCGAAGGCCCTGGACTACGTGGAGGCTAAGAGCTCCGTGTTGGAGGACTAGCTGCAGGCTGGCTCCGGACAGCCCCTGCCGCAGGGCCCAGCCCACCCAAACCTCAGGCACCCGGCAGTTGGCAACTGTGTTGCCTGGGGTCTCTATTTATATGCTGCTTTTTCTGCAGCAACTTTGGGACAATCCTGAGGATAAAAAGGCGTTTCTTATAAATTCCTTTTTTTACTTTGTTTCAAGTACCAATTGCATTTTTCTCCTTTTCTGAGACTGCTCCGGTTTCTCCTTCATGGGAGTTCCCAGCAGCAGGACGGCTGACTCCTGACCATCTTTGGCCCTGGCAGGCTCTTGGTATAGTCAGGGGGGTCAGCAGGGTCCAGGAAGTAGGCCCCTCCTTTAGATCCTGGAGTCTCTGGGCATTCTGTTAGCCTCAGCTCAGCCTTGTACCCTTTTGTGGAGGCTGTGAGTTGGGATGGAAGGACAAAGATAGAGCCCAGGAAGGAAAATTGAGGCACCTGAGAGGAAAGCCACCTGGTGATGTCACCTCTCAGCCCAACAGGGCCAGGTGACCCAGCCTCTCCAAATGGGTGTCTCATTGTATAATGCGGCTAAAAAGTCCTACCTTGCAGGGTTTTGTGGATGAAGTGAGAGCATGTATGTCGTATGCTGCCTGGCAGGCAGGAGTCTCGGTGAGGACCTACACTGGTGTGCTGTGTGGCTCTGGGGAGAGCCCCCTTCTAGCTCCTCTGGGAGAATGATTGCTGGGCGCAGGGCATTGACTGACTTGATGGTTATTCCTTGAGTCCTGAGGGAGAGGTGATATGATGGGCCCAGGCCTCCCTCATAAAATTCCCAGAAAGACAGTCTCTCTGCATCATTTGATAAGTAATGATCTCGTACGGTCCAGGGATCTTGGAGGCCAGCACAGACCCAGCTAGTTGTTAAAGCCAGTTCTTTTTTGGCTTGGTCTTAAGAGAGTGAATCATTTTCTTTGGCAGAGTTTTAAATGTCCCGAGAGCTAGGGAGCTTTTCCATGGGCAATGACTGAGTCATGTGCCAGGAAGCAGGGCCAGGACAAGGGAGGGCATCAAAGGTTTCCGAGGTGATGGAGGCAATCGGGCAAGGTGAGCGTGGGAGGGAGGAGGAGCCAGGGCTGGGCTATGAGAGCTAGTCTTCCCTACTGAGTGCAGGATCTTCTGACCCAAGAAATTAAAGCTGAGCTTCCCTCCAGGGGAGACTAGGCTCCCTCTGTTCCGCCAGATCAAGTGAGATACCTGAATCCAGCTGCTAAGGGGTCATCAGCCCCAGAGCTTTCCCTCCTGTGGGAGCCCCTGCCCTCCCTCCTGTCCATTTGAGCCCTGCCCAGGGTCTCCCTGTCCCCTTCCCTCTGTCCCCACGATCACCGATCCGCTGTGGCATGTCCCATCCAATCACATAGACAGCGAGTCCTTTATCCTTAGAAAAGCTTTATCAAAAATGTAAACATATAAAATAAAGCCAGTGGCATGCATCGAAGGGCAGCTTCCCAGCTGAGCACCACTGAGCTGGGTGTCCATAAGCAGTTAGACACAAATTAACTGCACAATATCCTATACAATGAGCCTGCTGGCAGGTTTCACTGTCACCTCGCTGTGCTGGCCAGGGCTTCTCAGCCTTGGAGCCCACCAGTAAAAGGTCCTCCACATCATAGCTGATTAAGGACCAGTTCTGAGTACGAGTCTTCCCTCCGAAGCTGTTGACCAGGTGGCTGATGGCAGTACGAGAGAGGAATTCTTTAGGTCGGAGAGCCTTCCTTTCACGCTGACCACATTGTGCATTAGCTCTCTCCTCTGTACCCAGATTACTTTGTTTCTTTCTCTTGGTCTGTTTTCCCAAAAAGCTATGGTTAAAAGAAAAAAAAACCTGATGCTGATGTGAGCAGACAGTGGGCTTCAGTGTTGGACCAAGGATTGCCATTTGCAAAGAGTGTGGGAACAGGAACCTTAGGAGACAAGCAGGGCCATCTCCATGTTGTCCGGGGCTGTGCCGTTGCCTGGCAGCCCCTGGGCCCACTTGTGCAGGCGGCTGTAGAGGGGGAGGCCCTGGTTCTCACGGTACAGATAGACGCCAGTGATGGCGTTCCACTGCGGCCGCGGCTGTGTGCCTCCCACGGGGAACTTGGCTACCAGCTCCTCATCGTCCTTGTCGAGGGCCACGAAGCCGAAGAAGCGGCGCACGTTGTTGGCGGCCAGCACCCTGGAGTGCACCTCGGCGGTGCGCTGGAAGAGCTGCTCCTCGTTGTTGCGGTACTGCGTCCAGTAGGCCTCCTGGCGGTAGCTGAGTGGTGAGCAGTAATGCTTGAGGCACTTGGTCAGGAACACCAGGACGGCCACCACACCTATGAGCAGCCACCCAAAGAGCTGGCCAGAGAAGGGGCAGGGTGAGGAGGGCAAGTTGCTGTCTGGACCCCCACCCGCCCAGGTTGAGATAGGGGCTGGGCTGGGCTGAACCTGGGCCTCAGAACCCCCTCAGAACTGGCCCTCACTTCCCTGAATGAAGATTCTGCTTCTATAAGGGAAGCAGGCCCTTCTGGTTATAATTTCACCGCTTTTTCCTTACTCTTTCGAATTCACAGTTTCTTAGACTTTGCCTCCTGCATTTTCTGCCATTTCTTTTCCTTTTTAAAAAAAAATAATTTTTTTATTTTTTATTGATTTCAGAGAGGAAGAGAAAGGGAGAAAAAAATAGGAACATCAGTGATGAGAAAGTATCAATTGGCTGCCTCCCGCACACCCCCTACTGGGGATTAAACCAGCAACCCAGGCATGTGCCCTGACCAGGAATCAAACTGACCTCTTGCCCTGACTGGTTTGGCTCAGTGGATAGAGCATCGGCCTGCGGACTGAAGGGTCTCAGGTTCGATTCCGGTTAAGGGCATGTACCTTGGTTGCGGGCACATCCCCAGTAAGGGGTGTGCAGGAGGCAGCTGATCGATGCTTCTCTCTCATCGATGTTTCTAACTCTCTATCCCTCTCCCTTCCTCTCTGTAAAAAATCAATAAAATATATTTAAAAAAACAACAACTCTGACCTCTTGGTCCATAAGTCAGTGCTCAACCACTGAGCCACACGGGCCGGGCTCTGCTGCCATTTCTTTAGCCCCAAGGTTTACCCCCCTCCATTACGTCATGTCAGCCCATCAAAATCCAGGTCAAACTGCCAGGCTCAGCCCAGATGCCACCTCTTGCCATCCCTACCTCCCCCATGGCCTGGTCCTTACTCTCTGCCTCGATTTGAAAACGCCCATGTGCTTCTCTCAAACACTTGCTTGGGTGTGAGCCTATTTCCCCATTTGCTCCTTTAGAGAGATCTGTGGGCTTTTGATCATCAAATTTTATTTCTATGTCTTTCATCTCCCATCTCCTTTGGTGCGTCTCCAACCCTGCTTCTCTGTTTGTGTTGCTTACGTACCTGAGAGACCTTATAAAGAATCTTATGCTCTTCCCTATCTGTTCCTCGTTCCCTGTTTCTCTAAGTCAATGCTTCCAGCTCAGTTTTTCTGTTTCTGCCCAGGTCTCTGCTCTTCTGTCCTCTGACCAACCTTCACTCCCTCAGGACTAAGCCAAGGCTGAGGCTAGAAGCAGGGCAGCAGCTTCCTGGGTCAAAGGACTGCCGTATGTCAGCAGTGCCTGAGGCTAATTCATTGCTGGCCCCGGCCTTCCTGGGATAGGAACATTCTGGTCCCAGGAGCTAGCCACACCCCACTATCAGCTCATGGCCCATAGCAAATATTTCATAGGCTTGCAGGATTTGTGCTCCATCTGGCTGGAGTAAGGGGTTTAATGCATGACTGGGATCAAGGCTCAGTCTGAGCCAGGACATTCCCTTTAACATTTAAAACGTATTAGTGACTGAATTGACCTTTGTCCCACCAGACACCAACCCATGGGGTTACCCAGCTCTGATGCCTGATGCTGATTAGTGCTTTCCTGGAGACCTTGGCCCCTGGGGACCAACTCCAGCTCTAGCACAGAGCCATCCCGACACCCGCCCCCTCCCAGCCACCACCAAAAGGAGAAAAAAGGGGTGCTTTCCTTTGCACACCTTACCTGGGACTCATACTTGAGCCTGCGACTGACCTCCTCCCGGAAGCCTGACAGGTTGGCGGGGCCCTCCCCGCAAGGGAACCTGGCCAGGATTTCTGTGGCATGGTCTCGCGGGAAGCCCTCTCCCCCGGCTGTGAGCGAGGAGGGATCCACAAACTCGCTGAGAGCACAGACATAGGCCTCACCGCGCAGCAGGGAGATGACAGACCAGGTGATGGGGGCCACGGCCGCGCGGCCCAGGATGGAGCTCAGGAGGAGGAAGGTGGGGGCAGCCGAGCAGTTCTTGGTTCTCCGGTACTGGCACTCGGTGACGAGGTTCCAGGTGTGGTTGTTGAGGATGACGCCGATGATGAAGAGTGCTAGGGCGGGCACCCCGATGGCCGTCAGCCCGTACAGGTAGTTCCTGGCCGGCGAGCAAGGGCAGTGGAAAGCCACCACAGAGAACAGCTCCTGGCTGCCCACCGTGCCCAGTGCCACCAGCCCATTGAAAATCATCACGTCCTTGCTCTTGAAGAAAAGCGATAGAAAGCGGAAGTTCTCGGCGATCAGGGCTGCCATGGTGAGAGGTCGGCTGGAGGACTGGCTGCAGGGGTGGAGACAGGCGGTGACAGGGGTCGACGGTGCCTGGTGAGACTAGCAAAGAGTGCAGGCAGGTGGGCACCTGAGGGCAGGGCACGGTCCTGTCATTCTATCACCTAGAGTGGCCGGCCTGGTACGCCCTGCGGAGAGCAGATAACGGATAAATGTTTGCCTCTGAAAATGGGGAGAGAGGGGACCTTGTGTGTTCAGGCTGGTGAGAAGGGAAGGAGATGGGGAGCTCCGGGGCCTGGTGGGAAGGATGGCAGCCACATTTCACTGAGCTCCTGCGTTACAGTCCTCGTTGCCCAGCACCAGGACCCACACTGAGCTGTCATATTCCTCGTGTATAGAAGGTGGAGGCTCCTGAGGGGGAGCGGCTTCGCAGGGCCACATAAGTGGCTGAGACCACACCTCAGGTCTATCTGCCTCTGACACAGGTTCGTGTTGCTACTGCAAGATTCTCTCGAGGTGGAGGTTAGGAATGGCCCTGTGGCCTTGGGGAATGTGGGACGTTGACTGGCTTTCCCACTGGGATTCCAGGCTGAGGGACCCAGGACTGTTTGGAGGGTGTGTCCTCAAAGGGGTATAGAAGCTGGAGTGGGTGTCCTGGTGGATAAGGGACTTGGACTTGACCCTGTGATGTGGGGCAGGTGGAGGAAGGTAGTGAACCTGGTTCAGCATCCCTGGTGTCCATAAGAACCTTTCCATCTTGGAGACCTCAGGCTCTGGACTGGTTTAGGACATCCTGACTCAACACTCTTCATGACTTTTCTCTGGGCCTCAGTGTCCTCATCTACGAAAAGAGCATAAATCATTCTGGTCCTTGCTCCCTTAGGAATGAATGCTGGAGGGGAGGAAGGGCATACACAATGCCTGCTAATTGTCCTGTAGGACACTTTGTCCCTCCATCTCTCTCACCCTGTGGAGCCTTCAGGGTGCTCCCAGAGGTGAGGCAGGGTGGGATGATTCTCCTTCCTGCAAAGATCAGGCAACTAAGGTCTAAAGAGGATAAAATAACTTGCTTGGGGCCATTCAAATGTGGAGGTGCTCAGGCGGGACTTTAACCACAACCTCAGGAGGCCTAAAAATGGACCAGGGTGAGTCAAGCTAAATGAGTCCTGCATTGCTCTGTGCCCATCTACGAAAGCCCTGGTGAACCTCCCCTTCCTCACCCACTACCCGTTCCCTATCCAGCAGCCCCCCAGCAGCCCTCTTGCACCAGGTCCCTGGACTCAGGGATCACACAGCTGCCAGCGACAGGAAGCCTTGATGAAGCTAAGGCTCGGCTGTGCTCGCCACTGGCTCTGCCCCACTGGCTCTGCCTTGGTCTGGGCTGCAGCAGCGCTGGCAGCCTGCCAGGAAGTGGTCGTGGCCTAGGCTCCAGGCTGGTTCCGCCCCAGCTGCCTTCCCAGGCTCCACCCACACAAGCCAGAAACAAGCCAGGGTGTGGCCTGGCCCCATGTGTCCTTCTCCCCATCCCTGGGGTGAAAAAAATCCATAGGCCAGGAGGGGGGTGGGTAGATGTGGAAGAGGGCTTAGAGGGGATAAATGGTGATGGAAAAATAAAATAAAAATTTTAAAGATCCCATAGGCCAGAGGAAGCCAGGGAGTTGGGGGCTGGTGTGGGCAGCTAAATAATGTGAGGAGACTTGCCCATATTTCCTACTATGCCTCCTCTCTGCCCAGGTTGCCAGATGGGCAGGGCGAGCTGGCTGACCATGTGTGGGATGCCAGGAGATGGAGGCAGAGAGGGATCCAGCTCACAGCCCAGGGCTCCAGTCTAACTCCCTGGAAAAGGGAGTAATATTGCTGGGGATGAATGGGTTAAAAGCAGCCCCTTCTCCCTCTTCCTCCTCCCGCCCCCGCGCCCCCCCCCCTTGGTTTCAAGGTTCCTAATGAGCTCTGTGGGAGGCCCTGGGTTTATAAACTACAAAGTGGGGTATAAGATGCCTGAACACTGGTGGGCAGAGGCGGGACCAGGCCAGCTTCTGAGACTACTGCCCCTTTCCCCCCAGCTGGGAGTGAGACCTCCAGCAACAGTCAGGACAGGGGTCAGGTGGCTGGGGGAGGGACAGGATTGGCCCCTGCCAGAGTTAGGGTGGGGAGGGGGGGAGCGGGTGCCGAGCGGGGGTGGGGGGGGGGGGGCGGGGATGCCTCAGCTAGGGGCCTCTCTCCAAGACAATCCCTCTGGGCAGCCTCAGATTGGCCCTGCCCTGCTCACCTGTCACCAGACACACCCCAGGGAGGGGACCTTCCTTACCTGGGACCAGCGGCAGACAGGCACGGCAGAGTGGCTTTGGCCTCCTTGTGGCTGGGCTCTCTGAGTGGCGCTCAGACTTGGGAGCGTGGGGCCTGTTGGGGTGGGGCTGTTCCACCGAAGTGCCTTCTGTAGACCATGCCCTCCAAGAACTCTCTCTCACTTTCTTCTGCACAGCTGGGGGAGCCCTCAGGAAAGTTTAACTCCAAAAAGAGGAGGAAACAGCGGGATGGAGCTTGCACGCCAGTGAGTGGAAAACATCCCCGAGCCAGGCAGAGGAGGGCGGGCAGCAGAGGGCGGTGCAAGAGGAGAGGAAGTTGGGCTGCCTGTTGAGCAGCTCTTGGCCTGCGGCCTGAGCCTGGCGCTGCCTGCCTTCCCGAAGAAGAGAGCTGCTGCCGGAGCCCACCTGGTAGTGCCCTACACCAGTGGGACTGGTTCCGGGGCCAGGCTGGGGGCCTGTGGGAGAACTGGCCTGGGCCTGCCTTCCCAGCCAATTACAAGAGCAGCCCCTATGCTTGACACCCTGCCCCCACCCTGGCTAGACAGAAGCTGCTGGGACAAAACCTGGCAGGGTTAGGGGAGAGATGCCATCAGACTGAAGCTGACCCATCACAGGATATGCAAGGCTAGGCCTGCCCCCTGCCCGCAGCCTCCACCCAACCCCACCCCTCTGCTGGCCCTTCTCCTTCAGCCACTGCCAGGACAAATCCTTCCATCCAGACTCCAGCTAACTCCTCAGTTACTGCTTCCAATCTCAGAGGACTGGTGATAGAATTCTGGAGTCTAGGGATTCTCTGAGGCCCTGTGGGCAGAACTCTGACTGGTTGATGGAAATTACAAGGAGGCGGGCTTTTAAGAAAAGCCTCTACAACAGTGGTTCTCAACCTTCCTAATGCCGCGACCCTTTAATACAGTTCCTCATGTTGTGGTGACCCCCAACCATAAAATTATTTTTGTTGCTACTTCATAATTGTAATTTTGCTACTGTTATGAATCGTCATGTAAATATCTGATATGCAGGATGTATTTTCATTGTTACAAATTGAACATAATTAAAGCATAGTGATTAATCACAAAAACAATATGTAATTATCTATGTGTTTTCCAATGGTCTTAGGCGACCCCTGTGAAAGGGTCGTTCGACCCCCAAAGGGGTCGCGACCCACAGGTTGAGAACCGCTGCTCTATAATGATCAGAGCTGCCCAGACTGTGCCAAAAAGTGGTCGTGAGCCCCCCATCTGTGGAGTGTGCGAGCTAAGGCTGAGAGCCATGGGTCAGGAATTCTGCAGAGGAGAGAGTCTTGTCCAAGGACAGGCTGGATGACTCCTAGGATCAAGGGAAAGACCCCCAGCTCTGTAATGCTTGCGGCTCTGTCACAGTGGAACTGCTGAGTGACATGCTGGCCTCTGAGCTGGACTTGTCCATGTGCAGGAGTGAAGGGCAAGGGACCAGTGTTTATTTTTCAGATCCTACCACGTGCCAAACACCGTTCCAGATTCTTCCTTCAAAGTTATCTCCCTTTATCCTCACCATCATCCGGGAAAGCAGATCTTTTAATGTCCATTCTACAGATGGACACCCTGAGGCTCGGAGGGATTCGGTGACTTACCAGAGGTCCTGCAGCTCTAGTATTTAAACCCACGTCTGCCTGACCCAAAGCTTTACTCTTCGCATTTTTACTTCCCAATACCTCCTGGCTGGCTTTTCCCATTGGAAGCCCCACCCCTTCCCCACCCCACCCCCAACACACACCTGATCTTTACTCATCTGAATCCTCCCCCTCGTTCAGGGTCTAGATCAAGTCCCACATCCTGGAGGAGCCCTCCCTCCCAGCTTGGCCTACAGGGATGGCCCTTCTCCCAAACCATTAAAGGGAGGGAGACCAGGCTTCACACGTGGAAACAGAGAGAAGGGTGCATATGGAAGAATGGAAATTATTAAAACAATGTTGTAGGGCTCAAGATCAAAATGAACTCTTAGCCCAGCCGATGTGGCTCAGTGGTTGAGTGTCAACCTATGAACCAGGAAATCATGGTTCCATTCCTGGTCAGGGCACATGCCCGTTGTGGGCTCAATTCCTGGGTTTCTATTTCTCTCTTCCTCTCTGAAATCAATACAAATATATGTTAAAAAAATGAATTCTTAGATGAGTAAGATTTGCATCTTTTTAAATATATATATATTTCTTTATTGATTTCAGAGAAGAAGGGAGAGGGAGAGAGATAGAAACATCAATGATGAGAGAGAATCATTGAATGGCTGCCTCCTGCACGCCCCCTACTGGGGATTGAGCCTGCAACCCGTGTATGTGTCCTTGGCCAGAATCAAACCTGGGACCCTTGTAGGCCAATGCTCTGTCTATTGAGCTAAACCAGCCAGGGCAGGACTTGCATCTTAAAGATAGGTGAGGGGACAAGAAGCCCATCTTCTTGGCCTATTTCCTCCTCTTCAACAAAAATGGCTGCAGTTCCTGATGTCCCTCCTCTCATGTCCAGGGGGACGAGGAGGTTAAGCCCACAGGTTCAGAAATCAACAAACACGTCAGCAAAACACACTGAGTGCCTACCATATACCATGGCCTTTATACACTTCACTCATTTAATCACACAACAACCTCGTGAGGGAGGTGCCCTCATCTCCATGGTACATAGGAGGAAACTGAGGCACAGAAATGAAGTATCCGGCCAAGGGACACAATTTGTAAGTGGTAGAGCCAGCTTCTGACCCCGTTCTATCTCACTCTGGACTCTTGAGCTGTTTCCACTCCAGGCAGCCCCCTTCCACCCCTGCACCCTTATCCCCACCTCAGGGCAGCGCCTCAAGCACTTTAGAGCCTCCACCCAGGAGGTGGGGCCTTTGAGAAAATGGGAAGACTCAGCTTGTGTCCAACTGCCAAGCCCTGCGGATGGCCTGATTTTCCCTGGAAGTGATGGAGGTGTCAGTGAGAGGACCTTCACTATGAGAGGTGCTTTGGTCTGAATGTGCCCCCTCCAGGATTCATATGTTGAACCCCCTAAAGTGATGATACTAGGGGGCGGGGCCTTGGTGGAGCCCTCACGAATGGGATTGGTGCACTTATAAAAGAGGCTCTTCTGCTGTCTGAGGACAGTGAGAAGGCACTGGCTATGAGTCAGGAAGAGAGCCTTCACCAGAACGGGGCCATGCCAGCACCACGGTCTTGGCTTCCAGCCTCCAGAACTGAGAAATAATTGTCCTTTGTGTATAACCTACCCAATCTGGGATATTTTGTTACAGCAGCCCAAACGGACTAAGACAGGAGGCCTTTGGTGTTAAATAAACGTGCAATCCACCCTGACAATTGTCGCGTGACCTCCATGGTGACCACATACCCTGGCTTCTCCCTAACGGACCTAGATTCTGGCATCTTTTGTGTCACACCAGGTGTGACCCACCTTGGCCTCGTCAGCCTCACTCAGGAGACTGGCCAAAAATCAGGGGACTGCTGTTTCATGAGACGGCTGGATGCCCGCTCACTCCCTGAGCCTTGAGCATACAGGAACGGAGATCTCAATAAGTCACAGACAAGCGTGGATCCTGGGGCAAGGGTGTCCGTAGAACCTGAGTGCAGATCATGAACCAGAAATAAAGTGGCCTGGGAGGGGATGGGGACGTGGGAGCTTGTCCCCTTCAAGCCAGTTTTAAACCTTTGACTAACACTGCTTGTGGCTCCACTGTCCACTTCTCTGGGGCCATCTAGGGCGTGTGACAGCTGCAGGAGTGAGGTCCCCTTCCAACTCCAAATTTCCAGCCTCAAATGGGCAGGTGAATGCCTGGGCACGTGGGTCTGCTCCAGGGCCTACTGCCCAGCACCTGTAGCCTTCATTTTTCCATCTGGTTTGAGGTCAGATGGGCCGTGAGCTCAGACCCCCATTCCTGCCTCTTCATCTGGCCACAGCTCACACTTTGCTGAAGTAGGTGGCCACCTCCTTGCGTGGAAGCCGGGGCCCGCCCCCTGGCCAGCCATTGCCCATCAGGGGCTCCTCCTGGCCCAGCTTCAGGGGCGGCTTGCATTTGTGCCAGCTCGTGAGCAGTCTGTTCATGGCACCTTGATCGGTGATGCCTCGAAGCTTCTCCCTCTCTTCCTTGGCACCGTCGGTGGTAGTTGGGGCAGCTGAGCTAGCAGGGGCCATGGCCAGCGCCCCATGGGTGTGACCCAGCTCCAGGTCATGGTTCATGGCCTCAAAGAACTGCTGGATACAGACCTTGGCGAAGGCCTTGGCGTGCTCCGTGCATGTCTCATCGAAGAGCTTGCGCTCAATGTCAATATAGTGGGACCAGTACTTGCTTTTGAGGAAGGCGGCCTGTGTAAAGCAGGGTCGCACAGAGCGCACGACAAATGCCAGCAGTGTGGTCAGCAGCACGAAGGACCAGCCCAGTGCCTGCATGGGAGAGAAGGAAGAGTCAGCAGGCATTGCCCTCTGGCCTCCCAAGTCTGTCCGCACCCCCCATAGCACTCTCTATGTCAGGCCCTTTAGTGAAAAGAGCACCAATTGGACAAGCGACTTCACCTCTTGGCCTTTATTTACGTGGCTGTAAAATAGGCACACATATACCCTTTCCATGAAAATCAGATCAGGTGAAGAATATGCCCCATGTGTAGGCCTGGCACTCAACAGGCAGGCGTTAACTAGGCAGACCCTGGAGTTAGGCTGCCTTGGGTTTGGATCCTGTCTCCACTACTTACTAGTTGACCAGGAGTAAGCTGACTTCTCCGTGCCTCAGTTTCCTCACCTATAAAATGGGTTGGTGATAGTTCCTATCTCATAGGATTGTTGTGTGTGGTACATAGTTGCTCAGTAACTGTTAGCCACTATACTTATGCCAATAGGCCCTTGCTGACCAGGCCTCTTCCTTCAGGAAGCCTTCCTTGACCCCCCCAGGCCAAAGTGACCCTTCCTCCTCTGAGTTCTCTTTCCCTCCATTGGCTCCTGGTATTCTCTGCCATGCAGTCGCCAGCACTGAGTGCCCACTCTCTGTGGGCTCTGAGCTAGGCCCTGGGGTCACAGACAAATCAGACAATCACTCAAACTCTGTGCTGAAGAGCTGTCACACAGCCCTAGGTGACCCGGAGAAGTGGAAGCTGGCTCTGTTCGGCCAACAGCTCCCTATGGGGTTGGGTCAGGAAGCTCTCCCAACCTGTGCTTCAGAGTCAGGCCCCAGCTGCACAGAGAAGCATTTGGCCAGATCAGAAGCAGGGAGGAGAGCAAATCCAATGACTATAATGGGTCTGGCAGGGCAGATATCCACCGGGGAGCTACAGAGCATGTGCTTGGTCCAAGGGGGGCGGGGTGAGGGGGGGGGTACCCCTGTGCTGCTCCCTGAGGAAATGTGTGCCCTGTGGGGCCCGATCTCCTGAAGTTTCAAATAAAGCTGGAAATCTGCTTTTTATGTGAAAATTTCTACTTTTCTAGATGATGCCAACTAATTCTAAAAATGAATTTTAATTCAACCTCCGAAGGCCAAATGGAATATGTGTATAGGCTAGGCAGCCTGTGCTCTGGGAGCCCTTTTAGCTTGTGATGTGATCAGGTGGAGGGACAGCTGCCCCAGGCCCTGAGGCCGGGGATGATGGGACAAGTGCCCATGGGAGAAGAGGCACAGGTTTGGGAGGGAAGTGGAGTTTGTTTATTTATTTACTAGGAGCCCGGTGGTGCCCAACATTCATGAACTGGGGGGAAGGGAGTCCCTCAGCCTGGCCTGCGCCCTCTCAGAGTCTGGGATCCCTCAGGGGATGTCTGCCTGCTGGCTTAGGCCCGCTCCCTTAGTGCTGCTTGCCAGCCATGAGCTCAGCTTCTGGCTGGGCAGCGCTCCCCCTGTGGGAGCACACTGACCACCACGGGGCAGCTCCCTGGTGTTTGAGCATCTGCCCCCTGGTGGTCAGTGCGTGTCATAGCGACTGGTCGTTCCACTGTTCTGTCAATTTGCATATTAGGGTTTTATTATATAGGATTTTTAAAAATATATTTTTATTGGTATCAGAGAGGAAGGGAGAGGAAGAGAGATAGAAACATCAATGATGAGAGAGAATCATTGGTCGTGGAAGCAGAGTTTGGATTGGACACTCAGAGTGTGAGATTCACTTGGGGCTGGTAGTGGTGCAGGCCTCCAGGAGAGAGTTCGGGCAGGGTGTCTGGACTTGCCCAAGCAGAGTATACAAGTTTCTCTCTTCCTTGCAGGGCAGGCCCAGCCCCAACTCCTTCCCTGACATCCCCTGGTCCACGGGCTACAAGGGCACGCTGCCCAGGCTGTCCTCCCCACACTGCGATGCCTGCAGGGAGGCCTGACGGGCTCTGATGGGTGAGTGCCCAGAGGGGCAGAGGACTCAGCTCTGGATTTTCTCAGTGGGCCCTCCAACCCTGCCTTCAGGGCACATCCCCACACTGCATCTCCCTCCTGAAGGGGCAGTGGACCCTCAGCTCCCACTCCCCAAGCAGGGAGACACCAGCTGGGGGCATTTGCCAGGGAAATGTACCCAAATGGCTTAGCCTCTCACCAGCCTCACCACGGTCCAGCCTGGGAGAGGAAAAGGATGCAAATTCCCCCAGGTTCCAAGCCGGAGCTCAGGATGAGGCTATGGCGCTGGCTGGGCCATTGGGTCTGCGCTGGGGACCTCAGGGCGGGAACAGGCCTCTGGACTGAAGTGGTCACAGCACTTTCCCCAGGTGGCCCCATCTGAAGAGACATGTGGCCTTCAGAAGCCCCTGCCTCTGCTGGGAAAATATGCCCCTGCCCCACAGAGCTCCATCTGAGGGGCCCACCCTGTTGGAAAACATGACTGTTTCTGAGAGAGCCCCGTTTTGAGAGGTGGGGGAATTGGGCCCTTGCAAAGACCCAGGTCTGTGCAGGGAGACCCAGCCCGGGCCACTGTCCCCTCACCTGGGAGATGCAGCGCAGGTAGCGCACGGCCACCTCACGGGCCAGCAGCCAGTCACCGTCGTAGATCTCCGGGCAGGGCACCCGGGCCAGCAGGCGGGCGAGCTCTGGTGGGGTAAGGCTGGGTACCAGGCTGCTGTTGCCCAGCACAGTCACGGGCACAGCGGTGCAGAAGGCACAGAGGAAGCACTTGCCATCAAGCAGCGTGACGGCCAACCAGACGACAGGCGCGATGAGGGCGCGCTGGGCCATGGAGCAGAACATGTAGCGGAGCACGGCGGGGTCCTTGGCCCGGCGGCCTGGCGGCCGCTTCCACTCCTCAGCCAGCATGGACACGTTGTTGTTCAGGACCAGGCCAAGCAGGAACAGCACCAGGGGCGGCACCAGTAGGATGCCAGCGCTGTAGGCTGCGTTGTAGCCGGGCAGGCAGGGGCAGTTAAAATCGAAGGCTGAGTATATCTGGGCGCTGGCCAGGGCCATGATGCCGCAGATGCCGTTCATGAAGGACTCCTGGTTGGACTGCAGGAACTGGAAGACCATCCGGAATTTGTCCATCGCGCCCCCCACGGAGCCTGGTGGCCTCCTCCCACCTCACTGCTGCCTCAAGGATGGTTCTTGCAGCCCACGGTGCCCACTGGGTGCCCACCTCATGGCTGAGACGGGTAGAGCTCAGGGCAGTGGCTGAGGTCACTGTCTCTCTGAGAAACCTTCTAGTTAGGTGCTGGCTGGGAGGCGCGAGGTGGCCAGTGCTGTGGGTGTAGCCAGGATTTTGCCCCTCCCCTCTGGGCTCTCTCTCCACAGCCACCTCCGGCACAGGGAAACCACCAGGGCCACACCTGATGGGGACCAGTTCTCTATGGGTGTGGGAGGAGGGCCAAGAGTGCAGACAGGCTGGGAAGACACTGTTTGCCGCAGGGTTGGAGTCTGGGACAATCCAGAGCTGCTGCAGAGGTCTGAGCTTCTGAACCGTGTCCCCTGGGCTCCAGGGAGCATGTCACCCTCCTTCAGCCCTTCCATTGGGTCTTTCCTCCATGCTATGCCAGGGTCCCCCATCCGTTCAGACAATGATGGTACGATGATGCAGTGATGGCAATTGTAGTGGTGGCTGTAAGGGGGGTGATCATGGTGGTGCTGGGGAAGGCAGTGTTGGTGTTGGGGATGGTGCTGATGGAGGTGAAGGTGGTGACGGCGGTGACGATGGTGGTGGTGTGTTAGCAGTAATGATAATGATGGCAGTAGTGATTTTGGTCACAGCAGGAGGGCAGCAATAGTAACGGAGACAGTGCTAACGCACAGCATGGCGTAGAGTAAAAAGCCCTGAATTTGGAGCCAGAGGATTTAAATCTGAGGTTGCTGGGTCTCCTCCCTACTGGGCAGGGAGCTATAGCCTGTGGGCATAACGCAGGTGCTTTTATATCTGGTTTTCTTATGTCTCTGTAGGTGTCCGTGTTTGTAGATTATGGAAGAAAAATCCTTTCCTGGCCCCGCCTCCTACTTCTACTCCCCCAGATTAAAAGATAAAGGGGTGGGGGGTGGGGTTTCATGCCTGAGCTCAGGCCCTCAAGCGTCTGTGGGAACCAGGCCAGGGCCCCTCCTATCAAAGTGGGGAGGAGCTTAAAGGGCTCCCTTTGATGCCCACCAGTTCTCCCAGAAGAGCAGGTCAGACCCAGCTCCAAACACATGGCTCCTGTCTGGGGTGAAAGGGTGGGGCCGGGGCTGACACAGAGCCAGAGCCTGGACAGGGTAGCTCTGTGCATCCCTGTGGGTGCTGTGGGTGCTCTCGGTGCCTTT
Source organism: Myotis yumanensis (assembly GCF_028538775.1). NCBI lineage: Eukaryota > Metazoa > Chordata > Mammalia > Chiroptera > Vespertilionidae > Myotis > Myotis yumanensis. Next base: position 16,522,846 of record NW_027223764.1, on the reverse strand, counting down.
GGGCCTCGGGATCTGTGTATCTGCATGTGTGCATGTAACCACATTAGTGGTCTGTGCGTGTCTGTGTGACCAACAAGAACTTGCATTGACTGGGCTTTCCCTGTGTCAGCCCGTTACAGGCATTGCCTGGTGAAATGCTCATAGAACCCTACGGAACAGGTGCTATTGTCCCCATTTTACCGAGGTGGGGACTGAGGCTCAGAGAGATTAAGTTACTAGCTAAAGTGTACCCAGTTTGTAGGTGGAGGAGTGGGATTTGAGCCCAGGCTAGGTGGGCGTGGCGGTGGGAGAGGGGGCGGAAAAGTGTTCTCTGGCCTTTCTTTTCCAGCTGCGTCAGTTCTCTGGCCCACTGGTCCAGGTGGAAAAGGTCGTGTCACAAACAGGATGCGGTGGAGAAGGATAGTGCTCTTTTCAGCCCTCTGGCTGGGCCTGTGGCAAATGGGGCCTCTAGGATGGTGGCCTCTGGAGGACCCTTGTCGGGGGCTCCCCGGGGGGGACCCCCAGGGGGAGAGCAGGATGAGGGTGGGATGTGCACTGGGCCCTTTGCCTCCTGTCCTGGCCCCCACCTCAGTGCTGGAGGAGTTAAGTATCATGAAAAGCAGCATGCAAAGGGGCCGCTGGGGAGCGGGTGCTGGGCCTTTAGGAAAATGTCCCATTTGCGTAGGAGAGCACGTGTGCATGGTGCTCCAGTGGGCACTGCTCTCCACCAGCAGCTGGAGGAGCACCCACAACTCTGCAGGTCTTGGCCCTTCCTCTCCTCACTCAAGCCTCTCTCATGCTTTCCATTCCTGCAGCTCAGCCATCTCAGCCATGTGGGTGAACCACAAGTTTCAGCCCCCCTCCTGAGCTTGCCTGCAAGCACTTTCTCATCACTGACTTCCTGCAGAATAAAGTCAAGGTCCAAACTTCCAAGTCTCCCACCATCCTTCCCTCCTCACGCAGAACTGAGCTGCCCAGGCTGTATGGGCAACATGGGGGATTTAGACAAGCCACACCCTCATGGCTAGTACATTTCTGCCTTGCCCACTGGCCACTGTGTCTCCTACGAGAGAGGCTCTATGTACAGGGTAGGCACAGGAGGGCCATCACCCAGAGTGCGACGAGGCTTGGGGAATGAACTTAGGCACCCCGATGGCTGCTCCCCTGGGAGGGAGGGTCTTCAGGTGCAGGTGGAAGCCTCCCACCTGTGTCCCTCTTTCCCAGGTGAGGTGGCACACGCTGCCCCAGGCATCTCTTTCTCGAGGGATGTGAACAAATGATGGTGTGGACGGACATTGGCTAAGATTTGGGGTTTGAAACCATGTCGTGTTTGGGGGCTAAAAAGGGTGGGGAGGCATTTGAGGACCATCCATGGCAGAGGATCCCAAGAATGCGTCCCTGGTCCTCTTGGTGGACTCCATGTGGGGTGGGCTCCTCAGCTCTCCAGCCAAGGTCCTCACTTTAGCCAGGCTGGATTGCACACCCCTTCACTGGCTGTTTTTTTTCACTAGCTCATGTTCTATCTTCCCTTCCAGACTGGAAGCTCCATTAAGATAGGCCCATGTCTGTCCTGCTCTCGGACACTCTAGGCATTCCATCAATGTTTGCTGAAAGAATAAATGAAACATGTGCGACCCCTTCCCCAACTCTTTGCCTTTGTTCTTGCTGTTTCTTCCCTTGAGGTGCTCTGCCCCACCCCACATCTTTCTCTCCTTGTCCAAACCCTCCCCATCCTTCAAGACCCATTCAAATGCAGTCAGTCGCCCGGCCTGGAGCGTTATTCTACATGCTCAATCCCCACGGCACCTGACTTGCCTCTAGTCTACCATATCACTTACACTCTTTGCTGTGGATTATAATGATTCCTGTACCCATCGTTGACTCTCTCTCCATTAGACAGCGGGCTTTATCATCTGTGTGTTCTCTCTTCCTTATTCCCTGGTACAGGGTTGTCTATGCAGTCGGTGCTCTGTAAGTGCTCAGTATTAGAAGGCAAGAGTATTGATGACAGTCAGTGGCTTTTTCCTGGTCCAGATGCTGCGTCCTTGCAGCCCAAAGTGAGGTCCCTGAGCCTCCTTTCCCCGGCTGGGATCTCACCAGCCATGACTGGGCCATCTCCAAGCTTTCCCCACCCCCTCCTGACCCAATCCCTGCTAACACTTTGCCTAAATCTTGCCCCACCTCAGTGCCATTTCTGATATTTGCATGGCCTGACCACAGCAGGGTAGGTGGGTGGAGGCTGAACTGCAGGGATTGTCTGGTCCTACAAGGTCCCTTGGCAAGAGGTCAGGAGAGCAGGTATAACTATCCTGATATGGAGGGGCCTGGGCTCTCGGGAGACATCCTGGGACTCCTGGACTACTCCTAGGCCTGACGACTAGAAAAGCACGGGTCTGCACCATTTGTGCTAATGAAGTCAACAGTGGGATGTGAGTGAGTGTGTGTGTGTGTGTGTGTGTGTGTGTGTGGTATGAGTGAGTCATTAGGGAGGAGCTCACAGGCTAGATCTTCCCCAACCCTTCCTGTTTGGGCCACCAGACATTGAGTGGCAGTTTTTTCACCCCCCCCCCCCCCCCCCAGCAAGATCAAACCCTGGTGTTTCAAGGGTTTTCATCCCGTAGCCAGACCCCACACCCACAGTTGGCCCAGAGTTTCTTCAACACTGGAACTTACAAAATCTTGTTCAACGTGGAGATGTCTAGGTCTGCCCCCACCCTGGTTTGCCGATCTGGTCCTCACACCACACACCAGGGGAAAGCCTCACCAGGGTGCCAGCTTCTTGCTGAGGGCCGTGGGTAAGATAGCCCTGAAGATATCTGAGGAAGGAGGCAGCCTTACACAGAGATGCTGAGCTCAGGTGTCAGGCCGCAGGTGTGGGGGAAGGTGGTGAGTGGAAAGGTGAGGGAGGAAGCACCTGCTAACTGAATGTGGGTAGAAAAGCTGGGCCGAGAAAGGAGCTGCATCTCAAAATGGGGTGCACCTTGAAGGGGGCTCAGCCTTGGTCTGATAGAAACAGAATTGGTGGGGCTTTATCACCTGTGCAGTCTCTCTTCCTTATTCCCTGGTACAGGGCTGTCTATGCTTTGAATAAAGCACTTTTGATGTTTTCCTTGAAATTACCATGTTTTCTTTGATTACAAAATTCGCATTATTAACGGGTATCCCCACTATTAACCGGTTAACGATTAATCCGCATTATTAAACAGTATCCGCATTATTAACCGGTATCCCAGGGCTTCCCCCCTTCCTCTGGCTCGGTTCGGTTCGGGCTGGCGGTGGGCGGCGCGGTGCCTCCCGCGCGCTCCCCTGGGGCCATAGAGTCAGAGCTGCTGGCGGGGAAGCTCAGAGGCTCAGCCTGCCCGGAGGCGGAGTCCATCATCTTATCCGCTGAGCAGTTACAAGTTTCCATCTGACTTCCGTTTCCCACTTCTCTGACGTCTCCTTTTTTTTCTTGCCTTGTGACCTGGGTTTTCACCCTCGTGACGGGGCTGGTCCACATTCTGCAAATATTTCCTGCCCCCGCGCCCTTCAGCGACACTCGTGGCTGTCGATCTGCTGGTGGGTCTCCACGGTGTGCTTCCCCACCAGCGCGGCCTCCACCGCCTTCTTCTCCACCTTCTCGCACAGCTTCCCCACCCGCTCCTCTGCCTCGGCGCCGGGGCTGCGCGCCGGGTCCAGGGCGCTCTCCGCCGAGGCCGCCAACTCGTTGTGGACCGCGTGCAGCAGGCGCTCCATCTCCTGCAGTCTCGCGGGGGGGGGGGGGGGGGGGGGGGGGCGCAGGTGCGCGCGCACGTGCTCGCGCTCGGGGGCGCTGACGTCACGGCGGGCGGCGGCCAGCCCAGGGCTCGGGACCCTCTCCCACTCCAGCTCGGGCTCCGGCGCCTCGTCCGCGTCCACGGGCTGCATCGCGCCGCCGCCCTTCGCCGCCCCCGAGAGGCCGGAGTGCAGACAGCGAGCGCCGAGCGCGGGGCTGAGCTCTGCCCAACCGCCACTGTGATGAGCAACAGGTTCTTTCAACTTTTACAGCAGAGACGGCGTCCTGCGGGAAGTTTTAACCTATTATTTTGAAGAAAAGTGCTAGCGATGCACACTTGAATAAAGCACTTTTGATGTTTCTCTTGAAATTATCGTGTTTTCTTTGATCACAAAATCCGCATTATTAACCGGTATCCGCACTATTAACTGGTTAATGATTAATCTGTATTAATAACCGGTTAATAATGCGGATTATCCCTAACTGGTTTGGCTCAGTGGATAGAACCTCGGGCTGTGGACTCAAAGGTCCCTGGTTCGATTCTGGTCAAGGGCATGTACCTGGGTTGTGGGCACATCCCCAGTAGGGGGTGTCCAGGAGGCAGCTGATCAATGTTTCTCTCTCATCGATGTTTCTAACTCTCTATCCCTCTCCCTTCCTCTCGGTAAAAAATCAATAAAATATATTTAAGAAATAATGCGGATTAACCATTAACCGGTTAATAGTGCGGATACCGGTTAACATGTTACGCGCTTGACTGACACTATACTTCCGGTCAGGAAGACAAAGCAGGCTGGGCGCTTAACGTGTTAATAATGCGGGATAACCGTAACCGGCTAATAATGCGGCTTTTGTAATCAAAGAAAACACGATAATTTCAAGAAAAACATCAAAAGTGCTTTATTCAAAGTAATGTCCATCGCTAGCATTTTTCTTCAAAATAAAGTAATGAATTAAAACTTCCCGAAAATGCTTTATGGCACGAAATTCGACATTTCGTGGAAGGGGGCCCACAAGGGTTAGGCTGCCCTGCCTCGGGTTCCCACAGCCTGGTCAGCGCGGCCACTACCCGTGGGGACCGTGCGCCAGGGCGGACAGGCTACACGTCCGTGTGCTGGGACAGCCTGGTCCCGGGCGCCGCCGGGGGAGCGCGGTGACTGAGGCCACGCCCCCCGAGGCCCGGGGGTGCCGCCAGGTCCAGAGGTGGTTTCCGTGAGTACCAGGTGCTCAGGAGATGGTTCACCTGCTCCCGGCTGGAGACTGCTCGCAGGTGGGCTTTCCCACTTTCGCCGTCCATGCCCTCCTGGGGCTCTGACGTCTCCGGGGGCTCTGACGTCTCGGGGGGCTCGGCGGCCCTGCCCGCGGGGTCCCGCCCCAGCCCCCGCGCCCGCATCTCGCTCTGCATGCTGGCGAAGAAGTGCAGCACGCAGCGGTGCGCGAAGTCCCGCGCATGCTCACAGCACGTCTCGTCGAAGAGCTTCTGCTCCAGGTCCATGTAGTTGCTCCAGTATCTGCGCTGCAGGAAGACTGTCTGGTCAAAGCAGGGCCTCAGGCAGCGGGCCAGGAAGGCCGCCACGATCAGCAGCAGGGTGATGCTCCAGCCAATGGCCTGGGGGGGGGGCAATGAGGTTAGGTGTGGGCGGGGCACAGCGCTGAATGGGGCGGCAGGCACAGGTGTTCAGTCTCTTCCTTTATCTCTTCCATCCTTCCTTAGATATATTTATCTTCCTATTTAGTCATCCATCCAACCAACAACCTCCATCCATTCTCCCTTCAATATCATCTCATCCTTGCATCCATTCATTTCCCCAGCTATCTCTCCCCCCATCCATTCAGTCATCCATCCTCCCATATGACTACGTTTCTATTATATTCCTATCCAGCCATCCTCTCAACCATCTTTCCACCTGTCCATCATCCATCTTCCTATCCAGCCACCTATTCTCCCATCCATTCACGTTCTGATACTCTCATCCTTCCTTCAATTTGCCTATCCTAACCATTCATGTACCCACCATTCATCTTCCCAATTTTTCTTCTGGAAATCAGAATAGATCACTCTAAAGTAGGCCTCTTGGACATAAAATTGTTTTGACTGAAGAAAATTAAAAAGCGGCAAACATAGGAGAAGCTCTTTCTACCTTCCCCCTTTCTGCCTAAAGGCAAGATATAAATTCTCCTTTTACTGGAGACAGACTCTTATCAGCCCAGAGGCAGCACCAGAGGAATGTGTGAACAAACCTTACTCTATTGGTAAGGAGTAAGAAACTCCATGCTTCCTCTCATGTATTTACCTTCCCACAGTTTCTGCCCTTGGAAGCCTAAAACCGCTTTCCTTTGTCCTGTCATTTCTCTACAAAGATACTACTCTTTGCTGAAGATGCTATATAAGCCAGAATTCTAAGCCACCACTTTGAGTTACTCTTTGGTTTAGGTTTCTCCTGCGTGGTGTCCACTGCACATGTTAATAAACTGTTTTCCTTTTGTTAATTTTTTTTTGTTAGCATCTCAGCTGAAAACCTAAGGTGGGAAGAAGTAAAGTTTTGCCTTCCCGACACTCCATCCATCAATCCATCCATCCATCCATCCATCCATCCATCATCCTTTCATTTTTGATTAAGTGCTCCATCCATCCTCACATATATTTATCCACCCTGTCTATGTATCCATCTATTCTATATTTGGGGGGAAGCACTGGGGACCCAGTCTTTTCTCTCAGAGAGCTCACACTTAAGTGGAGGAAACAACTAGTAGGCGATGACTGGCTATGTTAAGGGATGTACAGGGAGTCATGGGAATTTGCCCAACCTGACCTGGAGTGCTCAGGGAACAGTGAGGTTTAGGCTGAGACCGGAAGGGTTAGTAACAGTTGTGCAGGATACAAACAGGGAACAGTGTTCCAGGCCAAGAGTGAGAAACCATTAGAGCATCTCCCTCCTCTCTGCCCATCCACAGCGACAGTCTCTTCAAGGCCTCGCTTCAAACCAGAGCAACTGTGTGGACCTGGAACCGAAAATTCACTCCTCTCACACAAAGACATATTTGCATTCTTATCATTTGTAGATGTGATTTACAATCCCTCTTTTGGCCTCTCACAGAATCCTCCCCACTTACCAGTTTAAAATACTTGTGTGAGTATTTTACATTCTAGGAGCATTTAATGTGCCTGATAAATGTACAGCTGTGGAGTAAGGACTCCAACCCTGGTCTGATGGAAAATTCTACACTCTTTCCAAGGAGCTGGTGAAGCCTAGAGTGTGTCAGCCTGCAGGGACCATCAAGTGAAGGAGACCAAACTTCCCTTGATTTCGCAGGAGAAACCAAGGCCCAGAGGGAGAGTGACAGAGCCAAGGCCACAGCCTGAAGCAGAATCAGTGCATCCTGAGCACTGGTCCTCTCTGCCCTGCCCCACGGGCCTGCATCTGCCACCAGCCAGTCTCAGCTCCACAAAGGGCTGGGGTCATGTTTTTATTCTCTGTGGCCCCAGGGATACTGGGCATGTATAGGTTCAGGTAAATACTTTTTGGAGGACACAGCCGAGCCTGAGGCTCTGGGAGTGGAAATGGTAGAATCTAGAGTTTGGGCTGGGGTTTGTTCCCAGGATAATGGAGTTGATACCCTGTGGGGAGCCAGGCACCTAGGGAGAACCTGCATTGTATGGAGGTGGTTAAGAGGGTCAGGAGTTACAGTGTGCATCCAGATCCCTGTCCTGCCTCTTCCAAGCGGTGTGACTTTGGCCTAGTGAGCTAAACTCTCAGAGCCTCCACTTCCTCATCTGTGAAATGGGATGATAGTGACTGCATCCACCTCATGGGGTTGTTCTGAGAATTAAATGAAAGAATGAATATGAAATGCTTAACACAGTGCCTGACACATAAGTGCTCAATAAAGGGAAATTCGGCCCTGACTGGTTTGGCTTAGTGGATAGAGCGTGGGCCTGCGGACTGAATGGTCCCGGGTTCGATTCTGGTCAAGGGCATGTACTGGTTGCGGGCACATCCCCAGTGGGGGGTGTGCAAGAGGCAGCTGATCAATGATTCTCTCTCTCATTGATGTTTCTAACTCTCTATCCCTCTCCCTTCCTATTATAAAATCAATTATATATATATATAAAATTCGTATTATTTCTGAGGGATGGAAAGAATGGGGTGGACAGAGCAGTGTATCTGCAGTGCTTTCTGCCATCCAGCCCCCTGAGGACGGGCCTAGCTGACTCCCGGAGGATATGGGTACCTGGTCTCTGTCCTGGGGTGAGTCAGCATTGATGACCAAGTGCCCACTTCCTAGGGCCCAACATTGTTCTGTACATGAGTCAAGCTCCTGATCCCCCTGGGGACCACCTGCTCCTTGGTTGTGTCTCCAGCAGTAGGGAGGGGATTCAGACCGTCACCTGTACCTCCTCACCCCTCGGAACCCACTCAGGATAGTGGGAGGCTTCTCGGGAGAGGACTGTCCACATTACCTGTGACAGGCACCGCAGGTAGCGAGACACTGCCTTTCGAGCAGGGCTGTCCCTGACCAGCTCATCCTCCTTGCAGGGCACCTTGGCCAGGAAGAGCTGAACCTGGCTGGGGGTCATGTTGGCAAAGTCCAGAAACTTCTCAGGGTCCACGGAGCTGCTGAAGGCACACACGAAGCACTTCCCATCAAGGAGGGCCAGCAGGATCCAGAGAAGGGGGGCGGCCAGCGCTCTCTGCAGCACAGAGGAGCACATGTACCTGGGAGCAGAGGAAAGGGGGCGGGTCACAAAGGGCAGCTGGAATTCAGCTGAAGCAGGAAGGCTACAGGAGAGATGCAAAGATGGACTTCCCAGGAGGGCTGGGAAATACTAGTCGTAGTTACACCAAAGGAATGGCTGCAGCTTCCATTGCAGGGGTGCCAGCGGCAGAGGGCAAGGAGGAAGGAGGGCTGGGGGCCCTGGGTGTCCCAGGACTGCACACTGGGAGCTGGGGCTCTTCTTGCTCCGGGCCTGGTAGCAGACTCTGCTGGAGAATAGTTCCTATTCACATGGAGGCCAGAGGGCCTCTGCCTCAGCCGCCTCAACCACTTGCATGGCTCTGCCTGAGGGCTAGGCTGCAAGCGATAGAAAGTTCACAACCCCAATTCAACCTTCAACCCAAGAGGGATGGGGCCTGGTGAATAAACACCCCATCTTCCTAGACCAGGGATGGCGAACCTTTTGAGCTCGGCGTGTCAGCATTTTGAAAAACCCTAGCTTAACTCTGGTGCCGTGTCACATAGAGAAATTTTTTGATATTTGCAACCATAGTAAAACAAAGACTTATATTTTTGATATTTATTTTATATATTTAAATGCCATTTAACAAAGAAAAATCAACCAAAAAAATGAGTTCACGTGTCACCTCTGACATGCGTGTCATAGGTTCGCCATCACTGTCCTAGACCCTCAGTGCGCCATTTCTGAGGTGTGTCCCACACACTCTCTTAGAGGGTCCCCAGTAGGGCTGAACTCCAGTTGCCCATTCATTATCACATTCTTCCCAGAGCCTGCTTTCGAGGGAAGCCTAAACTCAGACAGCCCTGCCCAATGTCCCTCCCAGACGTAGCACCTCCAACACCTCTCCTAGCATCCAGGGAGCCCACTCTCTGACTGTCCAGGTGTCTCCCCTGACCCACTCCGCTCCTCTCTGGCCTGCATGGGGTGTTGGTCCCAGGATAGGAGCCTAGTGGAGCTGCAACCACTGACTCCCAGAGGAAAAGGTCACGGGCACGCCCAGTGTATGTGACCCTCCTTGTGTGGCTGGATGACAGGGAGCACAGAGCCCCTGAGGAACACGAAATAGTGGCTGCTTGTGCACAAGATGCAGATGTCTCTAACTTGCACTGTAACAAACATAAAATGATGTATGCTGTGTGTGTGTGTGCACGCGCACATGTGTGCAAGCGTGTGCATGACCTGCCCTGCAGAAAATTATAAATACGCTGTAGGTAGGGGCAGCTCCAGCATTTTCTTCGGGGGCAGTGTAGTCAGAAGGTGGAACTGAGGGCTTCTCATGACATTGGCTTACATACCCTTGAGGACACCTCAATGGTCCTTGCCAAAGCATAGGGCAGAGAGGAGATCATGAGTGGGCGAAAACTCACCAAGCTCCTCCCGCCACTGCCCATGGGTCTAGAGCACTTAGATGTTTTGTTGAAAACACGCAGGGCAGCGGAGTGAGCTGTGCTTCTTCCTACCTGTGGGAGCTCAGCTGAGTTACTGAACTTCTCTGTGCCTCAGGCCCCTCATCCTTAGACATGGACCCTAATAGGAACAGACCCAGGGCCGAGGTGAGAATCCAGAGGCCGTGCACACACAGTGCTTGGCACAGGGCTTGGCACCAAGGCGATGTTTAGTGTTGACCAGGGAGCAATTCAAATTGCTAAACTCCATCAACTGGTTTTGACAGAGGGCACCCACCAGGTGGGAGGCTCTAAGGACAGTAGAGCTGCCCTGGGGAGTGTATGGGAGAGGGAGGCAGCCTTTAGGCCAAGCATGCCTCTCACTACAGGCAAAGCCCCTATGCATGTCAGGGGATGGCCCTTCACACGTGTGGTGAGGTATAATCCATGGCAGCGTGATGGATGTGACCTGGGAAATTGTGGGGAATTCTGGATCATTCATGTGTCTCTAGCACTGGCCACAGAAGGGAGACAAAGGACAGGAACAGAAATGTCTGTTTCCAGAGTGGAAACTGCAAATGGGTCTGGTGAGCTGATGATGCTTTCGTTGGGGAAAGGAGGGGGCACATGTGAGAGTACCTGGAGGGGGGGGCAGGTGAGGAGCCCTGACAACACCCATGGGGGTGATGGGGGTTTGGGGGGTCACCTAGCAGTGTTTGTGCAGGTGGGGAGCCTGACAATGCCCATGGGGGAAGGGTAGGGTTTGGGGGTGTCCCTGACAATTTCTGTGCTGGTGGGGAGCCTGAGAATGCCCATGGGGGAAGGTCAGAGTTTGGGGTGCCCCTGGCAGTGCCTGTGCAGGTGTGGGCGGGGCCTGACAATGCCCACAGGCCTCTGGGTGTATGGGACCGCACACCTGATGATGCCTGGGTCCTTCCTCCGGTGCCCCGCGGGCCGGCGCCACTCCTCAACCATCACCACGGACTGCCGGTTGGCAAGGAGGCCGCAGAGGAAGAGGACGAGCGGGGGTGTGAACAGAAGGCCCAGGCCGTAGAGGGTGTTGTAGCGCGCCAGGCAGGGGCAGTTGAAGTCGAAGGAGGAGTACAGCTTGACAGTGACCACGGCCAGCACCAGGCAGACGCCATTCATCACCGACTCGGAGCTGGACTGGAAGTGCTGGAAGAGCATGCGGAACTTATCCATGGCTCCTGCCTGGTGGGTGTGGGCAGTGAGGCCTCAGCCGCCTTCCTGGCCAGTGCTGGGGGTGCGTCCGATCCCCAGGAGGTTCTTCTCTTCCAAGAACCTCCAGCTCTCCACGAAGGCTCGGATGCCCAGCGATTGTCCCCAGTGCCGCTCGCTCCCCTCCTCTCTGGGGAGTGAGTCACTGCTCTGTGACCAGCCAGCCCAAAGCACCTCTAGGCAAATGTGCCCTGCGCTGTCACCCCATCCCTCCCCTGCCCGTTCCCTCCTCTCTTCAGGGTGTGGATACTGATGCCTGACAGCTGGCAGGGTGTCCGGTGAGGTCAGGCAAATTCTGGGTGTGGTAAGGCCAAGACACAGATGGAGCCAATGATGTTTTCTGGTCTCGGTCAAAAACATGATTTGATTCAGCTGAGCCGGGGGAGCGTTCATGTTGGCTTTTGTGACGGGAGGGGTACCTCCTCTTGCCTGAAGGTTTCCTGGAAAAGAAAGCCCTGGAGAAGAGTTTAAACCATGTTTCAGCGTTTGCCAACGAAAGGCTTTGGACGGGGAGGGCCTTCCAGGCAGAGGAACGCATGGGCAACGGCATGGAGGTGAGAAGCAGTCCGGTGTGGCCGGCGGTGTGGGGTTGCTGGAAGGTAGTGGCAAACAGTGGGTGTCAGGAGTGGGGCTGGAGGGTCAGGGGTGCCCGCAGCCCTCCGCTCCCCTATATTCTGCTGCTCTCCGGGCCGGGTTTCCCCAACGCACAGCTTCCATTACTCACTCCCCCGTGTGACCGCGGCTCCCTCAGCCTCCTTGGCTTGGCATCCAAGGCCCTCCTAACTGTACTCACATGTGTCTTCCCACCTCCACTGAACACCCGTGTCCCTTCTTCCCACCTGCTCTTCAAGAGGCAGCTCAAATGCAGCCCTGTTGCTAAGCCACCCCTGGTGATCTCAGTCTGTGGGGGCCTTGATCAGCCGCCCGGCCCTGGGAAAGGCCGCCTCGGCCTCTGAGGAATCTTTCCTAGTGTGGGGACTTGGACCTGCATTTTGCTCTCTGCAACATGCAGTGTGGCGCTAAACATGCAGCAAGGGACAGCGAATGCTCGTTTTTCGTGATGTTGGCACTCAGACCCTGTCTCTAGCTCTGTCTTCCCTGTCCACCCCCTGGCCTGTCCTCGTGGCCCTGTCTGGTCCTAGGAAGCCAATGAGTGGAACGTGTGTCCTGCCCTTAATTTCTCTCTGCCTCTCTCTCTGTCCCTCTGTCTCTCTCCCCTTCATTCTGTCGCCCTTTCTGTCTCTCTAATGACCTTTTTGTGTGTGTGCATGCACAGTTAACTCGCTGTGTCCCTCAGTGTGTGTCTGAGTCTTTCTGTGTCCCTCTGTCTGTCTCTCTTTGTGTAGCTACCTCTTCCTGTCTTTCTACCCTTTCCTCCTCCTCCCCTGCTTCCCACCCCATAGCATCCCTGTCTTACTGGCCCCAGGCCTCCCATTGGCTACCTGGCTTGGGGAAGGGAGAGGAGGCATCTACAGAGGTGATGTGAGCCCTGGGGTCACAGATCAGTGGGCCTTGGGCCTGGAGCATGGGGGGGGGGGGGGGCGGGCAGTGAGGTGTCCAGGCCCCAACCATGGAGGCTCTTCCTCAATCTTCATCCTCTGGCTCCCTCACTGCCAGCCCAGGGCCGTGCTGAGACAAGAATAACCTCAGGGATTCGGATGGCCTTGACCGCACTGACCCCTACCCCGTCCAGCCTGGACCTGCTGGCATCCTGGATCCAAGCGATGGTTTTAGTTAAATGTGTGTGTCCGCACTGTGGTCCTTTCCCCAGACCCTGGGTCCTCATGGTCATGAGTGCAGCTTCCCCCCAATCCCCTAGAGCAGTGAGGACAGCGTCCTGTATCCTCCCCATCCGCAGAGGCCCGGCTCCGAGCTGTTACCTCCACAAAGTTCACCAGGACCTCTGCCCTTGTGTCCATATTCCCAAACGCCTTTTAGAAAATGGAAATATCCCCATTTTCCTGATTAAACACACCACTATGAAAAATGTAAATATAGGGAACATGAAAGTGTCCCGGTCAGAGCAATCCCCAGAGAGTCTCCCTGTTACTGCAAGGTGTGTGTCCTTCCAGATTTCTCCAGGGCCCACACGGACACTCGCCGGCTGGCCTGCCTGGCGTTCCTTGGGAGAATCGTTAACCACTGTTAATGAACCACCGGGTGCCCAGGGGAGAGGCAGCTCAGGACACCTGTGTGACTGTCCATCGGAGGCGTGTCTGTCCTTCTCTTTACACTCGTCACACAAGTCTCTCACTGTGTCTCAGTTTCAGCTTCTCTGAAGGGTGACAGCCCAGCTGGTTGAGGGACAACCAGGACCTGCAAAATAAAATTTGGGTAGGTCCCTTAGCCTGTATTTTAAGTCACACCATTCCAAATATGACCTGCAAAGTTCATCACGGTCGGTGCCGATTATACCTCTGGTGGGGTAGCAATAGAGAGAAATCTGTCTGTTGTATTGCTTTGTATTTTACCTAAGACTGGACTCCCTGCATCAGGGGAGATAGGGAGGGAGCCAGCGAGGGCGGGAGAGCCGTCAGAGGCAGGCAGGTGTGACTGTGTGGAGGAGAGGGTGGGCCTTTGAGGAGAAAACCTCCAAGCTCATTCATTCTCCGGGGCTCCTCTGGAAAGCACAGAACCACCACTGCCAACTGCCACTTTTTCCAGGGGAGGCTGGTGCCAGGCAGAGTGGACACAGCCTGGTGGGCACAGAGCCAGGAAGGAACACAGGATTCTCCTTCTGTGCCTTCCAGCCTCAGGCGCCTGCTGGATGGCTGACAGGAAAGGGATCTGTCCTGGCCCCAGACCATGCTTCTGAACCCTGAAACACAGGGCCTCTGGGGCAGAGGGTGGAGAGAACAGGGCGGGGACGGGCTGAGTGCCTCTCTCCCATGCTAGTCTCAGGGGAGTCTCCAGAAAAGAACAAGGTAAGAAACTGGGGCAAGGTCTCTCCCAGGCCAGCTGTTCACAGCTCCACCTCTGACAGGTGAGACAGAGCTCCCAGGTCAGCCTGCGGCCCTGTGCCCGGTAGCGGGTGTGTGCTGTGTGACTGCACTGGCCCCCGCTAGGTCTTTACTGGAAAACACTCAAAACTAAGAGGCGAGAAGGAAGCCCACCACACCTTAAAGAAATACCTCAGGGTGAGGGGTGGCCTCACATGAACAAATCTGTATTTTCTAAATTGTCTATTTTTATATTAATGATTTTAAAAATATTTCCAAAAAAAATCATAAAATATTTTTACTGGGAAAAAAATCAAAGGGATTAAGGAACAAAGTAAAAGGGGAGGGGATTACATTTGTTGCCTAGAGCCCTGGACCAGCTGAACCAGGAGAAACAGAGGAAAGAAAAGGAGAACCCTGGCCGGGTAGCTCAGTTGGTTAGAGCATTGTCCCTATACGCCAAGGTTGTAGGTTTGATCCCCAGTCAGGGCACATACACGAATTAACCAATGAATGTATAAATAAGTGGGACGACAAATCAATATCTCCCCTCCCTCCCCCCTCCCTCCCCCCCCCTCCCCTCCCTCCTTCCCTTCCACTCTCTCCAAAAATCAATGAAAAAAATATCCTTGGGTGAGGATTAACAACAACAAACAAAAAAAGAGGAGAAAACTGTTTTACTCATGTGTGTGGAGAGATATTACCATGTACATCTGCTGCATGATAATATCTTAAGTCAGACTTTCCCAATCCCCTGTCCCATCCCAGGGGTCTGCAGCTACATCCTTGGGGGTCTTTTAATTCTGGGGAAATTTAAAAAAAAATCACCACCCTAGGATATTCTTTCCATTTATTGGAAGGGAGGGAGAGAGGAAGAGAGGAAGAGCAAAAGAGGAGAGAGAGAGAGAGAGAGAGAGAGAGAGAGACATCGAAGTGAGAGTCACATTGAACCTGAGACCCTTTGCTATGCAGGGCAATGCTCTAACCACTAAACAGCATCAGCCAGGGCTCTGGGGAAATTTTTTTAATTCACATTTTATTTTAATGATGACAAATCTTTTTAACAGTTTTAAACATGTATTAACAAGCAATCGGAATATTTTTATAGAATAAGCCTTCATTTTCTTTTTCTCCAATTGAGGTATTGTAGATACATGCTTGGGGGTCTTCTAGATTTTTTTCCCTTTAAAAGGAATCTGGATGCTATGTGAGAAACACTGGCGGTACCATCCTTGGAGTTCCTGTGATTGAGAGGGTTCTTTAGGCCTGGGTGCCCCCTACTGGAGAAACTCAGAGTATCTGATGTGTGAGTGGTGTGTGTGTAGGATGTGTATAAATGTGTGTCTTCAGAAATACAGGTGTGGTTGTGTCTCTTCTTTCTATATAGTGAGCACACTCTACCCTGAGGTTTCTCTCTCTCTCTCTCTCTCTCTCTTCTTTCAAAAGGAAGACATTGAATGGGTGTCCCCCTTCTCTCTCAGGACTGGGAGGCTTTTGTCCCCTCTTGTCTAGCAGAGCAGTGGTGCTCGCTCCGTCTCTGAGAGACCTGGCTTTCTTTCATCCTCATGACAGAAACCTCTGAAGGATCAGTGTGACAGGCCTTGCTCGTCTGTCTCTGGCAGACCTGGGGGAAAGCAAGGTGGATTCCACTCTGGTGTCTATATAGAGCAGGGGTGGGGATCCTTTATTCTGCCGAGGGCCATTTGGATATTTATAACATCATTTGCGGGCCATACAAAATTACCAACTTAAAAATCTGCCTGCTGGCCCAGCCAGCGTGGCTCAGTGGTTGAGTGTCGACCTATGAACCAGGGGGGTCACGGTTTGATTTCCGGGCAGGGCACATGCCAGGGTTGCAGGCTCTATCCCTAGTGTGGGGCGTGCCGAAGGCAGCTGATCAGTGATTCTCATCATTGGTATTTCTGTCTCTCTCTTCCTTCATCTCTGAAATCAATAAAAATATATTTAAAAAATTAACCTGCTATATTTGGTCAAACTTTTAATTAACTCATCCCTAATGCTTTGACAGGGCCAGACCAAATGATTTCGAGCCTCATATGACCCAAGGACCGGATGTCTCCCCACCACCCCCCTACCATATGGCCCTTGTAGAGCCATGTGGCCCCTACGGGACTGGGAAAAGGGAGGCTATCTAACAAATGCATTGGAACAGCTGGCTAACCATTTGGGAAATCTTAAACAGAATCTCTACCTCATTCTTTCTACCCAAATGAATTCCAAATGGCTCAAAGACTTTAACATGAAAATTTAAATCATGAAAATTCTACGAGAAAATATAGGTGAATTTATTCATAGTCAGAAGATACGGAAGGCCTTCGTGAACAGAGCACACAGTTCAGTAGCTATGAAGGCGAAGGTCGGTCAAGTAGGCCTCAACTTCTGTTGTCAAAATGCCAATAAATAAAGTAAAAATAACAAACTGGAAAAAGGTATTGCCACCCACATGCCACACAAAGGCCTGTTTTCCTTAACTTGTACAGGGAGCAAATCAATAAAAAGGAATAATCCTAGAGAAAAATGGTCAAAGAATGTCAACAGGCTATTTACAGAAAAGAAGGACAAGGGCCCCAAATCCTGCAAAGATTCTAATTTTCACTCATAATTCAATAGGATCTAAATAACCAGGTGCCTCTTTAAACTCACCATGTTGTTGGAAATTAAAAGATTGACCCTCATTGGTGTGGCTCAGTTGGTTGGGTGTCGTCCCCTGAACCAAAAGGTTGCCGGTTTGATTTCCAGGCAAGGGAACCTGCTGGGGGTTATGGGCTCGGTCCCCAGCAGGGGGCATGGAGGAGACAGCAGATCCATATTGCGCTCTCACATTGATGTTTCTCTCTCCCTTTCCCTTCCTCTCTCTCTAAAAATCAATAAGCTATTCTTTAACAAAATAAAAAAAATAAAGGATTGATAATACCCAGTGTCAATGAAGGCTTAGGAAAATAGTCACTTTTATACACCGATGATAAATGTACAAACTTGTAGGATTTTTCTAGGACAATTTGACAATATATTCAAAACAAAAATTTAAATGCACATGTCCTTTGACCTAACAATTCTATAGCTCCGAATTGGCCCTATGGGTAGATAGATAGAAGTAGCTGAGATAAATGAACAAGGATGTTCATTATAGCTTTGTTTTAATGGCAAAAAACCGGAAAACAATGTACGTTTCATTAACAGGGGACTATTTAAATACATGATGGCACTGCCATAAATGAGATCTATACAACCACTAGAAGAATGAGCAAATCTATGTGTTCATATGAGAAAACCTCTAGATTCTGGTCAATTAAGAAAGCACACATATATATGTAATAATTTTAGTATTATGCATATACTTATTGCTTGTAGGACACACAAGAAATGTGGACAGTTACTGCCATTAGGTAGTTGGAGAGGGGAGCTGTTATTTTCTTCCCATTTTCTATCTTTCTGTGTTGTTTGACTTTTCAAACAACGTGTACATATGAATTTTACTTTTAATATTTTTTTTAAAAATTGATTTCACAGAGTGAAAAGGAGCGGGAGAGAGAGAAACATCAATAATGAGAGAGAATCACCAATCAGCTGCCCCCTACTGGGGATCGAGCCTGCAAACTGGGCACTTGCCCTGGCCAGGAATCTAAACGTGACCTCCTGGTTCATGGGTCAACACTCAACCACTGAGCAACACCAGCTCAGCTGAATTTTACTTTTAAAAGATCAACAAAGGCCACAGGCCAAAGACTGTGGACCAAAGAGTTTGATTCCTGGTCAAGGGCATCCAGCCCCAGGGCCCATGTGGAAGGCAACCAGTTGATGTATCTCTCTCACATTCATGGTTCTTTTTCTCTCTCTCTCTCCCGCTCCTACCTTCCTTTCACTTCATTCTCGGGTGAGGATTAAAAAAAAAAAAAAAAAGATCAACAAAGGTTATCTGGGCAGTGGATTTATGACTTATAAAACACACATTTCTATATATAAATAGATATATAAGATCAAAATATTAAAAGAAGATTAAAATGTTATGACTTACACAAAATAAAATGACCAAATTCAATCCTGAACATTCTTCTACACTTAAATTTTTCTTCTTCACCCCACAGGTTTTACAGAATGTGGAACAATTTTCTTGGTTCGCATGACATTTCTAACTCCTTTCCCAGAAGAGACAAGCCTGGTTTTACATTATTTTCACTTGAAAGTTTTTTTTTCTTTTGTTAATCCTCCCCAGAGGACATTTTCCCATTGATTTTTTTAGAGAGAGTGGGAGGGGGAAGAGACAGAGAGAAACATCTACGTGACAGAGACACACCGATTGGTTGCCTCCCACACATACCCCCACTGGGGCTGGGGATCAAGGCTCCAACTGAGGTACGTGCCCTTGACCAGGCCACAGCCTGAAGCCCTATCCACTGAGCCAGGGCAATTATTTATTTATTTATTTATTTTTAACAGAACGGACAGGCTACAAACATGGATTTTCTGACTCAACTGATATGTTGTTTCTAGACCCTGCTGGGGTGGGCTGGCTTTTTGGCACGGGACCCTGGATGTTGGGCAAAAACAGATGAGCTGCTCTGGGAGGAGGAGCACCCGTCTAGCTGCATTTTCTGAATTCCACTTCTCCTCCATAAATACCAACGTCAGAGTGGTGGCAGGGTCTTCTTTCCCTAGTGGCCGGCACGCACTAACTCGTGAGAGTTCTGAGACTGCCCCTCACCCATTGTGTTGGGTGGTGGAGTAGATGAAGAGGCGAGTGTGGGAGAGTGCTGGGCCGGGTGTGGCAAGTCCCCGCTCTGAGGGTAACTGAGTGTTCAGAGGGCCAAGCTAGGAAGCACACCATCTCAAGCTCTGTCCACAGAGCAACAGATGTTCACTGGGCATCTGCAGGGGAACAGGTGCTGTGCTGGTGGGTAACATGAGAAGGTGGCCTCAGTGAAGCCAATATGCCCGGAGGATAACATCTAAAGAGTAGGGCTAATTTCCTCATTGACAAATTTTCTTTCCAACGAAGTGGTTCATGGAAGCTATAAAGATATATTCCCCCCCAAATGCTCTTCTGTTTTGAAAGAGTAAAAGAGCAACCTGTAAACATTTTTAAAGGTGTTTTGATTGACTCGAGGCCTTCCCCAAAATTTGCCAGAAACAAAGGGGATTCTAGTGGAGTTCTAGCGCTACCTATTGGTGGCTGGAGAGAGAAATGGAGAGGAAGGGGAGGGATTGTGGGACACACCATGGTAGAGAGAAAACTTTCCACAAGCTACACTCACTGGGAAGAGAGGCCCCCCTGAGGCGCCTTTGGGTGAAGGTCGGACCAAGAGAGTGCTCTGGGATCTCTCTTAGAAAAGGTGGGTAGAAGTGAGATGTTACCCTGCCAACAGGAACCGGGAAATGTCTGTTTCCTATTCTGGGTCTAGGATGAAGGGCATTTGAAGTGACGGAAGGCTAGTGGCTGCTTGGACATGTGCCTCATGACTCCTATTTGTCTTTCAACTTTTGCCATGAAGGAATTTTACATTCTTATGTGGTCACATTTATCATACTTTTCCTTTATGATTCTCTGGTCTTTGTAACATTCTTGGAAAGGCTTTCGTGCCAAGTAGAAATCATTTAAAACATCTATGAGAGAAGAGGGATGCTGGGGTATTACCACCACTTTGAGCATTCTTCTTTGATTCCAGTTTTGTGGTTTGAAATCTGTCTTGTGTGCGCCCTGGCGAACTTCCTGAGAGCTGAGCCAAAGTGCCTGGGCGTCCTACGGGTCTCTCCGGTAGCAGGGGCTGGCTCAGGAACTCAGGGAGGACACCTTGCCTGCCCCAGGTTGTCTTCCTCAGCCTGGGCACTGGAAGGACTCTCATTCTGGGGCGGGTACAATATCACAGGGGTTGGATCCCGACCATCTTAGGCTTGTACCTCAATGCTTTACTTATCAGCTCCAAGCCAAGTGTCTTAGCTTCCCTAAGTCTCAGGGTTTTCATTTGTAAAATGGAGATGATGATGATGATAATAATAAAGTAACAGTAGCAATAATAGTACCTACATCACAGGGTTCTTACCCACCACCACCAGCCTGGTCTGTTTGGGTCAGTGGTTAGAATGTCAGCCCGAGGAACGAAGGGTCCCAGGTTTGATTCCCAGTTAAGAGCACATACTCGGTTGTCATGTGCAGGAGGCAAACTATTGATGTGTTCCTATCACGTCAATATTTCTCTCTCTCTCTCTCTCTCTCTCTCTCTCTCTCTCTCTCTCTCCCCTCCTCTCCCTCCTACTTTCTCTCTTAAAATCAGTGAGAAAAATGTCCTTGGGGGTAAGAATTAAAATAAATTTTAAAAGCCACCACCTAAACTAAGACCATCTAGATTTTCTCCTATGTTATTTTCTAGGAGTTTTATATTTTTCTTTTCTTTTTAAAATTGATTTTAGAGAGGAAGGGAGAGAGAGAGATAGAAACATCAATAATGAGAGAGAATCATTGATCAACTGCCTTCTGCACACCCCACATTGGGGATTGAGCTGGCAACCTGGGCATGTGCCCTGACTGGGAATGGAACTGTGACCTCCTGGTTCATAGGTTGATGCTCAACCGCTGAGCCACGGTGGCGGGCAAGTTTTATAGTTTTGAATTTTACATTTAGGTCTGTGATTCATGACCAACTAGGTCTGTGGATGTCTAGTTGGTCCTGTACCATTTGTTGGAGAGAATATTCTGGCTCCATTGTATTCTCTTTGCACCTTTGTCAAATATCAGTTGACTTCTTTTATGTGGATTTATTTCTAGGTTCTCTAGTCTGTTCCATTGATCTATATTTGCCTGTTCTTTCACCAATCCCACATAGTCTTGATTATTGTAGCTTTATAATACTTTTTGAAATTGGGTAGTGTCAGCCCTCCAGTTTTGTTCTCCTCCAATACTGTGTTGATTATCCTGTGTCTTTTGCCTCTCCAGACACACCTTAGAATCAGTTTGCTGATGTCCACAAAATGGCTTGCTGGGAGTTTGGTTGGGATGCACTGAATCTCTAGATCAAGGTAGGAAGAACTGACATCTTGACAATATTGAGATCTACTGTGTGTTTGGCCCTAAACTTAGCTATGGGAGGTGGGAGACTGGATTGGAGTATACAAAAGCATAGGGTGGGCTCCCCTATGCTGCTGGCAAGGAGACTTGGTCTCACACAGTGCCAGGCATGCAGGTAGTTTCAATAAATGGTTATGAGGGGCAATGAGCAATGCCAGATTCCAAAGCACCTGGGAACAAGGTAGTATGGTACCCATTTCATGCTAAGATGGGTACACAGGCTCCCATCCCTCAGAGGGCAGGCCTGGCCTCAGGGATACTTTGTGGGAAAGGTACTATTGAGAAAGGAACTAGCCAGGTGGGCTGGCTTGAGCAAGGCTCTCTGGCTGACTGGATGGCTGTATTGATAGGTTAATGTACTGATTTATTCATTGATTCATTGAATAAATATTTATTGAGTATCAGGCACTCTCCCCCTTAATGTGTCCAGAGACCCCCTGCAGTTCAGGCAGGAAAACCCTGTATAAGTTTTCTCATGCCATGATAGCTATGGGTGGGCTTTGGGGATGTCGGGGGACCCCTGTATTATGGCTAGAGATGGTTGTAGCTGTTTGCTATTTTAATGTTAGTTTCTCGACATGGAGGGAAGTGTCACACTATTGACTAGGGTGAACTCAAGTTTAGGGGAGGTCGAGCTTGGCCCAGATGAACCCCACTCTTGCCTGCCTGGTGGGGGATCATCCCTGTGGCTGGTTCTGGGCTTAGCATCTTGGAGCTCGGGAAGGAAGAAAGGAGACTGTCTGTCAAATATTTCATATCAATATGGAGACTCTTCAAGACTTGAATGGATCTGGGTGCTGTGGGGAGTGAGAAAAAAGAGGAAGAGAGAGGTGAACTAGCCGGAGGATACAGGGCAAGGAACAAGGAGAAGAGAGACAGCCAGGAAACACAGGAACAAACAAGGGTGGAGAGAAGCAGAGAAGGGCAGGGAGAAGGGCAGAAAGACAAAAGGAAAGAGGGAGAGAGGGAGAGAGGGGGAGAGATAGAGATAGATTGAGAGAGAGAGAGAGAGAGAGAGAGAGAGAGAAAGAGAGAGAGAGAGAATATGAATGAATGGAGTTAGCCAGAAGGGAGAGAAGTGAGGGAGAGAGAAGAAAAAATGGAGGCCGGAGCTGCTGCTGAAGGAGCCCCTGTGGGTTCTCTCTGGGTCCTTGCTGGGGTCCTCTCTCCCCTGCACGCTGGTGTGAGTGCTCAGAGCACTCACACATGTACACACCAGGACACACGCATATACACACTCAAACACGTTGTTACACTCACACTCATCTGCTTCCATAGGCACCGCCTTCAGAATCCACACTACTAGGGAGGTGGGGTTGCCATGGTGACAGGTACTGGCGTACCACCTTATGGGTATTAATAGTTTCCATTGAAGCCAGCAAAAGGGTGACTTCATCCAGCCCCTGTCTCCCTGGCAGGTCCTTTTTCCCTCCTCCCTTCCAGGATGAGGCTGGGAAGGGCTCTCAGGGCACGAAGGCCACTTCCCTGCCTGCTGGCAGCCCCCTTGGGGGATGGCTTGAAGGCCTCTGGGATTCTGCCCAGAGTGTGTGTGTGTGTGTGTGTGTGTGTGTGTTTGGGGTAGAAGATGAGGGGGGAGAAGAGTGCTGGGTTATTTGCTTCTCTAAGCTGGGTCTAACCACAGCCCCTGCCAGGAAAGGGTTTCTGAGGCACAGGACCCCTCAGAGGGGCCACTCTTGGGTTCTCTGGGCCCCAGTCAGTCACATCACCTTTTCTAGGACCTGGCCTGGGCTGGCCAGAGACTTGCACCCAGTTGACACTTGACAGTGGTGTCCCCTCCCATAGTACATAGCTCCCTGGAAGGGCTAGGGCCAGGCTAGGGAGGTTCCCCCTGTGCAGCATGGCAGAGGCACTCCTCCTCAGGCTGGAGCAAGGGCAGGGTTGGCCCTGCATGACCTTGAGGGCCTGGGGCTCCTCACATCTTACACCAGAGGCGCCTCTCTTGCCTCATCCTAATCCTGGCCCTGGCCCAGCTGGTGTGGCGCAGCAGTTGAGTGTCGACCCAGGAACCAAGAGGCCACTGGTTCGATTCCCGGTCAGGGCACATGCCCAGATTGTGGGCTCAATCCCCAGTGGGGTGCATGTAGGAGGCAGCCAATTGATGATGTTCCTCTCTCTCATCAATGTTTCTATCTCTCTATCCCTTACCCTTCCTCTCTCTAAAAATCATTAAAAAAAAAAAAAAATCCCAGCTCTGTTGATACTCCCAGTGTCGCCTGAACCCTCTTGGGTTAGGGGAAGTATCTATCCTGTCCTAAGCTCTCTGCCTCGGACCCTAATGCCTCTCACCTTCCTTCGGGGCCCCTGGTCTCAGGCTGCCCTGAGCTGTAGGGCCTGTTGCTGCCTCCGGACTCCTCAGGCTCTCACTTCTCTGTGACCTTCTCCATCTCTCCCTTGCTTTGCCCATAGCTCCAGGTTTAGACCACGTGGGCCCGTCACATTTCTGCTGTCCTCTACCTTGGGGGCCTCACTCCCTACCATCCCCTGACCCAGCTTCTAGCTCCTCCTCCCTGAAGGGAGGGTGGGACTCTGGGAAGGGCCTGAGCCTCCCCTCAGCCACTGTCTGCAAATCCTACCAGGGGCCTCACACTTCACACACACACTCCAAGGGAATTAGTCTCATCTGTACAGAGCCTTCAGATTTATTGTGATGCCAGCAGCAACTCCCAGTGACCTCATTCCAGCAGACTTCCTGGGGCACATGAGTGCGCGTGAGAGTGTGTACCGGCTTGTGTAGAAATGAGTGTGCAAGAGAGTGTAGAGGTGTGTGTGCAAATGTGTGAGCGTGCTGCTATTCAGAGCCCAAGGATTTCTGACGCATGAGTCATCGGTTAGGAGTGAGCCTCGGGAAGATACGCCCATAAATAAGACAGCACCCCTGACCTGCCATGTCCATTCTGCAGCTGGCTGGGCACATGATCCTGGGCATCTGAGAGGCTGGAGGTGGGGGAGGGGGCTGTGTTTTCCTCCAGACCCCAGAGAGCAGCTGTCACCGGTATTTCTAGCTCCCCTGGAGTCCCAGACATTTAAGGATGAGATGCCTGCCATAGGGTGGGGTGGAGGGCAGGGGAGGGAGATAAAGGGCCGTTTGGTTCAGAGGCTTTCCTCCCAGGGATCTTAGTGGAGTTCTGCTGGCAAGCAGGGGGATTCATCCATTCCACAAATACTTTTTGATAGTCTATCCTGTGCCAGGCACTCTCCTAGGGACTGGGGAGGGTATGGGGAATGGAGTTGACCTGCTCTCTCCCTCCCCTCACAGAGCTTAGGTTCTAGTTCGGGAGGCAGAACACAAACAAGGGGGAAGGGCTGCTTTCAAACTAATTCTAGAAAATGAAGCCGAAGAATGGTATGAGAAGTGACGGAGAGTGGCGGGGTTCTTTAGCTGGGGAAGGTCAGGGGGCGTGTCTGAATAACGAGGAGCCATCACATGGAGCCTTGAGGGAAGAACCTTCCATAACGGGATGGATGAGATGCCTGTTGCCAGCACAGGTCCTCACTGATTCAGGGCTAGAGGTGACCTCGAGGAGCAGGAAAGCAGAGTCTCTCTGAGTGGAGTGGTGTGGGGGCAAGCGGGGAGAGCTGGGCTCATCTACCCCTGATGGACTGGGAGAGGGAGATGTCCCATATACAGGTAGGAGGAGAATGACTCCCTCTTCCCTTCCTGCAGGCCTCCTGGGAGCAGTGTTGAGTCACAGGATGGAAGAGTCACAGTGAACAGGAGACTTGCTGAAGCCTCCTCCTCCAGAAAGCCTCCCCTGACTGCTCCAGGCCCCAGAGGTCCCTCTCTCCCATGCTCTTATGGCTGACAGAACCACTCAGTTCAGAGTTGGTTCTCTGATTGTCTGTTTCCCGAGCTTGGCCTGCAACCTAGTCTCTTTGGTCCGGTCTGTATTCACCCAAAGGCCCCCAACACTGTGTCCAGTAGCTGGACAGCCTGGGGTTCTTGTTCTGAGCCCTTGCCCCTTCAGATGTGACTGAGAGTGGAGGGTCAAATGCCAGGGTGCCTAATCTCACTTCATGTATTCAATCATCCATTCAATCATTTAAAAAAATTATTTTTCTTGAGCTTTCACTATGTGCTGGGCCCTGTACCTGGTGTGGGGAAATGGTACGGTAAATTAGAGTTTTCTCACTGCGCCTGGCACCTGGGAGCTCAATGTTCTTGCTGTACCGGTTCTCCTTTTCAAGACCGCGTTCCACTGTCCGTGAGAGGGATAAGCCCAGCCCTGGAGCCCCACCTCTGCCCCATATCTTACCCCGACCTGGGCCCGGCACCCCCCTCACCCCCCAGCGCCCCGAGGAAGAGCTCGGGGGAGCCGGGAAGCGGCGCGCCCTGGAGCCACAACTGGCTGAGCGGGCGCGCGCGTGTCACTAAGACGCTCATTCACCAGCGCAGCTGTCACCATAACAACCGGAGCGAGGGAATCCTGGCGACGGCGGGGGGCGAGGGGCGGGGGCGCGGCGGCTGGAGCGGCGGCCAGAGGAGACCCACCACCAAGGGAGCGCCCAGCACTCTCCGCGCTCCCCGGAGCCCCGCTCCATGCAGACCGCCCGGCGGTAGGACGCCACGCACAACACCGCAGCGGCCGTCCCCGCGGGCGGGGACCAAGCCTGCCGCCCAGCCGCCGAGCCGCCAAGCCGCCAAGCCGCGAGCCGCCGGGCAGGCCGAGCCTCTGAGCTTCCGCGCCAGGAGCCCTGACTCTATGGCCCCGGGGGAGCGCGCGGGAGCCGTCGCGCCGCCCCCCGCCAGCCCGAACCCGAACGCGAGCCAGAGAAAGTGGGGAGCCCCGGGCGCCGTGGGCCCCGACCCAGGGGCCTGCCCGCGGCCCCGGCCCCCGCCGCAGGCGATGGCAGGCAGGTAGACGGCTCACGCGAGGACCCCCGAGGCGGGCTGGACCCGCGGAGGACCGCGGAACCCAGAGCCAAGGAGGAGAAGAGCAGCCCGCCAGCCCCCGGCCGCAGCCTCACCAGGGCCCTCCCCCGGCGGCGCGCGCCCGCGCGCGCGCACACACTTGCACTGTGCCTCCGCTCCTGCCCAGCCTCGTCTGGCCCCCACGAGCGCCGAACCCCCTGGGGCCGGATGCCATGGGTAACAACTTCTCCAGTATCCCCTCTCTGCCTCGAGGAAACCCGAGCCGGCCGCCGCGGGGCCACCCCCAAAACCTCAAAGGTAAGGCTCCGCCGGGCCGGGCGCAGCTGGAGGACTAGGGCGCAGGTGGAGGGGCAGGGAGAGATGAAGATGTATAGTTAGGGAGGCCGGGCAGGTGCCACCTGTTGTGCGTATTTGGAGACAGGACCTGCTTATTTCTTAGGCCGTGGAGGTGGGCTGGGGGTGGGGGCGGCCTGTGGTGATGGTGGAAACCCCGGAGGATGGCGTTCCGCGGGGTCTGCGCAGTTCTCCATGCCAGTACCGGGAACGCCACTGGAGTCCCCTCAGGCCCTGATGTTTGGTGAGCGTACTGGCTGAGGCATACGGGCTGAGGAAGGGCATTTGCTGGGTGGGTAGGTTAGTGTGGCAGGATGCTCAGGCTGGTCAGCTGTGCTTCTCAAGGGAAGCATCAGCGTCTCCGTTTTCATCTGCCCTGAGCTGGAGAGGTCAGGCTGGAAGCACTAGTTGCATTTCCAATTGGAGGGTCTTAAAGACCCAGGACTGATTTATAGCAGCCTGGAAGAAAAAGCCAGAGCTGCTGGCCTCCGGGGTCCTCTGCAGTTGTTGACTTTTTGCATCCACGGAATCAGCTTGGTTTCTGGTTCCCCCAAAGGCCAGAGGTTCAGTTGGAACCATAGAAAGGAGGGGCTGGGGACCTTGAAGCAGAGGAACGTTTACCAGGAAAGTCTTTGCCCTCTGAGTCCTGGACCCACTCGGCACTCTCAGGGAGACCCTGGGCCCAGTTCTCGGCCCTGCAGCATCCAGTGCTGTCTCTGACCTCTGGGTCCTCAGACCCCACGGATTCCCTTCAGGAAGCTTTCTTACTCTCAGAACTGGCCAGCGCTTGTTCTGGGCAGTCCCGTGACTAAGAACCAGGAAAGGACGTTCTTGGGCTTTCACAGAGAACAACCCACTTCTTCAGCCCCCCAGGTTATGAGAAGGATACTGATAATGCCCTTTGACAAAAAGCATTGTTGTTTGCGAAGAACTTTCACGGGAGCAAGGAAACTGCTCTGGGGTGTGAGCAGCACCAATCAGACCCATTTTACAGTTCAGGCGAAGAGAACCGATGCTTATTTCAGTTCCCCAAACCAGGGAGAGGCAGAGTTAGGCTGCAGACCTCTGTCTCTGACTTGGAATTCTGTCCTCTTTTTTGCTGGACAGTTAACCTTCAAGACTAGGGGAGAGGAGAGATGGGACCACTGTCCTGCATTCTAATTCCTACCCTTTCAGAACTTCAGCTCTCACTCGGCTTGGGAAAATCAGTGGGCTTGTTGTGTCTTTCCGGAAATTCCTATGGTGGTACATGTCAACAGCTTTTAAAATATCACATTTGTTGGCCTTGTGATTCCACCTAGAGGAACTGATCCTAAGGAAATGGAGATGCTGGCAGGTGTTCATGCACCAGGCTAGGATGTTCATGGCGGTGTTATTTATATTAGGAAAACAACCTAACAGTCCTGTGGTCATGGTATATCCTCTTGGCGGAGTATTATGCAGTCTTTACAATTGTATTTTTGAAGAATATTTCATAACTTGGGAAAATGCTCACAGCGGCATGACAGTTGAAAAGGCAGGATACAAAGTTGTATAGACTGTAAGATCCCAGTTTTGTTACAGAAAAAGATACAAATGCCAAAATACCAGCCATAGAAAGAACGTTTCCAAGGGTTAGCAATGGTTTCCTCTAGGTAATGGGATCATATATTTTCTTCCATTTTTAATATTTTGCTCATTCCTGAAATAAGCAAGTATTATTTTTAAATAATCAGAAATAAGCTGTTAGTATTAGCATGTATAAAAATTGTTTCTGAGCATGGGAAACAGATTCCTAATGATGGAGGAAACTGTGGACATCATCCAGTTCAGGAACAAGTGAGAAGAATGAAGGAAAAGGATAGTGATTTGCCCAGTTACTCAGTGGGTCAGTCAAGAGAAGGTGGCAAAGCCAGGCTAAGACCTTCAAGGGCCGGAGTTAGCTGGGGGCCAGTGACCTGACTCAGTGCTTTAATGCTCACAACATGTCCCCCAAAAGGTCCTGTTCCATCCTTGACCCTAGGGAAGCCCAGAGAAGGCCTTGATAATTGCACCTCTTTTACCTAAAGTTTGGGATTGTAGGGATGTGAGGTCTTTGTGGCCGGGGTCTTGGCAAGGGAGGGAGTGGCCGGGAAGAGGGTCTGAGGCCCTTTCACCTCCTGGATCCCAACCTAACTTACTCCTCTGCCTGACTTCCCATTTATCTGACTTGGAAAAACCTCCTGCTGCTGCCTCCTTGGTTTGCAGGGATCAATTCTTCCATGAGAGTAAATGGTGGAGAAATGCTTTCCCAGCCGTCTCCCTCTCCTTGCCCGTCTCCCTTCAGGCTTGATCTACTGGAATCCACCCTCCCGTGCCCCTCCCACACACCTGCTGGAGGTGGTCATGCGATTTTTATTCTGCTTCTTCTAAGCCTGAGGTAAAGGATTAGAGCATGCCCTCCACCCTTCATCCAGGGTTTACTGACCCTCCTTCCCAGCCTGACTTCTCTCCACCCCAATAGAGCCATCAGCTCCATTCTGTGATTGTTTTAGTGTTCAATCCAATTCCCTTCTACTGGTAACTGTATCAGCACTGACCTAGGTGTCTTCTGTGTTATCTCAATGGTCATCTAGAATTCCATTCCACTTTTATTGTTGTTGGCTTTGACACTGGTTTCGATGCTAAGATAGTCCACCCAGAGTTCTGCTGGAATTCTTTTTATATTCACCCAGACCTCAGCTCTACTTCTTAGCCGTGTCCATCCAGAAATTTGCTGGGGGCAGGGAACTCTTGATTTCTCTCTCTCCTATAATTGCAATCTCTATTGATTTCTCAACGTTTTAATGAAAACAGCTGCAAGGAGCCTGGTGTGATAGGGACCCCGGGACTCATTGGTCTGGCTGTCAGGCTGACATGAAACAAAGCTCGTTGGTCATGACCTGTTGGGTGGTAGTCTTTGGTCCTCTTCCTGGAGGCACACTGACCTCATTCTACTTCTGGCTATTCCCACTGGGAACTGAACAGTGTTGGCGTAGGAGTGTCCAGGAGAGAGGTCCAAGGTATAGCTCTGGGCTTAGGACCAACAGTTACGAGGCGCTGAATGCTCCTGAGATCCCTGTGCATTCACAGGCCGGAGATCTACTTGAAAAGGCAAGGCTGAGGGGAGAATGCCATCAAGTGCTGGGTGGACTGTTGAAATGCCAGATGCGTGTGGGCAGAGGTCAGAAATAGGAGATCAGGAAGGGTTTGAGCTGGACACGGAGGGAACTTGCAGAAGTTGGGTAGATGGCAAGGAGTGCAGTGGGTTTCCTAGGTGTGGGAAGGAGTAGGGAAAGGGACATTCAGCAAAGCTTGGAGGTGGAAATGAGTACTTTTTTGTATATATTCTCAGTGATGGGCATAGGGTGACTAGGTAGGGGGTTCATGCTTCATGGAGATAAATACAGAGAATAAAGGTCTTTCTCCTTCCCCAGCACTTTCCGAGTGCCTGTCTGCTTGGTGCTAAGTGTTGGGGGAATGGTAACTAGGAGGGCTCCTCAGTCCCAGTGGTCACCCATAACTGGGGACTGGATGGGCCACCTCCCATCTTTTTCTTTTATTATGGCAAAATTCACGTAACAGAAAATTCACCATTTGAACATTTTAAAGTGTAAAATTCCATGGCATTTAGGACATTTACAGTGTTGAGCAACCACTACCTCTATCCAGTTCCAGAACATTGTTATCACCCCAAAAGGAAAGCATGTACCCAATAAGCAGTCACTCTTCCTTATCCCCTCCCCTGTATCCCTGGCAACCACTTTCTGTCTCTGTGGATTTGCCAATTCTGGACATTTCAAATAAATGGAATCATACTGTATTTGTCCTTTTGTGTCTGGCTTCTTTCACTGAGCATAATGTTTTCAAGGTTCATCCATGTTGTAACATGTCTCTTTCCTTTTTGTGGCTGAGTAGCATTCCATTGTGTAGCTATGCCACCTTTTGTTTGTCTGCTTGTCCGTTGACCGACACTGGAGTTGTTTCTACCTTTCGGTTATTGTAAATTTTGCTGCTATGGAGATGTGTGTACCAGTCTTTGTTTGAACACCTGTTTTCAGTTCTTTAGGGTATATACCTTCCATCTCTTCAAAGCTGATGTTTTTTGAATTGGACATTTCACAAAGCTACTGGTTGTAACAGCCACAGGGAGATCGTCCCTCTCCAGCTTTGGCTGGGTGTGACACCAGCAAGACACCTGTTGTTTCCAGAGTCTTTTTTCCATGTGGGCGGAAGCTCCTGGCCAGCAGAGGGGCCTCTCAGGTCAGCCTGGGTTCTTCCAGGTGGGCCAGAGTGAGCCACATGAACTTGTCTGCAGTCCCTGAACTTCCTCACTGCTCTCCGAGGGTGGGGGTCAGGTGCATCCTCTCAGGACACGGTCCTAGCCATTCGCCAGCCTTCATGTTCTCACTGCGACTTCCCTGGTCTGTGTCCTCATCCCAGATGTTGCAATAGCTGGCCTTTCTGCCTTCAGCTCCTCCTTTGATGCTGCCGGAGTGATCTGCCTAAGGTACTCCTTTTATCATGCCCCTCTCCTGTCCACAGCCTTCAAGGTTACGACCAAGATTGTTATAACCAGGTAATCAAGGCCTCCTTTCTTTGGACAACCCATAGATATTTTCACAGCCCTTGTCTGGGCTCCTTCCTTGGTTGTCATGATGCTTACCGGTTAGGCGAGCTCATCCAGCTCTCCACCCCCAGCAATGCAGCAGGCAGACCTGCAAGATGGGGCTGGGGGCCCCTTCTGCTACCCCAGACTTCAGAGAGTCTGGGCTGAGACAGCCCCCAAGTTGAACCCTTAGCATCTATTTTGAAAGCCTTGGTTTTTAGTTCAGCCTGACCTTTGAACCCTGTATTGTTAATCATAACAATAATAATTTATATGTACGGTGTATTGGGTAGCTACTGTGTGCCATGTACTAAATATAGATTATTTGCATTAATATCCTTCTGACAACCTGCTGGGGGAGGTATCATTGTCAGCATTTTGTAGATGGGGAAAGAGAGGCTCAGAGAGGTTAAGTAACTTGTCCTAGACTACACAGTTAGTAATGGATGGAGCTGGGATTTAATACATAATAATACAAGAATAAACTCTGTGTTTCACCTACTTACAATTGTAAGCTTCCTTTTGCTCCACCCTATACCCTATCCTGCCCCCATAGTATTCATTCTTAGTGAGCTCTGTCTTTCATTGTGAGAAAGAAAATGGGGAACAATATCCAGGTCTCTGGACAGAGCCCCAGAGGAGGGACAG
Source organism: Myotis yumanensis (assembly GCF_028538775.1). NCBI lineage: Eukaryota > Metazoa > Chordata > Mammalia > Chiroptera > Vespertilionidae > Myotis > Myotis yumanensis. The sequence goes on along the minus strand of NW_027223764.1, from coordinate 16,491,253 downwards.
GGAGTACCGTGGAGTTTATGCTGCTCCTTCCCAGCCCCTGCCCCTTACACCTTCCTGCAGGGTTTCAAGCCATGCACACCTGTCAGCCAGTTATCAGACAATTTCAAGGGAACTTTCTGTTTCTTTGGGCCAGTGTTTCTCAAAGGGAGGTGTTTCTACTGCCTGTATCAACTCCAGCATCAGCTGGAAGCACGTCTAAAATGCAGGGCCCCAGACCCCAGGCCAGGCCCACTGTCTCAGAATATTTTGTGGATGGGGCCCCCAAGCCTGCATGTTTAACAAGATCCCCAGGTCATTCTGATATACCCCAAGGTCTGAGAACTATCAAGGCTGTGGGGCCTCAGAACAGACATACTCTGTCACTCCTGGAGTGGATGAGATCAGGCATCTCAGAGGAGGGGGGCCTGGAGTTGAATAGGGAAGGTTTGGAATGGAGCTGCAAGGGCAGAGAGGCAGGGCAATGCGAGGTGCGTGCAGGGACAGTGAGCAACTCCTCTTGCCTGGGGTGTGGGTCCCCAGTGGGGAGATGAACAGGTCAGTCTATGAAGGTAGCAGGGACCAGATCTTGGATATGAGGATGAATAGGTTAGACTTTGTCATGTAGGAGTGGGAGCCACGGATGGCTTTTGAGCAGAGGGGTATAGTGATTTCATTTAAATAGTAGCAACAGCAGCAAAATAAAGGCTGAGGGATGGAGGGAATGAAGCACCTTGGGCTGCTAGGAAGTTAATGGAGGCTGCAGGCCTTCTGTTGTAGGCCTAGCTAAAAGGGCTGGGTAGGGCAGCCAAGCCGACAGCCTCATCTAGGGATCCCATGGGTAAATCTGAAGCATTCTGACTTATGGCCATGGTCAGCAGGGCCATTGCTCATCAGAAAGAAAAAGCATTTTTAAGGAGTCCAAATCCTGATCCTAGTAACTATGTTAAGTACATTCATGTAGGTTAATTCATTTAATCTCCTAATTAATTTGAGGTAGGTACAATGGGGCCTTGACTTACGAGTGTCCCGACTAACGAGTTTTTCGAGATACGAGCCATCTCTCGGCCGATTTTTTGCTTCGAGTTGCGAGCTAAAATTCGGGTTACGAGCCAGCTTCAGATACCCCACCGCTAGTTGGCGCAGCGAACATCACAGTGAATGCCACAACATCAGCCCAGCATCACGTGTCTCACTCGTTCACTTTTGATTTGACATACGAGTAATTTGAGTTACGAGATCCGTCATGGAACGAATTAAACTCGTAAGTCAAGGCCCCACTGTATTATTATTCCCATTTTATAGGTGAGAAAATTGAGACTAATCTGTTTTAAAAATTTATCCAGAAACACTGAACTAGGAAAGGGCGGAGCTGAGATTTCTACCCAGGACACCAAAGCCCACAAAGGAGAAAATTGGTCTTGGGGGGAATTTCTGCATATGAGGACTCTCTTTGCCCTGACCGTCTGAGAGAGTATGTGCCCACTTCCAAGATGTGCACATTGAGGCCCAGGCATTGGCTCCAAATCACAGAACTCAAGATGGAGGCAGGATGAACAAGAATGATAACAGAGGAGGAAGACTGGGGAGGAAGGCAGGCAGGAGCTCCAGGGGTGGGCAAACTTTTTGACTCGAGGGCCACAATGGGTTCTTAAACTGGACCGGAGGGCCGGAACAAAAGCATGGATGGAGTGTTTGTGTGAACTAATATAAATTCAAAGTAAAACATCATTACATAAAAGGGTACGGTCTTTTTTTTTTTTTAGTTTTATTCATTTCAAACGGGCTGGATCTGGCCCGCGGGCTGTAGTTTGCCCACGGCTGAGCTAGTCCCTGCCCAGGGCATACCTCCACCTGGTGTACCAGTTGCCTGGACTTACTTCCTGTTGGTTGGTGATTCTCTCATCCCTGATCCTGCACACCCAGGAGCTAGAGGATGTGGGGCCACTTCTCACTGAAACAGGTTGCTTTGGCAACCCTGGGCAGGGTGCAAGTGGTCTCCTTGGTAACACCTGGGAAACCTGCCTGCAGGGACGGAGAGAAGTGGGCTGGCCAGTGGTCAGGCTGCGTGGCACAGGAAGAGCCAGGCCAGGCCACTGAGAACCCAGGCTCATGAGGAGGGTCTGGCTTGTGGAATAGCCTGGGCTGCCTGTTGGCCATTTTCCAGCAAGCCAGAGCCCAAAGGCCCTGGGGGCCTGCCTGGTGAGACCAGAGCACTAATGGGCCAGCCCAAGTAGTGGGTAGAGATGGGGTAGGGGTGGGAACAGGATGTGAGCGGGAGACTAGAGGCCCTGGTTGACAGATCCAGCTACAGGGTTTATTAAAAGATGCTTATCAGAGGTCATTACCGGGATCCTGCTGCTCCGGGAAATGAGCAGGTGCTCAGGCCTGTGGGGGTGGGCTGAGAGAAAAGAAGGGCTCGGAGAAGAGGAGGAGGGGGAGGGGGAGGGGGAGGACGAGGAGGGGGAGGAGGGGGAGGAGGAAGAGGGGGAGGAGGAGGAGGGGGAGGAGGAGATGATGATGATGATAATAGATGGCGTCTCTGGGAGGCAGGTGGCAGCCTTGGCTTTCTGCTCCAGCTGCAGTTCTGGGGGTAGGCGGGGCTCTGTGCTGGGCTCCCGGATTGAGGTTCTCCCAGAGTGAGGTTGGGGTTCCAGGGATGCTGTGATGCTCGTTCTGTTGTTTAACAAACGCATACTAAGTATCAGTGATGGGTCAGATGCTCTCCGAGGCGTGAGGATGCCGTGGTGCACAGAGCAGGCGAGGGCTCACGGCCATGGAGCAGATGGGAACAATGACATTAAACAAGCACGAATCGGAAGAATGATCATAATTACCAACGTGCTGTGTTCCAGAGCCTTTTTCACCTATTATCTCATTTAATCTTTAAAACAACCCCCAATTGAGAGCCTGGAGCTGGGCTTGGAGGGCACTGGCGAAGGGTGTTCCTGGTCGGAGGCCTAGCACAGGCCTCTGTGCCTGGGGACAGAGCTTGGGGCTGGCCCACCACCCCAGCTAAGTTGGAGGGGCTGAGCCCAGGGCTGTGTCATCCCAGCCCTTCAGGCCAAGGAACTTTCAGCAGAAAATCATTAAGCGTCTGCTCCCTTGCCCCTCTGTCCCCGGAAGAAGTTGCTGACCACAAAGGCTGTCTGTGTGGGGCTGCGGCAGGAGGAAGAGAGAGGAGCCTCCTTGGGACGAAGGGAGAGGGGGAGGGAAATATGTCTGCTGGCTTGCCTGGGTGACCTTCTTTGCTTCTGTTGCCCCCAGGATGCCACCCTGGCTGCTGCAGAGGTTGGGATGGGGACAGGAAAGGGGGAGCATTGCCAGGGGAAGGTGCTATCGTATGGTGAGGGCGGTGGCAGTTCCACACGCTGCTGGCTGTCACCTTCCTCTTTTCCCCTTGGCTGCCCGGCCTCTGGTGCGTCTGCAGAAAGGCTGGTTTCTCCAGGGCATGGGCCAGTCTAGAGTGTGTGTGTCCAAGTCGGGGTGCCCAGGTGCCCTGAGAGCGAGACGAGGAGCCACTTTGCCCCGATAGAGTGAAATGGCTAGGATGTCCCAGCCAATTCATTTCAGGCATCGGTGCCTCCTCTGTGCTGGGCATGGGGCTGGGTGTGGAGAACGGAGAGGTGAGTACTGGGCACCGTCTCTGCCCTTGAAGTGCTCATAGCCCAGCCTCATCCAGTTCAGACATCCGTCCGTATGGGCAGCGTGTCCTGGAGCCCTTCTCCTCCTCTGAGTCTGCTTTCTTTTGCCTTTTCTTTCCCTGATCTTGCCAGCAAATGCTCTTTTAAACACATTCTTCCTGAAGGGAGAGGACTGGCAGGTGGTCAGGTACCTGCATGGGGCTCTATATCCTAGAGATTGCTTTGCCCTCTCTCCTTTCTCACCCCAGGTCTGGGGTTCTCAGCCCCAAAGAGGGGAAGTGACTTGCCCAAGGCCATGCAGCTGGGTTGGACCAGGTGGTAATAAGGTCTCGAGGCTCTGACCTGTGGGATGTTGTTCTCAGGAGGTGGCAGAAGTGAACTCTGGGGCATTCACGGGGACGAATGCTCTGGGGCAAGAGAGAGGCAGGGAGGGACCAGGCAGGAGGCTGCTGCAGTCCTCCAGGCCAGGCGAGGTGTGTGACTCCTACCAGTGCGGGACAGTGAGCAGGGAGGCATGTAGATTGATTTGGGAGAGCCTGTAGAACAGTGGTTCTCAACCTTCTGGGCCTTTAAGTACAGTTCCTCATGTTGTGACCCAACCATAAAATTATTTTCGTTGCTACTTCATAACTGTAATGTTGCTACTGTTATGAATCGTAATGTAAATATCTGATATGCAGGATGGTCCTAGGTGACCCCTGTGAAAGGGTCGTTCGACCGCCAAAGGGGTCGTGACCCACAGGTTGAGAACTGCTGCTTTAGAAGATCCTGACTCCAGGGCAGTGGTCAGTGAGGCGCGAGGTGGCTTAGCATGGAAGAGCTTGGATACACTGGGAGGGTGAGCCTCTTGGGAGGTCAGGGCTGTGTGTGTTCCCTGGAGAGCTGTGTCCCACAAGGCCTTGAGGTCTTCGAGCCTGGAGGATCAACAGGTGAGCAGTTCAGGGCTGGCCCAGAGCTCTTGGCTCCAACCCTACCCCCTGGGACACCATCAATAATTAATGTCCCCTCTGCTTTTCACAGGTGGCTCCTGGGTGAGCAGAGGCAGGGCCCTGGCACCTGTGGTGTGATGTGCATCTGACATCTGCTGGTCCCCGAGCCAGGGGCCTGCAGTCCCACTCTAGCCAGGCTATCTCAGGTGGCTCCTCACCCCTGTGGGGGCCAGGTTCCCCCGCACACACACACAAACCATAAAAGGTGGCCATAAATCAGCCAGAACTGGAACCGGCCAAGGCTGCTCTGGTTTTCCCAGAGTTGAGATCAAAGCCCCAGATCCTCACCCTGGGGCTCAGTACTTGTTAAATTATTAATCTGTCAAGGGAGACGCAAGCAGGAGGGACTGGATGGATGGCCATCTAGCAAAACAGAGTGTGGAAAAATGGGTTGAGAAATGAGATAGCAGGTGGGAAAGAGGAAGAGAGGAGAGAAATAAAGCTGTTTGTCCCCTGGCCTTTGACAAAATTGTAACATATTTAATGTGTACAACGTGATGTTTTGATATATTTATATATTGTGAAATGATTCCCACAATCCATCAACACATTCATCACCTCACATAGTTACTTTTTATTTTTTTTTGGTGAAAATGCTTAAGATCTACTCTCTTAGCAGATTTCAAGTAAACAATACAGCATTATTAACTATAATCACCATGCTCTATATTAGATCCTCAGAACTTATTCATCTGATAACTGAAAGTTTATACACTTTGATCAACCTCTGCCTATTTCCCTACCCTTCCTCCTCCCAGCCCTTGGCACCATGATTCTACTCTGTTTCTGTGAGTTCAACCTTCTTCTTATTTTAGATTTCACATATAAGTGATGCTATGCAGTGTTTATCTTTTTCTGCCTTAATTCACTTAGCAGAATACCCTTCGGGTTTATCTATATTGTTGCAAACGGCAAGATTTCCTTCTTTTTTATGGCTGAGTAATATTCTATTGTATATGTATCACCTTTTAAAAATTCATCTGTCGACAGTTAGGTTGTTTCCCTATCTTGGCTTTTGTGACTAATGCTGCCAAATAACATAGATGTGCAGCTATCTCTTCAAGATAGTGACTTCGTTTCTTTAAGCTATAGACCCGGAAGTGGGATTTCTGGATAATGTGCTAGTTCTATTTTTTAGTTTTTAAGGAACCTCCATACTGTTTTCCACAATGGTTGTACCAATTTATATTCCCACCAACAGTGTATAATGGTTCCTTTTCTCCACATCCTCATCAATATTTATCTCGTCTCTTTTTGCTAATAGACACCTAACAGGTATGAGATGATATCTCATTGTGGTTTTGATTTGCATTTCCCTGATGACTAGTGGCTTTAAGCATCTTTTCATGTACCTGTTGGCCATTTGTACATATCATTTGAAAAAACGACTATTTCAGGTCCCTTGCCCATTTTTAAATTGAATTGTTATTTTTTTTGCTATTGAGTTGTAAAGAGTCCGTTATATATTTTGGATATTAACTGCTTTTCAGATATATGGTTTGCATATGTTTGTGTGTGTGTGTGTGTGTGTGTGTGTGTGTGTGTATGGACATTTTTTAGTTTGATGTAGTTTCACTTGTTTATTTTTTCTTTTGTTGCCTGTTCATTGGGTGTCAAATCCAAAAAAAATCATTGCCAAGATCAATGTCAAGAAGCTTTCCCCTAAGTCCTTGTAGGAGTTTTATGGTTCCAGTCTTATGTTCAGCTCTTTAATTCATTTTAAGTTGATTTTTGTATATGGTATGAGATAAGGGTCCAGTTTAATTCCTTTGCATGTGGATATACAGTTTTCCCAACACCATATTTTTAAGAAACTGTCCTTATCCCATTGTATATTCTTGGCACCTTTGTTGAAAATTAGTTGACCATAGATGCGTGGGTCTATTTTTGCACTGTCTATTCTATTCCATTGATCTGTATTTCTGTTTTGATGTCAGTATCATGCTGTTTTTATTACTATAGCTTTGAAATATAATTGAGACTAGGAAATGAGATGCCTCCAGCTTTGCTCTTCTTCCTCAAGATTGCTTTAGCTATTCAGGGTCTTTTGTGGTTTCATATAAATTTTGAGATCCCCCCCCCCTCCATTTTTCTGAAAAATGCCATTGGAATTTTGATAGGGGTTGTATTGAATCTGTAGATTACTTTGGATAGTATGGACATTTTAACAATATCAAGTCTTTTAATCCATGATCACAGAATATCTCTTCATTTATTTGTGTCTTCTTCAATGTCTTTCATTATAGTTTTCAGTATACAGATCTTTTACCTCCATGGTTAAATTTATCCCTAAGTATTTTTTTATGCTATTGTAAATGGATTTATTTATTTATTTAATATATTTTATTGATTTTTTACAGAGAGGAAGGGAGAGGGATAGAGAGTTAGAAACATCGATGAGAGAGAAATATCGATCAGCTGCCTCCTGCACACCCCCCACTGGGGATGTGCCCGCAACCAAGGTACATGCCCTTGACCGGAATCGAACCCAGGACCCCTCAGTCCGCAGGCCGATGTTCTATCCACTGAGCCAAACTGGTCAGGCTGGATTTATTTTCTTAATTTCTTTTTTTGGGGGATAGTTTGTTGTTAGTAACTTTTGTATGATTTTATATCTGCAACTGTATAGAATTTGCTTATCAATTCCATCGATTTTGGGGGGTGGAGTTTTCAGAGTTTTCTACATAAAAGATCATGTCATCTGTAAACAGAGGCAATTTTACTTCTTCCTTTCTGATTTGAATGCCTTTGATTTATTTTTCTTGCCTCAGTGGCTAGGACTTCCAGTATTATGTTAGGTAGAAATGGCAAGAGTAGGCAACCCCCCCACGGCCCCTGGGCTGAGGCTGACAGACCCTCTGGGGCTCAAAAGACCGACCAGCCAGGCACTCTGGTGTGGAGCCAAGAGGATGAAGGAAATAGTGGGACAAGGCTGTGAGTGACCAGGATGCCACGCAAATTGCCACTCACATAGAAGTTTCCGCATCAAACTGGAGCCCTCCTAGAAACTGGCGCTCTGGTTACATGACATTCCTCTGGTTCTGCTGTAGAACAGAAAGAGTCCGTCCACCTGGTGCTGGCAGAGCTAAACACTAAACACCTAGAACTGCAGTGGAGAAATATTGGCTATTTTATTGATGAATGGTGCCATCCAGGAGAATGGGAAACTAATGCTCAATAGCCCAAATCCCTTGGTGGTGTGTAGGTTACAGATGATATAGGGTGAAATCACAAGATGCCGTGGGTTAGGGGTTCGAGGTTGTGCTGGGAGCTGATTGATTGGAGGTGAGGTATTTAGGACAGTTCTTCAGGTCTTGAGGAGCCTCTCACTGGAGATTGAGCCAACAACCTGGGATTGTGCCCTGACCAAGAATCAAACCGTGGCCTCCTGGTTTTTAGGTCTGCGTTCAACCATTGAGCCACTGGCTGAGGACAGCTCTGAGGTATTTTCCAGCATTCCTCCATCTGGTCTCATACTTGAGAGTAGCCAGGGGATCTTTCTAGAACTTATGAGCTGAAACATAGGTCAGGATGTTATCTTAAGTCTGCCAAAAGTCCGGACCATGTGATAATTAGTCAAGTCGAGGTTACTGTCTTCTGCCTTGAGGGTTGCTGATTATCCAGGGAAATATCTAGGTCTTCGGGGGGAGGGGGGAGTAAGAGGTGGAGGGAGAGAGAGAGAGAGAGAGAGAGAGATGATTTCTAGAGATAGGATTTAAAACTAAATTTAATCAAAGTCACTACCAAATGTGAAGGAAAATGTTTTGGGAATTTGTGTTTCCTTGTCTGGTCCCCAAGTTGAGTTTATGCTAAAGAAACAAAACCTAAGAAGAATCTAGATTAGCTTTTGAGAAGAGTCTCCCCAAGATTCAGGGCTTGTTCTGAAAGTGGGGATTTCTTGTCTGGTGCTAAGGTTCAGTTCCCAGGTCACAAGGTTCTATTTTGGGGTGAAGGTACTGTTTCTGCAGGCAGGATTCTGGCTTGGTATTGAGGTGCCTGTTTTGGGGGGTCTGTGTTCCAAGCTGGGGTGAAGGTTCCATTCCTGGAGGGGAGTTTTCACTTCAGGGTCCAGGATTCATGATTACCGTTGAGCTTTGAGTCTTGGGGCCTAGAGTCCATTTGGAGGCTCCATAGTCTAGGATTGAGTTGAGGTTTCCTTCTTGGGCTTGGGGTTTGATTATCAAACTGGAGGTCTTGTACCTTGCGAGGAAGGGAAGAGCTTGAGGGTGCCCCGGAAATGTCCATGCAACTGGACCCCCTTTTGCTTCCAGTGAAGACTTTCTGAGACCAGCAGCAGAGGATTGGGCCTATAGGCTCATGAACTGGCGATTGGAGGCCCGGGTTTCAGCCTCGCCTGGATGTGAGACAGAGTAAATCACTTACAAGCTCTAGGTCTCTGATGAAAGCTTGGCCAGGCAGTGGTGCTGACTGGTAAAGCACCATCCCAATTCTCTTGATCTTCCCAAAATGACATTAATGATGGCTCCATAGGCACCAATGACCATTGCTGGGTGAGTCAAATCCACGATGACAGTACTCAAGCCGCCCTGGGCACGGCCAGCTTAGTCCAATTAGTCCAATCAGCTCTTAACTTGTGCTGCGGGGCTCCTGGGGGCAGGGAGCACACATTGAGTGGGAGCGCACACACGTTAAATCTGGGTCCCTGGGGCTCAGGCGGGCAGCAGCCGCTCTGGGCTGGGCCAACAGCTTCCTTTCCTAGTGGGCAGCTCTCACATGGCCCAGGCAGTGGGTGTGGACATGGTGTGGATCTGTGGGGCCCTGCCTCTCGGTGCTTTCAGAGCATCTGGGATGCAGAGGGATTGCTACGTCCTCTGGTACCCAGCTGAGAAACAACTGCTCTCTATAGACAGCCACCACCCTACGCCCCTCTCCTGTTTCTCTCTCCCGTTACCTCAATGTGGATCCCCCTCTCAGAGAGCTAGAGTTGCTGGGAAGAAAAAAATTCCATTACATTTCCTGAACTTTCCACTTTGGGAAGTCCTTGTGTCTCTTCCCTCTGGGTCTTGTTCCAGATCTCTTAGAGGTTGCTGAGACAGGTGGTGTTGGTCCTACTTCCTGGAGGAATACTTGGGGTACAGTTGGGTGGAGTTTCCAGGGCACCTCAATGTTGCGAATACCTACTTGCCCAGGGTCACACACCAGCTGGTGGGCCTTGAGTGGGGAGCTCCTGCCTCTTGGCCTCCTAACCCCCATCTACCCCTATAGCAGGTGGATGTTCCTCTTTTCTACCCAAATGGGAGACAGTGGTGAATGGTGCAGAGCTGTCAGGGTGAGGCCATGCAGGGAGTTTCCAGCTCAGGGGCAATTTCCTTAGGTTCCAGAAGAACTTCTCCTTTGGGATGGAGTCCCTTCCCTGTGACCCAGGACACTCTGGCACCTGAGAATATGGGGGAGTTTTCTGTCCCAGGGAGATAGAGTGGCTTTGTCTGGGTCTTCAGGGACACCCAAGCCCCACTCTCTGGGTCTGGCCAAGGTACGTGGGAAACTGGGAGGCCTGGGGGTCCTGTTGGGCTATGGAAACCCAACCCAGATATTGAACTCTGGTGTGGCCCAATAGGCCTCTGGAGTTCCCCAAGTTGCATCTGGGGGGACCCGGCCAGTCAGTTGTGAGGAGGGAGGAGGAAAGACAGGCAGGGTGGAAGACACTGCACTTGAGGCATGAACTCCGGAGTCAGAATTCGTCTTTGCTACCTGTACCGCCTGGAGCCAGAGGCTTACCTCCTCCATATCCTAATTCCCTATTGGAGATAATGCTTGATTACTAATAACTACTAGTTATTATTGTCATCATTAGGTTCAACCTTCAAGTCTCGGCTTAGACATCATTTCCATCAGCAATACTTCTCTGACCACCCGGCCGGGGTGGAGGGCCTCCGTGTCCGCTCCCGCTACCGCCCTGGGCTCTCTGCATACCACTGATCATAGTAGTTGTCGGAGCCTGTTGCTGTCTGGCTTGCTCACCGTTGTATCACTGCCATCAGTGCTCGGCGCACAAAGTAGTCACTTGAAAAACATTTCGAAATGGGTGCAAGATTGGATTGATTCCAGGGAAATCAAACCTTTCTTCCACGGGCCCTCAGGGCTGTACAACTGTGTTCTTTTCGTTGTTGAAATGGCATTTCCTGAATACCAGGCTCTGGAACCAAGACCAGAGAGGATGAGAGCAGTCTGGAGCCCTTGGTTCACTCATTCATTCCCTGACCGCACAGGCCTGTGCTGGCCTCTGGGGACAGACAGGTCCCTGCCCTCATAGAGCTTATAGCTGGGGCTGAGCCAGGTCAGAGGGGAGGAGGTGGTCGTTTGGCTGGGTGGAGTCAGGGAGGGGCTCACCGGAGGAAGGATTGGTTTAGAATAGTGGTTCTCAACCTTCCTAATGCCGCGACCCTTTAATACAGTTCCTCATGTTGTGGTGACCCGCAATTTCATTGTTATAAATTGAACATAATTAAAGCATAGTGATTAATCACAAAAACAATATGTAATTATATATATGTTTTCTGATGGTCTTAGGCGACCCCTGTGAAAGGGTCGTTCGACCCCCAAAGGGGTCTCGACCCACAGGCTGAGAACCGCTGGTTTAGAAGCATGGTGGGAAGTTTGGATAGATGTGGATGGGCAGGGAGGAGATGGAGTGGCCTGTGCATGCACTAAGGCAAGGCTGGCCAATGACAGTGCAGGTCTGAGGGCCTTGACTGAACACGGATCCAGAAGCTGTGGGTGCCACTGATCCTAGCTCTGCCATCCACACACCAGTGCCCTTGGGCAGGGCAGGGCACTCCTCTAGGATGGGAACTGTGATGCCTGCCCCTCAGGGTTGTCAGACCACAGGGGCAAAGAGCAGGGTAAAAGGACATGGCCCAGGTCATGGAGGGAGGAATGGAGGGGCAGGGCCTGCAGGGTTAGGCCAGAAGGCAGGAATGTCTGAAAGGGGCCTCTATGGGAAAACAAGAAGGCAGCCTGCTTCCTGTTTTGTAAATAATTAAATTTTTATCTCAAGTTTGTGGTGTCCATACTGCAGGAGGCAGGTGGGGCAGCTGGGAACAAAGAGCTGTATTGTCCAGGGAGTGGTAGAGTCTCTTCCCTCCCCTTTTCCTCCCTCCTGGCCTCCTGGCATGGCAGGTGGGGTGGGGGTAAGAAGGAATCTGCTAGGGTCTTCTGGTCGCTGGCTGCCTCACTGCTCCCCTGCAATTTGCTCTTCATGTTCTCATTGTCTGGACCCCCTTCACGTTCTCACCTCTGCGGACACCAAGGACCGCTCGCTCCTCTCCCCCAGGCCTGGCCCCTTGGCACAATCACCCCATACCCGCCCCACATTGCTGCCTGCTGAAAGCCTCTCCCTCCATCCGCAGTGGTCCTTCTCAAACACCCCTATCTCCACGGGTCTGGCGCCCACCCCCAGGTGTGCCGAGCTCTTGGGGGACCTCAGGGGAGCTCCGGCCTCTCCCTCACCCTGTGCTTCAGAGACAGTCGTTTTTTTTCACGTTTAGTGCTTAATACTGAGAATGTGAAGGTCTGTTTAGTCTTGTCCAGCTAACATAAACCAGCCGGAACTGGGCCGGGGCAGGACTGTGCTGTAAGTTTCCTTGTTTGGAATGAAATTCATTGTTTTTCACTGAGAAACAGGGGGGCTTTGGGGAAGCCCCGCTGGACCCCACTCCCCAGGGTGTGGCCTGAGTGGCCCCTCCAAAGGTCACCAAGGTGTCAGGGAGCGTGTCTTATCTGTGATGGGCTGTGTGACCCAACTCAGGTAAGGTTTTGGCCAGGTTGCCAGAACCTGGAGTTCTAGAGGGAGCAATGAGGGTCTTTGCAAGGATGATATCAACTCATGTATCCAAAATGTCTGTATCGAGTGCCCGGTAAATAGAACGGGGCGTGGGGCTCAGGAAGCAGGCATGGTGGCCTGTGACCTCAGAGCTGCACAGCTTCCCAGGCCCCCCTTGGGCTCTCTGTGGCCGTTTCCTTTGCTGTATCCTGGGCCTCTATCCTTAGCTCTATCCCAGGTCCCTACTCAAATTTCAGCAAGTGGTGCCCTAGTCAGTTTGGCAGTGGATAGAGCGTCAGCCCACGGACTGAAGGGTCCTGGGTTCGATTCTTGTCAAGGGTGTGTACCTCGGTTGCAGGCTCGATTCTTGCCCTGGTCAGGGTGTGTGCGGGAGGCAACCAATCGATGTGTCTCTCTTACATGGATGTTTCTCTCTCTGTGTCTCTCCCCCTCCCTTCTACTTTCTCTAAAAAAAAAAAAAAAATCAATGGAAAAAATATCCTCAGGTGAGAATTAACAACAACAAAATTTCAGCACTTGGGTGTTTAGATGATCTCTCTAGAGCAGTGGTTCTCAACCTGTGGGTCTCGACCCCTTTGGGAGTCGAACGACCCTTTCACAGGGGTCTCCTAAGATCATCGGAAAACACATATATAATTACATATTGTTTTTGTGATTAATCACTATGCTTTAATTATGTTCAGTTTATAACAATGAAATTGGGGGTCACCACAACATGAGGAACTGTATTAAAGGGTTGCGGCATTAGGAAGGTTGAGAACCACTGCTCTAGAGAAAGTTCCCATTTAACTTGTTTTTTGTTTTTTTTTTTTTTGACCAGTGTAGGAATTCCTGAGTCTGGAAAAAGAGAGAGATGTTAGAAAGTGCAAGCCTGAGAAATCCTAACTGCGAGGCCCCTGGTGCTGGGGACGTGAGGGCAGGAGACCCTGGGTTGTTGACTATGAATATCCCATTCACCGCTCTGTTAGCAGTAGTGATAGTACTAGTACCCAAGGCTGTTTATAAAGGTACATGAGCCGCTGGCTTCTACACCCTCCGGGAGGCATCCGTTTACAAAAGATCGCCTCGTTGCCAAGAGAAAACCACCACCTAGTGAAACATTAAACACAGCGTTAAAAGTGGAAGGAGATGATAAATGGACCAACGTCCACAACGGCCCTGGGTGTCTCAGGGCAGAGGGAGCCATTGAAGGTTTTAGATTTGCTTTATGGACGGATCAGTGTAGCTGCCCTGTGGAGGATGGATTTCAGAGAGACAAGATGGGAGCAGGGAGACCAGTTATGATGGGGATGTGGCTGTCTGGGGGAAGGATGCCAAAGCCTGAGCTATGATGTTGGGGAAAGAGAGGAGGTGCACTTGGAAGCTCTGGTAAATGAATGAAGGGGTGGTAAGGGAGAGGAATGAATCCAAGATGGTGCCCAGATTTTCAGGTGGCTGGGAGGATGGCGATTCCATCAGGGACCCAGCCAGGAGGGGTGGTTGGAGGGGAAGATGGTGGGTTGAGCTTTGGGTTGTGTTAGAGGAGCCCTGAGACATCATCCAGAAATATTTGTTGGATAAATGCCTTTGTTAATAAGGAGTTTTTGTAATTCCTTGGCTCAATCAGCTCTCTAGCCAAAAGCTCATAAAATCAAAGTAGGTCAGTGTTGATGGAACAGGGATAGAATTTGGGGCCAGTCACTGGCCCATTGCACAGTGGTCTATTGCTAGGAACTCCCCACCAAAACCCACATTCCAGCCAGAATGAGAAGAGCAGAGTCTCCATGTAAAGTATCCCGACTGCCCCGAAGTGTTAATATACACCCCCTTCCCCAACGTCTAATAAAACCTATTTTAAAAATAAAAGTGAGCCTGGCTGGTGTGGCTCAGTGGTTGAGCATCGACCCATGCACCAAGAGGTCACTGATTTGATCCCCAATTAGGGCACATGCCTGGGTTTCGGGCTTAATCCCCTGTTGGGGACATGCAGGAGACAGCCGATTGATGTTGATGTTTCTTTCTCATCAATGACTCTATCTCTCTCTCTTCTCCCTTCCTCTCTCTCTAAAATAAATAAATAAATAACATATTTTAAAGTGAATTGGGCCTAAATCAGAAGCAGAATTGAGAAGAGATCGCCAAACTCAGTCATTGCAGGATCCCATTTACCTTTACGTGAGTAAAAGGAACATTATGCATAGCTTTGTACATACATTTCCTTAAATATAGCTTGTATTCCTGTAAGTAATAAACATGCAGTTCTCCTTGCTCAATAAGTGAGGCGGATCTTTTGAATACCTTTTAAGTAACCTTGAAAAGCCCAAAGTTTTGCTGTTGTTGTTTGTTAAACCAAAAATCTCTGCAGGTAGGAGTCCATCAAGGTAAGATGAAGTAAGGGAGATCTGGGACGATTCCCATTTCTGAGGTTTAACTCAAGGGCCTCAAGGAGTTGGCCAAGTTCCTGGAGCAGCACTAGGACCCCCTCTGGCCTCGCCCCTCCCCCAAGGGAAGGCGAATCTACGAGGCCACCAGGGTTATGCTGTCGTCCAGTGTCTGAAGGCATCCGAAGCCCTCGAGGTGATGGTGGTGGCCAGCAGGGTGAACACAGTCTCTAGCAGATAATGTTTTTTTTAAAAAAACAGCTTTATCACAGTGTAATTGACATACAGTATATGGCACAACTCATAATGTATATTTGATGTGTTTCGACCTCTGTGTACATCTGTGAAACCATCAGCACTGTCAAGTTAGTGAACATCTACATCACCCTCAAAAATTTCCTTTTGCCTTTAGTAATTTCTCTCTCTGACTTCGCCCTCTCCCACCCCCCACACTCAAGTAACCACTGATCTGCTTTCTGTCACTATAGGTTAGCTTGCAGTTTTAGAGTTCTATGTAAACCATGCAGAATGCCAAAGCCTGAACTATAATGTTGGGGAGAGGAGGTGCGCTTGGAAGCTCTGGTAAATGAATGCACTCTCTTTTCCTCTGGCTTCTTCCGCTCAGTATACTTATTTTGAGATTCGTTCATGTGGTGGTGTGTGTTAATAGTTCATCCCTTTTTCTTGCTTAGTGGTATTCCATGATATGGATATACAGTTTATCTGTTCACTTGTTGATGGACATTTGGGCTGTTTTCAGCAGTGTGCTATCACAAATAACATTGCTAAGATTTGGCTACAAGCCTATGGGTGGACATGGATTTCCTTTTCTCTTGGGTAAACACTTAGAAATGGAATGACAGGATCGTATGGTAGGTGCATGTTTAATTTTTAAAGAAACCTTTCTAAAATGGTTGTACCATTTTATGTTTTCACCAACAGAAAAGGAGAGTTCTAATGTCTCCACATTCTCATGAACACTTGGTATGGTCAGTCATTTTAATTTCGACCATTTTAATAGGTGTGTAGTGGTATCTCACCGTGGTTTTCATGTGCTTATCTGTTTTCCCTAATGACTAATGATATTGAGCATTTTTGTGTGTGCTTATTTTCCATCTGTGCATCTACTTTGGTGGAATGTCTGTTAACATTTTTGCCAATTTTTTCCAGCTTTATTGAGATATAATTGACACATAACATTGTGGGAGTTTGTGTAGGATGTGTTGATTTGATCCATTTATATATTCTAAAATGATTACTACCATCATTAGTTACCATCTCCATCCTATCACACAGTTACCACTTCTTTTTTTGTAGTGAGAACATTGAAGATCTGCTCTCTCAGCAACGTTCAGATATATGATGCAGTAGTCACCATGCTGTATATTAGATCCCCAAACTTTTTAATCTTATAACTGGGAGTTTGTACCCTTTGACCAGTATCTCCCCATTCCCCCCGACCTTTAACCCCTGTAGCCACCACTCTGTTTCTCTGAGTTTGACTATTTGAGGTTCCACATATAAGTAATACCATATGGTATTTGCCTTTCTCTGCCTGACATTTCACTTAGCATAATGCCTTCAAGGTTCATCCAACTTATCACAAATGGCAGGATTTCCTTCTTTCTCATTGGCTCTTTTTTTTATTGCATTACTTGGTTCTCTCTCTCTCTCTCTCTCTCTCTCTCAGCTCTTTATATATTCTGGATTCTCTATTAGATAAGTACTTTGCAATGACTTTCTCCCATTCTGTGGCTTGTCTTTTCAGTCTCTGAAAAGGCATTTGATGCTTTATATGTAATAGTTAAATAAACTGCACTGTTTCCTGGAATAACAACCACTCATAAACAAGTTAAGGGACAACTTCTCATATGGAGCGAACAGTTCAGCTGGAGGGAGCTCAAGGACCCCAGGGAAGACCCCATCAGTTTTGAAGATTCTATGTGCTATGGGCATCAGTCATAATTTTTCCCCAGAAAGAATGGAGCTTATCATTATGGCTGAGGACCCTGTTTTTATTTGAAGTGTCCAGTGAAAAGACTACATATTCCAGTTTCCCTTGCAGCTTGGTGTAGCCATGTGACTACATTCTGGCCGGTGAAATGTACATTAGGATTGTTGGGAGGACTTTGCATGAAGCTCCTTTAAAGAGAGGCAGCTAACTGGTGTAAGTCCTTTGATTTTGATTTTCCATGCTCCTCTTGCTTCCTGCCTGGGATGTGGACAGGGTGGCTGGAGCTTCAGAAGCTATCTTGGATCGTGAAACAGCCTCAAATTGTCATGTGGAAAGGTGAAATAGAACGATAAAAGAAGCCTGGGTCCCTGAAGACTGCAGAGTTGCCACAGATTTCTTCTATATGAGAGAAAACACCTTATGTGTTTTTTAAAAACTCCATGTTATTTCTGGTATTTGTTACCAACAATCAAATGCAATTCCTAAAGGAATTTGGTTAATATGGCAATGGGTCAATGAGAAGTCTGCTCTGCTGCACATATATTTATATCATTGAGGTTATAGTGTTAGAATATTTTTTATCCCTGCTTTTCATATTTATCTTTATCATTACTACTGTTCTCTCCATCATCACAACCATCTTTACATTTATTGTCCTCCTTTTCATATTATTATTATTGTGAATAATAATCATTTTCATTGCTTTAACAGTCTTTGAGAGGGTTCACTTCTTGTTGATGGAGGGTTGTTTGTGTGTAAAATGTATTTCTCTTGTTAAATATTTCATTGGGGAGGGATTGTGGGTAAGGAAAGGGAGTCTGAGGGAGGTTTTGTCCTTGAGGATCATCTGTGGAAGTGGGTGGAGTTTTTGGTACTGCAGTTTCAGTGTTCATTGGGTAGAAGCCAGGTCAATCATTTCTGTCCTGCAAATAGCCAGCATTGTCCCCACATGGGGAAAGCCTCCAGGTATGTAAGTGAAACAATGGGAATGGATTTCAGTTTTCTGCCAGGGTTTGGGTTTCAGTTTTCTGTTGGGGCGGGTCCAAGTCAGCAGTACCTATAAAGAAAGGTAGAGGAAATTAAACCCGATGGTGTAAGAAATAAGAAATGATTGAAGGTTTTGAGTAGGGAAGTAGCATGGTTTGTATAGGAAGGATTGGGAATGGGGTAAAGGGGACCCAAGATGGGTAGGGCACTTAGGAGCCTCTCATGGTGGTCCAGGCATGAGGTAATGAAGATCATGTGTTAGGTGGGTCATGTATTAAGCAGTTAAGCAGACATTAACCAGTTAAGAGGGGATGAACCATAAATAATAAATAGATAGATAATTAATTAAATCATCCGAGGAAATGCCTGTGTGAGAAAAAATAGAGAGGAAGCAGGGAGAAGCTGGGTGAGCCATCAGATCTCAATGCCAGTGTAACCCCGAGTGAAGGAGAGGGGGAAGAAAGGAAGGATTGGTGGAAACATTTTAGACTGCAGTACAATTCTAAGGGAAGGTTGGTAAGGCCTTTGGGGTATCCTCAAGCCCAAGCCACAGTTACTGGTCAGAGGATTCCCACATCCCCGAGGAAAGGGTGTACCTTAATATTCCTGCCCTACCTGGTCATTGGCTCGAAGCAACTGTGGGCAGAATGGCATTGGGGCAAACGCTGGGATGGATTTGAGAATTCCAGAGTTGGGGCCCCCAGTCAGTTATGTTCCCCGTGGTAGGAGGTCTAAGGGGGATACAACTGGGGTGGGGATATGAGGAAGCTGACTGCTGCTGTCCCAGGGCTGTCATTGCAAATAACAGATGCTGACTTGGACTGACTCTGCACTATCTCAGATCACAGGAAGTCGAGGGGTGGGTGAATGTCAGGGTTGGTTGAGTCTGGGCTGTAAGATAAGGTCAAGGTTGGGGTACTTTCCATCTCCCTGCTCTGCCATTTGTGGGTTGGATTTCTTCTGGACTGGTCGTGACATGGAATCACAACCAGATACAACAGTATCTAAAGGAAGAACAGCCTCTGTCCTGTGCTTCTTTCTGAGGAGCAAGGAAAGCTTTCTCAGAGGGGTCTCTGCAGATTTCCCACTATGTTTCATTGGCCAGAAGTAGGTCACATGGCCACTATTGACCCAATCACTGGCCCGAGGAATGAACCTCTGTGGTTGGGTTCTATCAGAGGGTGGGAGCCCTAACTGCACATTAGAACCACCTGGAAAGTCATTAGAAGTACCCATGCCTGGCCTTCCCGCTCAGAGTTTCTGTATAATTGGTCTGGAGCGGGGACTGGCGTCTGTGGTTTAAAACCTCCTTAAGTGATGCTCAGGTGCAGCCAACGTAGAGAACCACTATCATCTTGGAGTAGAACAGATGCTGGGGACTCAGCCACGTGTCCATTACTGTCATTCACTGGTTTTGCGTGGCGTTGGCCAGTCACAGCACCTCTTGGAGTATTGGTTTTCTCATCTGTAAATGGGGGCTGGGAATAGCTCCCTCCTGCACTTTCTGGGGAGACTGAATGAGCTCCTGGATGCTTGTAGACTTTGCAAACTGTAAGTCCCTGACACCTGAGGGATACTCATCATCCTTCAATTTGGAGGGAAGTTTTAGCTTCTGTGCTGTGAGGAGCAGCCTGGGAGACATTTCTCAGGCACAGCTTCATGCCATTAAAATAAAAAATGAAAGAGAAGGAAAACGACAGACCAGGAAGCCACAGGCAATCGCAGCAGGCGTGTTTTCTTCTTGGATGATGTGGATTTGAATGTGCTGCTGTGAATGGTTTATGCAGATGAGTTGGAGGGGCTCTTCCCCCTGTCGCCTTCATCCAGGAGAGGCTGGGAGGGAGCCAGGCACGTGCTTTCAGCATTTCCTCCTTGTTGTCCTGCACTGTTGGGGGCTAGTGGATGCTCTCCCATTGACTTCAGGGAAGATGGTCAGATAAGGTGGTAGTTCCTCAGTGTTCCAGGACACACCTGGCTGCTTGGCTTCTTGGCCGTTTCTACCTGAGTGAGCACTGGCTGGTGCTGCCAATAGTACTGAGGGAACAAGGAGGGCCACCGGCAGGGGTGGGGTTGGGTTCTGAGGTCATGATGAGGCAGTCTGTTGCCTTTGGGTACCACTGTGTCCACAGGGACCGGAGGCATCATGGCTGGGAGGGTGCCCTCGGTTCTGAGGCCTGGAGCCTGGAGAAGGGGCAGACAGGAGCCAAGTAAAGACTACCCACCATCAGCTCCAGCCTCTCTTCCTCCCACGTCTCTCCTTTTCTTCTTCCTTCATAAAATATGTGTTGAGCACTACCCAGTGCCCCCTGTGTTAGGTGCTGGGGATCCAGAGCTAAAAAGACATGTCTTCCCTCAGGTTGCTCCCAGTATGGGAAGGGGACCCTTATCATCACTGCAGGGCTGGGGCTACACAAAGGTTTATGTGCCTTGGAGAAGGAAGGTCTAGTCTGCCCTGGGCATTGGAACGACCTCAGAAAGATTCCTCTGAGTGAGCAATGCAGGTGAGGTAGGAGTTTTTGAGTGACCAGTGTAGGGGGGAGGGCATTCCAGGTAGAGGAACAGTGTTCAGAGAGTTGTGGACCTGTGCGACGTGGCCATGTCCTGGGTCAGATGTGCTTCATAGGCCTGGAGGGTCGGAACTTGGGGTCGGAGGTGAGGCCAGATACGTGGGCGAAGGCCAGTTCACAGGAGACTTTGCTCCTCAGAGGATATCTGAGCTGGGCAGTGACCCGGCCAGATTTGTCAGGCAGACAGGTCAGCCTGGCTGCCCTGAGGAAGAGGAACAGGAGGCCAAAGGCTGTTGGAGGAATGTCCAAAGCAGGATGAGACTGGTGGCCTGAGCTGTGGGAGTAGCCAGGGGATGGATTTGAGAAGGACACAATGACTGCTCAGATGCGGGAATCCAGGCTGACACCGGACCTCTGGCCTGGCAGGTAGCACTCAAGGCATAAAGCAGGTCGTGGAACTTCGGGGTGATGCTTTGTTGGGTGGTGTCAGGAAGAGGACTGAGAAGCAGAGACCCCAGCTAAGATCAGGCTGGCTTGTCCTTGGTTTTCCACCAGGCCTTGGTGGGAAGGGGGTGAGAAGGAGAGTCTGCTGCTCCAGACAGTGCAGGAACTCTTGGTTGCCTCTCCCCAGGTGATCCCTCTCCACATCCTTGATTCAGGGAGCTCCTGGTTCAGAGCTAAAGGTGCAGGAGTCCAATGCCTCCATTCTACAGATGTGAGAACTGTGGCCCACAGAGGAAAATCACTTGCCCAAGGTCACACAGCACATTATGGAGGTGGTGTCATGACTAGCAATAATAGACGCCCCCCCCCCCAAAGCTAATGTAGCCCAACTCCCTTAATTGGCACTAAGTTTGTTTGAGCAGGGCTGAGGGGTGGGGCATTTGTTTTAGACAGAGAGGAGGTGCCCTGGGGAGAAATTCCTGCTTCTATTTGCCTATCCCATCTGCATTAACCCACTTCCTGGAGCCCTAACCACCACCCTCCCATAATCCCCAGGAGGAACGAATTTAGGCAGACATTAAAAGAAACTGCCCTTCCTGAGTCTCCCCAAATCCAAACAGGCTCCCACAGAGCTCCCCACACCTCGGTTGAGTTTGACCACAAGCCACGGGACCTGCCTGGAACCCAGGAGCCCTGACTCCAGGGAAGGCGTTGTCCTCTGAACTTGATGTTGAGGAGTCCACCCTGTGCACTCCTGGGGTCTCTGGTAGCTTGGCTGACCCTGGGCTCCAGTAGCTAGAGTGAGCAAAGGAGGGAGAAAGTCATCCCGACGGGTGTGGCATTGTGGGGGATGAGCCTGAGATGTGTTACAGGAGAGACAGGAAAGGAGGGTGGGAGCAATGGATGAACATGCAAACTGGGAGCTGGGACAGCTGCAGGGAGGAAAGTGGGTTTTCTGTCACTGAAGTCACCCTGTGGTGGCTGCCCTACCTTGGGCTGTCCTTTGGGCAGGAGGACCACAGTCCCAACAGCCACCTTCAGTCAGCCACACCTGAGTTCTGGCTCCAGAGTGAGAGGAGGCCACTGCTGAGCCAGCCACAGGCTCATGGTCCCCAGGCCTTTAGGGACTAAAAGCCCCTGTTTGTGGGGCTTCCTAATGAAGTGATGTGTGATGTCTGGGGGTGGGGTCAGGGACTCAGTCTGGGCCTAGGGCTGGAGGAGTAGTGGCAGGGGACACAGTCCCTCCATCAGCTCAGTGGTCATGAAAGCCACTGGCTTCTCCTAAGAGGCCCTGAATGGATGGACCCCAGACCAGGGAGCCTACCTTTGACTCTGCAGCCAGCACAGCCAGTGTTCGCTGTGCTGCAGGGCATGGGCCCTGGTGGTGGCCACAGAGCTGGCATAGTTCAGTGGCTGGGCCTCAGGTCAGTCACTCACTTTTGCTCTGTGAGAACAGAAGCTGAGTGACCCCCTATCCTTGGCTCCTAAAAAGGAGCTGCCATCCCTTTTATTTTTTCAGAGTTTTTCTAGGTTTGTGTCTCAGGGCCTGTGGTAGCCAGCACCCCACTGCTCCATCCCCCTTGGCCTTTGGATTCATGCATGTTGGCAAGCTCTGGCTCCCGGAGCTCGGATGACGCCGGGGCCTCTGTATTGAGTTCAGGACTGTGTCCCACCAACAGCACTGCCACGGACGGCGTGGCACTTCCTGTGTCCCACACTGTCTGAGCACACTCCATGGGTGAACTCACTCCATCCCCCCGCAGCCTATGAATCAGGCACTGCACCATCAACCCCATTTTTCAGAAGAGCAAGGAGACACCAACTAGGTGTCAGAACCGGGATCTGAACCCAGGCCTTGACTCCAGAGCCTGCTCTTAACCACCAGCAGCGCCTTGTGTAGACACACTCTACAGGTGGCAATGCGTAGGTTGTCGGATCACAGAGGTGTGGCTGCCAGTGGCCTTAGGGCCTGGCCCTATAGGGGACTGCACCCTCACTCTCGTGTGTCCCCTAATGCCCAATGTCTGAGTGTTGGAGCGAGAGGCCCCAGTGGGCAGGAAGCAGGGCCAGGGAGCAGAGGTGAGGGGCAAGGCGGCTGGCCCTGGGCTCTGCCAGCCCTCAGTAAGCCAGACCTGGGAGGGGAAGGAAGCAGGAGAGCCCCAGGCAGCTGACTCCTCAGAGGTGGGAGGGGGGCTGAAGGGGAGCCTCCCAGCCTGGGGATGGTTTCAGCTGGCCGAGGTCTGTGCACCAGAAGGGGTGGGCACCAAGAGTCCTGGCTGAGCCATGGAGCCTGACACACACACACACACACACACACACACAGAGAGAGAGAGAGAGAGAGAGAGACAGAGAGAGGTGGATAGGGTTGGGGGAAGGTGGTCTGTGCCTGCAGAGGAGAGATTTAACTTGCTCTCAGCTTTTCTCATAATCCTGGCAGGCCCAGCAGGATTGGTGGAGTGTGTTTACTCGTCTCCCTATGGATGATGGACAATGGGTGAGGCTCATGTCCTGCTCCAGCACTTGTGTCCTGTCCCCTGCATCACCTAGGATCTCCTCGTCTCTCTACCTCAGCTCCCCCAAAATGTCTCACTGTCCACCCTGCCTGACCCTCCTCAGCAAGGTTATAATTTAGGTCATTTGTCACTTGCGACTGTTGAGATGAATGCTGGCTTCATGTTTAAAATTCAGTCTACCCCAAACAAAAACAGCACTAACCAGGTGACAAGGGGCGATGTTTAATCTGCTTCCTTGGAAGCACCTGCTCTTACGTAACCAGCACTCTGGAATGGCATTTGCATAAAGGCGCACATGCGTAATACATGCAAAGCCCGGAACAGTGATGGGTGCAGGGTACGCGGTGCTGAGCAGATGGTGCTGGCAAGATGATGAGATGGTCATTATCTCATGAAGCTGGCCCTCCCTTTCTTCTCCTTGGTGCAGCATTTATACTTGGTGCTATCCTCATATCCTGGGTCCTAAGTCACTCCTCTGAGGTTGGGGCAGGGATCTTAGCTCCTCTAGGTTCTACCTGGATTCCTGAGTTCTCTGGGTCTCTGGATTACTCTTCTTGTTGAGCCAAGCCCTGGGCCTCAGAGAAGCTCAGTAGCTTGCCCAGTCATGTGACAGTAGAGCTTGCCTGTCTGACCTCAAGACCAGAGCTCCCAAGCTCCATGAGGATGGGGTGGGCACCACCATCCGGCCTTCTTGGCCGGAGGCATAGATCTTATCACAGGCAAATGTTTGCTTCCAGCTGGGGGCTCTGTGGGTGTGGGCTCCATCTGGCACACTCTGTCCTGGGAATTGAAACCTGGTTTCTTCCTTGTCCTGTCCTTTCTGCCTGGCGCGGATGGTGACCCCTGTGTAGTCCAGACCATCCAGGATGGCCCTGAGACCCAGACCTGGGGAGCAGGAGTAGGTGTGTTTGTGTCTTAGACTTAGAGGGTCTGAGAAAGGGCTGCTGGGCACTGGGCCCACAGCCTGGGAGGGGTGCCCAACTCCAGGCTGTTTTCTCAGATTCCCTTTCGGTCTCCGCCCCCGCCTCTGCACCTGTTGTGTTCCCATCATCCTAGGCGGCTGGCAGCTGTCATTGCTGGGGCACCTGTCCCAGCCCCAGTGGATGCCCTATGGACTCCCAGGCTCCAGTTTCCCTGCAGCACGCAGCGCATGCTCTGTCTCTGTGTCTTTGTCCTCATCTCCATGCACATCTCTCTCTCTCTCTTTCAGACTCCGGGCAGCAGTCTCCATGCTTATCCTGGTTCTGGGCATGAGAGGAAGCTTGGGAGGGGTGGGCTCCCTGCTCTCCATTCTCCAATGCCAGTCTAATAGGGCAGGGAGGATGGCCCTGGCACATCGGCCTTAGGCCCCATATGCCAGGTGACTCATCAGCTCAATCAAATTAGCCCTTGTTCTTGATGAAAAAGACAGGACAACAGCCAGGAGCCCTCTCCCAGCTCCTACCCAGCAGGGCTGCCTCCCTTCCTGCCCCCCCGCCCCGCCCCGCCCATGGACTGCTCCAGATACCAGTCTCCTCTGCCCACCAATAAAGAGAAGTTATCCCCTCTCCTTGTCCAGTCTTACCTCCCATGCCTTCTGATGCTCTGAAGTCATTAAATTGAGTTCAAGTCCTTCTTATCCTCTACCCATAAAGCAACCACGGGAAAGTCTACAATTACTAGGCCTCCTTTGTTTTATCTGTAAAATGGGTACATTACTTCTTGGCTGCCTGAAGGCAGTGGCTGGACCCAGTGCTCTCTGTGGCTACTTTCCCTCAGAGATCTTGGAGTCTCTGAATCCAATGGTTTCTGTTGTCTAGTGAACTTGTTTTGGGTTCTGTTCTGCAGTTGCTGGGTCTGCTCTAGGCTGAATTCTAAGAGGGTAGGCTCAGCCTGGGGCTGAAGGTGCTGGGCCTTGGGGGACATGGATGAGAAAGGACATGATGAGGAGAGAGTTGAGCTGAGCAGCCCACCACGGAGACCAAGATGGTACCATCCTCAAGAAGGGGAGGGGTTGGGAGATGGGAGATGGGGGGTGGCAGGAAGAAGAGGAGGGCCTTGGTCGTGGGAGGGTCTTGGAAGCTGAATAGGTTCAGGGAGCCAAGGAGGTAGAGGTTCCCTGGATGGGGCCAGAGAGCAGATGCAGCTGGAGGCTAGCCAGAAAGGGAGGGTTTCTTTCTGAATCCTGAGACCAAATGCTCCCCAGGGGCACAGCCTGCTTTCTGCCTGTAGGCTTTGAGGTATTACAGTCCCCACCCAGCTCAAGGACAGTCTACTTTCTGCAAGATTTCCAGGATGGGCCACCTATTAGTGGCCAGGAAGTGTAGTTTTATGCCTGGCCACAGCCTCCCCTGCTTTCATTTAAGCTCCATTCTGGGATGCCACCTTCTGTCCCTTGGAAAACTGCTAGGCTCTGCCTTTACACAGAACCCTTCTGATTCCCTAAAAGGAAGGTCCATCATCCCCTTGTCTTCTCTTCCCCAAGCTAGAAGTCCCCTGCCCTTTGACCTTTTCTGTCTCTAGACTGTGAGTTTTAATGTCAGACAGGTCTGGGATTGAACTCTGGCTGGTCTTGCCTTCATTGTAACCTCTCTGAACCCCAGTTCTGTAGCCTGCAGGATGGGGATGATTATAATCCTACAGGGGTGTTGTGGGATTGGGCGAGATTAGTGTGTGAAATACCTAGCAACGTGCCTGGCGCACAGTTAAGTGTTCAATCATTTATAGCTTCTGCTGTAGACTTCCTTATTGGGTCTCCATTCTTCTTTCACATCGTTCCCATCCTGTCACATCCCCTTTTCTATCCTTTCATTCTCCTTTTCCACAGAACAGAACACTGAAAGGATTCAACCCGTGCCACAGGCATCTCAGCATGGCTCCTGCTTGGCTTCTGAAGGGTGGAAGTTGGGTCTTGCTCACCAGTAGGTCCAGAGTTGGCACTCAGTGAATGCTGAATGAACGAATGAGTGAATGATGTAGGTCAGTGGTGCTCTCACCCCTTTTAGTAACAGAATTCTTCAGCCAAATGAGATTTTATGTGGTGCCTCAATGAAAACAGAGAAGGGGTGCAGTGCTGGCTCCCACATCCTCTGTAGAGGCCTGGATACTGCTCTGCGGAGGGGATGGGGGACCCCTCAGACACAGAACACTGCCACTTCCTATTTAAGTTGGGGGAAGTGGCTTATGGAAAACAGAACCTAAGGAAGCCTGCGGGTAAACCCTGCAGACAGTGGTGGGGTGAAGGCCCAGGGACTTCCTGGGCTGCGTCCAATCCTCTACTCCATTCTCACTCACGAGGCCAGCGTGAGGGTGCCCCCACTTGAGGACTTGGTTTGCTGAACCCTCTCCCTGCCCCCATCCCTGCTTGGTTACTTCCCTCTAGTCCTGTTTCTGGAAATTTCCATGCTATCAGTTCCATCGGTGAGATATTTTCTGAGCACCTGCTCTGTGCAGGCATGACACTAGGCCCGAGGAGAGCGTGGGCAAGTCAGTACAGACCCGGCCCTGCTGGGGGCCACTTCTTTCTCCCCTGGTGTCTTTTGCCTCCTCCCATGCATGCTGCACACCAGAAGGCATGGTGACCTTTTAGAAATGCAGTCTGCTCCTGTTGCCTTCCTGCTGAAACCTGTCGGGGTTCCCTATTACTCTCAGAAAAAAAGGCCAGGTTCTTCACCCCGCTCTTTGAGGCCCAACTGGGGTGTCTCCAGCCCACCTTCGCTGGCCATCAGAACATTTCCCCAGGATCCTCCTGCGCTCCCTGTTGCAGCCATTCCAGCCTTGCTTCGTGGAGATGTGGGGCTCACTCCAGTCGCTGCCTGGAACATTCTTTCCTCAACTGACCTGCAGGGCCACGCACATGCCTGCTTCTCCTTCACCACCGATGTTCAGGAAAGCCTACCCTGAGCCCCCCGGAACCTTGCTCCTTTGTTTCAGAACCCTTTCCTAGGATTGTGATGATATTCTACTTGATAAATGTCTATTTCCATCAGGACTCTAAGTCCACAAGAGCCAGGGTCTGTCTACTGTTGATCATCATGGCCTCCCCAGTGTGTAGCGTAGTGTTCAGCGCATGGTAGATGCTCAGTGAATGTTGGTCAACTTGAATTGTTGAGCTGTACCCAGGAGAAGCCAAGGCAAGTAGACAACGCCACAGCGAGGGTGCAGTAGGATGAGAGGTTGGGAGAGGCATCGCTTGGGCTCGGAGAGACAAGCTCCAAGAAGGGGCACCTTACTGTCTACCTGGGGCCCTGGGGAGGCTTCCTGGAAGAGGTGTCACCAGTGCTGGGCCTTGGGAAGACCAGGCTGGCCATTGGAGGAGATGGTGGGGAAGGGCCCAGCCAGATGCACCAAAAGTCAGGGGGGTTGACCGTGTTGCTGCCGGAACTGCCTCCAGAGCAGCCTCTTGTATCTGTTTCCTCATCTATAGAATGGGCATAAAAATGTAACCGATCTCTTAGGGTTGCCGTGAGGATTGGACACGTTATTAATATGTGTAACGTGCTTAGAACTGCCTGCACACAGTGAGGCCTTGTGTTTGCTGTTGTTATGATTATTTACTGCACAGAAGGAGTTTGTGTTGTTTCCTCTTGGTCAGACTCTGACTTAAACTCCCTCCCCCAGAGGAAGAGGGTATGTGTGTCATTTAGCATGTGTGTGCATGTACATGTGACCGTGAGCAGTCATGAGCCAGCATGTGACTGTAGAAAGGGGAAGCCTTGTGTGTCCTGGCTCTTCCCAGGAAGTGACAGGCATGCCTCTGGTCTGGGGGTGGGGGTGGATGCGGGGTTAGCATGCTGGGCTTGTGGACAACTCCCACCCAGGGTCTGCCCAGCCCTCTGGCTGATGACCCTAGATCATCTCCTCCTCTTCCCTTCCTCTTCTCTCTCCCCTCTCTTCCCCTCCCCTCCCCTCTTCTCTCCCAGACCAGGCCTGGGCGGCAGCAGGGTCCTAAGCGGAGGGCTCAAGGCCCAGCACAGCTCCTCACACTGTCCAGGCCTCTGAGTTCCATCTGATAGGGGGCAGCCCTCGTCTTTCCCACGGCTCCTTCCTAGCTCTCCCCACTCTGCCCACCCGTTCTTTCCCTTGGAGTCCAGATTCCTAACCCCGAGGACAGAGGCTGGGGGCTGGCCAGGGCCTGGGAAGAGGAGCTGTTCTGCTTTCCTAGGAGAAGCCCCTGTCCTGCAGACAGCCTGTGACTGTGATATTGTCCCACAGCCCTGGGCTCGAGTCCTGCCTCTGACCTGCTGGGTAAACCTCAGGCACGTTCCGGGGCCTCGCAGAGCCCCCAGTTTCTTTTCTGTAAAATGGATGGAACAGCAGTCTCAGCTGCCGGCGTGTAAATCAGCGCGTGCGCGCAGTGCCTGGTGCCCAGTGAGCGCACAGTGCATGTGGCTACTCTTTCGGTGGTGCCTTGGGCTCCCAGTGGGCCTGCCTAGAGCTAGAGGGCCTGCCTCCCGCCCTTTCTGTCTGCACCCTTTTCTGGCTCCGAGTTCTGCATCTCAGGATTGCTCCAGAGATGGCACGGTCTGAGGGGATGTGCATGTGTGGGGTGTGTTCACTGTGAGGTGTGGATGTGTCGGGTGTGTGTGTGTCTGGTGGGCAGTAGGTGGCTAAGTGTGCACAATCGTGAGTGCTTGTGGGCCTGTATCTGTGTGTATACATGTGACATGGTATAGATGGGTAGTGTAGTCTGTATATGTTGGTGTGTGTTTGTGTATGTTTATGATCGAAGCAACAGTTTGCTGTGGGGGTAAAAGTGTGGATTCTGGTGCCTGACTGCCACCTTCTAGGTAGGTCACGTCTTTATCTTGGTGTTTTTGTCTTTAAGATAATAATAATAAGGGTGCCTATTGATAATAACAATAATACTGACCTCATCATTCAGCCCGTGGGGGGACCAAAGGAGTTAATACTCCTAAAGCAGTTGTGACAGAGCCTGGGAGAAGATAGAAGTGGGCAGATTTTTGTAAGCCCCATGTCTGTTTTGCTCATCCTGGTATCATGGCCTCACCTGACGTCTGTGTGTAGTAGGTACATAATGACATGTGAATGGCTGAAGGCCTTGGTAAATGGTGAGGTTGTGTGTGTGTGATGAAGTGTGGATTGGGGAATGCATGTGTGTGTGTGTGTGTGTGTGTGTGTGTGTGATGAGATGTGTGATGGGGAGTGTGCATGTATGGGTGGATATGTGCATGTGTGTGCATACGTGCACAATGAGGTATGTGATGGGGGAGTGCACTGTGTGTGGATGTGTGCATGTGTGTGCATACATGCATGTGTGTAATGAGGTGTGTGGTGGGGAGTGTGCATTGTGTGTGTGCATGAGTGTGTGTGTGTGAGATGAAATGTGTGATGGGGTGTATGCATGTGTATGTGCATATGTGTGTGTGTGAGGAGGTGTGTGATGGGGAGTGTGCATGTGTGTGTGATGAGGTGTGTGAATGTGTGTGTGATGAGGTGTGTGATGGGGAGTGTGCATGTGTGTGTGTATGACGGGGAGTGTGCATGTGTGTGATGAGGTGCGTGATGGGGAATGTGCATGTGTGTGATGAGGTGTGTGATGGGGAGTGTGCATGTGTTTGTGTGATGAGGTGTGTGATGGGGAGTGTGCATGTGTGTGATGAGGTGTGTGATGGGAAGTGTGCATGTGTGTGTGCACACGTGCATGTGTGTGTGTGATGAGGTGTGTGATGGGGAATGTGCATGTGTGTGTGTGTGCATGCTCAGGCTAGGGCATCTCCAGTGCTTTCTGGAGCTGGCTATTTCAGGAAGCCTCTGTCTCCTCCTCCTTATGTAAATAAACATGACAGATCCTGTTGCCTGTACCAGCGCTGGGAGGTGGGGGAGGCTCACAGGGGTGTGTGTGCCTGTGTGGCTGGCCTCGCAGGCAGACGCTGTGTGCGGGAGGGAGCTCCTGGGGGCACGGGAGGGGCAGGCTCAGCCCTGCCATGCCTGCGGTCAACTGTAGGGGAGGAGAGGTGGCAGAAGGAGAGGCACTGGCAGCCAGGGCAGCTTGGTGACGAGGCCGGCTAGCCAAGCGGAGGTGGCCGTGCTGCCTGCTGCCCGTGATGGGGGGACAGATCACCCGGAGCACCCTCCACGGTAAGGCCCCAGCTGATGCCTGGGGGTCTGCCCACCCCCAGGCTGGGGACCACCTGGTCTGAGAGGCACTGGAGCTTGAAGCATAGTTATCCCCTGCCTCTTCTCTCCTTGTGGGGACTCCTTTGGGTGGCAGGAACTGGGTTGGAGAAAAGCAAGGGAGGCTGGGAAGAGCAGGAAGAGGGGGGCTTTCCCAGGTAACCGGTGGAAAGTCAAGCAGCTGAATCTCCCCACAAAGTCTCCTTGTCCTCTTATCGCCCCAGGGTGCTGGCAAGCCCCCAAGTGAGATGTGAGGTACTGGGTGACCGTACCTCCCTTTCTCAGGACTGGGGCAAAGCACCGTTTGACACCTCGGGGGGATTTGTTTGTGGGCCCTGGGCTGTGGGCCCTGGAGGTCAGTGCTGAGTTCCATGGTGGGGCTGTGGAGAGATGTTTGGGCACACACAAGTGCGCATGAGTATACACGCGTGCCTTTGCTCATAAGTGTGCATTAGAGGTGTCTGTGGGTGTATACCTGTGCCTGCTGGTGCCTAAGCACATGAGGGTGCAAGTGACAGCTCCCCATGTTGCCTGATCTCAGTTCTCTAAGTGTGTGCTCTGCTGGAGAGGTCAATGAACTTTTGACCCCTGGGGTTCATGTCCAAGGTCAGACAGAAAAGACCAGCAAGCAGGTGAAGGGGTGGGTGGGAGGAGTGCCCGTTGGCTCCCTGATCACAGGGCTCCTGCTTGCCCCAACTCCTGTCCCCTCATCCACCTGGCTCAGGTGCTGTGATCTGGGGAGTAACGGGCCGATGTGGCACCAGACCCAGAAGGGGAAGCCTTCGCAGGAACTTGTTTTGTCATCATTGGGACACAGGAGCCGGGGTTCCTGTAAAACTGGCCGGTGCCAGGACAGTGAGGGCTGACCTTGGGGAATCCTGCCACACTCCCTTCTCGGCCCTCCTCCCCTCAGACAGGGCACTAGGGGATGGGGCGGCCTCCATCTGCTCAGTCCAGTGGGCACCAAGCAACCAGCAAAGGCCCAGAAGGGAGAAGGAGTGGGCAGCCGTGGCCAGGACTGGTGACCAAGTGGCTTCCCCTCCCAGGCTCTGGACGTTTGAGAGAGTAATTTCTAATTAAAAAGAAAAAGTCAGGGAAGGAGACATGGGAAAAGCAAATCATTGGCTCTCCTAAAAGGAAATGAATTTTGTCCTGGGCCTGGAGGGCTAAGTGACAGATGGAAGGCCCTGCAAGACACATAATCCGGAGCCAGCCAGGGCCAAAGCCTGTGGCCGGGGCCCTGGCCTGAGCCTCGGACTGGGCTGACCTGGGCCTGGCCCTGCCTGTCTGTGGGGTGGGGGTGCCTCTCAGCGCCCACTGGCCCAGCGTGGCCTGTTGGCAGAAGGTCTGAGGCAGACTGGCATTTTCCACTGAAGTCAGACTTGGGCAAGCCCGTGGCCTGGAAGGACAGAGAGGCCCTCGGAGTGGATTAGGACACAGCACACCGTCCTCCAGCTGCCTTGGAGCACAGGCTTCAGAGGGGAGTGAGGACCCCAAGATCTCTCTCACCCTTCTTCCTCCCCCAGACTGCATATGGCCGTCAGGCGCTCTCGCATTGGAGTAGATAGCCATGGCACAGTGAAGGCAAGTGTTTTTCTGAGCCTCAGTTTTCTCATCTGTCAGTGAGGCTGATGGTACCCTCCTCATAGGAGTCCTGTGAGGACTACATGACACGATGTAAGGACTTAACATGCGGAAACCCTAAAGGGCTTAGGAAAGCATTCTGAGGCCAGGGTCACGTCCCTTCCTCTCCGCCTGGGGACAGGAGGAGAGCTTGGGTGTGCTGAGAACTCTAGGAGTCGGTCAGCCAGGCTGGGTGGCCCTTGGCGAGCGCTAATCAAACGTCCCATCTGCTTTGGTCTCCACCCCCTTGCCAGGACCACTGTCCTTAGGTGGGTCCCTGATAAGCTGGCACTGGCCCCTGCCTCAGCCTGCCATCAACATGAGTAGGAGACAGCAGTAGGGTTGTGCAGGGGGGGTGTTTGCCTGTACCCACACTACCCCTTAGCAAGACCCCTGCATGCATGTCCTCACGTGTCCTCACCCACGTCCGCGTGTACCCATACCTGTGCGCGGGCCATCCCAGCGGCTCTGGTTTTGCTTCCTTCCTTCTGGGAGGTGAGTTGGGGAAAGTGGGAGGTGCAGGGGGTTTGTTCCTTCCTGGGGTGCTCTCGGCCTGCAGCCCGCCTGCTGAGGACATGGCGATATAGTTTCTGATTGTGTTTATGGGAACCTCGGGGGGTTGGGTTTGCTTCAAGCTGAAGATTTTGGATTGGGGGGTTACAGTGAGAGGTGAGGGGGAAGGGACCCCATCCTGTTCATGTGTGGGAGGTTGTGGACGTGTCTTGGCGGTCTGTGTTTCTAGTGGCTGCAGATTATGTATCTGTGTGTCAGGCCTCTGTATGTGTGTACCCACGTGATGTGTATTTATCTGTATAATATTTCGGTATAGAGTGTTGTCGTGTCTGCGTTTCCATGTGTGAGCAGCCACATTTGTGGGACTGTGTGCCTGTGATATGTCCTTATTCTGTAGATGTCAGTATTTCTGCATGAGTCTTGTGAGTGTGTGTGTGTGTGTGTGTGGCTACTGGTGAGCAGTCAGCTCCTCTGGGACCAGCCTGGCAGGGGCCCCATGGGAGAAATTAATTCCCATTTGGAAAATGGTTTTGGCACTTACATGCTTGATCCCTTTCACTGGGCAGATTTCCAGAGCTGCTCCCCCGTCTTGAGGGCAGGATGGGCTGAGGTAGGAAGAGCACAGAGGGAGGCAGCTGCACCTCCCCGCTCCTCTCCTCTCCTTCCCCGCCCCCCCTTCCTCCTGTCCCCACTTCAACACTCCCCCCAGGGTAAAGAAGTGACCCATTGCTGAGGGGTTGGTGTGATGAGTGGATGACACCCACAAATGTACCCAGACATACATGTCACCCTCAGGTTGGTCTCTGGACTAACAGGCTCTAGATGTGGGGGTGCAGGGACCTGGGCGATTGGTTCCCACACTAGCCTGTCACAGAGGCAGCTGCTGTGACCTAGAAGGAAATGGCTGGCAACTCAGAGGGGAAGCCAGGCCTTGTCCCTTCTGCAGCTGACTCCCCACTTCTCCTTGGTTCCTTGATTCTCAAAGAGGCAGCAGGGGAGAGGGCCTCAGATGGATTTATGAGACATGGGATTAGCACGGACGGAGCCGCCTGTCTCCTGGCAGCAGCTCTGGAGGCTTAAGGGCCAGGGCGAGCCCGGCAGGTGTGTCTGTGACCATATGTACACACGCGCACCACACCCCACTTGTGCTTATGGGCTCCAGGAAGGCAGGGGTCAGGCTGATCCATCTCTGTATTATCTTTTTATTTAAATATATTTTTTATTTATTTCAGAGAGGAATAGAGAGGGGGAGAGAGAGAAACATCAATGATGAGAGTCGCTGATCGGCTGCCTCCTGCACGCCCCACACCGGGGATTGAGTGTGCAACCCGGGCATGTGCCCTGACCAGGAATTGAATTGTGACCTCCTGGTTCAAAGGTTGACGCTCAACCACTGAGCCACGCCGGCTGGGCCATCTCTGTATTATCTTAGCCCAGCCAGTGTCTGGCACACAGTGGGCACCAGCAGCTGCTTGGTCAGTGTGTCAGGGGGCAGAGTGTGGGGTACAGGCCCTGGGCTCTGGACCACATGGCAGTGGGGGCTGCGGGTGGCCGGGGGAGGCAGATGAGATGGAGCCATCAGGCACACTTCAGAAGATGAGACCTGAGACCAGACAAGGTTGGAGAGGAAGAGGAACGTGAGTTGGTGTTCTTGGTGAAAGTTGGAATCCCATTCCTCTCTTACTGGCCATGTGACTTTGACCCAAATTGGGGATGATAAGGTTTCCCCCAAAGGCTTATAGAAAGGATTAAGTGAGCTAATACGCATAGGGGCTGTACACGTAACCACTCATTCAGTAAATGGATGTGCTCTTGTGAGTTTCCACGGAGGCTTCTCCAAGCTTGTGTGTGCTTGCGAGTGTGGACACCACACACACCTGGCTGCCTCCAAGGACCAAGATCACATCTTCTGCCTCCCTGGGGGGGGCGGTCCCCAGGAAAGAAGGTGCTTGTGTCTGCCATTGGGCACACATTGACTGTGTGTATGCATGTGTGTACACATGAGCGAGTGTGGATTTGTGTAAGGGGAACGAAGGAAGATGTCTGTGTGGTGTGTGGATTTATGTGACTGAGATGTGCTCCCTCTCATTCTCTCAGGCTGGCCTGGGGGCTTTGGGGAGGATCTGGGAAGACTGGGACAAGGAGCTGAACCCGAAATAGATCTCAACTAGAATCCCCTTCTGGAATCTTGGGGTGGATGGGAGAGTGGGAGGAGTAGGAGGGTTGGTTCCCTCCTAGCAACTAGGGTATTGGGAGCACATCTGTATGCACATCTGGCTGCTGGAAATGTCAGAGACTGGGATGTTGCAGAGTGAGTGAGAGCAGGAGGCTCAGTGTGGAGATTAACTTGGCTATGAGGGTAATGATCCTGCCCACTCCCTGCCACCCACCTTGTCGTCATGAATTTATTTAGTTTTCCAGGGAACAGCAGGACCTGCTGTAGACATAGCCGGGCATCTGGGAGAGAGGATGAGGTGTTTGGCCCCTGCCCCTAAGCAACAGAGGTATAGGCATGGAGGCTCAGAGGTCATGCAGCAACTGACTAGGGTGCAGTGGTCATGGAGCGGGGAGGGCATTGAACATGCTGGCCAGCTAGCAGGGGCCCAGGAAGGACACCTTGCAGTGATACAGACATGAGTTCAGAGCCAACCCACCACTGTCTAGCTGTGTGACCCTGGGCAGGTTATTATCTTTCAGAGCCTGTTTTCTTTCTTTTCTTTTTAAAAATACTTTTTTATTGATTTCAGAGAGGAAAGGAGAGGGAGAGATAGAAACATCAATGATGAGAGAGTATCATTGATCAGCGCCTCCTGCACACCCCCTACTGGGGATCGAGCCTGCAACCCAAGCATGTGCCCATGACCAGAATCGAACCCAGGACTTTACAGTGCTCAGTCCAATGTCGGAGCCTGTTTTCTTATCTATAAAATGTGACTAATGGATGCTGTATTGCTGCATAATATATCTATTACTGCATAACAAATCACCCCAAAAGTTAGTGGCTTAAAATAACATTTAATGATCTCATATCTCCTAAAGTCAGGAATCTGACACAGTTTAGATAGGTGCCTGCATCTTCCTGTCTTGTCAGGTTGCAGTCACATTGTTGGCCTGGGCTGTGATCTCATCTGAAGGCTTGCCTGGAGGGCATCCATATCCAAGCTTACTCATGTAGCTACTGGCAGTCCTCGGTTCTTCCCCATGCGGGCTTCTTCTCAGGCCTACCTTACTACGTAGCAACTCGTTTCCCCAGGGGGAGCAACCCTGGAGAGGCAAGAGAGAGTAACCAAGATGGAGACCGAAGGCATTTTATAACCCCGGCTTAGGAGTGATGCCCATGACTTCAGCTGTATTCAGTTTGTTAGAAGCTGGTTGCTGGATCCACTTCACACTCAGGGAAGGGGATTACAACAGGAAGGGCATGACTGCCAGGTGGTGAATGTGGGACTCATTGGGGCTGTCTTCGAGGCTGCTTCCCAGAGATACCTGCCTTTCAGGGCCTGGGCGGGTGAGGCAAGGTTGTACATGACAGGCATCTGGTACAGCATCTGATGTGCAAGAAAAAAAATCAACCCTCGTAGCCTTCCTTTTCCCCTTTTTCCCACAGGCAAGTGGGGGAGCTATTGAAGGTTCCTGAGCAGGCAGGGCTGTCGGCAGGCATGTGGAGTGGGGGTCTTGGTGCTAGGCAGCGAAGGAAGCTGTCCCGTAGTCCTCTTTTTCTTTAATTTCTCCACAGGACACCAGAAAGGGAGAGGTACAAAGTGGGTGCTCCTTGGACATCTGTCAGTTGATCAGTAGATTGAAGAATTGGGCAGTGGCAATTCACTCAATAGCTTTCATTGAGCGCCTGCTGTGAGTGTGCTTTGAGCTAGGCACTGGGGAAACAGCAGGGGGAAGGACAATGGTTTCACCTTAGCTGGTTTGCTCAGTGGATAGAGCATCAGCCTGCAGACTGAAGGGTCACGGGTTCAATTCCAGTCAAGGCCATGTAGTAGGGTACGTGTGGGAGGCAACCAGTCAATGTGTCTCTCTCACATCTATTTTCTCTCTCTGTGTCGGTCCCCTTCCCTCCCACTCTCTCTAAAAATCAATGGGCAAATATCCTTGGGAGAGGATTCGCAAAAAAAATAAAAATAAAAAGACAATGGCCTCTGTCCTCAGGAGGCTCACAGTCCGCTAGGGCAGTGGTTCTCAACCTTCTGGCCCTTTAAATACAGTTCCTCATGTTGTGACCCAACCATAAAATTATTTTCGTTGCTACTTCATAACTGTAATGTAGCTACTGTTATGAATCATAATGTAAATATCTGATATGCAGGATGGTCTTAGGCGACCCCTGTGAAAGGGTCGTTCGACCCCCAAAGGGGTCGTGACCCACAGGTTGAGAACCACTGCGCTAGGGAGACACACAAATGACCCCGAAGGCTTTTCTAGCCAGAAAGCTGCACTGAAGGTGATCTGAGTGGCTCTTTCTCAGCTGTCCCCAGGGTGGCACGTTCTGGGCTGGAGAAGACAAGTCCGTGCATTGCATACAGGGGATGCCTCGGAACATTTGGGCTCAGTTCTGTGGAGGAGTCAGAGTTGAGAAAGGTTGCTGGGGTGCTGGATGCTTTGTTAGGGGTGTGTGGAGTCCCTGGAGGTCCATAGCAGGGTCCCTAACCTAGCCTGGGGTTGGAGAGACTTCTGGGAGGGAGTGGAGCTTACTGTCAAGGCCTGAAGGATGAGAGAGAGAATATATGGATGAGGAGGAGGAAGGAAAAGTTCCAGCAGAGAAGAGGGTGTGGGCCAAACCTACAGGCAAGAAACAGGTGAGGGAAGTGGGCCCCTTGAAGGAACCCAGAGAAGTTCAGATCTGCCCAGTTTACAATCCTTTCTCTTTCCCACGGCCTCGCCCCACCTGCTCCCCCACCCTTCAACTGTCTCCCAAAGTCTTTCCACATAAGCTAGTCCCAGTCAGGACCACCCTGCCAGTCTGGGATGAGGACATTTGGGATAAGATGAAACAGAAGTGCCTGGACAGAAGTGAGCTGGTCATTTCCTCTGGTGGGGGTTGTTGCTTTTATATGAAAAAAAATAATAAGACCTGATGTTGGCATCAGGTGTTAAAGTTTGTAAAATTCTCTTGCATCTGTGAACTCACTGGGTCCTCACAACAACTTGGAGAAGTGGGCAGGGCAGCTCTGATGACCCCGTTTTCCAGAGAAAGACATCAGGTCCAGAGAGGTAAAGTGAGTTGCCCAAAGTCACACAGCAAGTCTGTGGCATGGCCAGGGTTGCTCCGCCCCACTGTCCAGAGGGTGAGGCAAGCCTCTCTCATAAGGGATGCAGATGGTCATGCCAGCACCGGAATTCGGGGCCATGGGTTCAGAACAAGGGGATCCTGAACGCAGGGGGATTCAGCGGGGCTTGAAAGATGGGTGGGATTTGGAGAGGTGGGGCAGGGAAAAGATACGTGGGATAGGGGAACGGCTTGAGCAAAGGTGTGGAGGTGGGAGAGCACAGATTAATGTCAACAGCAATAATAATTATTATATAGTAATTGTAATTAATAACTATTATTATATGTAACTATTATTATTATAGCAGCCACGTACTGGGGTTCCTTTTACATACATCATCTCATTTAATCTTCACAAAAATCCCACGAGGAAGGTCTGCTGTGGCCCCCTTTTACAGATGAGAAAAGTGAGGCTCTCGGAGGTCTCACAGTTAGTGACAGAGCTTCTGGGTTTGCAGGCAGCAGGTTCAGGTTCCAATCTGGGCTCTTTACTTTGGCTGGGTGACCATGGTAACTTCTCTTCTGAGGACCTGTGTCCGAGTGGCATTGGGGCGGATGAAGAGTTGCCTGTTAAGCCACATAGAGTTCGGTCATAGCCATTCCTATTGCTCCCTCCCTGTCTCTCCTTGGCAACTCAGCTCAGCCTGGCCTGCGCATCCGCATCCGGGGTTCTGCGGGGATGGTTCTGGGGCAGAGCTTGGCGAGGGCAGTGGGGAGGTCACTCTGGAGGCTACCCTGTGTGTGGGCATCTCCCCTGGGTCCCTACTGAGAGGCAGGAATGAGGTCTGGAGCTGGTTGAAGGTCACCTGGAGGGCTGGCCAGGCTTGTGTCTGGCAGCTCATAAATGCCCAGGAGGAATGGGCTGTGTGTGTGTTGTGTGTGTGTGGGGGGGGGGGGGCTGGGGGGGGGGAGTTTCCATTGTGTCAGCAGCAGCCTCGCCTGTGGGGGGTACCCCCACTGTGGATCCCTAGAAGCTTGTAAACCTGTCACTAAGGTGGGGCTGGCTGGGAGCCAGATGGTAACACTGGGGCTCCACCCAGGACCAGGGGCCCCCAGGAGAGCAGTTGCCTAGCACACAGGCCCAGGCTGCTCCCTCTGCTGGGACTGGCCAGTACTTTCCCCTCTCTGCCTGCCACCTTGGCCTTGGGAAAATGAGCACTAGCACTAGATGCTGAGTGTGGTAGAGGACTCTGGCCGTGGCATTGGAAGACCAGAGTGCAAGTCTCAGCTCTTCCACTTAATTGCTCTGTGACCTCAAACAACTTGGTCAACCAGTCTGAATCGCAGCTCACTCACCCATAGAATAGGGACCTTAAGGGGTCCTGGTGTATGTCTCAGTGCAGGGAGGCCGCTATTTGGATGGTATAGGAAAGGAGCCCTGCCCCTAGCTGGTCCTTGGCATCGAGCTGTTCTCAAGGTTAATTCTCATTTTGCTTTATCTCCTTCCTCCCTCCAGATCATAATGCCAGCTGAGGTGGAGAGAGGGGGAGAGAACAGAAACAGGGGGCGGGGAGGTGGTGATTCCCTGGTCAGGGCTGCCATGTTGCACATCTGTGAGGGCACCATTCCTGTTGTAATCCATGAGAATAGTGCCCCCTGGAGGTAAGCAGGGCAGCACTTACGTTTCTACACATGGTGGTGTTGACTCTTGTTCAAAGAGAAATTGCTGCCATTATTACTAGATGGGTTTGGAGGCAGGTCCATGTGTGATAGATGTGTGTTTTATGTGCAGTGTTCTGTATGTCTGTGTGTACATGAGTCCAGCCATGTGTGCACAGTACATATGGAAAGGTGAGATTTCTGGTCTAAGGGATAAGGGAAAAGATAAGTTTCTCTCCCTTCTCTGTCTTCTAGGGTCTGGATTACCTTCATGCCCTCATGTGCTCACAGGCGTGTGTGTGCACTCCTGAGTGTGCATTTGAGACCACAGTTCTGGGTGCACATTGTGCCTCCAGGGACCAGGGCTCCCCTGTCCCCTTCCCCACCTGTTCTGCTGTCAGCCAGGGAGGCTGGGCTCTGGCCCACCCCACATTCTCCCTGTGGAAGGGAGGCCTGGGAATGATCCTTCCAGAGCCTGGGTCTCTGGACCTTGGGTGTCTCCACTATATTTGCTCAGCACCAGTGATTTCTATGCCTTTATTGAGGGCCCCAGGACCCCAACTGGGATGAGTGGGAAGAAGAGGAAGCATTTTGAAGGGATCTGAGGGCCTGCGGTTGCTCCATGGGTTACATACACATTTTTTTGAAACTGGCTTATTTTATTCAGCATAATTATTTTGAAATTTATCCACGTTGCTGTCCATAGTTCATTCCATTTTTGCTGCCGAGCAGTATTCCATTGTATAGATGTGCCACAATTTGCTATCCATTCACTCAGCAGGCATTTTTTTCCTTTATGCTTTTGTTTCTGTATATGTATATGTCCCCAAACAATGCGTAATGTTACCTTTTACCAGAGGTATTTTTTAAAATCAAGAGTCAAGCTGGCCCAGCTGGTGTGGCTCAGTGGTTGAGAGTTGACCTATGCTCCAGGAGGTCGCCAGTTCGATTCCCAGTCAGGGCACATGCCTAGGTTTGGGGTTCAGTTCCCAGCGGGGATTGTGCAGGATGCAGCTGGTCAATGTTGATGTTTCTCTCTCATTGATGTTTCTCTATCTTCCTCTCCTTTCCTCTCTCTCTAAAAGTCAATAAAAACATTTAAAAAAAGAGTCAAGTTGTGCCTGAGGCTGGTATATGCCCAGGCAGGGCACCTACAGCCAGTGCCACCCTCCCTTTGCCCTTCACCCCAACTGACCCCTTCCCTGGAATGATCTCCCCAGGGGCCACTTAGCCTCTTCCAGGTAGCCTTCCCAGACTGTCCGGGTCTCCTCCGAGCAATGCCAGCCCTCACCGCTTGGTGGCTTTCAAAGTCCTTGCGCACTGTTGGACAATGCTAGTCTTGTCTCCTTGGTAGAAGCAAGGCAGCTCCTTGTGCCACCCTCACCTCATGGGCTTGGCCTTCAGGAAGCTGCTACCAGGGAGGCCTGGAGGCTGCTGACTCATAGGGTGCCCAGTTGGCCCAGGACAGTGGGCACTGGTGTCTGGGCCTTCTGGGAAGGAGGATGCAAAAATGCAAAGGGATGCAAACACGGCCTGGAGTGCAGTCTGGGAGCCCTCCCTGCTGCTCTCTTCCCTCCCTGCCTTCCTCTCCTTCCTGGAAACCCCTCCTCCCCTTTAGGGAGAGGCAGGCTTTCTGGGCAGGCCTGATGCTGACCGAGCTTTCTGCATTTTTTTAAGGGTTTTATATTTAAGCTTTATTTATTTGCTTATGAATAAACAAGTTCAAAAGATTTCAAAATTCCAAAAGGCAAATGGGTAAACCAAGAAAATGATTTCTTCACCATTATCATCTAGCCGCCCAGCTGATTTTCCCAAAGCAATCGAGTTATCAGTTTCTTGTATGTTTTCCATTATGTATTTGTTTCCTTATTTTCTTCTTCTCACACAAGAGATAGCAAAAATACTTTGTTCACTTTGCTTATTTTATTTTTTCCCCTTTATTGATTAAGATATTACAAATGTGTCCTTATCCCCGCAATGTCCCCTCATCCCCCCCAATCCTGCCCTCACCCTCACCCCCTGTTGTCCACATCCATCGCTTATGCTTATATGCATGCATACAAGTCCTTTGGTTGATCTCTCCCCCTCCCCCCCCCTCCTTCCCTCTGAGTTTTGAGCATCTGATCGATGCTTTTTTGTCTCTACATCTGTTTTTATTCATCGATTTATGTGGTTCATTATAATCCACAAGTGAGTGAGTGCTTTCTGCATTTTTAAATGCCTGCCTCGGAGGGACCAAAACTTCCCAGGCCTCTGTCCTGTTTTGTGGCTGTCTACTTCCCCGCCTCCATCTCCCCCTCCTCCATGTCTCTCCTCAAGATGATGGGGTGGGAGGGGGCTGCCCTTCCTGATGGGTGGTGCACAGATCTTGGGGAAGAAATGAACACCCTCCCACCCCCAAGACTGTGCATTCATAATGTCAGTGCTGCTGATACATGTCTTAGAGCCACAGGGTAGAGGCCACCCATTGTGCCAGAGAGAGGAAGTGACTTCCCATGGTCACGTGACCAGTAATGACAGATCAGTCATCTGACACCTTGTCCTGTGTTCTTTCCTCTCTGCCTTGTCTCCTGTTTATAAAGCACCTCACATGTTTATAAAGCACCTCACATGGTTGTAAAGCACCTTTTGTGGACCAAGTCCTGTCCCATACTCGATCCCACTTTGAGCTGTGGTGGAGCTGTCTGTAGAAGAAAGAGCTGTACCTCCCTGGCCAGGGGTTCTTGAGGCAGATCTGAGTTCCTTTAGGAAGCCTAGGTGAAGAAGGAAGCAGCCTCGGGTGGAGGAAGGCAGCCTGGGGTGGAGGGAAGTGGTCCCAAAAAGAAGAAAGAGATGGGTATGGTCCTGGGGCTGCAACGCTTGCCCCGCCCACCTTCCTGGTCTCCAGTGGCAGCCCCATGGTCACCTGTTCACTACAGCCTTGTCGTCCAGCTCCATTGCCTTCTCCTCCTCCTCCCCTCTTCCTTTCCTCCAGGATGTCTCTCTGAGAGTGACCTGCCTGTGTGTCCTTTTGGCACTTAGCACTGTCTACCATTTGGATTGTGATTTCTGTCCAGGTCTTATCTCCCTTCCTGGGCCGTTGGCTCCTTAGGTGTTTCATGCCTATATCTCCAGTGCCTCGGACGGGGCTCGGTGTTCAGCAGATACATAGTGAATATATGTTGGGAAAAATAAATGTTGGTGGTAGTGAGTGACAGTGTATGGTGGTGGATGTTGGTAGTAAATGCTGATTTGCCACAAAGGTTGATGGTAGAAGATAGATGGTGGGAAATACTAGGG
This sequence comes from Myotis yumanensis, assembly GCF_028538775.1. Classification (NCBI taxonomy): domain Eukaryota; kingdom Metazoa; phylum Chordata; class Mammalia; order Chiroptera; family Vespertilionidae; genus Myotis; species Myotis yumanensis. Next base: position 16,448,667 of record NW_027223764.1, on the reverse strand, counting down.
AGAAACAGTAGATGGTAGTTCTTGTTGGTCATGATGGTGGTGGTGGGAGGTGATGGGTGAAGGATGAGGGTAGATGATGGTGGTGGGAGGTGATGGGTGAAGGATGAGGGTAGATGATGGTGGGTAATAAATGGTGGTATATGGTGAAGTGGGACATAGCAGTAGATGGGAGCAGGAGAAGGATGGTGGCAAATAGTGGCAGTGGTGGTGGATTGCCCTGATGGTGGAAATACTGGGCAGTGGGTGACTTCCTCCCCATCTGCCTTCCCTAGGGGACCCTAGTCCAGCTCTTGGATTGCCAAGTTCTCTGACATGGTGGCTTTTGTTTTATTTGCAGACTCCATCGGGGGTCCCTTCCCTGTCACCTCTCACCGATGCCACCACAAGCAGAAGCACTGCCCGCCGGTGCTGCCCGGCGGGGTGCTCCTGGCCACGCCGCTGCTTTTCCACCCACACACCAAGGGCTCCCAGATCCTCATGGACCTCAGCCACAAGGCGGTCAAGAGGCAGGCCAGCTTCTGCAACGCCATCACCTTCAGTAACCGCCCGGTCCTCATCTACGAGCAAGTCAGGCTAAAGGTGGGGCTTCCCTCCCCGCTCTCTGTCACTGCTTCCCCCTGGGCCTCTGAGCTTTTTCTCACCGTTCCCCCCGCCCCATCACTGCCTTCTCTTATGGCCATTACTACACCCTGTACCTTCTCTTTCCTCTCTGCTCCCTCTGTTGCTCTTCCTCGTCCCTCCTCTTTCTGTTCCCTCGTCCGTACTCCTTTCTCAACCTTCCCCGCATGGCAAAGAAGGAAGGGGAGCAGGGGGAGTGGCCATGGGGGCCACTAGCTCCTGGGGAGGGAAAGGAGCCCAAATGGTGGGCAAGCTGGGCAGGGCGACTCTCCATGGGGGTGGTCTGCAGGGAGGGGCAACTCCCTTCCCCGTGGGCTCGCTGAAGTCGGGGAGAGGCTGGGCTGGGCTGGGCTGGGCTGGGCTGCGGGCTGTCTGAGGCCACCCCCCTGCCGTCCAGATCACCAAGAAGCAGTGCTGCTGGAGTGGGGCGCTGCGCCTGGGCTTCACGAGCAAGGACCCCTCCCGCATCCACCCTGACTCGCTGCCCAAGTACGCCTGCCCGGACCTGGTCTCCCAGAGCGGCTTCTGGGCCAAGGCGCTGCCCGAGGAATTTGCCAACGAGGGCAACATCATCGCCTTCTGGGTGGACAAGAAGGGCCGTGTGTTTTACCGCATCAACGACTCGGCTGCCATGCTCTTCTTCAATGGGGTCCGCACGGCAGACCCACTCTGGGCCCTGGTGGACGTCTATGGCCTCACGCGGGGTGTCCAGCTGCTTGGTGAGTGCCGCTCTCTTTGGCCCCTTAGGTGCAGGGCACACCTCCAGGAGCTGTGATTTGAAGGGGAGCTAAGACTCTTCTGGCTGCTCCCCCCACCCCGGCCTGGTCCAGGATCCCTCTTGCCTCGCTATACTTGCACCCATAGACCCTGGGTACAAATCAGCCCACGCATCCCCTCTCCAGAAGGAGCCTCGTGAGCTTCAGCAGTCTCATCTGTAAAATGGGTTGGTGGGAAGATTGAATTCAGGTCAAGAGGCTGTGAGTAAAGTGCCCAGCACAGTCCTAGGTACCAAGTCAGTGCTCAGCCAACACCGCTCTTCCATCTCCATCCCTGCAGAGCAAATGTCATGGTGGTTGAAAAACTTTTTGTCTTTTTTTTCCTTCCTGACTTCAGAGCCTGGAAGCAGTGAAGCTGCTGTTTTCAAAACACCTTTATTTAAGTAGAAAAGACAGGTAGTGGGGGAAGACTGTGAATGTAAAAACAGAGAAACAAGCCATCATCAGAAGCCTTTCTGTTTGTTGAGTTCCAAAAACAAGGAGGCTGTTTTTTTTTTTTTTTAATGAATAGTTTGGGAACTTTCTGGTTTTCAGCTCAATAAAAGTGTTTCTGCATTCACACGGACGGATGGAGGGACGGCCTCAGCAAGTGAGGCGGACAGCAGCCTGGCTGCCCGAGGCTAATCTGCCTTCCCTTCCTTCTGTGAAACCCTGAGCCTGCCGGGCTCCCACCTGCCAGCGACAGACAGGCTAGAGTCAGACACACCCAGGTTGGACCCTGGCCTCACCCTTTTGGTATAGCTAGTGCTTTGAGACCTCCGTTTTCTCATCCCCAAAGTGGGGGTAGTAATAACTGTTTCAGGGTTCTTTTGAAGGCTCAGAGAGCTGTGATGTGAAGCCACTGACACAGTCGGCATCAGTGACTGTCATCACCTCCACTCATCTTGGGCAATACTTAATGAACACCCTCCTGCCGCGGTGGTATCCTTAGGGCCCCACGCTTCAAGGCACTGGGGTCCCAGAGCTCGCGTTTGCGCTCTATCCTGGACACTTCTGTGTGAGCCTCAGTCTTCTCATGTGCAGAGTGGTTGGGAAGGCTATGCCTTAGCCCAGGGCCTGGCCACGTGGTGGGAGACAGAAGAGTGTCCCAGGTTTTGAGGAAGCCACAGTTTTGTCGGGGGAAAGAAGGGGAAAGGAAGAGGGAACAACATTCTGGCTTTTCCATAAGCAAAGAATGCCCTTCTTCACGGTCCCCAAAGATCAAAATGCCATTCGGGCCTCAAGGCCCAGCTCGTAAGCCACCTCCTCCCTGAAGCCTCTCGGGGGGATTCTCTTCTCCGTTCCTTGTGTCCCACCGCTTGGCACCTGCACTTCTCTAAGTGCTGAGGCATTGGCTGAGCCTGTGTCCATCCATATGTCTGTTCCCAAACAAGACGGGGAGGGCTCTGAGGGAGGAATCCATGTTTCAAGCACCCAGCTTCCCCTCCAAAGAGGAATCTTGTGCCGGATGGGTGGAGAATGCTGGGGAGTATTTACAGGGTGGGTAGGGGAGAGGACTGGAATGGAAGGATGGCTTGTTAGATGGAGGTAAGGGTGTGGTGCATGCTGAGGTAGACCCAGCGTGCTCAGAGCCCCAGACTCACTGGAAATCAGGCGAGACAAAGCGAAGACTCCAGACACCATCAGGGCATAATCTAAGAGAACACAGTACATCGCTAAGTGGTGTGGTCATAGGATCCCTTCCATTTGCCAAGATGGTTCCCCTCCAGTTATCTCATTTAACCTCTTAGCAGCTGGCTTGGAGGGGGTGGTTTTTATCCTCATTTGACTGGGAGTGAAGTGAGGCCCAGGGGAGACCTGGTTTGCCTGTGTAGGGATGTGGCAGAGCTGGGACTTGAACTGGGTGTTCTGATGCCAAAAGCAGTGCCTTTCCCTTTACCCTCCAGTGGGTTTAAGCATGAAGGGAGGCAGGTAGTCAGAGGAGGCTGAGGTCAGTGAGAGAGGATGAAGTCCAGGAAGCCTTCTTGGAAGAGAAGGCTTAGGCTGGGTTTTTGAGTTCCAGGAAGGTGGGGGCCGGGGGCGGGGGGGCGGGGGGGAGAGTGAGGGGAGTAGGAACATGCCAGGTGAGATGGGGCTTCCAAACCTCAGGGGCTGAGGGAGGGGCCTGGAGAGTAATCTGAAGGGCCCCACCCTGGGGCAGAGCCCAGACATCCGACCGGGCCCAGCCCCATTCCCCCTCTTTGACTATAAATGGGTTTTCATGCAGCATTTTCAGTTTCATTTGGATTTCCCGGCAGGCTCCTCTCTGTACACCCGATAAGGCTGAGGCCCCAGCTGTAAATCACCATAATCCCTGGGCATTTTCAAACACTGATTACGGCCCCTAAATTCAATTATCAGATTAAAAATATCTCTTCATTTTGTTCTTCCTAAATGGGTTTTTTTTAAAAAAGAGATCCATCCAAGAATTCTTCAGTGGTGTCCGTGCTGCTCTGTGCCTCCTTTAGCCCCTGCCCTCTGGGGATGCCCGCTGCCGCTGCCCTATGTAGTCCCAGGGTCAGTTTTCCTCCCTCTCCTCTCCCCCCTCCCCCTACTTCCCATGTCCCCCTCTCTTCTTGCTGCCACTTCCCTGCCCTTGTGTCCTCCTGAGCCTCCCTCCCTCCTATTGGTGGCTCTGAGGATGCTCACAGCCCCAGACTCACTGGAAATCAGGCAAGACAAAGCGAAGACTCCAGACACCATCAGGGCATAATCTAAGAGAACACAGTACATCGCTAAGTGGTGTGGTCATAGGATCCCTTCCATTTGCCAAGATGGTTCCCCTCAGGGCCTGTCTTTCCTGAGGTGATTGTCCCCCAAACCAGTGTCTTATCTTTAGAGATTTCCTGCTAAGCCGGCCCCTTCCCCTCCTGCCTTTTTCCGGAATCTCTGGCAAAAACCCTTCAAACCCCACCTGGCCAGTGTCTGCTCCTCAGACCAGAGACACCCTGGGGTACCTGGCACATAGTAGGTTTGAAAGTCAGGCCATGGGCAGATTGGCCATCTCCCCTGACAGAGTGGAGGCAGGGCTGTTGTCTCTTCCCTGATTGACACCTCTGGGCAGGTGTCCCATCCCCACCTCCCCAGCCCTAACTATAACAGGGCTCCACGGGCCTTCTGGGCTCCCGTTATGCAGATCACCCTCTTCCCTTGGGGCGCCCTGGCCCAAGCCTGGCTGGTATCTCCAAGAATAACAGCTTCCTACCTCCAGGAAGAAGGGCCTGCCAACAACTAAATAAATACAACTTTTATGGGGTGATTAATACTTGGAGAGATAAGCTCCTATCCCAGCTTTTCAAACTCTCCCTGCTCCTGTCAGAAATGTTGGCTCAGGAAGAGCAGCCATATTTCTTGGCAGAAAGCTGGTGAGCCAAGATCTGCTCTCAGATCCTCCCGAGCACCCCTCTGTGACCACCGCAGCCAGGGCACTGTGCAGGAGTGGGGGGGACACAAGTTGGAAACCCCGCTCCTTGAAGAGTGTTTACATTGGGGGGCACGCCATATAACTGTTCTGAGGTGTCCTAAATCCAATTCTGTAATTAAGTGTGGCTGAAGAGTAAAACTGGGGTGGGGTTGGAGGGGTGCGACTGGGGAGCAATCCAGAAGGACTTCCTGTAGGAGATGAGTTTCAAGTCAGGAACCAAAAGAGGTGAAAAGAATGGACTGGTTGAGGAGCAGTAATTTAGGCCAGACAGGAGGGGTGTGCATAGGCACAGGGAATTAGCAGTCATTCAGGGAGCAGTTCCTTCAGGGGAGGGGGTAAAGCGGAGAAGGGGTGTGCACAGGTGGGGGGGGGGGTGTCCATGAAAGTAGAAAGTTTTCAGCAGCTTCTGTGCTATCAAGTTTTTCAGTGAGAGGAAATGTGGCCCAGAGATGGGAAGGGGCCTGCCCAAACGCTCCCAGCCAGTTAGAAGCCAGGCGGGGCCTGGGATTCCGATCTCCCAGGCTGATCTGGGCACAAGGTCAATGTGAGATTTATTGCCACATCAAAATGGCGGTGGCCGAGCCCAGGCGTTGGGTGGGGGCTCCCAAGGCCGCGCGGCGTTCTGCTTCTTTCCAACGTCTGCCCAGGTTTCCGGGTCTTGCTAAACGGTCCCACCTGCCTACTGAGGAGAGAGAGTACAGAGACGCCCAGGATAAGCTTTCTGAGGGCCAGTCCCTGGGGTGACAGGGAGAGACCTGGGCCTCTCCAGAGATGGGCCCTGGGTCAGGCCCCCCAAAAGCTTAGCGGCTCAAAGAGTGTGAGCTGTCCCCAGTTGGCTGAGGACCACACTGCCATCTGGGGCTTCTGCTTCCCAGGCTAAACCAATATTTACCTTCAGCCGTGGCTGCCAGGGGCTGAGAGGCAAATATTAGTTTAAGGAGCCCGAGCCAAGATCTTGGGATGGGAGGAAAGCGGAGGATGCTGATCGCGATTTCTCCCTCTTTGACAGTTCTCAACCCTTCTCGATTCAGAAATGAGCTTGCTATTCCTTCTGCTTTAGAGACTCTTCCAGGCACTTTCTTTCTGCTCACCTCAAATTCTGCCAGTTATATCAGGGCCAACCCCAAACCCTCCCCTCCACCAGGGAGACTTCCCTGACCTCCTCCTTCCTCCTGACTGTTTGAAGCGCATGTAGGTCCAAGTCCCCATCATGCACTGTGCTCTTTAAGAAGACAGCATGAATCCTCTTTGTATATATTATAAAGAAAGTTATTATTGTGTTCATTTTGCAAATAGGGAAGAAGGGCACCTCTTAGACTTCAACCAGAGCTTTTGGTTCCATTGGGCAAAAGGATTCCGCTGCCTAAAAAAAGTTTGAGAATCACCAGACCAGATGGTTCTGGCAATCTATATGTCTAAGATTCTGTGGCTTGAAGATTCTATAAATCGAAGAGTCTGTGACTCTGGCACAGTCTGCCCTGCCCTCCATGAGCCTCAGAAAGTGTGTGTTGCTAGCTTTCCTGTTGTTGGGTTTATATGGAGAGGGTGGAGGCGGGTGTGGGTTTGGGGTAACCCCCTGAGGGGTGGAGAACCCCTCACCCATCCGAGTCATGCACCGCCCTCCCGGCTCCTTCCCGGCCCCTTCCAGGCCCCGTGCCAGATGGAGACCGGCAGAAGGATGTTTATGGAGACAGTAAATGGGCTGGCAGCGCCTTCCACACAGGGGCGGGCAGATGCCCGCTAGCCGGCTTGGAGGCTGCAGGCTGACCCGTGGTTAAAGATTATCCAGAACTCCGGATGTGAGAATCTAAACAAACAAGACTGGGGCTGATGGCAGGCCCTGCTTCAAAGGAGCCCCTGGCCTGCGCCCCGCCACCGCCCCCCCCCCCCCCCCCCCCCCCCCCCCCCCGCCCCGGCCTCCAGGCCCCCTGCAGTAGCGCCCAGGCCCTGCACTGGCTGGCAACCTGTGGGAGGCCTGGTGGGTCTCTGGGTGGGAGCTGGCCCGAGTGCCCTCCGCCTGGCCCTTCTCCCCTCCCTTCCTCTCCCCTCACTGGTCTTGCTCAGACGGTTCTCCAGGTGTTTGCAAATGCACTTTCCCCTTCTGCCTGTCAATCTAACACCCTCTTGTTCTTCAGGGCCCAGGCCAAATCTTGTTTTTTTCCAAGATGCTGTCTCTGATTCACTCTGAAACAGGAAGGGGACCTCAGCCTCAGTCGGAAAGCATTACCTTACAAAGGGATATTGGCCCTAAAGAAGAGAAGCCTCTGTTTTCTTCTAAAGGGGCCCAAGGAGTGGATATAAGGACACATATGAATCCGCGCAAGGAGAGGTTTCCTAAGAGTCACAGTTGTTCAGAGATGGGAGGTGGTGAGCTCCTTATCCCCGGGGGCATTCTAACAAAGCTGGGTGGGGACTTGGCAGAGATAAATAGACCTCCTCCTTTTTCTTTAAGGTCCTGTCTAACCCGGGACACTAAGCATTTTTGTAATGAAATTGTATTCAAATGTTTTCATGCCTCCAAGCTTCAAACCATCTAAGGCAGCGGTTCTCAACCTGTGGGTTGCGACCCCTTTGGGGGTCGAATGACCCTTTCACAGGGGTCGCCTAAGACCATCGGAACACACATATATAATTACATATTGTTTTTGTGATTAATCACTATGCTTTAATTATGTTCAATTTGTAACAATGAAAATACATCCCGCATATCAGATATTTACATGACGATTCATAACAGTAGCAAAATGACAGTTATGAAGTAGCAACGAAAATAATTTTATGGTTGGGGGTCACCACAACATGAGGAACTGTATTAAAGGGTCGCGGCATGAGGAAGGTTGAGAACCACTGATCTAAGGGCTACTGGCTCTCCAGGGCCCAGGTTTTGGCTTCTCCCTTTCTCCTTAACCCCTGCCCAGGGTTGGGCACACAGTGGGTCAGTGAGTGGGTGCCCTGAGTGCCGCCCTGGCTCAGGCCTCCCTGCCTTTTGCAGGGCCTGGTTGTTTCCGCCCGGCTCCGGGGATCTGCAGAGCCACCGGCAGGCACCAATTAGGCAGAGGCTGAAGACTAACAAATGCCTTCCTGCAGAAGGGGACAGGAGAGGGGCAGCTTAGCAGCTTCTCCCATGGCCTGTGCCGCCCCTCCCCCCACCATAAAACCTCCAGAGTGGGCAGCCATGTGTCCCAGGCACCGATTACATAACGTGTTGCTTCCAAATGCGGGGCCATCCCACTGCTTGGGGTTATAGGTTGCCTGTCTGGTTTTTCCAAGCTGTCTCTCAGAGCTCAGCCTTGGGCTGAGGTTGGTCCCAGGGTGTTCTCCCCCGGCGTTGGGAGCGGGGACCTTTCCCTGACCTCCGACTTGATGTCAGCTCACCCGGCTGTGACCCTTGCTGACCCTTGCTGTTTCTTCGGAGGGTGCTCTGACCAGCTCCTGGATCTCAAGTTTCATCTATTTCAGGGCCCTGGCGCAGCTGGACACACCAAGGGGATTGTTATTTTGGAGCTTGCTGGCGGTCTGCAGCTGCTCCTGACCCCAAGGGGTGGAGGGGATGGGAGAGAAGACATGGTTGAGCTGGGCACTCGCCCCGGGGATTCAGTTTTTAGCTGTTCCCCAGCATCTCTCAGCTCCTGCAATATTTCAAGCAAGGCCAAAGGAGTCATTTTCCTGTCTCTTCTCTCTCTCTACCTCCCACTGATTTCTCCTTCTTGCTCTTCTCTAATCTCCACTTGTAGCTTCTCCCTCCTGGTCTTCTGTCAGCGATGTCATGCAGTGATTATGTCTTGGCTGCCCCTCGTGACTGCCATAAAGTCCTGCATTTAAGTCCAAAAAGTTAATTGCCTGAGTGCCGGTGGGCCTGACTTTGTTTGGCAAACTCAACCTGAGCAAATACTAATATCTGAATTTATCAGGTACCCAGGTGCCAGGGGCTTCTACTCGCCCTCTGATCCCTGTAACAACATCAAAAGACAATTACCCTTACCCCTGTTCTCTGTGTGAGTGATCTGAGGCTGGAAGAAGGTTGCTTACCCACAGGCCACCAGCCAAGGACTAGATCGGACACTTAAACGCATGCCTGAATCACCCCAAAGCCCATCACTTTCTTCTGAGCCACGTCCATGTAAGAAGATAATAACAGTGGCTCATATGAACCTGGTGATGATTATATGTCTATGTATCTTATTGCACCTCATCTTCACAGCATCCCTTCTGAGGGGAGTATTAGAACACAGATGTGTACCAGTCAGTAAATGTTGATTTTACTGCTGAGGAAGAGGGGCCCAGAGAGGTTAAGCTATTTGTCCAAGGTGATACAGCTAGGAAATGGCAGAGCCAGGATTCGAACCCAAGCTGATGACGTCACAGTCTTGCACTTAATTATGCTCCCATCTTGCTTACCAGTATATGGAAACTGGTTACTAAAAAAACCTAGGCTACGGTTAGGTTGCATCATTAGAAGTATGGTATACATATCAAGGGAGGTGATGGCCACACTGTGCCTTGAGCTGGTCAGGGCACATCTGGAGAACCAAATCTGGTTCTGTTCATTGTCTAACAGGTGGGAAGGTATGTGGGGAGTCTGAGTATTCCCTGAGGAGAGCTGTCTTCAGTGTGGGGCTGAGGTAGTGGATATAAATACAAGGAGGTATATTTCAGTTTAAGAGAAGGAAAAAAATATTTTATTGATTTTTTACAGAGAGGAGGGGAGAGGGATAGAGAGTTAGAAACATCAATGAGAGAGAAACATTGATCAGCTGCCTCCTGCACACTCCCACAACCAAGGCACATGCCCTTGACTGGAATCGAACCTGGGACCCTTCAGTCCGCAGGCTGACACTCTATCCACTGAGCCAAACCGGTTAGGGAAGGAAACACTTTCTTAAAGTCAGAGTAGCTCAGCAATGGCGCAGGTTGCCTGGGAGGTAGTGAATACCCACTAGTGGGCATATTCAAGTGGAAGAGGACTCTATATTCAAATAGAAGGGGCAGAGACCAGGAAAATGCACATCCAGTCCCACTCAGAAATCTGTTTTGAGGGTCTTCCCAGCTCCACGGGCTCTGACTGATTGTCCTGAGTGTGTGTGGGGTGGGAAGAGAAGTGTGGGGGTGCACATGCATGTGGGCCCCGTGACAGCCTTGTTCCTGTAGACCTGGCTGGGCATCTCTGAGCCACTTGTTTTTTCCTCACCCTGCTGCCCCTGTTCCTTCCCCTCCCTGTCTCCACCTCTCCGGAGTCCTCAAGGCCACTGCCTGGAATCCCGGAGGGGGTGGGGGAGCAGGGCCTGTTCCCTGGAGTCCACAGCCTTCCCAGGTTTCCACTTTGTCTCTGGTGCCTCCCCCTCCTGCCTGGGCCCCCCTCGCCTCTGCTCTCCACAGCCCCCCAGCCTCTCTGCACCATTGCTGCCACAGAGTCAATTCCCTGGAATAATCTCATTTTCCGGTTGGCTCCCTTCTCCTTGCCAAGCATGATGCTGGGAAATCCCAACCAGCCAGGCCCCAAGAGGCTTCTCCAGAGAGACAGGGGATTGGGGAAGGGCCCAGCACCCTCTCCTTGCATGGACCCAAACAACACTGTTCCTGGAAGGGGCCAGGGCTGGGTAGGAGAGGACACAAACAGGGAGGCTTTAGGGACGTCTTGAGGGTTAGCTAGAGCTGGATTCGGGCCTCTGCTGGCCATACCAGTCTAGTCCCCCAAGCTCTGCTCTCACACTGTGCATCCCAGCCATCCTTACTCAGTTCCTAGAGGTAGCACAGTTCCTCCCAGAGGGAGGCTCAGAGAAAAGGCTCCCAGGGAAGGATTGGCTCATGATGTCGCCTACAGTGGCACTAGCCCAAATTTGGGGACTCCCACAGAAGGGGTTCGATAAAAAGGAGGGCCTGAAGCAAAGACTGTCATTGGAAGTTGGACAGTTGGAAGTTGCTTGAATCCTGGATCTGCCACTTGGTGACTATCATGTAACATCTCCGAGCTTTGTCTGTGTAGCAGGAACACCTCCATGGAAGGCTTTGGGGATGAAATGCAGGGGTAATGCCACATGTACACTGACTTTAGTATAAATTACAGGACTCCATAAAGCTGGACATAGCACAGCCATTTTAAAAATATGCTGTCAGAAACATGGTCATTGGCATGAAAAGGTGTTCAGGACATACATAGTAAGTGGAAAAGCTAGTTTTGAAAAGGAAATCTGTATGGCAGGGTCCTTAGCCTGGAGTCCATGTCCATGGATGGTTTTATGCGATTCGCAGATGCCCTAAAATTATCCAAAGAATTTAGGGAGGATGTGTATTTTTCTGAGGAGGGGATAAGTCAAAGTTATTCACATTTTCAAAGGGATTTGTTACGCACACATGGTTAAAAACTACTGGCATTTATATAGCATGATTCAATTTTTGTATTTAAAAAATGGTAGCAAAAATTATATTGAAAAGACTGCAAGGTCATACATCCAAATATTAATAGTATTTTTTTTCTGGATGGTGGGCTGATGTGCGATTATTTTTTCTGTATGACTTGTATGATTAAAAAGAGACAGGTTTTGATTTCCTATTACGTCACTCTCAAAGAGGATAGCTTGGGTAAACTTGCTCAATTTTTCTCAGCTGAAATGCCCTTCAGTGGCAACAGTAACTTCAAAAGGTACTTGTTAGGATAAGATGAGAAGATTTATGTAAAGAGGAGTTCCAGGGATGTCAGCAGTGCATTCAGCACATTTATTTACTACTTTTGTATATGTGTGGGGCTGTTCTAGTTGCTGAGGATAAAGAGAGAAGGTCTCAGGAGTTAAAATTTAAAAAATATCTTTTATAAGCGTATCATTTAGCAGCAATCATGTTTTGTTTTTGTTAATCCTCACCTGAGGATTTTTTTTAATTGATTTTTTTTTTGAGAGAGAGAGAGGAAGGGAGAGGGACAGATAGAAACATCATCCATCAGCTGCCTCCTGCACGCCCCCTACTGGGGAATTGAGCCTGAAACCGGGCATGTGCCCTGACTGGGAATGGAACCCAGTGATGGAACTTGGTGACCTCCGGGTTCATGGGTCTATGCTCAACCACTGAGTTGGGCACCTGAGGATATTTTTTCCATTGCTTTTCAGAGAGAGTGGAAGGGAGGGGCGGGGGTGAGAGAGAGAAACCAATGTGAGAGAGACACATCCACTGGTTGCCTCCTTCAAGTGCCCTGACGGAGGGCGGGGAGTGAACTGGAAATCCAGACACATGCCCTTGACTGGGAATCAAACCATGACTCTGGTCTTCAGGCTGACTCTCTAACCACTGAACCACAGCAATCATGTTTTTAGTTTTGTTACCAGGACCCTGATATTTGAGTCTGCTTGCACACATTGGCCCAAAAGGAAGGCAGGAACAGGAATTTGCAGTATAGAAAGAAAAAGTTTAATAGTTAATAGGCCAATCCTCTAAAGATCCAACTCCCCAAATGGCATCCAAGTTACAGATTATATAGGGAAAAATCACAAGGTACCTGGGGTTAGGGGGTTCCAGATTGTGCTGGAAGCTGATTGGTTGGAAGTTAGGTAAGGGTAATGAATGATTTCTTCAGGTCTTGAAGATAGCTCTGAGGTCTGCTCTGGCATTCCTCTGTCTGGTTTCATTGAAAAGTAGCCAGGGGCTCAGGAGCTGAAACATAACGTAGGTCAAGATATTATCTTTAACCTGCCAGAAGTCCACATCTTGTGACTATTAGTTAGGTTCCTGCTATTGTCTTCTACTGCCTCAGGGCTTGGGAGGAGAGGCTAGGACCTAGCCGCTAGGTCTATGAGGGGTGTAGAGAAAGAGATGATTTCTAGAGCTAGGATTCAAACCTAAATTTAATCAAAGTCATAAGGACCCTCGGTTTCAATTTTGGTGTCTTTCCCTCCAGCGTAATCTTTTGCTTAAGCAAATAGTTTAGAGGTTCTGTACAACTTTGGTTGCTGATTTGCTCGTTAGTTTATATCCTAAGCATTGTCTATGCCTTTAAAAGTCCATTGTTGTTTTTTTAAATCTTACTGTTGAGAGTATTACAGATGTTCCCTCTTTCCCCCCCATTGCCCCTCCACCTGGTTCCCATCCTGCCCCAGGCCTTCACCACCCTATTGTCTGTGTCCATAGGTAATGCACATATATAAGATCTTTGGTTAATTTCTCCCCCTCTTTCCTCTGAGATTCGTCAGTCTGTTCCATGTTTCCACGCCCCTGATTCTATATTTATTCACCAGTTAATTTTCATTAGATTTCTTTTTCACTTATTTTGATTTTTAGATTCAATTGTTGATATGTATTTATTGCCTTCTTTTTCTTCTTCCTCCCCCTCCTCCTCCTCATCCTCAATACCCTTCAACATTTCATGTAATACTGGTTTGGTGGTGATGAACCCCTTTAGCTGTTTCTTGTCTGTGAAGCTCTTTATCTGACCTTCAATTCTAAATGATAACTTTGCTGCATAGAATAATCTTGGTTTGTAAGTCCTTGCTATTCATCACTTTGAATATTTCTTTTTTTAAAAAATATATTTTATTGATTTTTTACAGAGAGGAAGGGAGAGAGGTAGAGAGTTAGAAACATCGATGAGAGAGAAACGCTGATCAGCTGCCTCCTGCACACCTCCTACTGGGGATGTGCCCGCAACCAAGGTACATGCCCTTGACCGGAATCGAACCTGGGACCCTTCAGTCCGCAGGCTCACACTCTATCCACCGAGCCAAACCGGCTAGGGCCACTTTGAATATTTCTTGCCACTCCCTTCTGGCGTCCAAAGTTTGTTGAGAAATCAGCTGACAGTCATATGGGCGCTCCCTTGTAGGTAACTGACTATTCTTTATTTCAATTAGTGTATGCTTAATTTCTGACTGGTCCTTTTTCATGTCTTTGAACTTCTCACTAAGATCCTTGAAAGTCTCATTAAGTCCCTTGAAACTCTCATTAAGATCCTTGAGTAACCATGGTTTTGAACTCTGTATCCAGTAGTTTGCTTGCTTCCATTTCTTTCATTTGTGACATGTTTCTGAATTTGTCTCTGCATTTTGGCTGCTTCCCTGTGTTTGTTTCTATGTATTAGATAGAGCTGCTATGTCTCCTGGAATTGGTAGTGTGGCCTTGAGTAGTAGGTGTCCTGTAGGGCCCAGTGGCTCAGCCTCCCGTCACCTGAGCTGGGCCCTCTAGGTGTGCCCCTTTGTGGGCTGTGTGCACAGTCTTGTAGTTGGCCTTGATTGCTATTGGCATCACTAAGAGGAATTGGCTGTGAGGACCAGCTGCCACTACAGTGGAAGAGCAGCTGTGCAGGAGATATCCTTATGGAGCAGGACTTGCCTCAGTGGGGCTTTGATGCTCACTGAGTCTGCCTCTTGAGTGTCACTTGTGGATGTGTAGAGTTGTAATCTAATATGTTGTGGTCTAAAGCTGTCCACTGGGTGCATTGGCTCTGGGGCCTCCCAGGAGGTGCAAAGTCAGCCACTGCCTGGAACCACCTGGCAGGAGTTATAGCAAGGTCTGCAGATGGCTGCTACTTAGAAGTGCCCAGATGAGGTCCAGCATGACATAACAAGGCAGGCTGGTGCTAGTGCTGGGTCTTGGGCCTTTTACTGATAGGTTTCAGGCATGCTCACACCAGCTGCTTTTTGAGAGAGTTTAGCAAAATCTGAAGCCTGAGTCAGAACAGGCCATTCATATGGAAAAGCTGCTGCAAACAGCTTGGGTGGAGTGGGGTCTCAGGGAATCACCAGGGCTGAGCAACAGTGTGAGCCAGGCTGATGGAGACGGATATGGCTGCCAGTCAGCCCTGTAATGCGAGAAGGTCTCAGCACAGGAACAATGACCCCTGTGAGCACCCCATCTGGAAGATAGCCACCCCTGAGTTCCTGCCGGGATACCAGATCCTCCCCGTATGTCCCTGGGTCCTCCAATGCCGTCTGGTGCCAGCCCTTTAAGAGGAACACTTGAGTCCCCAGCAGCCTCCATGCCACTTAGCCACAATCCCTGCTGGTTTTTACAGCCCAAAGTTAAGGGTTCCTAGCTCTGGAACCCTGGGCTGGGGGTCTGGTGTGGGACTGGGACCCCTTGCTCCTCAAGGCGGGGGAGGGGGGGGGGGCGGTGGCGGCGCTCTGCGGGGGAGATATCCTCAATTTTAAAAAAAACAACAGCACATGGGTGTCGGACCAGACCAGCGGGTTCTGTGCCTGTGCCCATCCTACCAGTCTCAATGTGCTTAAAAGTCCGGTGTTTTGATGCCGCAGACTAGTTGGAGGAAGGGTGCAGGTGATGGGGACTGACCGGGTGTCCCCGCTTCCTTGCCACAGACAGCGAGCTGGTGCTGCCCGACTGCCTGCGGCCCCGCTCCTTCACCGCCCTGCGGAGGCCGTCGCTGCGGCGCGAGGCCGACGACGCGCGCCTCTCGGTGAGCCTGTGCGACCTCAACGTGCCGGCGGGGGAAGGCGAGGAGGCCCCGCAGGCCGCGGGCTGCCCCATCCCGCAGAACTCGCTCAACTCGCAGCACAGCCGCGCGCTCCCCGCGCAGCTCGACGGCGACCTGCGCTTCCACCCGCTGCGCGCGGGCGCGCACGTCCGGATCCTGGACGAGCAGACGGTGGCGCGCCTGGAGCACGGGCGCGACGAGCGCGCGCTCGTCTTCACCAGCCGGCCGGTGCGCGTGGCCGAGACCGTCTTCGTCAAGGTCACGCGCTCCAGCGGCGCCCGGCCGGGCGCGCTCTCCTTTGGCGTCACCACGTGCGACCCCCGGCACGCTGCGGCCGGCGGACCTGCCCTTCAGCACGGAGGCCCTGGTGGACCGCAAGGAGTTCTGGGCCGTGTGCCGCGTGCCCGGGCCCCTGCAGAGCGGCGACATCCTGGGCCTGGTGGTCAACGCCGAGGGCGAGCTGCACCTGAGCCACAACGGCGCCGCCGCGGGCATGCAGCTGTGCGTGGACGCCTCGCAGCCCCTGTGGATGCTCTTCGGTCTGCATGGAGCCATCGCGCAGATCCGCCTCCTCGGTGAGTGCCCCTGGCCAGGTGCCAGCCGCCTGCACAGCACCCAGAGGCTGGCTGCAGCTGCACTCCGCCACACCCGGCAGGAGCCCTTCCTGGAAGAGGGTGCCCATCCGGATAGGGGATTAGAGGGGCCACCCGCCCTGCGGGGTTGTCTAGAAGCCACACACCTGAAATGAGTTTGGGGCAGGACTCCTCGGCCCTCACATCTCACTAGAGCAGTGGTTCTCAACCTTGACTGCACATTAGAAGCACCTGGGAATCTTTTTAACATCCTGATTTCTGGGCCTCATCCTCCGGAAATTCTGTTTCTTTGTTACTAATGTTGTGGCCCCATCCCATAACAAAGAAACAGAATTTCCGGAGGATGAGGCCCAGAAATCAGGATTTTAAAAAGATTCCCAGGTGCTTCTAATGTGCAGCCAAGGTTGAGAACCACTGCACTAGACGCACCCGGGGAGGGAAGAAAGGATTGCTGAGTGTCACTCTCAGAATCGGATTAACCCCCCGTTCCCACCGATGTGCCGCAAACAGTCCAGGTACAAACACTCCAGTGGACACTTCAAATGAGAAAATAGTTTCCACCAGCTCAGTTTTAATTCTTCCAAATGGGAAAAAAAATATGCCTTTGCCTCTTGGTATGGTTGTGTGCTCAAATCAGGAAAAGAGGTTGGCGAGTCCGTAGTCAGGTGTCTGTACAGGGTGGCGCCTGGGTTGGGGCCTGTGGGGAATCTCCGAGCAGAGGGCCTTGGAGGAGATGGGGCTGCAGAAGGCCGAGCTTTGCTCTCCTGCGTTTGAATGGACAGGTTTGGATGGAAGCCGTGTTTCCCGGAGTGTTCGGTGGGTTAGGTATCAGTTGCAAAAGGGCTCTTGGGTTAAAGAAGCCTGGGAAATACTGAGTTTTTAAAAAGCAGGGGGTTATTTATTTTTTAATGTTTAAATTTAGCTTTTATTATAGTAATACATGCATATAACACATAAAAAATGATAAAGCCCGAAAGGTTTACACAAAAACTACCAGTGCATTCCCCACCCCAAAGGAAACCACCTCCAGTTCTTTTACTTTTTCAGTGATGTACGCATGCTTCTTTCTCATGTTGATTTTAGATGTTATTCTTTTCTATTATGACAAAGGGAATTTTTAAGTCTCTTATGTCCCCTCCTTCCAATTCTTCCACTCTTCCTAATACTAGAACGCGGGGAAAACGTTTCCTTTGTGTAGAAGTCCACAGATAGTTCTCCACACACAACCTAGTCCTGAGGATATATTTTTATTGATTTTGAGAGAGAGAGGAAGGGAGAGAGAGAAAGAAACACCGATCATTCATTGGTTGCCTCCCATTCACCCCCTGACCAGGAATGGAGCTTGAAACCTCGGCATATCCCCTGCCTGGGGATCGAACCAGCCACATTTTGGTGTACAGGATGATGCTCCAACCAACCGAGCCACCCCACCAGGGCTTAGAAAGCAGGATTCTGTACTGCAGAACTTCTCAGAGCCTTTCATATGCAGAGTGAATCTTTAAGGAGGGAGTGGTGGTGGTTATGGTATACAGCTTTTCCAAACAAAAATATTTTTTTTTTACGAAGCATTTCCTGGACCTCTGTCACCCCAGAGTGGGCAGGTATTCATGCTTTCCAGTGCTGGTCTGCTCATCACCTGCAGTAGAGTGGGCTAGTTTCATTACACTCACTGCAAGAACCCACTAAAGTGCAGATTCTTGAGTAACTTCAGAGACTTTGATTCTGTACATCTTGGATAGGTCCCGGGCATCTGAATGTTTTTAGCAAGTTTGCTTTGACAAGTTTAAAGACCCCTGGGCCTTACAGCCCCAGCCTACACCTCACCCCAGGAGGCTTCATAGACAAGATAATGTGTGTATGTGAGTGAGCATGAGTTACACTGTAAGATTGGCACACCGTGTGTAGGCACATGTGAGTACCTAAATGCGTATGTTATTTGTGGATGTAATGCTGTTGGTGATTGTGGGAGTGTGCCAAAAATCAGATAAAATCAGTGGGAACTTCCTACTGTGTTCCAGAAACCAAAGGAAGATAGAGTTAAAATAAATTTTAGAAAGAATGAAAAGAAATGAGGCTGGGATGCTAAGAAGTTAGGATTGAGGGAAAATAAATCAATGAGGAATGAATGAAAAGAAATCAAGCTAGATGAAAAGACATCAGTAGGAAAGAAGTTGGGGGTGAAAGTTCAGGATGGAATAAAAAGAAATCAGGTGCAGTAAAAACCAGGCTGAGGTGAAAAGCTATTTGGCTACACTCACCAGGAGCCACTGCTCCTCAGATGAAGTAAATTACTTAAGGGCAAGGTACTCTCTTGCCTCAGCACCATCTAATAATAGATAAGTAGCTTTCCAGTGAGGCTTCTGTTGCCCAAAGAGGCTTACTAGACTGGAGCAAAGAAGATGCTTAGAAATAATATCAGGACTTAAATGTCTCAAGAGGTAAGTGGGCCAAGATGGGTGTTGAAGAATAATCATTCAGAATTCAGTATACAAGGTGCTCTGGAGCTGTTTGGAGGATTGGGTATCTCCACCAGCAAATTGGTGTTAGGGCAGCCGTGGGCAAACTACGGCCCGTTTGAAATGAATAAAACTAAAAAAAAAAAAAAAAAAAAAAAAAAAAAGACCGTACCCTTTTATGTAATGATGTTTACTTTGAATTTATATTAGCTCACACAAACACTCTATCCATGCTTTTGTTCCGGCCCTCCGGTCCAGTTTAAGAACCCATTGTGGCCCTCGAGTCAGAAAGTTTGCCCACCCCTGTGTTAGGGGATCCTGACTGACTCCAAAAGAAAAGTAAACCAGTGACCCTGTATGAAGGGTAACGGTTTACCTTATAGAGGGATGCTTTGCTTTATTGAAGACCTAAGTGAACTAAGAATGGAAAGTGTGAAGTTCCTTCACTCCCACACTATAGCACATTTTATAATGGTGAAACACTAGAAATGCTCTCACTAAAGTCAGGAATCTGATAAGGATGCCTTTCAGTATTGTTCTGAAAATGCTAGCGAGTGCAGTAGGCAAGAAAAACAATTAGGAGGTATTATTCTGAAGGAGGTAATAATTAACTTGAAAACTATTAACAATAGTAAGAGAAACCCTGTGGATATCTAATGAATATGCTAGAAACAGTGACTAAATGGGTTAGAGCAAATAACTGATTTTAGAGATCTCATCAAGTACTGGTGTGTAGGGCATTCTGGCAGTGGTTCTCAACCTTGGCTGCACATTAGAAGCACCTGGGAATCTTTTTAAAATCCTGATTTCTGGGCCTCATCCTCCGGAAATTCTGTTTCTTTGTTATGGGGTGGGGCCACAACATTAGTAACAAAGAAACAGAATTTCCGGAGGATGAGGCCCAGAAATCAGGATTTAAAAAAGATTCCCAGGTGATTCTAATGTGCAGCCAAGGTTGAGAACCACTGTGTTTGTTAAGGCCTGTGAGAGAGTCACAGGTGAATAAGATTACCTGCTCGCAGGAGGCTCATGGTTTAACTGGGGAAACAAAGGACAAATAATACCCCAGTCTGTGGTGGTGTAGTCCCCTTGTGTGTGATGTGTGTGGCTGGTCAGTGCCAAAGAGAGTGATGTGGTTGGGGGAGAGGGTCAAGGGGGTCAGGAGGAGGGGGTTTGAGGACAGCTCCGAGAGGCTCCCTGGATCATTAGCTGTTTGAGGGCAAGAGCTCTGTGGGTCTTGTCCCCAGTTTTATACACATACACACAGTGTATGCTACCTGGTAGGCCCTCAGGACTACTTGGGAGGAGGGAGGAGGGAGCGAAGGGGAGGTGAGAGGTAGAAGAGGGAGAGGTGTGAGGGAAAAAATGTAGGACAGACAAGTGTGGGAGATGGTGAGGGGCATTTCAAAGGTGCCAGTGCAAAGGAGAAGTGGGCGCGATATCCGGGGACAGTGATGAGGGTGAGGCTAGGGCTGGAAGGGCCATTCTGGGTGGGAGGAGGGTGACTTTGTTCTCTGGCTGGGGAAACCTTGCAGGTGAAGGATGCCTGGGGGAGGATGGAGGTGGGCTTCTAGGCGGGGGGCTTGTTTGGAGATTGCTGATGTAACGCCAGAGAGCTGGGGCAGGATGCTGACCCAGCCTGTGGCATCCTGCCCTGAGCCCAGTGACTGGGGTGTGTGCTCAGACTGTGGCCCCCACTTTATCTCCTGGGAACCTACTGGAGGGACGGAGACTCGAGCTTTCTCCCAGTGGGCCTTTGTGTTGCTAGTACATCCCTCCCTCCCCTTCTACAGGCTCCACCATCCTGGCAGAGCGGGGCATCCCATCACTTCCCTGCTCCCCCGCCTCCACACCAACCTCACCCAGTGCCCTGGGCAGCCGCCTCTCTGACCCCTTGCTCAGCACCTGCAGCTCGGGACCTCTGGGGAGCTCTGCTGGCGGTAAGTGGGCTGGCCCCTCCAGGCCGATGGTGGCTGTGCCAGACCTCCTGCCCTGAGACCCTGGCCAGGGAAGGCATGCAGCTCCAGTGTCAGGGCTGGGGCCCTGGAGGAGCGGGAGTGGCCTAGTGAACCCTTGTTGGATGGCCATTTCTGGGGTGTATCCCCTTCCGTCCCCTAGCTGGGTACCTTTCTCCAAAGGACATTTTTAGCTTACAGGGAACACCAAAGGATAGCTCAGGCGGAGCCTGCCTTAAAAGATTTTGGGCCCCCTTTTTTCCTCTCCGCCCCCTCCTCCAATCCTGCTTCATGGACACCCTGGCCCCTGGTCTGGGAGCTGAGGGGCCAGCAGTGGGGCTGCCCAAGGTGCATCCTCTCCCCTCTTGTGTCCAGGAAGTTGGGGTGTCAGAGTAAACAGGTAGATCTGATAAGTGGAGGGGGGACAAGAGGCCAGGGGGCCCCCTTCCCATGAACCTGGGTCTGGACTGGACCACGTCTCCCTTGACCGGTGTCCCCTCACCTCCAGGGACAGCCCCCAACTCGCCGGTGAGCTTGCCCGAGTCGCCAGTGACCCCAGGCACGGGCCAGTGGAGTGATGAGTGCACCATTTGCTATGAGCACGCAGTGGACACGGTCATCTACACATGTGGCCACATGTGCCTCTGCTATGCCTGTGGCCTGCGCCTCAAGAAGGCTCTGCACGCCTGCTGCCCCATCTGCCGCCGCCCCATCAAGGACATCATCAAGACCTACCGGAGCTCCTAGCCCGGCGCGCCCACCCCTCGCGCCGCCGCCTCGGACTGCAGCCCAGCGCCAGCTGAGGGGCAAGGCACAGGGCCCTTCTCCTCTTCCTCATTTTGGAAACTCTCTTCCCTTCTCCATTAAACTTGGGAAACTGAGGTCCCTGAAAGTTGGGGAGGAAAGGGGTAGCATACAGGTTTGGGGGGGAACAGGGGAGCAGGAGCAGGTCACCCGGCAGAGGGGAGGGGAGGGGAGGAGTCTGCACTTTGCCTGCCTTTCCCTTCTCTGTGCTCAGCTCTTCCCTTCATGCTGAGGGACTAAATTGGGGGCTCCGCCTGTTCTAACCCCTCCCCATCTGGGACCGACTTCTAGCCCGTGTGGCACCTTTGTGAGAATTAGAAAGTGTGTCCCTTCCTCTGGGCAGATGTGGCCCTGGGCCAGGGCGTGTGGCTTGGCTAATGGAGTGTGGACTGGACATCAGTTGGCTTCCTTTGCCAGCTGCCCTTGAGCGGTGCACGGCCAGCTAGACAGCAAACCCTGGGCAGGTGGCCCCCGAGCTGCTGCCTTACTCTGACCTGCTCTCACCTTCTCCCTCTCCTCCCGCCCCCTGGGCCCGGCAGCCCGGGGAAGGAAGGCCAGCGGGTGCCTCTCCCAGACTGGCCGCAGGAGGCCCCAGGTTCCAAGTGTCTGGCCCCGTGCCCTGGCAGAGATGCAGCGGGCCGTTTCCTGGCCGTAGCCTTTCTGCCCCAATCATCTCGCCCCTTGGTTGGCTGGAGAGCAGGGTCTGTCTTCTGTCAGGGTCTCTAAGAGCAGGTCTGCATCTCCTCTCTGTGACCTGTCCTCCCTCAGCGCTGTCCTGGGCCTGGCTGATGCTCAGAGATGTGGAGCGTCCCCAGGCAAGGCCAGGGCCCTGGGTTGGGGGGCCGGGAGGTTTCCTGGAGTGAGACCAGCTTTTTTCTTTATTGTAATTTATTTATTTATTTGGTTTGTGGGGTAATTTTGGGGGGGGGGGCGGGGGGTGAGTTTCCACCCTTCAGGCCCCTAGAAATGCTGCCCTGGTATGTGTGGATTGAGAGGGGCAGCATTTCCCAGCCTCCAGCTCAAAGTCCACAGTGAGCTCTGCTTGCTATGAGTTGGAACCCCTTAAAAAGGGGCTGAATTGGGAGGCCTCCTGGTGAACTGTGCCCATTTTAGAGGCAAATTGAGCCTCCTTAATTCTCTGGACTGGTGGGTCACTCGGAGCCACAAAGTGCAGGGTTACAGTCAGCTCAAATACGGCAGGGGGCCCAAGAGTGCCCCCTCCACAGGACATAGAAAGTTCTGGGAAGGCTGAAGGAGGGGAGCCCAGCTTGGGCCAGGGAACAGGGCTGGGGAGCCTAGTGAGAGGCAGGGAGCCTGTTCTTAGGGGAGGCACTCCATCCCCAGGAAAGATGAGGGGTAGGGACAGGGTCCCAGCACCTCTGGGTTCTTATTCCTGGTTCTGGGGTGAGGGAGTGCCCCCCACGTGCTCTTAGGCTACAGTCATCTCTGCCCTGCTCGCCTTGTCCTGATAGGCCATGGGCTGGGGCCAGCTCTCGAGTCTCCCCCAGCCTCCCAGCCCTCTGCCCCCTCAGATGGCTTTTTACATCCCCGGGGCCAGGTCCAAGCCCCTCTGCGCCTCAGCTGCCACCTCTGTAAAATGATTGGGGCGGGGGAAGACTTTGTGTAACTCTTAGTTCTTTGGTGAGGGGCTGTGGGGGGTGGGGTGGGGTCTGTCCCAGCCTTGCAGTGGGTCTTTGAGAAGTCATAGTTCTGCTACGGGTCTCCCCAGTCTTTGACCCCTGGTGACCCCTTCTGTGGGGGTGGGGGCCCTATCCAGTCAAAGGATCCATTTCAGAGGTAAGTACAGGGGCTGCCTGGCCTGAGGGTTGGGGAGAGGAAGCCACCCATCCACCCATCCATCCATCCATCCATCCATCCATCGTCTGTTAGTGTGGGGTAGTTACTGCCTCCTTTGTGAACTTGGGTCGCTGTGATTGTGAATAAAGGTGATTTGTACCAGCCTCAGGGCTGTGTTGTGCAGTGTGGAGGGCTGGGGAGGGAGGGCCAATGTGTGTGTGTGTGGGGGGGTGGGGGTGCATGCAGTGTGGGGGCCAGAATGCCAGGTGAGCCTTGTATAAGTTGAAAGGGAGAAGCCATGCCCTTTGGTAGCCTCAGGTCTCTGGGCTGTTGAGCAGCAGTGTTTGTTGGGGCGGCAGTGGGAGTCCCTGAGGCCTGCTCAGCTTTCTCTTGGCTGAGCTGAACCCATACCTGGCCTGCACCCCTTGTGTGGTGGTGGCGCCACCTAAGGGCTAATGGAAGGATGACAGGTCCTCAGGTCAGCAGAGAGTGCTGAGTTCCTCAGGAACAGGGCCTCCCATCCCTCGCCCCTGTGCCCCAGCCGAGCTCCGGTGGGTGGGTGCTGAGGCCTACACCAAATGGGTGGCACAGCTGGGCAGGAAAGACAGGCCTCTGGCCTGATACCTTCAGAGAAACTTTCTAGATGAGCACGACTGGCTGTCTGCAGAGGCTGGGGGTGGCAGATGGGATCTAGACTCAGTGAGGACCCTCTGCCCAGCCTCTGCCGGGCCTTGAACAGCCATGGTCTGCTTCCTACATCAGGATGGCCCAGGCCTGTTTATTAGAGTTCAGCAAAAGTTGGGAGGGTTGGAGGCTTCTCCTTCCCCACCCGCTCTGTCCCCAGAGGACGTGAATCCTGTAGTTCATTCTGCATTGGGGATGCTTTTGCCATTCAGCTGGACGGGTTTTCTGGCATTAAGGAGAATGAAGAGGTGATTCTGTTGAGTTAAAAAGGTCAAAAACTTTATTTAATTTTCAGGGAAATACAAGAAGATGCATGTAAACATAAACAAAATACAAAACAAAACAACCCAAATCTTACAGTCTAGAAGCATGCCAAGTCATAGTATTTCTGCAGACCAAAGAGTCCCGTCCAAATGATAAAGGACACCTGGAAAGGTGCAGGCCAGGAGGCTGGATCCCTTCCCCAAGGACACTGCATTTTTGTGATGAGAACAATAATAATAAAAAAAACACCCCACTATTAAAAATAATAGAAACATGGAGATAGTTTAGCACCACCATTGATCCTGGAAATTTTTTTAGTGCTCAAATTGACTGCATTCAATTTAATGCCCTTTCCTTCAGTTTCTCTGCTGAGGGCGGAAGAGGAAACAACGTGACCCCCACAGAGCCCACTGGGATCTGGGAGGGAGGGGGGTTAAGCGGACACCACGAGAAATCCCCCAAAGTTCTGGAGCCGAGGCTTCCAGTTCACATGCAACCACGCGGTCCACAAACCCACACTGCAGGGACCTGCCACTCACGTGAGCATCACTCGGTCACCTTCCTGCGAACCTCTCAGTAACTAGCAGCGAAACCCTTTCCCATCCTGTGCCCTGCATGTAAAGAAAACCTGTTGCAGAGAACAAGATGCAGATTCAAGAATGGTGGCTGTTTGCCCTTCTTCCTCTGAAACACTTAAGAGCAGTGTGTCTTGGTCATAGGCCACTAAACACGACAGGACATATCCATGGATGAGTATGCACTGTAAAACACCCCCCCCCCGCCCCCCCCCCCCCCCCCCCCCCGGTCTTCTAAGTCACACCAGTGGGCAGGCTCAACCAACTGAATAACCACAGGCATCATCAGAGACACCTGAGAAGAACAAACCAGGTTGCCTTCCTCCCAGATGAGCTTGATGGTATCTGGACCCTGAGGTTCCAATTTGGGGGTGGTGGGTCTCTACATGACCCTTTTGGTCTCTAGTCTTTGATTTAAACAATTTGAGAGGTTAGCTGTGTATTAGACAAAAAGAGGTGGGCAAAACCAGCTGGGAACCTGGGAGGTGGATGAATATTCTGGAGCCAGGGCCTCCAAACTCAAAATACAAGTTGTTGCTGGTGACTTACTCTCTCCACTGAGTAAATCAGTGACCGTTCATTAAGAACTTGCTAGGGACCCAGCTTGTGGCACAGCAAGTAGCGTTTCCTCTGGCCGGCTGCTTCTCCTCCAGCCTTATTTCCAACCTGATCTGGCTGGACCCTTGTGTGTTGAATCACTAAATTCCCTCCTGACCTGCTCTCTTCTTCCTGAAACACTTAGAATCAACTTCTTCCTTTTTTTAAAATAAAGACAAGACTCCAAACCCTCTCTCAGCCTTCTCACACTTTTCCCTTCCTGCCTAGACACCCTCTTCTGGAAGCCACCTTCCCAGAGAAGGGACGGTCAGTCCCAGACACCCAAACAAGCCGCACATGCACATACTCATCTTGCCGACATGCCTCTTGCTCGTCTCCAACATGCTCGATCCATCCTTTTGCTTTAAAATAATTCTTTCCTCTCTCTCTTGCCTCCTGAAGTCCAGCCCCATTAGCCAGGATGAAACTTGGGGGTGCGAAGGAGGGACCTTTAGCGCAGGGACCCACTCTCTAAGGCCACTAAGTTCTAGGACTGGGGTGGGTGATTGTCAAAGTCAAGTGCAAACTCAAGATTAGAAAAGCAGGAATGGGTCAGGAAGATGCATGGCAATCTCAACCTTACAGGCAGGTTGGGACCAGGCCTGCCCAGTCTATAAGCACCAAGGTGCCCAACTTCTGGTCTGAGAGCCCAGGTGCACAGGACAAAACAGGAGGGAAGCTCAAATCAGTGGGGCTGCTTTTCCTGAAATAAGGCAATAGGTCACCGACCCCGTCCTTCTCTGGTCACGGAGCATGAGAACCACAGAGGCTGCCCCAAACAGGGATCATGATTTCGGCAGAAATCTCAGTAAGGTCAAGGGGGAACCCTTCACACTAGTCCCATCAAGTGACAGGGCCCGAGGTCTAGGCAGGTGCTGATGGACATGCACGTGCTGGTCTGCTGAGCTCACCGTGAGCAAGTTCTCGCCCTGACCATCCTCAGAAACAAGAGCTGAGGGCCATCATCCCACGGTGATGACATGCATGGCAATGGGTGGGAGTTGGCCTGCCGCGTAGCGCACTCAGCGGCATCGCTTTTCCACAACTTTATTTGGGAGCCTGGGACGATGGCCTAGGCTGCTTCTGCTAGATCTGTTAATGCCAGTGTGAAGTTTCCAACTAAATACTTAATAAAATAATTACAAAAAAAATAAAAAGACACATTGCACTCTCCAGCCAGAATTACGTGTGTGAATAACACACACACTTGCCAGAAGCTGCGAGTCCCGTGGGGCCTGCCCAATGCCAAGGACTGTACAATGGAGACAGCGTGCCCGCTAGTTTTCTCTAACCCCATTCTACTTCGTAACAGTGGGAAGTTACACACATGCACGCACACACGCACACACGCACGCACACACTTTCTCAACACACAGCCCTCAAAAAAGTGAGGGAATCTTAATTCTTTAGTTATGTGGATGGTTCTCTTTTCCAGAGAGCTCTGCGTCAAGATTTTCAAAGGTTGGACATAGATGTCGATGCTCCAAGGGGAGAGACCCACACAGCGGGGCACAGTCCCACTTGGCACATAGATCCATATTTGTACAGAAATGCACCAAACGGGGGTTGGAGCAGCAAGCATACAGTACTGGAGGTGGAGGGGACACGCCAGCAAGGCCGTCCCTGGAGCCGAGGAGCCGAGCTCCAAGGGCTTGAACCCAGAGACTTCCCACCCTGCTGCTTCCTCTGCCTGTGCCAACTTAGGAGGCCGCCGCTTTGGTACCTGTTGTGGGCAGTTCTGTCCGCAGAGACCTGGGTAGGCCCCTCAGCTGCTTCTCCGAGACGCTCTGGGCACTGACCGTTGGGGTGTTGAGCAGAGGCAGGGCTCACTCCTCAGCTGAAGTCACTGAGATGAATGGGTGGCCCAGGTTAGCACCAGGCCCAGCTGCAGGCTTGTGGAAATTGGTGTCTCATTGGGATATGGCAGGGCTGAAGGCACCCACCTCCCCCAAAAGAGGATTTGGTTACGTGTAGGGTTCCTGCCCATAAACTGAACTGAGGTTACAGAGTTTTAGAAAGACTCACACATACATCAAAAGGATCATGGCCCAAACATCAGGAGACTGGGGTGAGCGAGGGCTGCTGAGTGACTTTTAGGACAGGCCTTTCTGAGCAGCTGGCTGGAAACAACGGAAATGAAAACAAGGAACAGTTCCCGGATGTCCTTGCTCTGCTCTGAGGGCGGGGGCCCGGGGAGGTCAAGAGCCCCATGCTACTTCCCTGAATCCCTTTTTTCTGGGTGGATGACACCCAACAGGAAAAGGGGCTGCCCTCTGGCGGGGACCCCTGACACCCTGCCAGGGGAGGGGGGCAGGCGAGGAGGGGAGAAGATCAATAACCTGGACCCCCTGTCTGCTCCACAGCTCCCACGTCTCCCGGCAGCCCCGCCTCCCTCTGTCGACAGACTGGGCCACCGGGTCTCCCGCCACCATCCCAACAAGCCCTGGCATCCCTCTTGATAATATTGCACGTTTCCTGTCTCTCAGATTGTTTTCATTTTCGAATGAGAATGCAAAGTATTTGAAGGGAATAGGGGAAGTGAGTAACCTTAAAGAAATAATATATTAGTTAAATACAAAAACAGGAAAAGTAGGGGTTACCTTATCTCTTTTTCCCTTAAAAAAAAAAAATAAACTACCAAACCAAGGTCTAAACTTAAATAGTTCTACATCTACTCTGCAAATACTAGTAATATGAAAATAATGCTTGGCCGAAATTCCCTTGTCTTTTTTTCCTTAGATGATAAGAGTAGTAACATGCCTTGCTGAGGAAAGCGATGGATAAATGCCAGTAAAATATGCTGCTCTAACATCTGAAAGTGATTAAAATGATTCTATATAATGCCTTCGTCAAGATGGAGAAGAGAGGGGGAACAAAGAGAAGCTGTTGGGGCCAGGCTCGGGGTGGATGGGGCCGAGGGCTGGCAAGGCAGGGCCCGGCCACAGGTAGGAGCAGATGGCACACCTGCTGTTCAGGGTCACCCCTTCCTGCTCCCTCTTGCTGCCCCTGTGGTCCCTTGGCCTAGTGGAAACGGCATGGCAGGGCCAGGAAGCCCAGCCAGGCCCGCTGTTATAAAGTGGGAGAGAGATGAAGACATTTTTCCCCCCTTGTAATAAAAGAAAAAGCCTTTCAACAAAGAAAAAGCACCAATGATGCATCTTCAGGCATTATATAAACCTCAATAATGACCTCAGAAGGGCTCATTATGATTAAAGTTGCAGTATACAGCCACACAATGTCATTTCACATTTTCAATCGTAACTAATGGAAAACTAGGTTTGGACACTGCTGAGATTTCATTTTTCTTTTTCCTTTTTTTAGGCCGATCTGGTTTTCCTCCAGATGGGTCAGAGCCCCAGGCCCCTCCCTCCTCCACCTGCTGCCAGCAGTACCCTCCAACATCACAAAGCAGCTCAGTAGCTCTAGGGAAAGGCCCCCTTGCCCTGGGTAGGGCTAGGGGTCCAGGGGCACAAGGCCTGGCATCGCCTAGCCATGTCTGAGAGGGACTGGCATGCACCCTTTTTTGCTTCAAGTATTAATATTCTCTTTCGGTTTGCAGGGTTTGTGCTGTGCTGTGAATTAAGGGGGTGGTGGTGAGGGGCAAGGGGCAAAGATGGGACATGGCAATCCCTGTTCACTGCCCAAATCTCCATGCTGTCACCAGGTGGCAGCATTCCCCACTTTCCCTGGATGCCTGAACAACTCCCAGCCATCCTCGGGGCTGGATGTCCCAATGTAAACATGATGACCACACAATAAGCTCGAAGGGGGATGGGTAGGAGTGCCAGGATGGATGCCGTGGGGAGGTCTGCCAGTAAACTCGGCCGTGTGATTTTGGGAGTCATTTCCTGTCCTTGGGCTGCAATAACAGGAGGGGATGGGATGGAGTGACCTCGGAGGTCACTTTTAATGACCATCACTTAGAGCACTGGGGATCAAGGATAGAGGGGGGCCCTTGAGGGGCAGGGGAATGTGGGCCCTGGTGGTGGTAGAGAGCCCCACAGGGCAGTACAGACCGTGAGGAAGGGCAGGGGAAGACAGGCTCTGGGGAGCACTGTGGTCCAGTCCAACTGAGATGCTCTGTGCTTGGCAGATGCGTCCTGCACTCCTTCCTGGCCTGGCTGTCGCGTTGTGATTGAACTGGCTCAGTGCAGACATCTGAGGAGTGAGGCCGCTGGGGCCCTCCCCCTGGAAGATAGCTACGTGGAAGGTCCTTTAACCCGACAGTCACTCTACTTTTAAATTTTATTTTAAATAATCATAAATTACTTTTTTTCTTTCAATAAATATGTGCTGCTTAAAAATGAGAAAAGTATATACTGCATCTTTAAGTAATGCACTTTGCTCTCTGGGTTTCTTTCCATTCCACCTTATTAAAGTGCATTAATTAAAAAATAATGAACCACTTCTTTATCATTATTGTTCAAATAAGTCCAAATAATATTAATATGAAGACACTAAACCACTACCATTAGTACTGCAATCTAGCAGATTAACTCAACATCCTGCTCTATTTAATACTGTCCAGCAGAAGAAAATAACTAATTTCCATTTTAAACAAACTCACAAACAAAACAAAAGGAAACAAAATCTCACCACGGCCCTTTAACAGAGAACAGGAGCAGTTTGCTATAGCTGCCAGGCTTCAGTGTACGGGAGGGAGGACGGTCAGGAGGGGGCGCATGGGGTACGGAAGGCACAAGACCTGGGTCCCATGCTCACCTTCAGGCAACATCTCCGTCCTGGGTGGGAAGCAGGTGGAGAGAGAGAACACCAACCCTTGTCCAGGATTCTGGCAGCTGAACCGGTGGCTGTGAAGCCTGACCTGTCTGAAGTCAAAGGCACGTGTGGAAATCCACTCCCAGCAAAGGGCGAGTCCTCGGGAAGCCGCTGGCTTCTGGAGGGCCCCCTCTGAAATGTCAATGATCGAAAGACCAGAAGTCGACAGGGACTTTATTCTCTCTTCACGGGGGCACTGCCCCTCGGAACGACCAGGCCAGCTCCTGGTCTGGGGTCCTCCACCTCCTCGGTCCCTGTGGCATCGCCGGCAGGCTGGTGGTGTTTGCTCCAGTCTGGCCTGGGGGCCCAGTTGGGGGTCCCCTCAGGCTTTCGGTCCTGCCCAGGTGGGAGACTGTACACAGAATGACGGTCACCCTGCAGCCCGAGAGCTGCCTTCGCTCCTGAACAAGACCCTCCTCCCTCCTGGGCTGGGCTCGCACCAGAAGGTGGGTGCCTCTCGGTCTGGGAGCGGGGGGCTTCTCCGCCCCCCAACCCCTCAGGCACTGTCCACACAGTGGAAACCAAACGAAACGACTCCAGCTTGTGGAGGGGAACATGTGAAACACAAACAACAACCAACCTCCCACAAGAGTCTAACAGAAAAGCCCACCCACCCCCCTCCCGTCCCCTGTGAGGCTGACCGTCCTGAGGCCCCCAAACAACCCCTAAAATAAGACCAAAACCCAGGGCCCAACCGAGAAGCCCCAAATCAATAAACCTCTCCCGAAACATGCAAAGAAACTGCCCACCCAGAAATATCCAAAATAAAGTCTGTGCAGACTGAGAGACCCCCGGCTCTGCCCATCCTCCGTAAATCGGGCTGGTGGGGCTCCATGGGCGCCCGGGCACTCTTCTCAAGGTCAGTGACAGCGAAGGAAGGTGGTCCTTGCTGGCACCTGGGGAACTGCTTTTTCTGAAACTAACAGACACGGGCAGTGGCCTGGCCAGGGACAGGCTGAGCTCACAGGAGATGCCTCCAAGCCCCAAAGCCAGAGGTGTCTTCTACCACACCACCCGTGCCGGGCGGTGGCAGTCCCTGGGAGACCAGCACAATTCGCGTTACAGTGAGGATGATACCCGGGCCACCCCTGGCGACAAGCTGCCAGCAACTGGAACCGGGCTAGGCTGGGGCAGGGCATGGAGGCCTCTAGGACCACATCCTTTCCAGATTTGCAGCCAAGGCACGACTGGGGCTTCCCACTGGCCTGTCCCAGATGGTGCTGAGCCCATCAGTGAAGTCACAAGGGGCACACATGGGGCTCAGCTGTCTCACCTCTGGTCTCAGGCCTCCTGCTCAAGGTGGCCCCCACCAGACCCTCCCTTCCAGCCAGGGACAGCCTGGAGGGGAGTGTCCTTGAGGTCACACCTTCTGCAGGGTTTAATGTTGTCCTCCCCCCACCCCCCACCCCTCCCCTCTCCCTATTGTCTTCATCTCACCACTCATCCACACTCAGGCTGGAAGGACCTGTGCCCCATTAGTTCTTTTTCTCCAGGTAGTTGGAGGGCACCCAGCCTTTGAAGGGCTTCACCCCGTCTAGGATCTGGCAGTACCACCAGCCATTGGGGTTCCTCTCCAGGACCTCCATGGACACACCCTCCTGGAAGCCCGCCGTCTCCTCGTCCCCCTCGTAGTCCGCGATGGACACATACACATCTTTGAGGTTGTTGTGGATGAACTGGGACTTCTCGATAGGCTTGGGGCGCACGGGGGACACGGGGATACCGTTGCACTGGGTGGGCAGCAGAGGGCTGTCTGAGCCCTGGCTGGCGGCCCGCTCCGCCAGGCGGCCCTTGGCCTCTGCAGCCGCCGAGCGGGCGGTGCTGAAGGAGGAGTTACGGCGGACGCCTCGGAGGCTGTCGGTGGCTGTGAGCGACTCGTTCCTCCGGAGGGCGCAGGACAGGTTGTTGTCCTTGGGTGGTGGGGACACGAACACCGACTGGGGCCTCACCGCCACCTGCCGAACCCCATTCCTCATCTTCACCACCCCAGCACCCGAGGTCTTGCTGAAGCCCCCGGGAGGCTTGGAGGGGATGGGTGGCGTGGCCCTCTTGCTCTGGTTGACGGTATTCAGCGCTTGGACCCGCTTCTCAATCTTCTCCAGGCTGTCCGACTTGCCCTCCTTCTGCTTGCTCTTGGTGGTCACGGCGTCCGGCTCTTTGCCAGAGGGGTCAGGTGGCTCATTCTCACCCAGCACCAAGTAGTGGGACGGGGCCCAGCCCTCCAACTCTCCAAATCTCACATACCACCAGCCGCTTTCCAACTTCTCGAGCACCTGCACCTCCACGCCGGCGGGGAAACTGATCTCCGAGTCCTGGACCTTCTGGTAGGCACTACACGTCACGTAGGAGGTGGCCTGCCCTTCCCGCCCCTTCTTGGTGGGACAGGGGGGCGTGGCAGCTGGGAGGGTGATGAGGTCGGCCGAGCCTCTCCGGGACCCCTCGTTGGGACCCTCGGAGGCTGTCTGGGGGGGCAGCTCGGAGTCCTCACTCTTGGAGCCCTTCAGGCCTCCCCGGAGCTGGCCTGTGGGTCTCAGCTGGCGCCGTAAAGTGCTGATGTCCATCTTCTCTTGACTCTGGGACTCCGCTCTGTTCAGGAATGGCTTGGGCCGGACAGATGGCTTGGCCCGAGCACAGGAGGTCAGCCCGGCCTTCAGGTCAGCGTCCTTCTTCGCTCCGACCTTGGGGGTGCCGCGGATGCCTGCGTCCGAGGCAGAACGGGGCTTCAGGTCGCTGCTGGGCTTGGACAGGGAGGAAGAGGAGGAGGAGGAGGAGGAGCAGGTGGTGTTGATGGTGATGGACGAGGAGAAGGAGGCTGAGGAGTGGTTCTTCCCCAGTTCCGCCTGGGCGTTTTTCTCTGCCTTGAGCTTTAGGAGCGAGGACGATTTTGGAGAGTCTGATTTGGGGGAGTTTTTCCTGGCAAGGGACAGTGGGGAGCCTCCTGGGGAGTCACTGTCCCGGGAGGACCGTCTGGCTGACAGGGTGTCCTCTGCACAGGGCCGGAAGCCCTCGTTCTCATAGATGGTCTCCTCTTCCAGGGCCACGTCCTCTGAGGACCCGCCCACCTTGAAGCGGGCCCGCTGCAGGGAGGAGGCCGGCGAGGGCCTGTGGGGCTGGGCCAGCCGCTTGTCCCCCGAGCCTCTGTCCTCCGTGGGCTCCTCACTCAGCTCTGGCTCCGAGTCGAAGCCAAAGGCAGGGATGTCATACTCAGGCTCTTCGTACTTGAGCTTCAGCGGGGAGTCCTGGCTCTCGGCAGTGCCTGCCGGACCCTCCTCAGCCTCCTTGGGCTTGCTGGGGGGCGCTGGTGGGGGGACCTTGGGCCGAGTCAGGGTGCTCGTGCGGCGGCTCAGGTTGGGCTTCTTGCGCTTATCGATGTAGGACGCGGGGGCCCAGCCCTCCTTCTCACCGATTTGCACGTACCACCAGCCGCCCGAGTTTTTGTCGATGACCTAGGGGGAAGGGGCAGGCAGGCCAGTGAGTTGAGAGGATCACTGGGACCCTGTGATGAGCTAGCTAGGAGCTTCATTCATACTGTGGCTCTAGGAGACATTATCTCCATTTGCAGGTGAGCCAAATGAGCCACCGAGTAAGTGGCCCAGGGACCAATGTAGTGAGTGATGGGTCGGAATTCAAACCCAGATCTCTATCATCTCCTAGCTGGGGGCGGGGGGGAGGGGGCTCCTGCTGTTCAGGTCGCTCTCCCCTGGCCCTCCAAGCCTCTCAATACGCTGGTCGGGCTGGCCCCCTCTCAGACCCCTGTTCCTTCTTCTCCTAAGTTACTGCACTTAGAAGAGGCACTGTACCCAGTCCCAACAAAACCAAATCGCCAAGGACCTGTATGTATAAAAAGAACTACCATTCCACCACTCCCATCCTCCTCCCACCTCCGATATTGCTAGGTCTTCCCTGGGTGACCCTGGAAAGGGTTCCTCAGGTCGGAAGAGAATGGGAAGATGCAGGTGAGTTGAACTGGGAGATATGGCCTGAGGCCAGAGCCTCCCTACAAAGCACAGCCCATCTGTCCCACTGCCTGTGGTCATTTCACTGCACTGGGCGGAGACACGAGTCCTGGGTTCTAGTCCTGACTGTGACACTTACTAGCTTGATGGACCTTGTTTCCGCACCGTCCTTGCTTGCCCCTCAGGCACAGTGCCAGGAAGACAGAGAAGGGCAATGCGGCAGGTCTCTGCCCAGCCTGAGTGAAAACCCTCAGCCTCAGGGCCCAAGGCTCACCTCTGCCTTCTGTCCACCCCGAAAGCTGATCCCGTCAGAAATGCAGGACTGGAATTCGGCAATGGTGTAGTACTCCACCTCAACAGAAGGGGGCTCTGGTGGCTTCGGCAGCTGGAACCCCTGAGGTAGAGAAGGACTCAGTGAGCAAAACCCACCTGATCAGACTGCAATGGCAGTGAGCGTGGCATTCACAGGAGTGGACAGCAGCTGACCTGAGTATCTGTCATTCTCTTCACTAGGATTTCTAAGAACACCTAGGGCTCACTCGGGACTTGTCTGAGCCTTCAGAACGATCCTTTCCGAACAGTGATGTCCACCCTTCCATCTCTGGAGGTCCAGTTATCTGAAGCCTCAACAGCTAGTTCCCAAAACGAAAATTAAAAAAATGGCCCTGACTGGTTTGGCTCAGTGGATAGAGCGTTGGCCTGTGGACTCAAGGGTCCCAGGTTTGATTCTGGTCATGGGCATCAAAGGAAAAAAAAAAAAAAGAAAGAAAATTTAAAAAATGGAGAAATCATTGTAACAAAGTCTGCGGACACTGCCCTGTTGGAGAGGACAACCACTGTTCTTAAGTCTAAAAGAGGAGCCGCAGGGGTGACATCCGGCTGTAGGGGCAGAGCTGGGACACAGCCATCTCCACGCGTGGGGTGCGAGTGTGAGGGGGCGTGGGACTGGGTGAGAAGACCTTGGTTGGTCATCACGATGCTGCCACACGTCAGGCAGGCACTGATTACACTCCGGACCCTCCACCGGTGAGCCGTGGAACACACTGGAGAGCCTGAATGTCTTCAGACGCTGGCACATGAACATCTAACCACAACATTCAAGGAAGGACATTTAGAATCTGGCCACGGACAGTGACTTGTGAACCTCGTTCATTTATTTTACAAATGTTTCCTGTGGGTCTACTGGGTGTCAGCCTCGGGTCTAAGGCACTGGGCATCCAGTAGTGAACCAAAAGGGTGACACCCCCATTGGCCCTCACAGAGCAGATGTTCTAGTTGCACCTGTTCTCTATCCTGGCCGAAAGGTACTTCGTGCCTCTCCATTACTCCCAGTATGTCCTTGTGTCACACAAAGGGGTTAAAACAAAACATGTTTTGAATAGGATGTGTGTGTGGGAGACTAGGGAGGGGGAAGTAGCTGTGTTGTAACAAGAAGACCTCGAAAGACCTCTCGGCCTTGCAGCTGGGCACATGTGGGCTCCAACCCCAGCTCAGCAATTCACCAGCTGCACAGCCTTAGCCCTGACCTCGATGAGCCTCAGTTTCCTGACCTATACAATGGAACTAAAACAGGCTCATTAAGAGGATTGCTGAGAGCCTGGCTGGCGTGGCTCAGTGGTTGAGCATTAACCTATAACCGAGAGGTCACAGTTCGATTCCCGGCCAGGGCATATGCCTGGGTTT
The DNA here is from genome assembly GCF_028538775.1 of Myotis yumanensis. Classification (NCBI taxonomy): domain Eukaryota; kingdom Metazoa; phylum Chordata; class Mammalia; order Chiroptera; family Vespertilionidae; genus Myotis; species Myotis yumanensis. The sequence goes on along the minus strand of NW_027223764.1, from coordinate 16,413,313 downwards.
CGGGCTCATCCTCAGTGTGGGGCCTGCAGGAGGCAGCCGATCAATGATTCTCTCTCACTGTTGTTTCTATCTCTCTCTCCCTCTCCCTTCCTCTCTGAGATATATATATATATATTTTAAAGAGGATTACAGAAATAAGATGCTAACTTACTAACTTCTGGTCCAGCCAGGGGCACAGGAAGAGCTCCATAAGTAAAAGCCAAAGCTCAACACTCCTCCTGAAACAACACCCTATCCTCTGCCTTCATCATCCTTCAAGGCCCAGCAAGTCCTGACCCAGCCAGTGACAGCTCAGCTGCCTGCGGTCAGAGTGAGCGAAGGTGGGAGGACTGGGTATGATTCAGTCCACTTTCCCTACCCTGATGCCTGGCCCTGCAGCCGTGCATGTGAGCTGATGTGGCCCAGGCCCCAGCACAGCCCAGACCCCTGGCCAAGTGGGATTCGGCCGGGCCTCGCTGGAAACAGCAGCCCTGCCTCAGCAAGCCCTGCGTTTGGTAAGTGTGGAAGGAATTACCCCATTCTTGCCAAAATCAAGTCTGCCCAAACATAATTAGCTGGGCCTGAGAGAAACGGCAGGAAAGAACTCGCTGTTTAGTTGTGTAAAACACAGGGAAAAGGGAGACAGACACTCCGCTGGGGCTGGTGGCCAGGGCAAGGCGGTCGCATTTCCAGGGGCCAAATCTTCAATAATCCCGTTTACTGAAGGCCCGCTTCCCCAGGAACTGCCACTATCCCCCAACCCTGGGCAGTCCGCACTGATCACAGTAGCCCAGAGGCGACTTCAGAAATCTGTTTCCACACGGAGTCACAGGTAGTCCCCCCAACAGTCCCAGCTGACACAGGAAATGGAAACCTGACCATCAGCCCCCAGTACCCATCGTCTCATTTCACCCTTACGACAGCCCTGGGAGATGGCTGGTACTTACAGATGAGAAAACTGAGGCTTGTGCGGGGAAGCAACTTGCCCCGGGGGTGGCTGTTCCTAAGTGTCAGGGTGGAATATGAATCCATGCTTGGCAGACTTGAGCCCCATTCTTTCCACACATCTCACTGCCGCTGATAACAGTTCTCTGCTCTAGGGCTCTCGGTCTGCCACCAGCATCACCGCTGGCCCCAGCCCAGCACTCTGAGTGCACAGCTGTGTCCCTGATGGTCTGGGTACCAGGAAGTCCCACCCACAGGTGCCAGGCACCCCAGCAGCACTGAGCGCGTCTTTAAGCTTTAGCATAAAAGCCAGCCCTGGCCATCGACCCCTCCTCCTGGAGGATGCTCACTGGTCTGCCCTCCGCCCTCCTGGCTCTGGCATCCACCACCTCCATTGGGCATTCCTAAGCAAGGAAGGCAAGGCTGAAAGGTGTCCAGGCTCACATGGACAGCAGCTGCATTTCAAGCCCCTGGCAATGCCCTGGCTGGACACTCGCCGGCCAGTCTAAATGTTTATGTCTGCCAGTGCAGTGGCCGGGATGGATTTATTTAGCTTTGGAGTGCAGAGCGCTTTTGATTATAAACTGTCTAGCTAGGTCCCCCAAAAGGTTGGAATCTGCAGGCTTCCCTCTCTGCCCCCAGCCCCACAAAGCTGAAGGCCCAGCGGGGCCCTGGGAAACCTCTGGACCAGCAGGCTTTGCAGCGTGACAGCCAACTGACTGGGGCTGCAGCAGCACATCCCCAGGAAGGGAACAGACAGACGAGGTGTGGCACATACCAGGCTGGATTCTCTGCGAGGTGGAGGCCTTGTCCTTAGGTTGGGGGAGCCTGGAAGAAGACACATGGCTTAAAGAATGCCAGCCAGACGCTGGGCAACATGGCCTGTACCTGCTTCCCTGGGCATAACCACCCTCTGGTTCTGGGAAGTTCCTGCGTGGACCCATGCTCTCACTTCCCTGGCTGTGCTGCCCGGGGGGTCCACGGACCCTCTGAGGTGATGTGCTCATTGTGAAATGTGCAGACACTGAGGAGGCGTTTTTGAGGAGAAAGGGTATATAGCTTTATCCAAGTGCACAGAGTATCAAAGTTGGGAGCCGAATCCGTGGCTCTCGGGCGCTCACTACTGAATCCCTAGAAGCTGGCTCAATTCCAGGCTAGAGGCGATGCCCTCAGATTTCCCAACTGCTTGCCTAAAAGACTGCAGGCACAGAGCTGACTTAACCATGTTTAGAATCAAAACAGCTTTCCTCCAGATTTAAGGCCGGCTGGACACACACAGAAGCTTGTCTCTCATAATAGAGAACAGTTTAATCCCCAAACGAAGGCTCTGTGAGCCAGGGACACGCGAGATTCAGAGGATGCCTGAGGGCCGGTTCCTCCCGTGCGAAGGAAGGAGATCCCTGAAGAATGCCCCTTAAAAATATGCTTGTGCAGAGAGGTAAAGCCAGCCTGTCCATGTCTTTTTGGTTTCTAGCAAGTGGGGGAAGGCAATTGGGAAGGAGGGGGAAGGCCCAGAAAGATGTTCCTCTATCGGCAAAGCAGCCTTGCATCTTTGGCTCATTCCACAGCCCGGGGGCTACACTTCTCTACAAAGTGAGCACTCCAGGCTCTCCACTAGGGACGGGAATGCCAGCACCTTTTACACTCATGTAATTTGTCTTCAGTGGAGCAGTGGGGAGGAATTGCCTTGTCCACTCTTGTAATTAGCATGAGACAAGTGGGCAGAGTGAGGCTGGGGTCAGGGGTGAGGGGTCATCAATATATCAAGAAGAAAAGGACATGGGGTCCTGCACACCCCTCTAGCTTTCCTTGCACCCCATGCCCACTCTATAAATTGCTTTGCAGCAAGGACCCGGGGCTCGGCAAGGCTCTTACTGATCTGGGCCCGCTGAGGGGCAATCCTGGCCACAGCTGGGGAGCCCTGGGCCAGCTTGGAGACGGTCCTCTCGGGGATCCCCAGGGCGCTGCCGTTGGAGGCGTTGCAGAGGATGGGCAGGCTGATCTCCTTCTTGGCAATGGGGGCCTCTGGGCCCTCGCCTTCGGCTGGGGGCGTCTCTTTGTCCCCTGATGTCTTCTTGTTCAACAGGTTGCTGATCTCCATGATGTTCCCAATGATCTCCACTGGGCCCGCCAGATTCTTCTTCCGAGCTGGCAGGTCATCCTTGGCTTTCTTCAGGTAGGAGGCTGGTGCCCAGCCTTCTTTGCCCAGGTACCTATGGGGGAGGAGTGGGACACGGGGCATTAGAGCACTGAGGCCTGACCTCGCACCCCTCCCAGGCCCAGGCTCCATCGGGCCTTGCCCAGCAGAGCCTTTTCTACGGTGTTCAGCAGACACTTGGCATTCCCACTCCTCCAGAGAGAACCGGATCTGGACAGGTGGAAAAGACACCTTAAACACCACTTCTTCCCATCCCCTTGCTCTCTCTGATCCCTCTTGGTGTGAGTGCTCACACTCTGCAAAGTCAGGCAAATGTGGGACCTTCAGGTTAAAAGATTCCTCAAATTGTGGGTTGCCCAAAAGGTAGATTTCATAACATCCTGCTACCTTGCAATAAGTAGAGGGCAATTGTAGAGATAAGAAATGAGAAGGTGTCTTGAGTTAAATGTCCTATTGGAAAGGGAAGTATTATTGTCAGAGAGGCGAAGAGGTAGCCCAGGTGAGTTAGAAAACCCAAGTTCTGGTCTACGGCATCTTGGACAAAGTCCCTACCCAGGAGCTCAATTTCTTTCTCTTGGGCCAAAATGCAGGGATAGCACTAGTTGGTTTGGCTCAGTGGATAGAGCACCAGCCTGTGGATTGAAGGGTCCTGGGTTTGATTCTGGTCAAGGGCACATGCCCAAATTGTGGGCTTGATCCCTAGAGTAGGGGACATGTAGGAGGCAGCTGATCAATGATTCTCTCTCATCATTGATGTTTCTATCTCTCTCCCTTCCTCTCTGAAATCAATAAAAAATATATTTTTAAAAAAATGCAGGGATAGAGTCACTGCAAAAATTTATCCAAAAGGATGAACACATTGAGACCAACTAGGAAGATATCTCTAAAGAAGAGTGACCGAGTGGGGGAAGTATTGGTACCACGGAGAAATAGCAGACAAATCAAGTTCACAGAACAAGTCCACCAACAGACCAATGCTAAAAGGAACATTTCAAATTAGTGGGGTAAGGATGGCTTAGTCAGTGAGTGACTTGGGGACAACTGATTATCCAGTTAAGAAAAACAAGCGGGACCCTGGCCTCACACTGTATCGCAAAATAAAAATGCAAGTTGCGAATACTTGCTGAATCTGGAGAGGCTGAGGATAAAGCACATGACTGGATAAAAGTAAAACCTCTGGTATGGCAAAATGAAAACAAAGCCCAAAATCCCATAAACAAGAGAAAAGGCAAATGACAGGGCTGACTTCATTTTAGGCGATTCAATGACTTCTGAAAACAAGCTTCCCCTCCTTTTGCCCCTCCATGGGGTTGAGCTTCTACCCAAACCCCTGGGAGCTCCTTTCCTCGTCCAGGAGTTGTCCATGCCCCCGAGTCTGGTCTGTGATGTCCCTGTCTGCTTCCTGGGACACATCTGGCTCTTTGGAATGGCTCCTCCATGCCAGATGTCTGACAAGCCCCTCTCCCCTGCCTCTCCATCTGACCTTGCTCTTGGGCACTCATTAGGTGGGAGAAAAAGAAATGTGAAAGAAGTTCCTATCAGCATGTCTTGAGCTTTGCTGGAAAGCTTGGGTAGGGGTGGCTTTCCCTGTGTATGCCACGGGTACAAGCAGGCAGGCTGACCCACGCTCGCCCATCTGGCTCCCTGTTTGGAGTCCGGAAGGCAGACATCAGTGAACAAATGGATGGAAACCATGGCGCTAACAGACAGAAGCATAGAATTTCAGGGGTGGGTAGAAGCAACTACTCAAGATGCCTAATCTTGGCAACAACCAAGGCTCAGAAAAGCAAAGCAAGTAGCAGAGGGTCACACAGCTAGCTGGTGGCAGCGTCTGGCTCAGAAGCGGGAGCTCCCGCATCTCGGAGAAAAGAGGAAGAGGAAGCTGCCGGCTGCTGCAGGTGCTTTGCTGAGAACACTGGAGAGGTGGGGAGCAGGGTGTCACGGGAGTGACGGTCAGGCCAGCTCACTGCCCCGAGTGCTCCCGTTTCAAATCCTGTGTGTTCCTTCGCTGTTACATGGATAAAATTAGATTCCAGGCAGAGAGAAGCGAGGGAATCAGGAGCGGCTGTGTGTGTGTCTGGGTCCAACTCGGCTCACATCTGCTTTCCAGCTCTGGAGCATGGAATGACTCCAGAGGGAAGCAAACTGGAAAAGGAGATGGAGGGAGAGGGAGGGGAGGTGTGGGGGATGGGGGTGGAGAAGAAAGACAGGAAATGAGGATCAACACAGAGCCTGGAATGTTGGGAAATGGCATATTTAAGGGGGTGTCTGGCAGCCTTCTTAAGGTGGAACCCTTTCAGCAGGGTTTTCTCAGTTGAAGCTCCCGCCGGCTAAAGGGATAGACCATGGGGACAAGAGTTGACTAGAAAAAGCGGCACGGAGTGGCTTTATTGGTCATTTTAGAAAATGCAGAAAAACAAACAACAACAAAAAACAAAAGCCAGCAGCTTTGTAGATAACCTCCCGGCAAGTGGTCCAGGTAACCAGCCTGCCAGACCGATCGCCGGCTTCCTACGCCAGACACATGGTTGTTGGATTTGGGGTTGGCGCTAGCTTCCACTGCTGAGAGCACATGCACGTCTAGGGGCAGGGCTTTGGGCAGCACACGTCCAGGCACACAGTCCTGACCCACCTAACCGGACAGAAAGGGACACCTCAGCCCTCCTGACTGACATGCACAGGGTCAGGGCAGCTATGTCCTGTCAGGTCACACTGAAGTTCAGTCCCATGAGGCCAGTGACCTTCATCCTACCCATCAGCACCGACCAATCTCAACACCATCAGCGTTGGCCGGTCGGCGTGGTCTGAGCAACCATCTCTGAGGGCCCGCACCACCTTGGCCAACCCTGTCCCCATGGTGGGAGACAGCCTAGAGCAGGGGTCCTCAAACTTTTTAAACAGGGGGCCAGTTCACTGTCCCTCAGACCATTGGAGGGCCGGACTATAGTTTAAAAAAAAAAACACTATGAACAAATTCCTATGCACACTGCACATATCTTATTTTGAAGTAAAAAAACAAAACGGGAACAAATACAATATTTGTATTTGCATGTGGCCCGCAGGCCGTAGATTGAGGACCCCTAGCCTAGAGCATGCACCTGCGCTCAGTGGGTCTAGGGTGCCCAGGTGTGGTGGGCGGCAAGATGGTCCCCAAGCCCACAGATGTGGGGCTATCTCTGCCAACCTGGTTACAGGCAGAGAGGAAAGAAATTGGACAAAATCACCACAGCTGAGCAGGTCCCAAAGGAACCAAAACATTTCCTGAGAGTAAGGCTCCCTGAGGGTGGCGCTGGCCTGGAGTTCCAGGGCAGAGGGGACTGGAGGGGCAGGACTCGGTAGGGGAGAGGTGGGGCGAAGCCCACGGGTTTTGTTTGTTTCCAGGAGCATCAGAGAAGCTCCGAACTCCCCTCCTACGCCCCAGTGGGTTTCTCAGCTGGGGAGTGTGAGCAGGCCCTGGGAGAGGGAGGAGCAGAAGGAAGAGGCCTCCGAACCAGGCCTGGGCTCAGCTCTCACAACCACGTGAGCCAGCCCTGCAGAGGGGACAGCCGGGGACAGCCGGAGTGCTGAGCCGTGGGCAGCAGGGGCGGCCTGCTGGGACCTCGGCAAGGCCTGGGGACGCCAGCGCTCCAGGCGGCCTGAGCTGCAGAGCACACCAGGCAGCAGCCAAAACTGGACGCAGAAAACCAAATTCAGATGTGCCGGACGCTCTTGGCAGTGGCATGGGTCTTGCAGGGGAGCGATTGCACCATCGCCTGCAAGCTGGGCCGGAGCCCCCGTGCCCCGCTGGCTGCCGCTCAGGCTCTGCTTTACGTGTCCCGGGAGAGGATCTACGAAGTGAGCAATCTCTGTTTGGGATGTTCAGCTGTGCAGGCTCAGTGCCGCCAAGCCAGGGCCGTGGGTGCAAAGCTGCTGTCGGTATCTACTCGCCATCTGGTGTCCCCGGCCCCTCAGCAGTATCTACCTGCTCTGCTGCTCAGGGCATCTCGTTCCTCTGCTGGGGCTCCTACCTGATGTACCACCAGCCCTCCAAGTTCTTCCTGATCACCTCCACGGTGACGCCCTTCTCAAAGCCAATCTCGTCCTTGCTTTGGCTGGTGTAAGGCTGCACAGTGACATACTTCTCCTCTGTGGGTGGCAGGACAAGCAAGAAAGCACAATTACTTGAGATTGGGATGTGCTCCTCCTTCCTGCCTCTTCCTCCCCCCTGGCCTGGCCTTGCTTAGCTGGTTGCCAAGGTGCACTGGGTCAGCATCTGGCTCTTCCAGGGAAGAGAAGGGACCAGGCTTCATCGCTGCTCCCAGTGTGTGCCAAAGCCAGCCAGGGCCTCAGGTGGTCTGGCAAAACCCTGGGCAACACCAAGGCTCTCCCGGCCTCCTAGACCAGTAACAGTAGCCAGGCTGCCGGGGCCTGGAGTCCTTCGGCTCCCAGCTCCATGGGCTGAGGGCAGGGTTAGGAGGAACCTGTCCTTCATGGGCCTGTGTTGAGAAGTCTGAGACCAAGCCTGAGTGTCCCCTGAATGCCTGGAGGCCCCACGGCACACCTCCTCTTGCCCTGAATGTGTGACACTTCTGGGTCTCGGACTTGCTCTCCTAGCCCTTCTCCACCTCAACCCCTTATCCTTCCTGTCTGGTCTTCTGAATGCTCCGGAGCCCCGTCCTCAGGAAAGCCTTACCTGACCACTCATCTGGTCATCTGGCCACCTGATCATGTGATTTCCCTGAGAGGATTTTGGGTAACACGCGTTCCAAGGGGCAGGTTATGTGTCTTGTTAAGATAAGGGTCCCATGGACAACGAGCACAACCAGGCAGGGCCTCAGCTCACGGAGCCCTGAGCAAGCTGCCGTGCCCGGAAATTATCTGGAGCAGCGGTCACCAACTGGTGGTCCGCGAGGTCCGAAAGGTCGGTGACTGCTGGTCTGGAGGACAGCATGCCAAGCTGACCACACAGCATGGCAGATCCCCTCTGGGAGCTGCCTGCTCTGGTCTCCCAGGCTGACTGTGGGCCTGTTCAGGGTCTCCCAGGCACTGGGAAAGGTGCCGTGTGGGAGCTCAGGGCAGGCGTGGGAGGCTGGGCCACATGTGTCTTCCCTGGTTCCTTCAGCCTCTCTCCTGGCAGGAGGCCCTGCTGCCTCCACATGGCTCCTTGCTCAGGCTCCCAGGGAGGTGATTCTTCTGCTTCTACTGGGGCCAGCTCTGCCTGCCTCCAGGACTCCCTGACAGCTAGACCCACAGCTGGCTGGCCACAAACCCTGCCTCTTGGATGGAGAGCCTCCCAGAGGACCACGCAGGCTTCAGGAAGATGTACATGTCCCCACCCTGCCCTCGAGGAGAACTAGGAGCAGAGCATAGGTAGGGAAGAACCGGCCATCTGGCCACGGCCCTTGGAGGGGGCACCCTGAACCTACGTTGCCCTCTCCCGTGTGGGTGCTCCCCTGGGGCTGAGACAGTGCCTTGCACACAACAGGAGCTCCAAATGGACTGTGGGTGCGTGGATGAAGGGGCAGGCGGGGCTGAGCAGGGGCGCTGGGCCGGAGGCTTTCTGCGAGCTCAAAATAGTAGGATGCTGGCACAGAACACGAGTTTCTGAGATGCCTGCCCCCCACCTCCTGGCTTCCAGCTGTGACAATCACCCCGACTCCTTAGCTGGACCCTGGAGGGCAGCCTGGCTGAGCCTCGGGCAGCAGTCGGGGGAGGGGGCAGCTGCCACCCCAAACGCCTGTGAAAGGAAGGCCATCTGTTCATTCTTCCCTGGATTATCGGGGTCCTGTCTGCAGCCCTGTCCTGGGCTGAGATAGCAGCTCCCTTTGGGATGGAGGCAGCTGCCCTGCCAGGCTGTGAGGACAGAGCTGATGGGCCGAGGGCCGAATCTGAAAGGCCGCCAAAAGGCAGAAGGTGGGTGACGACCCGTGGGCGTCTCTTCTCCACTGTGAGCCTTTCTCAGCACCGACCGGCTCCTGGAAGCTTTCAGATTCCAGTGCAGCCGTGCCGAGAGCTGCCAGGACCGCCTGAGAACCTCCTTCGGCCAGATTCTGACTCGGCCTTTGAGAAGTCCAGTGTTCCAGAGGCCAGCCCTCCACTCTCCTGCCTGCTCCTGGTCCCGCTCCATTTTCCAGTGGGGCACGGTGTAGCCTGGCCCCGGCGGTGGCCAGAGGGGCAGCGCCAGGCCCCGGGAAGCTAGAGTTCTGAGGTTAGGGGGAGGCGAGGCCTGGGCTCCACATTTTGCCTTTGCTCAGCTGGGCTATTTTTAAAAGCCTGTGGTTCCAGCAGGAAGCCATCATTAAAGTTTTCCTAGGCAAAGTTGCTTTTGCAGAGAAAAATTACAGTCCTTCTCTCGGGAAGATCAGAGGAGCCCTGCCCGGCCGCATGGCAGAGAACACGGCCTAAACCCTGTCATGTGGGCTCAGGCTCTGGAGCTTCCAGGCCCGTGCACCAGCCTCCACAGCCCCCGGGGGCGTGCGGAGGACAGAGCCCCTGTAACCACCCGCATCCCCCTGACCCTCTTGAGGTGGGCGGCACCAAGGATGTCGGCCTTCCCCAGGAGAGCTGAGCTGCTCCTGCAAAAGGCTCTTCTCTTGGTGGCCCCGAGGCCACCGAGAACACAGGTGTCTGAGAGTTTATGGGCTCCTAGCAATTTATCTGGCTGGCTCCGAGGCCTGTCCTGTCCTGGAGCTGTGTAGGCTCCAGGTGATGAAAACTCAGGGTCCTGGTTCCAGGCCGGGCAACTCTTCCAGCTGGTCTGTCTAGGGGCTTGGTTTTCTGCCACAGCTGGCTCAGACAGTGGAGGCGTGAATTTCCTCCGTGTGAACATGTGCTACGTGGAACTCAGGCCCCTAGCTCCCAGGTTTCCCCGAGGGAGCAGCACAGCCAGCCCCTCCGCAGAAGCAGGGCCACACCTCCCACCTAGGGACCAGCGGGAGGATGCCCAGGCAGATGGAAATGGCCTCGGGGGGTGGTGAGAGATTCAGGTTGGTTGGGGTCTCCAGGAGAGATGCCCCTTTGGAGTTGAGGGAATGGGGACTGTGAGCTCTGGGGGGCACTCGGGGCTTCTGAGAAACACCATGGCTGTGGCCACTCTGATATGCCACCCAAAGATGGTGGCAACCCCGCCCAGGAAGGGCTGGCCAGGCCGCCCGCTGGGTGAGTGGGTGGGTGGCTGCGGGGAGGTGGACAGGCCTATTTTGGTTTTGGAGGCAGGGGCTGGAGAGCCTTGCAGTTTCCAAACCACAGACGCCTCCTCTTTCCAAACACTTTCCCCTCCGTCAGCAGTCTCCCCGGCTCCCCCGTGGGCCCCCACAATTTACCCAACCCCACTGCAAGGGGCCTTTTGATTCCAAAGGCCTGGTTGGCTGAGGGAACAGGGAATGGAGGCCCTGGGGAGGCACTGCTCTTCTCTTGTCTAGTCCTATATGACCTACTGCCTGCTTCCCCCCATCAGCTCGGCTCTTTGTAACCAAGTGTCTCCTAGCCAACTTCTAGCAAGTTTTTCTTGGCTGCCTGATTTAACTTAGGGCTAAGACTGGGAAATAATGTTGTTTAGATCCCTTGTGTGTGTGTCTGTGTGTGTGTGAGAAAAAGAGAGAGAGAGAGAGAGAGAGAGAGAGAGAGAGAGAGAGAGAGAGAGAAGTTGTGGACTTGCATTTGCATATTTATGGGTGACCACAGAAGTATGTGTCTGGCTGGGTATTTGTATCTACATATATGTGATATATGTTTGGAGTTGTGACTATACTGCCTGTGTATCTGTGGCATGGGAGCCATGCACATGAGACTCCATGGAGCTATATGTGTACTTGTGGTATTGCTGCAGAGCTAAACATGTGTGTGGCCGTGAGCAGCGTGTGTGGCTGTTATTGTGACTGTGTAAATAATGTGTACATGGAGCAGTCTACATGTGGTTGCATATGTGGAATTATGTGTATCCGTGAGTGGATGTGCAGCTGTGGGATTGGCTGTGACAGTGACCTGTGGCCATCAGGGCTATGCAGAGTGGTGCGTCACTGGCTGCACGTGTCCATGTGGCTGTGGAGACAGAATTGTACTTGGGGCTCAGTGTGTCACAGTGTTTGGAGCAGATGCTAGAGGGGATAGGAAAGGCCACGCCTTCCTCCCTGCTGCTTTTTCCAGGCCCGTGTCCCGCTGTCCTTTGCCACCAAGGCTCGGGGCTGCATCCTAGCCTGGTCCCCCAGCAATGCTTTCCCGTCCCTCCTTGCTCTAGACTGCTTTTGCTTTACATCCCACCTGTTCTTGCTGTTTCCATGACCCAGCACCCTGCCCTGTGCTAGCCTCCGGGGTCCAACCCACACTCCATCTTTAGGACAAGCTGGGCTCCTCACGGTCAGTGCTCTGAGCCTGACACTAAGCCAGCCACAGGCAGTGGCCACCACAGAGTCCAGGCTTCCTGCTGCCTGAGGCTTGGGGACAGATACTGAACATGGTCTTATATTTGTTCAGGAACAAACTTCAGGGTCGGGGTGCAAGTCACAGGGCACCCCTGCCATTCTAGAGAGGCCAGTGCTTATCACACACCCTCTCAGCTCTCCCTGGCCCTGCCCGGAGCATACACAACACGCTCTCCCAGAGGCAGGGGAAGCTGGCCGCTCTGGCCCGGGGGCTCTGGACATGTGTCAGGGTTTGTTAGAGGCCCTCACCCACTATGTTCCCAGCTCCTGGACGTTGGAAAGGCCCTGAACCTGCAAATGTCTTGGTTCCTGATTAGCCTGGGTGGCAGACCAGGGGCCTCCATGGAATCCTCTAGGTCAGCAGCTCCCCACCCCAAGTCCCAATGGCTGGTGCTGGAGATGCTGGAGGCGGCAGGCTGGGTCTGGCTCTTGCTTCCTTTCTAGTTTCCTGGGAGCTGGCTGGAGGAGGTGGGTTATGGGCTGGTCCTTCTTCCTACTCTGTCCCTAAGGAACGCTGGAACAGCTTTGGCTCAGGGAGCACCTTCTCAGGGGAGGAAGGCAATGCAGCGTGTGTGTGTGTGTGTGTGTGTGTGTGTGTGTGTGTGTGTGTGTGATGGCCCATGAACAGATTCAGAAACACTCAGTTCTCTTAATCTGCAGTTCCCAGGACAAATGTGGACCATCAAGTCCAAATGCTCCCTGACCCTGCCTCAGGTCCCATGACCCCCACCCCCGTACAGACAGAAACCAGAGCCACCTCTAGTGTCATCCCGATTCCCAGCAGCCCCGTGCCCCCCTCCCCACCCCTCCCCTCCCCCAATAGCTGCAGTGGGCGAGAGAAAAGCCTGGCCAGTGGATCTGGGTGAGGAGGTCACAGGCAGAGCCCGAGAGGAGCAGAGGTGTTAGTGAGAGAGAAAGAGGCGGCAGCTGTAGGTGAGAAGCCGGTGCCCGTGGTCACCTCGGCTGTGCTGCCTGTTGACCATCCCGCCCAGGGTCCACCGGCGATCCAGGCGCCGCAGATGGGCCTTGCGTCTCTTGGACACTGGCGTGGGAGATGGCGATGGAACATGCGGCCGACAGGAACCGGGGGAGAGAATGGAGATGAAGATGAGATGGATGGGGCAGGAGAGGGAGGGAGGAAGGGAAGGGTCACACTCCCAGGTCAGTGGCACACACCTGCCGGATGGGGGCAGGTCTAACAAGGGACATCATGGGCATGACCAAAGCTGAAGGTCATGCCCCAGAACCAGAGTTGGGCTGAGAATTCAGACCAGTGATGGTGAACCTTTTGAGCTCGGCGTGTCAGCATTTTGAAAAACCCTAACTTAACTCTGGTGCCATGTCACATATAGAAATGTTTTGATCTTTGCAACCATAGTAAAACAAAGACTTATATTTTTGATATTTATTTTATATATTTAAATGCCATTTAACAAAGAAAAATCAACCAAAAAAATGAGTTCACGTGTCACCTCTGACACACATGTCATAGGTTCGCCATCACTGATTTAGAATCTCAGCACCTGAGAGGTGAGAGGGTCCTTGGCTCTGGCCAGTGCAAGGATGAACCTCTGCAGGGACCCCAGGGAGAGGCCGCTGCTCCAGCCGTTGTCCCGGTTCCTGGGGCAGTGTGGGGGCCCATCACACCAGGGCTTACAGCCCCACTCACCAGGTCCTGCTTGTGACCCTGCCACCATGAGCCAGGCACAGTGTGTGGAAGAGACTCAGATCCCTTCCGCAGGGCTTATAGCTCTTACTGTTCTGCGTTTATGTCCGGCTTTCAGTCACCCATTGAGGGCAAAGACTATCTGTATCCCCAGAGCCCAACAAAAGGCCAAGCTCATGGCTGATCCCTAAGAAATGGTGCCGAGTGAAGTGCACACATGGGTGAAGGCCACGGGCCCTGGTTCTGTTCCTTCTCCCCACATTATCCATGTGAATCTGATGACAGGAGCTGCCTCCCCTGCCTCTCACTGCTCCAGGCCCCTCTGTCCAGCCACCCTCTCCAGGGCAGCATTCTGCGCCGGTCGTCTGGTTGCCTCGTCCCGGTTCCAGATACCCCCGCCTTCGCATGGAACACCAGTGGCACTGACACCAGACCAGGACTCCAGGGGGCCAACCAGCTCCCACCTCTAGGCACCGAAGGAGGAGGGTGCTAGCTGCCCAGGTCTGGGAAAGGGAAGCGGGCAATTAGAGTCCCAGCAACCTGTCCGGACACACCTGAACCAAATGCCACCAAAGCTTCTTGGGAAGGAGCTGCTTGCCTGGAAGGAGGACAGTGGCCTGTGTGGTCTGCTTCTTGTAAGCAGGAGGCCTGGACTAAAGGTCAGGAGGTGTGGACTCGGTCCAGGCCCCACGGCCAAGTTTCTACACCACCCTCTCTAAGCCTGCTTCCTCGCCTGTCATTGGAGTGGACTGAACGAGCTCGGTGGAACGTAAGTCAGGGCCTGTGTGAGACCAGCCTGGGAGGAGCTCTGACAGCGGGTAGGGAAGCTCTGATGGGATGAAGGCCCCACTCCAGGGCTTAGGATGCAGCTGGAAGGACTGAGCACCTGGCCTGAGCACACGGGGCTTCCTGGTGGGGCCTAGTCCCTGGAGCCCGGTCACAAGGTGGACATGCATTGCAGGGACTGCCATTCTGGTCAAGGGACTGAACTAAAGCATCACAGGAGGAAGGGTGGGGCTCCAACTGCCTGCTGAGTAACGGACATTTAGGGGAAGGATGAATAAGGAGCTGGCGCTCGGCGGACTGCTTGTTTTGGCCTGGGCAATGGGAAGAGGGTAGGGGAGGAGGCCTGGAGGTGGCCTCAGCCCCGGGTGGCAGGCCTCCATCCCCCTGGCTCTCAGACATGCCATTTGGACGGTCCCCACTGACCGTTAGTTAGGGCAAGCGTTCCTGCTGCCAGGACACGGGAGGCTTGGAAATCATTAGAAGCAGGCAGCCGGGAACTAGGGGTGCCTCACACTGGGCTCTGGCAGCTGCTCTGGGGAATACCTGAGACCACAGACAGGCTGTCCAGACCAATGCTGGCCTGAGGCAGGCTCCTTGAAATGCAACTAGAAAGACCTAGCAAATCAGAGAGGCTGATGGTGCAGGGCCTGGAGCCACCTGTCTGGTGACTGCAACACTGAGAAATGACTCACAGACCTGCCCTCCGCGCCCGCACCCTCAGCTAGACTAACGGATACCAGAGCCGAAGCCTCTGAGCAGAACAACCCGTGCACAGAAGTTGTGTGGGGTGGGGGCAGGCAAAGGAGGGTCTCTGTGGGGCCCAGAGGAACCTGGGGCTTCTTGGGAAATGGGGGGGCTTCTTGAGGGACAGGGAACTTTGGGGGTCTAGCCCAAGACTCTTCTTCCCAGTCTCTGCTCCAAATTTGCCAAACCCCAAGATCCACACCCCATGGGAATTTCCCCTCTCATTTTAGCCCCACATGGGGGCCGCAGGGACAGGCCTGGATGGGAGGTGAGCTTGTGAGTCAGAGCGAGAGAGGAGGGGCTGAAACATGGTCAGCTTTCTGCAGGGGCTGTGATGGGTTTAGGGAGAAGAGTGGGAAAGCTGCCTCCAGGAGTTGGGCTCATTCCTGGGGCCAGGGATGGGGTGGGCACCAATCCCTGGGGATTCCGGGGGCAGCCAGCTCCCAGAACCTGCCTCCTTACCCGCCCCCCACAACCTGCAGGCCCTTACCTTCCCCGCTCTTGGAGGTGTTGATGTCTGAATCGTCCCGAGTACCATTCTGGGCCTCCAGGTAGGTGGCAGGGACCCAGCCCTGCTCCTCAGAGGTGCTCACGAACCACCATCCTACAGAGGGAACAAGAGAGAATAGTGCCATGAGAACCCAGAGGGGTGGCAGAGGCGGTAGGGCCTGGATGAGGAGGAGGAGGAGAAGGCACAGAGCCAGACAACCCAGGTGCCCGGCAAATGCCCGGCCCACGTCCAGCCTCGAGGAGCCTGACCAACACGCTCCGCGAGAAGAGGGCCCGATGGACTGCGATGCACACTCCCACAAGTGTTTGATGAAAAAAATCCAAATATCGAGACAATGGTATGTCCAATGTGTGAAAGTCACCCTGCAGGAAAGGCCAAACCCAGAGACCCTGCAGGGTCTGTGAAGTAGGACCACTTGTGTGGCCCCGAGTTTGGATGCTTTCTCTGCTTCTAAGGTATCCAGGGATAAACGCCTCACAGGTACCTTCTAATGGTCACTATTCCCCTTTCCCCATCACGGGTCAGTGGCATTTCCACATCTGTGCTCCTTACAGCTGCCGTAAGTGTGTTGACATTTCAGTCACAGTAAGTGGGCACTGCACCCTTGAGTGACCCTTGACGGTCATGGCCAAGTGATAAAAGCTCGGTCATTTTCTTTCTTCATGCATTGGTTCATTCATTCATCATTCAAACCAACGTTGACTGAGCAAAGTACTCTGAGCACCCAGGTCTTGGAAGTCTGCTGAATGCCTTCCTCCCTTCCTAGAAGGCACTCTTCTAGGATGCCTTTGCCCCATTCCATCCTGAGCCTCCTCTGCCCACAAAGCAATCTGGCTCCACTTCTTTCCTACCCAGGACAGAGCTCACCAATTCCAAATCTGCACCATTCCCTGTCAAGAGACCCAGGGCTTCACCTGGGCAGCACCAAGGCCTGGTCACTGCCCACAGCAGCGAGTGGCTGCCCAAGGAGGGGGTACACGGGGCTTCCAGGGTATCCCCAGCTGGGCTTAGCACTGGGAGGTGGAGGAGGCTGCCTGAGGGCTGCTGTGATGAGAATGGAGAGGTTCAGAGGAAAACATTCCCACCACTGCACACGGCTCAGAATCCAGGGTCATCGTAGATCTTCAACTAGGTCCTCACTGCCCTGAGTGACAGGCCTGGGGTGGCAAATAGCCCATGATCTAGTCCTGAATGCCCACTGTGCCCGCCCTTTGTGAAGAGTTCCACAACTCTCTGCGTGCAGCTCTGCAAAGCCACGGAGGCCTAACGTCTGTATGACACCATAACGATGGTGCACGTCACTACATGCTTGTCTATACCCACAGAATGTACTGCACCAAGTGAACCCTGAGGTAAACCCCATCTGGGTGATTAGGACGCGTCAGTATGTGCTCATCAATAGTGACAATGGACCACTCTGATGGGGATATGGATACTAGGGGTCTATGCATGTGTGTGGACATGTACCTCTGGACCTTCTGCTCAATTTTGCTGTGAACCTAAAACTGCTTAAAAAAAAAACAAACACCAAAAAGGAAAATCCACAGATGAGGGGTCTGGACTCCACTGCCACCTGCACATTCTGGGCCCGCCACTCATGGGGCCATGGAGCGGGCTGCCTAGATCAGCATCGCCACTTTCCCTGAGGCCCAGACCGTAAAGGTGTGGCTGCAGCTCACACAGTCTCCAAAGAAGCTGGAGGCATGGACTTTGCAGGGGCTGTGTCTGGTATGCCCTCCCTGTTCTCTCAGCCTCTGGGGGAGCACTTTCGGGAACCCCAACAGTTTCTGCCAAGAAGTACCAGCTCCGGGTGTTCTTCTGCAGAGCCCATGTGGAGGTCACAGAACAGGGAGCCACCGCGTAGGGCTCTCCGCCATGTGGCTCTGCCTCCTTGACCACAGGAGTGGGTACATCTGGCCAATCATCTCCTGCCTAGTCTGTCATCTCCCTGGACATTGTAAAGGTTCAGGCACTCGTTCGGGAACTGAGATGGGTGTTTGGTGATCTGAACCCTAAGTCCCACATAAACCAAGAATCGCAGGGGTATTATGGGAAGAGATGGCCCGAGAGTTAAGTGAAAACAGAAGCAGCAAAGTCAAGAGGTGGAGAAAATCAGTTCTGATTAACGTCATTTGACCTCTGGGTTCCAGGTATCTTACAACTAGAACACCCCACTGGACCTCTAATCACAGTGAGTCAATGACCTTCTCGTTCTAATGTAACCAGAGCAGGTTTTCCTCACTGGAACTGAGACAGTCCCGCTAATGCCATCCCTACCCAGCAATCACCAAGGTTCACGATCGAAGGTCCACCATATGAGTCAAGTCCACTGGGCAACTGTTAGCACAGACCTCCCTAGATGAGGATGAAGCTCTCTGAGGCACTTAGGTAAGCAGTCCCTGCCCAGATTCCCACTCACCAGGGCCACCTTGGGAACTGGCCCCTGGCTCCAAGGACCTCATAATCCCAGGATTTGGGTCTCTTTCCTGCTGGTGGCATCATCTCCCTTCCCCCTTGCTTCACCCTTTGGGAACCCTTCCATGTACATGATGCTCCCTCCCTTCCCCAGGAGCCAGGAATCTGGGATAGAGAGATGGATTTAGACTTGTTGGCACAGGGAAACCCAGGGGCAGGGCAGGTCTGGCCCCCCTCCCACCTTTGCTGCACAGGCCTGGCACACAGGGGGAGCTGGGCAGAGACTTGCT
This sequence comes from Myotis yumanensis, assembly GCF_028538775.1. NCBI lineage: Eukaryota > Metazoa > Chordata > Mammalia > Chiroptera > Vespertilionidae > Myotis > Myotis yumanensis. Next base: position 16,395,420 of record NW_027223764.1, on the reverse strand, counting down.
AAGTGTGTGGCTGAGGTGCCTCATGGGCAGGGCGGCATGATGCCCTGCACTCAGACTGCCTGGGTGCCCCATGGATGCCAGGGCGATCTGAGCCCTTTCAACCTCAAAATTTTGCTGCACCAGACACTTCTAGGGAGTCTGGGTCACATTATCAGCGACCGTGAGCGTCTCCCACCCCAAGGCAGCAACTTAGGATCCTATTCTCCTGCTGTACGCCCAAGACTTGGGGCTGGGACCCCCATCATCCTCAAGGCCTGGTGGTCCCTGCCCACCTTGCCTGAGAACACTGGCCTGGGCTTACAATTACACTCCAGCCCTAAAATGAGCAGGGCTGAGCTGTCTTTAAGTCTCAGGTCAGTCCTGCATCAGGCCCTGCAGAGAACAACATGCTGCTGGCTTGGCTGTGGGCACCTTCACCAAGTAAAGATGGATAGGTTCAAATACCGCCCAGGTGGGCATGAGTGAACATGGGCAGAGGTGTCCACCAGCTCCATGCAGACCTCCTGGGAACCCTGGCATGAGTCATACAGCCAGGCTTCTGGGGGAGGTTCCCTGAGGCTGCGCCCACCCATGGCTGCTGACAGGCCTGTCCCAGACGCCAGCAGCTCAGACGTCAATTGCTGCAACCAGGGCTCCTGACCAAAGTCACTGCGGCTCCAGCAAGGAGCAATTAGAGCCTGAACCCCTGGGCGTGGCCCAGCTGGCCAAGAGAACTCAGGTGCCAGCCAGCCCCGTGGGGCTCCCAGGCTCACCTCCAATGCACGTGGAGTCCTCTTTCCTGTGGAGGCTGAGAGTGTGTGCAGGGGGAGGTGTGGACAGGGAGGTAGGTTATGTCCATGTACGTATCTATGTACATCTGGAACAAAAGCGTGTCTGCACATTTATTATATATGACGATCATGGTCAGATTCTGAGAAGAGCACTAGGTGCCAGGCACTAATTTTACATGTTACTGTATTTAATCTTCAAGAATCTTGTGAAATAAGTGTTACTGTCATCAGCATCCCCACTTCACAGATGAGGAAACTGAGGCAGAGATAGATGCCAATTAGGAAGAGGCAGAGCTGGACTTCAAACCCAGGAAGTCCGGCTCCAGAGTCCATATTCTTAGCCACCACAGACATGGACAAGGTGCACGTCTGCCGTGTGCACGAGGGCAGAGGCGGCTCCTGGAGAACGTGTGTCCCTGGATATGGGTGCCTGTCTGTGAGTGGGTATGTGCATGACACTGGGCATGTGCTTTGTGTACGTGAGTGTCTGTGTGTCTGGGTGAGGGTCCTCTGGGGGTAGAAGGTAATACTTAGGGGCCTGGGGGGAGAACAACTCAAATTCAGGTCTTGGCTTGCTACTTCCTATCCATGTGATCATGGACAAATTACTAAACCTCTCTGAACCTCAGAGTCCCCTTTCTGATATGAGAGCAATTCATGAAGCCTACTTCCAGAGGTTGTTGACGTGAATAAATGATACAAGTAGCTTAGCTTGGGACCTCACACAAAGGAGAAGCTCAAAAACCTTGCACTACCATTGGCGTGGTGGTGGTTGTTTGGTATTCTCCTAGACTAAGAGTCAGCACCCATGGGTGGCAAGGTGGTGTCTGTGCCTGAGGACCCTATCAGGAGACCTCAGTATGACTTGGTGAGCTGAACTGTGTGTGTGTGTGTGTGTGTGTGTGTGTGTATGCATGCATCCATGCATTCATTCTAACCTGTGTAGTCTGGTGCTGTCTTCAGGGGCTCCAGAAGAATGGAAGGCACTATCTTTTGCAACATGGCTTGCTCTTGCCTCAGCTGATACAATACGTGATAGCAAAGCATGGTGGGAAGTGGGACCCAAGGGGACACGTCCCTGGGATTTGCCTCCTTGCCCAACGTGTCTCAGAGCCATCCTCAGCCTGGCTCCTGTCCTCCCGTTCACACAGTCCCCCAGGACAGAGGACCTGCAGCCTCCAGGAAGCCCTTCCAAACCGACTTTCAAATCCCAGGTGTCCAGAGTGTCAACCCCACGACTCATAGCTGCTGTGCACTCTGAGAATTAGTCCCGTTGAGACTATAAGTCTCATCTGTGTCTACTTTGTCTCTAGGGCAGAACTGAGCTTGCAGGAAGCAGCCTGGCAGATGAGGAGACTGAGGGACAGAGCCTACATTTTGGAGCCAAAGACCCGAGTCTGAATCCATCCCTGCCACTTCCATGCTCTCTGGCCTCTGAAAAGTGACGTAATGTTTCTGAGCCTTGGTGTTTTTATCTGTAAGATGGGAAGACTTCCATCTACCTTGCAGGGTAGTATGAGGACTGGATGAGATAAAGAACAATGCATGGGATCTGGCACACAGCAGGCGCCCACTAAAGGGAAGCTATGAGCTTTGCTGAATGAAGGACTCAAGTCACGGGATATGGGAGGCCAGGCAGCCAGCTCTGTGGATGCCCCGGGACCAGCCTGAGCTACTTCTTACACTTTTCGTGTCCCAGGAAGATGAGTCCAAATTCCAGCTGGCCTCTGCTAGCTTTCCTCTTATCCTGACAGCCTCCATTCTTGGGAAAAGAAATTCAGGGAGGTTTTACTAAAGGAGTTAGCTTTGAGCTGATGAGTGGCCACCCCTGTGCCCAGATGGAGGTGGCTGGCTGCCAGACGTAGCCTTTTCTGACAAGTCACCCTGGTTTCTAGGTAGAAGGGGAGCATGCTCTTTTTTGTGGGCGGGGGGGCGCGGATTTTGTAGAGCAGGATGGTAGGGGCTGAGTTTGATGGGAAACCCCTTAGCACAGCCCTGCCTTCTGGCCTGGCAGCCATGCCCACGCAGGTCGACCCACCTGGACTGCCTTTATGCTGAGATACCACCCTCAGACAGGGCAGGATAGGGAGGGGATACTACGTCCATCCCTTTGAATGAGAAACTGTTGTAAGGGAACATGAGAGAGGAGCCACACACACTGGACACGCAGGAGACACCTTCACTGTGGGGTCTGGGCCCGATCTCTGGGGCTAAGCCTTAGACTGGGAAAGTCATCTGGGAGAATCGCAAACTGGTCAACCCCCTGAGGGCTGCCTCATTCTGGCTTCTCCTCTGTGAGGGCCATGTCTCGGCAGTGCCAGGGGAAGGTGTCACTCGGCCAGGTTGGCTGACAGGCCAGGGCCCAGCCCTTTCCAGGAAGCAGAGGCCCAGAAAGAACAGCAACGTCACCTGTCGCAGCAGCCAGCTCTGCTCTCTGGGCCTCAGTAAGAGCGCACTTCTCAGTGGCAGGGGCCAAGGGAAGGAGAAGGCCACACTGGGGTAACCTGACCAGCGCCTCCAGCTCAGGGCGGGGGGCGGGGGGGGGGGCGGGGGCGGGCACCCATCCAGGTAGGGAAGAGAGAACCCCCATCCCCAAGAGAAAAAAGCCCAGGCCAGAAGCTAGACCCTCTCTCTTTCCAAACTGAGTATAATCTTTAGCTGTTTGGGCTATCAAAGTCCTCTCAAATGGATTCTGATTAGGGCTTCCCAGTGCTGGCATGGGGGGTGGGGAAGGGGTGGGAAGGGCAGAGAGAGAGAGAGAGAGAGAGAGAGAGAGAGAGAGAATATGACCTGGGTGAGGGGTGCAGACAGGGGCTGGGGGCCTTAGTTTCTCTAGGAGAGGGCTGAACCCTTTGGGCCTGGGCGGCAGGAAGTGATGGGTACTCCCAGGCCACTGCTGTCCCCAGGGTGACCAGGCCACAATGGTCTCTTAATGAGAGAGGATAATGAGCTCATTAGGGCCAGAGGAGACCAGCTGCACACAATTAGGACGTTAATAAAGGCTTCTGAGGTCACAGCTCAGCCCAGGACAAAGAACTGGTGGGGGAGGGGGACCCTGCCTTCCCTCTCCCTCCTAAACCCCCCTACTTTGTTGAAATCCCCCACTTTGTCTTTAGGGGCCTTCCCTGACTCTCCCCCACCTCTGGGCCCTGCTCACCCCAGGATTCAGCGCAGGGCACTTCTTAGCCCCTCCTCCGAGACAGGCCTCAGTTGGGATCCTGGCTTCACCAGGCACTAGCTGGGTGACCCACAACAGGTCACTGGTCCTCCTTGAGCCTCACCAAACCAGGGCAGTATGATCTGTCTACGGAGCACCCTGGCATTCAGGGACGTACAGTGTTCTCAGTAACCATGTATTTACTGAGCACCTGGCACCTGCCAGGCCCTGTGCCAGGCGAGGGGCACTGCAGAGACTCACAGTCAGGGCTCAGGCGCTCCTTCCCCATCTTCCTGCGGGGCATGCGAAGGGTGCAACCACAGCCTGGGCCCTGGCACTGAGGCCAGCAGGAGAGAGCCAGCTTCTGCCCACAGCCCCGAGTGCCAACCCAGAGGATATGGGGTAGGATGGGAGTGAGTGTGGAGTTTGGGAGAACTCGGCAGCCTTCAGGTGACTTCCCACCTCACTTTTCCTTTCCTCCAGGTCCTCCCTCATGTGGTCTGACACTGGTCAATCCGAGCGGAGCCCTGTGGGGGCTACTGTCTGCCCAGGCCCCTGAGAAGGGTTTTGGTGTCCGGGTGGGGGAGGGGGGAGATGGAGCTAGAACAAGTAGAGGCACAGTCCCAGCCCTCACACACCTGCCTCCATTCACGAGGGAGGCCTTGCTTTGTCTCAGGTCTTGGCCTTTTGGGAAAGGATCTGTCCAGGCATTCCCACGGGCCCTGTGCCAGGCAAGGGGCACTGCAGAGACTCACAGTCAGGACTCCCACGTTCTCTCCTTGGAGCGATTTGGAGGAGAGGATGGGGTGAGAATTTGTACCAAAATGGCAGAAGGAGGGAGATGCTGAGAGGAAGAAGGGGGCTGAAGGGGGCCTGGCCAGGTACAGGTCACCAGTGCTGCCCACCTGACCACACCACATACGTGGTACAAGGCTGGGCTCCCAGGGACTGCTTCCACCCTGGACCCAGCCTGACCCCTTTCCCATGACCTTAGGGCTGCTATCTAAGACGGCCCAGAGACACTGCATGTGCGGGCTGCCCGTGGCATGCTGTGCCTTTAAGAACAACGAAAGGCGGCCCACCCTCGGCCAGGCCTCCCCTGGTCAGAAGGCTCTGTCACTGAGACTCTTGCCAAGACACACTCCAGGTCACAGCATGCGGCCTTCATGGTCCAAAGCAAACAGGAATGGGTGAGAGGCTCCCCTCTCTCCTGATACACCCCACAGTCCCCTGCCTTCCTGCCTGACCTGTTTTTCTGGTCCCACCTCTGCACCTATCCCCTCCTATTGCTCACTGGCCTCCCCTTCCCCCAGATGGGGCTCTCAGGCCACCAGGACCCCAGGACCTTCCCTAGGCGCCTGAGGTCTGGATTCCAAGACCATTAGCACAGGCTGCTACGTCACGGTTTGGAAGGCTCCGTGGAGTCCATGGCAAGAAGACAGCAAAACTGGGCCGCTGCCACCCCTCCCCCAACCTCGCTCCAGCCTACCCACCTCACTGGACAGGCCCAGAAGCCCAGGGCTGGGTCGGGGCAGGCTGAGGCCATGGGTGAGGCACCCAGGAGAAGGCCTGGCTAATGAGCATTTGCAGGCAGAAAGAGGGCACAAGATAAAACAACAGGTTGAGAATCACGGTTTTGTCCTGGCTGATGTGGCTCCGTGGTAGAGCATCAGTCTATGCACCAAAGGGTCTTGGGTTCGATTCCTGGGTGGCAGGTTCATTCCCTGGCCTTAGTCGGGGCTTGTGCGGGAGGCAACCAGTCTCTCTCACATCAATGTTTCTCTCTCTCCCCCTTCCTCCCTTCCACTCTCTCTAAAAATCAACGGGGGGAAAAGTCCTTGGGTGGGGGGATTAACAAGCGTTCTGAATGGTGCCTGGATCCTAGGAAGGCACACCAAAGGGCTCTTATTAAAGTTTAAGTGCACCCCACGGTTATTTTAAAGAAGGAGCTGAGACTTCAGTGCCCCTCAGTGACCGGGGAGGGGAGAGGGCGATCTGGTGGGAGGAACGGGACGGGCAGAGTGATGGGAGTACATGTGGTCCAACCCAGTAATCTCATGATGCTTCGTGGTGGGGATTTTTCCAGATGAAAGGGAGTGGGGCACGCACCTCAATGCCACTGTCCTCCCCCCACCCCATTATAAAGCAGAGTGCGGACGGGTCAGCTGTGGCCACAGATTCCTTAACGGAAGGTGGCTCGGCATGGAGAGAAGATGCAAACAGTATTTTCAAGCACAGCTGTAAAAGATGCAAATGGTGGGTGAGATGTGGTCACACAGGGTGAGGCACTGGAGGGTAGACCAGGGGAGATGGGGGCAGGGGATCGGACCTTGTGAAAGAAGCACAGAGACAAGGAGGGGTGGAGCTCTAAGGATCACACCAGAAAGGTTAAAGTTCCATAAGTGGACCCTGAAGAAACGCTCAGCGTGACAAAAAGGGCATTTCCCCTGATGGTCAGGGCAAGAGGAAGAGGAAGAGAGAGGGAAGTCGAAAGACACTGAGAGGGCTGTGCTGTTGAGGCCAACCCAGGGGCAAGGGGGTCTGCTGGACTCCTTCCTGTCCGTAGCTGGGGGCTTTCTCTCAGAAGTGGGTGGTCAGACAGGAAAGCGCTGACTGGGAGGGTGACGGCAAACAGGCCCAGGGCAGAGATGGAGGGAGCATTGATGGGCCCCCTCCACGCGCTCTCATCGGCTAGCCGTGAGAAAAGGTCGGAGAGCACTTGACAAGAGCCTGCCAGGCCACCATGAGAAATCCTGGGAGACAGATAGGGAGCGAGGCCAGAGGACACAGAACGGGCAAAGGTCCTCATTTTCAAAGAAGAAGGTGAATTCCAGAGTAGAGACCAGCAACCTCCATGCTGGTCCTTACCTAGTGACACCTGGGTCCCGAGGGCTGGCTGGAGAGCCTGGAGCAGATAGTTACCAAGGCCGTGCTGGACAGAAAGACTACAGGAAGGAAGAGGCCTGGATGCTGATAAGGAGAGGACTGCTGGCGGGTCCGGGATGTGTGTCATAGCTGAGCGATCCAGGCCTTGGGCTCTCATGACCCTCCCTGGGGCCGCAGGGCTGCACCAACAGATGTGCAGCCGATGGCTGACCGAATCCGAAGAGGGTGTGACGATTCACTGCTTACAACCTAGAGCAGGGGTTCTACTGGGAACCTGGCCCATTGGATGTTTTCATCAGTCCCAGGATGAGGACAGAGGTGCCGTCATCTCATTGAGCAAAAGGTATGCCAGGATCAGGAGCCAAAAAAGAGGTCTGAACAGATGGTAATGACAGGTCAAATCTAACAACGAAAAGTAGTAAATGGAGAGACGGAAGGACATGGCTTAGTACAGTGACCTTATAATCGACTGCCCAAACTTTTTGGAATTGGGGTTGCCAACACACCAGCTGTCAATGGGGCATGTCCTGGGCAATTGGGTTGTATGGATAATCCTGCTTGGCAGCAAGGATGAGGGGGTTCCTGGAGCTTGGAGGACTGTAAGCCCAGTAAGTTGTCCCCAAGTCTATGAAATCTTAGGCTGCTTCAGGAAACACTTGGATGGGTGACTGGCCCAATACTTGGCCAGGAAGGGGCAGCACCAGGATTAGTGCCCGGGTCTGACTCCTGGTACAACATCCCCACTGCTTCCCTTAAAAATGACGCCAGCTGTTTGTACCTTTGCAGAAAGAGACCAACACTGCTTGCTCTTTCTATTAGGTTCCCCAAGTCTGCATCTGACAGATGAGTCAGAAAGCCGGTTCTTTCATCTGCTTCTCCTCTGTCCATCAGTGTCTACAAAGCAGACACTGGTTCTTGGGAGATTCATGGGAGTGTCTTCCCCCCACTTGCCCTCCCCTCCGAGAGCACGGGGCTGACAGGCACCTTCTCCACGCTGCCCCTCGTCCCCCTCTCTGAGCCCACATGGAAGGGCGAGGCAGTGGCACCCAGGCTGACAAGAGTTTTCTGGCACAACATACTATCCAAGAGCTTTGCCAGGAGAGAGTGACTTTGGATCAGCATTTCTCAAACCTCAGCTATTTCCACACCACGCATGACTTCTGCCATATCCTTGAACCATGCACACCATGGCTCACATAGTGAATATACACTGACTGGCCAGATTATTATGACTGGCCAGATTATTATGACCACCCCATTAGTACTTCATTGGGCCACCTTTTGCCTTCAATACTGTAGTGATTCTTCTTGGCATTGACTCCACGAGATGTTGAAAGGTGATGTGAGGAATCTGACACCATGCCTGATGAATAGCACTGTCCAGTTCTGTGAGATTTGATGGTTGTGGAACCAGCTGCCTGATGGCTCTTGTAACTTTGTCCCACAAATGCTCAATTGGATTGAGATCTGTTGATTGTGGGGGCCACCTAAGCAAGGTAAAGTCTCCCTCATGTTCTTGAAACCACTCCTGCACAATATGAGCACTGTGGCATGGCGCATTGTCTTGTTGGAAGAAGCCATCTCCATTGGGATACACCATCAACATGATAGGATGAACTTGATCAGCAACGATACTTAGGTATGTTGTGCTATTCAGATGTTTATAATGGTCTGGCCCTCTAGCAACTTCAGCGCGAAATTATAGCTAATTTGCCTACAAACGTCAGGTGGTCAAAATAATCTGGCCACTAAGTGTATATTAAAGCAATCTACCTTTTCACCTTCTTTTTAACTTCAAGAAGATAATTTGTTTAGAAAACTCCAGGTTGACACCATGAATAAACAGCTGGGACCACTGGCCCCAACCATGAAATTACAGAGAACAAAGCAATGTAGTCGATTTGGGTTGTGCCACAGAACAGGCTGCCCTCTGTAGGCAGCGCCCTCTTTGCTACAAAGGGAGATTAATTAGAGAGGGGTCAGAGACAGCTGGCCATCAAACAGATCCATCAGAAGGCCTGGGAGAGCACCAAAACGGGACAAACTCTTCTCACTGTGTGCTGCAGAAGCATTGAACACGGCTTCCCTGCACCATCGGAAATCACCCATGTACCAACGTGTAGCGTGCACTACGCTCTTAGGAAACCGACTTCGGACTAGAATGATGCTTGGCCATTCAAAACAGTTCAAGAAAGAGGCTGAAGTGTTTCATTAGTGAGATGATGATATTAAACAGCACGTACTAACCAGGCCATGATGAGAAATCAAAGAGAAAAGGATGGAGAGTGCCCAGTCCCTCATATTTCCACTCTGAAGAGCTGAGGGGACCCTCCGGAGCTGTGACCAATCACTTGAAACCACAGAGTTAGCCTTTTTCTATTAGCTTATTCCAGAGCCTAAGAAGTACATGTCTATGAGTTGGGTATATTTTTCCCTGTTTCTTTCTTTGCTAAAAACGGAGACTTCTTGGCCCCAGAATCAAGTCGGTTTCAACACAAGCCTTCGGCTGACAACCATCCCCTCCCTTCGAGCTGAGTTCAGCCCCTCTTCAATTGGGGCAAAAATAAAACGGGGGCAATTTCAACTTGAAAGACCATCTCCATAAACAAAACAAACCCACCCCACAATTTGTCTAGGCATTCCCGCCTCCAAACCCTCCTTATTTAATTTCTGGGGAATTTTAAATAGAGGCCTTGCAAAATCCTGCACCGCCTGACGTCAACAGCTCTCTGACAACGTGGATCCCTCCCGGCGTGTGGGGAGCAGCCGCCACGGCTGCTGGTGCCTTTCCAGGCTCCTTCCCCAGTTGGCATGTGGGACCCACGGGTCACTTTAGAAGTTCGTGGGAGAAAGAGGGTCACCTGGAATGTCCTGCTTGGGGTCCTATAACTGGTTTCCCAAACCTTAGGCATTATAGATATTCAAGTAAGCCACCCAAGTAGCACCTGTACTAGTGTTTTTATTAACACACACACACACACACACACACACACACACACACAAAGAACAAAAACAAAACAAAACAAAACTTAGGCCCGGACAGCATGGCTCAGTGGTTGAGCATTGACCTATGAACCAGATTCATTCCCAGGGCACATGCGGACTCCATCCCCAGTATGGGGCGTGCAGGAGGCAGCCGATCAATGATTCTCTCTCATTGTTGATGTTTCTATCTCTCTCTCCCTCTCCCTTACTTTCTCTGAAATCAATAAAAATATTTAAAAACAAACAAAAAAAACCTTAAATATTTCAGAAAGATGTTTTCCTACGCTACACTCAATAGAAAACCAGTATCCTGTGACATAGTAAATAGAAGATAACTAGTAAAGTATATACACTGAAACAACAATGCCATGAACTTGTGACATGATATTAAGGCAAATTCTGGCAAGAGACTATGGCTGGGGCCAGATTTTCTCTAGGTCAAACAAACAAACAGCATCCAGCAGCAAGTGTTAATCACATGAGAGCCCCAAATGGAGACTTTCCCCCTGACCCAGCCTGGAGTGAGAGAGAACCGAAAGAAAACAACATTCTCACGAGGGGGTTCAAGGCCATTTAATGCTGTGCCCACCGACACCTGTCTGACCCACTCTCTGGGAAACACTGATTTTGCAGAAGGAGCCTCGGGTTAACAATGTGCAGCCCCAGGGTTCAAATCCAAGCGAGTCTCTAGCAGGCACTGAGGTCTTATACACGCCAGTGACCTTTCTGAAATTCTGTTGCTTTTGCTTGTCCCTATAGAGTTACTCTGAGATGGAAGGTGGGGAACGTGCTTTGAAAAGTCTCTGGTTGGAGGTAGATGGAGCTGGAAGGGTTATTATTCTGAGCAACTTCAGGAACCTGATGGACTCCTAACTTCCCCCTGCATACAACTTACTACCCAGACTGGATGGCAGCACATCCCTGTGTATTAGAGAAAATAAAATAAAATGAATATGCTACTTGACAACTTTCTTTCAGTTAATGTTCCCAATAGCCACGTGGTTTCAAAATATTATCCCCATTTTATAGATATGGAAACTGAGGAATAAAATGACCATATACTGGCTACTCCCCTTTCAAAGCCACCACCTTCGCAGAGTTCCTGTGACTCCCCGCAGCTGGGATTCTGCTCTCCTGCCCTGTGCTTCCCTGGCACCTGGACCTTAGCTTTGAGTTAGCTGTTGCCCTAGCTTGTCCGGGAGCTCTTCGAGGACAAAGGCCAAGTCTTGCTCATCTTGGCATCCTGTCGAGCCCCCGCCTGGCTTAGTGTGTCAGACAAAGAGGCTCAGTAAGTGGTTGTTGAAAATGAAACACACTGACAGATGAGCACAAGGCTTCCTCCTCCTTCCCCAGCTTCTCCATCCACACTCAGTCCCTCCTGCCTCAGCATCTCTTGAGTCCAGCTCCGGGGTCAGTGTGGGGTCGGCATTGGGCATTCTCTCCAACTCCCACTGCTCTGGCCCCGTGGCCCCTGCCTTGCTAGAATCCAGTGCAGCTATTCAGCCCATGGGCAGTGTCCCTCCTCCAGTCCCCCAAACACAGGAGGTACCTCTGACTCACAGCTCACCTAGGGGGGGTTTGCGCACAGGGACCTGAGGCCAGAACAGTTTTGTTGCTTATTGCGTAACTTACCGGAGATCACCCAGTAAGCTAATATCCCATCAGCCAGCTCTCGGTCTGCTCGTACACCTGATTGGGCCATTTTCATTTGGACCCCTCCCTTCACAGGAATGAAAAGCCAAAGCTCAGGGAGGTCCCACAGGCCAAGCACCAGGGACAAGCCCACACCCTGGGTGAGGTTCTTGGAGGAATGCAGAGGGACCAGCGGCTCCTCCCCAAGCTCATTCAAAGCAGCCCTACTGGCCACAGGCCTCCACAGGGACTCCTGGTACCCTGGCTCCTCACACAGGAAATATCAAGTCCTCCTTTTTGGTGGGTATAACTGGGAGCTCATGAACGGGCAGCCCCAGAGACCTGCTGCCCCAACTGCTTCTCCACCATGATGCCCCACTCAGGACCTAGGGAGCTGCAGAGGATGGACCAGAGGCAGCAGTGTGCATGAGGAAGAAGTCTCTGGACCTCGGCTTTCTCATCTGTAAAATGGAAGGCATACTGCTTGTGGGTCATAGGGCAGCACTGGTAATTACAGGAAAGACGCTGTTTGACTTGCTGTCTGATACATAGCAGGCCCTTCAATAATTCCTTTCTTGCCTTCTCATAGTTCCTAATATGAATAGTCTCCAGAAATCAGCTAAGGGCTTAACTTGAGCCCTGAATACCCTGGTCCTGAGTAACCACCCTGAAGCCCCCGCTGGGTTGTGGTGAGTTAGGCGTAGGTCTCTCTCTGAGCTTTTTCTGCCCCATTTCCCTTTCTGTCTCCTGTCTCTGGCTACCATCTTGTCTCCCTAGTTCCCAGGAGCTGATCTGGTACAGGTCCCATCCCACTCCAAGGAGAAAAGGCCACACTCACACCGGATACACCCCAAGACCAGATGCCTCATTCCAGACTTGCCACCGTTACAGTAATTGGTCAGGCAGTGTGACGGACACCCACAAACACCAATCAGTGATGGGGCTCTTTCTATCTCTGCCCTATCAACGTCCGGTGACTCGCATTACCAACACCCAAAGCGGAGGGGTCTGCAGAGAATCACCACCCTGCCTCAAAACATACCACCAACCACAGCCCCTGCCAACGACAGTCCCCTCAGCCAGGTCAGAGCAGGTAACTGTCTACTTCCCCTGAGACTGTCAGCTCCATAACATGAAGATCAAGTCTTCCCTGTTTAGCTCCGTGCCTGCGTGCGGGCACACAGCAGGAGACAAAGGCTGAGGACTGAATGAATGCCTGACCTCCAGCTCCTGACTACACACTTGCTTGTTTGTTTGGTTTGGTTTTCTCCGCGCTGAATGAGGCCCACCTTTGACCAACACCACACTATGATCAGCAGGAAGATCCAGGTACCTGACGGCAGAGAAATGGGCTTTGAATCTGGGAAGTCGCTGATCTTGCCTGCCATCCACATGCTCACCTCCCAGGCCCCTTGGGGTCATCCCACCGTGGCTTAGCCCTTAGGAGGAGACAGTCCATTCTACAAGTGGTTCTAAGGTGGGAGGCCTGGATACAGTAAGACAACAGATGTCTACCAGTCAAGGTGGGCCCTGAAGATTCCCCATCTTTAAATATGCCCCAGCAGTGTTAGGCCCAAGACATTCCAGCTGAGCTCCAGCCCTTGGCCATGACAGGCCATAACTTCACTCCCCAAGAAGTGAGTAATATTGTTATTGGCTCCAGCTCCCAGCTCTGGCCTGTCCATTAAACTGCAATATGGATATCTCCATCCTCACTCTGCCCCAGGCTCTGCATCAGAGTTCCCGCCCACCCAGGGCCCCCAACCCTGAAACCACTTCTAGAATAAAGTTTCTCCTCCAAAAGCCCTCTGGTGGTGGGTCCCCTGGATGCTGAGAGATGAGGGTATGGAGGGCAAGCTAAGCCCCTGGGTCCAGCATCCTCCTCCCAGCTGCCCATCAGTGCTGACAAGTCGCTCTGGCCCCATCAAGAGTGGAAGCCCTGGCCCGGTCAATGTAGCTCAGTGATTGAGCGTCAACCTATGAACCAGGAGGTCTCAGTTTGATTCCTGGTCAAGGGCACATGCCTGGGTTACGGGCTCAATCCCCAGTAGGGGGCATGCAGGAGGCAGCTGATCAATGATTCTCTCTCATCATGGATATTTCTATCTCTCTCCCCCTCTCTCTTCCTCTCTGAAATCAATACAAATATATTTTTTAAAGTGGAAGCCCTTGAAGACTAAGGAGGTGAATCTGTGTCCGGCTGTGGAGTGAGGCTGGGACACAGGGCTGGGCTCAGAAGCAGAGGAATGGGGTTAAACACTCACGAGGGAGGCATTGAGGCAGGAGCTCTGGATGCTCACGCTCCCCGTGCAAAGCTCTCATGATGAAGTCAACTTCCTTCCTCCCCTCCAAGGAACAGTTAAAATCCTTGCTTTGTTGGCAAGGAGGTCTAGGCATTTGCCAAACCTGGTCCTGCTCCCATTACCCGTGCCAGGGGGCAGTACGCCCCTCACAGTATCAATACTCTGGGGAGCGGTGTTATTTACACCCAGGCATGAAGGTGTTGATCTGATGCTTGCCTAAGAGGTGCTGGTTGAGGTGAGGAGGGGGATGAGAAGCAGGGCTCCCAGGGCTGTGTTGGGGTTAAGAGGGGTAAGAGCCCCATTATTTTTTTCATTTTCCAGGGCATGCCTCGAATGTGCTCAGCCACTTGACTTTCTCTCCCCAACCCACAGTGCTAGGTACATGGCAAACACGAGAGAGAGAAAAAAATGCCAGCTTAAATATGCAGAAGGGTCAGGACACTGGGTTGGTGGGCAAGAAAAGATGGAGGTGAGGAGGCTCCAGGTAGACAAGAAAGACTCTAGGAAAATGGGCTTCTCCAGTTTACCCCTGGGAGGAATGGGGACAGCAAATAAGTCAGGCAACCCCCCATTCCCAGTCCCGGTGGAGGTCAGGGGAGCCCTACCATGCGGGGGCTTTGAGACCCCTCGCTGGCTTGAGTTTGGGCCTCTCTTTAAGCCCCAGCCGCTATTGCTTTCACAGATCTTACTGAACTTGAGAAGGATGGAGGAGGGGCAAGAGAAACTGCATTCTTCCCCATCAAAGCCAAGAGTCTAAAGTAATACTTCTGGTTGTAACTGATCCCGGCCTGTTTGTGATTACGGCCCCTTGCTTGCGTTCTGGCAGGGTATCCCTGGAACCCTGCTGCGCCGCTGACGGAGAGAGACACCCTCGCTCACTTGGATAATCTTGTCCTCGTCTGACATGACCAAAAACGTCCATCAGCCTCTCTGCTTTCAGCAGTTTTCCAGGGCAACTCTTCAAAACATTACTTTATTTAAAAAAGGGGGGAGGGGGGGAAGCCACCCCCAGCCCCTACCATGAAATTCCACAACACTAATCATATTCCTTGTTACCAGCACCATCCTGGACAACACAGCAGCACCAGCCGTCCCATTGGCTGATGCAAATTGAAAGAGAGAGGAGGGCTGGGGATTGGACTATCTTCCTTTTTTGCCTACACCCCTCCCTTTTATTAGAGAAACACACACACACACACACACACACACACACACACACACCCCTTTTGCTGCCATAGCCCAGAAGTGGCTTAGCAAAGCTCAAGACTACTTCTCAGCTGCTCTTTCTCCGGAAATTTAATCTGCAAAGCATTTGGCCTCACAAAACCCATTCCAAAGGTGTCCAGGAGCCCACGAGCCCTGTGATCATCATTACAAACCCAGGGACATTTGCAGCCAGTGACCCATTTGGCTGCTCGGGAGAGCTGGCTGAAGGCTTGCCAACATGGTCAAATTCCCCTCGCCTGCTCCCTCTAAGCTGAAACCGCTCTTTCTCAGAGCCCCAGAGGTGAGAGGGGATTTTAGGAGCTCCAGCACCGCGAGGAGGAAAGGACTGCTTCTTAGCTGGCTAAATGCACGGCGGTCAGGGGGATGCGGGAGCTTGGTATCTGGGAAGCGAGCAAGGTCACTGTCTTCCCTGCATATCACACCTCCTTCTTACAGGGGAGGAAAGCTGACGCTCAGGGAGGCTTTTCTGAGGTCACCTGGCTAGTGGGTGGCTGAGCCTGGAACCTAGATGGATCAAGATCCTCCTAAAATCCTGGCATTCCTTCCACAAGGGCACACTGTCGCTCTGCCCACTGAGATGAGTCCAGTGGCAAGTGGCAATCCCTTGACCCAAGGCCTTGAGCAAGAAGTGGGTGGCTAGAACTGGCAGAAAGCCTCCCAGGCACAGGGAGGTCACTTGGCCATGCCCGGGAGAAGCCTGCAGCCAGCACTGCAGGCCCTGGTGCATGGCCGGAGACCCCAGCCTCACAGTGGGTGCGTCCTGATGGCAGCAGCTCAAAATCCTGGACAATAAAAAGATGGGAGGCACGATGAGCGGAAAGGAGGCTCGGGCCTTGAGAGGATGGATGTCCATTAGAAGTACAGACAATAAATGAGAAAGACAGAGTGTCCAGAAACCCCAGGACTGGAGGTCTGGCCAACCTCCACAGCGACCTCACCGCCTTCCTGGGGGAAGGGTGGAACAAGAGGCCGGGGGCAGAGCCTCAGGTCTGGGGTAGACCCACAGCCAGCCAGTGGGATACCCCCACCTTGGCTCTGAGACGCGACGCTGCTACACGGGGGAGTCTGCTTTCTCAAGCTGGGGCCTCCGGAGATGACCTTACAGGGGAAGTCACCATGTATGAAAAAAGGAGCCTGTCTGAACAATACGCAGGAAGCGCCTCCAAGTCTGGGGCCTGCTCCAGGCTCCAGCTTTAGCACCAGGCAGAGGGGCCCAGGTCGGGGAGCTGAGGCGTCTGCTCCCCTCCGCCCCTCACCTGGGGGAAGGGGGGACTGGGCCTCACTCAGAAGTGAGCTGGGGTACACCCCACCCCAAGCAGGCAGTGAGGCTTTGATGGTGCTGGGAGATGCCAGCGGCCCTCAGAGACGGCCACCTCTGCAGCCAGTCCGCAGCTGTGTGATGGTCCTGCCATGAACTCGCCACGGGACACTGGGCGAGTGGCTTCACTTTCCCAGGCTCCGTTATTTCTCTGACAAAGGAGGGTTCAGGCAGATGGTCATAGATGCCTCCCTCAGCTTGGCAAGGAAGGACAGGGAAAGCCCTCCTTCACCTGACAGCTGAGGCCCTCCGAGGCCCTCCAAGGCCCTCAGCACTGCCCCTCTGCCTGCTCACTGCTGGGTGAGCGTCTTCTCTCAGGCAGCCCCAGCTGCTCCTGGTCACGCTGGTCCACGCCACCCCCCACACCTTTGTGTGTGTCATTCTGGTTCGCTCAGCTCGCAGCACCTTCCCCCTTCAGGGCCTTCCTTGTTCAAGGGCCACCTCTTCCAGATGACTTCCCTGACCACCCAACTCAGCCACTTGCTTTCCGCCTTGCACGTGGTCGTGCACTGTGAAAATGACTGACTGGCTGCATCTGGGCCTTTATCCTGCAGGTAGGAGACAGCGCTGGGATGCCCACCTCCAGTGATGGGAAGACAGGGGCAGCTGTTTTTGTCAACTGCTGCACCCCAGTGCTGGGCACACCACAGAACACATAGTAGGTGCTCCGTGTTTGTTGACTGAATGAGCAAACCGCACCCTGTAGAAGCAGTCCCTGTGTGCAGGACCTCACTCAGATAGGGCTGAGATGCTGAGACGCGGGGGAGGGGGAGGGGGCAAAATGGCAGCTCCTCCTTGGGCCTGTGGGGTTGGGAGGGGCCCCGGACAGGTCTATTTATTTGGACAAAGGGGAAGGCATTGTGAGCTGGGGATCTGACCAGCATAGCCCAGGCTCTGCCCTCACACCCTCAGCCCTGCCTTCCAGGGCTCTGCTGAGCAAATCTCTGGGGAAATCACATGTGCCCCTTACCCGTCCACCTATCAGGTCCGGTCCGGGCCCAGAGACCTGGCTGAGCCAAACGCTAGAACATTCACGCAACTCTTCTGCAGGAAACTGAGTCAGCACGATCCCCTTCCCTTTCCTATTCCCTCTGACCCTCCCTCCGCCTTTCTCCTACCTCTGCCAGGGCTTCAGCAGGACTGACCTCCCCCCCTACCCCACTCTCTGTGGCCTGGGGAACCCACACAGCAGAACACTCTTGGGTTTGGCGTTTACTTCCAAACCCAAGGAAGAGATTTCTAAACATCCAGATTTCCAAACACTGGCTACATAGCGTGTACGGAGAGCCGATGCCCCACCTCCCAGCTATACAACCTGAGGCCAGTCACTTAACCACTCTGGGCTCCGGTTTCTGCCTCGGAAAGATGGAATGTCAACATCTGCCTTCCTCTTACTAACATGTTTTATAAACTACAGTTGCAAATCTTGTAAAACAAAATATTCTGATTTGGAAAAAGGTCACCTTGAAAAAAGTCTCAAATCCCCTACTCTCTGGCATGAGCAGGCACTCCCAGGTGGCCTTGACCTCTCGGATGACCCGCCAGCACCAGGCGAAGGAAACAGACACGCAGGCTTCAGGCCACTGGGCTTAGAAGTTCCTTAAAACACACCATTCTGGGACGCGGTGATCCAAGGGCGGACCGTGGCGATGCCGATGGGCCAGATATAACAGGGGAGAGGGATTTGCAGTCGGAGCACACCAGCCTCGAATCCACTTGCGGTTCGCACACTTTATGGCCAGTCCTTGGCAGACTCTTTCCCCGAGTTTGGCTCTCTCTCACCTCCCGTGGTGCCTGGGCCACTTCCCTACAATCCAGTCCAATAAAAGCTTAGGGGAGGCAAATGCATTTTTGCATGAGCCCGAGAGGTGCCTAAGAAGGGAAATGTAAATGCTGAGGCTGAGGCAATTAAATGAAACAAAACCCCCCAATAATTTCATGTAGCAAACTTCAAACATACACAGAAATGAACCCGAGGGTTACACGAGCCAGCAGCTTCCCTCCACTTATTGGGGCTCGACAGCTCAGCTCCCAGGATGGGGAGCCCCAGGGAACACTGGCTCCTACCAGGCTGCTCGGGGCAACTGGGTTAACTGGGTCACCCTGCCCGTCTCCCCGCAGCGAGGCCAGCGAATACAGGTCGGCCCCGGGAACGCAGAGGATGAGGTTATGGAATCTGAAAAGATGCTGATAGAGGCGAGGACGATGACCCCGGGTAACCCTACCACCACCAGGGTGATTACTGAAAACCCAACTGCTGAGGAGTATGACACCACACGGCCCAGGGATAATCTGGGGACAGAACAAGGGGCAATTTCTCAACCCGAATTCCCTGACAGTGCCACCGCCAGGGTGGAAATCTCTTATGTAAGAGTGGAGGGAATCGTGCGCGGGGAGATCTCAGCCCCGCCCTTCAGCCTTGTGGTGAGACCTGTCACTTCTACTGGGGACAAAGGCCCTGAACGTGTGTTGGGAGGGGGAAGGTCTCCAGTGTTGCCTGCTCCCTGGGCACCTGGGCTAAGGTATGTCTGGAGTGGGAGAGAGCTCACCTGCTGGCTATTCTGCAGCCTCTCACTGGTGTGTGGTGGCTGTCACACCTAGAACAACATGCCGTGGCTTGGTACCACCTGGCCTCAAATCCTCCAACTGGCCTCTGGTTCTCTCTCCACCCCCCAAGCCCCATGCACTCAGAGAGGCCTCCCTCGCCACACTCTATGCCCTCCTCCCTGGCTGAGTTGCTGTCAGCGCCCTGTTCATCTCCTGCATTGTATTTCTCAAAATCTACTGCTATCTTCCTGGTTCACTTGTGAGCCTTGAGAGGGTGGGGCTTTGTTCAAAGGTCGTCTCTGGCGCTTGGCCTGGCACTTACTCAACTACCGTAATATGGATTTAGTGACGGCTGACCACCTGGAGACTGGCCTTGCTGGGGTCTGAGCCGTGTGTGGTTCAACCGGTCTCCTGGCGTTCAAACCCAGGAAAGTGGCGTTTTGGAGGTGATTGTGAACAGGCTCAGAGCAATCTTTTTTGTTCCCCCAAAAGGGAAGGCAGCTGGGCACTGCCCTGGGGCTGAGGCTGGGGTGAGTGCTCCAGTACTTGAGCTGGGTTTCCAAAGTCACCACTGCATCACATGTTTTTTACTCAGAAATGAGTGTCCAAGGAAAATGGCCTTGGGGGAGTTTGGGACAGGACAGGTCCACCGCGTCAATGTGAGGTGAGAGTGACCAGCCATTCCACTTGCCCAACCTGAGCAGGTGGAGACGAGGCAGAGGGAGTGCCCACAGTCCACTGTCCCACCCAGCCACCTGGCAGCTGGCTCCATGCAGGTGGCTGGCAGCGCTGAGCTGACAAGCCCTTGGACTCCTCCCTAACAGCAGCCGGTGAAGACCCGGGTAAAGGAAAGAGCGATTTCCAGTTCCAGTTCCAGGACACACCTTCACCTGCCACCTTCCTCCCGCGGGCAGGACCACTGGCTTCAAAGTACCACTATTCTCAGGTCCCACCCTGCTCCCCTACCTTCCACGGCCCCATCCACTGCTGCCCAACTTCTACCTTCTCCATCAGCACACACCTGCTCAAGGCAACCACACACCTGCCGTGCTGTCTCAGCCCCAATGAGCCCAGCCTCCACCTCGCACTCCACTCCCCTGGAACTGCATTTCCTCCCCTCTTTGCTCATCTACCCTCCTCTCTCTCCAAGTCCCAGATCAACCTCCAGCCAGCCTTTGCCAACTATGCTAGCTCCCACCTCCTATTCATACCCGCCCCTAGTATTTCAGAGTCCTGGGGTGAACAGAGCCACTGAGGGTGTCACAGGTGTTCTGCATGAAGCCCCCTGACCCCATAAGGGTACTGCTCCTGGGTCACCAATGAGAACATGACTTCTGTCCCCAACTCTTTTTCCTCTCTTAGACTGGGGCAAGAATAGCTGCCTGAGCAAGGGCTCCAGGAGTGCGACTGGTCCCCAGCATGCTCTCCTGGCTTCACGGCCCTGCAGTAAGCTCCATGCTTGCTTTATGCACCTCATAAACCATCATGGCTGAGAGACTCCTCTGACACCACTGAGTGTGATCCATGTCCTGGCTGGTGGGAAAACCGTGCCACCTGGGAGACACTGTGGGCCCCACGGTCACAGCCCAGCAGTCTTACCAGAGACTATCATGTACTGAGCCTCCAGAATGAGCCGGACCCTGCGCGAAGCACTGACTTCCTTTTGAATCAGCATCTACCGACCCTACATCTGTGGGTACAATTATCCCCATTTTACAGGTAAAGAAACTGATGTTTAGAGGTGACTTTCCCAGGGTTACTAGGAAATGCAAAATCAACGTTTAAACCAGGCTTACCTAAATTGGAGCCCATATTTTTAACGGCTAGGTTAGCTGTAATCACATCCTCAAAACACTCTCTAGCCTGGGGTGAAGAAAGCTGGGTCCAGGGGCCCAGGGCTGGATGGGGATGCCACTCCCGCTCCTGAATGTATGCTCTATGGCCCTTTCCCTTCCAGCCAGCTCCGCAAAGTGGATGAGAAGTACACACTAAAAACACTCTAGGACCAGAATGGACTCAGGAATTGCCAAGTCAGCTGATATAGCAGGAACACACATGTGTGACACTTAAGAGAAATGGTGTCAAAGACCAAGGCCTTCTGATGGCTGAGCAGGACCTCATGGGGGCCAGGCACCACATCCAAATGGGCCTGGCTCACTGGAACCAAACGCTTAAAAAGCTGCTGCAGAGTTAAGGGTGTTAGTTCACTTATCTGCAATGCAGATTGCAATCAACCTGCCTGTCTAGAAACAGCCTATCTTGTCTTTATTGGGATCTCTCTTCTGGGGCAGCTTGGCATTCTGAATTAGCAAGCAAGTGGTTCCTTAGTAAGCATATAAACTAAGCAAAAAGATATAGAAGACATAGAAGATATGCAGAAGTCCACCTAAAGCAATAAAAAGTGTGCAAAACTACCACCACCTCACGTTACTGTCCATCCCTTCAGTACCCAAAATGCTCACATCAATTACAGTCTAAGTCCCATAAGAGTAGGAACCTTATGGGTGTGTACCCGATCCACACAGGGCCTTGGATAAAGGAGGCATTTGAGAATTGTGAAATGAATGAATACTACGTGTGGTCTATTTCGCCCTTGCAAAAAGCCCATGTAGAACAAGTCATAACAATGTTCAGGAAAAGAAATATCTAAGTTACAGAAGAGATGCATCCTCAACGTTAAGAAGATTCCAACTCACAAAACACGTGGCTGAAGAATGCGTTATCTTTGGACAATACAAAGTAAGCATTAAAACACACCACTCTGAGAAGAAAGCTTATTCGTTTGTCCTAGTGATAAAGATATTTTTCATTTTAAAGGCCACATAGTATGTGTCATTGCTCCCTTATATACTTATGAAGAAACAGAAATTAAGTGATGGCAACTTACAGCACACAAACCCAGTATTAAAACTCCTGTTCTCTCCACTACACACACAGTGACAAAACAAGCAAAATAGTTACAGCCAACATGTTTTGGGGTACCTCACCCACTCTATATCTCCTTTCTTTAAAACCTGCCTTCCATCACCCACTGCTGAAGAAGTTGGCTAGGAAGTCATGTTTATACCCCACAGCACTTCTCCTGGACACAGCTGATTGGTCCAGGACTGGACACCTGGTCTAAGGTCTGTCAATCCATTGGCTGGCCAGGAACCAATCGGATTCAAACATCAAATTTTGAACTCAGAGAACCAGAAGTCATTGTAAATTGGTGGTGGCGACCTCCACTGAAAAGTCATACAGAGCCAGTTCTGACAAACCAACAGCAGGAGGACAGGCTGCTGTTATGAGTGAACAGGAAGAGAAGGAAGGCTAATCTATAGTTAGGAGAAGTTCAAAACTGGGCCTAAAATCTATATGGTACCTGAGAGAGACAGAGACAAGAGTAGCTGCTTTGGCTCATGTTGACTTTCTGGTTCCCAGTCCCCGTGAGGCTGGGATGTATTTGGTGAGATTTTCCTGCATCTTTTCAATTATCCTTCAACAGTTCTCAACCTGTGGGTCGCGACCCCTGAAAATACATCTTGCATATCAGATATTTACATTATGATTCATAACAGTAGCAAAATTACAGTTATGAAGTAGCAACGAAAATAATTTTATGGTTGGGGGTTACCACAACACGAGGAACTGTATTAAAGGGTCGCAGCATTAGGAAGGTTGAGAACCACTGTGACCTATATAATAAAAGCCTAATATGCAAATTGTCCCCTCAGGTGGTCATTCAACAGGGAATTCAACTGCTCACTATGATGTGCGCTGACCACCAGGGGGCGATGTGGAACATGGTGAGCATTGGTGACATGGTGCTGGCAGCAGGTGGCAGTGGAGGCGCTGGCACCCTGATGGGCCCCTACGAGAGCGGGACCATGGTGGGATGGTGGAGCAGGTGAGAGGGCGGTGCCAGGCCAAGGTGGGGTCCCAAGCGGGGCTGCAGGGCTGGGGGCGGGAGCTGGGCCTGATCTCCACAGGCCACCCCAAGAATTCGTGCACCATGCCTCTAGTCTTCAATAATCTTTTCAACAATGAGCAAGTCTGAGTGGCTATCTATCCAAGGCTTAGTTTTCTTGCCTGTACAATTTCTCACCTGATGGGCCAGCAGAGCTCAAAATTCCTTGCTAGCACAATGCCTTTATCTTTGATCCTATAGCTATGTGCTCTCCAAGGAAGTTAAGAACTCCCAGTGTTATCACACTGGTGCCAGGGAAAAAGCAAAGACCCAGAGAAGGAAAGCTGAGGCAGGAAAAGAATGAGCATCTGTTGACTCATATTCCCACATCCTCCCTTGGCCCCTAGTCCTGAGAAAGAAACAATCCTGGAACGTTGCATGTAGCTCTGCTCAACACAGAAATCAGAGCAACTGGGACCTTGCCACCACCACTCTGCCAGAACGCAGACCAGATTATGCCTGCTGGGAGGTGAAGCCAATGTGGCCTTTGAGGCATAAGAATGTCCTAGAAAGGAAGCATCTCAGGTACCACTGTTTATGTCAAGAGGGAAGGGGCTTCCAAAGACAAGACAACAATGGCGGACGCCTGCCCTGCTGGTTGGCAAAGCTAGCAAAGCCGTTGAATCATTCAGCTAGATGTGTCCCTGTTGACCAACGGAGAAAAACAGTCCTTTCCTGGCTGGGCCCCAGTCACACTGCTTGATCAGAAATGTTTTCCCTGACGCCACTCAGGTCTCGCTTTGGCTGTCTTTGACTTCTGTCCACCTCTGTTCCCTAGAATAGGCTTGTCCTCAGGGCTGAGTATACATCCTCCTCCTCTAATCCTCTTGGCTGTTGCCCCAAGTTCAAAGAAACAATGAACAACATGGATTCCCACTACCTATGAGCACCATGCTGCAAGGAGGGACACAGAGGCATCCTTCCGCAAGGACACTGCAGGGCGCCTTGCGGTCATCTCAACCAGCTCTTGTCTTTCCCTGACCAGCAGCATCAGCAGCTCAGGGATGAGCCTGCCCAGGATCGGCCCACTCTCACCCTCCGCCCACATCCTCTGTAGAGGGGAGAGATCTCAGCCATTGGACTCTAGGGAAATGAGAACCTTTTAGTCCGTTCCTTTAGCCATGAAATGGTTAAAGTACCTTCTACTTCATGGGTTCTTTCCACGTTGCAGTAAAATGATACATGTGAAGTGCATGGCCCGAAACCTGGTTTTTACTGTTTACTAACTCTTGATTATCTTCCAGACACATCTCTCTTTAGACCAATAAGTTTGCAGAGCACTGGCACAACCACACCACCAAAATGCTTGGTGGCTAAGGCCCCAGGCAGAGGGCTCTGATGAGCAGGTAAAACCAGAGGTGGCCGGATCCGTCTACGGACATTCTGGTCAAGGGACTTCCAGCCCAGCCAGAAGGGAACACAGGCAGAGTCCTGGCTCCCAGTGGGCAAGGCGAGGGCTGGGGAGCAGGACTGGTGCTAACTGGGACTGCTGCCCTAACAATTCAAGTGGAAATGCCTCAACACACCCACCAAGTCCCAAGGTCAAAGGCGTCACAATTGGGTCTTTGTTCCTGAGTTCAAAAGCCTCACTCACCACTCCTTCCAAAGCCAGCTTGCAGGGTGCACAGCACACCTCCCCTCTCCCTCCATCAGACGCTCAGCTCCCTTGATCTGGGAAACCACCCACCAGAGGATCTGTAGCTTGGCCCTCTTCCTTTCTCCCTCCACCCACTCAGTTTCTCTGGTGAAGCTGGTCTACAGTCCAGGCTGCCTGGCTTTTTTTCCCCCACAACCCTCACCCGAGGATATGCTTTCACTGATTTTTGGGGAGAGAAAGGAGGGGGAGAGAAAGAGACACATTGATTGGTTGCCTCCCGTATGTGTCCTGACGGAGGATTGAACCCACAACCTAGACATGTGCCCTGACAGGAAATGGAACCCACACCCTTTTGGTGTGCGGGATGATGCTCCAACCAACTGAGCCATCCAGCCAGGGCCAGGCCTCCTGGTTTTATGGCAACAGGGAGTGTGGGTTTACAGGTAAACACAGCACTGCAAGGTCCCTGTGTAAACATCGCCTGCTTAGCAGCTGTCTCCACCAAGGATAAAGGTACAAAACTTGCAGAGGAGTGGAAAAGCCACATTTCGGAAGGCTCTCCCAGCTGACCCCCAGGGCCCCATGGAGTCTCCCAGCCACGGAGTTCAGACATGGGAGAGGGCTCAGGGAGCTCATCTCCTCTAGGCCCTGGCCCCAAGCAGTCACCAGATTATGTCCAATTTACAGAAGGGACAACTGAGGCCCAGAGGGATCAAGGGACTTGAAGCTACCCAGCCAGGAGCAGGTGGTGGGCTTCCAGGGACAGCAGCTCCCTCAGAGGGTCTGTGTGCCAGACTCGGCTGCTCTGGGGAGTCAGGCTGCCTGAGCCCCCTCAAACAGCCATCTGGACCCCTTAGAAGAGGAGGTGCCTCTAGGCCTTCCCAGGTCTAACACAGAACCCCCACTTTGTCAAGGCACTTCCTTCTCCACTCCTAGGCAGGACTCCATGTGTTCCCAGGGTCCTAGTTTGATGGGAAGGCAGAGGACACCATCCCTGAGAATCAGGGAGTCCTGGCCAGTGGCTGGTACCCACTCCTCCTGCTGCTCCAAGGCAGCGAGGTGGCAGAAGGGTCCCTAAGCCAGAACTCTGCTTCTGAGCAGACTTGACCTTATACGGAGAAATGGGCCTGCCTTTCTTTGGAGCAAGCTCCAAAACAAACATCTTTCTCCCCAGCTGGTGTCTCCAGTTCCACCAGCAGAGATCTCCTGCGTTGGGTGCGTAGGGTTCCCAGAGCCAGGTCGCGGTGACCATGCAGCCTCCCAGGGGGCGGGAGGTAGAACAAAGGCTGCAGGCAACGCTGTGCAGGAGGACCCGTGGGGGCACACGGGGTGAGGCCCCAGGCCTTACACTCAGGACGTGGCTCTTCTGAGGGGACCACTGCTGCCATCTACCTCGGTGGTGACTCCAAGCACAAAGGTAGAGCCTGAGTTCTCTGAGAGGGGAACAGGCTTCGAAGACCCCAAACCCAGGAGGGTCAGGCCTACATTTGGCATCACAGCCTAAGCTCACCTCCCCCAGGCGGTCTGCTGAGATTTTCTTAGCATCTCCACGGCTACTTGCTGCCCACCAGCATAGAAATCAGGGGCCCAGGAACATTCCTGTTCTGTTCTGCTTTTGACCTCAGCTGACTCACTTCCCCTCAGATTTTCTGTGTGCCAGTTCATCTGTAGGATGGGCACAGTCATCCTTGGGTCTGCCTTCCTTTCAGAGCTCAAAATATCGGGAGGGAAAGGAGCAGGGAGGGAAAAGGAGAGCAGGCGCCGCCCCTCTGGGAGGATCCTCCACACACACACAGCCCAGAGAGGCTCCTGTGCACGGGCCTTCCCTCACAGCAAACCGAAACCAAAACACACCCCAGGAACCGACTCAAGTCCCGCAGACCCTGGGCAAGCGGCTGCTCAATGTCCTGGGCCAGAGTCGCCCGCGGTCCTGCAGGGGCCGCCCTCAAACTGGACTCCTCTCCCCACCTACAGAGGCTCCTGCCGCTAAGGGCACTGAGGCACTTGGTCCACTTGGAGAGAACCTTGGAACCAGCAGCGCCCTGGACAGCCCTAGACAAGACAAAGCCTCAGCTCCCAGTGACAGGGCGGCTGCTGCAGGACCCTCCCTGGCCCCGGGACCTGGCTTCATCCCCCTGTCTGGGCCTTCTTCCCAGGTCCTGGCAGCCTTCAGCTCGGCAGGGGGCAGTCAGCTCACTGCCCAGACACCAGCCAACCCCCCCAGGCCTGGCCTTTCCTCAGACAACACACCAGGGGCCCAGGACCCTGGACCCACAGTGACGTCATGGCCTGTCTTCCCCCACCCCTGCCTGGACCCTGGCTTCTAGGAAGACCCTACATGGGGAAGCTGCTGTAGGGTGCCTCTGAGCTGGGAGCTACCCTCCCCAGGGACCTCAGAGGACACAGGGACCCTGAACGCGGGGCGATAGCTATACCCACCCTGCCACCTCGGCCTTGCATTAACACAGCCGGTTAATCACCCCGAGCGGTGGACACATTCTTCCACCACCAGGCAAACTGCTGGCCTGCAGCCCAAACCAACAGGGGAAACTTCAGCCTCTTCAGCCCTCTCCCCGCCAGATGGAAATAACGTATAGCTGCAGCGGTGGGGGAGGAGGCAGGGAACAAAACCAGCCGTCCAGTCCACCCGAGGAGCCGGCTGGACCCCCGAGCGGGCGGCCGGGGCACTCACCGCTTTCGTTCTTCTCGATGACATCCACCACCTCCCCGGCCTGGAGGCTCAGCTCCGAGTTCTCCTGCTTCTTATAGTTGGACACCACCACGTACTGTTCCAGGATCATGGGCTCGGCGCTGGTGTCGGCACCTGGCGAGGGCAGAAAGCACGCGGTGAGCCAGCGGCCAGCCATGGCCCCGCGGCCGGGGCGCCCCCTGTCCATCGGCCTCGGGGGAGGCTGCTCTGTCGCCAGCGCCGCTCCGAGGGGCTGCCCGCAGCCAGGGTTCGCAGCTCGCTGGGCCCCAAGGACAGGCCATATAGCAAGGCCCCACACCGGCCCGCTGCACCGCGGGGGCCGGGGGACATGGGGAGCCAGGGGACGGAGGGAGGGTGGGGGCAGGAGAGAGACAGACAGAGAGGGGCAGAGACGGAGGCCAAGGCAACTCAGAGGGAAAGCCTGCTGCTGCGATGAGTTAGTCACAGCCCGGCACGCGGGAGGCAGAGGAGAGGCCTGGGGCAGACGCGGTCTCTCCAGACCCCTCGGCGACAGGGGCGTGAGGGGAGGGCTGCGGGTGGGCGGCCCATGAGGGCTGAAGCCAGAGCGGAGGGGAGAGAGAGAGAAAGGCAAGGCGAGGAGGAGGGCTCCTGCCTCTCCCCCGGCCCCTGTAAACCCAGAGAGAGAGAGAGAGTCAGCAGTCCTCCCCTCAGGAGGGAGAGGGAGAGAGCGGGAGAGACGGTCTCCACAGCCCGGGCCCAGGCGAGAAGTCAAGAGGGTTTGAGGCCGCCAATCACTGGGGTTTACTCGCAACCCTTAAATAGAAACACATGAGACCCATCGAATGAGGAGCCGGGGGTGGAGGCAGGGGAGGGGGAGGAGGGCCGAGACTGTTTACTTGAAACCCAAGAAGAAAGCCAGCGGCAGGCCAGCCCAGCCCGCCCCCCCTCCCCAACTTTTCCTTGAGTTCGGCTCCTGGCCTACCCCTTGGGCTCACCAGAGTGCTGCCACCAAGCCCAGGGCCTGGCATGCACACGGGCCAGCTTCCGGCCGGCTCTCCCAGACCTGCTTCCAGAGGGGGCACTGGTCTGGCCAGGCTGCTGCCCACTGGCCACATGGAGACTGACTCAGTCTCCCTCAGCCTTGAAGCGTTGGGGCGTGTGGTCAGGCTCCTAGAAGCCTCTAGCTGCCCTCTCCTGGCAGTTTCGTGGAGCTTGAGGGGGTCAAAGGTGGGGCTTAGCAGGAGGGCAGGCTCCCCAGCAGCAAACAACTTCTCTGTCCTTCTCAGCCAGTTAAGCAAACATTCATTAAGCAAACACGGAACTAGGAGGTGGACATACTGCGTGCCCACCTCAGTTTACTGGTGTGCGGCACCGGACATGCTGCTTACGCCTCTCTGTGCTTCACTATTACCACCACCATCACTGGGGTGGAGGGGGCACAAAACACCTAAGACATTGTATGCCACAGGAGCTCAGAGGGTCCACAAACCAGAGACCCACTGGCCGCCTCCCACAGGAGGCCCTCCCGAACCTACAGGAATTCCCAACACCTTCAGCTATGCGTCTACCGCTCTATACAGATGCCAGCCTCCCGGACGGCTGCCGCTGTGCACCACCCGCTGCGAGGCTTCCCAGGCTCCACAGCCCCCTCGGTGCTTCAGCCTGCGGCCACGTTCCCTCTGTGCTTGAGTCCAACTTGCCAACATTCTGTGCCAGGCACGTACGCTGTCCCAAGTTATCCTAACAACCACCTCCTTACCTTCCCATTTCGCAAAAGACAACTCAGAGGCCCAGAGAAGCCAAGAGGCTCGTCCCCACTCACAGAGCTGCTAAAGAGAGAACCAAATTCACTGTTTTAGGCTCAAGCCCATTTCTCTTTCCATTACAGAAGGGCCCGATTTCTGTTTCCAGGCATCCCATTCTTCTAGCACGGAGATCCTTGACTTGGTCTCACAAAACCGCCCAGGGAGCTTTTAAAGAATACAGATGCCGGGGTCCCACCCCCAGAGACCCAGATTTAAGTGGTCCGGGGTATATTTTAGACACCCCTTAGGTCGTTGGTGGCTGAGGATGTGCCCAACCTAGGGCAACAAAAGGGAAAGAAACCCATTGCCCCTGACAGTTTTCTCCCGGGATCCTGCAACTCCAGCTCAGCCCAATGGAGACCCAGAAGGGACCCTAACCGAGGCAACCCCTCCAAAGCCAGGATTGTATTTCAGGCAGAAATGCAACCAACAGCTAGGCAGCAGGGCCAGCCTGGCTCTGCGCTCAAACACGGCCAGCAGGACAGAGGCAGTGCTGGGCACAGTGCTGACAAGAGACTACCTCCCATCGGGCCCCTGGGGGACACCGGTGCTTCTGGGGCTAAGAGCATCCATCACAAAGCGGGGCTCCCTTTCCAGTCTGTGTCAACTCAAGATACAAACAGAAGAGGAGCTCCCCAGCAGCAGGTTAGAGAGCTTCCAACTCCCGAGAGCACCTGGATCACGCCAAGGATTAACCATGAGCCTCATTACTGCTCACTCGTGGGCAGCACTATGCCAGGTGCCAACCGCATCATCTCGCTGTCTGATTGGATTCTCGTAACAACCCTATGTGGCAGGTCTTGTTACAGCCCCATTTCACACACCGGCAGACTGAGGCGCATGAGAGTAAGCACTTTTCCTGAGGTCATATGGCTGGGATTGAACCCAAGCCCACCTAACACTGGTGCTTGTGTTCTGAACGTGTGCACTGTGTCTGGCCTCCAGAGAGACCTCGACCCCTGGTTTCCAAGGAAGGGCCCGCCTCATTTTGTCCCGGACACCCGGCACACAGTCGGTGCTTAATAAAGACGTTGATTCCTGCTACATCTATTGAGCAGACCACAGTGTCCACTTAGGGGGCTGGTGCTCAGTAAGTGTTTGTGAAATGAATGAAATGAATGAACAGGCAGACAGATGAACAAAGTGACTTACTGGTTTGTTCTGAGCCAATACAGATACACCAGGCAGGGCCTCGCTTCTGAAATTCGGGGAAACT
The DNA here is from genome assembly GCF_028538775.1 of Myotis yumanensis. NCBI lineage: Eukaryota > Metazoa > Chordata > Mammalia > Chiroptera > Vespertilionidae > Myotis > Myotis yumanensis. Next base: position 16,365,357 of record NW_027223764.1, on the reverse strand, counting down.
AGACAACTAAACTGTGGAAGGGAGCAAAGGCACAGAGGAGCAAGTGGTCAGACGCTGCCAGAGAGGACAAGCAGGGGTGCTGAGGAATGGAGAGACATCAGCTCATTTTAATCGAAGCCAAGGAAACCTGAGACAAGGTTTCAAAGAGGGGAAAAATCTACATACTCCTTCCCCCAGCCCCTTGGAATACTGGCCGGAGCTTCCTGAAGACTGACACTCTGGGGTACAGGTAGAAAGGGTAAGGAAATGCTCTCTAGACATTCCAGAGCACACAAGACAGGCGGTGGCACTTCTTGGAGGCTACTCCAAAGGCTGGGGGATGGACAGATGGACACAGACACTCTGTGCTCCTGGCTGCCCTCCCCCAGCACATGCTGGCTCCCAGCTTGCTCGCTCTGGCAGCTGCCTCTCAGGGTGTTGCCTGCCCAGGGCTGCCCGGGTGGGCGTGAGCTGGGAGCAGGTATCCAGATGAGAAACTACTCGGCAGGCGGGTCGGTGGGTGATGTCATCCCACAGAGGCTGGCTCTCCTCCCAACCAAGGCCTGGAAAATCAGGGGTTGCAGGGGTTGGCCCCAGAGAGGAGGAGAGGCAGTGGAGGGAGACTCCTGTCTTCAGATGCAAAGGGTTTGGCAGAGACTTGGAGAAGGGGTGGACCCCTTTGGAGAGGAGAGCCCCTCCCGGTTGGAAGGGGGCTTTGTAAGAGCCTTGTGCCTTCCCCAGAGCCCTGCCCTACCCTCGCCTCACATCTGCACTCCTCCGACTGCCACCTGGAGGGACTGCTGGCTCCTGCCCGGTCTTGGCTGCCAATTTAAACTTCTTAGCAAGGCTTTTGCCAAGTCAACCCCCTGCTCCAGTGGGTCCCTGTGGCTTATAGAAGAAAGGCCAAACGCAAGTTCAGTCTTTCTTGACAATGTGAGCTCCTCAAGTTCCTTGACACACAACCGTCCTGTTCCAGGCAACATTCATCATTCCACACACACATGCCTCGGGCATCGCTCTGTGCCAGCCACACTGCTCTACGCAGGTTCTTCCTTCCAAGCCTTTGCTGTAGCTGTCCCGGTCCCCCACCCCTCCCCTGCCCCTCACCCGCCGCCTGGAATGCCCGTCTTCCTACCAACCCCGATGCTCCCCAACCATCTCTGCCTCCAGAAGTCGCCCGATCGCTCTCGCCGTAGTGCTTGCTCCTGTCCTGCACTGAATCTTTTGTGTGACACTGTGGCCCAAGCAGACCTCGTGCTTGAGACAAAAGTCTCTCTGTTGAGAGTCGATGCCCCAGGACGGGTGCCATACGACACGGCACTGGACACAATAATTACCCGAGATTTATGACACAAAAGCATACGACTGGAATCTAAGGGTCTGAGGTCCAGTCCTGCCTTGCCCCCTACTCGTTCTGTGACCCTGGGGAGGACACTTAAGCTCTCTGAGCTTTAACTTCCTCCTCTGTAAACAGACACAGAAACAGTACCTGTCCCAAGGGGTTGCTCTGGGCATGATAAAAGGTGACAGGGTTAATGCCCTATGTAAACTGTAAACAGTGCTTATAAAGCAAACAGAAGTGGGAAATTGGGGGAGGAGCAGGAGGGCTTTAGGTTCCTCAGCAGCCTCAGAACCAGCAGGCAGCTCAGGGCAAGGGCCACAGGGGCCAGGAGAAGGGTGGCCGAGGCTACGTCTCTGCAACGTGACCCTCTGGGACTGGCCTTTTGGCAGGCCAGAGGCCCTGTAGAGCCGATCAGGACCTCCAGGCCCACTCTGGGGGGATACCAGGTGAAGCAACACAAAGACCTTACCTCCCGCTGAGTTTTCTGTCTCATCAAACACTCCCACATTCCAGGTGGGGAAACCAAGCCCAGAGAGACCTGGCGACCCACCCAGGACTCTGACCCTGGATTCCAGTCTGGCTGGTCTCCCCACCCCATCCCCCGCCCACCACAGCCTCTCTCTCCCCACAGCTGGGCTCACCCTAAGAAGCCAAGCCTTGTGGTGGCCCCTGCCCCAGGCTCCCCAAACTCTCCATGGCCCCCCCCAAACCCTGGACATTCCACCAAGGTCCCTCCAGCCCTTCCCCTCACCACTGGTTCCTCCCAGCCGGACTCGGCCTGCGGCTTCTCCACAGGCCCTCGGGCGGCCAGGCTATACGTTTGGTGAATAAAATGTATTGTTGTGGGCCAAGTGGGCTCGGGCTCACTGGCTCAAGGAGAGGGGAAAAAGGGACAGGAGCCCAGTGATTAGCTCAGGCCCAGGCCCTCGTCACCGGCAACACCAGGAGGATGACTGCAAGGGGCTTGGGACAGGCGAGGGGTCCCCCCTCACAGATGTCCACCTCCTATTCCCTGCCCACAGCTGTGGAGGGAGGGACTGACCCAGCTCCCTCTGACCTCTGACCCTCTGCCTGTTCCACGATCTCCAAGCCTGAACCTCTGCTCTCAGGTTTGGGCTGAGGAAGTGGGGGATGTGGAAGCGGGGAGGTGTAAGGGGAAATTGGGGGGAGTGTCAGGTAGCACTCTCAGAAATGGAGGGGCTCCTGGAAAAGCCTTCTGCAAATCCCACCCTCTGCCTGCCACTAGCCAGTAAGATCAAAGACTACAGGCAAGCCCGACCCCTGGCCCAGCTCTGCCCGGACAGACACAGGGCACAGGCCCAAGTCTCTGAGGCCATCCCGGGCTAGGTAGCCCACAGCCTGGAAAGCCTCCGGAGGCTCTGCATCCCTGGGGCCCCGGGGCTGTGACCCCCCCGCCCCCCGCAGTCACAGGCCTCCCCACTTCCTGCAGCAGCTCCCTGCGCTCTCAGTGCGGACCACTGGGAGCCAGGCTTCTGCTCCTGCCTCTGGTTAGCTGCCTGGAGTGAGATTAGTAACCCTGGGCTGGCCCATTTCACAGGGACGGCCAATTGAGTTGATTGTTGAAGATGATGATAGGGGCACTCTCGGAGTGCTAGGCTCCCCAGGAGGTGGCACTGCATCCACTTAGGGCAGTCAGTGAACCCCGCCAAGGCAGCACAGCCCAGGACGCAGCAGAGCTGGGGTTCAAACCCAACCACTCTGGGTCCAAAGTGCATTTGCTACACACTGAGCTATGTGGTCGCTGCCCATCAGAGGCCTCCGAGGCCGGATCTGAGACCTAACAGGGTCGAAAGGCAGGCAGAGTACAGGCAGTGGAGGAGGCAGAGAGGATGGCGGGCGAACCAACAGAGGGCTGCTGCGTCTCTCAGGGAAGCATGCGGCAAGGGGCCGGCAGCACTGGCTCCCACACGCGGATGCCTGGGACGCACATGTTCACACACATGCACTCGCATGCACCCTGGGCAGTACCTGTCACGTCCTTTTTGGGAGACTCAGCCCAGCTGGAGAGCCACACTTCCGAGTCCCCGAGAGCAGGCAGCAGTGGGAGAAGAGAATCAGAGGAGAGAGAACCGTTAGGCAGGCAGGAGGTCCACCGGGTGAGTGGCTGCAGGCACCCGTAGAGCAGCTGGCGGAAGGCGGGGGAGGGGAGGGGAGTGATTTCCTGGCCCTGGGCTGGCTGCTGGGCGTGGGCTGGCCAGAGTGATTACAGAGGCAGAGGCCGGCTGGGACCGGGATAATGAGGTGTCTGCCGAAACGCAGGCATCCTTTGGAGCATGGAGAAGCCCACACAATCCTTGCTTGGAACAGGGCCCGTGGGCTGGGTTATGACTGCCCTGGAGAAGGCAGCCTGGACCTTTGTCTTTGGCCCTGTGGGTGGCTGGCCCCACAGGGCTTGATGGCTCCAAGGATCCTCACCAGGCCAGCAGGCTCAGCAGCCTGAATCTGGAATTCAAACCTCAGGGCTGGAGAGCCCAAGGCCAGTGTCTAGGCGTGGGGCACCACACCACTGGCCTGGATGTCTTCTCTAGCCCTTGCCCCAGACCCACCCCCTGAGGAAGACAGACAGGCGTTGGCAGAATGGGAGGACGCCTCATTTTAGAGTCTCACACCTCAAATCCAACCCAGAACAGAGACCTTTAGTGACCAGAAGAGATGAGGGCCCTTTTCCAGGCACAGAAGCCATGTCTGATCTGGGCCTGTTTCCTCATCTGTGAAATGAGGTTAAAAGTTTCCTCCTGCCAAGAGGGAGAAGCAAAGTCAAAGCACCTAAAAGAACGTAAGATCCTGAGGCGTGATATAATAACACTAGAGGCCTGGTGCATGAATTTGGGCACCGGTGGGGTCCCTCATCGTGGCCTGCACCCTCTCACAACCCAGGACCCCTCAGGGGATGTTGGACTGCTGGCAGGTGGTGTACCTGAGGGGTGGAGTAGTGCATGAAGCAGCAGGTGGCCGGGGAGGAGCCCGCGCTGCTTCGCTCATCCCGGCCCCGCTGCACCTGCCACTGCCACTGCTCGGTAAGCTCGCTGAGAGGTGCTCCCGTTGTGGGAGCACACTGACCACCAGGGGGCAGCTCCTGCATTGAGTGTCTGCCCCTGGTGGTCAGTGTGCGTCATAGCGACCGATCGACTGGTCGTTCGGTCACTTAGGCTTTTATATATATAGATAATGAGGCAGAAAGCTCTTAGCCTAACCAATGGTGTGAACATTTCTAGCAAATCAACATGTAATAAACATGGACCATCCACCGTGGTGTATAATGGCTCACTTACTCTCCACAACAATCCCTTCAGGTGGGTATGCATATTCCACCCCATTTTACAGGGAAGGAAAATGAGTTCGGACAAGGGAAGTAACCAGCCCAAGTTCCCACAAGCACAGAATGGCAGAGCCAGAAATGGAAGCAGGTCTGGGAACACTCTGGCTGGGGCTTTCTCTGCTGAACTGTTCATCGCTGCAAGGAGCATAGTGTTGGCTGCAGTAGGGACAGTGAGGAGGAAATGTTGAGATGCAAGTTGAGATACAAACCCTACATGCACCCTCATACAAACACTGAGATAAAAACCTTGTTCTGCTCACCAGCACTGGCCAGCACTGCTGCCTGACCCAGTGACAGACAGTAATCATAATCGTAACAGCAGCAAACAATTACACATCATGTACTGTACACCAAGCATCGTGCTGAGCACTGACATATAGAGCTCATTTGTTTTTCACAATAAACCTACAACGATACGGTCTTCTCTCCATTTTTCAGGTGGGAAAAATGAACTAGAGAGGTTAAGTCACTTGCCTGAAGTCCCACAGCTAATACAGTGTCCCCACCCAGCCAGAGGTTACCCACATCTCTCCCCATCTGCTGACCTCATTGGGTATACCTCCCTTTTTGGTTTCTTTCGGGATCTTCAGAAGGAAACCTTTTGGGAAGTGCTAGCCCCTTTCAGTGAGCCAAGGGAAATGATGTGGCCTGGGAGTTGAATAGGAGTTGACAAACTGTTTCTGTAAAGGGCCAGAGAATCAATGTTTTAGGCTTTGTGGGCCATGAGGTCTCTGTCGAGATTACTCAACCCTCTGAGTGGGCAGTGTGCCAATAAAACTTTATTGACAAAGCCATCTGTTGGGCTGGGTATGGCCTGTGGGCAGCGGTTTGTCAACCCCTATGCCAGAAGATGAGAGCTATTGGAGAGGGGGAATGGCCCAAAACCCTAAGAGAGAGAAGTGGGGACCCTCGGCTCACAGAGACTAAATGCCCACAAGGTCTTGGCTGCTAGGAAAATTTTTTCAAGAATCATCTCAAGGAAATAAAGGTTTAAAAAAAAAAGGATCATCTTGAAGGATCTTATACCCTTCTAGGCCCTTGGGGTTTGGGCATTTGGGCAGACGGGGGGATGGACAGGAGACTGAGCCCCTGATAAGTGCACAGCCTGAGCTCATGCCATGTCCCCCGATCCCCACAAGCAGGTCTTTCCTTCTCTCTCCAAAGGAAAATGGGAAGCGAACCAGCAATGAGCCTGTCTTTTTTTTTTTTTTTTTTTAAGTCTTTTTAAAACATGATTTATTTCCCAGTCCCTGGATCCGCAGAATTAACCCAGTTCCATGGTTCCCACCCCCTACTTCCCCCCTTTGGAGTGCCTGCTCTCCAGCCCACCCGAGCAAGCTGTCTCCCAGGGTGGGAAGGACCCCCTCGGCCTCATTACAATGAACAGAGAACCCCTGGCTCGCAAACCCCGGCCCTCCAGCCAGGAGGCAGACAAGGTTGCTGGCTCGGGGCTGGGAAAACGGAGACAGAGAGATGGGGTGAAGGAGCAAGAGGCAGGCGCGGCCAAATGAGCAGCTGTGACTGACACAAACCAACTGCTTCCTGCCCTCCCAGTTGTCTCTACCTCCCTCTCCTCGGGTGACAGAACCAAGGGCCCTACAGAGAGGGGTCACGAGGTCCGGTGGAAACCGGGGGGCATCAGACTGGGAAGCTGCACCACCGATTTTGCTGAGAACTAACTGTATGATCTTGGGCAAGTGGCCTGACTTCTCTGGGACTCAATGCTCACATCTGTGAAATCAAGCATTTGGGCCCAGGGTCTCCGAGTCACTTCTCTGATGTTCTAGACCAGCGGTTCTCAACCTGTGGGTCGCGACCCCTTTGGGGGTCGAACGACCCTTTCACAGGGGTTGCCTAAGACCATCGGATTAACACATATATAATTACATATTGTTCTTGTGATTAATCACTATGCTTTAATTATGTTCAATTTGTAACTGAAAATACATCCTGCATATCAGATATTTACATGACGATTCATAACAGTAGCAAAATTACAGTTATGAGGTAGCAACGAAAATCATTTTATGGTTGGGGGTCACCACAACATGAGGATCTGTATTAAAGGGTCACGGCCTTAGGAAGGTTGAGAACCGCTGTTCTAGACTCTTCCCGCAGAAACGTGCTCGTCTCCGCAGTACCCGTGCACCACAGCTGAAGAGTCTTTCCAGAGAAACAGGCCTCCGTTCCAGGGAAAACCACTTGAGCACATGCTCAATATATGGAAACTCAAGGAAAAAAGCAAATAATCCCGGAGGTGCAGAGGATGGAGAACTGGAGCAAGAATTTATTTTCATCTTGAGCCTTGTGCTTACTCTGCCTTTTTCCCCCTGAGATTCTGGGCACTTGGCAAATATCTGAGCCTCCTTTCCCTCTGTAACAGAAGGGTACAAATAACCACCTGCCTTCTGTGCAGAGCTGTTTTAAAAGTGATATGGTCTAATGCCTGTGAAAGGTTTTGGAGGGGGACACAGCGGGGAGTGGACGACAAGGGCAGAGCTAGTGACTAAAGCAGTGTGTGCCTGAGAGACAGGAGGTGTGGAGATGGGTCCCTCTGCTGCCATCCCCCAGTTCTTACATCTCTGCCACAGCCACCACTCTTGGCTTGCAGGACCAGTAAGAACTTAGGCCCAGAGAAAACCAAGTGCCTGCATGTCCTGGCCAAATACACCTGAAGACACTTAGATGCTGAACCTGATTCTTGTCAGGTGCAGGTGATTATGAGAAGTCAAAGAAAGCACTACATTAAAAACCCTGCATAGCCCTAAGTTAGGAAAGAGACTGCTATTGGTTCACTAGAGGCCCAGTGCACAATATTCGTGCACTGGGGGGCGGGGGGGGGGGGGAGGGGTCCCCCTCAGCCCGGTCTGTGCCCTTTAGCAGCCTGGGAATCCTTGGGGGATGTCCGACTGATGGCTCAGGGAGTGGGCCTAAGCCACAGTCAGACATCATTAGCACTGCTGCAGAGGTGGGAGAGGCTCCCACCACCACCACTGCGCTCACCAGCTGTCAGCCTGGCTTGTGGCTGAGCAGGGCTCCCCCTGTGGGAGTGCACTGACCACCAGGGGCCAACTCCTGCATTGAGCATCTGCCCCCTGGTGGTCAATGTGCATCAGAGTAACCAGTCGTTCTACCATTTGGTCGATTTACATATTACCCTTTTATTATATAGGAGGATAATAAGGTTCCTTTTAGCTTTGAGTAACTCCAGAGCAATGAGAATTGGGTTCAATTTACCCAAATCTAGTCTCAAACCATGTTTCCAGGACTCCTTCCTTCCTTGGTGTCAACTGAGTTCCGCCCATCCCAACTAATAAATCCAGAGTGGGCTGTGAGCCCAGGTGGGAGAGACCGGAGTGAGAACGGCCAACAGCACAAACTCCTCGGAGAATGAAAGCAAACCAAGAGCTCAGGGGACCAGGGCAGGGTCACCCTCCTTATCAGCTTACACAGCCCCCGCCCTGGGCTCCAGGGAGGGGAGGAGAAGCAGAGACCCTGCCAGGGGCCCCCGGATGGAATGCATACACCCCCACCCCCTTCTCCTCCACCAACATCTCAGTGTACTTGAGCACTCGAGACCTCTCCCTCTGTGGGAATTCTATTGTTCTTACCTCACTGCAGCCTTGAACTGATTTCTAAATATCTGCTGTACTCTAGTCTTTTCTCTCCTTTTGTACAGCTAAACTTTGCACTGGGCTAGATTTCTTAGGTTTCCTACAGACTCCAGGTGTTTCTTTTCCTTTTTTTGACTAGGCCACCAGGAAACTCAGCCACTGCTTTCAGGCCATTGACTGATTAGGGCAGTGATGGTGAACCTTTTGAGCTCGGCGTGTCAGCATTTTGAAAAACCCTAACATAACTCTGGTGCCGTGTCACATATAGAAATGTTTTGATATTTGCAATCATAGTAAAATAAAGATTTATATTTTTGATATTTATTTTATATATTTGAATGCCATTTAACAAAGAAAAATCAACCAAAAAAGTGAGTTAGCGTGTCACCTCTGACACACACGCGTGTCATAGGTTCGCCATCACTGGATTAGGGGCTGACAGATGCTAGCCCTGTTACTTAAAGGTGATAATAGGCCCTGGCTGGTTTGGCTCAATGGATAGGGCATCAGCCTGCAGACTGAAAGGACCCAGGCTCAATTCCTGAGTTGCAAGCTCAATTCCTGGCCCTGGTCAAGGCATGTGTGGAAGGCAACCAACCAACATTTTCTCTTTCTGCCCACCTCGCTTTCAGGCTCTCTAAAAATCAATGGGAAGAGTAAGGATTAACAATAACAACAATTAATAATAAAAACGATTTAAAAAAATAAAGGTGGTAATAGGAGGGGCCGCTCTTCCCCTGAGCACATCCCTTGTAGGCACTGTACTGCTATTGGGCATACAATGGCTCAAATCTTCAGGACAGCCCTACTGGGCTAAAAGTCCTTTACTAAGAAGTAATTTGCAAAGAAGTAGCTTAATTTGCATGATATATTCACTTTAAGGGCCCTGAAATAGGTCGTCATGCTCAGAGCAGAAGAAAAAAGGGGTGAAAATGAAATGAATGCCATCCAGAAAAAGGATGTCCCAGATTAACACACTGCAGACGGATCATGAGAATTCCCGTTTCATATTACACAGTGTTTTACAGAGTATCATACCTTAAAAAGATATTATCTTGTAAGAACATGTAATAAATAACTTCAAAATGCAATAAGTATTTAATTTTAAAGCATGCCTTTAACATTTATGTAAAATGTTTTTTGTACTCGTTCAATAGAAACTTATCTGGCCACTGGGTAAAGCTAGCAATAAAACTACTGGTCTGCAATGTGTTATTAAGATGGCTAAGAAAGCAAGCAATCAATTGTTCAAACATGACTTCCAATCAAAAGTCACGTGGGCTCAGCTAGTGTGGCTCAGTCGACCTATGAACCAGGAGGTCATGGTTCAACTCCCAGTCAGGGCATATGCCTGGGCTGTGGGCTTGATCCCCAGTGGGAGGCATGCAGGAGGCAGTCGATCAATGATTCTCTCTCATCAATGTTTCTCTTTCTCCCTCTCCCTACCTCTCTGAAATCAATCTATATATATATAAAAGTGTAATATGCAAATTGACGGGACAGCGGAACAACTGGTCAGCTATGACACACACTGACCACCAGGGGGCAGGCGCTCAACACAGGAGCTGCCCCCAGCCTGCAGGCCCTGATTGCCTGATGGCGGGGGGTGGGGGGGGGGGGGGCGCCTGCTGGCCAACCTCTTGGTCCCTTCCCCCAGCCGGCAGGCTCCGATTGCCCAATGGGGAACAGGGGTGGGTGGCGGTAGGCGTGGGCAGTGCCGGGGCCCCAATTTCCCCACCAGTCGCCACACACACAGAGGGCAGCGGCGGTGGCAGGGACGGGGCTGGCTGCTGGCAGCTGGGGAAGATAGGCCCTGATGGCAGGCCAGGCCTAGGGACCCTCAGGAGCAGAGAGGGGAAGACATTTGCTTAAGATCACACAGCAAGTGAGTGGCAGGGCTGGGGCTAGAACAATTACACTAGTTCCCACTTTCTGAACACTCGTGCTGGGCACTGTGCCAAACATTTTATGAGCCCTACCTAATTTAATCCTTACAACAATCTGTATTTCACAGATGCAGACAGTGGGACCCAGGAAAGTTAAGGCTTTTTCCCAAGGCCCCACAGCAAGGAAGTGATGGCCCAGGCTTGAGCCCAGGCAGGCTGGCCGGGAGCTGGGAACAAAGGGGCCTAAAACAGGGAACTATATTCTCTGGATCCTCCCTGGCCATTGGCCAAGGGAAGCTCATTTATTTCTGCTGGGCTTCTCTTTGTAAGTGCAGCCATATTCCTATTCATTCTGCTCTCAGTACGAAGGGGCCTGCCTCCTTCCCCAGGAGCTGCCTTTCTCAGAAACCAGGGTCCACGTGGGGGCAGTCCCACCCGGGGTAGGAATGCACTGCTGACCCTCCGGCCACTCAGCTCTGCAGTCAGAGAACAGTCAGTTTGCCTGGCTCAGGTGGGGAATGGGGTGGGGTGGAGGCTGGGCTGGGCCTGGAGCCATTCCACAGCCCCTTAGGGACTAAGTTCAAAGGCACTTTGGCCCCAGCCTAAGTGGGTAAGGGCAGAGTGGCCAGGGAGCCCAGGGGCACTGCAGCTGCCTAGAGGGTCTACGCGGGCAGGAGGTGGTGGGCAGGTCTGCCATCCTCCCTCCATTTGCTGAAAAGACCCGAAGCTTCCTGGTTAAAGACAAGACAGGTGCTGTGGTTAATCAGAGGCAGCGTGGGTGGACCGAGGGGTTCGGGGTGGGAAGGCAGGAGAGGTTCTGAGCCTCCGCTCCCAGCAGCTGCTGCCTGACCCCATAGCAAGCCCCTTGGGTCGCAGCCTCCCCCCTCAGTTCTCAGGTTCCCTCCTCTCCCCATGCCGGGCGTTGGTGTGCAGAGATGAGACAAACTTAACTCTGTTCAGAGTTCCAGGATCCCAGCCACCCCCCTCCCTGGAGCGTCTGCCTTGGTGGTCCTCCCCCAACGACTGGGCTAGTCCCTAGCAAAGCCTGTAGCTGTGGGGACGAGGCAGCAGCAGGAACGGGGGCCAGCGGAACAGGATGGGAGTGAGCAGCTGCTGGGGCTGCAGGCCCCCAGCTCTGTAGTCTGTCTCCCTCCCTGGCTGTCTCCACGAGAGCCAGGAGTGAGTGATGGAGTCAACAACCATGGCCAGCCCACGGCCAGCCCAGGGCCACAGCAAGTGGAATGTCTTGTGTTCTCAAGGCTGGACTCTTGCTATTGGATGATCAATGAATCAGCTGCTAATCATTTAATGAGCATCTACCATGTGCACAGTTTGGGGGCCCTGGCTCTGACCAACTGACTCTCCACCATTTGTCTCCAAGCTCTGGAGACAGGGAAGATATTCATGAGCACAGACGCTTTCCCAGGTGTTCCTGCCTGCATCAGGAGTTACGCAGGTTGCGGGAGGCAACGTGACTCCCTCATCCACCTTCCTGGCCCTGGTGGAGCTGCCACTCATGGTCATCCTCACTCCCTGAGGCTGCCCAGACTGACCAGAGGGCACACAGGGCTGGAGTCGGGTAGGGGTGCAATCAGGGCTGAGTCCTGGAGGCCTGGCATCTGTAACTGGACCCTGACTTTGGGGCAGGGCTCACAATGCTTCAGCTGACATCTGGGTGGACACTGCCCTCAATGGAGTCAGAGAGGGGTGGGAGTGAGGGCCAGAGTTGAGGATGACCCAGTTTTCACGGTTTGCCAGCTTCCCTCATCTTGCCCTGAGCAGGATCTCTGAATTGCTCACTGACTGTGTCAACTGGCTCCAGAATGTCTGGTTAGCACTACAGTCCTAGCAAGTGTCTGGTACATAGTAGGTGCTTATTCAAAATTTGTTATGAGTCTCTCCAACCAGATCCTAAGTTCCTTCAGGGTCTTAACCCTGACAGCATCCTCACAGCACCCTGAACACAGTCGGTGGTGCCCAATAAATCCTCAGTGGCTCATAGGAGGTTGCACATTCATTGCCCTCGGTCCCAAGGGTTTCACGTGGAAACAGGCCTGGCTTACCCCACTGCCCTGGGGTATTCTTTGCACCAGGACCTTGCACTCTCTTTAGTCCAGGTTTGCCTGTTAAGCCACATACAGGCCTTCTTAGGCTGGCGAAGACCCTGAGCCCAGCTTGTGCTGGGCAGAGTGCTCACGGGCAGGTACCCGGACCCGGCAGAAAATCCCTGGAAGACTGCCGGCTCCCAGTATCTGCTGTAAAGCCCTTTAAAGACACTTAAAAAATTATCTCTAACCAATACGGTCTATGCCAGTGATGGCGAACCTTTTGAGCTCAGCGTGTCAGCATTTTGAAAAACCCTAACTTAACTCTGGTGTCGTGTCACATATAGAAATTTTTTGATATTTGCAACCATAGTAAAACAAAGACTTATATTTTTGATAATTATTTTATATATTTAAATGCCATTTAACAAAGAAAAATCAACCAAAAAAATGAGTTCGCGTGTCACCTGTGACATGTGTGTCATAGGTTTGCCATCACTGGTCTATGGGAAGAGGGATGTTGCAGGAGATGGGAGTCTAAGCAAGAACAACTGGCTTATCTGTGATGTCTGGTAGGGGCAGGGCTCAGCAGGCTCAGAGCAGCCCCCACGGTGTGTGCTGGGTACCCCTGGGCCTCTCCTCACCCCGTCCCTCTCCTGCTCTGGGAGGGCCAGGACCAATCCCCTGAGCTCTCAGATGCCACATAAACACACAAGCACATCAACACTTGGGAAATCCCCACATCTGGCTCTCATGTGACCGAGCTATGCCCAGAAGGCCAGGGAGGGTAGGTGGGGGGTGGGGGGGCCTTAACCCTTTGGCACGACAGCGCAGGGCCTCTGGCTGGTGCAGAGTCTCCACCTGGAGAGAAGCAGGAAGAAGGCCCAGTGCTCAGAGGGCCCTGGCTCACTACACAAGAGGGAAGGTGGGAACACTTCTCTGTGGTTGATGTCCTTTCTGGACCATCAGCCACTGGGGAAACCCACTGGCTGGCGATCCCTTCTTCAGGGAGACCAGTCTATTAGGTGGTTAATGACCACCTCCTAGTGCCAGGCACCTGGCTGGGGAACCATTAAGTCAGGAGTCACGCCCTCCTTCCCAGGCAAGGACCTACATCCCCCAGGAGACCACAGAAGCGAGTCCTCCTTCTGTGGAAAGGGTCTTGGGGCAAGTGAGTGGCCTTCTGCACAACAGCCCTGCCGGTAGGTGCTCGGGGTATAGAGGACACGCCTCAGCCCAGTCGGGAAGAGTGGCACCTCGGACAGCTAATGCCGAGGGTACGGACCAGCTGCTCTCTGCCGCAGCCCGCCCTCTTCTCCAGGCTGGCTCATTCGAAACCCTCCGCCAGTCTGGTCGGCGTGGCTCTGCGGTTGAGCATCGACCTACGAACCAGGAGGTCACGGTTCGACTCCCAGTCGGGGCACATGCCTGGATTGTGGGCTCCATCCCCCGTGTGGGGGACGGGCAGGAGGCAGCCGATCAGTGATTCTCTCTCATCATTGATGCTTCTATCTCTCTATCCTCTCCCTTCCTCTCTCTGTAATCAATAAAAATATATTTAAAAACCTCAGCAAACCAGGATTCATTTCACAAACCTCCTTCTCACTCTGCCCCAACCCCAGAGCATTGCATTATAACTACTGTTTACCTTCTCACCTCCCCGGCGACTGAGAGTCCTGAGGACAAGGACCTCCTTGGATCCACCTCAGTGTCCCTGAGCTCCCACTGCAGGGCCTGGCGCAGAGGAAGAGCGCAGATGCACGCTGGGCAGGTCTACACGACAGCCGTGGCGGAGCAGTGAGGTCAGCCTGCGGCCTGGCAGGAACCATCTAAGCCTAGAAGGGACGCCTAGTGCCAGTGTCCATTCAGAAACTCGTTCCTATCAATTCGGCCCTCGAGGGTTCGTCTACCCCCCCCCCCCCCCTCCGCCCACACTGCCTCCAGGAGAGCTGCTACTCGAGTCGATTGAGCTTAGAGCAGAGAGAGCAACTGAGGTCATCGAAGAAGGTGGGGACAGGGCCCTCTAATCAGAACCCCGTAATCAGATGCAAGTGAGAACCTAGAAGATGCTCTTGGAGCCACCAGCTGCAGGGAGGGACAGGGTCAGAGCAGGGAGCGGACCGACCAGGAGACAGAACTGGGACAAGGGGCGTTAAAATGTGCAGGTTTCCTTGGGGGGCCATTGCCAATGTACAAAGAGAGTCTGGGTTTGGCCTCTGGTCACCAGCCTGTCATCACAGCTTTACAAGGTCCTCACCCTCCTGCCAGAACAGTTATGCACTCAACCCTGACCTAGATCCAACACTCCGGAGCCGAAGGTGCTCCAGGGCTGAGCTGGGGTGACCTGGGATAATGGGAAAGGCAGCCCCCAGACCCTGCGGGGGCCCCTCTGACAATGCCCCGCACCCCAACCCAGGAGCAGCTTTGCAGAAGGAGCAACGGGGGTGCCTCGTCCGTCTGAGCACAGGGAAGTGAAGGAACTTTCTGACATGGCCCAGTTTTCTGGGTCCAAGACTCCAGGTCTGCCAGTAACAAAACCCATCTTTGTACCAGCTGATGGGGTCACGAGTGGCGATGACAAGCTCCAGGGGGGCAAAGCAGCAAGAGTTGGGGAAAACCACTCCCCGCCCCCGCCCCCGCCCCCGCAAACATCTAAGTTTTAGTGAAACTTTGGAAAAATTTTTCTTTGCCTCCACATTTCAAAACTGGCCAATTATAAAAAGGCCACAAGCCAATGCAGCTACACACGCCACATTTCTCTTTCTAAACAAAGTAACTTCAGATCAGAAAAAGGTGCTAAAACAATAAGTAATGCACATTTCCCCAAATCTTTGTTTTTCCACTGGCTCCGTCCTTACTGGAAATGTGGCCTCTTTTGTCACATGTCTGTAAACCAAAAGCCGAAGTGAGAAACAAGTTATTTTCTGGCCGAGGGCTGCGGTGGGGAGCCTTTCTTTGCTGGACCGCAACTCGGGTGTGTCCTCCCCCAAGAAGAAAACCGGATGGAAACAAAAGGCAGATGGAGTCTGGTCACTGCCTTCCGACGAGGCGAGATGGGAGGCCAGTGGCTGGGCAGGCCCCTTCCCTAGCCGTTCTCCAAGGCCCCAAAAGCTGGGCCAGTGTTCACTGTCCTCGGACTGGTCCCCCTTTCCCGTGCTGGCCCAGCCCCCCAACTTGGGCGATAACCAAATTGCATCTGCTAGGTTCCATCCAGTCACGGTGCATCCCCGGGACGCTGATCCTTCTGCCGCCTCACTGCCCATCTACCCTGAACACCGCCATCAACCCACGTGGATGACCCTCCAAAAGTCCACCCTGGCTCGATCTCAGAATCCCTGGGGAGTCTGTCAGAATGCTGTTTCCTGGTACCGCCCCCAGAGGTGCTGGCTCAGTAGGTGTGGGCAGGGCCAGGGAGCCTGGACGTCGGTTGGTGAGATTCTGAAGCTCACCTCCAGGCTTTGCACATGCTGTTCCCTGCCAGACCACCGGCCTGTTCTCCCTGCAGAAGCCGTCGCAGGAGCAAGGGGACAGAAAGAGACTAGGCGGGGCTGAGCATCAAGGCTACCAGCTAGCTGCCTCCGTCCTGGGAGCGGACTCCTCGCCTACCCCGCCCCATGTGTCCAGACCAGTGGAGCTGGGGGGCCGGGCTGCCTCTGGCTGAGGGAGTTGTGGCACAGACACACACACACACACACACACACACACACACACACGTGAGCATCAGTGCCACGTGGGCTGGCCGTGGAGCTGCCCAATCCATCAGCCTCCTTTCACTCCCAATTAGTTGGCTTTGAACTCCAGGGATGACATCAGGCTGAGGACCTGCAGCCATGAAAATTAAAAATTGTTTAAAACACCAGCCCGGGTGAGACGAGCCAGAGGCGATGCCTTCACAAGACACGCCCGCTTTTGGAACTGGCGTCGGATGGTGCCAGGAATATCCTGGCCATCCCTGCGAAGCAGCCTGGGCCTCCTCACTGCCGAGGGGTGGCTCGGGCAGACAGGAACTCCCACCGGCATACAGGCTCCCAGATCTGCCTTGGGAAATACTCTGAAAAGTCCTGCTGATGCTCTCTCCAAGGCTTCCTTTCCAGACTCATCTCCTGCACCCGCCGCCCCTCCGCCCACTCCCTAGCCCTTCTCTCCTGCCAGACTGGACACCTCTCCTTCCCTCAATTTCTCAAACTCAATCCAGCCTCCAAGTCCCTGCTCATGATCCCCACCCCCACCCCCACCCCCACCTGCCCACTCCTCACTCATCTCAGTCTCTCCCTTCCTCCAGACACGTCTCTAACCCCCCTCTTATGTGACTCCCACAGCTTGAGGATCACAATCCATCCTGCCTTGTATGCGTTAATGAATCCCTGACAATGCCCTGCTTTCTCAGCTGAGCTGTGAGCTCCAAGAGGCCAGGGACCAGCAACCGCTTAAGAGGAATGGGAGCCTCAGGGAACCCTGCACACTGGGGGAGTGACAGCCGCTGATCTGCTTTGTCTGTCCGTCTCCCTCTGTGGCTGGTGAGCAGGGCAGGCCCCGGGCCAAGAGAGCTGGTTCTGCTCTGTGTCCTGGGGCATCCTCTGGGGGAAGAGGAGACACAGGAAGTCTTAGGAGCTGCTTTCTCTGCTACACAACGGCCCCCCTCACGCCTCCGCCTCCTCCCAGGGCTGGTGGGAGTGCGCTGAGTGGGACCCAGGTTCTGCCCACCCCTCTCCTTAGCCAGGCAGCAGCCCTTCTCTTAGTTGCTTCATTTCTACTAAAGGAGAAGGCCTATAGTAGCTGGTATATGTGCGTGAGTCTTTGCTTTCAGAAAATCCATTTCATTAGGAACCCAATTCATAAAAAGAGAAATTAAGGGGATATTAGTCATACTCTGCAAAGAGACCCTTTATCCAATTAGGAATCCCTTGTGACCAAGGGGGTCCTTCTAAAACCTCAGGTGGCTCTTTCTGGGGCAGGTCCCTCCCACTGGGAACTGCCCGTTAGAGGTCTTCAGAGCCCACGTCCTGGTCACCTATAGGCCTTGGCTCAGGAAGGAACAGATTTCAGCAGAAAGAGGTCTGGATCAGAAGGACTGGGTTCGAATCCCCTGTTGACTTGGCTAGGTGACCTTGGGCAAGTTCGTTAACCTACCTTTCCTGGTCTATAAATGGGGGGTGGGGGGGTGGGCGGGGAAAGCGCAAGACCACCTGCCTGGGTTATTGTAGGCTTATTGGCCATTACGAGATGGTGCACACACTGCCTTCCCCCGTCTGATCAAGGAGTCACTCGTGGCAGAGGGCAAATCTACAGCCAGTGGTCTCTCCTGGCTGAGAGCCAGACACCTAAGGTGCGTCTCCTATTCATAATAAAAGCAGCTTAGTGAGTGTTTACTGGACCAAGCACAGTGTTGGAGGTAACCCTTCATATGCATTAACTCACCTTCAAGCCTCAAACAATCTGACGAAGTGCTATCATTATCCCATTTCACAGATGAGGAAACTGAGGCACCGGCAAGTTAAGGACTTTCCCAGAGCTAGGGCATGAAGCTAGGCATTTTGGTTCTGGAGTCCGTGTTCTTAATTCTGCATACTCTGCCATGGCTGAGTCTAGGTCCATCTCCTCTGGACCAGGCCCAGGGCTCACAGACAGAAATAAATGCTTCAAGTGGGTCTTTACTCTCAAAGCAAAGGTAAAACCAAATTCTCTCCTCCTTCCAGAACCCATCGATAACTAAAACAACAATGGTAGCTACTAGTATTGGGAGCCTGCTATGTGCCAGGCCCTCTGCTAGTTCAACTCTTACATTTAATCGAGGCGGGTACAATCTGTACCCCCATTTTCCATATGGGGGCATGAAGGTCATGGGTTAAGTAAGTTGCCAGGTTACAGAGCAGACGCACGGCAGAGAAGGGGTTCAAACCCTGTCTGTCTGATGCCCAAACCTAACTCTCACCTCCAAGCAAAACATGCTTCTCCTGATGTAACTACAGTAACGCTGATCTCCTTAATTCTGTCCAATAATAATAATGCAGGTTTTATGATCACTAAAATGGAAGTTGGCCTGAACTCACCAATTATTCCAAAGAAAAGTATAAAGTAAACAGGATTTCATGAGAAGCATCAATACTTGCTCCAAAGAACAAACTTACAACACTCTTGAGCAACCTTATTTGCATTTACACTAGCGGCAGCTTCACAGAACTGCTTGCTGGGAAGAGGACCAGTCCTTCAGCCCAGCAACAATCCTAGGGCCAGGTCGAGTCCACAGGATCCGTGGCCTCCTGCGCCCCCTAGTGGCGCAACTCAGAACTCCTCAGTCATGGGCCCTGGAGATCGCTGCTTCCTAGAGCTGAGAGCACCATTGAGCCCCTGCTCTGGGGCGCCCGCTCCAGCCCGCTCTGAGCTCCCAGAGCAGCGCTCACCTATCACAGCTAACAGCAACAGGCCCTTCCCACTGCCAGGCACAAAGCCTTCTAACAGCATCACCTCCTTGAACCTCTGCACCTTCCTGAGGTAGCTGCTCTGATAACGACTTCATTTTACAGGAGTGACAGTTTTGTGTGTCAACTTTTCAACCATACACTAAGCTAGGTGTTGCTGGGGAAGATAGTTTGCAGATGAGATAAAGTCCATAATTATTTTGCTTTCAGTGAGATTATCTAGATATTGGGTGGCGGGGGGGGGGGGGGGGGCGGTGAGCCAATCAGCTGAAAGGCCTTAAGGGCAGAGCTGGGGCTTCACTAAAAAAGAAATTGCACAAAGAAAAAAAAAAGAAAAGAAAAAGAAATTTCACCTGTGGACCACAACC
Source organism: Myotis yumanensis (assembly GCF_028538775.1). Taxonomy (NCBI): domain Eukaryota; kingdom Metazoa; phylum Chordata; class Mammalia; order Chiroptera; family Vespertilionidae; genus Myotis; species Myotis yumanensis. Next base: position 16,346,364 of record NW_027223764.1, on the reverse strand, counting down.
CCAGCCTGCCCTTGAACTTCACACTTGCCTAGTCAGCCAAATCCTTGCAGAAATCTCTGAATACAGACATAGCTCCTCCTGGTTCTGTTTCTCCTATCGACCCCTGACCAACACAACAGAACAGGGGAGGTAACAGAGCCGAGATGACATGACCAGCAACATGTGGGACTAAGACTGGAAGCCCAGGCAACCTGGCTCTTCCCAGCGCCCAGTAAAACTCCCCCTCACAGCCCACACCGTCATCAAACCCAGCGCCCCCACTGCAGCGGGCGTCCTCATCGCTCATCTGTCTCGTCACCGGCCAGGGAAGTGCTCCTAAGATCTAAGTCAGGTCACAGCCCCCTCTTCAGGACCCTTTAGAGCAGGGGTGGGGAATGTCCAGCCCCTGGACCGCATAAGGCCCTTGAAATCATTTGGTCTGGCCCTGCCAAGGCATTAGGGGTGAGTTAATTAAATGTTTGACCAGGTATAACGGGCAAATTTTTAAGTTGATGATTTTGTATGGCCCATGAATGATGCTATAAATATCCATATGGCCCTTCGCAGAAAAAAGGTTCCCCACTCCTGTTTTAGTGGCGCTTTATCTCATGGTGGAAGTCAAAATCCTTAAAATGGCCTGCAAGGCCCCGGTGGCCTATGCTGCTCTCCCCACCCCCAGCTGCATCTCTGCTCTCACTTCCTACCACCTCGACCTCCCCTCTTCTCCATCCCCAGCCACAAGCCTCCCTGCCTTGCCCCGAGCAAGCCAGCATGCTCCCACCCCAGGGCCTTTGCACTCACTGTGCCCTTGGCCTGGACTGCTCTTCCTCAGGTAATCATGGCACTCCCTCCATCTAATATACATCCTTGTAAATACAGCTCACCACCCTTAGAAGACTGTAAACCCCTCGAAGGCAGGCAGACACATTCCTGTAACCTCAACACCTGACACAGTACCTGGCATAGAGCTGGTGCGAGGCCTGCAGCAAGGTCCTCACTCTCAAGGTGGTGGAAAGAAATAAAGGAAGTAAAAAGAAAGAAAGCAAACCCAAGAGGTAATTAGAGTGTGCTCAGTGAGGTGCAGGGGAAAAGCAGGGTGAGTTGAGGGGGCAGTTAGGCAGTAGAGGATGGGGGCAGCTTCTCCCAGGTGACAATTAAGTAGAAATCTTAAGAAGGAGCTAGCCATGTGGAAACAGCATTTAGGCAGAGGGAACAGCAAGTGTAAATAAAGGCCATATGGAGAGAACAAACGATGTACACTGAGTGGCCAGGTTATGACCGGCCAGCTTATGACCGGCCAGATTATTATGACCCCCCCCACATCAGTACAATGAAGTGAATTAGTTATGCAAATAATCTACACTAATAAAAGAGAAAGATGCAAATTGACCATACCATCGCAACACCCACCAGCCCATCAGGAGTGAGTATGCAAATTAACCCAACAAAGCTGGCAGGTTAATTTGCACACACAGGCGCCAAGTGGCCAGGGGCATTCCTCACCGCCCCAGCCCGCTCTGGGACTCTGGGCAGCATGGGAAGGCGGAAAGGCGGCTCCGGGCCGGAGCGAAGGCGGTGCCCGCAGCCAGGGAAAAGAAGGCCCATTCTTGCACGAATCTTCGTGCATCGGGCCTCTAGTAATAATAATAAAACCTTGAGAGTATTTGCTTAGGAAGTTTTCAATATTCAGTATTTTTGGAAGTGTCAATGAAGTACTGATGGGGTGGTCATAATAATCTGGCCACTCAGTGTATGTAAGGTATGGCTGAGCAGAGAGTGCTGGAGTGGGAATGGGGTGGGGAGAGGAGGAGAGGATAGGAACCCAGGGCAGGATGGTGGCGGGGGGGGGGGGGGGGGGGGAAGGGGGGGGTAGAAGAGGAGGGGGGAGGAGCACACAGGACTCTGTAGGCTGAGATAAGGACTTTTCTTTGGTTAAGATGGGAAGGCCTTTGGTGGCATTTAAGCAGAAAAGCTCATTATTTGGTATGTGTTTTGGAGCGCTCACTCTAGCTGTGGTGTAGATAAAAGGGTAGAAGGGCAAGGGTGGAAGCAGAGAGGCCAAGGAGGGAGCTGGTGGGCAGGCAGGCATGAGAGGCTTTCCAACAGGGGCTGGTGGTGGAGGTGGGAGAACTGAACGGATCTGGAGGTCAGGTTGGCAGGTGAGAAAAAGGGAGGAGTCAAGGGCGACTTCTAGATGTTGGGCTTGAGCAACAGGGTGGATGGGGGTGGGGAAGACGCAGGAAGGAGCAGAAACCTGAGGCTGCTTTCAAGGTCCCCGGTCCTGCCCCGCCCTAAGGCTGTGTTCTGTCGGGAACTTTCTCCCTGTTGACTCCACCCTCCCGAGGCCTGGCTTCGGATCTGTGCTCAAGGAGATCCCTCCTAGAGATCCTCCTAGGAGCTGGGGCCTTGGGGTCTAAAATGTGAAAGTGATGACAGCATCCGTTTCCTCGGTGCAAATGTCCCTCGCTAAAGGGACCCTGGGGAGCTTCGTGAGCTTCACAACAGAGCAGGGTAGAACCCTAAACTTGGACTCACATCCTCACTTTGCCACAGACTTTGGGCAGCCATCCTCTCAGAGCCTCAGTTTCTCATTTGCAAAATGGGAATCCTACCCACCCACCCACTAGGCAACGTGGCTTTGAGCAACAAATGAGGAGACATTTGTAAAGTTGCCAGCACACAGTAAATGCTCATCAAATAATAACAGTAGCTAGCTCGAATGTTGGGAGAGCTTTCCAGGTTGCAGGCAGTGTTCTAAGCATATATATATATATATATATATATATATATATATATATATATATACACACACACACACACATACATACATATTCATTCATCATTATAACCATATGAAGTGTGTATTAGTCAGGGTTCTTCAGAGAAACAGAACAGGGTATGCGTATAATATATGATTGTGGAGGCATGGTGAGCCCCAAATCTGATGTGGTAGGCTAGCAGGCTAAATACTCAGGGAAGGGTTGCAGTTCAAGTACAAAGGCAGTCTGCTGGCAGAATGACTTCTTGCTCAGGGGAAGTCAGTCCTTGTTCTATTAAGGCCTTCAACTAACCAGATGAGGCCAACACACATTATAGAAGGTAATCTCTCAGTCCACTGATTTATCAGTTTTTATTGATTTCGAGAGAGGAAAGGAGAGGGAGCAATACAAACATCAATGATGAGAGAAAAACATCGATCGGCTGCTTTCTGCATGCCCCTAAGAAGGGACCAAGTCCACAACCCAGGCATATACCCTGACCAGGAATCAAACCATGACCTCCTGGTTCATTGGCTGATGCTCAACCACTGAGCCACACTGGCCAGGCTCAAAGCCCGCCAATTTAAAAGTTAATCTCATTCAAAACCCACCTTCATAGAACCACTCAGAATAATGCTTTACCATGGATGAGCCAAGTTGACACATAAATTAAGTAAAATGAACCATTACAACGTGTGAGAATTTTTTTTTTTTGACCATGTGTATGAATGTTATCCCCAATTTACAGAGGAGAGAACAGGCACAGAGAGGGTAAGATATCTGCCCCAGGTCTCAGAGGAGGAAAGCCAAGCTCTAAACTCCTGCCATCGGCTCCAGAGCTGGCACTTTAACCACTACACTAAGTGGCCATTATCCCGAGCACACCAGCGTAAATTAAATTCCTCCATCCAGCCTCTTCCCGGCCTGAGAGTGGAAGGCAGAGAACCTGGGCAAGGTTTTCCCTGGGTGGGGCCCTGCATTGCTTAAGAACCAGCACAGAACCTGAGCTTCAGAGGCTGGGGGTGGGGGGACCTGAGGGGTTATCTGGTCCAGCCCCTGACTTCACGGAGGGAAACTGAGGCCCAGAGTGGAAAAGGGATCACCCAGTCCCATGGCTTCAGAAAGTCTGATGATGATGAGAAACTAATACTTCTGTCGTGGTTATCGTGTGCTACATGTGAGGTAGATAGAAAATGAGGAAACTGAAGCAGAGGTTATAAACTTGCCTAAGACCACACCTGCCAGATTCTGAGCCCAGGCTCAGCCAGGACACTATGGTCTGAGGCCCAACGCAAGTCTCCCGGGAGGGGGCTGTCCCAGACACAGGCCCAGGTTTGCAGGTCCTTCCCAGTTCTCGGGGGCCAAGACTGCAAGTGACAGCTGAGGCGATGTTGCAGCTCCTCGGGGTCATAAGGCAGCCTACCCTCCTGGCCACGGAGGAAAGGCCTTCTGCATCAGTGGGCAGGCACACCAGAGACACCCCCTGCCCGGGTGACAGGGCCGAGCACACATATCTCATCCCACAGCCCCCCCGCTCCCCCCCCCCCCCCAAACAGGGAACCAAACACATGAACACAGGCTCCAACCCATAACCAGAGCCCAACACACTGGCACACATACCCAACGTCTGTGCACCCACACAAGTAAGCAGCCTCACAGCACGCAACGATGCAGACTCACTCAACCCCACATACACACATGCCCCCCAGTACATCACCCAGGACACAACTTTCCAATCCCAATAAGCATATGAACAAACTCTTGTACGCACAGAACAGAGAAACCCACACGCAGAAACACACACTATGCAACCGACCCCCAACCCCCCACCCCATCCATCACACACAGACACACAAGCCTCTGCTCATCCACAGGCCAGGGCACTGGACACATGCCTCCCACAGGAACCATTAACGTGAGCCACGTGGTTATACACACACACTTCCCGCATCCCCAAGGGCCAGGCCTCCTCAGAGGGCTGCTCACCCCCATAACTCACCACCCCATAAATACAGGCAGTACACATGCCAACATGGATCGATGCAGTCCGCGCGCCCTCCCCCCATCTGCACACACAGCCCTAACTCCTAGGGACCACCCTCCCCCAATCAACGACACCCCACCCACACCAGGCATCCGCCTAGCCCGGCCTGCCCCACCCGGGGAGAACCCTTCTCTGACCCCAGTGGACAGCGCCCGCCCTTGGAGGGCTGGCTCCGCCTCTCTCCCTGTCCCCACCCGCTTGGCAAACTCGGGGTGAGCTCTGGCACCTGCCAGGCCAAGGCCGGGGCGGTTGGGCCCCCTCGCACTCGCGTCTCTGCTGCGGCCACGCAGAGCTCCCTCCCCCGCAGCAAGGAGGGCGCACTCAGAGCCGGAGGAGGAGGAGGAGGAGGAGGAGGAGGAGGAGGAGGAGGAGGAGGAAGAGGAGGAGGAGGGGGAAGTCTGCGCTGCAGGGTGAAAACTCAGCCACTCAAGTACGACCCCTTCCCAGTCCTGGACGTCACAGTCCCGCGGGGAAAGCCCTGCGTCTCTATTAACCTTCCCATCACCCCGCGCCACGGGAAGGACCCAAGGAGCAGTCAGAGCGGTGCCCAGCAGTGCCCAGCAGTGGGCACCGCAGCCCGGGGGAGGCGGGGAAGGGTCGCCTGCCAATGTTGTGGGGACTTAGGCCCCTCCAGAGACACCCCCACACTCCCCATGCACCCACTCCATCCCCACAGGGACGGCTGGGGGACTCGGGGGAGCGCAAGTACCAGAGATCTTAGGGGCAAGAAGGGGGTACCCCAGCCCCGCAGGACCTCAGGGCAGGCGGGCACGGACCCCCACCCCCTAAGAAAGTACTTCGCAGGGTCGCAGGGTCGGAGAGGAGCGTGCACGAAGCGGGAGGGGAGGCTGAAGGGGAGGACGCCCGGAGTCTCCCTTACCTGATTTCCTCTTGGAACTGCCATAGTCCCTGAAAAAGAAGCAACAACAGATAGACATGGTTAGGGCGTGCGGGAGCGGGGCTGCGGGGCTGCGGCTGCAGGGCGCCCACGAGCGGGCTGCGGTGGGTCCCCACGCCGCTGCTCATGTGATCCCCGCGGCCGGCGAGCCGCGCGCTCCGCAGCCGCACGCACTGCGCGCCGCGCCTGCCCGCGGGTTCCCTGCCAGTCCGGCCTCCGGGCAGGATTTGCCCATCCCGCTCCACCCCGCACGCCCCGCCCGCCCGCCAGCCGCCAGCCGCCAGCACCCCGACCCCGCCCCGCCCCGCCCCGCCCCGGCCCGACAGGAGGGGCTGCAGAGGCTGCTCGTGCCCTTTCCTAGGTACCTTCCCCCATCCTCGCGGATGCGGGAGGACGAGGTAGGTTCCCACGCACTTTGCAAACAGGGAAACAGGCTCCGGAGGTTGGCTGCTGGGACCCAGGCCCTGCCCGCTGTGCAGCCTGCTCCCCACCCCAGCAGGGCTCCCCCCATTCTTGGCCTTGCTAGCTCATGCTCACTCAACCTTTAAGTCACTACTGAAATGTTACCCCCTTCACGTATCTTCCTCGACAGTTCCCCCTCTCCAAACTGGCCTCCAAGTGATGTTATTTGTGGGATCCTATGATTAAAGTCTGCCCCTGCCCTAGACCCAAGCTCCCTGCCAGGAATTAACCCAACCCCGCCTCCAGGTGCCCTCCAGGAGGCCCCTCCCACCACCTCTTGTAGTTGCAAACCTCAGGGAAGCCTCACAGGCTTCTAAAATGCTGGGCACCTGGCTGGGATCTGTCTGGAGATGAGAGGAAATGCCTCTCATTCCCCCCGGGTGTCAAATAAAATGCCCATTTCAGGCTCTGGTCTAAGCCAACTGGCCAGTTAGGTCCACCTGCTGGAAATGGACAGCAGGATCAGACTCCCAAGATTCCAATTCTGCAAGTCTGGGGGTGGGGGAGCCTGGGCTTTGGGGGTACTTGGTAAGCCCCAAGGTAACTGGCCCACACAGCGAAGGGTGAGGGGCTCCCCTCTCCTAGAGTCCGATGTTTCCTAAAGTTAGGGCTCAGAACTCAGTGAATTGGAATGCTGGGGCCGAGGCCCAGGAACCTGCATTTCTGTAAATCCATCCTCCCTATCCCATTCTCCTGTTTGAGAACCCCATTCTAATTCCATGCCTTTCAATCCTCACGACCACATTCAGGGGAAGGTCCTATCACCCCCATTTTACAGATGAGGAAACAGAGGTTCAGCCACTGCCCACAGTCACCCTACCCAGTGTGAAGGGCAGTGTTGTGCAAGCCCACCCACAGGAATGAAAACCGCAGGGTGGATGGGGTGCAGGAGGATCTGCTGAATCTGTTGCCTCCAAAGGATCAGGAAGGTAGAGTTCCCATGAGCCCCTCCCTGCACCTGGCAGTTTCATCTCCTTGGGGCAGAAGGGAGGCAGGGAGAGACGGTGCCCGGGCCTGGCTGTGCCCTTGAAGCCCAATGGTGGGGAGAAGTCCCAGTGAAGGGGAGCACAGTATGGTGGCTATGTCCTGCCCAGCACACTTGCCACTCCCAAGGAAGGAATTCATTTCTCAGGCTTTTTTTGCTGAGTGAGGCCCAGGGAAGGGCAGAGAATATATGGCAGAGAGGAGCTGCCCCTCCCCATCCCACCCCTCCCCACTTTCCCACTGGTCCAGCATGAGAAGCCCTCTGGGCCTGGGATCACAGTGGCCCACCGACCATCCCCTGGCTGCCAGTAGTCCATACAGGGATAACTTCCTCACATGATGGTCACCTTCTCCCTGTTCATGCAGCTGCTGACTGCCCCAGGGTGGTGTGTGGCGGGGGTGCGGTGAGGGGTGCGTTTGAGGGGGGTAAAGGCAGGCAGGGTCTTATCCTGTGACAAGAGAGCCCCTGAGGCTCGGGTGTGGGAGAGGGACAGAACTCACAGGAGCTGAGTGCTTCCTCTGCCAGGACCAGTGATGCCCAGCCTGGTCATTCTCCATGGGACCCTCTGGGGAGCTGGTTACAAATTCAGACGGGGGGGCCCCACCCCAACCCGTCTGCATCTCCAACAAGCTCCCCCTCCCCCAGGGAGAGGGTGTTCGGAGGCTGGGCCAGTGTTGGCTGAGCACCTGACTCAGACTCCACCCCCTTTGCTACAACCCTGACATGTAGGCAGGGGTGGTGCTAAGAGGCACCCCAGTCCCCCACCATAGTCTGCATCAGACCCCAGCCAGCCCTAAGCAGCATTGATGCTTAGTAAGAGCAATGTGCTTGCAGTGCCAAACCAGCCTCCAGGCAAATGCCCTGCCTGCCTGTCCTTCAACCAGAGTAGAGCCCTTCCCACCAAAGACTCAAACACTTCTAGACCGCTGCAGGGGATGTGGTCCCTCCTTTTGCAGGTAAGGACAGCAAAGCTTAGAGAAGCTGTCCAACTTGGTCAAGGTCTTACAGTGAGTAGGTGAGGCTGGGTTGGACACTGAGACCCTAGGCCAGGGGTGGGCAAACTTTGACTCGAGGGCCACAATGGGTTCTTAAACTGGACCGGAGGGCTGGAACAAAAGCATGGATGGAGTGTTTGTGTGAACTAATATAAATTCAAAGTAAACATCATTACATAAAAGGGTACGGTCTTTTTTTTTTTTTTAGTTTTACTCATTTCAAACGGGCCGGGCCGTAGTTTGCCCACGCTGCCCTAGGCCTTGGAGGGCTCACTGGCAAATCTCCAAATACTGCCACCCCCTGGAGCCCTGGGGCAGGGCAGGGAGGGGGACGCAAGGCCCTGGGGCCTGGGAAGTGCAGAGTTAATGGAGTGGAGGCTGAGTCCTGGCAGTGGGCAGCCGGGCTGTGGCTGAATGGAGGGAATGGCAGGCACAGGAACCTATCCTTCACAGCATCTGGCCTCCTGCCTCTTAGCAGTTCCTGGGTGGGTACCTTTTAGCAAAGCCCTTTCGTATTTTTAGCTGCTGAATATGCTGAGAAGCAGCTTAGGTATCCAGTGGCTGGGACTCCCCCATGCCTCACATACTGGGGCACGGGGGGTGGGAGGGCAGGGCTCCCCATCTCTGGCAATCCTACCTCCTGCTGCCTGCCAGGCAATCAGCCCTGGCCCTGGATGGACAGCAAGCCCTCTGTTGGGGTCCAGCTCCTGAACAAGTCAAGACTGCCCCCACCTCCCCTCCTTGCTCCCATTCTTGCCCTGAGCTGGTGCTCACGGCCCCCGCCCACTGGTGACTCCACTCCACATAGGTCACAGTCTAGCCTGCTTCCGACCTGCTGCTGAATCACTATCACCCAGGGAGCCACAGGAAGGAGAAGGAGGGGAGGGAGGGACGTCTCCCTCTAGTGCCGCCAGAAGCTAATGTAATTGAAAAGGCCTCCCAAGCTGTGTCCTCACTGTGTCCTCACAGCAGGCCACTCGGCCTTCTCTGCGACTGGTCCAGGGGTGACAAAGGCCACAGGTACAGTGACAAATCATCCCAGGCAAACCAGGACATGGGACTTTCAGGACTGAAACTGGGAAAGTCACAGACAAACTGGGCCAGCTGGTCACCCCGTGGTCCACAGGTCTGACCTGGCTGGGAAAGACGGGAGGACTTCTTCCTGCCTAGCACCACTCCTCCCCCATTTGTTTTTCTTGTAACTTTTAAAAAATATTTTTATTGGTTTCAGAGAGGAAGAGAGCGGGAGAGGGAAATAGAAACATCAATGATGAGAATCACTGGTCGGCTGCCTCCTGCAGGCCCCACACTGGGAATGGAGCCCGCAATCTGGGCATGTGCCCCGACCAGGAATCGAGCCATAGTTCAACGCTCAACCACTGAGCCATGCTGGTCGGGCACCCCTCCCCCATTTAAGCAGGGACTCCTGAGGCCTCCCTCTGCCCCACATGATATAAACAGTTCATCTCTTGGTCCTTCCTCACGGGAGGAGGTTCTGAATGAGGATCACAGGGCAGGTTCTGGAAGGAACAGACTCCAGTTCAACTCTGCTATTTGCTCGCTGGATGGTCATCTTGAGCTACCTGCTTCACCTCTTAAGCCTCTATTTCTCTATCGGTAGAATGAGGATAATGACCATACCAACCCCTTAGGAACTGGGGAAAATGAAACGTACAGGATACATAAAGGGGCTCACAGGGTGCCCGGCACAGAAAACGCTGTATAACTTGTCTTTATTATTATCCTTTCAGCCCTGGACCTAACCCCACCTTAGCTGCTACCCAAAGGCGTGCAGAGCCCCTAAAACAAAAAGAAGTGGCTTCTTAAGCACCTCCCCACGATGCTGGTAGCACAGTGACCAAGAGGGGCAATTCCGGCCTCATTTTCAGAGTCTTTGGTTTTCACAGACACCAAAGCCACCTGGGTCTCTGTCTAGCCCTGTCCACCTGGGCAAAGCCTGTTTCTGAATGTTTGATCTGAGCATGTTTTCAGGGAGCACTGACCGTGGGAATTGGCTGCTCTGGACTCAATGACTGGGATGCGTTTAACCTCCCAAGGAGCGGGCAACTCTCAGAGCCTCAAACCAACAGATGCAAGAGGCCCCGCGCTTTCATGCGATGATGGCACTCAGCAGGGTCAGCGTTCCTTTTATTCTTTTTTCCCCTTTCATTTCTCTTGGTGAGACATGCTGTGTTCCTGCCCTGGACATTCTAGAGAAGGGGCTGGTGTTGGGGAAAGCAAAGGGGGAGAGGCTAGAAGGGGGGAGTGGGAAGGGCATTTAACAATTCGTGTGTGTTTTCACACATGCCTCCCTACTGTCTGGCCTCCCAGAAAATTCCCAGCAGGCACCTGACCTCAGTGCTCTAGAGCAGGCAGAAGTGGTATTGATCCATTTTATGGATGAGGAAACTGAGTCCTGAGGGCTTAAGTGGCTCTCCTAGGCTCATGAGGCTACATTGACAGTCCTGACCCAGAGCCCAGCGACTGGGCTGCAAGGAGAGGCTGCACAAGCAGCAGGAGGCTCTTGCTGGGGGAAAGGAGGAGACCATCCTTCCGGTCAGCATTCCCTGAATGAGAGGCAAAGCCAGGAAGAGCCACTGAGGCGAGGGAGAAAGGAGGAGAGGAAGCCTCGCCTGACTGGGCCAGCTCCGAGGAAGGACGCGGAGTCCTGCCGGGTGGAATTCTGAGTCTACAGGGCCTTGTCCTCTGCTGCCTGCCTCCGCTCTCCCATTCTCGCTCCCATCAGCAAGTGACCTGGCAGCGGAGGACACGCATGCACGGGCTTCCAGCCCGATGTTCTCACCCTCCTGTCTGCTGGCTGACATTGGCTGCTTGGCCCAGGACGCCCGTCGGCAGGGCCTGCTGCCGCTGAGAACTGCTTGAGAGGCCGGCTAGCTTGCCAGATGGCTCTGGGTGACCTTGAGCACCAAGTGGTCTTGGGGACACGGGTGGTACCTAGAATATGGGGTTGTGTGTGTGTGGAGTTGTTATGCAACCCTGGCCTGGGGCGTGCCATGGAGCCCTTGAGGTGTGTAATGATGATATTGACTGCTGTTATCAGCCAATAAGCGCTTTTTCAGCTCCTGCTGTAGGCTCTCTCAGGAAGGCCTGTGCAGGCACAGGAGAAATACAGGACATGCGCTGGCCTGCAAGTTTGGGGTGGAGTTAAAGGAAAGAACTACCTAGCTCAGTGAGAAATCTTGCATTCTGAGACGTTCCGAGAGGCACCGGAGTGGTTACACCCCACGTGCAGAGACAAGATCCTGGGGCTGCAGGACACCCAAGGCAGCTTCCTGGAGGAGGGAGCCTTGACCTAGCCTTGAAGGATCACGGGGGTGTGGACCCATGGAGGGAGTAGAGAGGGTCAAGCTCTAGAAGCAGGAACAAGCAGCTCTAAGCAGAGGCTGGGCAAGCAGAAGGACAGCCAGGGAAAGGCCACGATGGGGGGGGGGGGGGGGTCAGCAGTGAGGTGGGGAGGGACTTTGATGAAGGGGAAGGAGAGACTTTGATGTCCAGCTGTGAAGGTTTCAGAATCTGGGAGTCATGTCTGGGTGCACTGAGGGGAGATTTTTATAAGAGGTGAGGCAGACAGTTAGGGGCGGGCGGAGAGAGGCTGGGACAGCCTGGCGATGATGTCACCAGCCCGGGGCTCTGGGCCTGGCTCTGCCCCTCAGTGGCTGGTGGCCCTGGGCCGTCCGCTCCAAACTCGTGCTTTTGAAACGACAGGCTGTCACGCAGCAGTGAGTTCTGAAATCAACTCCGTGTGTCCCAACAAGTATTTAAAAGAGAACAGACTAAATGACCAAGTCACCCTTAGGAAGGTTACATACTGTTTGTGAAACTCATTTCAGATGTCTATCTACCTGCCTGTCTGTCTGTCTGACTGTCCGTATTGGGTTTTGATGTGAAATTTCTTACTATGGCAGAAAAGTTTTTAAAACACTGACAAATTCTTGGGACCTCGGCTTTTCGCTTCTAAAATCAGGCTATTCTGCCCTAGCTGCTGTGGCTCAGTTAGTTGGAGCATTGGCCCATGCACGGGAAGGTGACAGGTTCCATTCCGTCTGGGCATATATGGGAGGCAACCGATTGATGTCATCTCTCTCACATCAATGTCTCTCTCTCTCTCTCTCTCTCTCTCTCTCTCTCTCTCTCTCTCTCTCTCCTTCCCTCCCTCCCTCCCTAAAATCAAATTTTTTTTTTTTTTTTAATGAGGCCACTCTGAGGATCCTCATGGGCAGCGAATTCTCTGTGAAACCAATACAGTGAGACACAGTGTGTTGGTCGAGGCCAGGCCAGCAGGGTCTGGGCAAAGGGGCCTCGGGTCAGCTGAGGTCTGGAGAATGTCGGGGGATTTTCCCACCCTGCGGAGCCCCGAGCTGGGTTTTTGTTCTGGCTTTTGAGAGCCATTGCACAGAATGGTCTCAAGGGGCAGTGACCTCAGGGAAGAGAGATGGAGGGGACATGAATGCTGTTCTTTGCCCCCATTTGCGCCCTGATCCACACTGTGGCACTGAGGGCCCTTGTGTCCAACAAGAATCCGTCCTTTCTCTTCAGGGCTGTGTTTTCCAGGGTTCTGAGAATGGGCCTCATTGTGACCATGGGGACGGTCCAGAGAGGCAGGAATTTGTGCCTGGCGTGAAAAAGCTGAATTCCTGGTGAGGGAAGGGGTCTCATGTACCCCCGGGCTGTGTCCAGAGAGGCTGATGCCATGGCTATGGTGGACCCCAGGCACTGTGCTTGTCTCCCGAACGTCCCAGAGGGGCGCTGCCATCGCTCAGGAAAGGACAAAGCCCGTCTGTCTGTCCCTCTCCTCTGACTTGCCTCACCGTTCTGGGCGAAGGCCCTGAGCGTGTCTCTAGCCCAGGGACAGCTCCTCGGTATCCAGGCCTCGGAGCAGAGGGTTAAGAATGTGGGTGGAGCCGAAACCGGTTTGGCTCAGTGGATAGAGCGTAGGCTTGCGGACTGAAAGGTCCCAGGTTCGATTCCGGTCAAGGGCATGTACCTGGGTTGTGGGCACATCCCCAGTGGGGGATGTGCAGGAGGCAGCTGATCAATGTTTCTAACTCTCTATCTCTCTCCCTTCCTCTCTGTAAAAAATCAATAAAATATAGTAAAAAAAAAAAAAAAAAAAAAAAAAGAATGTGGGTGGAACCCTAGCCAGTTTTGCTCAGTGGACAGAGCGTCAGCTCTGGGACTGAAAGGTCCCGGGTTCGATTCTGGTGAAGGGCACCTACCTCTGCTGCAGACTCGACCCCCAGCCCTGGTGGGGGCGTGTGCAGGAGGCAACCAATCGATGTGTGTCTCTCACATCAATGTTTTTCTCTCTGTGTCTGTCTCTCCCCCTCACTCTCTCTAAAACTCAATGAGAAAATATCCTCAGGTGAGAATTAACAAAAGACAAAATAAAAAAGTACGGGTGGAGTCTAGGGTGCTTCAGCCACTTACTACTTGGTGACATAAGCAAGTTACTCAACCTCGGTACCGTCAGTTGTCAAAGGGGATAAAAGTAGTTCCTACCGCTATTGTTGTCGGGATTATCTGGGACAGCGTACAAAGCTCCTAGAGCCACATCTGGAGCCAGAGAACCCCTGGGTTCAGGAAGGAACCTAGATTTGGAGTGTGAACAGTGGCCACAGTATAGGAAGGGCTGACTGGCCCTCCTCATGGGTTTGGACTTTGTAAGACCCTGGATAGGTGAGGAAGAGAAAGGTAAAAGGAAGGCAGAGACTCAGGGCTAGAAACACCAAGACAGCACCACCCAGTACTAGAACGTTCTTAGGGAGGTCACAACGCAAGCTCTGGTGTGAGTGAGCGCAGCTTCCTGGAAGAGGAAACCTGGCTGTGGTGCTGCTTTCTAATGTGCCCCTCCCGCCCCAGGTCCATGACACGGTCCCTGGGCTGCTTCTTGCCGGCTCTGCCCGGAAGGGACCTGTGGCTGGTCTGCGGCCCCAGGACTGCCCGGCTCCACAGTCCCCAGAGAGGCTGTTTCTCTCAGTAGAGGTTTTGTAACTTCTGGGGACAGTGATGCTGGGTTGACATGGTCCTGGGCTCTGTGCCCTTCAATTGTCTCTCCTTCCCCATTTCAGCTCCCAGCCTCAGGCCACTTCCCAACACCCCACCCCCAAACCCAGCCTAGAGCAGCACCCTGGCCCCTCCCTGGATAGCTTTTCCCACGACTGCGATGGACGAAAAGGGGCCGCGTGCTAACCTGACTAACTCAGGGAAGGCCTGTGTGGCAGCCTGGCAAACTCAAGAGCCCTTTAGTAACCACAAAGGATGGTCTGAAATTAAAACCTTTCATTAACAAGCAATTTATAGTCATATAGTGGGTAGTCATGTCCTAGGTCAGTATCTTCCCTGACAAGGATCGACTTCCAAATTTACTGAGCCGATTGTCTTTTTGCATACCATACCTGTGGGATGTCAGGGTTCCTCGTAACTTCCCTTTTTCCGGACCCCTCAAGGGCACAAGGAATGGCACCAGGGCGGAAACCACAAACTCCCCCATTGCTGTTGTTATTGTGTGAACTGTCCTGTACCCACCATCTTTTCACTTTTTATCCAATCCCAGAGGTTTCCCCGCTCTGCTTTCTCCCACCTCTAATCTGTCAACCACTGGATTCCATGTAACCCTCTCTGTCTCCTCCTCTGATGGAAATTTATAAAACTAGGTGAAAAGCCACCTTTCTTCGGAGAATTATCCCAATCCATGAAGATTCTGCTTCCCAGCAATTGTTGACAGTTTGGCTCAAATAAACTCACAAAAAATTCTTTACAGGTTTGAATGTTTTTCATTACCCACTACTATGACTTTGCTGTTTCTCCCCTTCACTCCAGGTTCCATGAGACAGGTACTGTGACATCTGCCCAGGCCCCGCACAGGGCTGGGCACCATGGGTGTTTGCTGAATGAATGAATGAATGAATGCATGAATGCCCTGACTCTGGCAACCAGGCTCAGGACTCTGAGGTTCTGGGGAGCTGAGGTTCTGGCTGGAGCTTTGGTATCATCCCGAGCTGTCCTCCAGGCAAACCCTGGGCCTCTGCCCTCCCGTCCTTCCTTTCCCCCCAGGAAAGCTCAGTGGAAGTGCCGCTTCCTCCAGGAGGTCTTCCCTGATCATCACAGATGAGTCAGCAAGCACGGATGTCAGTTTGTGTAAAATACGAAGGGGCTTGAGCGGGCTCTGATGACGGGGCACTTCCTGTCCATTCATGAGGCTGGCCTTGGTCTCGGCTCCATCCTCTGTGACATCACTGAGTTGTCAGGAAACCACTGTGGCAGCACAGCCTGCTTTGCTGACATCCTGCCTGATTACTTCACGTGGGTCTCTGTCCTCCCCATCTGGACCAGTGTCTCACCACCTCCTCTGCTGTCTCCCCTGCGGCCCAAGTCTGAGAACACGGGCACGTGTGCACGCAGCAGGTGCTGACTGTGTGCTTCACATACATGATTGCAACTCTCTTGACCACCCCAAGAGCTGGGCACTATCACTACCCCCATTTTCCAGATGAGGAAACTGAGGCATAGAGAGCTTAAATCACTATTCAGTGGCAGAGCTGAGATCAGAACCAGTGCTGGCTGACTCCTACGTGCACACTTAGAACCTCCATGGTCTTTCTGGGCTCTTTCTTGGCCTTTCCACCCTGCAGGCCTCCAGGAACACCCTCCGCCCCTGCCCACCTACCTATGCCCAGAAGCCTCCAAGCCTGCACTGGGCATATTCCCCCTCGCCCAGCCCTCTCCCTGCCCCTCTGTCTCTAACTCTCCCTCAGCATCCAAGTCCAGGTGGAGGTTTGGCTCCCCAAGGCAGCCTTCCCTGCACAGCCCAGCCCCGCCCCGCCCCCAGGGGTCTCCCTCCCTCGCCCAGGCTCCCCTGCACTCCTGGCCTGAGCCTCTCCTTTGGGCCTGCTTAACCACCTCATCCCTGCACTGGTCAGTGCCATCCTCCTGGGAAGAGGACCACAGGGCCTGGCTCCTCCAGGCAGGCCTTCCTGAGAGCTCCAACCACGGTGACATGGGCCTTGAGCAGTCCTGGCAGTCCAGTCTCCGCACCCTTGTTACAGAAATGCAGGGCTGGGGTGGCCCTTCCCTGCCGCTCACCAGGCTCTGACCCTGAGCCGCTGCTGAACTCCCTGCCTGTCAACAGGCATTTGCTGAGCATCGATTATGTGCCAGGCCCTGGGGTCACAGGGTTGAGGAAAACAGACGCATCCCCTGGGGCCATGAACAGAACCAAATAAAGCAAATTGGCCAACTGGGTTAAGAGCCGAGAGGAAAAGGAAAGTGAAGAAAGAAAGGGAGGTCTCTCTGAAGAGAGGATTGAAGGAGAGCCGGAGGGGCAGCTGGAAGGGCGGGGCAGAGGGGGGTGGGGGTGGGGGCACAGGCACCTGGAAGATCTTGGAAGTCATCCTGAGCACAGCAGAAGGCACCGCCTTAGCTTGCACAGGCTTCTTGGAAAGCTCCCTTTGGAGGTGGGCGGGTGCCCCACACCCGCCCTTGGGTGGGACAGCCCCGTGGCCCCGAATTCACTGGCTCCCAGAGTTCCCTTCGGGATGAAGCCCCAGGAGCTGGTGGATAATGTACCACCTCTGGCTGCCTTTCCTCCCCTGCCTGCTTTCACGCCCTCACTGGTGTCACCTCCCCAATCAACTGCTAGGTCTCAAATCTTCATCCCCAGATCTGCCTCTGAAGACCTTGGTAGGCCAGAAACACCTACCTCTCCCTCTTTCTGGCCCATCAAGATCTTCCTAGCCCGCAGGATCTAGCACAGTGCCCAACACACAGTGGGGGCTTTACCCGCACATGCTGGGTGTGGGCCAAGGTGGGAATAACCCATGTCTTCTGCCCTCTGGCTCTCGAGGCAGCTGCCTGCAGCGTGGCAGGTCCCCACGTGTCCCTGGGCAGGTGAGACAGGCGCACAGGTACCCTCTCCCACTTGGGGTGGGGATCTGGCCACTCCCAGTTATTAATCTTTAATTCTCTGGCTTGGCAGATACAGCCTTCTCTAATCAGGAGGCTGTCTCTACCTAATTAAGTCAGACCTGACCACAGCCCAGCGCCTGCTTCCCGGGCCATTTAGAGGAGCTGCCCCTCCTGTCCATGGGCCAGGCTCCTAGGCAAGCCTTCCTAAGGTTTCAACTCTCCCTTCCATGCACCAGCATTCGGGATGCTCCGAGCTGGGGATGCTCTGGAAATCCTCTGGGAAGGTTCTGAGGGCCGGAAAGAGCACTGGATTTTGAGTTTGAAAAAAAAAAAAGCACAAGTTTTCTGAGCCTAAGGTTCCTCAGCTGCAAAAAGGAGGCATGAATCTCACAGGATTGTAATGATGACTGAACAAGATAGATCATGCTCAAGGGTCCAGCGTAGCTGCGGGCACCCGCCAAAATGCTGGTGGCTGTAATATCCAATGTTGCCACAAGGTGGAGCAAGAAACACATCCCATGAACTAAGGCACTTGAAGTGACCAAGTTACAAGTGGTGCCTCAACTCCAATCAACCTTAAGACACAGCTCACAGGGCCTGTGAAGGGGAAAGGGTCATGCTCTCTAGAACGCTGTCTCTTTCACATCTTACTGTTGTTATGAATGTCTTCAGTGTCTTCCATTCCTACAGCCATCAGCGGCCCAGCCAAAGCCAATAGTCTCTCTCCAGGAAGAGTATTTATTTATTTTTCTTTTATTAATCCTCACCCGAGGACATGCTTAGAAAGAGACATGGAGAGAGAAAGAGAGAGAGAGAGAGAGAAAGAGAGAGACTAGCCAGAAGGCAATTTCTTTAATCCTTTTAAACTGCCACAGTCTCGGGGACTCTAACCTAATTGCCCTTCTCTCCCACTCCCCTTCAGGGACTGGCTCTCACTTCACTCTCGGCTTGAATGCTGCCTCTTCAGGGAAACCTCCCTGACCACCTCACCAGGCTGGACTGGTGCTGTGCATCCCCATTGGCTCAGCAGCTGTTGTAAGCCCCATTTTACAGATTGAGAGACTGAGGCCCTGGAAGTTTAACTATTTCCCAGGCCACACAGCAGGTAGGGGAGGAGCCAGGCTGCTAGCCAGAGCAGCAGGGGGCTCCCACAGCAGCCACCCAAGCCCTGCCTGTGCGGTCTCTCTCCCCACAGGCAGGGCTGAGCCGTGTCCACTTGCATGGGTCCCATGCCTCACACTGAGAAGGTGATCAAAAATGGGTTAATGCCTCCTGCCCTGAAGCCACAGAGGAAGCCCTGGTCTAGGAGGCCAAAGACTTGGGTTTGAGATTTAGCTCTGCCGTGGACCACAAAGTGGACCCTTTGTGGAGCGTTAGCAAACCAGGGGGCTGGTTACGACGGAGGGGTGGTAATTATAGGGTGGGGGGAACTAAGACTCCCCTTGCACGTGACAAAACAGCAAAAGCCGGCTTCAGAGCAGGGTGTCCCCACTGTTGTCTCTGAAGTTAGTTAAACTCAAGGTCACACTGCGGGCAGCAGGGGAGCCTGGATCCTGAGATCCGGAGTCAGACTCCAGAGCAGGCCTGACCTGAAAGCTGACCAGATCGAGGAGGTGGGGTTCCTGGAGGGGCCTCCCCAAATTCTCGGGGCTATCCCGGCGGCACTGCCACACCCCTCCGTCTTCCTTCTGGGTATGAGGCAGGGCTGGCCAAGTCCCCTCTGTCCTCCTGGACTCTGCTTTCTGCAGGGAGGACAGCCACAACCTCGAGCCCCTTCCGAAAGATCGATGGGAAGGGAGGTGGGGAGGCCTTGCAGAGGAATGCCTCCTTGGGTCTGACCTTGTGCCCACCCCGGGCCCAGAGCAACTGCCTGCCCTCTGCCCTGGGCTGCGTCCCTGGAAGCCTCACTCAGCACCCTCCAGGGTAGCTCCCGGGCTACCTCAACAAGCCCCTGGCCCAGACCAAACCCCTGCTCTGCCTCAGTCAGGTACCACAGCCTCCGTCCCTTTCTTGTGGGCCTGCCAGGTGTCCCACGGACACGGCAGGTGGCAGGGTGTTGAGGGTGGACCCCTGGGCCCTAGGGAAGGTGGCTCTCTGGGCAGGCTGGGCAGAAACAGCTCTGATCTGGCCATGGGCCTGCTGCCTCTCACCCCAGGCCCCTCCGAACATTGGACCATTGTTCTAGGCCCCAAGAGGGTGGCTCTGCGGCCCTGGGGCTGAAGAACAAAAACCTGTTTAGCAAGGCTCTGCTCCACTCGTGCCATTTCAAGAATTGAGCCAGGATCCTGGCTGGCTTCAGCGGGAAGAAATGAGCCCAGGCCTAGAGGGGGCGCAGGGAGCAGAAGAACCTTAGCCCATTCCATGAGCACACCAGGAGCCACCGGAGTTCTTGTGCCAGAAGACAGGTAGCGGGTCAAAGCGATGCTCACTGTGTGGTGAGAGGCAGGCACACCTGCCCAGCCCTGGCCTCCATTATCCCCTCTGCGACAGGCTCAAGCTGAGAGCAGAGAGCCAACAATGGTCAGGTGACAAAAAGAGGCTGTAGCCCAGCCTTGTGGCTGCGAGTAGCTGTCCCAAATAAAGATTAAAGTGAAGTGTGGGACTGGGCCAACAGACTCCTGGGGAGGTGACCGTGGAGAGAAGAACCAGTGCAAAGGCCCTGGGGCAGGAACAAGTCTGACCCGTGTGAGAAGCAGCAAGCTTCCGGTGTGGCTGGAGCTGGGATGGTGGGAGAGCAGCAGGAGGTGTCACCAGAGGGGATGGAGGAGGCAGGAGGAGTAGGCCTTGACTCTGAGTGACAGTGGTGGGGGGCAGCAGGGAGCATTTTGAACAAAGGAGTGACATGACCTGATGTGTATTTTTAAATCGTCATTCCTCCCACTGCTTTGAAATGGACCACAGAGAACCAGGGCAGAAGCAGGACACCAGTCAGGAGGCCAGAATCCAGGTGAGAGGATAAGGGTTGGCCGGGGGTGGCAGCAGGGGAGATCGAGGTGTGGACTGCTCTTAGGTGGCGCTGCAGGGTGTGCTGATGAGTTGGGTGGAGGGGTGTGAAGGGGAAAGGTGAATCTAAAATGATGCCAGGCCCGGCTGGAGTGGCTCAGTGGTTGAGCGCTGACCTCTGAACCAGGAGGTCACGGTTTAATTCCCGGTCAGGGCACATGCCCAGTTGTGGGCTCCATTTCCAGTAGGGGGTGTGCAGGAGGCAGCTGATCAATGATTCTTTTTCATCATTGATGTTTCTATCTCTCTCTCCCTCTCCCTTCCTCTCTGAAATCAATAAAAATACATTTTTAAAAATAAATAAATAAAATAAAATAATGCCTCGGGCCCCAGCTGACATCAGCCCTGCTCACACGCAACAGCAATACGCATCAGACAGTCTTAGTAGTTAGAGGACGGGGCCAGTTGTCTAGAAGAGCAATTGCCAGCAGCCGGGAGGTGGGCCCCGCTCTCCACTGAGGAAGTTTGCAGGCGGGTGGCCTGGATCAAAGCCCAGGGCTCAGGCCTGCTGCTCACCTCCCCCCTCCCCCCCCCCCCCCCCCCCCCCAGCCCCGAATGCTGGGCTGCTGCAGGCCTTGCCTTCTGTGCAAGAAGGAAAGGGACACGGCCCCCACCCGGCTCCCGGGAACGCTCGACGCCCCTGCAGCAGCACACTTGAAAGAGGCCGGGGTTATCTGCAAAACTCCAATTAAACCCACAGGCTTTGATAATTTGATAAGCCACTCCACAGTCGCCCCAGAGTCAAAATACGCTGTTACTTGATCCCGTGTTTATGTTCAGGATGGTGGCCTGGGAAGGTGCAAGCAGGTCTGAGAGGGAGGGGGTGCAGGCGCGAGGCTGACAGATATCAGCCCGCCAGCCCAGGGTTCACCTCCAGGGCTGGGCTCTTATGGGAGCACAGTCTACAGTGGAACGCGGGCCTCTCTTGGCAGGTCCTGCAGGCCGAGCGGGGCCAGGGGAGGAGAAGCCTCCTAGCACGTCTGGCTGCATTAACCCCACTTCAGAGCCTCCTGCCTGCTTTGGGCTGGAGGGGGCGCTGTTCTCGGGCCATATCTTGCCAGACCAATTGCGAACCAGCCCAGGTGACGGATACCACCTCAAGAAACAGGCAGATAACCCCCTGGCCATGGTGACGTGGAGGCCCAAGGCTTTACACCTGCAAAAGCCAGGCTGTGGTCTGCAGGGGTGGGGCATCCCCATCCCACTCCGTTCCACAACCTTCCTCAGACAAAACTGTGAGCATCCCTATGTGCCAGTGGCACCTGCCAGGTTACCTCAGTTCACATTACTCTGTAAGCCCCCTTGACCTCTCTGAGATACGTATTATCTCATCTTAGGGGTGGAAAAACAGAAAGGCAGAGAGGTTGAGCAATGGTCAGAGATCACGGAGGTGGGCGGCAGGTCCTGAGCCGGGAGCCGGGCCCTGCAAAGCCATGCCCGCTGCCTCGCCGGTGCCCAGCTGTCTCCCTGAGCCGGGTTTGCACCATTCCTCGAGGGCCTTGCGGAGACAGGCAAAAGGCTCCCCTGCCATTAATGCGCAGGCCGACGGGTAAACTAGGGCCCGTTTACTCAGCTGACCGGCGGAGAGTGGGGTTTAGCGGCACACCTGCTACTTCACCCACCAGCCATGTCCCTCTCCCCTCCCGTGGGCACATGATCACGAGTGACTCCAATGGCAACCCTCCTTGAAAGGAACCCCTCTCTTCCCATGGAAGGGAGGAGAACAGGAGGTTCCGAGAGGCCATCCTCGTTGGGGGGCGGCAGAGCCAGGTAGGGACTCAGGGACGGACACTGCTGGTCTCTAGAGCCTTCATCTGCCTGGGGAAAGTGAGGAAGGACTGGCAGGGGAGCACAGAGGGCAGGACAGAGAGGGCACAATGCCCACCTTCTGGTCCCCCAGCTCCACCCCAGGTCAGGAAGGCAGGCAGAGGAGTGGAAAGACTATGGGCCTCTGTTTGACATCAGCAAATTGTGGGTTCACGTCCCGGCTCCACCTGGAGCCTCGGTTTCCTTATCTGAGATGTGGGGTAAGGATGTAGAACTCCTGGTGCAAACTCTCTCACGAGCCTGGCACGTAGTAGGTACAGTGAGAGCGATGTCTCTCTCCCTCTGGAGAGAACACACACTTGTATCTCATTTTGTCGTCTGCCAAGCGCCTGCCCAGCCCTCAGGTCATCTGAGTTTCACAGGCAATCCTCGGGGGTAGCAAGGGCAGGGGTGAGTCGCTATCCCTCTGTACAGATGAGACAAGAGGGGCTCAGGGAGTGGTCTGCCGTGAGGGGGTGTGGCTCGCGGGCAGCAGAGGAGGGCTGTGAACGCAAGACTCTGCGTCCTATTCTGGAGGTTCTCCACTAACGACTCCACCTTGTGAGCCAAGTCACTGCTGGGTTTCTGAAGGTCCGCAGCTTCTGCTTGTTTCTTAAGCCTGTGGCAGCCAGCAAGGGAGACGGCCGCTGTCAGGCCAGGTGAGCCTCTGAGCCGGACCATGCTTTTTCCTCCCTCAAGGGTCCGGGCCACCTTGGGCTTGGTCTTACCGCACAAATAAGGAAAAGGGCCCCTTTGGGCTGGACTGCCGTGGAGGTGCAGGCTGTGCACTTTGCAACCTCCCTGGGCACCACTCACAGAAAGGGCAGTATGAATGGCACCCCTGGGGCTGTGCGACACACACCCTGGTCTTCAGGATCTCTCTTCGCCATCGCCACGTGGTACCTGCCCCTCCCACACCTGCCTCTCCTGCACTAGCCCCTCGCAAACCCACCCCTCCCAAACCCGCCCCTCCCACACCTGCCTCTCCCACACCTGCCAGCCACACAGGAGCCGCCGGAGCTGCCACTTACTCTTTGGGAGGGTTGACATCTTCTGGCCGGGCCTCAAAGAACTGAAAGACTTCATCACACTGTGAAATGTGGGGAGGCAGCCGGACAAGCGCCTGTGGGAAGATGGGAGAAAGGGCGTTAGGCCTGATGAAACTGGGACCAGAAAACCAAAAGCAGGGTCAACGTGGGCCAACAGTGATGGGGAGGCTCAAAAACTGTGCTGAGGAAGGTAGTTAACTAGCCACCCACCCATCCGACCAGACAACTAGTCCACAGATTAACCAATTAGTCAATTAATGAAACAACTCTCCATCTATCCATCCACCCCATCAACTAACCATCCAGCCAATTCATTACTAACCAACCAGTCAACTAATAAAAATAATGAAAAATACAGTCAATCATCTTAGCCAACAATTCAACCAACCAAACACCGACCATTCAACTAGCCAATCAAAGCAACTAAACAATCAGCCAATCAAAAGAAAACAATGACCATTGAACCCTACTAGGTCTCAGGGCCCTAGGGATCTACTCATTCTGCATGAACCCTGAAAGAATTCCCATGTTCCCCCCGAGTAAGTCCAAGATCTCTAGCCTGACAACCCAAGGTTTTATCCCACCAGCCTTGTCTCCCACTAGCCACAGTCCAGCTGCACCAGATGCCTGACTGCACTGACTGCGCGACTAACCATTTAACAAGTTGATAATTCTACCCAGGACAACAGGGTGCTACCACGGAGTTTGAAAGGGAGAGAGGTTTTAGAAAGACTCTTTGAAGCTGAGTTCCGAAGGATGGGTAGGAATTAACTGGCCAAGGTAGGCGGGGAGGTCAAGCATGGAGGGTCCAGGAGCTGAATGAGGTCAGAGCCCTGAGAGCACTGAGCAAGGGGGAGGAGCCAGAGCCTGCCATAGCACGGTCTTCTTCAGCTAAGCTGAGGATGCCTGGAGGAGCAGGATAAGCTAAGGGTGTAGAAAGGCGTCTGAGAGGAGCGGGCATGAGGTAGGCTAGAAGGGTTGGACAGGCAGAGAGGAGGGTGAAAACTGTCCAGGGAGGACTGTGGGCCAGCTATGAGCTGACTGTCCCGGGAAGACTGAGAGTCTGCTGCGGGAAAGTGAGAGATCATGGTCAGCCGATGGTCAGAGTTCCTGCCACACACCAGCGTGGACTCCACACCTTGCAGCCTGGGGCACGGGGACGCTTGACCAGGCCCAGGCGAACATGGATGGGGCCAGGGGAAGCCCTGCTTCTGGGCCCCTTAACCCAGAATGGAGAGAAAACACTGGAATGACCCTTTGGTCCAAACAGACAGGAGCGGTCACTGCTAGAGCTGGGCTGAGAGACAGGGCCAAGGAATCTGGGCTGGAGCCAGGAGAGGAAGAGGAAACCCCAGGATGGCCGGAGTGAGGAACTGCTGATAAAGAGGCTCCAGGTTAGTGGTCAATTGGACAAGACCCTTTCCTAAACCTGTGCCTCCCAGCCACCTCCACCAGTACCCGATCCAGCGGCTCCCGTGCCAAGCATGCTGAGACCTCCAGTGCAGTCGCTGGGAACCCTCCTGATGAGGTCATGAGGGCAGAGCTCATCTGCGTGTTACAGATTTGGGGACGGAGGCTCAGGGAGGCCAGGTGGCCTGCCCACAGACCCCATCGAGGGTGGGAAAGACCTCGCTAGAAGGTAAGCTCCACACGGGCCGGGACTTTAGTTGGACCTGTTGACTGTGTCTCCAGATCCTAGAAGAGTGCCTGGCCCAGGAAGTATTTGTTTGAATGAATGAAGTCATGAAAGAATAAATAAGGGTTCTGATGTGCAGAAGCCCAAATAAGTGGGACACGATAATGGGGCATGAAAGCATGTGTGGTCTCAGGCTGCATCAACAGAATGATTGTGTTGAGGAAGAGGGAAGTGGTAGTTTAATCCTTCTCTGGGCCGATCAGGCAGCAATCCAAGTGTGGCACTGAGCAGGAGGCATCCTACCACAATGGCCCTTGTCAATGCCGAACCCACACCCGGGCAAGATGAGACAAGGTCCTATTCCATAACATATAAGGCAACACTGCAACTCCCAGCTGTTCCTTCTAGAGCCTGTGGCTTTCCATGGGTCTCTAACAGATCACATCCGCATGAACAGCCAGGAAACAGAAAGGAAGTGAATTTAACATTTAATAAGCAACTACCATGTGTCAGGCACTGTCCTAGGCCCCCTGACTCTCCAATGATCTGACAAAGAACGGAGGTTTTTCCATGTGTGCCTGACACGGGGCTGTGCCCTGGTACAGGGATGAGCCAGGCACGTCCCCTGCACCCACAGCAGCACACCTGATGACGTGTTGCCCATTTTGTCCCCACTGTCTCTGTTTACCAGGGGGATACTGTGCTCAGAAGGTAGGATGGGTGGAAGTTGCCCCCACAGAGTTCAAGTTTTCATTTAATACACGTGGTATGTGCTGTTTTCTCCCCCAGGAACGAGAGAAGGAAAAGGGAAAGAAAGACTGAGGAAGAAGAGAGGAAAAGACACAGAGAGGCCCGGCTGATGTGGCTCAGTGGTTGAGCATCAACCTATGAGCCAGGAGGTCATAGTTTGATTCCCAGTAGGGGGCATACAGGAGGCAGCCAATCAATGATTCTCTCTCATCATTGATTTTTTTTTCTCTCTCTCCCTCTCCCTTCCTCTCTGAAATCAATAAAAATATATTAAAAGAGAGAGAGAGAGAGACAGAGAAAGGGTGGCAGAAAGGAGAGAGAGCTGGAGACAGAGAGACAGGGACATGGAGAGAGAAAGAGACAGAGATGGAGACAGATACAGATAGAGATAGAGAGAGACAGAGACAAATACTAGACAGAGAGACAGCGACAGAGAGAGAAGGGGAAGCAGGCATGTGCAGACCCAGTGCTCCTGGCAGGAGGCAGGAGGGGTCAGAAGGGAACACTGATGGCTTGGGATGGGTAGGAGGCAGGAGGAGCCCATCACAGGGACCTGAGCTCTGTGTGCGCAGAGTCGCTGCCAGGGCCACCTCCCTGACAGGGACAGGGAGGGGATGCAGGGCAGGTTTCCAGTGGCCAAGCGCTAGCACCCTCCCAGCTCAGCGCACTGCCACCCGCCAGGCGCAGAGCCCGCCAGGCCGCAGCTCACCCAGCACCGGTGGTGAACACAGGGGCTCTTCATGCCGACAGAGACCGGCATTCTGGGGGCAGAGGCCGCGTGGGCCCGAGGGCCTCAGACAAAGGGGCCTTTTGGTGGAACCGCTGCAGACATCTTTATTAATAGGGAGCCTCGAGGGGAGCGCATTGAGAGCTCGTCCTGATTTCAGGCTGACAAGAGGCTCTCGGCTCAGAGCAGCTTCCATCAGAGCAGCCGCCAAGCCCATCTCTGGCCAAAATCATTTGGCAGGAGAGCCGGTGCTGAGCAGTCAGTCCTGGAGGCCTGGGCGGGGGACGGCTGCCAGAGCCGGGGAACCCCCACACCCAGCCGTCCCGAGAGGAGCAGGTAGGGCCAATATATGGGGACTTCTGGGGCACCACCCCCCGACCCCCGGCTCAGGCCTGAAGTTCTGCCATTGAACATTCGAGATGCAGGCCAGGGGGTGGTGAAGTTGGGGCCCCAGGACCAGGCAGACGTGGGTTTGAATCCTGGCTGTGCCATTCGCCAGGATGCTGTGTGATGCGAAGTATATTACTATTTGCCCTCTCTGAGCTCAGTGCAATGGGTTTGGTATGGCCCCTACCTGTTCGAAGGTTAAGTGAGATCATAAATATGAGGAGCCTAGCACAGTGCCTGGCATCAAGCAAATGTTCAGTAAATGCTAGCTATTGCACTATGGTCTTTGTTGCCATTATTCTACAGGTGAAAGCAATGATGCATACTAGAAAGAACACTGGAAGGGGAGTCCAGAGACCTCAATTCTAGCTCAAATTCTGCTTTTCTATACTTGCTGCATGACCTTTTAGGATAAAACAGACTAGCTCTGGAATTTCAAACTATATCTCATGGAACACCAGTCTGATGAGATAACATGAGTTCTGTGGGCACATGTGAAAGGATGTTTTGTAGATCCCCATCTTGGTCTTGGAAATCACCATGTTCATTATCATAGCAAAGGCTCTGAGAAGTCCTGCAGGAAAGAAACCTGTAAAGCTTTGTTAGGCCAGCATTTATTATTTTTTAAAAAAATATATTTTTATTGATTTTTTTACAGAGAGGAAGGGAGAGGGATAGAGAGCTAGAAACATCGATGAGAGAGAAATATCGATCAGCTGCCTCCTGCATACCCCCTATTGGTGATGTGCCCGCAATCAAGGTACATGCCCTTGACCGGAATCGAACCTGGGACCCTTCAGTCCGCAGGCCGACGCTCTATCCACTGAGCTAAACCAGTTAGGGCGGCCAGCATTTATTAATCATAATGACATCTTGGGACTGCCTCATTTAATCATCACATTAAATCCGAGATAGGTATGAACATGATTCCAATTCCACATGAGGATAAACTAAAGCACAGAGAGGTTAAGCAATTTCCCAAGGCCACAGAGCTAGTAAGCAGCAAGACTTTAAATCTAGTCCAGAGCCTATGCTCTGTCTGATCTACTTCTCTCTACTGCCTCCACCATTACTCACAGGTCTCTGACTGTAGAGCTGGTTTTCCAAAGGATTCCTACTGACAGCCCAGGGAACACAGCTGGGGCAAATCCAGACCAGAGACATTCTGAAGTTTCTTCCAGCTCTAACAGCCAGCGGCTCCAGGACTGTAAATAGCACCACTATCAGTGACTTCAGTGTCAGGTCTATCAATCAATCTCACTGAGCCTTTCGAACAGAGCTTTGCCTCAGGTGAGGTTGGAGGGTCGGAAGGCCCCTAGGAGGGAGAAGGGCTGGAATGACCTCAGAGCCCTCAGCATCCAGGGAGGGGCCACTGTCCCCTGGGGCTGCTTAGAGCATGCAGGATGTCAGCTGAGCTAACATCAGTCCCCTTCCAACCTTGGCATCCTGTGGTCCAGGGGGTGGGCGAGCTGGCTGACAGCAGATCTGGAGAAACAGGGTGAGGGGAGGGGCTGAGGGCAGTGGGTGCCTAGGCACTAAAGAGCCATCCAGGTGTGCCCATCAGCCAGTTCTTCCAGGGCCTCCCTCCCCCAGACCTCACCTGCCCTGAAGTCTCCAGCTCCTGGCCCCTGAGACCATTTCCTGGGAGCCAGTGGCATGGGCCACCACTTGGCAACATGTCACCATTCCAGATGGTGCAGATTCAGATAAGGGAGAGCGTGGCCGTACTGCACGTCTCTGAGACCCCCTCTCAGGTGCTCGGGCCCGAGCCTGGTCTTTGCAAGCGGAGCAGCATGGGAGGGGGCCCTAGCCAGGCTGTGTTCAGACCCTCTGCTCCGAAATGAACCCCCTCCATGAAGCCCACCGCACTGGGTAACGCTTGTCTCAGGACAAAAAGCGAAGTTCTGCATTGAGCAAAACAAGGTGTGTGCCCTGCTCTTTCCTCGGGATCAGGCATTTTCCCCTTTTTATCAGCTTCATTTTGGTTTCTAATCAATGGACATCTCTAGGTAAAAGCCCAGTGACCCTGGGTGGGGTGTGGGGGGGTGTCATGGGGGTTGGCATTCTGCCCATTTGGCCCCCAGACTGTTCCTTCTACATCACCTTCGAGGAAGCTGGGAGCTCACAGCATTTCTGTAAATCAGAGTATCTCAAACACAGGAGTTCTCTTTTTAAAGGATTTAGGCAGCAAATCCTTTTTGAAACGGAAATAGTGTCTAATTTGCGGCTGCAGTTTAAGCCATTTCACAAGGGGTCCTAGTACATCGGGCCTTGGGGACATGTCACCCTCTTCTGAGGTTTCCTGTGCTTGTATGTGATCTTTGCATCTTGTCATCAGATACTGGCTGGATGCCCACGTGGGGCCAGGCTTCTTGCTGGTGAGTGAAGACACAAGGAAACAGAGGGGGCCTTCCAGGAGCGCCTGGCCTGGAGGAGATGGACACACGGATGCTACCCTGCTCCTGGGAATAATGTGTCATGTGGAGGCATGCACAGGGCTTTGTGGGGAATGGGAGAGAAGGGGTCAGCTTTCCCCGGGGAGTCGGGAGGCTTCTGGGAGGGACCCTGTGGAAGCTGAACACTTCCCCAGGCGAGGGGCTAGCACAGGCCCAGGGGCAGAAGCCTCAGGGGGTCTGGCTAGTTGGGAAATGGCCAAACTTCCGGCAGACTGGACGGTGGAGTTCGGAGGAGAAAGGTGAGAGCTTCGCCTGAGCAGCACTTGGAAGCACCGCACAGAGGGCCTGGCTAAGCCACTCAGCGGTTCTTATGGGCAATGGGGCTCCTCTGAGGGCCTTTAAGGAGGAAGGGACAGGCTGGAAACGCCTTTGCCCAGGGCTGTCTGGACCAGAGCAGACGGAGAGATTCTTCCAACTAGGTTCCCCTACAGACGCAGACCACGGGGGAAGCATGGACCAATCAGCCTTGCCTCTCCGCCTCAGTCTCCGCCATGAGCAATGAAGTTACTCTCCCATCTAGGACTGAGCATGCAAGGAGCTTTGGTGCCTCTTAAAGGATTCTTTTGGTTGCAACATGAACCTTTCTCTTTATTTTTTTAAAATTTGTTTTTATTAATTTCAAAGAGGAAAGGAGAGAGGGAGAGAGAGAGAGAGAGAGAGAGAGAAACATCAATGACGAGAGAGAATCATTGATCGCTGCCTCCTGCACACCCCACACTGGGGATTGAGCCCGCAACCCGGGCATGTGCCCTGACCGGGTATGGAACCTCGACCTCCTAGTTCATAGGTCGACGCTCCACCACTGAGCCACGCAGACTGGGTCTTTCTCTTTATTACTGAGAACCAATGTGGGCCATGGTGGAACATTCCCACGGTGGGAGGGAGAACACCCGGGACTAAGAACCACCACAAGTCATAGCCTCTGCTTTCAAATCTGGGAAATGGAGATAAAAATGAATGAACCCGTGAGATCCAGGGGGTCTTGTTGGGCTTGGAGTCCCTCCCTCAGGTTAACAGCCAACACCTCATCCCTCCCACAAAGAAAGCCATCGATCCTGAAGGCAAGCCTATCGCTGACAGCAGAATAGAAGCAAGCTCTGCTTTTTAGACAGCAAAAATGTTTGTCACACCCACCAGGAAATAGAGACTTGTACAAATGTCATTAACGTGGCAAAGGGGGAGCTGATCATCTCAAACACTCACCCATCCACTTCCCGACCCCCGGGATATTTATATCATCCCCTAGATAAATACTGCAAACACGTCTGTCACAGGCAGGAATGGGGTAAATGGAATCACTTATAAAATTGTTAGTCCGAGCCCCTAAAGTATAGCTCAAGCTTATTAGTGAGATGAAAGTTTTCAACTTGTTGAGGCCACGGAACCATTAAATATTAACCGCATAACCATGTTGCCTATTAAATTAGTTTATGGAGTCAAAGCAATGCCTTTGGAACCCCTCTTGATAGACACCTGGCCCTCAAGTGCCACATAAAACAATTACTGGCTGGCGCTCGCTGAATTTTCCGTGACGCTCATCCAATCTGCTCCATATATGTTTGAAATTAACAGAGATGTGGGCTGTGAAATCCCCATTAGGCAGGGGACTGCCTGAAGTCTGGGGAGGTCCACTGCATGGTCAGACTTTCCACATCTGAGTCCTGGCAGAGGAGCTGGCAGCTCTGTGCACAGCGCCAGCTTCACAATTTGGGGTGCGTTTGAATCCCCAGCAAATCCTGGCCTCGGAATGCATGTTGTCTAGCAGGTCCAGGAAGAAGGTGTTGTCCAGCCAAGCAGAGCTGCATATGCAAATACACCCTCCTCCCCTCCACCGAAATTCTAAGCAGTGTGTCCAAGGACAGGCATAGACAAGGGAAGGGCCGCCCATGGAGTGGACTATACATGGCATTGACAGTGACCTTTGCTGTGGGAAGCAGTGATGTTGAGTGAAGTGTTGGGTCCCGAGTGGCCATAGATTGGGCCATCGGGTGGCAGAGCTGTGAAATGCAACCCTGGGTGGCAGTGACCACGGAGGCTACTGCCTTATTCCTGATGTCCAGTCCAAGGTCATTCTAAGGTCCCAGACAATCAGACCACAGATCCCAGCTTTCTAATTCAGCAGAATTAAAGGTCACTTCTGCACTGCCCTGCCCCCCACCATTCTCAGAGTAAATTATGGCCTGCGAGATGTCTGGCTGCTTGGTGAACCCATGACATTGCCCCTCATTGCCTGGCTCTGGGCCAGCCGTTCTTGTCTGAGCTAATCAGGTTAGGAGGCTCCTCCTCTTGCAGACCCCACTTAAATGGCTCCCTCAGCCACTAGCAGCACTCCTGGGACCCCAGAGTCCCCCTGGTGTTGTCCAGCCAAGCAGAGCTGCATATGCAAATACACCCTCCTCCCCTCCACCAAAATTCTAAGCAGTGTGTCCAAGTGTGTCTCATCCTGATTCAGGAGTCCTGTCCAAAGCCTGACCCCAGGGGATGAGCTGGTAGGGGTCTTCCCCTCCAGATGATCTAGGAGGGGGCATTTCCACAGAGCCCAGCCACAGATGCCCAGGCTCCACCACCGAGGCTGCCACGAGCCGTGAATCCCCGCTGGAAGATGCGTCCCCCTGCCCTTTGCCCTCTCCTCCATTAGCTTTGCCCATTTACTTAACTTCTTGGGAAGGAATGAAGAGAAATAAAAGCTCAGGCTGCAGCCATCAATTTAACTGGAAATGGCAAATGCCCTTTAAAGAGAAAAAGGAATTCAGGCATACCTTGTTTTATTGTGCTTTGCTTTCTCATACTGCGTAGATGTTGCCTTTTTTACAAATTGAAGGCAAGATCCTCCACCAGCAAAAAGACACTTGCTTTATTGCGGTGGTCTGGAACCGAACCGCAGCCTCTAGGTCGGCTGGATTGGTCTGAGGAAAGGGAGCTTCTGGTTTCAGGGAATAATTCATCATCAGGGCATCCTTTCAGGTGACTGGTATGACCTGCACAGTCACGAAATTCAAACTCAGCTTAACGCAGAGTCTGTGGGAGTGCTTGTCGGCCCCGTCAATTTAGCAACATGATTCTTATTTGAGCATTTTTATTGCCAAACAGTGATTGAGAAATATCAAACATTAGCACAAAAAGGAATCTTTGAAAAAACAACAATATATATTTTTATTGATTTCAGAGAGGAAGGGAGAGGGAGGGAGGGAGGGAGGAAGGGAGAGAGAAAGAGAGAAAGAGAAATATCAATGATCAAAGAGAATCATTGATCAGCTGCCTCCAGCACGCCCCAAACTGGGGATCGAACCAGCAACTTGGGCATGTGCCCTGACTGGGAATCGATTTATGATTTCCTGGTTCATAGGACCACTGAGCCACACTGGCCAGGCAAAAAGGAATCTTATGGTCACAACTCTGTGTAGGGACAGAGTATTTCAGAATAACAAGCACTGAGATAGACCTTCCCTCACTCCACCCCTTTCATGAACCCTGTGAAAGAGTTGTTTCTATCTCCCTTTTACAGATGAGGAAACTGGGGCTCAGAGAGGCAAAGCAATTCTCTTGAAGTCACAGAGCTAGGAGGCGGGCACTGGGGTCTGACCCCACTCTCGTACTCGCACTCACAACAAAACGTTATCCCACTTGCCTCTCAGATCCCACAGTAGGTTTAGCTTAAGAAATTCCATCTCTGCCAAAACCGGTTTGGCTCGGTGGATAGAGCGTCGGCCTGCGGACTGAAAGGTCCCAGGTTCGATTCCGGTCAAGGGCATGTACCTGGGTTGCGGGCACATCCCCAGTAGGAGATGTGCAGGAGGCAGCTGGTCGATGTTTCTCTCTCATCGATGTTTCTAACTCTCTATCTCTCTCCCTTCCTCTCTGTAAAAGATCAATAAAATATATTTAAAAAAAAAAAAAAAAAAAAAAAAAAGAAATTCCATCTCCATGAAAGCCAGTGGCACCCAGCGGTAACATCCAACGTTCTGCCATGGAATAATAACACAAAGGTAGCATCTACTGAATGCTTCCTGTGTACCAGACACTATGTGCTGTGGCTCAAATGTGTCAGTTCATTTCCTCCCCAGAACTACCTTCTGCAGAGGCACTATTCTCCCTAAGGTACAGGTGTGGAAAATGAGGCTCCCGGAAGTTAAGTAACTTGCCCAAGCTCTCGAAGCTAGTGAGGAGTTCAACCCGCCCAGAGACCGCTCAGTTTCCCTGCAGGGGCCTAGGCTCTAATCCAAGTAGAAAGGCAACAGGCTCTGCATCTGGACATCGCTGTCACGCTCCCATCCGTGCTCTGGCATGGGCTCTCCTAGTGCAGGAGCGTACACATGCCGTGTGTGTGTGTTTGTGTGTTTGTGTGTGTGTGCGTGTGTGTATGCACGCACACACATTTGCACCTATGAAGATGTGTCCATGAACTCTGTAACTACCAAGACTTCTGTGAATAAACAAATATACGTTTCGAATGCTCTGGAACCCAGAACCGATTCCAACAACGTCCCAACAGGAACTCAAAGCAGCAGTTCTACGTCCAGCAGAAGGTCACATACAGAATCCCTCCTGCAGGAAGCCCTTCGCTGAGCTCCCAAGCCCGTGGAGGTGATTTAAAATGGCGTTTTGTAAACACGGACATGTCCCGAAAGGAGTAGAGGCTCAGCTGTGAGCCTGAGCCCCTCAGAGGGTGGCCCAGTCACGGGGTGGCCCCTCCCCAAGAGACACCCATACCCACCCCTCTGACCAGGAAGCACCAGGCCTCAGGATGTATCTGCTAAACCACAGCAGAGGGTTCCGAACAGACAGACTTCCTTCACAGATGGACAGAAGGGGCGGCCCCCAAGCCCCCAGACGGCCTTACCCGACAGTACTCGTCGATTGGCTTCAGCCTCCTCACAGCGACGTCCCGGATGTGGCTTCTCCGGAAGAGGATTTTGCCTGGAAGAGAAATGCTCGTGAGCCAGGTGATTCCAGGTACAACTGCCACAGGGACCTGGGACCCTCCTCTCTTAGTCCCCTCTCCCTTGGCTTCTCAGCACCTTAGCTGGCCACCACCTCTGCTTGTTGTCAAGGCAACAAGGGAGTAGTCACCTCTTTCAGGGGGCAGGAGGCACCCAAGGCTGAGAGCCCAGGACCTCTCGGGCAGGCGAGGAGCCCTGGAGGCTGCCATCTGGTCCAGGTCACCGTGTCTGGGTCTAATGGCAGGATCAATGCCCAGACGTGGGCACAGCTCCCAAGTGACCTCGCAAATAAATACAAAGGATGGCCCCACCCAACGCTGTGTTTTGTTTTCAGGCCCATCCCTACTTGAGAAATCGGCATTAGTTCCTGCCAGCCGGGCAGGAATTCCTATTCTTAGTTTAAGTGGGTGGCTATTTCCAGGGCGGGCACAGGCCAATGCCGAGGGGGCCTGACTGTTCCCCAACTTCTCTGACACACAGCCTCCAGCCGTCCGGACCACTGCATGGCTGTGCTGATATACCCTTTTACAGGCATGGGCAAGGCTCACAGGAAATGCCAACCCCTCCAACCTTCCCAGCAGGCTCCTCTGAACTAGCAGAATGCAATGATAACAAATAGGTCAATGCACAGTCCTTCACAATAATTAAATTTGGAATATGAACTCTTTGGCCTGACATTCAAGGTCCAAAGACAATCACAGCTGACATTTCTATGCCCAAAGACCAGCAATGTCTAGGGCCAATGCCCCCTCTTTGGAGGCCTTCCCTGATTGGCCACACTGGGAGCAATCTCCATCTTTCCAGGGCATCCACGCACATTGTCCATTCCTCAGGCATTCGTGCATTCTGCTGTGGTTACAGCTATTGTGAGTCTCCTTCCACCTGGGGCCTGTCTGTCTCATCTGAGCTGGGACACTGTGAAGTGCTCATGGCATAGCTACTAGGTGTACGGGTTAATAATGCTGATTTCTTTCAATAGATGGGGTTACACATATGTTGGTATATATGCGATTTGATATGTATGCTATTTTGTTGTATTGACAACAAGCTTCAAAACTTCATATGTCAAATTTTCTGAAGGTGTTACCATCATATGCAGATTGAGCGTTAACCGGTTAATAATGCGGATGGAGCGGTAACCGGTTAGTGATGCGGATTAATTATTGACCGCTTAGTAATGTGGATTTTGTAATCAAAGAAAACACGATAATTTCAAGAGAAACATCAAAAGGGCTTTATTCAAAGTAATGTCCATCGCTAGCACTTTTCTTCAAAATAATGAATTAAAACTTCCCACAAATGCTCTTTTTTTGGCACAAAATTCGACATTTTTAAGCGTAAAAATACCTATGTTAACACCTTCAGAAAATTTGACATATGAAGTTTTGAAGCTTGTTGTCAATACAACAAAATAGCATACATATAGCATACATATCAAATCGCATATATATCAACATATGTGTAACCCCATCTAGTGAAAAAAATCCGCATTATTAACCGGTACACCTAGTATACCAGGCATCTGTTGTCTAAATCTATCCTATTTCCCCCTGGAGAGCCTCCCTCCGCCATTCCTAGTTCTTATGGTTCAGATGAGGCACCCCACACCCCCTGGCAACAAGGTAGGCATGTGATCCTGCCTAGAAAACTAGAGTCACAGTGATTAGCTCAGAGGTAGGCAGGGAACCTGGTCTGGGCCAATGAGGATCAGCCCTGCGACTTCTGCTGGTGCCTTCTTTCTCCCAAAGTTGCTAAGCTGGTAGGACAAAAATCTGGAGCTTCTAGTGCCATCTTTCTTCTTGCCTCAGAAGGAAACCAACTGAGAGAAAGGATCTGTGCCTGGCATAAGGTAGGCACTCAATAAATGTTTCTCGAATGATTGAAAAGCAGAGCCAAGAGATAGCGAAGGGCACATTTCTTTGACATCATTTGAGTGCCTGGATATAGCTGTTCCTGAACCCAGAGTTTGCCTGGCACTTTTACTTTCATAAATAATTATTTTTTATTTAAACTGGTTGGAGATGGGTTTTCATCACTTGCATTAAAGGAGCCCTAATTGAGATAACTGCCATTGCACATGAACAAAGGTGTAGACCACATGCGAATCCACTTACGCGTCCTCTGTCTAGATCCAACTGAAGTACAGAGAAAGGCTTTGCTTCTCCAGGTTGTTTCCCCAGAAACAGACCCAGACAGACCCAGGGGCAAGGAGTGGAGTACATGTTGTTTATTTGGGAGGTGATCCTGGGAAGTACAGTGGGGGAATGGGGAAGGAAGGCAGGGAAGGGGAGGAAGCATTACACAGCCAGCTCATCACTCTGCGTCTCCAGAGTGTAGTTCTGTGAGGAACTTGGGGGTAGGAGGTGGGGGGAATGAAGATCATACCTCAGAGGTATCCCAATTGAGGGCAAGGAGGCTCGGGTATTTATCCCACCACCCCCTGGCTTGTTATTGAGCTTCCGAGAGCATTGCCTCCATGGTACCCCTGGCTTGTTATTGAGCTTCCGAGAGCATTGCCTCCATGGTACCTCTGGCTGAGTGTGCCCGGAGAGCATTGCCTCCATGGTCCCTCTGGCTGAGTGTGCCCGGAGAGCATTAACTCCATGGTCCCTCTGGCTGAGTGTGCCCGGAGAGCATTAACTCCATGGTCCCTCTGGCTGAGTGTGCCCGGAGAGCATTAACTCCATGGTACCTCTAGCTGAGTGTGCCCGGAGAGCATTAACTCCATGGTCCCTCTGGCTGAGTGTGCCCGGAGAGCATTAACTCCATGGTACCTCTGGCTGAGTGTGCCCAGAGAGCATTAACTCCATGGTCCCTCTGGCTGAGTGTGCCCGGAGAGCATTAACTCCATGGTCCCTCTGGCTGAGTGTGCCCGGAGAGCATTAACTCCATGGTCCCTCTGGCTGAGTGTGCCCGGAGAGCATTAACTCCATGGTCCCTCTGGCTGAGTGTGCCCGGAGAGCATTGCCTCCATGGTCCCTCTGGCTGAGTGTGCCCGGAGAGCATTAACTCCATGGTCCCTCTGGCTGAGTGTGCCCGGAGAGCATTAACTCCATGGTCCCTCTGGCTGAGTGTGCCCGGAGAGCATTAACTCCATGGTCCCTCTGGCTGAGTGTG
Source organism: Myotis yumanensis (assembly GCF_028538775.1). NCBI lineage: Eukaryota > Metazoa > Chordata > Mammalia > Chiroptera > Vespertilionidae > Myotis > Myotis yumanensis. The sequence continues at coordinate 16,309,446 of NW_027223764.1, read as the reverse complement.
CCCGGAGAGCATTAACTCCATGGTCCCTCTGGCTGAGTGTGCCCGGAGAGCATTAACTCCATGGTCCCTCTGGCTGAGTGCACCCCCTTGGCTAGAACAAAGCCCCCAGTTGCTCCCATGAGCAGTCTCTGGCAGGCAGAGGTGAATGGCAAGGGGACAACCTAGGAGCACTGAAAGCTGTGACAGTCTTCCCAGACTTCCCGTCACCACAGGTACTGTCCCCAGTCCTGCTCCAGGGGAGCATCTAATGCATCACGTGTGAGGCTTGCTTTCCATTCATGTCGCTCATCTCTCCGCACAGGGTGTGAGCCGGAACCACAGGCTGCCGCTCCTTCCTCTGCAGCACCATACACTCCACTTAGCACGGGCTTTGCACACAGCAGGTGCCCAGTAGGTACTTTGGGCCATTCACAGTCCTCTCCCATTCTCTCCCTCAAGCTCTCCTTCCTCCCTTTTTCTCTGAGGCTGGGCAAAGGGGCCGTCTCCCCACCAGAGGATGACACTGTGCAGACTGGACAATGACATCAAGATGAATAGGCTCCACCACGTGTTCCTTTTGAAAGGAGATAAAACGCAATTTATCAAGACGCTGGAGACGGCCGCTGTTTCTTGGGGGAAGATGTCACAGATTTGGTATTCCTGGCCTCTCTGCCTCCTAACCTTTTTTGGTTGCCTGTCGCTTTATTGCCTGCATGTTGCAGGAGCATATGTGTACAGCCATGGCGACAGCATGTAAACATAAACGCATGGCGTGAGGAGACCTGCTCTCGGGACTGACAAAATGACAGGCAGCCTGGGGCTGGGTTTCTGAGCCCTCAACCCGAGACCTGAGCCAGTTATCCATCAGGAGCTGGAGGTCACCCAGGCCCAGTGACACCAGTGGGCAAGAGGTAGCTCACAGGAGCGAAAGGATCATCTAAGAAGCAGAGGAAACCAAAGGAGAGACCACAGGAGGGACCGGGGCCCACAGAGCTGGCATTGCCAGGCGCTCCTTTTGAAAGGAGATAAAACATGGCTTGACCATTCCCCCAAAATTGTACTCCTGCCCTTTCTCATCCTGTGGGAGGCTCAAAGGGAAGGAGGGGGGTGGGGAGACGAACTAGGGCCCCCTCCCAGACCCCAACTCAAGGCTGGCCAAACCTCTAACTAAGTTTGGTATCTTAACCCTTGGCGGCCCAATTTTATTTTTGGAATTCAAACAGTCTGGTCCAAATTAATTGACGGGATTGAATGTTGAACTGGTTTGCGGTGTCTCGGCCTCGACGTTGGACCTGCTCCTAGCGCCTAGTCTGTTGAGTCAGCCTCCACGTTGGACCGAAAAGGGTTAAGATTATGAATATAGATATAGGTAGAATAGCTATGTAGATCACGTAGGACCTGACCCATTTGCAGACGGAACTAGCAAAAGACAGTTAGTTAAGAACGACTGGGATGGCTGAAGCGCCAGAGGTCAAAATGAAGTTCAATCCCTTTGTGACTTCTGACCAGAGCAAGAACCATATAAAAGGCACACGAAGATTATGTCTCTTCCTCTTTCCAGAGTTGCGACAGAAAGAAGTACAGTGTTCGATCCATGGCCCTCGGAAAGGATGGTGAAGTTCAGGGTCCGCGAGGACACTACACAGGGCAGCACATGGGTAAAATGGTCCAGGTTTGGGGGAAGAAATAGGCCACCCACACCGAACAAGTGCGGTGGGAGCAGGCTCATCGCACAACTGTCCCTGCGGGCATCCCCCCAGCAGGGTGGGCATCACTAGGCTACAGCTGGACCAAGACCGCAGAAAGACCCTGGGCCGTAAAGCCAAGTCTAGCCACGTGGGAAAGGAAAGGGGCAGATACGGGGAAGGAGCAACTGAGAAGATGAAGGCATTAAGTGATCTGATATACAACTTTCATTAAAAACTTAAAGTAAAAAACCCGAAAAGAACAATGGAGGCCTCCAGAAGGGCAGCCGGTTCTGAAAAGGGAGGTGGGTGAGGTTGGGAGATGGTGGGAGGGCTCCTCACCCACGCTGGCATGGTCCCCTACCTTGCCCCTTGGGTTCCCTCTGCAAGTGAGGCGGCCGTGCCTCTGGGCTGGGCCCCTCCAGCCCCAGGAGGCCTGCGGGTCTGCGCTCAGGTGCGGAGTCAGGACTTCGGTACCAGCCATTTCCCGGGGCATGTTTTGGAATCCCAACAGGGCTTCTCTCTTTCCCGCTGAAATCCTGACAGAAGCAACGTTTTCTTTTCTTGGGGCTTTGGCACAGGCAGCAGGGGCGGGAGGGGGAAGAGGGAGGGAAGATCTGGAAGGGATCCCACGGCCTCGACTTCTCTGTTAGGAATCCAAACCGCACTCTGAAAGCCAAACCGGTGACCGAGGGAGAGAGAAAAAAAGGAGGAGGAAAATCCCCATTAAGGAAGCCGAGACCACAGGGCATTAAAGGCCGCTTGTAAATATAATTCAGCCCGTTTATGGTGAGGCCAGGCTCCTGCCTGAGTCTTCAAAGCCAGGCAGATGCTGCCCCAGAAATACGATAAGCATCGTTAGGAAGATTACACACGGGGCCTGAAACAGACCTCAGCAGTTAACTCATTCCTGAGAATGGAGAAGAAAGCTGCCAGCCCAACAGGGTCCTAGCATGTACACGGAGGCCCCTCTTCCCGCCACTCTGGGCTGGGCTGAGAAGGCGGGACTCACAGAAGGAGCAGAGGCCTGGGCTGGAGTCCTGGGCTAGCGTCCTGCCTGGGCCACTGTGTGACCTTGCAGTAGGTCCCTCCTCCGCTGGGCCCTGTGCATTCTCATTGAGACTGAAGGGCTGGTCCTTTTTCAGCGGTCCTAAGATTTATCTAGTGGTGGTGATGGAATTGAGAGGAACAGAGGAGGCGTGAGACAAGTGTTAAAAGTAGCTAAGTGCTGACTCAGTGCCAGGCACATGCTAGGAGCTTTTCATTGGGTTTGCTCCTTAATTCTCACAAAGACTTTGAAGCAACTACTTTTAAAAATTTATTTATTTAAAAATGTTAAAAATTGATTTTTAGAGAGAGAGAGCAAGGGAAAAGGGGAGAGAGAGAGAGGAACATTGATGTGAGAGTGATACATGGATTGTGGCATCCCTCCTACCAAGGATCAAGCCTGAAACCCGGACACGTGCCCTGACTGGGAATCAAACCGGCAACCTTGTGGTCTACTGGATGACGCCCCACCAACTGAGTCACACAGGGCAGGGATGGGGCAAGTACTTTTATTATCCCCACTTTGCCCAGGAGGAGATGGTGGCTCAGAGGCTGAAGGACTTGACCAAACTCACACAGCACAGCTATTAAATGGCTGAGCTGGCATTTCAACCTGGGGTTTTTGAGCTCGGATAGTGAGGAAGAAAAAGAAGACATGAATTCAAAGAGTTCTTTGGGCTCCAATCTCACCTTGAAAGCCTTGGGGAGCACTTAGGATTTTATTGTGTATGTGGTGGGAACATTATTAATATCTCCTCCATGTCCGATGACTGAGCATTAAGCAAGCAATAACTTTGGAGAATGGGCTATGCCACGGTACATGGGGTACTGGCAGCCCTCCCGAGGTCTCTGCCTATCACATATAAGTGAATGAATGACTGATTGAGTGAATGGATGAGCGTGAATGGGTGAGAGCAAAAGGATGAATGGCTCAACAAAGCAGGGAAGGACAGGTGACTTAGGTGAGAAAGAACTCTTGAAACAGCAAACCTCCTCGTTCTTTAAAGAACCTTTCCTCTACCCGCTCCTCCCGCCCTGGCTGGGCAGGTGCCAGCCCAGTAGGACCAGGGGGATGCGCACCCTCACAGGTGGATGGGTGTCACCTGGGGGATGTTGATCTTTGCCCCAACCCCCAATCTGGCCTGACCTTCTCACCGCAGGTGTCCACTCGGGGCCAGGACAGGTGAGGCACTGGCTCAGGAAGGTGCACGTGCTTGGGTGGCAGAGGTGTTTCTCCCTCCCTCCCAAAATGCCAGGCACTTAATGAGGCATTTTAGTGGTACCTGATGGGTCTTAGCAGTGGCATTTCCTTCTAGACCAGGGGTGGGCAAATTTTTTGACTCGAGGGCCACAATGGGTTCTTAAACTGGACCGGAGGGCCGGAACAAAAGCATGGATGGAGTGTTTGTGTGAACTAATATAAATTCAAAGTAAACATCATTACATAAAAGGATACTGTCTTTTTTTTTTTTTTAGTTTTATTCATTTCAAACGGGCTGGATCTGGCCCGCGGGCCGTAGTTTGCCCACGGCTGTTCTAGACAATGACTTATTTCAAGAAGGTGAAAGATGAGGCCAGAGCTCCTTCTCATTGATAGAGTGAAATAGGTAAAGAAAAGACAAAAGCTTCTGAGAGCAGTTAAACCCCTAAGCCCACCACAGCCTCCAGGGTCCTCCTTGTGAAATGTGATAGCCACTGGGTTCCTTGAGCAGAAGTAGGGGGACAGGGGCCCAGGAAGAACAGACACAGCACCTGGGAGCCCTGCCCGCCCCCCCCGCCCCCCCCCCCCCCCCCCCCCCGCAACCGTGAAGGATCTATAGCAACTCCATGACTAGGAATGTGTTCTTACAAATGGGCAAGCACATACTACTGTTCAGGAGTGACAAGAACACACTCGCTACATGGGTAATAGGAGAGGGCTGGCCTCCAGGCCTCTTTTATCCATCCTGGCTCATTTATTCTTGGCAACCTCTCCTCTTCAAGATCTACAATGTCTGTGTGTGAATGTACACATCTGCATATAACTCCCTCTTCCTTGCTTCTTTTGCCACCTAGAATGCCATCCATTCACCCATCCGTCCATCCATCTGTCCATCCATCCACTCATCCATCCATCCATCCATCCATCCATCCATCACTGTCTTGATGGAAGGCCTGCTCCAGGTGCTGGGACCACTGCTGTGAATGAGCCAGATGGGGGCCCTGTTTACTTTCTAATTGGGGAAGGGGGTGTCTGGAAGGGATACAGTATGCAATTTCATATCTAGTGAGTAGTTTGGTCACATATATATGTCTCCCCCCACCTCTATAAAGAGAATAAAATACCAGATGGGAGGGGATTTGGGGAAGGGTAGAAAAGGGGAAAGGATTCAGATGTACAAATTGCCAGTTATAAAAACAGTCATGGGGACGTAAAGTACAGCATAGGGAATAGAGTCAATAATACTGTAATAACTGTGTATGGTGTCAGGTAAGTTATATAAATGCCTAATCACTATGTTGTGAACCTGAAACTAATATAATATTGTAGGTCAACTATAATTGAAAAATTAAAAGAACAGAATGGTGAGCACATAAAATAAAAAATATCAATTAAAAAAGAGAGAGAATAAAAGGGGGCACTGGGCAGGGCGTGCCCGGGAGACGTCGGTTAGTGGTCAGGGAGGCTGCCTGATGTCAGAGGAGACTTTGAGGAGGGCAAAGCCCAGTCATGCAAGACTCCGAGCCAGGAAAGCTCCCGGCAGAGGCACCACAGACCGAAGTCGGGAGATGGAAGAGAGGCGTGTAGGAGTCTTGTAAACCACAAAAAGGAGTTTGGTTTTCTTCTAAGTGCCCTTGGGCCTGTCCACCCAAACCCCTCCCCCCTCAAAGGCGCAGCTTCCCCATCCTAAATCCTTCTCCACAAAGCCTTCCTTGAAAGCCTGCCTGCCTCACCCTCCTTTGCCAAGCTCCCGGACCCTCTGGGAGTCACCCCACTCTTGCCCTCCCTCCCCCGCTGTCCTGGAGAATTTGTCAGGCAGCCACCATCTTCAGGGCCCCCTCAGACCTTCCCAGCACCCCCCTCCCCCCAATGCCTCGGCCAGCTCTCCCCAGCCAGCCTGGCTTCCGAGGGCACAGGTGCTCCTGACCCTCGCCCTTCAGGGCAGCCCAGGCAGCCTGGAGCATCACAGGGGCCTCGCCTCTGAAACGGGACAGACCACTCCCCACCAACGACACTCCTGCCCATCGAATTGGATCTGAGGACAAAAAGGAAAGGGGGTGCATTCGTCTCCTAGGGCTACTGTAACAAAATACTACACAGTTGGTCGTTTAAGCAGCAGGAATTCATTCTCTCAGGAGTAAGGCCGGAAGGTGAAGCCCTGGTGTCAGCAGGCTGTGTGCCCTCTGAAGGCTTTGGGGAGAATCCTTCCTTGCCTCTTCCAGCTTTGGTGGCTCCAGGAGTTCCCTGGCTATGGTTGCATGGCTCCCATCTCTGCCTCCATCTCCACATGGCCTGCCCCCTCTGTGTCCCATATCAAATCTCCTGCTGCCTTTCTCTTATCAGGACACCTGTCTTCATTCAGGACGATCTCATTCTGAGATCCTTAACTTAATTACACCTGCAAAGTCCCTTTTCCAAAAAAAGGTTATGTTCACAGGTTCTGGGGGTTAGACTGTGGACATATCTTTTTGGGGGCCACTATTCACCCCATCACAGGGGGTTCTGGGGGGAGTCCACAGGACCGGCAGACACCCGATGGGTCTTGTACTCCTGAGATTCTGTACTCCCTTTGTCCCTGGCAACGCCTGGCACGGAGCTGGGTGTAATGAATGTGGGTGCAGCCTGTGTCCTCGGGAGGGACAGGGGAGTGCATGCAGAGTGGGTCGGGGTCGCTGGGCCCTGAGAAGGGAGAGGCAAGCTGTGAGGTCTGAGAACTGAGTGGATGTTGGGGTAAAGAGGTCCTCTCTGGCTCTGCCGGCTGATGTGACCCCAGGAGAGAAAACACAAATTTCCCAGACACAAATCAGAGGAAACATGTGAGAGTTACTAGAGGGATAGTCCTCCCCCCGCCCCCCAACTGACAAGTATGCTATGGGCTGTGCTATGGACGGAATGTTTGTGCCCCCTCAAAAGTCATCTGTTGAGATCCTCGTGCCCAATATGATGGTATTCGGAGGTGCAGCTTTGGGGAGGTGATTAGGTCATGAGGGCGGAGCCTTCAAGAATGAGATCAGTTCTCTTATAAAAGAGGCACCACAGAGCTCCCTAGCGCCTCTCTCAGGCGAGGACAGAGAGAGAAGTCTGAGGTCTGGAACTGGGAGAGGTCCCTCACCTGACATGCTGGCACTATGAACTTGAACTTCTAGCCTCCAGAACTGTGAGAAATACATTTCTGTTGCTTATAAGCTACTCAGTTTAGGGTATTTTGTTATAGCATCCCAAACAGACCAAGACAGGGTGACAAAGCACAGGCAATGCCCGTGGAGAAGAAAGAGGGAGAACCGGTCTTCCCTGGATCTCTCCACCGTCTTAAGCCCTCTGACCTGCTGCAGTCAGGGGACGGCAGGCCACCTGCTCACCTGCTTTAAGCCCCTGATGTAGCTGAGATGACACCCCCACTATCGCTAGCCTTCTGCCTGGCTCAGATTACACCTGCCACCCAGTCCTGCTTCTCACCTGCATTACTGGCCTTGCTTGCTCTTTACCCGAACCAGTAGAGAGAACCATGTTGGCTGGGGGAGAGTTGAGGTGAGGCCCAGATGCTGAGGAAGTGGCCACATGCAGGTTCTGGAAGGACATGGCCCCGGTGGGGAAGGTCCACAGTCCAGGGATCCTCACTCCATGCCCTGAGCTCTGTCTCACACAAATCTCTCTCTTTCAGATCCATGCCAAGAACCCACCTCTGGTGCAGCCTAGCAGAGTAGGCATCGGTGGGCTTTGCCTGTCAGCGTTTTTATTACAGTGCCCTCACTTTCTTTCAAGGAACCATCCCTCCTTCATTCTCTGTCTGATTTCAATGGGACACATCTCACCCCAAACTCTTGGGGTTACCAATCAGAACAGTCCAGCATTAAGCACATGACCCAAGTTGGTTCCATCAGAATCAGCCTGAGACGTTTGCTGGGACAACCATTAAGAGAAGTGCTCTCTTTCTACAGAGGCTCCTAACTCATAAACTGTAAGCCCCAAGTTGCTAGGAAGCTGCTTTGCATATATATCTCTGTTACCACCAGGGAAAGCCTGTCTGAGTATGAATTCAACAGAAGAAAACAGAACTGAGAGCTAGAGAGACACACGATTCGGTCGCCTAGACCCAGCCATGCCTGAAACCACTGCCCCTGAAGTGTTCAAGTATGACGGCCAAGAAATCTCCACTTTTTTTAAAATGTCAACATCTATCTTTTTATTTATTTAATTATTTTTTACTCCTCGCCCAAGGATATTTTTTTCATTGATTTTTAGAGAGAGTGGAAGGGAGGGGGAGAGACAGAGAGAAATATCAATGTGATGTGAGAGAAACACATCAATCAGTTGCCTCCTGCATGTGCCTGGACCAGGGCCCAGGCTGGGGAGGACCCTGCAACTGAGATACATGCCCTTGACCGGAATTGAACCCGGGACCTTTCAGTCCACAGGCCGATGCTCTATCCACTGAGCCAAACCGGCTAGGGTTCCACCTTTTTTTCTTACATCAGATTGAGATGGGTCTCATCTTTGTCACCAGAAGGCTTCTGACTAGTACCTCTGGCATTTGCTGCTGTGTGATATGGAACAAGTCACAACCTATCTAAACCTCAGTGTCCTCAAACAGCGACATGGGCATAGTCATGCCTCACTCAAAGGGTTACTGTGAGGAGTCAATGAACTAGTGTACAAAAGCATTTCACACAGATCCCAGCCCATAACAACTATTGAACAAATGGGATGTTTTATGAGCTGGCAATTCCAGGTCAAGCAGATGGGGCCCAACCTGGCCCTGCCCATCTCCTCGCTGACCCTGTGGACTCTAGGCATTACAGTGTTTCCCAGGCACCCACTGTCCACCTGGCTGCCCTACTCAGAGTCAAATCCTAACTCCCTTCAGCCTCAGCAGCCTTTTGTGATTCAAACCCCTGCCCCCTAAATACACCACGTCTCCCACATGGATCCATTCCTCCTTTGAGGGATGTTCCTCCTCCATCAGCCCAATTCAAAGAGCAGAGAACACAACACACTGGAGAGGCAGCGATTACTCACTCCTCCTGCCCACCTTGGGGCACTCTAGGATGACTCAGCCAGGTGAGTCTCCCCAGCCAGCACCCTCCGCCCCCTCTCCCACACACTGCACTCAGGAAAACAGATACAGAAACCCACTGGGATTTCACCACAGATAAAAACCTTAACCCTCTTGTAGCCACAGCAGCTTACACGAAGAATTAGCACATATCTAGGAGGGGAAAATGGTCTCCTAAATTCTGGTTTGGAGGTGCCCAGACCTAGTACCAGTGCCAGGCTTTAGGGAATATCCTCCATCCCCCCACCCTCAGTGGGGCCTGGTGGGATTTATGGGTGTCTGCTAGAGAAGAAAGCACCTCGTCCGGCACATCAAAGGTTAATCCATTTTTACTGAACCAGGTGGAATTGAAGGCTTTTGAGCAGCCTTATAGAGCTGTGGGACCAAAACACTTTCTTTTGTTAAAAAAACCACTTTCTGTATGGAGTATATTCATGTGGACAAGTGCTCATGCATGTCTGTAACTCAGTGAATTGTCGATAACTGAAGCCACCTGTGTAACGAGCGTCCAAGCCGAGAAACGGAGTATCGCCTGCACCGGAAAGACCTTCGAGGCTAAGGAACCGATGGCAGTGGAGTTTGCTAGCACTTCGGTACGGGTATGGATGTCAGAACGTAGGCCAACTGGAGACATCCATTGCAGAAGGGGCACTAGCGCATTATTGATTTCAGCGCTATTTACGTTTATTCTCCCCAAGTTTATTTAAAAATACATGCTTTATGATTTGATTCAAGTTATAGTAAATTTGAGTGCATGTGAGTCTGGATCCCTGGAACGAGGTGCCTTTTCACTGTGAAATGTGAACACTCTTCCGATTTGGTAACTGCTGTACCAGTATACAAGGGGAAATGCTTACTCTAGGGTTGGCTTTGGGAAGAACAGTGTGAATAGACCCAAAACCCCGAGTCTGCCAACGTGGTCCCCCTTGCTCTGGAGAATGACCAGGGTGGGTCTTTGGCCTGACACAGACGAGAGGGATTTCATTCCTTGTAAGATCAACATTGCATTACAGGCTGCCAGACACGAGCAGCCCAGGTCTTGGGAATTGCCTGTAAGGTAGCCAGCATGCAGGGGTTCCCAGCAGACACCAAGTCAGAGCAGGATGTTGGCCACAATGGCACTGTTCACGTTGGCAGGGAACGTGGGCCAGCCCAGCCTGACTCTGGGAGGCAGGCAGGGCCCTGTAATTGACCTCTGGGGTGGCCCTTAGCCCCAGGGAAGGGAGAGGCTTAGTGATCACTTAAAGTGGCCACGCTGGGGCCACATACCACTTGGGTGCCACTGGGGGTTCTTAGGTCCCATTGGGTGCCATTGTGGTCTCATTCAGAGCTGGGCTTGGACAGGGCTGAACACCCTCGAAGGTGCTTGGTAAACCCATGTCACATGTGCACTAACGGCGGGACAAGTGGCAAAGACTAAGGGGCTGGCCTTCATAGCCACTGGTGTGATTTCACATTCAAGCTGCATTTTTCTATTATTGATCCAGGGGGAAGGTTGAAAAATCAAAATCAAGGACCATTCAGCTGCTGGCAGTGGGAACAGAGGGTGAACTGCAGAGTGGATGCCCCAGGCCTTTAAAACCATGTTCGGGGGCCTGGCTGGCGTGGCTCAATGGTTGAGCGTTGAGCTACGAACCAGGAAGTCACGGTTCGATTCCTGGTCAGGGCACATGCCCAGGTTATAGGTTTGATCCCCAGTGTGGGGTGTGCAAGAGGCAGCCGATCAATGATTCTCTCTCATCATTGATGTTTCTATCTCTCTCTCCCTCTCCCTTCCTCTCCGAAATCAATAAAAATATTTTAAAAACAAAATAAAATATAACTGTGTCCTGTGTACCTCAACCTTCCTGAGCATGTCTTCTGTCTGTGCCAATGGGATTATAGGCCTGGGAAACACTAGAAACAGCACATGGGCCTGGCTGGTGTGGCTCCGTGGTTGAGAATCAACCCGTGAACCAAGAGGTCGCTGGCTCCATCCCCAGTGGGGGATGTGCAAGACGCAGCCGATTTACCAGTATGTTTCTCTCTCATCGATGTTTCTATCTCTCTATCCCTCTCCCTTCTTCTCTCTCTATATTATCAATAAAAACATATTTAAAAAAGATAGCATACAGGACAAGCACAGCACATGGTGCTGGGCACACAGAAGGGTTCGACTCACGGCTCCTGTTGTCATAAGAAAGGGTAAGGCCTACAGCCCATGTGAATTGTATGATGATTTTCTGTCTGTCTGATTCCAATTCCTTCCCCCACCCTTTCAGTCCATTTTCCACCCAGCAGCCAAAATAATTTCTTTTTTCTTTTCTTTTTTAATATATTTTTATTGATTTCAGAGAGGAAGGGGGAGAGGGAGAGAGATAGAAACATCAATAATGAGAGACAATCATTGATCAGCTGCCTCCTGCAAACCTGAGACTGGGGATAGAGCCCACAACCCAGGCATGTGCCCTGACCTGGAATTGAACCGTGACCTCCTGATTCATAGGTCGATTTTCAACCACTGAGCCACACCGGTCAGTTGGCCAGAATAATTTCTTAAAATGAAACCTTTGCTGACACCTTTCTGTGACTTCGCAGTTCACTGAGAACAAAATCTAAATTCCTTTGCATAGCCTGCGAGGTCTCGCAGGATCTGGCTCACGCCTCCCTATCTCCAACCTCATCTCATCATGCCAGCCATGCTGGGCTTCAATTAGTGCCACGAACACGGCCAGTTCTCTTCCACATCGGGGCCTGCGTGCACGCTGTCCTCTCTCCCAGGACAGAGTTCCCGCTGCCCTTTGCACGCTAACGCCTCCTGTCCTTCAGGTCACCAGCTCATGGGGAGGCCTTAGCAGTCCACTCCAAGTAAGGGAGGCCTCTCTGGTCCTTGACTGTTTCCCTCTTAGAGTTCACCATGATTTGTGATGATCTTGCCTCTTCATATGAGATCTTGTACCTTAGATGATGTCTCACTTACTATTGTATCCTCATGCCCAACACAAGGACTGGCACACATGGTCCTGCGTTGACATTTGCTGAATGGATAATCAGTATGAGTGTGTGTGTAGACACGTTCTCACTTTTGACTGTTTCCTTCATTTAAACAGCCCACCCCCCTTCACACGCACTCCCCGCCCCACACACGCTGTGCAGTGGCTCAGACTGAGGCTGTGGCAGAGATGGGCTCGCCCTCCAGGACCCAGACAGAGCGGGGCCAGAGAGTGTGGTTAACTCAGAGCCGGCATCAGGGCCAGGCCATCCCCACTGGGTGTGGGTGTGGGTGTGGCGGGTGCGGCTGGTGTGGTGGGCAGTGGCTCGGCACCCTCTCTGTGGGAGCCTGGGAATAAAGGGCCCTATTCAGCCCGGGCAGCCCCATGCCTTCCCTGCCTGGGGAGGCTGCCCTCAGGAAAGGCGACTGTGGGATGCTGGGCAGAGCTTCCCGGCAGCCTCTCCCTGTGGCATGGCCCACAGTGGGGGGCAAGGGGTGGGGGTACAGGTAGGAATGAGCCAGGCACAGGAAGTGGAAAATGTTCCAGGAGAAGGGAAGAGGCTGAGCAAAAGTCCAGAGATAGAAGAGATGAGACACATCTGATAAGCTGCAGTAAGGTCATTGTGGCTGGAGGGGGGGGGGGGGGGGGGGGGGGAGGTGTGTGTGAATGGAGAGAGAGAGAGAGAGAGAGAGAGAGAGAGAGAGAGAGAGAGAGAGAATGGAAAGTGTGTGTGTATGGAGAGAGTGTGGGTGGGTGGGGTGGGAGGTTACAGGTGTGGGTGTGGGGGGTAACAGGGTGTGGGTGTGGGCTATGAGTGGTGCTATTAGACTAGAGACTGAATGAGTAACAGGGTTTCGATCACATGAGCCACACAAAGCAGAGCCATTAAAGTTGTGTTCGGAAATACACACCTGGGTTCCTGAACCTACAAGGTTGAGGACCACAATTTTCACCGGAAACCTTTCTTCCTCAAGGATCAGGAGATGGGCTTGGGGGGGAGGGAGGTGTCCAGCTTTTAGGAGGTTCTTGACTATAACCTCCTGAGTCAAAACCATGCAGTGAAGCCATTCCTGAATTCCTAGCCCACAGAAACTGTGTGAGGCATGTTTATTGTTGTTTTAAGCTGCTAAATTGGGGGGAGGGTGATTTGTTACGCAGCAGTCGTGTATCTGCTTAAGCGCTTGCTTTGCTTAAGGAGAACTATGTCAGCGCTACCCAAAAGGTGGGCCTGATGCTAAGAAGGGTAGGGGGGTACTTGGCTCTGCAGAGAGCCTGGCACTGCTGCTGAACATGGTATCAGAAAAGGCACTTCTACCCACTGAGATGCCTCAGCCCACACATTTCTCCCAGGCAAACGAAATGCAGTGTGTACAAGGCAGAGACGATGAATGAGGACAACGAGGGTGTCTGCCTTAACCCCTGCCAGACTGTCACCCAGGTAGGTAAGAATCATAAGCCCACTTGCATTTCTAAAGCATTTGGGGGCTTAGAAAGAACTCACACAATGTTACTGAATGACCTCTGCAGACAGCAGGACAGGCAGGCCCATTACCCAGTCATTCACTCAACACATTTGCTGAGCAGCTACTACGTGCCCGGTAATACTCTAGGCATGGGGGATGTATGGATTTCTCTATTTAATAAATACGTCTATATGTTTACTGTGTGTCAGGCACTGGCTTAAGCACTTCACAGATATTAACTCAATCCTCAAACAGCTCAACAAAGTAGGTACCGTTATTCTTCCCATTTGACAAGGACACTGAAGTACAGAGAGGTTAAGTAACTTTCCCGAGGCCAAACAGCTCATAGGGTGCAATGCGGGGATTAGAACCCAGGCACCTGGCCCTACATGCCACCTTGTTAACCAAGATAAAATAAGGCATGGTTCCTGCTCTTCTAAAACTCCAGTTTTTAAAATCCCCATGACCATAAAAGAAGAAATGGGAGCTTGGATATATCTCCTGACTTTCCCCAAGTTGCACACTGCTGGGACGAAAAGCCAGGTCTGATGCCAGGCAGCGTTACTCTGTTCCACCACATGCATCTGTACACAAAGAGGGTTTAGCAGAAGACAGGCACGTGGGCGGCGAACAAGGAGGGTGCTTCGAGAGCCCAGAAAGAGGGAGGGTTTCTGCAGGCCCCACCAGCAAGCTGGAAGTATCCCACCCAAGAGACACCAAAGCCACTGGCACAAGGCTCACTCGCTGTCGTGGCCATCATGATTTGTGACCGTCTGCTGCCCCGCCGGTGTTCATGCCTCCAGATTTGGGGGCAGTGTTATGTATAGGCCACGTTTCTATTTATATTTTCATTTAATTCTTGCTCAACCTAGCTACATTTCCCCCAAAGAACCTAGAGAGGGGAGGATAAGAACTCTTTTTTACCACGTAAGTCAGGGGGCAAAGGTGAAGGTCAAAGTCTTGGCTGTGTGTGCAGTCTTTCAGCAGGAGCTCTTTGCAGGGAAGCATTCAAGACAAGGGAGCTTTCTACACTTTGCAAAGGAAATGGGGGGCAGGGAGGGGAAGGGCACAAAGCTGGCCTTATACAGAGGCGGCCACATTCTGCCAATACAGGAGGATTGAAGGTTGGCCTAGAAGACCTCTGCTCCCCTAAAATGTTTTTCCTTTTGCATGATGTTTCATCGTTAGACACTTATTCCTTTGGTCTTAATATCTGTTAGATCACAAAATGTCTGGACCATGAGAAAACCTAGACAGTATCAAGGCCAATCCTTGCAGTTTATATATGGGGAAACTCAGGCGCAGGCAGAGGCGAGGGCCTGTCCTTATGGGGGAATCTGAATGAACATATGGAAGCCTATTACAATGCACAGGAGACCATCCCAAGGAGGGAGGAAGAACTGTCAGACACGGCAAAAGGAACTGGGGATGCCAAAGTAGGCTCAGAATTTCTCTCACCAAGTTTCAGAAAGGAACGAGTAAGCCAGGTGCTGTTTCCTAAGGTTCTATTTGGTGCCCCACATGAAAACTTCCTGACTTTAGTATCACACAGAAAAATAAAGGTAAAGTGGGACTTCTTTCTTCCTCATTTTCAGTCTCTTGTTGAACTGTGGTTGAGTGAACACTATCTGTGATTACTGTCAGCATATGGTTATTTTATAGGTTTGTGTTTACAAAGCCAGCCTTCCCCATTTCATTCTGAATACTATGCCTGCAATTCCAGCACCTGCCACTAGGTGGGTGGTTAAAGTTAGGTAGGTTAAGTGAAAAGTACCAGAAAATGCTGTAATCTAGACCTTTACTGTAGGAATTGGACACTTACAAAAAAGGGGGGGACAACATTGATCAACCTTTAATTGATACAAAAAAAAGAGAAAGCAATACAAAACTTGAATCAAAGTTTAAAGAAATGAAAAAAACATCTTGTTGTAGGTGGTGTACCCACCATTTTATATCAAACTTGAACTATTAATCTCCAGGCAGTACATCCTTGATCAATCTCACTCTGGAGCAAGCACTTCTAGGCCATAGAAAATAGTGGCCTAGAATGTGGGCTTAGAAGTGTTAGGACTGGGGTTTGAATCCCAGCTCTGTTTCTTACTAGCTGGGTGGCCCTGGGCAAATCATCTACCTGCTAGCCTGTGAGTCTTCCTCTATAAAGTGGGATGGCTGTCATTAATTGATAAACTGTAAGCACATGAAACCCTTTGTGCATTATCTGGCAAATGTATGTACTTAATAAATAGTAGCTATAATGCTTAGGCAGAAATCTTCTCTCATTTACAACTATTAAAAGTTCCAAGCCTTACATACAGTTCCTCAGAAAGCTGTTTGAAACTTCTCCCCTATAACCAATTCAACAAAAAGTTATTCTAGGCCACTCGGCTCATACGCTAACAGCTATTCCACCCTTTCTCTTTCAGGAGCAAGTCTTGAACCATCTTCACCAATTATCACGATTAAAGTCGTAAATTCACCTTTCAGATCAGAAACCAGATGCCAACGTGAAAACCTTGCCCATGAGAGAAGGCACCAAATTATCAGTCACCACTCTCAACTCTCCTCCTCTGGCTCCCTCACTTCGAAGCTTAGGTGTGTAATTGCTTTATACAGAAGAGCAAAAGACACTCCTTTAAAATCTGTTTATTCTTTGTTTTAATCTCTTGCTAGTGATTCCTTAAAGGAGACACAAGCCTTCCCCCCTCCTAACAGTACAATGACTGGACACGTGCCATGCTGCCTTCAAAGCAGAGAGGGCTCGTAGGCCAATCTCTCCCATCTCCAACCAGAGAGGCTTCTGAAATTAACAACCTTAGCAATCGCCTTGGTCCCCAAATTCACCTCATCTTGGAAGGGAGGGGAGAAAATTTCTGACTTACAGCTGATGAGGGATTGCGGCTGGGGTCCCGAGCAGCCTCCTGGTTAGGCTGGTGATGGGAGACAGAGGGCTGTGCTGAGACTTACACCCCCATCCCTCAGGGAGCCAGAAACAGGCAGGCAACTCAGGGATATACAGAGATATGAGGCCAACAGACCAGCCCTCACCAAGTTACTTGCATGAAGCCTCATCTCCCCGTGCACCTCTGCTGAGGTCAGAAATCGATTCACCAACAGATTTCGTGGTTTATAGTATGTGGGTAGACCAAGCAGTGCTTTTCAAACTTTCCTGTGCATATAAACCACCTGTGCATATCGTTAAGCTGCACACTGTGACTGTGTGGGTCTGAGGTGGAGCCAAGACTCTGCATTCCTTTTTTATATATATATATTTTTATTGATTTCAGGGAGAGAGAGGGAGACAGAGATAGAAACATCAACGATGAGAGAGAATCATTGATTGGCTGCCTTCTGCACGCCCCCTACACTGGGGATCGAGCCCACAACCTGGGCATGTGCCCTGACCGGGAATCGAACGGTGACCTCCTGATTCATAGGTCAGTGCTCAGCCACTGAGCCACGCCAGTCAGGTGCTGCAAGCTCTCAGATGATGCTCATGCTGATGATCTGCAAACTACATTTTGAGCAGCAAACCCTGAAATGAGACCTCACAGGGGGAAAGGATCCCAGAGAGACAGCTCACCGTTTTGTGATGAGCCCGATAGTGATGATAGAGTGAAGATAGGGAAGGTGTAAAATGGAGTTGCTTTAATCAAGCTGCTAAGGTTGTTAACATTATGAAGGCTGAGGTATGAGGAAAGACCCTATTCTTTTTAAAAAATATATTTTTATTGATTTCATAGATGAAGGGGGAGAGAGAGAGAGACAGAAACATCAATGATGAGAGAGATGTACACCCGCTACTGGAGATCGAGCCCACAACCCGGGCATATGCCCTTGACCGGAATCGAACCTGGGACCTTGGAGTCCGCAGGCCAATGCTCTATCCACTGAGCCAAACCGGCTGGGGCAAGACCCCATTCTTGTTCTCACCAGCTTGGAAACTTAAATTCTTTGAACTCTCCAGTCCTGTGTCAATGTCTGGTTGTACATTTGGACACACACCAGACCTCCAGATAACCTCCTATTACCTCCCTGCAGGACTCCCATGTTCAGACGATCTGAGTCCATTGTCCAGACCACCGGACGTAACCAGTCCTCCTGACACCGACCCTCTACCACCCGGCATCCATCATCCAGACCCCTGACATCTGACTGATATCTGTCCTGAACCAATCCGAGGGCTAAGAATGCAGGGCTGATTAGTCTCAAGAATGCACTTTTTTTCAACAAGCACTCATAACTTTTCTTTCTTCTTCAGAACACTTCTGGGGTTTTGCCTAGGTTTGTTACCAGTTTGTAAACGCTAAGACCCTTGAATAAATCTTTATCATTGATTTCAAAGCCTCCAGACTTTTTGAGTTCTTTCAACACTGACAATCACCTAATCCTCACCGTGTGCCGAGTGCTTACTGTGTGCTTCATAGAGAGCATTTCATCTGGTGCTCTCCACAGCACTGGGGGCATTTCACAGGCGAGAATGATGAAGGAGATATGGAGGTGCTGAGTAAGGCTGGCCCACCGCTATGAAGAGGCTGAGTCAGGATGTGACTCAGGTTGTCTGGTTCTAGGGCCTCTGGTGCTGAAGTGCAATGCTTACCGGCCTCCAGCACAGAAAAGACAGTTTCAAGTCAGACAACTAGCACCAAGTAGAAAGACCCATTTGGACCCAGCTCTGTGTGAGCCCAAAGCCAGGTTCAGGTCTGTCAGAACCACCACCACACTCTGGGGCTGGCAGAGCTGAGGAGTCACACAGCTTCCTTTGGCAACGCAACTTTGGAAACTCCCTGAGATCTGCCCCAATTTGTTCTCACTAAGGTAAAATCCAGCTGGCCCCTTGTGCTGTCCTGGGGGAGCCAGAAGTATAGCCCTTTCTCCTCACATCCTGCCCCTGAAGGGTAGAGAGGGATGGTGCTGCCAGCCACCCCCCACCTATCCCTTGGCTTCCTCCCCTGCCTTCTGAAGGGGCATTCAGGTGAACAGACTCCATGTTCAGGCTGTGCCAGTCCCTCAGGCCCACTGTGGTCTGGAGCCCTGGCAGCCTGGCATCTGGGGCCTCCTCAGTGGACATCGGTCCTTGGAACTGTGGAGGTGAGGGGGAGGTGTTTGCAGGGCTCAGAGCAATGGTACCACTCGGGATGAATGGTGCATCAGTTCACATGGTCCTGGGGCGTCTCCAAGGGTCAGCTCCATCCTGCCAGGATAGAGCTCTGGCTTGGGCTTTGTCCTTAGGCCTAGGTCCAGTTGGGGTGAGCTTGACTAGCAATGGAGGGGTCAGGCCAGAGATCCTGCAGAGACCTACCACCAGTGCCTCTCGGCTCCTAAGGAGGAGGGGGGCTGAGCTCCCTCTCAATGGACCCAAGTGTTCTCTCTCCTCCACCACCACCCACTGCTATCCCTGCTGCCCCCAACAGAAACCTGGACCCAGAAACCAGAATGTCCAGTGCCTGGAGGCTCCTGGAGAGGAGGCTGATGGCAGGGACTCCCCACCACAAAACATCTTTCATATGAGCCAAAGGCTTCATCTATCTTAGGGAGGAGGGCGGAAGTTATTTTCTTTCAGCCCCAGGGGTGATGTTCAAGGTGGGGGTTGGGGGAAGGGTGCTGGGAAATGCTCCCTCTGCCATTTGGGCCAGGGCTACCCCCAACAGAACCTGGGCATCCTCATCCTCTCCCTCATCCCAGCACCAACCCATCAGCAAGGCCTCTTGGCTGTTCCTCTAAAATACCTCTCAAACGTACTTCCCTCCACTCCCTTGCCCAGCCTCAACCATGCCACCCTCATCTCTTGCCAGACCTCCCCCACCTCCAGCTGGTCTTCCTGCTCCACGCTCCTCCCCCAACCCCACACCCACCTTGCCCTTCCAGTGTGTCTGACATGCGTGGGCCAAGGGGTCCTTTCAAAACAAAAATCTGGCTCTAGCTAGTTTGGCTCAGTGGATAGAGCGTCAGCCTGCAGACTGAAGGGTCCCAGGTCCATTCCGGTCAAGGGCTCAGGCCCAGGTTGCAGGCTTGATTCCCAGTGGGGGGCATGCAGGAGGCAGCCCATCAATGATTCCCTCATCATTGATGTTTCTCTCTCTCTCTCTCTCTCTCTCTCTCTTCCTCTCCCTTCCACTCTGAAATCAATAAAAATATATTTAAAACAAACAAAAAAACAGAAATCCAGTCATGCGGCCCCTCAGCCTAGAACAGTGGTTCTCAACCTGTGGGTCGTGACCCCTTTGTGGGTCGAACGACCCTTTCACAGGGGTCGCCTAAGACCATCGGAAAACACATATATAATTACATATTGTTTTTGTGATTAATCACTATGCTTTCATTATGTTCAATTTGTAACAATGAAATTGGGGGTCACCACAACATGAGGAACTGTATTAAAGGGTCATGGCATTAAGAAGGTTGAGAACCACTGGTCTAGAACCTTTCAGAGACCTCATCACACACAGGACAAAGCCTCGCCCCTGAGAGTGGTCCGTGTGTCGAGGGCGCCGCTGGCCCTGTGTGGCAGCCACGCTGAAAGCTCGCTCAGCCTCCCACCAGGCTTGTCGCGGTGCAGAGGTCCAGCACTTTCTTCCTTTCTCTCCCCTGCCACACCCAGCTGCCCTCTTGCTCTCACCTCTCTCATACCTGGGCTCAGGTACCTGACCTGTCAGTCATCTACACTCGAGCATGAATTTACTGACAGCACCATTCCTAGGGCACAGCAGTGTGAGAGGATTTGACCCTGTAAAAGGATGGTTGGGTACCATGTACATAAACAATTTCTTGGGGGGGGGGGGGGCTGAGGGAGAGATGAGTAATGTCACCCAGACCCGAAATCACTGGAATCTTGGGATATTGACAACATGCAAGGGATTCCTGGTTGCTAGAATTTATCTAATTCACTTTTGTGCCACAGCAATTAACAAGAGTGACACCAGAATCCAGTACGCTAGAACGCAGTCCAGGGGCACGCTTTTCCGCACGTTAAATTAAATGGGCTGACTGAGACCTCGAAAAAGGTGCGTTTCTGCTTAAATCAGAGGCTTCTTGGGGAAGATACCCTAGCACACGCTCCATTCAGGGCTGAGGATTTGGGGTGGGTGTTTAGGAGGTTGATGCCCTTCCAGAAGTATCCCTGGATAAGGAACGCACAGAGCACGTTGTAATGAAGTGACCTGACTCTTTCCCTGGTCCGGAACCGTGGGATGACACGGGGCAGGGCTAGGGGGCCCAATCCCCACCTACTTCCAAAAGTAAACGGATCCTTGAGTGGCTGCCTCCTGCAAAGCTCATTATTCCCAGTGAGGCCTGGCAGCTCTGGAGCCGAGAACTGCGATGCTGTGATCCTGCTATCAGGAGACGGGGCCAGGGCTGCACAGCCTCCCCCACCGCTCAGCCTAGGTCAGCCATCTGAGTCATCAACTCTTCAGAAACTGCTTTCCAAGTGGCCACAGGCGAGGAAGGAGGAGCAAGAAGTGTGACTGGGGAGGAAATGCGGCGGGGAAAAGCTGAATCAACAGAGAGGGCAGGGAAAGGACACCCCACATTTGTGTCCCGCAGCAAAGCCACTGTCAAGGACAGGCAGGCTTGCAGTACGCCTCCCACTGTGCAGCTCACACAGCGCTGTCCATGTTTTAACTGCTTGGAATGTCCTCCTAAACCACAATCAACCCATTTGACAGATGAGAAGACTGACCCTGGAGGCTGTTTTATGGGGCCAGCATCGCACAACTTATGCACAGATGTGGAGCCGTCTTGTTCCTGGGCAGCCCCCTCACAACCCCACTTCATTGCTTATTGCTGTTCTTCAAACGCACACCCTCAGTCACTCTCAGGTCACTATCCTTGCTGCCTCCTCAGCCTGACACTCGGGGCCCTGATCTGCCCAGGCCTGGCTCAGTTCAGGTGTCACCTCTGCAAAAAGGCCTTTTTTTGCCCACCCGATCTCAGGTGCCCCGAGCCCAGCTACCTGTCGCTCCACTTGGTTATTTTACGTTCTGGAAGTTATCGCTATCGGATTTTGTTTGCTTTCTGCTCCCCACTGCAAGGTGAACTTCCTGAGAACAGCACCCCAGTCGAACCTGTTCTCAGTGACGTCATCAGTGACTGCAGCTGGGCCCGGCACAAAGCAAGTGCTCAGTAAACACCTTGGGCAGGAACGGACACGCTTCCACGTCGCGTTCAAGGCCGGCTGCCGACAGCCGCCCTGAGAACCGCCCGCCCCAGATTACAGAGCAAGAGAATGATTTGGGGGGTGGGGGCCGTCATTACGGCAAGAGAAGACCCAGCGTTTGCAGAGGAGGTCAGCGGAAGCCGCTTTGAAAACAGCACACGGTGCCTCTCAGGCCTATAATCTTGTCAATCTTTTCTAAACCCTGGCATTACCAGCAGACGCTATTTTTCTCTCTCCATCACGTAGGCCTGCCTTTTCCTACTGTCTGAGGTCATCAGTGGGGCTCAGAGACCTCTCAGGCCCTCTCCCTTGGGGGTGCAGTTACTGCCAGCTGCCTCCCTCAGCACTTCAGGGAGGGCAGCCTCAGGGGCATCTGGTGGAGACTCACAGAAATGCCTATCGCCCAGGGAGAAGGCCAGCTCTCCCCACACCATGGGCCAGCTCTAGCTAAAGACATCCCTTCCCCCTGTTTCCTTCTGCCCTGGAACAAACACCGGATCTGCTGCACAAGGCTCTGGGGGCAGGGAGAGGAAGGCCCTGGAGACCCTGCTAACAATTCCCCCAGCTCCCTCCTGCACTGTGGCTCCACACGGCCTCTCATGAAGGGGCTGGTGTGTAAACGGGTGAGCTGGCACAAGGGGCCCGAGCATGCCCGCTGTCTAAAAATACATGCCTCCAAGCACATAAGGTCACGAGGCTGCTTGCAGGCTGGCAGCATCTACCTTGATCATGGCTGTGGGCTCACTTTTCTTCCTAAGCTATCCAGTTTCTCCACTGACTCACCGACCCAGGAATACATACACCTATGGGTGGGACTGACTCGGCTATTCGGGTGAAGGGGCTTTCTGGAAGCTCAAGGGGCCCGTACCAGCCGGCCCAGGGACACAGATGGCTTGTGGAGGGAGGAAACCCCGCACAGCCTGGGCGGAGTGCGTTCACCCCTCTCTGCTCCGCTGCCTGGCTTCTGACGTCTCTGGGTCCCCGGTCGCAGTTGTTTGCTTTTTACATCAGCAGCTACACACTTTAGTTCACTCTGTAATGACCGTTTCCTCCCAGGGAGCCTCCGTGGGCTGGCAAACTCAGGATACACAGGAAATCGACTCCAATCCCAGGATGGGCAACAGGAGATGGATTTTCCACAATAGTCTTTTAAAACAAGGCAGAAAGTTCTCTGTAAACAGCAGGCTGCTCTGAGAGGCTGCTGACCCCATCATGCTGAGCCCGGTGTCCTAAAGAACTTCATTTCCACCCACAGAGCAGGAGGCCCCAGGAAGCACAAGGTACACTCGCTGTGAGATCACTCTCCCCGGCTCCCTTCCTTTCTGTATGTCTGTCAGCAGGGCTCTAACTGCCTTTTGCTCTGGATTATCTTTTCAAAGGTGTGTGCACAGCAAACAGCCTTAGACGACAGAGGCAGTGTCGTGCTCTGGCGTGCACAGCTCGCTTGCCTTTGCCTGGGGAGCCCGAGAGAGTGTCTTTCTCCATAGCAAAGAGGTAGGTTTGCTTACCCTCTGCTACAAGAGCTGTTAGGTAGGCTCCAGGCACTTCCCCTGTAAGGTAACCCTCTAGGTGGGCAGACATTCATCTGGGCCCCTTGAACTCCGGGGCAAGGAGAACTGGAGGCAGTGGGCCTTGGAAGCAATGGGGCAGCTGCATTTGTGCAGCACTTACTACAGGGCAGGCACTGTGCAAAGGGCTTTACATGAAATCTTTTCATCCCCACCACAATCCCATAAGAGTACCAATAAGGGAGGCCCCTGGTCGGGCAGCAACTGTCAGGTTATCCTCTCCTGGGGCAGCTGGTGCGGAGGGCAGCCCTGGCCCAGAAGTCAGAGATGAGAGTTCTGGTGCTGCTACACTTCCTGGCTGTGGAGCTTGTGTTAGTTTGTTAGTCTCCCTTGGCCTCAATTTCCTAGTCAGTAAAATGGGGATATACAACTTCACTGGGGGGATCCAATGAGTTAGCTACGTGGCTGTGCTGTGTAACATGCTAGGCACAGGTTAGGAGTGGGTTATAAATAAAGGCTTTTTTTTTAGATCCTACTAGAGGCCAGCTATACTTCTAAGCACTGAATGCTCCTTTTATCCTTACAACAGCCCCATGAGGTAGATATGATTATCGTCCCCTCTTTCCGGATGAGGAAACTGAGGCATAAAGAACACTGGACCACCAGAGCCAGAGTTTCCAGGGCAAAGCCAGGGTTTCCTGGGGCGAAGCCAGGCAACCTGACGCCAGAGACACTGGACTATATGGCAGCAGCAGGACGGAAGCGTGCGCTTCACCCCACCCTCCTACCCCACCCAGGCTTCCAGGTCAGCTCCAGGGCCCCCTCCTTCAGGGGTGCCTTCCTCAGTTCACAATGAGCTCCTGCTCCAATCAAAACTGGAACTCCACAGCACAGAGAGGGTCATATCCTGTCTTAACGGGCTCCCTAACTGGGGAGTGGGCCTTATCTCTCTCACTAGCTTGAGGATTCCTTACAGGCCAGAAACAAGACCAGATCTCCCCTGACCGACCAGGCCACCCCAGCCCCACCCGGGCACTTATTCCTGGGCCTGGCACAGGCTGAGCCCTTCATCAACACCCACGGGTGGAACAATAATGAGGTACTCTTTCCCTGGAGCCCTGGCTCCTCCTCATGCCCAGCACCAGGGCACCCACTGGCTCCATGTTGGTTCTGGGACACTTGTGACCATAGCATCCCAGCGGGGCTCTCAGGCCCCTGGTGGGCAGAGCACTGGACTCTACTGGAGCAACATCTATGGCCATTACAAACCCGGGAATTGGATGTTCCAAGTTCCCTCTCAGCAGCGCAGGGCCAGGCCGGGAACGAAGCCTCGCCTGGTGATATGCCTGGAGGATGGAGGGGATTAGACGGGAAGCTGCTCAATTTAAGGTTCTCTGTGGTGACCATGGGAGCCAGTGACAAGAGTTCAGCATGCAGTTTTTTATCCTTTCATAGGAGAACTTGATCTCTGTGTTTTTCTTAAAAAGGACCCAAAGTCCAAGAGCTTGAGAAACTCCTCAGAAGTTACATGACCCGGGGCCAGAGATGGCTCTGGGATGGTAGGAGAGGCCTCTGTGAGGACAGTGGGCCTTCAAAATCAGGGACTTCCAAGCCCCTGGGGACTGGCGAACATGCAGCTTCGCAGGCCTGCCCTGCCCAGAATTTCTGGCTTTGAAATCAGTCTTTTCTTGGCCTAAGGACTGCCCCTCCCCAGGTTGCCCCTATCCCTTCAGAGGGTCACTCAGAGCTTACCTGGGAGGAAGGGAATGATTCTCTGCTTGGGGTCCTTCTGTCCACCTTCGATGGGAAATTTATCCAAAAGCTGCATCTGAGAAGCCAGACAGAGGAAACAGGATTCAGAAGACTGGAACGGCCCTTAGCACCCCTCCCCCACTCCTTCCACTGCTCCAGAGCCCCACTGTCCTCACACGGATGAGTGACGCCTCAAATCTCTCATTTCACAGACGATTTCCAACCCACATGGGGCATGAGAGGGAGGAGGCCAGAGCTCTCTATGCATCAAAGGGGGTGTCTGAGCAATCTCAAGGAGGGATAGGGGCTTGGGGGGAGAGGGCCCGGGGGGGGGGGGGGGGGGGGGTGTCAGGAAATGCCCCTGAGTGAGGCCAGGGTAGGGCTCAGCAGGCTTTCGGGCCAGCCTGCAAGTGAGGTTTCCAGAGGCTTCTTTGGGCCCATTTTCTTTATGTCATATGCTGGGTAAGCCCTTAAGTCACCTGCCATCCCAAACCCTCCTGGGCCAGGAGAGGGGAAGGCCCCGCCTGATACTCCAGATAAACCCACCTTCCAGAACCTGCTCTGCGGAAACAGACCCCGATGCTATTTTGATTGCAAAACCAAAGCTGGCCCCTTGCCCCCAAGGCTGGAAGAACCCCCTCCTCCATTTCCTACCTTCCCACCCTGAGATCGCTGCTGTTTTTCCAGGGACAGACCCACTGGAAGAGTTTCCAGGGTTCTGGAGGAACAATGTTTTTTCTTCTGCTATTCTGGGCTGAAATTCTGTATAAACTGGAAAAACACACAGGAGACAGGATGGCCGCAGCGGCGTCCCCGTCCCCGGTGCATGTGGTTAATCTCCCTCCCGAGGCACGGGCAGGAGCGGAGAAGGGAGGGCTAGCTCGCCCTGCGGACCCAGCCCTGGGATCTGGGGCAGAACCCGGAGCTCCCTAGTTGACCCGCAGGCGCCTCATTGGTAAAATGAGGAAGATCAGTCACATGATACCTGAAGTCCATGCCTTACTTCAGATACTTACTGAGCATGTACTTGGGACACTGGGCACTAACAAAAGGGCAATAGAGAGAAATAAAGCCTCTGGCCTCAGAGAGTTAGCATTTTAGCGGAGGGAGACAAACAGTAAGCAAATAAACATGTGCTCTGTGGGGGGAAGGCGTGCTATGAAGACACATGAATTAGGATAAGGTGTTGACGGAGAACCTGGTTGCTACTTGATACGGGGCGGTGAGAAAGGCGTGTCAGGCGGCAGGTCAGCAGAGACCACAGGCCACGTGGGAGGGGAGGGCCCCAGGGATGTGCAGAGTGTGTCTAGGCTGGGGAAACAGGACGTGCAAAGGGCCTGAAAAGGCCAGCATGGCTGGAGTGGAGCGAGCGAGGGCCGAGGTATGGGCGACGAGACCCAAGAGGCAGGACAGGCCAGATCGTGAAGAGGAAGGCTCGATCGAGCTACAGGGTAGTGAATGGGCCACACAGTGGAAGCAGGTAGACCGGTTAGGATCCTGTTGATGGTGGCTTGGATCAAAGTGCTAGCACTAGAGGTGGTGAAAGTGGTCCTATGCTCGATGCCATGGGTGTGTGCACGAACACATATCCCTACCCATCCATCCATCCACTCCCTTACCCACCCACCCACCCATCCATCCAGCTCTCACAGGACCTTAGAATTCTCTCTTGCACAAGTCATTATCCAACATACACAGGCTATTTGGAGCCCACACGTGATGGGCGGGTCACTGTCGGATTCCATTCAAAACAAGACGGAGACTGCACCATTATTAATTTTCACTTCCCTGAACACAGACTGAAATTGAAGAAAAGCTGGCTCATGAATTTTCAAATCCTAATGTGGTAAGGCCATCTCTCAAAACTTACTAATTGCACCCTAGCTGGTTTGTCTCAGTGGATAGAGCATTGGTCTGCAGACTGAAGGTTTGATTCCGGTCAAGGGCACATGCCCAGGTTGCAGGCTCCATCCCCAGTAGGGGGTGTGCAGGAGGCAGCTGATCAGTGATTCTCTCTCATCATTGATGTTTCTCTCTCTCTCTCCCTCTCCCTTCCTCTCTGAAATCAATAAAAATACATATTTTTTTAAAAACTTACTAATTGCTTGCTACATGTAAATAGGGTCACTGCGCCATAATGGTATAAAGCTGTAGTTAGAACTTTAAAAATATGTTTTCATTGATTTTTAGAGAGAGGAAGGGAGAGATAGAGATAGAAACATTGATGAGAGAGGGAGGAACTTCACCAATCAGATGCCTCCTGCACATCTCCTACTGGGGAATCAAGCCTGCAACCCGGGCATGTGCCCTGACTGGGAATCAAACCGGCAACCTCTTGGTTCCTGGGTCGATGCTCAACTGCTGAGCCACACCCACTGGGCTGTAGTTAGGACTTTAAAAGATCAATACATTTTCCAAATAAATTCTACACAGAGTAGGACTCTGATTTTCTCCTCTTCCCATTTTCCTCACCCATATTCTATTTTGGAAATTTCATTTCTGTATCACATAAGAATTCATGCTCACTGAGGGGAAAAACTAGAAATTAGAGAAGCAGTGGTTAGTCCAAAAGCGAGTAAGAATCACTCAGAATCCTTCCCACTGCAAAAGCAACATTAATATTTTGAGATATATATATATATATATATTCCAGACATTCTTCCATGCCCAGAAATAAAATAAGCTCAGCACAATACCCTTACACCGTGTAATGAACATTTTCCCACGTCAGTGAATACTTCCATATCAGCCTTCTGATCTGTGACACGGAATTCACGGTTTGGAGGCCATGGTTTTGTTAGCTACTCCCCTAGTCTTGGACACTGAGGTTGTTTCTGACTTTTCACTACTCTATGTAATACTAGTGTATCTATGCACACTTCTTTACCACTTTTTCTATTTTTGTTTCAATTTGTTGAAATCTATGCATATTTACAGATGCCTTAAATATTTTCTGGAAGAAGACTGAGAAGCAGACGGCTAATGACTATGTGCAGGCCAGACCTGGGCCCCTGCACCATGGCTCCACAGACTTCCTGAGGGAGAGCCTGGAGACGACTGAAGAGAAAGGCAGGCCCAGCAACACGCCCTCTCAAACCACTTCACTCCTGAAAGGAGGTGGCCGGCTGGACCCAATAAGCTGGGGGACTTACCCGAGGTGGGGCTCAAAGGAGTGAGGCTACAGGAACTTTAAGTTTCCTATCGGCTCTGACACACCTCTGATCTCTGACTCCTAAATTCTTTTTCAGACCTGAGATTCTGAGATTCTCATGGACAGGGCATAGGGATGTGGTGCCAAGAGTGGGGGAGGGAGGGTGCCTGAGGGATTCAAGCATTCACTCCTTTCCTCCAAAAACATGTGCTGTGTACCTTCTAGAAGCTAGGTCCCCTGTAGGCGCTACACATAAGTTAAATCACAGTCTTGACACGAAGGAGCTCACGATCTAGATCTAGAGCAGGGATTCCCAGCCTCAACACTCATACAAAGCCTCTGCAGGCAAGTTAAAATGAGGATCTGGTCCTAGCTGGTGTTGCTCAGTGGATAGAGCGTTGGCCTGCGGACCCAAGGGCCCCAGGTTTGATTCTGGTCAAGGGCATGTACTGCCGTTGCAGGCTCCTCCCCAGCCTGGTCCCTGGTCGGGGCGCATGCAGAAGGCAACTAATCAATGGTTTCTCTCACATGGATGTTTCTCTCTCTTTCCCATTCTCTCTAAAAGATCAATGGAAAAATATCTTCGGGTGAGGATTAACAAACAAACAAATAAATAAAAGTAAAATGAGGATCTGATTCAGTAGGTCTGGGCAGGAGCCCGAGATCCTGCATTTCCACCAAGCTCACAGGTGATGCTATAACTGCTGGTCTGTGGGCCAAGTTTCAAAGACAGTAAAAGAAACACACAAAAGGACTGTGAAATACCTCATTAACAATTTGTGTATTGATTGCATGTTGGAATGATATTTTGGTTAAATGAAAAAATACTTTAGAAATGATTTTAGCTGCTTTACATTTTTAAGTGGCTACTAGAAAATTTAATTACATACGTGGCTCATGTTACATACGTGGCTACATTTCCATTTGGAGAGATTGCTGGAGAGCAAGATGGTTCTTTGAAGTCTGCCAATGCCTGAGTCACCTTGGGGGGGGGGGAGGGGTGGCTTCCTTGGCCCCACCCGGAAGTTTGTGAACCTTTACTCTGGTGCTAGAGACAGACAAGTAAGTTCTGGAGTGGCCGGGAATGGTGAGGACCTGAGAGCTGGAGGAGGAGGTCAGGGAGGGCTTCCTGGAGGAGGTAAAGTCAGCTTGGCAGAGTGACAGTTTTATTCCCTGTGCCTTTCCCACTAAAGAGCAGCCTGAATTCCCTCGATGGGTTCGTGTGCCTCTTGGAAGGCAAGGGTCATCTGATACCCCTGCAGCTTTGAGCTTTCCCTCAGAAGGCCTCTCGGAGGATGCTTTGCAGCTGGCCTCTCCTTCTTCTGTAACAGATTCTCCTCTTCCCCCACCTCTGATTTAAACTGGGCCCTCCTGGGCCACAACAAGCCCATCCGCTGAGAGTACTGGGTCAACAGAGCCATGGGTGCCCAGCTGGGCTGCTTCCCTCCACCCCTAGCTCTCAGGTGCTGAGCCTAGCCACACTGGTCACTAATCCCACCACCACTGCTGAGCCCAGAGCCTTGGTGTCTGCCCTCTCTGTCATCCCCTAGGCCCACCACTAACCAGCTGCCGGTGATATTCTCTTTGCTCACAGGTCACCTTTCAAAGAAAGCAAATCCCCTTGTTCAGACTCCAGAACAAACCACATAAAGGCGGCCCAGCTGAGTTTACTCAGTGTGGGGGGCTCGCAAAGCTGCACCGTTCAGAGGGGTGGGCGGTGGAATAAACATCTGGGGCCATGTTTGATATACAATTCAAACGTCACCCCACCCAGGGGGCCGGGCAGGCTGCAAAGTGGTTCTGTAAGCTGGTCGGTGCCCAATTTGCAGGGCTGAGTTCGAAAGATCAACCGCTCACATGAAAGGCGAAGGGGGGCTGCCTCATGCACAGGCCTGCCCAGGCCTTCCGTGAGGAGGAAGCCTGGGTGCGTGAGCAGCGAGGAAGGAAGGCTCCGCCCAGCAGAGACCTCTGCTGAGGCCACCTTTTCAGGCAGGAAGTGGAATCTCCTGTCACTCCAGCAAAGGCCTGACTCAGGCTGGAAGAAAAGCAGGGCCCTTTGCCAGGGCCCTTCTTACAGGGAGAGGCGTTCGGCTAATGGAGCCCTTTGCAACCACATCAGAGCCTCGTAGTGTGTGGAGGATGCCGGTCTGTTTATCTAAGGGGTGGATAGTGTGAGAGATATAGGACAGCCTGGCTCCGAGAGCTAGCCGCACCAGAGAAAGCTGACTCAGCAGCTCTTCTCAGGGCTGAACAGCAATAAACACTGGGGGGGAGGGAAGTGGGGGTGTGTGTGTGGGGGGGGGCAAGTCCAGCTGGGGTACATCTGTAACCCACAACAGACCAACTCCTCGCCCTTCCGAGAGGGTGGAGTTCCCAGCAACTCCAGCTTTGGGGCTCCAATCCTCCAGCCTCAATCCACTTTTTCCAGCTCAGGAACAGAGGGGACATTACTACAGATCCTGGTGGTACCTTGACCCAGAAAATCCCCTTACAAAGAGGCAAGGCCACCCAATCTCCCTGGGGACCATGAGACATGAAGGGAAACCTCTGAGTTTGTTTGTCCATTCTATTGGCTGAGGGCTCACCAGACCATGTGAGGGAGACAGTGTGGGCATGAGGCAGCATGGCCGCTGCTCAGAAAGTTCCCAGGATAAGGAGAGTTTGAGGATGAATGGACAGGAGAGATATAGACTTTCTTGGAAAAACCATTACAACTTTCAGGGAACAGGCCTGACACTCCAGGTATCCCCGAGACAGCAGCCAAATCCCTTTCCAATTAAGTCATCACCTATGACATTCTATGCGTTGTATGAGTACAGTTCAGAGTGTAAGTCGTGGTCCATGATGGTGAGAGCTAGGGCACAAGGATTGACCTAGTCATATTGGATGAGTGTCAGCCTGCTGAGAGGCATAAAAAGCCATGCTCAGAGGTTGAGCATCAACCTATGAACCTGGAGGTCGATTCCCAGTCGCGGGCACATGCCCACGTTGTGGGCTGGATCCCCGGTGTGGGGCAGGCAGGAGGCAGCAGATCAGTGATTCTCTCTCATCATTGATGTTTCTATCTCTCTCTCCCTCTCCCTTCTTCTCTGAGATCAATAAATACAAGTTTTTTTTTAAAAAAACCAACCAAACAAAAAAGCCACGCAGTGAGAGTTCAGGAAAGGGCAAGATCAGTGTGTCTGGGGTGAGCAGAGCAGCCTTCTCAGATGAGGACACAGTAGAGCTAGGCCTTGAAGAAAGGATAACAGAAGAAGGAAGATGGCTTTCCAGAGGGAGCCATGGGGGATACAATAGCTCAGCAGTGGGAGGGTCAGGGCTGCGAGAGGAAGCAGTCAGCTGGAAGTGAAGGGACTTGTTCATGAATTCCATGACATGCTGCTGTGTGTTAGAGAAAGTGATGGGATCCAGGGTGGAGGCTCTCGATAATTTATTCCAGGGATCCTGGGATGACCACATGGTTGGCATCAGAGCTGGATAAGGACAGATACCCACAGGCGGAAGTAGGTAACCCTAAAGCACCACTGGAAACGGGACAAGATGGAGAAAGAGTCACTTCCAGAACTCATCTGGCGGGCAGTCGGCATGTGGTTGGAGTCTGATGGGTGGGGGGTGAGATGGCAGGTGAGATGCCCCAGGTGCCTATTCGAGTAGTAACACTCACTAACCTGCTGTCACAGCAGCTGGGTCTGGAGACTTGGTTATCTGCTTTGCTGTCTGAGATGAGTCTATCAACAACATTAAGCGAGGAGTGTGTGTGTATGTGTGTATTCCCTCTGTGTTAACTTGCCAGGGCCGTCGTAACAAAGTACCACAACTGAGTGGCTTAAACAACAGAAATGTCCTGTCTCAGTCCTGGAAGCTAGGAGTGCAAGATCAAGGTGTTGGCAGGGTTGGGTCCTTCTGAGGGCTGTGCAGGAGGATCTGTTCTATGTCTGTAACAGATTCTCATGGTTTGTTGGCAATCTCTGGTGTCTCTTGGCTTGTAGAAGCATCACCTCTATCGCTGTCCTCATCTTCACATGGTGTTCTCCCTGTGTGCATGTCTGTGTCCAATTCCCCCTTTTTTATAAGGACATCAGTCATTAGATTAGGGGCCCACCCTACCCCAGTATGACCTCATGGTAACTAATTACATCTGCAACAACCCTATTTCCAAATAAGGTCACATTCTGAGGTCCTGGGCATGAGGACTTCACCATACCGATTTGGGGACACACACAAGACTTCAACCTATAACACCGATGCACATTAAAACAAGCCCATTAAAAGAGAAAATACTTGCCCATATTCTACTACCAAAAGCCGCTTCCTGAACTCACAGTGGTGCCTTTGGAACATTTTGGAAAATGTGAATAACAACGATAGTCGGCTCTGGATTCAAATCAGTTTCCTCAGCTGTAAAATGGGGACAGTGCTAGAACCTGCCTGACAGGGTGGGTGGAAGGATTCAGTGAGATAATGCGTGTAAAGTGCTTGGCACAGCGCGTGGCACAGACGAAGTGCCCCATAAACGTTAGCTATTATTATCATTACTGTCATCATCATCTTGTTATGCACCAGGCTGCATCCCTGATGCCAGGGAAAGTGCTTGGGAAGCCACAGCCCCGAGGTCAGAGAGGCAGTAGGGAGACCACGAGGGGAAGATGAGTCTGAGCGGTGTCTTGGCCAGGCCTGGCCTGGCTATGAGGGCCCCCAGGGGAGCTGCCCAGCTGGTGTGCGTGGGCAGGGCTTGGGGAGGAGGCTTCTGGTCCTTCCAGCAGCCCATCAGGTGGGTGGGAGCTGGCTGGGATGTGTTTCATATTAATGTACTGGGGCCTCACACTCCCAGGGAGATGCATGCAGAGCAAAGAAAGCCAAGATGTGCAGGGAACTTCCTCAAGCCTGGAAGGTGCCCTACCCAGTGGCTACATGTCTCCCTTGGAAACTACCAGTGGTCTCATTCCATGCTCCCCCACCACCACCACCACCATGCTGATCCACAGCCTCAGAGAAGCAATAGTCAATGGGAGTGGAGAGGAAGGTTCCAGCTCCAGAAAATCTGCAAAGATTTTCTGAGGCAAGCGACTTGGCCTCTTTGGGCAGCAGTGGCCTCATCTGATCCAAGGAGAAGACACATGAGAAAGTGCTTCCAAATGCCAGATGCAATTACTCCTGTCTAACTTCTCTGAGCCTCAGTCTACTCATCTGTGAAATAGGGGGCGGGGGGGATCCCCCAAGCTTATTTTCTCCTTCCTGGGGTCTAAAGAGAAGTCGAAAGGGAAACTGTGTATGTAAAGCACTTTAACACATGCCAGGCCTGGAGGACACCACCGGGAGCAGATGCCTCGCTTCGCACTGCTTCACCACTGCTTTAGTACTCTCGTGAGTGATGGAATGCTTGAACCGTGAGGTCAGAATTCCAGCTTATTCCTTCCTAGCTACATGATCTTGGCCAAGTCACTTAACCTCTCTGGGACCCAGCTGTTTCATCTGTAAGGTGGGGGTGAGTAAACACAGCCACCCCATGGGGTGTGTGGAATAAATGAGATAACACAGGTGAGCACGGTGCTTGGCCTACTCTAAGTGCTTGATGAATGGAGTCACCTCTTTGAAGGTGAGGAGAGTCCAGTGGTACCTTCCTGTCTCTGGTGCTCTCCTGCAGCCCTTCCGGCTTTTGGAGTCAGGTCAGCCCGGCCTTCACTGTCAATGGCTGAGAGGACTTCAGGGTCCCTCGCCTGTAATTCCACAGCCTTTACTGTTTTAAGGTTCTTGATCTTTGTTCTAGCACGAGATCGCTCATGTGCCCCTTGGCCAGGAGGGGTAGGGCATGATGCCAGGGCAGCCCACCATCTGGAAAGCTAGTGGCCAATGGGGCTGGATCCGAGATCCTGGATTCAGTCAGCTCTGCCTGGCTTTGGGGAGAACAGGTAGAGCCTCCCTTGAACTCACAGAGACTAGAATGTTTCCTGGGGCTGGAGCTATACCCCAATCCCCCTCAACTTAGCCCCCGGCTGCTTGCTGACCCCTCGTTCCTCTCATCCCCAGGAAGGCACAAAGCTGGAGGAGCTGGAAGCTGGGGCAGGAGAGTGAGTGCTGGGCAGAGTGAAGGGCAGGGCTAGAGGGGTCATCTGAAACCGAAGGAAGAGCTTGGGGACTTCCTCCTCTGGCAATAGGAGCCCCTCGAGGACACTGATCAGGAGTGACCCTGTGCAAGTGGAATTCTAAGAAGATAAATCTGCCCAGAACATAAGATGGAACAATGGTGAAAGAGACATCTGTGTGTGGGACAGATCGCCAGAAAGATGCTGGCACCAGCCCAGGGTGTCGGTGGTGACACTCCCCGACAGAGAAATAGGCCAAGCTAAGATGAGTCTGCTGGTGTGTGTGTGTGTGTGTGTGTGTGTGTGTGTGTGTGCATGCACACAGATGCGTGCTTTCTGGCAGGGTGCTAGCTGAAGTCACCGTGTTCCCTCCTAGGTTCCCAGTCCTCCCTTAGCCTCACCAAAGACCCCCACAGTTTCTAAACCCCCACCCCGAAAGCTGCCTGACAATTTCCTCTTCCATATGGACCTCCAAGGCCCATTGACAAAGAGCACGCGGCCAGAGAAAGGTGGAGAGGGAACAAAGGAGACCGGCCCTCCACCTTTATTTCCAGCTAAGCCACACCCCCAGCCCCACTGTCTCTTGATTCCTCTGTCTTGATTGTTCCTGCAAAAGGCCCAGAACCATGGTCCCCAAAGTGCCCTAGCCACCACGGGATCAAATTCAGGCCAAAGTTTGGGACAAAGCTATCCCATTCTTGGCAGAGATGAGTACAAGACAGACCCTCGGTGTCCCGGGCCCAGGCTGCCATCCGGGGCAGTGAGATTGCAGGGCTGGTCCCCAGCGCGCTCCCCTGACACGGCATTCTCTTGGACAGAGCCAAGTGGGACACTTCTAACCGACAATCCAACATCCTTGCCTTCCTCCATCCCCTTTCCCAACATCTCCTTTCCCTCACTTTCTCTCGATTCCAAATGGCTCAGGGTGCTTTCAGGCCCTATCCTCAACCCTCCTCCCACCCCCTCAAAATCTTGTGCAAAAGGAAAACAACAAAAGAACAGGCTAAATAAGAAAGCTGGGGTCACAGGCAGAGTCCAGCCCTCCCCTGTGGCCTTGCCCTGTCCATATGGAAACCTCTCTTCCCAGGAGTTCGCCTCTCCTCTGCTTGGCAGTGACCTGCAGCTGCTGATCAGCACCAACAATGGCTGGGACATCCTAAAGCTCAGGAACGGGTGCTGAAAGCTTCCTCAAAGATGCTGGATGCTGCCAGTGAGGCCCCATGCTGTCAGGTGGACCTGGCAAAAGCCAGGCAGGCCAGGGAGTGTCGGCCAGGAGCACTGCTGCACCAGATGCCTTGGGCAGGTCACCTGCCCATCCCCTACCCCCAGCTCTTTCCCCCATTAGAAACTTCATAGGATAAGAGACCAAAACACACATGAAACCTCTTTGAAGGTTGTGGTGAGGAGAGCACCGAGTACATACCCTCCCTACTGCTGCTTCAATCTGCTCCATCTGATGGTTCCATCTCTGGCTTCATGCCCTTTGTTGGCTCTCTGCCTCCCACTGGACACAAGTCTTAGTCATGACCTCTGTCCTGGCTGACCTCTCCAGTCGTATATCCTGCCACTGCCGCATCTCCCCACGAACTGCACGGCCTGCCTGCCGTCCTCCCCGGACATAGCATGCTGTTCCACAGCTCTGTGTCTTTGCACATTCTGTTCTGCTTAACTGGAATGCCCCAACCCATATAATCTCTTACTGTCACCACCTCTGAGGCCTTTGTATAGGTGTATCCCTCATGTACTCCCTCCTCTAGATTGCTTCTGCCATTCAGTCACGCTTCTATTATTGCACTTACCTCTATATTGTAATTACTTGCTTATATACCTGCCTCCTTTCAAAAGCCTGTGAGCTTCTTGGAAGCAACATCTGTGCCTTGACGTGCTCACTATCCATTACAGTTATCTGATATAGTTGGCACACAATAAGACTACATTTCCCAGGCTCCCTTGCTGGGAGTTACAGTCATGTGACTGAATTCTAACCAATGAAATACAAGCAGGGGTGATGTGAATCTCCTCCAGTAAACCTTTAAGATCTCCCTACAGAGATATGGATGCAGAGATCCATGAGGGATAGAGTCACCAGATGTGAGAGTCTGTGTTCCTGAATGACCTACCTGGAGCAGAACCCTTCAGTAATTTGTTCTGGTTTGGGGTTAGGACATGAGCAGGAAATAAACCTCTATTGTACTGAGTCACTAAGAGTTTGTTACACAGCAGGTAGCCTATCCTGACTAATACAAAGGAGCTCAAGACTCCATTGAATCAAACTGAAAGAGGGAAGACAATATAAAATGCAGACATTATAAAAGTCAGGCATTACATTCCTACTTGATTAAACTATTCCCAATGCAATGCCATCACATCACCCCTCCTCCCCCTGCCCTATCCACCAAATCACACACACAGTATTTAGAGTGCCAAGCACTCCCCAGTTAAGACTGAAAAGGGTGGGGATTGAGAACCTGCCAGATGACCTGTAAAAGCCACCATAAATGAATGAGCCCCAACTTGAGATCCTTGTTCCACAAGTTTGTAGAAGGCACACAAAGACACAAAGTTGAATTGTAGGGAGGGGCCTGCTCCTCCCCAAACAGGCATCCACACCCTTGACACATGGCCATTCAAGCTCAAAGGAACCCTTCTGATGATGGGGAACCCACCATATCTCTGAGGTAACCCATACCCCCTAGGCACACTTCTGGGAAGTGTTAGAACAGTGTTCCTCACACAGAGCCCAAATTCCCAGTTGGTCACAAAGGGCCATGGCCAAATGGGAGAAAGATCACATTTGCACAGAAGGAAGAAAAGAATGGAGAAGGACCAAAAGTATCTTTCCAATATATGCCCTCACTACCCAAGGTGTGATCCTGAGACCAGCCATCTCATCACCTGAGAGCTTGGTAGGAAAGTCAAATATCAACCCCCTGCAGACCTGCTGAATCAGAATCTGCATTTTAACAAGACTGCTGAGTAGTGTTAAGTTTGCACCATTCTAAGTAACATGATGAAATCTCTCGCCACCCTCCTCTGTCCCACCCGGGGGGTGAATCATCCCTTTGTCCAGCATATCTACGCTGTAGGTCTTTCCTGTCTGCTTAGTAGTTGTCTCAGTTATCAGATCAGTTGAGAGAGAGAGAGAGAGAGAGAGAGAGAGACCACATACATATAACCTTCATTACAGTATATTGTTATAATTATTAGTTATTATTGTTAATCTCTTACTGTGCCTAATTTATAAATTAAAGTTTACCATGGGTATGTACTATATATATATAGAAAAAACATAGTATATATAGGATGCAGTACTATGTGTGGTTTCAGGCATCCACTGGGGGTCTTGGAATATATCCCCACAAATAGGATAGGACTACTGTACTCATTTACAGCTGGCCATGCTCTCATTTACTCATTCAGTGATTCCTTGAGCACCTGCTGTGTCAGGTACTGTTCGAGTCACTGGGAAACAAGCTAAGAGCAAGCAAGGTGCTGTTCTCCTAAAGCTCACACTCCAGCGATGAGACAGTAAACAAGGAGACAAATAGTTAAATAAGATGACGACAGACTGTGGTAAGTGTAGAAGACAACAGAATGTGACCAAGAGTGACAGGGCTGGGGATGGGGGGAGTTCTCGGGGTGGGGGGGGTGGGAGGGGGAAGAGGTCAAGTTTGAGGAAGAGGTCAAGGGTCCACGTGAGCGGAGGCCTGAGTGCTCAGCAGTCAGAGGCTTACAGATATGGGGAAAGGGAGTTCCAGGCAGAGGGAACAGCAATGGCAAAGGCCTCTGGCAGCATTGTGCTTGGTATTCCAAGACCAGGCAGGTGACTGTCAAGCTGAAAGTCAATGAAGGGAGGATGGCAGGAGACAAGCCTGGAAGGATGGGCCAGAGCCCACCACACAGGGCCTGTGGCATGGTAAGGAACTGGGAGTTCATTCCCCAAAGAAAGGAAGTCTTTCAGAAAGTTATAAACTGGGGTGTGATGTGATCTGATTTTGTTTTTCAAAAGATCACTCTAGTTCAGGGGTGGGCAAACTTTTTGACTTGAGGGCCACAATGGGTTCTTAAACTGGACCGGAGGGCCGGAA
Organism: Myotis yumanensis; assembly: GCF_028538775.1. NCBI lineage: Eukaryota > Metazoa > Chordata > Mammalia > Chiroptera > Vespertilionidae > Myotis > Myotis yumanensis. Next base: position 16,271,309 of record NW_027223764.1, on the reverse strand, counting down.
CAAAAGCATGGATGGAGTGTTTGTGTGAACTAATATAAATTCAAAGTAAACATCATTACATAAAAGGGTACGATCTTTTTTTTTTAGTTTTATTCATTTCAAACGGGCCGGATCCGGCCCTCGGGCCGTAGTTTGCCCACGGCTGCTCTAGTTGGTGGGACGACAAGAGTGCGAGTGGATGGATCCCTGAAGAAGCCATTCAGGTGCCCAGGTGGGAGGTGACCTGGACCAGGACGGGGACAGAGCAGATGAAGCGGAAGAGGGCGGATCCAGGCTACATTTTGAGGGAGATCTGGGAGGACACTTGCTGTTGGGTTGGATATGGAACGTGACTGACAGGTTTGGGGCGGTACCAACTGGGTTTGAATCCCTTTGGCTCCTCAGATGCTCCCAGCTGGCCCAGGCAGCCCATGGGCCCCGCTCTGCCCTGATGGCATCAAGGGCGGATTTGGGCACCTGCTGCCTCAGTGGCTTCCTTCCCGGTCACTGAGGTTGGCACTAAGCCCACAGGAGTCTTTATCTGTAATGTCTTCTTTCTGGAGGCTCCTTAGGCCAGGGACTTCCTTGTGTCTCTTCACATTTGCAGAAGGGGCGGACAAGGTGGGACCCCATGGACAAAAGGGAAAATCCCCAAAGCAAAAATTAAAAATTGGGCAGAGTTGCTAGGAGCGGGGGGTGAGGGTCTTGTAAAGCAGCCCATGTAGCATAGCAAGGCAAGCTACCCAGGGCTGGCCTCGGGCTTCCCAGTCCCAGGCTCTGCTTAGCTAGACTTTCAGGGGATGGGAGTGGGGGGATGGGAGGGGGTCTTGTCTCCTGCCAGGGAACCAGGAAATGCAGTAGGAAAAATTCCCCCCAGAGTGTGGTGTCCTCTAGCCAGCTGTTGGCTGGCTGCTAGTCCAGGTGGCAGCCCTGCTGTCCCAGGTGAGGGCTTCCTCTCAGCAACCTCATGAGCATGGCAGCTGCTCACCTAGGACGAAGTGCGGAAGGCGGAGGAAGTGCAAGGAGAGAAAGGGCTGGCTGCTTGAGGATTGCCGGGGAGCCTGCGTGCAGGCCTCCCTCCCTCTCAGGCTCCGTCCTCCAGAGCACAGATCTCCCAGACCTTGCGGGTGCCCCTGCAGTCCTGCCTCCACTTTCATCCACACAGATGGCCCTGCCTGGACCATCTCAGTAACACCCAATCAGGAGGAAGAGAAGCTACCATTTATGTGACACCTCCTCTATCGACACCATGTTATTTCTTTTTTTTTTTTAATTGATCTGAGAGAGGAAAATGAGAGCGAGAGAGAGATAGAGACATCAATGATGACAAAGAATCATGGATTGGCTGCCTCCTGCACGCCCCACACTGGGGATCAAGCCTGCAACCCAGGCATGTGCCCTGAGACCAGGAATCAAACCGTAACCTCCTGGTTCACAGGTCAACGCTCAACCACTGAGCAACACCAGCCAGCTATTTCTTCTTCTTCTTTTTTTTTTTTTTAAGTGTGGCTCAGTTGTTGGGTGCCATCCTATGCACAGAAAAGTTGCTGATTTGATTCTAGTTCAGGGCACATGCCCGGGTTTCTGGTTTGATACCAGGTAGGGGGCATGCAGGAGGCGCCAATCAGTGTTTGCTCTCATATCGATGTTTCTCACTCTCTCCCTTCTTCTCGTTCTTTCTTAAAAAAAATTAATAACAAAGTTACAATTTTTAAAAAATAAAGTGTCTAATGCAAATGTAGCAAAACATGAGCATTTGTTAAATCGGGGCGGGGGGAGGGGGGGTTCACTGATGCCTGCTGTCTTCTTTTCTGTAGGATTAAACTTTTTCATAATTAAAAATAAATAGAAAAGCTCACTGGCTGCAGAGAAGAAAAGCAGCTGGAAGGGGCCAGACTGTGTGTGAGGGAGTCCTGGTGAGAACACTGTGGATTCAAGTGTAAAATCATGAGGGCGTGGCCGAGGGGCTGAGAGGAGGAATCTGCAGGGTGTGAGACGGTACAGTAACGGAGAGAGGAAATCGGGGAGAAGGAAGAAGGAGGGGTCTAGAGAGGAGCCTGGTTTAGAACATGCTGAGGGGCAAGCACATGTGTGACCAAGTGGAAATGCCTTGAAGAAGCAGCCTGCAGGTCAGCTCATATTCCGTCTGTCTCCACTCCCTCAGCCCCACCCTGAACCAAGTGACCTGCCCATGGCCGGTGTTCAACAAACGCGGTCAGGGGCTCACCCACACCCACCCTCTAGTTGATGACAGAGGCTTGGACCACAGAGGCTGCCCCTCACTGGGAGAAGATGCCCGAGGGAGAGCAGAGCCCTACCCCATGTCTATTTCTGGTGCCCTACCTGACCCAGATTAAAATAGCTGGTGGGGTCTTCTGGGGGCCAGTCTGACCCTACAAAGGGCACTCCCTTTCCTGGGCAAATGCCCACTGCTTAGCTATATCTAGTGGAGACAAGGTGGGGCTGGCATGAGGTGGGAGGGATTAGGTGATGGGACAGACATATGAGGCTCAGGAGACCCCCAGTCCAGCCAGAGAAGGGGGAGAGGGGAAAGAGCAGCTGGAGGTCCCTGCCCTCCGTGCGCCCAGCCACCCTGGGCCTCCCTCGCTGTGGTAGCCTGGGTGAGGGCTGGGAGCCCTGCCAGCCCCCTGCGCTGGGCACAGCATGCACAAGGAAGGGAGACTAGTCACTCTCCCTGGGAGGGGAACAGCCAATGGTTGGCCATCATGAATGGGTGTCCCCTGGAGGCAGGGCAGACTTCCCATCAGCGTGGCCAAACTGTCACCTAATTCCCAAAGGAACGCCTGCACATGAGCACTTTCAGAAAAGGATTCATCAGAGGCCCCCACTCCCCTGGGAAGGGGAGGCAGCCCCTTCCCCTCCTTAGGGTTTTGCCTTGAGGGTGCAGACTTGCCAAGCCCTTCGGTGACTCCCACATAGCCCAGGGTCAGGCTGCCACATGCCCTTCTCCCAGACTCCTGCACGGGATGTGGTAGCTCCCAGTGGGAGAGACAGACAAGAGGACACAGGCTGGCAAAGACGTACAAACCAGCACCACAGAGGCTGGGGAAAGGCCACAGCTGCTCCCAGAGATAGGCCTGGACTCCTGTCCATCGACAGTCATAACTTGGCTGTGGCCCCTACCTGGGCCAGAGCACTGCAGAGGTGGCCTGGGAAGCCCTGGCACCTCGGAGAAGAGAGGGGTGCTTTCCCTCCCTCACCAGGAAGCCTTCCGAGCAGGCGGGGCTAGACTGGCTGCTGGGATGGATGCGCCCGGATCCCCTGCCCTGGCCCCAGAGAGTTGGGCTGGGCAGAGAGAGAAGGCCTCGTTTCTGTGAGGATGTTCATCCTTCCCTCTGCTCTGAGCCTTGGATTCTATCTGTGGTGCTCTTGCTGTCTCTTCCTTTCCCATTTTGCTACTTGTCTCTCTATGTCTCCCCAAGGGTCTCTGCGGCTCTGCGGCTCCACCCTTCCCCACCTGAACTTCACGGCCGAAAACCCTCGGTGTTCTGAACTAGTCCAGTGTCCCAGCTGCACCCCAAAATACATAAAACAAAAGACGAACCCTCACATGTTTGAGTCCTCCTACACATGTCGATCTCCCGGTCCACCTCTCGCATCTTGGTCCCGCCCCAAAGCAGTGAAGGACGAAGGGGCAAGCACAGAGGGGTCCCTCCACCCTCCCACCTGGGCTTCCTCCTCACAAGGCTCCACGATGAGGAGCAGAGCCCTGGGGATCTGAGGTAAACAGCCCCGTCTCCTTGGGGAGCCGGACAGGCCGGCCTTTAGCAGAGATGCCCCCTTGGGAGACCAGCAGGCACTGTCTCAGCGGGAAGAATGGCCGCTTGTTGTGTGCCTGAACCATCCTCTCTGCAGGCATCTCAACTCCAGCCCATACACCAGCCTCATGCTTCCTGTTTGGTTTGGGTTTTTTTTTTTTAAAGGTATATCTGAATGTGGTCCATTTAGCCCCAGGGACCCCCCTGCCCCAGCCCCACTGCTAGCCTCCTCCCCAGCCCCCCGCCAGCACTGAGCCCAGGCTTCCAGCGTAGCTGAACTGGCCACTTTGTTCTGCTGGGCACCAGATAAACGCTCCCTAATTAGCAGACGGAGCCAAACCCTGGCCTGGGTTTTGGCTGTCTCCTGGCCAGCCCTGGAGCATTTATTAACTGCAGTTCAGGGTGCCTAAGACCCTTTCATGCTGGGACAATGTCCCCCTAGTTCAGTCTGAACAGACATATTTGCACATGGAACCACCAGAGGCAACAACGGGAATGACCACTGTCCTCATAATGCTCCTGGCTCGGTGGGGAAGGTTCCGGGGCCTTGCTTCCTGGAAATCTCACCACCACTCTCGGCAGCTTCTGCAGAGAGAGCCATCTCACAATGAGAAGGCTGAGGCTCTGGGAGGTTAGGTCATCGCCCAGGGTCACAGCTGGTAAGAGGTGAGACGCACACCCACAAGTCTGAGCTTCCCATCACTGCGAGGCACTGCCCCACTCAGAAACGGGAAGCTGGCCCCAGAAACCCCACCAGCTCTTCTGAGAGCCTGCTGTCACTCAGCACGGGGGTCTCAGAAAAATCGCAAATCTCCCCTGGCTTCAGCTAAGTTGAGGATCTGAAGGAGACAGTGTCAATTCGCCAACAAGTCTCCATGGCCTGGTCTGAGGGAGTGTCCTGAGATGCAGGAATCACAGCCCCTGGGATCACCTGGGGGCTGAGGTCCAGCTGGGTGGCGGGCAGCTGGTGAAGGGAATCCCTGCCGCTGGCATCTCTGGGTTACCCAGCTGGTGGCAGTTTGCCTGCCACAGGGAAGAACAAACTCTTCCCTCAAATAAGCCGCAGCCCAGGCTCCCACAGCTAACCCTGGCTGTCCCACATGCCTGGTTCCATGGGAGTCAAAGCTAAACCAACCGTGGCCACTGTGAGGATGGGGATTCCAAGGATGCCCAGACCACCAGGCCCCACATCCAGGAGCGGCCTCACAAGCAGGCTGGGATGCCCCCGGCACGCAGGCCTGATGGCAGCCGTCTGCACCTTGGGCGGCTCACTCATTATGTGCCTCCACCCTGATTCTTCCACCACCGGGCGGGTCCAGCTCAGGCCAAGGCTGTCAGCCTGGCTTTTCCCCCCAGGACGGCCCTGACTTTTCCTCTCAGGGTCCCCAGTGCCAAACCCGGTGCCAGGCATGTAGCTGGCACTCCTCCAACGTGGCTTGAAATTCCCTCCTGCAGGAAGGGAGTGACTTAGTCACAGCTGAAGGCTTCACAGAACGTACTATGTACACACATGCACTCCACTCACCTGGCCATCACCGAAGGTCTTCCTTCCCTCCATTCTCCAGTTTGGAGGGGGACACTGTCCCCCACCCACTTTCCAGCCAACTTTCCTGTTGAATATCCAAGGAGGTGTAGATAGGGGCAGAGCTAACCTGGGACCAGAGGAGGAGGGAGGTGGTTGAAGCCGCAGACGCACTCCAGAGCCTCCCAATGTAACACTCAAACACACCCTGACATGACACCCTTATGCTGGGAAAACAAGGTGTGCAGCTCTGGGCGGTCATGCAGGTGGTGAGGCCTGACTCAGACGCTGCCTCTGGCAGAGCTGGGGCTTATTATCCAAAGAGAGAGGCGGGCGGTGGTGGGCAGGACACATGGGCTAAGCTTCAGGAAGCAGCCGATCCTGTGAGAGAGCTCTGCCCGACCTTTGCAGGAGCTGGAGAGAAATGTGCTCTCTGCACAGGTATCTCCTCCCCACCGAGGGTGGATGATCCCTCCCCCGATAGGAGCTCCCTCGATGATGCAAGAGGGACAAAGAGAAAGAGGACTTCAGCATGGGGGGCTAGCACTCCAGACTGGAATGGGCCAGAAGCTAGACTGCCCGAGTTCCAGTCCTGCTGTCACTTGCTGGCCCTGGAATTTGGACAAGTCACTTCTCCGCTTAGGGCCTCATTTCCTCATCTGTCAAATAAAGGAAATGGACTACATCAGAGGGTGGCCAAGAAGTATCAGCTCAAGGTGCCATTGCCAACTGATGGGTAGTGTCTTCCTGAAGATACTAATTCGTTTTATTTTTTTAGAAAGATTCTGAGATGACGATTGGGCTCATGACCGACGAACAATATCTGCATGGGCATGGGATGGAAATGTGCCATGATCAATCAGTGATGTCTGTTGTGGGCAGGAGAGAAGATGGGCAGTATGAATGCTAGAGACTCATCCTCCTGCTTGATAATCTCTAAGAGCCTTCTGCCTGTAAAATTTACAATTCCACTGATTCCCCAGCAGACGTGGTTAACGCTGGTTGGCAAGCATGTACCTCCCATGTTGTGATGTTTGCAGACAGCTAATCTCTCCCTGAAGTGATGTTTTTGTCAGCCCCGCAGGACAGTCACTGGGAGCAGGCAGTCCCCTCAGCCCCCATGCCCACACTCACAGGACTTCACCCAAAGGGCAGAGCCAATGAGCAGTGCCAGGGTTTAATACCCAGAGGACATTCTGGCTTCTCTTACAACTTTCCCCAGTGTCCACAAAGGGGCTCCTCCACTGGGAGAAAATCCGGCCCTCGCCCCAGGGAGGGGCAGAGTGACCAGCAAAGGGCAAAGATGGCTCCTGACTCGCTGGTGCACAAGAGGGGTCTGTCTCATCTGACTGGGCCGTATGTCACTTAGGAACTCCCTCGAGGCATGTGCCTGGACCACCTACACACCATTGGTCAAAAGCACACAGGTACCTGAAAAGATGCGCACAGACCCAGAATTCATCTGCACAGGAAAAGATTAATTTCTGGGCTGGGTATCAGATGACTTTCTCTCCTCTCTCTGAAACCTTGGGCTCTGCCCAGTGCAAAGTTCTCCTGATGGCAGGCCCCACCGAAGGTGGTTCTCAGGGGCGCTGCCCCCTTCTCTGGGGCGCTGCCCCCTTCTCTGGGGCTCATTTCCCTTTATGCAGAGGAGTGGAGGCCCTCCCCAGTGTACTCTGCCCACGGCCATCACCCCTCCTCCTGTGCCTCCCTCTGTTCTGGACCTGCCAGGCCCCTCATGTACAAGGTTGCTCCTACACCTTTGGGGTGGGGGAAAATGCACAAAAAGGGGTCACTATACAAACTCTATGCAAACTCTATCTGTTTGGATGGAGGGGGGGAGGAGTAAACACACACACACACACACACACACACACACACACACACACACCTTTTAATGTGTTCTAGCCGCACACCACACCGAGTTACCCCAGGATTCCAACTTAGTGGTAAACTGCTTTCCATCCTGAGCTGCCTGGAGATACCATTGTACCAGGCCCTCCCCTCCTGACACTCCTTGGAGAACAGACACAGCCCTCCCCCGCCCCCAGTCCATCTCAGCCCAGAACGTACTGGAGGGGAAATGAGGAGAGACAAGACGAAGCTGGAGTTCACCCTTGGACTACAGGGACCAGATGAAGGGGAGTGGCTGAGGCAGGAGCCGGCTCCCAAGGGGAGGGGAAACCTGCCTCGGAATTTCCAGGAGCTACTGGAATGCCTACCGGGCTCCCCTGAATCCCGGTGTTCCATCGGGAATCTGAAAGAGGTCTCTTTCATGGATCAAGAAACACTGTCGACCAATAATTTCTTTTTAAAAAGCAGTGTTTTCCTAACAGTGTTGCTGAGAGAAAGGTGGGTTGATAATTACCCTCTGGAGGTGACAGTGTTTACCTGGAAAACCCTAAACACCACCACTTGCCTCCCTGACCTGGAGGCGGACTGAGCTCTGTGGTGAAAGTGAAGTCTGTATAAATGGGGCAAAGATGGAGGGGAGATGTCCAGCTATTTTCTCTTGGCATTAACATTCTAAAGGCCTAACTGGTGAGGTTTCAGCTTTCCCATTTAAAGTCCCCATGACAGTCACAATTCTAAGGGCTTTCTTTCTTTCTTTCTTTCTTTCTTTCTTTCTTTCTTTCTTTCTTTCTCTCTTTCTCTCTTTCTCTCTTTCTTTCTTCTTTCTTTCTTTCTTTCTACTTTTTGAAAATATATTTTTATTGATTTCAGAGAGCAAGGGAGAGGAAGAGAGAGATAGAAACATCAATGATGAGAGAGAATCATTGATCGGCTGCCTCCTACACACTCCCCTCTGGGGATCGAGCCCACAACCCGGGCATGTAAACCAACCTGGAATTGAACCATGACCTCCTGGTCCATAGGTCAACGCTCAACCACTGAGCCACCACTCAACCACTGAGCCACCGCGGCTGGGCCCTAAGTGCTTTCTTTATATGGGTTGTCTTATTTTATTCTTAACCTACTTTGAAGAGCTTTTCTGGTTGTAAAACTTACCATGAGGCAGGGTTTTTTTTTTTATTACCCTCATAATACAGATGAGAAAACTCAGGCACAGAGAGATTAAAGAACTCACCACAGCCCGGCCGGCATGGCTCAGTGGTTGAGCATCAACCTATGAACCAGGAGGTCACGGTTCAATTCCCGGTCAGGGCACATGCCCAGGTTGTGGGCTCGATCCCCAGTGGGGAGCGTGCAAGAGGCAGCCGATCAATGATTCTCTCTCATCATTAATGTTTCTATCTCTTTCTCCCTCTCCCTTCCTCTCTGAAATATAAATATAAATATAAATATAAATATAAATATAAATATAAATATAAATATATAAAGAACTCACCCCAAGTTAGATACAGTTGGTATGAGCTGGAGCTGGTCTTGGAACCTAACCACCCTGGCCCTGGAGTACCTGTCCTTAAGCACTGCATTCTATGGCCACGCATCATTCTATGGCATGATGCAAGAACCACTGTCCAACTGCTTCTTGCCCAACACACAGTTTGTGAGTTTTGAGCAACATTTGAATATGAGATTTCAGTTTGACAAGATAATATGGACAGGCCCCTGGGGTTTGCTGTAATGGGTTCTAACCAGTTACATTCCATAGGAATGATCTAGAATGATGGTTCAGGAAATATGAGGCAATATGATTTTAACAATAATTTTCATTTTCTTTTTCTTGTTAGATATGTCCTTTTTAAAAAATATTTATTGTTGAAAGTATTACATATGTCCCCTTTCTCCCCCCGATTGACCTCTCCCAGCCTGCCCTGCCCCCCACAACCAGGTCCTCACCACCCTACTGTCTGTGTCCACGGGTTATGCATATATGCATACAAGTTCATTGGTTGATCTCTTCCCACCCACCCACCCTCCCCTGCCTTCCCTGGTTTGACAGTCTGTTCGATGCTTCTTTGTCTCTAGATCTATTTTTGTCCATCCCTTCACTTTGACTCTGTGTGAGTCCTTTGTTCTGAGGTGGGTCTTTATTTGAGACCTCTCACTTTCTCTACCTTCTTACAGGTATTTTTTTAATTATTAAATATCAATGTTGCAAATTATATATGAGTTTCTGCTTTTTAAAAAATCACATTACACATAAGGCTAAGGTTCCCCTCTGACTGAGGCCTTTCTCCCACTGATGTCCTCAAACCACTTCCAGAGATAACTCTATTACCAATTTGGAGGGCATCCTTCCAGATCTTTTAAAAATATTCATATACTGCCCTAGCTGGTTTGGCTCAGTGGACAGTGTGTTGGCCTGTGGACTGAAGGGTCCCGGGTTCAATTCCCTGTCAAGGCACGTGCCTGGGTTGCGGGCTTGATCCCCAGTAGAGGGCGTGCAGGAGGCTGCTGATCAATGTTTCTCTCTCATCACTGATACTTCTTTTTTTTTCTTTTTTTTTTAATTGATTTTTTACAGAGAGGAAGGGATTTTTTATAGAGAGTTAGAAACATCGATGAGAGAGAAACATCGACCAGCTGCCTCCTGCACATCTCCTACTGGGGACGTGCCCGCAAGCCAGGTACATGCCCTTGACCGGAATCAAACCTGGGACCTTTCAGTCCGCAGGCTGACGCTCTATCCACTGAGCCAAACCGGTTTTGGCATCTCATCACTGATACTTCTATCTCTCCCCCTCTCACTTCCTCTCTGAACTCAATAAAAATATATTTAAAAATAAATAAATAAAAATATTCATATATTTATGCTGTATATGTACTTGCAAAAGAAATCTTGTTTTTCCATAATTGCTATCATATTATAAATATTGTTTTGAAGCTTACATTAGACATTCATTAACATTTATTGGTGATTCATCCACAAAATTGAGATCAACCTCATTTGTTCTGAAGATTGCACAAGGCGGCACGAGAATACCCCAGTTCCATAGCTGGTCACTAAAGTTGTCCCCCGTTTTCACCAGGCAAACAACATGGCTTTCTGTGCCTTCCTGTGACTGACCTCAGTGAAGGACAAAATTCTCATCTGTCCAGGGTGAGCGATCACAATGACCCACAGTCACTGCACTGCTGGAGCTAGAACTACCACATCAGGCACCAGAACTCTCTAGAACAGCGGTTCTCAACCTGTGGGTCACGACCCCTTTGGGGGTCGAACAACCCTTTCACAGGGGTCGCCTAAGACCATCAGAAAACACATATATAATTACATATTGTTTTTGTGATTAATCACTATGCTTTAATTATGTTCAATTTGTAACAATGAAAATACATCCTGCATATCAGATATTTACATTACGATTCATAACAGTAGCAAAATGACAGTTATGAAGTAGCAACGAAAATAATTTTATGGTCGGGGGTCACCACAACATGAGGAACTGTATTAAAGGGTCGCGGCATTAGGAAGGTTGAGAACCACTGATCTAGAATGCTTGGTCCAAAACTGTTCTTAGAACTTGGCAAGTTACCGCCCTAGGCTTTGGTCCCCTTGCCATTAGCCTAGGGCAGTGGTCAGCAAACCGCGGCTCGCGAGCCACATGTGGCTCTTTGGCCCCTTGAGTGTGGCTCTTCCACAAAATACCACATGCGGGCGTGCACATACAGTGTGATTGAAACTTCGTGGCCCATGCGCAGAAGTCGGTTTTCGGCCTGGGCGAGTCTATTTTGAAGAAGTGGCGTTAGAAGGAGTGGGGGGTGTCGGTCGGTCAGTCGGACGGGAGACGCGGGCAGGCAGGCCGCGGGATACACAGAGTGGGGGAGGCGCGTGCGATTCATGCATGAGTTGAGTGAGCCAGTCAGTCAGCAGTCTCATGTGCAGTGGTTAGTGCTGGTCGCGTCCACAAATCGCGAGCGGGTGACAAAAGATAGACGAAACAAGTATACAAGACGAGTGTGGATGGGAAAGTTGGAAGGGGTCGACCTCAGCGAACGTACCTCAATCAGATTGAGGACGTTTTTAGCAAAGGCCAGCTTAGGAGTACCCTAATTAAGTTGTACCTACCTATATAGTTTAAGTTTAAAAAATTTGGCTCTCAAAAGAAATTTCAATCATTGTACTGTTGGTATTTGGCTCTGTTGACTAATGAGTTTGCCGGCCACTGGTCTAGGGTCAATGATCTCAAACAACACAGAGTTTGCCTCGATGTTTAAAAGACAGAGCCTGCAGGAGAGATACTCCCCACCCACCCTATTTTCTACTCTCAGGTTGATCCCTGGCACACACCAGGATCACCCCAGTTTGACTTCAGCTGATGTTTGCTCTGGTCATCAAACCAAATTAAAGCTCATATAAATTTGATACATAGAAAAATCAACACAGATGTTTACGTGCAAAGTGAGGGGCTTGGGATAGAACTCTTATAATTTTAAAAATGCAGTGATCCTATAACTCTCCACAAGTGACATCATACCGTGCCCACACATCCATTTCAAGGCCAGTTATTAGTGATTTGGGATTATAATTTGTTCGCCCATCGTTCGCCTGACTATTTGAGAGCTGGAAAGTGAGTGTGACCCTGGGTGGGGTAACGGGTGCAGAGTCCGGAGAGATGACTAAGGAAGAGAGAGAAAAGCTCTTCAGGAAAGGTTAAGTTCTTTAGAGCCAATAAGCAAACTTAAACAACCTTCTTGACTCCATCTTCCAGGCTGTGTGGGGGGAGCTCAAGGGCCTCTCCTGTCTCTGATCAAATATTGACCCTGTGCACTCACTGGCCAGAGTTCAGACTAAAGGGCCAGCAGCACCATAGAGCCAATGTTTGCAGAGTAATTACTGCTGCAGTAATTGCCTTGTAGGTCAGATTGTGAAACAACCTTCAATGGAGCCTTCCGGTCCTTCCTGGTGGGGCCAGGCCTTGGGGGAGACACTTAACAGTGAGGGAGCTGTGCAAGGAAATGTAGAGAGGCTGGAAATGTGGTCCAGCTGCCAGTGAGAAGGCAACTGAAGAGCATCCGTGGCCCTTTGCCCTCCTCCTTCTCTCCTTAACTGCTCCTCCAAGTAATCTAAGCTCTTTATAGCCAAACAGGCTTCAACATCAAGCCTTGTCCTGGCCAGCTTGAAGACCAATTTCCACTTGAAGACCAAGAACCTCTCCTCTCCCTGTCCTCAACTTGACACCTAAAACGACCTTAGAAGCCCTTTCTAGTGACCGAGCTGGTTTCCAAAAGAACATAAGGCCAGATCAAGCCTGTGTGTCCCACATGGTCTAAAGCAGCACAGTCCTATACAACTTTCTGGGATGACAGAAATGTTCTGTGTTTGCTCAATACCTAGCCACTAGTCACTGTAGCTACTGAGCACTTGCAATGTCGCAAGTGTGACCAAGAAACTAAATTTAATCTTATTAAAATGAATTCAACTTAATATTTAAATTTAAATTTTTAATATTTTAAATTTAAACTCAAATAGCTGCATGTGGCTGGTGGCTACTGCAGGGGAGACAAAGGCCTAAAGCCTCTATCGCCAGCACCTCCCAATGGGCGGGAAGAGGAGCTGGGTTCAGTGAGCAGTCCCTGTGTGTGGAGGAGACAGAATCACTGGGTCTGAAGGCTCAAGGCAGAAGATACGGGGAGAAAAGAAGGGTTGGGACCAAGTAGAGGGCCCTATCCAATTAGAAAGTCTTATCCTGGTGCCCATGGAAAGATTTCAGAGGGGTGTGAATGACCAAAAAGGCTATTAGAATTGTGTATGTATATTCATGCATTTGTCTGGGGAGAAAGTCTTGCTTTCATTAGAAGCATAAAAGCTTCCCTGATCCCAAAAATAAAATAAGATAAAATAACTTACTGATCTGTCAGATAAAACTTACTTCTTCAGGGAAGCCTGCCCTGATCCCACAGGATAAGGTTTCCCTATAGTATGTCTCTGGTACTTTTATTTGTAGCGTTTGGAATAGTATAAAAGAATATATGTATTTTCAATAAAATCTGTCTTGCCTCTCTAAGCTATAAGTCCCATAAAAGCAGTAACCAGATCTGCTCTGGCTCATCAATAAATCTCCAAATCCTGGCATACTGCCTGGGACACAGAAGTAAGGCTCTTAAGATTGGACAGATTGAGGATAGATGAATGAATGGACAGACAGAAGGAAGCAGGCATAAATGAATAAACAAAGAAATAAATTAGGAACACACTTTATCCTGATAACTATAATTCCAAAAAAACAACCAAATTTCCCCAAACTGGATGTGTGGCTATATCACTCCAGGCTGCTGTCACCAATCAAAACCATATGGACCCGGCCAGTGTGGTTCAGCGGTTGAGTGTTGACCTATGAACCAGGAGGTCATGGTTCAGTTCCCTGTCAGTGCACATGCCCAGGTTTCGGGCTCCATCCCCAGTAGGGGGTGTGCAGGAGGCAGCCAGTGGATGATTCTCTCTCATTGATGTTTCTATCTCTCTTTCCCTCTCCCTTCCTCTCTGAAATCAATAAAAAATATATATATTTTAAAAACACATGGACATCTTCTTTGTTCCCCCTGCCCAAGAAGAATGCTCTTTCCCTCCTCTTCATTCCATAGCATGTGGCTTATATCTCACTCCATTATTTATTTCATCTACAGTGGACTCAATTGCGCAAAGCCTACTTTCCCCACAAGATATGGACTCCTAAAGGTAGGGACTTTGTCCTTCTGAGTGTTCCTCAGCCTATATTGGAGGCCTTGGCATAGGTCAGTTCACTCTTACCCCAAGCCAACCTCTTTGCATTCTCCCCCCCCTTCACCCCTCAACACACACACACACACCACTCACAGCCACAGTAATACTGCCAGATTTAGCAAGTGAAAACACAGGACACGCAATGAAATTTGAATTTCAGATAAACAATGAACAACTTTTTTAGCATAAGTATGTCCCATGCAATATTTGGGATAAACTTGTACTTAAAAAAAAAAAAAAGTATTCGTTTATCTAAAATTCAAAATTAATTGAACATCTTGTATTTATCTGGTAACCCTAATCACCAGATAAAAAAGAGTGTGCCCTAGCCGGTTTGGCTCAGTGGACAGAGCGTCAGTCTGCGAACAGAAGGGTCCCGGGTTCGATTCCGGTCAAGGGCACATACCTAGGTTGCAGGCTCCTCCCTGGCCCAGGCCCTGGTTGGGGCGCAAGCAGGAGGCAACCAATCAATGTGCTTTTTTCACATAGATATTTCTCTCTGTTTCCTCTCTTCCACTCTCTAAAAATCAGTGGATGGAGCGGGTTGATGGGGGAGGAGGGAAAGGGAGACATATGAATACTTTCAACAATAAAGATTTTTAAAAAATCAATGGAGAAATAGCCTCAGGTGAGGATTTAAAAAAAGAAAAGTGTGAGTGGTGGGGGTAGGAGGGGAATATGTAGGGTGGAGACATGGGGCTGTGTAGAGGTGGATGCTGCAGTGGAGAGAGATGGAGAAATAGCATCCTTCAAATGCTACCTGGCCGTGGAGTGTGAAGGGCAGGGCATGGCAGTCATCTCCAGGTTTGCTCACAGGGGGAAAAGGACACTGGAGGTACCTGTGCTATTTATTCCAAGTGGAACTGGGTCTGCACACACCCCACAGCCTTTGGTCCAGTGCCAGAGGAGGTCAGGGCCACTTGGTATCACTTTGCACATGACTCCCAGGTTATATTAGAAAGCTGGGCCCTAGCCCAGCTCTGGCTCAGCAAATAGGGTCCCAGATTTGATTCCAGTCAGGGGCACATGCCCGGGTTGCGGGCTCAGTCCCCAGGAGGGGTCGTACAGGAGGCAACCAATCAATGATTCTCTCTCATCATTGATGTTTCTAACTCTCTCCCTCTCCCTTCCTCTCTGAAATCAATAAAAATAATTTTTAAAAAAGAAAGAAAGTTGGGGGCCCAGGGCCACCAAGAGCAAAAGATAATGTTTAAAGAGGGATAAATAAGAGAGGCAAGTGTGGGAAGACCCACACTGGGGACAGGGAGATCAAGTTCTGGGAGGGAGGTGTCCTAGGCGTCCCTCAAAGGGGTATTCGGTTCCACTGCTACTACTTGAATACTGTGTATAAACCCCCAGATGGTGCTCAGGTAGTACAAGATGTGTGTTCAGCTCAGTGGTTCTTCACTAGGCGTCCAAGCAGGGTGGACTGACACTGTAAGTGAAGATGTACATACACACTCTTTTTCTGGGGAGATCCACCAGATTCACAAAGGAATCTGTGGTCCCCTGAAGGCCCAGAACCATGAGTTGGTAAAGCCAGCTTAGCAGCTTCCCCCAGGCTGCCTTAGTCAGTCCAGGATTTGCAGGGTTCCAAGGTGGGGCTCCACCAAAAATGGAAGGAGCAAAGCCATTCTGAGGACAGCCACCTGGGAGCCACATTCGACTCCCAACACACTCCTGTCCTGCCCCCGTGGCCAGCTCCAGAGAGAGCCTGTGGCTCCCAGGACTCTGACACTGGCACAGGCCAGGGCACAAAGCAACTCTTCAGCACAAAGTGGAGCCAAGGAGGGGAAACAAGCAAGCAACGGTCCATTCACCTGCAGCCCAGCATCCTTGTCTTCTGCTAATACCACTAGTCAACCTGGTGGGTAACTCACTACAGACAACCACATGTCAGGGAAAATGTGGATTTGCTCATTTAATTCTCCCAATAACCCTACTGGGTGGGGACTATTTGAATCTTCATTCTACAGATGAGAAAATAGAGGCTAGAGAAGTTATGGAACCTGTCTGGAATTACACAGTGACAGAACCAGAAACCAGTCCCAGGCAATATGTGTCCCCAGTAACTAAGCTTTAAGTCATTCTCTCATACGGCCTCTCAGAAAACTGAATTCTGAGAGCCACGAGTGACCAGAGACAGAGATAGGAATGCCATGTGTCCTTTCTTTATAGGAGCTACCATATTAAAAAATCAGTGGCCCTCATAAATAAGAAAGGTTTTCCCGAATGCACACCACTAAGTCATCATGCCACGAGTTTTGTAAAATGGGTTCACAAAGATGCTATGCTTGGCTCAAAGGTTAAATTCCAAAGAACCATCCCAAACCGTCCTCCAACTGCAACTACAAGGTGACGATGACACAAGTGTGCAGGCCTGGCCATGCTCATGGCTAGGGCCAGCACATCACACAAGCCACTTCATGCCATGTGTCCTCTCCCAACACAGGAAATGAGCCTCCAGGCCAGGGAGAAGTTGGGGCAGCAGCATTCCTTTCTTGTTAGATTCTGTAACTAGGAAGGGGGTTGGGGAACAGAACAGAGAGAGGGGAAGAAAAGTTCTGTTTGAGGGTTTCTGCTGACTCTCAGACCCTCTGGCTCATCAATGAGTCCTTTCAGGGTTCCCTCTCCCCCAACTAAGTTATCATTTCCTGTCCAGCACACTACACCCATTGATGGGGTATCAGCAAATCCCACCAGTTTATGCCGGAAGGATCCAAGAAGATTGGACAGGAACTGAGGGAGGGAAGAGGAAGAAGGCAGGAGGGTAAGGAGTGGCTTTCAATCCACATTCAATGGGATATTCAATCCCATATTGGTGGATTAAGAGAAGATTTGTAATATAGGAAGCTGGCTCTCCTCATAGGTTATATAATAAGGACAATGGGATAAAATCAGGTACTTGGGGACAAATATGCAAGCCTGGCCTTTCCAAGATGACTCATCACCAAGAGCCTACAAAGAAAGGAATAGACCTTGGTTGTGAGGGCCAGGGATGGGTATCCTCTTCTTTGTGTTTTTATTGGCCTAAACTAGGCTCAGAGCCCTGAGGAAGAATCTAGAATCTCGCAGCTTTCCCTTCCTTATATGGGAAGGGTGGCTGCTCACTTCACAATGATTCTGCTTTGTCTTGTGCCTATGCCATATATAAGGGTGGGCCTCCTAGTGGCCACATCTGTGCTTCATGACCCTCTTCCTCCTCAGCCATATTCATTGGTCCAGAGAGGGCATCTGACCAAGTTGGGCCAATCAGCTTCTTCCCTGGAATTTTTCAATTTGGATGTGGGAGACAGTCTCTCTCTGCTGTTGGGAATCACAAGATATGAAATTCAAGAGCTGTTGACAGGATATGAGGTAACAGAAGCTAAAGACAGTGCTCAGAGAGAAGCAGAGATAAGACAGAGGGAGGGTAACCCTGGTTCCAGGTGTTCCTTAGAGCTACTGCCTCAAATCGCCTCTTTACCATCTGGTTAACTGCATAAATTTCTCTATATCCTTCCAACCACGTCTCCTTTTTGTCTAAGCTAATATGAGTGTAAAACTATCACTTGTAACCCAAAGAGGCCTAACCAGATTAGTTGGTATCAAGGGAGGTGTTTGCAATGGATCTGTGGGATCCACATCAGCATCCCCGTGTGAACACACCTGTGTATATTAGAGACACACATACTGTCCACATGTACAAATAGGACAGTAGAACCTTATTCGGTTAGACAGACACAGTGGTATGCTCAGTTTGTGCCTGTAGTTCAAGAAATTGCTTGTTTTCAGTTTCGGTCTTTTCTGTATGTTTGCTTTTCTTTGCCTTCAATGATGTGGTGGCTTGTGTCTCACTCTGGATGTTTATAGACATGTCTGCTCATGTACACAGCACTCACAGCCATCTTCCTGCCTCTCCACCCTCATTCCTACCAGCCAGGCAAAGAAGGGTGACAAAGCATGACTGCTAAGACCATCTGATGAAGTCAACAAAGCCCCAAGTATTTGCCTGCAGTGTCCTAAACTGAGCCAAATCCAGCTCGACCATCCAGGTTCCCGCATCTGTCCCTCTGCTCTGACCTGAGCTCTGTGGGGGTTCTCCAGATGAGTGAGAACATGGGAGAGGCCAGCCCACCACAAACTAGGGCCACAGAGAGAACTGGGCACAATTTGAGCTCAGACCAACTCACCTGCAGGTCAAAGAACTTGCTGTACCTCCGGTAGATGGTCTGAGACGTGGAGTCCGACCAGGTCACGTTGATGATGTATACCTGTGGGGTCAAAGTAAGAGCAGGTGAGTGGGTGACTAAGGCTGGGCTTCAAGTGGTACCAGGCACCATTTAACATGACTGTGGGTGCTCCGTGGTCAGAACCATTCTTTTTCTCATCTCTGTCCCCAGAGCCCAGTGCGGTGTCAGGTACATATAAATGCTACACACACATGTCTAAATATACACACAGACACACACACATCTAACACACATTCTCAGTTCCTAATCAATAAAATGCTAAGGATGATTATCTTAGGAGAATAAAATTACAGGTGGTTTTAATTTCCTTCTTTTCATTTACTAGTATATGTACTTTATACAATGAACAGAAAATTGGAGTTGTTAAAAATTTTTTAAGTAGCTAATTTCCACTGGTTCTCAAACTTTGGGGTGAATGAGAGTCTGTAAGGGGCCTTTCACAGTTGCAGGTGCCGCCCCCCCCCTCTGAAATTCTGCATGAGTAAACTTGGGTTTTGGGGCGGTGGGGGGCTCGGGCATTTACATTTTATTTTTTAAAACTCTATTTTTAAACAGTAGTTTTAGGTTCACAGCAAAATTGAGTAGAAAGTACAGCATTCCCATATGCCCCCCACCAGGCACAGTCTCTCCCATTATGAACACCCCCACCACAGTGGTACATTTGTTGCAATCGGGCATCGATAGTTTTAACAAACTGCCCTGGGGTATTCTGCCACAGTTGATTCTCAGAACTCGCCTGGAAAACCACTCAGGAGACCACAGCATTTCAGACCTGCGACTCCTCTCTACCCCTAAGTCTTAGCTCGGTGCATTTCAGCCTGGCACAGAGCGGGCACTCAGAAAACATTCTGCTCTGTTGAACGACCAAGCTGACACTCCGGATGACAAGTGGATTTGCAGGAGAGATGTTGGCGCATGGAAGATGGGTAAACTTTTCAGAGATGACAGTATTTCAGGACTCCATTTCCAATGTCTCCTCAGTTCCCAAGCTCAGACAGGCGCTCCAAGGCTGCTGCCTCAGGCGGCTCTGGAAGGCTTCCTTGCCTAGGAGGTGGCTGGAGGAGGGAAGGTCCCCTGCCTACACAATCTGGCCTCTGCTCTCACCATTTTTTTCCCTTTTACCAGAACCCACACCAAACGCACACCCTCCTGGGAGAGGCGTCAGTTAGAGCGAGGGGATCCTCTCACACAACCTCAAGGCTGCTCTGCAGAACACCTGGGAGCTTAATACAAACTCATATTCCCAGGCCTCTGTCTAGCACAGTGATGGCGAACCTATGACACGAGTGTCAGAGGTGACATGCGAACTCATTTTTTTGGTTGGTTTTTCTTTGTTAAATGGCATTTAAATACATAAAATAAATATCAAAAATATAAGTCTTTGTTTTACTATGGTTGCAAAGATCAAAAAATTTCTATATGTGACATGGCACCAGAGTTAAGATAGGGTTTTTCAAAATGCTAACACGCCGAGCTCAAAAGGGTCACCATCACTGGTCTAGCAATTCTGAATCGGTGGTCTGGGGGGACTCTACGAATGAGGAGAACAAAGTGGGCAGAGAAGCTTGGGCTCTTGGCCCCCGTGAGAAGGAAGAAATGTTAGCAAAGAGGAATAGCATTTAGACACTTTGGCATCAGGGTAGCTGACATCACCATGAAGAAGGGCTGTCTTAGTCTGCTTGGGCTGCTATAACAAAATACCATCTACAAACATTTATTCTCACAGTTATGGAGGCGGGAAGACCAAGATCAAGGTCCCTGGTAAGGACCCACTTTCTGGCTTGCAGATGGCTGCCTTCTTGCTGTGCCCTCACATGGTGGAGGGAAGGGGCGCTGGTCTCTTCCTCTTCTTATAAATGCACTAATCCCAGCATTGAGGCTCCACCCTCATGATCTCATCGAAACCTAATCACCCCACAGGCCCCAGCTCAATACCATCACACTGGGGACTAGGGCTTCAATGTATGACTTGGAGGAGGGACACAAACATCCAGATCACAGCCAGGGTTTTGCACACAGGGCTGTGAGGCTTTCTGTCTGGCTTCTCCACTAACAGCCAAGGAAGTGAGCTCTGAAAACAGTCCCTTCTTCCCTTAACCCCTAAGTCAGAGTTAGCCTCGCGCAGGGTGGCGTGTTTGTTCTGAAATGCACCCAAGCAGAGGGCCACAAAGCAAAGCAAATAGAGCCAAGTGATACCAGCCCGAGAAAGGGCATTTATGGCATGTTTTATGTGATCCTGATAAGAAAGAACATAAAATAAAAGGCCATGCCTATCCTCACAAGCCCCAAATAAACTATTGACCATTATTATAATAAATAGATAAGGGTATGCTGTGTTTTATATCCTGTAAACATATAGCTCATGCAATACATTGCAGAAACCATTGAGGTACTGGTTGCCACAGGCCAGCACAGTGTAAAACATTCCTATGCATTAGCTCATTTGATTTGCAGCTCAATGAGGTAGCTACCACTGTTAGCCCCATTATGTACTGGAGGAAGCCATGGTTTAGAGAAGCTAAGCAACTTGCCCAAAGTCACACAGGTAGCAACATACAGAGCGAAGGATTTGAACCCGGGTGTAGCTGAGTCCAATCCCCATGCTTTTAACCACAATGGACTATCTCTCTATGTGTAGATTTAGGAATGTGGATATTTAAACCAAACTACTTAATCAGAACTGAATGACATCTTTTTTGAAAAATACTTTTATTAATTTCAGAGAGGAAAGAAGAGGGGGAGAGAGAGATAGAAACATCAATGATGACAGAGAATCAATTATCGGCTGCCTCTAGGGATCGAGCCTGCAACTGCGACCTCCTGGTTCATAGGTCGATGCTCAACCACTGAGCCATGCCTGCCCGGCTGAATGACATCTTTTCAAATAAAGCTCTAGATGGTCTGAAGAGTCTGTGCACCCCTTGCTTAGGGGGTGAGCCTAAAGGACCATGGTGGAGTCATATTAATTCTGAGAGCCTGAGACCAGACAGAAGTCAACGGTTAGGAATGCTACAAAACCAGACCAACACAAAGGAAACCCTCATATACAACCAGCTAACTACGGCAGGATGCTCTGGAATTTTCACAGGGGTTATAACCTGCCCTCCCACCCCGCACTGACTCTCAGCTCCTTGACGCCCAAATCCTGCCAGCTGCATCTGCCCTCCCACCTGCATCTGCCCTTCCGGAGATCCTGGGCAGGGAGCAGATGCTGTGCACAACCAGGTGCTGCCTTCCTGACCTCTGCCCAGGTGGCTGCAGCTTTAGGAGGTCCCACGTGGCCGAACCCTCCCAGGAGAGAGACTGCACTTGCCTGCAGGCCATTAGACAGCAGCCTATCTCCGTGGCCAACCAAGCAGGGCCCAGAGGAAGGGGTGGTGCAACTCACAGGGCATGACCAGAGCATGCCTCCCTTGGAAAAGTCCTTCCCTTTTTACTCTTCAAAATCGTTGAAAAGTCACAGGGTGTCTCTAGGTCTAACCCTTGACTTCAACCCACACAAAAGACAAGCCCTGTGGAGACACAGCCAGAGGACAGGGGTGAGGGGAGAGCTGTCCATGTGACCCTTGTCTGCCACAGCCACCAGGACAGGACAAGCCCATGCTTCTCCTCAAGCACATTTTCTTTGCTTGTTGGGCAAAGACTTGCTCCTGCTAAAAGGGGGTGAGATGGGGGCGGAAGAGGGTAAAGGGGGGATAAATGGAGACGGTAGGAGACTTGACTTTGTGTGGTGCGCACACAATACAGTACACAGACAATGTATTATAGAATCGTACACTTAAAACCCATGAAAGTTTATTAACCCATGTCACCCCCCAAAATTTCAATAATTAAAAAGAACTGCCTCTGCTAACATCTTGTACTTCCTCAGGGCATGAGGGTAACTCCCATGTGGTGATGGGAAATGAGCCCATACTCCCAGGTTCTCCCAAACCTCTGGGATTTGCCCAAGGCCCCGGAGCCCACCCTCCTGGACAATCTAAATCCTGAGGCCAGTCTCCAGGCCCCTTTCTCTCGTGTGAGCAGGAGGCACCTCTGCTTTCTTCCAAACCTTGAACATCCTAGATTGTCCCTCCAGGTGAACCGTGGATAAAACAACTCACACTCTCCCCGCCTGCCCCCCTCACCAGTTTCTCAAGCCCCCCTGAACCGGTGCTGCCGGACGGAAAACCTTAGGGATAAACTGTAGAGAAAGAGCAGGTGGAGGGGAAAGGGGGACAGGGCAGAGGTCATCTGAGAAAGCCAGCTCTGTTTACTGGGGCCCAGATAAACTTCTCTGGTCACAGGAACGACCGAGATAACATTACCCAGCAGCTGTGTCTCCAGAAAGGTTTGCAATTAAACATCCTGCTTCCACACACTTTGGGGTTATGTTTCCCGGATGGAGTTTCCCTTCCTTCTGGATTTTAAAAAACCCGTGGATTCTATTTCCCCCGTCTCTGGCCTTCTAGGCAGATGGCAGGCGTCTAGGAAGCCTCGCTGTAGACCAGCAACTGCATCCCACTTCCCTGGAGAGGAAGCCCCAGAGTCTCGTGTCCTCCTGCCACGCTCAGCCTCTACAGGGAGGATCTCCACCGCAGACACTGCGATGGCAACTCCCACCAGACACCCGCACGAAGGCGCGCTCCCACCAGCCCACCCACTCGGGCCGCCTTCCATCTGCTCAGCTCATTAAAGCCCAGAAATGTCTCAGGCTTCGGAGACTTCCACGGCTTCCAAGTCTTGCTCCTTTCAACGAGAAAGCAGCCTTGATACAAATCAGACCCGCAGCTCAACTCCAGTGCGCAGAGAATGAAGCCCTGCCCAGTCCCTGCGGAGGGATGTCCACGATCGGACCTGGGCTGCGACCAATTAACAACGCAGAGTCATGGCCCAACCAGTCCTAGAAGGCCTAGGACCAGCCTGTGCTTAATTAGAAAGTGCTGGCAAGTGCTGATGTTCAACTTTGCTGAAGGAAAGTGCAGTTAGGGACAGGAGGTGGGAACTGCGGAGGAGAGCGTGTATTTTTGTGGCGCTGTGCTCAGGTTACTGAGGAAGGCCTTCTTTTCCCTGGATCCCAGCTGGCTGGCCCTGGCCCCGAGCCAAATGTTAGCTCGGTGACAGTCTTGCTTCACCTGCTCACACCACCTCCGGGTGGGATCGGCTGGCTAGGAGTAGGGCTGTTGATTTGGGGAACAGCCCCCACTTAGAAGCCTGGATTTGGAGGGCAAGCTCCACCCCAGCATGCACCTGCACAGGCTGGCTAAGGGTTAATGACCAGGTGGCAGACCCTTTCAGTCCTCAGATCACCCTCACCATGCCCCGTCTGGACTTCATGTTTATGGAACAGTCACAGTGTAAGTGAACCCGAGATGAGCTCTGGGAGGGGCGGGTGTGTGCCGGCAGAATGCTCCTCCCAGGACCACGAGTCCAGCAGTCGCCTCTCAAACAGGCGCTGCAGCTGCAGACCATTTGGCCCTCCTCTGGGAAAAGAGGCTTTTTATAGGTACACAGAGGAGGGGATAGTCATCAGGCTCCTATGCAACATCATACACCTTCGAAAGAGTCATGGCTACCCATCACACTCAGTGCCTGCCTCTGTTGGCATGAATCACTGTCCTCAATTGTTTATTTAATTTGGAGGGCAGGGGGTAGGCAAGAGGGTTGAAGGAGAAAGCTCCGTAACACTGGTGCCTCCATTTATTAGTCTACAGTACGGTGATAGCAGCGGTCACCTCACTTTGGGCTGTGGTGAGGATTGAGTGAGCCAACCCTGTATATCTCCCCACTAGAATGGAAGCTCCCTGAAGGCAGATCATGGCATGATCATGGCAAATCACACTTTCCACCTAAGAGTTGCTCACTCCATGTCCGCTAAATAAGTGAAGGAAAAGCCTGGCTGGTGTGGCTCAGTGGTTGAGTGTCAACCCATGAACCTGGAGGTTACTGTTCAATTCCCCATCAGGGCACATGCTCAGGTTGCAGGCTCAATTCCCAGTAGGGGGCATGCAGGAGGCAGCGATCGATGAGTCCCTCATCATTGATGCTTCTATCTCTCTCCCTCTACCTTCCTCTCTCTGAAATCAATAAAGACATAAAAAATAATAATAAGTGAAAGAACAAAGCAACCAGCAAATGCCGAGTGAGTGCTTATCTGGTGCCAAGCTAAAGATTGAGGCAACGTCCTCAGCTTCTAGGCCAGCGGTTCTCAACCTTCTGGCCTTTAAATACAGTTCCTCATGTTGTGACCCAACCATAAAATTATTTTCGTTGCTACTTCATAACTGTAATGTTGCTACTGTTATGAATTGTAATGTAAATATCTGATATGCAGGATGGTCTTAGGTGACCCCTGTGAAAGGGTCATTCGACCGCCAAAGGGGTCGAGACCCACAGGTTAAGAACCACTGCTCTAGACCCTTATAGCTCAGCTGGGGTAGCCAGACTCACACTGACAAATCAAGTTGGGCACGGTACAAGATGGAGCCATGGGATACCAAAAGGTGAAGCTCAGAAAGGCCAAAGGTATTGTTGGCATCACAGAGGAGGAAAAAGGCTTTAAAAGCATCTAATGGGCCCTAGCCGGCTTGGCTCAGTGGATAGAGATTCGGCCTGTGGACTCAAGGGTCCTGAGTTCGATTCTGGTCAAGGGCACATGCCTGGGTCGCGGGCTTGATCTCCAGTAGGGGGCATGCAAGAGGCAGCCAATCAGTGATTCTCTCTCATCGATGTTTCTATCGCCCTCTCCCTTCCTGTCTGAAATCAATAAAAATATTTTTTAAAATAAGTTTTAAAAAATAATAAATAAAAATAAAAGCATCTATGAGTTCAAATTTCAGTCCAACACTTCCTAGCTGTGTGAGCTTGGGCACGTGTCTTAGGCTCTCTGAGTCAGGGCTTCCTTAGCTGCAAAGTGTGGCTCACAATGGGAGCTTCCCTTTAAATGTGACGATGCACACAGATGCTCAGCACAGGGCCTGGCACAACGGTCAGTGCCCAATGCACATTAGCTATTTAGACACCCAGGAAGAGGGAGACGGTGAGCCGGCTTCTTTTCGTTGGCCATGGGACAGGAATAGGAGTAGAAAAAGAGCAGGAAATGGGAAACAGACATACATGGAGGCGGTGGACCTACAACTAATAACAAGCTGGCCTGGGAAAGTAGAAGAGCAAAAATAACTCTGTTGTCGGGCAGGGAAAACAATGGCCCCCTCAGGAGCACCCCTCCGAAAGGACTGGTGACCTGTGGCAGGCCCCTCGGAGTCAGAGGTGTTTATTTCTTCTTCTTCTTTTTTTTTTTCATGTTTCCTGGAGGGGAAACGAGTGTATGAAGTCGGAGCTCCCAGGATTTCCAAACCCTACGTGGACCTTCAGAAAAGGTTCAGCTGTCAAAGCCCTGTCCTTCCAGGCACCAGAACCAAGAGAGAAACAGCAGGCGGAGTCAGTGTTTCCGAACTGTTTTCTAATTTGCACAAACTATTGGTTTCATTAGGAATAACAATAGCCACGCCCATGGACTGAGCACTTACAGTGTTCCAGGGATTGCTAAACGCTCCATTCAGATGATCTTTTTTAGCCCTTACCATGATTCTATGACGAAAGTCCTGTTATCATCTCCAGTTAACCCTACCAGACCGCTGTACCGATTTTTCAGTAATTTCCGAATCTGCCGCTATACCGCTGTACCTAATTTTCGGTACATTGCCTAGACCTATTTTCTACAATGTCTCCAAGTTCGATCTTATTCTAACCACTTGTTTGCATGTAACTAACATTTTTCTATATCATGTTGGTTTTTTCTCTTTAATACTCAGGAGCCCAGGTATAGGGGACAGTTAGGTTTAGGGCCTCAGGTCTGGTATGGTTAATAAATAAAGAGACCTAGAGAGGTAACTGATCGGTGGCATGTGCTGGAGTTCAGGTTCAAAGGTGGCGCTGGCTCCATAGCCTGACCATTTCCTCCTCTTCCAACAGCTACAACGGAGCAAGGTAGAGTCCCTGCCACAAAGGTTTGCCCTCATGGTTCACTCCCTGCTCTGTCAACTGTTGCTTCATGTGTGAGTGACTAGTCAGGACCGAGGCTGCCCATACAGCAGGTGGGTAAGGATCCCTGAGTGGGAACCAGGACTCACATTTGCATGGTTTAAAATCAATCAGATCAGCTACAGAAAAGTTGTGAGTCTCTCTGAGCCTTCATCCCCCTTCCATAAAACGGGGGTGGTAATGCCTGCCCCACTATGAAGGTCAATGAGAACACAGACACTGTAGCTGCTCAATAAAGGTGATCTTTTCCCATCTTCCCCTTCTAAGTGCCTGGCATGGTCTTTTGCACTCTTAGAACTTTAGTCTCTTCCCCAGAAGTTTCTGGAGTCACCAAGTAGCCCTGACTCTAGAGAGAAACCCACTTTGGAGATTCCAGAGCTCTGAGCGTGGTACCTGAAGGCACGGCTGAACTTTTGAACCTTTCTCCCTCCACCCCTGCCTCCACCCTTTGGCCACAAGCCAATTTATCAGACAGAGAAAACGGGTCTGACTACCTTGAGCCAGCAGTTGCTCCAATGGAAATCCCAGTAATGGACATCATGGGGAATGCCTAGGAGCCCAGAGAGGGTGGCAGTGTGCCCAGGCTAGGAGAAGGAAGCTCACCTCTCGATGTGCATTGACATTCAGGAGCTAGAGTCCTAGAAACCTTAGATGTATCCTCTCCTGAACCATAAAAAGGATCACGCGCCTGGGCTTCCACGGGCTTGGATGCAACCCAGTGGATCTAGGAAAGGGTTGGAAAGGAGGACTGCCAGCCCACACACTCCCAAATCAATGACTGACCCAAGTCCGCTGACCTGGACGTACACATCCTGTGAACGTGCCTCGCTCCATCGTCACACCCTGGAGAGCAAGGCAAAGGTTAACACACACAGCCTGGTTTCCTCTTCCTGGGAAACACATCAGCCAGGCAGGGCCAGAGGCCAGCGCCTCCTCCACACACAGCCTGCGGGGGAAATGACCCCACCGTTTCCTCCCCACCAGCGGCTACACTCACACCTTCCTCTGTGCTGTGCTCAGCAAAGCTCAGCTCTGACTCAAGGCAAATAGCTGTCATTAGGCATTTTGTTGCATAGGGTAGACCGAAATAGTCCTTTTGGAGGGCATTTTGGTTAACTCGATCCCAAATTTGCATTCCCTTTCTCTCAGCAATTTCATCTGTAAGAATTTATCCACACAACATGTGTGTGTGTGCATATGTGTGTGTTGCATGTGTTTATGTATGTAAAGATGTTCACTGCTGTACTGTTTTTAACTGCAAAAAATGTAAGGAATACTGAATGTCTATTGATTTTAAAAAGGGTCAAATCATGATTCATACATCTGTTAAAGATAAGATGGATCTCTCTTGTCATTATGGGGAAATGTCCACAGGATAGAAAGGAAAAAGAAAAGAGATTACAAAACAGCATGTATATAATATGACTTTAGATTTATTTTGGGTGAGGTATGTGTATGGGGTTTGTGTATGCCCACATATGTGTACACTATAAAAACCTGGAGAAAAACACAATAAACTGATAATAGTGGTTATTTGGGTTAAGATAAGGAAAAATGCAATAGTTTCACTTTATACTTCATACATTCCTATATTATTTTATTTCTTTTGAACATGTATGGCTTTCACAATTGAAAACAAGATTCCATCTTATAAAACAATTGTGTCCTCTTGGCCTGTCCTCTGGCTAATGCAGTGTTTCTCAACCTTCTGGCCCTTTAAGTACAGTTCCTCATGTGACCCAACCATAAAATTATTTTCGTTGCTACTTCATAACTGTAATGTTGCTACTGTTATGAATAGTAATGTAAATATCTGATATGCAGGATGGTCTTAGGCAACCCCCGTGAAAGGGTTGTTCGACCACCAAAGGGGTCGCAACCCACAGGTTGAGAACCGCTGGGCTAATGCCAGCTCTTAGATATTCTGGTAACATCCAACATTCTTGGGGAGCTCTTAAAGCCAAGGTCTGAAACCCTGTCTCCACACACAATTATCTGGATTGCTTTAAAACACTACTGCCCAGTGCCCACCCAACACCATTTAAATCAGGTGGGGGAGGTACTAGTGGTTTTCAGAGTTCCCCAGGTGAGTGTACTGGTTGTTACAGGTTGAAAACCACAAAGGTGGACCAATACCAAAAAGATCACTGGACGAGCTGAGAAAAAAATTACTCCTTAAATATAAAGCAACATTATAGTGCAATTTGTATTATTAAGCGTTAGCTCTGGCCTGGCCAGTATGGCTCAGTGGTTGAGTGTCTACCTATGAACCAGGAGGTCACAGTTCGATTCCCTGTCAGGGCACATGCCCGAGTTGCAGGCTCCATCCCCAGTACAGGGCGTGCAGGCGGCAGCTGATCAATGATTCTCTCTCATCATTGTTGTTTCTATCTCCCTCCCCCTTCCTCTCTGAAATCAATAAAAATAGATATATATATTTTTAAAGAATCACCTCTGCCTTCAAGTTAGGGAGTTTGTAGTGAGTGCTTTTGTTCAAAGCTCTGCCTCCAGTTTTGGAACTCACCAGCTCAAATGGGGAAAAGAAAAGGAAACTGGGGTTCATTAGCTCTGAGCTGTAGCCGTGCCTCTTTGCTTTGGCAGCCTGTGACCGTCCCCAGCTCCGTGGGGCCTATATCAGTGCCTGGGAGGTCAGAGTCCAGCCCTTCTTGGCTCCAGGAGGAACAGCTGAAAGAATTAGAGGTGCCGAGCCCCAAGGAGCATTCAGAAGACACAGGACAGCTGGTTTCAAATATTTAAAGGACTATTGATATGGGAGGTTCAACTCCAGTTGTACCCAAAGGAAGGCAGTGGATAATAAGTGCAAACTGTAGGAAAGCGGGTCTTCGCACAATGTCAGAAAGAACGTTCCAACCAGAGTTGCCCGAGGATGGAAGGGGCTGTCTTGTGAAGTAATGGGATCGTCAGGGCAGGAGATGAGTGACCCCCTGTCTGTGATGTTGCTGCAAAATCCCTTCCAACCTCAGCTCAGAAATATTTAGAAACAGCTAACAGATAAGCAAAATCCACTCGGAAGGCAGCTCCTTTAACAAAAAGTTTTCGGCTCTCGACAGATATAGACCAAGCGGCAGCTGAGTGCCAGGCCCTGCACTAGGTGCTGGACATCGCTGCAGGGAGCCACGAAGCTTGCTTGAGGAGTGTCAGACACACACACACACACACACACACACACACACACACACCCACGACCATTTCTGACGGTCCCAGCAACGAAGTGCAGTGACGGAAGCTGACTGCAGTGAAGGTGGCTACTTAGATGTCAGGAGAGGCCTCTCTCAGGAGAGCGTGGCTGAGCTGAGACCTAAATTCAAGGAGCGAAGTGCCACTGCCAACTGGGTGAGTGGTGGGTGGGACCTCCATTTGACTCAATCGGACAGGAACCCCATCTCACATCATATACAGAAATCAACTCGAAATGGATCAAGTACCTCAGTGTGAACAATAAAACCATGAAAGTCTAAGAAGAAAACATAGGCACAAATCTTCATGACCTTGGGCTAGTCCAGTGATGGCGAACCTTTTGAGCTCGGCGTGTCAGCATTTTGAAAAACCCTAACTTAACTCTGGTGCCGTGTCACATATAGAAATTTTTTGATCTTTGCAACCATAGTAAAACAAAGACTTATATTTTTGATATTTATTTTATATATTTAAATGCCATTTAACAAAGAAAAATCAACCAAAAAAATGAGTTTGTGTGTCACCTTCCTTCCCCCGGCTGCCAGCACTGGCTTTCCTCTGGCACCCGGGACCCGGGCTTCCTTTGCAGCTCAGGCTTCATCCAGAAGGACATCTGGTCTAATTAGCATATTATGCTTTTATTATTATAGATACAGATAGTACCAAATTAACCAAAAAGTGAAAACCCAAATGTCCACCAACTGATGAACAGATAAATAAAATGATGTGCTATAGCCATACGATAGAATATTATTCAGTTATAAAAAGAAATGAAGTTCTGGTACCCACTATAACATAGATGAGTCTTAAAAATATCATCCTAAGGGAAACCAGCCAGACACAAAAGGACACATATTATATGATTGCATGTATATGAAATGCCCAGAATAGGCAAATCTGTAGAGACAGAAATAGATCAGTAGTTGCCTAGGGCTGGGTGTGGTGACATGGAAGAAAACGGGAAAGGACTGCTAATGGTGTTACTTTGGGAATGACGGAAACGTTCTAAAATTGACTGTCATGATGGTTGCACATCATCTGTGAATATCCTGTACCATTGGATTGTATGCTTTAAATGGGTGAAATGTATGGTGTGTGAATTATATCTCCATAGAGCTGTTTTTAAAATATTAAAAGGGAAAAGATGTCACTCTTGGATAAGGAGATCTTTCCAGGAAGGACTCCATTTCTCCATTCTCTCAACCTGCCTGATTCTAATCAAGACCCACCACCTCCTAGAAGCCTCCCTGGACTGCCTCAGTCCTGGTGCTCCCTCTGCCCCTTCATCTGGTACACGACAAGCCCGTTGTAGGTAGGGGTCGTGTGACACCCATTAGTCTTGGAGGAAATTTATCCTGGGCCACCGAGATCCCCATGTTGCAGATCACCAACACTGGCACATAGTAGGCATAGCTGGCTGATTAAGGAGAAAGCCTGACTTAAAATGCACCTGGTTTCCCAGGCTTGTTAAGAAGAAACCGGGTTCTCTTCCACTGCGGACTGGAAGATACTGATGTCAGCAACATCTTGCTCTCTTGGCCTGGAGAGTTCACTGGCCCTGAAGAGCCTGGCATGTAGTAAAGCTTTCCTCATCAAGCAGCAAGACTGGGAACGTTATCAGCTCCTGTTTGACTTCCAGGATAAAAAACAACAACAAAGAACAACTGCACTGAAAATCCGCTGACCCTGCCCTGACGTTGGAAGCGCCCACAGGAGTTACCTGCAGAACCAGGTGAAATCTGCTCACCTCCCGACATGTCTCTCCTTCTGTTCCAGTCCTGAGCCTGCAGTTTGGTCCAGCCTCCTTCATCTGACCCCACCACCCAGAGCCCTCCTCCAGGCTTCACAGCCTCCTGCCCACAGCCTTCTCCCTCTTTCACTAAAGGCACTTGTCGCTACAGCACCCGCTTCAGCACAAGAGATCCAAGCTGCCAATGGCGTGTCTATTCCCCAACCCATCCTGACTTCCCTTGTTTGCCCTACAATGCCTAAGGACACTGGGCAGGAGGCAGTTCCTCAATAAAGACGTGTCACTTCTGTCTGATGAAATTCAGTTCAGGCCAGTGAAGAAGCACCCAGTGCTTACTAAGTGCTGGCTCTGCTCTGGGCAGTGGTAAACCCCAAGTCAAATAAAATACAGCCCCAGCCCCAGGGCAGCTCCTGGGCTGGTGAGAAAGATCAGCACTAACGGTAATTTGCAGTGGAGGCTAGACCGAGAGCCCGCATGACCCTGAGGGAACCACACATGACCCTCAGGGAACACAGAGGAGAGGCACCGAGTGGAGAGTTTCCTGGAGGAGGTGATGCTGGAGGAGAGGTCAGGTGAAGGTGAAAGTCGAGGAAGGCAAGCTAAGCCAATGCAGGGGGTCTTCGTGGTGGGAGGGTGTCCTAAGCAGTAGAAAGGGCAGAGACAAAGGCTGGGGGTAGGGAAGGGCATGCAATGGCCTGAGCTGGGGAGAGAACCAGGAGCAGCTGTGGGGGCTGGAGCCTGAAGCCCAAGGCAGAGGGTGGCAGGAGGTGAGCAGAAGAGTCCTGGTTCTGAAGTTTGTGGGAATGACGGGGCAGGAGAGTCGGAGGGGAGGAAGCCAGAGAAGCAGAAATCATAGCCGGAGTTTTGTGGGTGGGAAATGCGGCATGGTTTGGGATTGGGGAGGGAGGGAAGAACAGGCATGTGGGGAGATTTCAGGACCAAAGGGGAAGAGATAAGGATGAAGGGCCCCTGAGGGAGGAGTAGGCACGAAGGTGAGGTTAGGCCTGGTGATGGGAGAAGGCAAGCAGCGAAATGCGTGGGGTCCGGGCAGGAGAGGAGGGGAGACAGTGAGCTTAAAGAGGACACTTGAAGATTGAGAAACCCCCACCCCAAAGGCTTCTGGGACCTGGCACGGACACGCTTGGGATGCAATGGAATGACTGGGACAGATCTCGGAGTTGGGTGTGGAGGGAGCCCAGGTCCTGGCAGTGCCCGGGGTGCTTTGCCTCTCACTGATGGACGGTGCAAAGAGTGGCTGAGACCTAGGTCATGTGCTGCAGGGAGAGCGCGAGCAACTTTGAAAGAGGAAAGGGACCAAGCGCTAGAAGTCTGAGGCTTTGTTTCATGCTCAGTCCGCTCCCAGTCTCCAGATCTGACAGCAAACCTTATAAACCTCCTCTCCCTCCTCCAAACTTGGCTCAGAATACAGAGCCTTTGGAATGAGGAAAGGGGTACCAGAACCCCAACCCACATCTCCCTGCCCCTCCCTGCTGCGTGGCCAGAGGAGACCCTCTTCTGTGCCACCGCCAACTCGAGGACGTCATTTGCTCCCTGTCCCCCGTGGGAATGGGAGGAGGGACCTGCCAAGCTGGCTGGAGAGGAGCCTCGCACAGCGGCCAGGGAAGCCTGCCAGAGGCTGCATCTGGACGGGCTTCCCGCACCGATTCCCCATCTGGCCAGGCATGGAGGTGAGACAGAAACACACAGCCGACCTCCTCCCCCAACACCGCGCCCCCCCCCCCACCAAAATCACGTCATCTAGGCATTCCCTTGGGGAGGGTGGTCCCCTTCCTCTGACCTCAGCCTGTTTCATTTGGCCAGAGCCCACCCCCAGGGAGCAGGCCCCCTCCCCTCACCCTCGCTCACACCCAGGCCCATGCAGGGAAAGGCGTGAGCTATAGATTCCAGCCCTCCCAGGCAGCACACCAAAGCCCCAAGTAAGGGGCCCCCTCTCCCAGCCCTGTATTCTGAGATGCCAGCTGGGCTGCTGAGAGAGGCAGGCAGGGAGGGGGGTCGCGGAGAGGGAGTCTGGGGGTTTGGGGCTCTTGGCCAGAACACCACAGCCCCATCGCCCACCCTCTATGTGGAATCTCCTTCTAGCTTTAACCCAGGATTAAGGGTTGGGAGGAAAAACAGGGAAACCCAATGCGCGGTATCCAACAACTTCCAGTATTAAATCCTAGCTTTGCAACCCTTATTTAGTGTAAGAGTTTGGACAAATTATTTAATTTTCTCTGAGGCTCCATTTCCTTGTTTGTAATGGAGGTTACTAAGAGCATATGCCTTGGACAGTTTGCATAAGGATTAAACGGGAAAATGTATGCCAAGCGCTTAGCACATGCCTGGCCAGCAACAAACGCCCTACTATGGTAGTTCATTCCTGGCTCCCTCCTGGCAGTGCCAGTGGAGGCGCAATCTCTGTCAGCTTGCTCCAAATACAAGTGGTAAATCTGTTATTATTTTGTTATCGATCTTATCTTTCTTATTTATTTTTGTATTTATTTATCCAGGGAAACAGACAACTGACCTTTTCTGGATGCTATACCTACTGTACACACAAGCAACTTTAGGAGATTTGTTTTCTGAAATACACCCTCATGGGGTGCTTCCTATGCAGATATAACCCCTAGCAACCCAAGCCCCCCCGCCCAAAGTTTCTGGAGCTCTCCCATAGCTGCACACATACACAGGTTCTTTCTCAGCATCCCACCATGCCCCCCACTTCTCTAATCCCAGAAGCAGTGGGTCTATCACCATGCCCCCAAAACAGACATCCGATCATAGGCTCTGCCCCGATGTACTGCCCAGCATTGGGATGGGGGTGGGACAGGATTCTTACACCTGTTAACACTGAGAGCCCCAGAGGAAACTCTGACTTCACCACCACCAGGCCCCCTTGGAGACCACTCTTCACTCCCTAAGAACAACCCTCTACATCCAAAGTAATAAGTTGAACCTCCCAATAGACATTTTTTTAATGGGCCAAGAATGTACATAGCACTTACTCAAAAAGAAGTACAAATGGCAGATCCAGCATAAAAAGATACTCAACTTCAAGTGTCACTGAGAAAAGAAATCAGAACTACAAGATATTATTTTTTTCTTAGCTGACTGGCAAAACATTCAAGTTCGGTAAGCCCCAGGGCTGATGAAGGCATGAGAAAATAGATACGTCTCGTTCCCTGTAGGAGGGATGTGAATTCTTTTAGGAGGGCCATTTGCCAACATATATCAAAATGAGAAATGCAAAGTCTTTAACTCACCAATTCCCCGCTGGAAAATGATCCTGGGATAAACTCACAAAAGTGTGTCAAGTTCTATGTTCAAGGACATTTTTTTACAGTACCCATCAAGATGTTGCAGGATATTGTTGGAATTAAATACTTTGCAACTATCCCACGAGCTAGATTGTCTACATTTGCCCATAGGAGCATTACACCACGGGAGAAAGGAGAAGAGCAAGGTGCTGAATCAATTCTTGTTGCATAAAAACTCTTTAAGGTAGTGCTGTCTTGGTCTAAGAAAGTGTCATTCCTTACTCTGGCCTTTATCTGTCTGGCTTTAGCCACTTCCCTTACAGAACTGGGAGCCTGGTCCTGCTCAGCCAAGTCACAGAGCACAACAACTTTCATGGCACCTGAGGAAGGGACAGAACCACCTAGCAAGTTCCAAGCAAGCTCTATGCCGGCGGCATCATCCATATACAGACTCAGCAAATGCAGACACAAACCCTGTGCATGGACAGGAGGAATGCCTCCACCTTGCAGAAGATGATGCTGATGTTCTGAGAGGTTACGTGACTTGCCCACGGTTACACAGTCAGGATGTAGTAGGCTTGGATTCCAACCGCTGTGTTCTTTCCAACTCATGGCACAGCCTCAGCCTCACACTGCACCTCCCTGACTCCTGGAAAGCTGAGGGAGCTTGGGGAGCCCCAGGGTGGGAGGCAGGGAGGAGCCTGTAGAGGGAGCTGAGCTGAGGGAAGGAGGCAAGCGAGTTGGGGGCAGGCCTCCACTGGGACAACCAAGCCACGCCAGTCAGCTTGCCAAGGCCTCACTCACTACTCCAGAGATGAAAAAAGACACCTCAGCACCCACACCCCAGCACCCCACCCGGGAGTGCGCCCCTGCCAGCTGGAGGCTACGCCCCAGCCCCTAAGAGGACGTTCACAGGCTTGCCAGGCTATTCCGAAAGCTTGAAGCCATGTGGAATGTGCCCAATATGGCACTCTCCTGGGTAACCTCTCCCCCACTGACCCTCCAGGATCAGGCACACTCTTCTTTCTGCAGAAATCTGCAGAGCTGACAGATGTCCAGAGGACCCTGAGGGAGCGAGTGTTTGCTCAGAGCTCATCCAGCTCAGCACCTCAGACATGGAGCCATATCAGTGATATCATCACTCCCATTTTGCAAGCAAGGGCACCTGGACTGTGAGAGGTTGCATGACCTGTCTAAGGTCACATGGATATAACCCCCGATACACAGCCAGGTCTGCCAGACTCCTAAACTTCTGCTATTTCCATTGTGCGACGCTGCCTCTGGGTTTCCTTACAGAAGTCTCCACGCAGCTGTGTCTTCTCTGGGCGAGGCACAGAACCTCATCCCAGGCTCCCAGTGTGCTCCCCAGCGCCTTCCTGCGATCAGACAGCTTCAGACCTACTGGGAACATGGCGACCTTGGGAAACAGATTTTGGTGGAACCAGCTCCCAATGCTAGGAGGTTTTCCCTAGAGAGCACAGTTCCTTCCAGTGCCCCACACACACTTTATTTACATTTATTAATATTTAATTTTCTTTCATCCTAACCTGAGGACATGCCTTCATTGATTTTAAGGAGACAGACAGAGAGAGAAACATGATGTGATAGAGAAACATCGATTGACTGCCTCACACACCCCGACTGGGATCAAACCCACAGCCTAGGCATGTGCCCTGACCAGGAATTGAACCCACAACCTTTTGGTGTATGGGATGACACTCTAACCAAGTGAACCAACCCGGCCAGGGCATCATGCACACTTTATATATTTTTAATGTTTTTCTAATTGATTTCAGAGAGGAAGGGAGAGGGGGAGAGAGAAATATCAATGAGAAGAGAAAATCATCAATCAGCTGCCTCCTGCACACCCCCTACTGGGGATCAAGCCGCAACCTAGGCATGTGCCCTGACCAGGAATCGAACCATGACCTCCTGGTTCATAAGTCGATGCTCAACCACTGAGCCACTCAGGCCAGGCTTTTTTTTTTTTTCCACGCACACTTTATTTTTTTTTATTTTTTTAAAAATACATTTTATTGATTTTTTACAGAGAGGAAAGGAGAGGGATAGAGAGTTAGAAACATCGATGAGAGAGAAACATCGATCAGCTGCCTCCTGCACACCCCGTACTGAGGATGTGCCCGCAACCAAGGAACATGCCCTTGACTGGAATCGAACCTGGGACCCTTCAGTCCGCAGGCCGACACTCTATCCACTGAGCCAAACCTGTCAGGGCCACGTACACTTTAGAACCTGACAGCAACCCAGGCCTCTCTCAGTTCAGGGTCTACCACCAAAGCAATCCTGCCCTAAGTTCAGGAGAGAAGGCCACTCCTGGGTTTCACCTTAACTGTCTATAAAATGGGCATCACGTCAATAAAAAGGAACTGCTTTCACAGGTTGTGGTGAAGTTCCTACAACACCTCACTCCCTCCCACCACTGAGCCTTTGCCAAATGTTGTTCCCTTTGCCTGGAACACCATTCTCCCTTCCTCCAAATTTGCACAGCTGTCTCCTGTTCATGCTTCAGAGCATCCTGTTCCTTTCCAGTCGTTCCTGACCTCGGTCCATCACTGCATGTCCACATATGTAACTCTGGTTAATGCTGGTCACCCCTGCCAGTCTGTAAGCTCCCTCCTCACCTAGCATGTAACTCTTTTGGAATCTGCAACACTTGACATGGTGACTGGCACACAGTAGGCACTTCATAAATGCTTGTTGGATAAAGGAGATAAGGTCGGAGAAAATGGATATGGACATGCTTTTCACAAGGCCAACATGGCTGAGCCAACTCATGGTCACCGTTAGGGAACCGGGGGATGCTGCTTGGAAGGTGCTGGGAGGGCAAGTAGCGGGTGTGTTTCAGATTGGGCAGAAGGTAGAGAGAAGCAGAGAGCATGGAGGTGATCAAGGGATGAATCCAGGTTCTTCCAGATGAGATGCCCCACGGCTAATCTGTCATCCTGACAGGTTCACACCCATTGAAAATGACCACATCTAATGAATTATCCAGAAAGTTCGGGGTAGAGGAGGGGCAGGAGGAGCTGGAGGGGTGGGAAAAGGGACATCACTTCCCTGGAACCAAAGAAACTTGGCCTTCAGCAGCCACTACATGTCATCAGCTATAGTCCAGAGACAATGGATTTGGGATGGTGATGAAGACTGAGCCAATTGCTCACTCACGGGAGAACGGGTGGAATTCCTGCTGTTCCCCAGGTCCTCCTGTGTCCCGGGCCTGGATACTTGCTCCTGCCTATCTCCCTCCTTTCCTCTTACCCCCCTTCAAGCCCTCTGTCCCTGAGAACTCTACTAAAATGGAGTCTCTGTCGTGGTGTTGGGCACAGAGAATGTGCTTTGGAGTTAGACATGTGAGGTCAAGCCCAGCTCCACCTCCCATGAGCTGTGCGGTGTTAAGTAAGCTACATAACCTCTCTGAACCTCAGTCCAGTATCTGTAAAATGAACCTCACAGAGTTACTATGAGAATTAAAAGAGGTCATGGACACAAGGCCCAGCAGAGCCTGGCTCACAGGATGCTCAATGCACCGCAAGTCCCTTCCAGTCCCTCCCTGGAATGCCCATGGAGTTTTTGGTACCCAATTCTGCTGACCCTGAGACTTATCTTTCCACAGGAGGAAGTGTTCTCTCTACACCTAAACTGGGAGACTTCTGAGGGCAGGGCCGTGTCCTGGCTGTCGCTGCATAGTTTGAATCCCAGCTTAGCCATGTCCTGTCTACATGACCATTTTCCTATGCTTGCTGGAGTCTCTGCTTCCTCATCTGTAAAATGGGGATAACAAAGTGGATGATAATATCCCTGCCTCGTAGAGGCCTGGTGTGAGGCCTGAATGAAGGTCCTCCTGTACAGAGCTTTGCACAGTCCCCAGCGGAGAATTCAACAAAAGCTGGCGACCATGCTTATCAGCCTGGCAGGGCCCAGCATGGTCTCCTGGGAGATACATCTCCTGAGAGAGAGGGAGGGAATCTGAGCTGAAGCATCACCACTGTGGTGGACACACCCAGCAGAGGGAGAAGGCTTATGCTAAGGAAGAGAAAGCTAGGAAGCTAGGAAGAGTGCCAAGTCCCAAGTCAGCAGAATGAACAAGAGTCCATTCTCCACACCTGGGAGTTCTTCCGAGGATTCATCGACAACCTTCTCAGGTTTAAGAACAACATTCTCAGGTTGCAAGACCAGCGAGCGATTTTACTGCCACTCCTCAAATGAGCTTCCCCAGCCCACTAGAGCAGGCGGGCCAGCCACTTAGATCTTGGTCAACTTTGAAGCATTGTCTTCCCTGAGATAACCCAGCCTAACTTTTTAATAAAAGCAAGATGGTTCCTGGTCTTTTTCCAAAGAAAGTGAGGCCGCGTGGCCTTTCAGCTTTCCCCCAGCTTCACAAGCTCAACCTGGTGAAGGGAGGAGGGTTGGCGAAGCCAGAACCTCATCACTCTCATATTCCACTTCTGGGTCAGGGAGCCCCTCGCCGGCTGAGACACTGCCTGGAGCCCAAGAGCAGGACCTCTGCTAGAGCCATCAGCCTTGCAGCCAGAGTGTCCATCTTCATTTCAGACCCAGGATGAGGAGCCTCTTCCTGTGAATCTGCCTTTCGAGTCTTGTGAGACAAAGAGTGTTTCTGTTCTGCACTTCCTCCCCCTCCTCCTAACCTCACCCCCAGCCCCAGTCACAGTCGGACAGTGCTTGGGTGAGCTATGACATATACATAAGGTCCATTAATTTATTTCTCAGGTGCAAGGCGCAGCCTCATATGGAATACACACACACACACACACACACACACACACACACACACATACACACACATACACACACACACACACACTTTCTTTTCTCAGTGCAGCAGTCACCCGTTACAGCTCATGCTGTCTTAATAGTTCTTCCTTCTTTTGAAGTCTCCACCACATCTTTTGCCCACTGAGTGGGAAGTTCCATGAGGCCGGGTTCTTATTTTCTTAACACAGTGGAAATATTTGGCCCTTTCCATAATATTTAGCTCTCCTGATACAATACATAGGCGGCACTTTTTTAACGTTGTATTTTCAAGGGACTGTTTATTTAATGGCGATCTGTAGGATACCACATACTGCTGTGGGTGGCAAGCCCTGCAGGCGGGGGTGGGGTGAGCAAAGGAACCATCTAGTTTCTAGAATGTTGTGCTCCAGACCCAGTTCTGGGACACACGCAGGCATCCAGCCTTCTCTACGGAGTGTGATTTATTATGTCTCTTTTAAGTTAAAGAGGCTCTCGGAGTCACTCCCCTGAGACCCCCACCCCCCACCCCAAAAAGCAATAAATGAGACTAACATGAACACTTGTGAGGGTAAGAAGGCAACGCCACTTTTTAAAGGAAGGATTGTTTGTGTATTTTTAAACAGGTCTGGATTTAGCCTTTGAAGATGATGGATTAACATGTAATCCTGTGTCAACCACCCAACAAGTATTTACTGAGCACCTGCTAAGTGTAAAGCTCTGTGGAGCAAGGTGGGGAGGGGGAGGGGCACTCACAGAGTAATTGGAGAAATCAGGCAAACACATAACATGTACCTAACATAGGATCTAAAGCCATATTTATGCCTTTCTGGGACCAGAAAGGCTATAAGACTTCAATAATAGCCCACCCCAGGAACTGCCATAGGATAGTTATAATTATCAAACGATTCAAGCCAAAAGTTAGTCTCTAGGTAGGATTCTTTTGCCTACAATTATCCCCAACAAATAAACCCAACTTATTTCCATTTGCAAAAAGGCTTCAGGCCACAATTTAAACAGAGCTAAATCCCAAACCTGGCTTCTGTGGTGGGAGTAACATCCGGGGAGGAGCTGCAGCCCTACCCCCACCACAGCAGACACAGGGGAAGAAGCAACACCTCCCAGGGGCCATTCCTGCCACAACACACAGAATGACCAGTGAGGCTTCGAGGCACTGAGCAAAGTGGGAAAACAAGATAAGAAGGGCTTATTTCAGATTAAGTTGGAAAACAAAGGAGGTTTAGTTTTGAAAGGCTGGCTGAGTTCTTGGAAGATAATGGAGAGAGGTTTTAGGTTTCTGGTCCCATTAGTGAGAAACAGGTAGGGAATTATGAAAAGAACTTTCATTACAAGCCGGGGAGACAGGCCAAGAAGGAATGATATGAAGACATTAAAATTCACTATGTCTTCCAACCTCAGCTGGATTGGTCCTTAGGAAGAAGTGCCAACAGCCCGAAGGGAGAGGAAGATGAGCTACTCTTCTGGATGATACCAAGCGCTGGTGAGGATGCAGGGAGATGGGAACCCTGGCTCACTGCTGGTAGGTGTAGAAACTGTGCAGCCGTTCTGAAAAGCAATATGGCAGAATCAACTTAAACTAAGTCTGTGTCTGCCCTATGCCCTCTTGGGTGCACATCCTGGAGAACTCCCTGCAACCTGCCAGGGGTGCTGCCTACGGGATGTTGGCTGCAGCAGTGTTTTGCAGTCGAGAGCATTGGAGGCAACTTCAGTATCACTGAGAGGTGGAGTGAATAAGTAGACTGTGCTGGGTGCCACCATGGAACGCTCTGCAGCAGTCAGAAGCAACAGATGCATACAACAGTGTAAAAGGTCATCTAAACATATTATGGAGTCAGAAGGGAAATTACCAAACAAAATCTACAGCACAATACGAATATAGATGACAAACCACACACACAAACAGCACAACCTATTTCCTGAGGATACATGGGTTTATATTAAACAGGTTAGAGTAGAGGCAGAAGGGGAAAAGGGATCGGAGTGAGGATTAGGGATGAAGGGGGGAAATAAAAATAAAGCAGGGCTTAAAGGAGGGTTTTGCAATAATGATGATGGGCAATGAATTGGAAAAATATGATCAACTTAACTTGCTGCAACTGATGTCAGAAAAAAACAGCATGCAACCTATTCTTCTAAGAAGAAAAAGTCATGATACTGAGCAGGATCAGCAAATATTAACAGAGTGTGACACTCAAGGTGCACCAGAACCCTTGTCCTAGCAAGGCTAGGACTGACTTAGCATCAGTAAGTAGTCTGGAGCTCAAGAACAGGACCCTGTCTGTCCTCTCCTCATCCCACACGTCTGGGACACTGCCTCAAATATGCTTGTTCAATGCATCTTGCAGAGGAAAGACACCTAATGACTATGAGATGCAAGTAGAGAAAGCCCGAATGCCTGAGGTAGCTTTGGGAGGCCCTTTAGATAGAAGGCACATCTGAGATGACTTTAAAGGATTTCGGCAGGTGGAGGGGCACAATCCAGACAATGGAAATGGCTAGAGCAAAGGTGCAGAGGGAGGTGCTAGGTGACCAAAAGGGGACTGCTCTGGTCTAGGCTGGCTGCATCGACCTGCAGAAGTCCGTCTCGGCTGCCATGTGGCCTAGAATTGGGGTCATGAAGAGAGGGGTGCAAAATGGAGATGAAAAGGTAATGAATCTCTGAGACAGAACAGAAATGGACCCTGGGCCATAATTCCAGCACCTTGGCTCAGCATCAGAAGCTCCTGGGCAGCTTTGAAAATGACATGAACTTTGGGTCCCGCCCCCACATCAGGCCAAGTGAACACTGAGGCAGCCTCCAGGCTTGGAGGGGTGAGCCACTCATCAACAGGACAAAGAATGGAATTGAATGGCGTGGGAGGAGAAGTCAAAAGTCACACACAGATTTTGACTTTGGAAAACTGGTGATGCCATTAATTTAAATACCAGTCGCTGAGGGAGTACGGTAAAGTGGGTAAGGAGTGAGGGACTGATTGCCCTTGGTGAGAAGGTGCTGACTAGCTGGGGACATAAATCTGCCCAGAGGTCATAGATCAGTGATTCCCAAAGTGGGCGCTACCGCCTCCCCCCACCCCCAAGTGGGCGCTGCAGCGATCCAGGGGGGCGGTGATGGCCACAGGTGCATTTGGGGGCGATGAGTAACTGCTATTAAAATTTAAAAAAAATTAATTTCCAGGGGCTGAGTAATATTTTTTCTGGAAAGGGGGCAGTAGGCCAAATAAGTTTGGGAACCACTGTCATAGATTAAACAGAAAAGAGGGTCCAGAGCAAAAAGAGAACAGAGAAGAAAATGAAAGCATGAGGATAGGGAAGCACCTTCCTTTAGGGCGTGGGAAAGGGCTATCCA
The DNA here is from genome assembly GCF_028538775.1 of Myotis yumanensis. Classification (NCBI taxonomy): domain Eukaryota; kingdom Metazoa; phylum Chordata; class Mammalia; order Chiroptera; family Vespertilionidae; genus Myotis; species Myotis yumanensis. The sequence goes on along the minus strand of NW_027223764.1, from coordinate 16,228,804 downwards.
AGGAGAGAGGAAGATGATGAGAAGTGAGGAAAACCAGGACAGAGAAAGGCTGTCTGTCCCTCTATGCCAGCGGTTCTCAACCTGTGGGTCGAGACCCCTTTGGCGGTCGAACAACCCTTTCACAGGGGTCGCCTAAGACCATCCTGCATATCAGATATTTACATTACGATTCATAACAGTAGCAACATTACAGTTATGAAGTAGCAACGAAAATAATTTTATGGTCGGGTCACAACATGAGGAACTGTATTTAAAGGGCCAGAAGGTTGAGAACCACTGCTCTATGCTAACTTCACTCTCTGTGTCCCTCCTTATGATCATACCCTCCTAATGAGGCTGCAGGTTATAGAGGCTTAATCGTAAAGTGAAACAGAGTCAACCTTACAGGCAGGCTGCAACCCTGAGCCCCCACATGCTTCCCCTACCCCCACGCCCATTGGGTTACAGGTGGCCTGGTCTGGATGCCAGAGGCAGGCTATTGACTTGCCTTTTGTTTCTCTTTTATTCCAGTTCAGTGGTTCTCACACTGCACAGAGTCAAATATAAAGTGTCCTCGACACCGAACTGCCTGGGCCATTTAAGAGATTTTTTTTAAAGGTAATATTGACCTTCCTGACTGACTTGAGAACCTGGCCACCACACTGCCATCACCTCCCAACTGGTCTTCCAGGTTCCTCCAGTCTCTTGAGTTCAATCAATCCTTCACACCACGTGTGGGGTTTCATCTTTAAACACTCACTGGGTCATGTCAAGCAACACCTCCGGAGGCTCCGTGTGCTTGCAGGGAAGTCTGAACTCCAGGCACCACATTCCAGCCCTGTGCCCCAGTCTCTCTTAGTGCCCCAAGTTGCCACAGCTGGGCTCCTCACTGCGCCCCATCATCTGCCTGCTCTATCCCTGCCTCCCCAGGGACAGCCTCTCTTTATCTTTCCCTCTTGCCTCCTTGAGGATTAAGAACACAAGCTCAGCAGCCCAGAACGCCAGCTCTGATTCCCAAGACCCTTCAATCGCTGGCTCTGCTACCTGGCTAAGTCTCTTCCTTCTCTGGTAAGATGGAGATGGATTCATACCCATCTCACAGGGTTGGTGTGAGAATTAAATGGGAGGGGAAGCCAAAAGCACTCAACAGTGCTGGGTACATAGTAAATGGCCCGCTAAACAGATATACACATGTTCATGGGTGTGCATACACATGCACACAAACATACTCTTGTGCACATGCACCAGGTCCTCATGGGACTGACACTTTATCCCCCTCATTAAAGCGAACAGTTCCCTTCCGGAAGCTTCCATACTACCTGTTTTTGTATCTTTGCAGAGCACTCATTTCATCCTACTTAGCTAGCTCATGTGGGGGTCTCTCTCTTAGACCGTAGTTCTACAAGGGCAAGAAGGGAGTCTTGATGTCATTCCCCTATCTAATCCTCCCACCCTATTCAAGCTCTAAATTCCTAGCAGAGGTTAATTTAATCTGCCAAGCAACAGGGAGACGTTGAGTGTTTTTGAGCAAGAAAGCGACCCAACTAAAGCAGGTTACTCTGGTGTGGGTCTACCAGGTCCATTGGGAGCTGGACTACCTACAGGATTGATACCCCTAAGGGAGCTTCAGACTGAAGGCCTGGGCTACAGTGGTGGCTAAAGGAGTGAAAAGGGTGGAAAATGGGTTCCCAGCTGACCAAGCAACAGTGAGTGAGGTTCCACTCCAAAGGAAACCACAGCCCATTGGTGCTACCATCTTCCTAATGCACAATGAACTCCGCCAAGGCACTGAACAGGTGGGCTCTTTACCCGACATAAACCCCAGACTCTCTTTCTTACCTGTCAAGTCACTTCAATAATTTACCCTACAAGAATTGCAGCCCAACTTCCCAAAGATGTATATGGATGTTTGGGACAACAGAGTGTATAATAGCAAAAAAGAAAAAAGAAAAACAGCTGGCCGGCAAGGCTCAGTGGTTGAGCGTCGACCCATGAACCAGGAGGTCACTGTTTGATTCCCAGTCAGGGCACATGCCCGGGTTGCGGGCTTGATCCTCAGTAGGGGGTGTGATGGAGGCAGCCAATCCATGATTCTCTCTCATCATTTATGCTTCTATCTCCCACGCCCTCTCCCTGCCTCTCTGAAATCAATAAAAACATATTAAAAAAACAACAAAACAAAAACAAAAAAAACCCACAAACAGTTGGAAGCAATATAAATGTTAACGGCAGAATTGTTTTCTAAAATTATAATTCCACAGAATTTATAGCATATATGCATTGCCCATGAACACAGATAATATGGTGGTGAAAGCCTAGGGCTGGGGCGAAACCAGGTTGTGGGGGGAAGGGGGAAAAAGAGGGGGAGACATTTGTAATACTTACAACAATAAAAATCTATAATAATAAAAGCATAATATGCTAATTAGACCAGACAGCCCAGTGACCTTCCGGAGGACCTTCCGGATGAAACCAGGACTGCGAGGGCCAAGCCTCTTGCACAAATTTCGTGCATGGGGCCTCTAGTAAAATTATGATACCTTACTACGTACTTCTCTGAACTGCCTTGAAGGTGTGATGATAAATTCCCATGTGGTTTAAGACAGTTTCAAAATGGGATTTTGTTACTTGCAGCTAAACACCTCCTAACAGATTCCCCAATTTTGCATTGGGCCAGCTCTAGCTAGAGAAGTAAATGCAGTCTGACTCCACACACAGAGAACTCCAAAGCACTTGGCGACTTCCCCATGAACTGCCCCCACGAGAGAAGTCCCATGACCCTGTGTCTCCAGGGAAGACAGCTTGACCAGGAACCCAGCAACTTTCACCAGAAATTGGTAAGGGGGCTGGGGAGTTAGTCAACATTAAAAAACAAATAAAGATGCTTTTCTGTTTCTCCCCCCACCCCCTCCCGGAAGGAAAGTCCCTGGGGCACAGATCAGTAAAAGCTTTGCACAGTTTCCACCCTTCCCCCACGTTGTTCGCCAGGCCAGAGGAAGTAATGGGAATAAACTGCAGACAAGTTCAACATTTTCCTAAAAAACCAGCCTCAGCCAGCTTTCAAGGTGGTAGTAGAGGAGAAAATCCATTAATATTGCTTCTATGCCAGTCACCAACTGTATGAGTCTGTGCTACTCTTGTTATCCCCATTTTACAGATAAGGAAACTAAGGCTCAGGGAGATTAAATAATCTGTCCAATGTCACACGGCTGAGGCGGACTCTGACATGCCTGTGACTACTGCACCATATCACATCCTAATCCAAATCCACAGAGAGCCCAACAAATCCACAAGGGTTATCACTGTATTAGGTAAACACCCAATTTTAATAGTATTAAGGCTGGGAACATATTAGAGGACAGCTTTTGAAAAATCCTGCTGCTCAGGCTGACTTGCATGAGTCTCCCTACTTCCCAGGGTTCACCTTGACTGATGTTAGGGGCACATGGGCGGGGCAGAGGTCACCCCTTAAGGTTCTGGGGCACAGGGAGGATCTGTCTGCTCAGGAGGAGCTGGAGTCACCAAGCTGGCCGGGGTACATGGGGGTCTCGCCCAGCAACTCTAGGAGCCAAAGGGTACCTGAACCCCATGAGTAAATCCCAAATGCCCCACGTAGAGTCTCATCTGGGACTGCAGCTTCCGTGGGATTTCCTACTCCCTGACATGAGCTCACATGGGCGGGAGCAGCCAGGCCATTCCATGGCCCCCCTGCCTCTGTCAACCAAGCACTCACAGTGACGAAATGTCTATCCTCTCTCTCTGTTCCTTCCAGGAATCCAGACTGGAAATGCCTGTTTCTCTACTCATGTCCTTATTAGAGGTTAAATCACTTATCCCATAACACGGAGAGATCTGTATTGCCCATTCCCACATACCTGGACAGGTAACGTTCCCCACGAACAAACAGAAGGGAGATTGACATTTGCTCTTGGGGTATTAAGGTTCCTCACCCAATTACACTGTTTACATTATCCTCTCCTTAAGGCCCAGGGGATGAACTCAAGGACTTCTCCAGCTTCCTCCGAGCCCCTCCTCGAGTCCTCCATAAACATACCTGACTCCAAACACATACACACACACACATACACACACTCCTTTTCTCCCTTTCTTTTCTGAAAGATGTTTTTGCTATCTATAAGGACACCCAGTCTTGCCACAATTTCAAACATGATCACAAGAAGCTTTAAGGTTAATAATGTCCAACTCCCTGCCCGGCTGGTGTGGCTCAGTGGTTGAGCGTCGACCTATGAACCAGAAGGTCACAGTTTGATTCCCAGTCAGGGCACATGCCCAGATTGAGGTTTTGATCCCCATGTAGGGAGAGTGCAGGAGGCCAATGTTCCACTTTCATCATTGATGATTCTCTCTCTCCTCTCCCTTCCTCTCTGAGATCAATAAAAATATATTTTTAAAACACACACAAATAATGTCCAACTCCATGCCAACTAGCCTGATTAGAGCAGGTACAATTAGCCAGATACAGATAAGAATTTTACGACAAACATATGTCTTCTTGCCCCTGGACACAGCTGCCAACACCCTCCAGCCTCCAATTCCTCACACATTTACTCTGCTCCTCCCAACCTGATCTGTGATGATAAAGATACTGTATTTCTGTTTATCTATAAGGCCCTTGTTTGCTTATCTCTTTCCTGGGGCAAGTCTATATAAGGTCAGATTCCCACAGTTCCAAAGAGCAGCTTCTCTTGGTCATGTTTGCATGACTGACTCCTTCTCTGATGAGCCCCTAGAAGCCGTTGTATTGATCAAGTATTCTTTAGCCCTGTCCACTCCGACTCATTCTGGAAATTGCCCTCCTCTTACCCAAAATGACCTGCATCAGACAAGGTTCTTTTCTAACTCCTCTATCACAAGAGCCCCAGACATCTAGAGAGTCGGCATGGCCTGGGCACTGAGTCACCGACAGGTTTTCAGTCCCAGCTCCACCACCTGCTAGCAGAAGTTTACTATCATGATCTGAGTTCGTCCCAAAGCAGACCCTGAGATGAGGGTTGGGGTGTAGGCTATTTACTAGGGAGCTGATTCCAAGAAGTCTGAGTGAGGAAGAATAGGAAGTCAAACCAGGAAAGGATAAAAGCTGGTAAAGGGTGTGTTAATGGGCAGGTTACCTCTGTGGACATCTGCGGCTCAGTCCTGCTGGGGATCAATCCACTGAGGTTCTGGCTAGAACTCACCTCAGAATCCTCCCACTAGAGAAAGGGTTTCTATTCCCAAGTCCTATTCCCCCCCCCTCCCCGACACACACACACACACACACACACACCACCAACTTTTTTAGGGCAACGCCGGGGAGGCCAACTCACCCCCACCTCTTCCCCTTCTTCAGGTGCACCTATAGGCAGACCAAGCTCCCACAGTGCCATGGGGCTGGAGAAAACCCTCACATAGAGAAATAAGGTGGGGAAAGGGGTGAGAACCAGGAAGCTTGGGGGGCGGGGGTAGGTCCCTGGGCTGGAAACCGCTGCAGGTGAACGCAGGTAAGCCCTGATATGGGGCAGGGCATCAGTAGTGTCCTCCACGCTTAGAGAAGTATGTGCTCCTCCAAACTTTCCTCATTTGTCAAACAGGCAGGAGACCCATGTCACTTCCTGGAGGGTCCCTCAGAGACAGAGATAACATTTGTGAGTGTCGGCTGAGGAAGCTGACACTGCCGATACCAGCAGGAGGTCCCGTCTGGAAGGGCAGCCCTGCTGCAATAAACACTGAGGTGCTCACCACGGGAGAGAAAAGAGTGTCGCTCTAGTCTCCCAGCCAGAAAAGTAAGGCTGGAGCCCACCGACCACTCCGGGCCCCCTTGTCAAGCCTCACGGCTGTTTAAATGACCACTCTGAAGGAGAGTGGCTGCTGGCTGCTGACTGCTCTGTGCTGTCTCGAGTTCTCACAGTGACCCTGCATGGAAGTCATGGGCACAGGTAGCTGAGGAAACTGAGCTGAGAGGATTACTCTTTACACTCCCTCTAGATTCTAGAACATGCCACGAGCTCTGTCACAAACACCACGGGGTGAGAGGGCCTCTCAAGGGTTCTAAATATACATCCCTCAGGCCTCAGAGGCTCTGGCGATCCACCTGGTGTGCGGGCTCAGATAACAACAGTAACACTTAGGGAGCACCAACCCTGCGCATTGTTATACATGTTTTTATCATCATTATCTAACGCAATCTTCCCAGCAGTCCCAGGAGGAAGGTACTGTTATTATGTTTTACAGAGATTAAGTGATTTGCTCCAGGCCACACCGAGATCTTGGGGTCGATTTCCAGTCAACGGCATGTACCTGAGTTGCAAGTTTGACCCCTTGTACCCTCACCTCCATCAGGGCAAGTGCAGGAGGCAACCAATGGATGTCTCTCACATTGATGTTTCTCTTTCTTTCTCTCCTCTTCCTCCTTTCCCTCCTCCTCCCTCCCTCATAGGTTGAACATCGACCTATGAACCAGGATGTCAGGGTTTGATTCCAGGTTTGGGGCACATGCCCGGGTTGCAGGCTCGATCCCCCAGTGGGGAGTGTGCAGGAGGCAGCCGATCAATGATTTTCTCTCATCATTGATGTTTCTATCTTTCTCTCCTCCCTTCCTCTCTGAAATCAATAAAAAATAAAATAAAATTTTTTTAAAAAAGGCCACACAGAAATAAATGGTAGAGCTGAAATTTGCATGTAGGCAATCTGGTTCCAGAGCCCCTGCTGTAAACTACTTTGCTACATCCCCCTATAAAGTGCAGGCTCCATTCTCTTCACTATCAGAGGGTTACATCCCCAAATGTTGGGACTAGAACTGCCATTGACCTCTTTCCTTGGACAAGAATTGACAAAGGCAGCATGGAAGGGAGGAGACAGCATGCCCAGCCACCTCTCCTAAAGGGCCAGGCTCCTAGGGGGACAGGGCAAACACTCTGTCCTGGGTGAGGGTCTCTACTGGAGGCAGGAGGGGAGATGCCGACAGTGGCATCTGGCACTGTGGGCTGACACAATAAAGGTCAAGGGCTTTTTTTGTTTTGTTTTGGTTTGGTTTTAGATTAATGACTTTTCAGTCTGGATGCTCTAATGGAGGTTCTCAGTACAATCTTTCCAAAAGGGAGGGTAAATGCAAAGAACAGTCCAAGATAACTAGAGTTTTCCCGTGTGTGAAGCCGGGGAGAAGCCAGAGCGAGCTGGCCCACAGGCAGGTTGTGAAGATCATATGGAAGAACACCTTGGGGCTCACACATCAGCAGAGATAACTGGTCAACCTCCAGGGGATCTGCCAGCTAAAGGAAGTCCTGGCCTCAGGCAGACACAGCCTTCTTTCCATTGATCGTATCAGCAGAACCACCGCCAAGGAGAACAGAAATCTAGCTCTCCTTTTTTGTGCCTCCATCCTGCCATATAACCAGTTCTACCACCACCTCGGCCCCTTAAGTGGAGGTTCTGATCACAGGCTAGAATCAAAGCCAAGCAAATTAGTTCAGCCACACAAACTCAAAAGTCAAGTTAGGGGAAGAGTCATCCTGTCATCTATCAGATATGCACCTGTGAGTGTTTCTTTTTTTTAAAAAAAAAAAAAAGATTTTATTGATTTCAGAGAGGAAGGGAGAGGGAGAGATAGAAACATCAATGATGAGAGAGAATCATTGACTGGCTGCCTCCTGCACGCCCCCTACTGGGGACCAAGCCCGGAAACCCGGGCATGTGCCCTTGACCGGAATTGAACCAGACACCCTTCAGTCCATAGGCCAACGCTCTATTCATTGAACCAAACCGGTTAGGACCATGAATGATTCTTTAGGGGATATTCCGCCAAGGAGAGCACAAGCTACCGCATTCATTGAGCTCTCACTCTGTGCCTGGCATTGTCCCCACTTAATCCTCACCACCAGCCTGGGAGATGCTTTTATTATCCCCACTTGTAGAGATGAGAAAGCTGAGGTGTGGAGAGCTTCAGCACCTCCCCCAAGCTCACAAAGCTCCTGAGTGGCACAACTAGGATTCAACCCGGGCAGTCTGGCTTCGATGACTCCATTCTGGCTCCACTGTGGCCCTGGTCTTAGTCCTCAGGACAAACTGGGATACAGATACCATTACCTGATCTTACCCAGAAGGAAACTAAAGCTCAGAGTTAAGCTGCCTACCCAGAGCCAACAGCTTAGTGGCAGAGCCAGGATGTCAAACTTTGGAGCCTAAGCTCGTGAACACCAAGAGGGCCTGTAGGGCAGAAGGGGACAGTGCCAGTGGGTGGTCAACAGCCCAGCGCTGCCTGGCAGTGGGCATGCCAGCTGGCCAACAAGGCAGGCTCTGTAGGGCAAAGCCAAAGAGAGGGCCCCCCACACCCCAAGCCATTAAGCCCTAAAGGGGCAGGACAAGCAAGTGCCAGGGGCAGTTGACAGGCTGGCAGCAGACAGAGACTATGTAGCCAACAGCTGCTGTTTATTTTGGGGTACAGGGAGAGGGGAAGGACTGGCTGGGACCCACCTCATTCCAACAATAAGCTGAACAAGGCAGGGTGAGGAGAGTACCCCCTCCCAGCTAAAGCAACAGCCCCGGCCACCTGCTGTGCTTTGCTGAGAGTTGAATGGTCTAGGTGTCAGAGACATCTTGCCAGACACTCTAATCTGGGCCTGACCAACAAACACACTGTCCCCCACCCCCAGCCCAGCCCCATGTGCAGGATTTGTAAATGGCCTAGGAAGACAAGCGACACAGCCAACCCACCCCCTGTGGTGTCAGGTTCCAGGAACAAATGGTTTTTCCTGCCACAGAAACAAAGAAGGCTGCTCCTGTCTGCCACCCTGCCACCCTGTCACGGTACCCTGACTCTGACACTTGTGGTGGACACCTAATGGCCAGAGTCCTGCACATCAGGCCTACAAACGGCCAGCCTGGGCTATGGCAAGGCTGGTTGCAGGATTCCCTGGAAGGCCAGGAAGCAAAGGGCTCCTGAAGGACTGAGACCCACTGCCTGGCTCTGACCCCCTCCTCCTAGCTTAAGATTTTTGATAAATTAACTTCTCTGTGTGTCTCCATTTTCTCTTCAGGAAAGACCATAACTGTGCTTTTTTCCATAGGGCTATTTTAAGGATTAAATGAATAAAGTGCTTAGAAGAGTGGCTGACAGATAATTAGTGCTGCTATTATTATTTTTTAAATATATTTTTATTGATTTCAGAGAGGAAAGGAGAGAGAGAGAGAGAGAGAGATAGAAAGAGAGAGAGAGAGAGAGAGAGAGAGAGAGAGAGACATTGATGAGAGAAAATCATTGATCAGCTGCCTCCTGCACACCACACTGGAGATAGAACCCGGGCATGTGCCCTGAGCAGGAATCGAACCCTGACCTCCTGGTTCATAGGTTGATGCTCAACCCCTGAGCCATGCTGGCCGGACAGCCTGTTATTATTATTATCAGCACCATCACTTCACCTGCAAGGTTCCTGCTCACTGTGAACACTGGAAGACAGTCTTCCTGAATATTACACATAGGGTTTAGTTTCCCGGGCTAGCCCATGTGGTAGAGACATCTGGTCCTTGTGCTGTATTTCCATCTCCTCAATGGATGAGAAAGGTTTTGATGGACTGACCTGAGAATCTTAACACCATATATAATATTCTATCTATGGGAATATATATTTTAAATTTCAAAAAGCCAATTTCCATAACTGTAAGCTAAAAGATGTGGTTCTTTTAAAAATAAATAATGGGATAGGAAGAAGGGGCTTTAATAGAATAAAGCGTTCATTCATGGATTTATTCCACTGATCAAGGACCCAGGTGATCCAGACCTTCTGCTATCGTGGGGGAGGGGGTGTTAAAGATGAAAAGCTGGGGTTGCTGCCTTTGCAGAAGCTCACCACCCTCTGGCTCCCAGCTGGAGGAACTGCTTTCAGTACGGTACACACAGCAGGTACAAAACCAATGTTCGCTTAGTGACATTCCCTAATATGTACACTGCGTTTGGGGTCCTGGAGTTCCTATATATGCAGCTCTGGTCCAGCCGGCATGACTCAGTGGTTGAGCGTCGACCTATGAACCAGGAGGTCACCGTTCAATTCTGGTCAGGGCACATGCCCAGGTTAGGGTTGTGGGCTCGATCCCCAGTGTGGGGCGTGCAGGAGGCAGCTGATCAATGATTCTCATGACTGATGTTTCTCTCTCTCTCTCATTCTCCCTTCCTCTCTGATAGCAATAAATATATATTTAATGTGGCTCTAGACAAGAATTCAAAGGGAATAAAAACTCAAATCCAAAAATAGAGGCCAGACGTTGCCAGGGGTCCATTCTCAGTAAGAGGTTTGATATCTTATCGCTGCCACCAGCTCCAACCACGTCACATGTTAATGGAGGGGCCTGGAGGGAAGGTCAGAGTAGGCAGATGAGCTGAGGTTTAATCCAGACCCTTGAAGTTTTATCTGGAAACACACACACACACACACACACACACGATGCACTTCCCAGCCCCCCAGATAAAGCCATCTACATACCCGTGAGGGAAGGCCCACTGCACAATCCCTCTGGGTCCCCTCCCTTTCTTAAGCCCAGGGCAGTGCTCTCAGCATTCTATACCCCTGCAGAGCCACTAACCAGGGCAGAGACCCCTACGGGTGCCCTCAGCAGAGGAAGAAATACAGACAGAGGCCAGAGTCTGATAGTGCAGAGAGAGTAAAGAAGGCACAGCTAGTCTGACATGTGTGGATGCTTCCAGCTGGAGGCAAGGGAAAAAGAGAACCCCCAACCTCAGCACACGGGGAGGAGAAGGCAGGCCATCAAATCTCCAGGGAGCACAGTGGAACCAGCATAGGCTTTGTTGCTGCAGAGATCTGGGTTCAAACCCTGGCTCTCGACATTTACTGCTGTGTGACAGAGAGCAAGATGCTGCACCTCTCTGAGCCTTGGTTTCCTTGTCTACAAACAGGGACGATGGGCTAAGGTTGCTGTGGGGATTAGAGGAGACAGTGGATGAGAAGACCTGCCCTGGTGCCTGCACCCACATGGGGCTCTACTCACATTGTCTGACTCAACTCCCCACTTCCCCTGCCGGGGAGCTGCCACATCCAGCAATCATGGGGAGAATGAGGCTGCTTTTCTCAGGGTGCCAATGAGTGATGACTAATGTAAACGATCCTGGCTTGAAACCCAAGTTCAGACATTGTTCTACTATAGACCTTAACTCTGTGAGAAAAGGATCCGTTTGCCAATCCACTAGGGCTTAGCGCTCCAGAAAACCCTGGGCAGCCACCTCTGGAACCCCTGCCCTTACTGATAAGGGACGGTGCCCCTTCTAGGGGCCAGGCACAGTGCTGAGAGCTCCATGAGTCAATTCCAGCCCAGGGGGCAGAATTCAGGAAAGAGTTCCTCTCTCTCTCAGAGCCCCACTGCCAGCACCATGCCAGGCCAGCCAGGCCTCCCTCTCTGTTGTTACAAAGAAATTCTCCCACACAGGCAAGTCCCTTAAAATAGCCCTTTGGGTCTGGGCCATCAGGAAACGGAATAAAGCTGGGTCGGGATGGGGCCTACCATGAAAGAGTTTACAAAGCAGCCACTTCAAATGGCTGGGACAATCCCTTCACGCTCAGAACCCTTAGGTGGGCGAAAGCAGCAAGGCAGGCTTTCTCCATAAGGAACACTATTCCACAGGAGGACAACATGTGGGGCAGGCAGAAGGCCCCCCTGCCCCAGAGCAGACCTGGAGAGGGACCAAGTGTATAAGGCACAGAGACTGTGAAACAGGCACAGGCTGGGTGCTGGGGGGGCGGGGGGGGGGGGGGGCGGCGAACACACCTGGCTTTGTACTTGACTAACAATGCACCCTAACCTTTCTGAACCTCAGTCTCCATAAGAGTAAAATGGGGTTAAAATGCATACCTTCAGGGCTGTGTCGAGATCAGAGATTATAAATAATCTGGCACAAAATAGGAATGCAATATGTGGTAGCTGTATGAGGATGGTGCTCAGGTAAACAGGTCCAATTACCGTGAATGAGAATATTCCTGGGACCACTCAGTGATGGGTGGAAAGTACAGACCTACCCACACCCACGAAATCCCTTACCCCTGACCTGTTACATCCCACCTGGTAGGCTACGGGCATCAGGTAATACCCCCACCTCTTCCTCCTTGATAAGAGATCTGATAAGAGTGATCCATTTCTGCCAGTTCTGAAGTTCACAATCCAGAGATCCCAGAGGCAGGTCAGAGGGCCCCACACATTCCACTGCATAATTTATGCTGCACTGACACACACAAAGGAAGGGGTTCTGCCCCCACCCCACCATGCACCTCCACCCACCCAGGCTTCCTCACCGGCCGAAGGGAAATGACAGCAAAGGGCCAGAGAAAGCAGCCAGTGGGGCGGCAGAGAGCACAGCTGTTTCCCCTTTGCTAACGCAGCCGCCAGGATGTCACTTCCTCCCCTCAGGTAACATCGGGGAGAGAAGGGACTGGAAATAGCTCTGTCTCTTCCCATTCACACAAATGATAGGCTTGGGAAGAAGCAGAGTGTAATTCCCAGGGTGGTTTTCTGGAAGCCACCTTCACTGAAGGCCTAAAGGGATCCTAAGTCGACCCTGGCTGCAAGGCTTCTCAGGAGGACAGCTCCTGTTTACAAAGCAACCCCTTCCCCAAATGACTAAGAAACCAGGTTGAGGCCTGGCCAGGTAGCTCAGTTGGTTGGCACGTCATCGCATATACCAAATGGCTGTGGATTCTATTCCCAATCAGGGCACATACCTAGGTTGCAGGTTTAATCCCTGGTCAGAGTGTGTATAGAAGGCAACTGATCAATGTTTCTCTCTCTCTCTCTCCCCTCACCCTTTCTCTCTAAAATAAATAAGTAAGTAAATAAATAAATAAATAAATAAATTCTTGGGTGAAGATTTTAAAAATATTGTAAAAAAAAGAAAAAAGAAACCAGATTGAAGAACCTAGGAAACCTTCACACAGCTATTTTCTCTGGGCTCAGCACCTTCTAACGCATCTTTCATACCCACCCTTCCCCTCGTAAGGCAGGACAGAAAAGAAGCATTCAGCCCATTTTCTAGATGGGCAAATGGAGATCTAGATGGGGAAAGTGGGGAAAGTGACATGTGGAAGGTTTCATGGCTTGACAAACCAACGGGCCAGGCCTCAGGTGGAATTTCCTTGGGGTCCAGTCTCCCCAGGTGTATCAAACATTAAAGGGGCTGTGAGGTCTCTGTGGGACAGGGCAGGCCCCTCTTTACATGCAGCTTACCGGCTTGTGGCGTTTGGCAATTCATTTAAGCTCTGTGGGTCTCTGTGTCCTGGGCTGTACAATGTGGATGCCAGCAGTAAATACTAGTACACGCTTCAGGGGCAATTTTGAACGGTTCCATAAAGCTCTTAGCATGGAGAAAGCATTCAGAAATGTTAGCTTTTCTGCTTTTCTTTTTTTAAGAGAGAGAGGAAGGAGGGAGGGGAGGGAGAGAGGGAGAAAGAGAGAGAGAGAGAGAGACTGATTTGTTGTTCCACTTATTTATGCACTCATTGGTTGATTCTTGTATGTGCCCTGACTGGGATCAAACCCACAACCTTGCCCGGCGTATCAGGACGATGCTCTATCCTACTGTGCTTCACAGCCAGGGCAACTGCTATTCTTTTTATCATTAAGTTTTCCCTAAAGAATCAGGCTTACTGGAATGTACAGGAGTGTGGTGAAGGTTAAATACATGAAGAGGTAGTTGAAGCATTGTACTTGAAAGTAAAACAAGTTCAGAGAGATGCTGAAGGAGAAGGCAACATTGGCGGGACTGTTTCGGGTAACAAGGAGACTTCAAAGATATCCTGGGCCCCCAGAAAGCTGTTTAGTATCAGCCCCCAGACCCTTCAAGGATCGGGGTTTCCTCTCTCTTGCCCTGGGGTGCTGCGGTGGCCGGCCGTGTCTGGGAATGTGGGTGGAAAGTACTCCACTGTGACATCCTGCGGCAGCATCGGGCCCTGCCAACCAAGGTCCTCCATTGGTAAGGCCCAAAGCAGCCATGCCTCACTCCTTGCCGCTCCCCCTTCTCCTCCTCCTCCACCCTCCCTCTGCAAGTCCTCTGGGGTGCAATCAACTTTTATGAGGCAGCCTGACCCCTCAGAGTTAAGAACTATAAACAGAGAGGGACTGGGCTCTGGCCTGCCAACTAGAGACCCCATTGCAGAACTAGAAAAAGGTTCTAGTTCTGGCCTACCTCTGTTACGGCCACGGCTGCAGGAACAGGCCTAGAGCCAGCTTTGGAACCCACCAGGAGGACCCCATCATGACCATCCGCTCCCCTTCCCCCGAAATCCCTGGGAGAAAAGGAAGGTTCAGAGGTGTCTACACAATAAACTGCATTCCCTCAGCTCGTAAGAGGCTCTCAGAAGCTAGCCTGACCTTTCCCTTCATCCTTCTCCCCCACGTGGGTTCTGCCCATACTTTCCTTGTGTGATCCACCTCCAGCACCCCTGCTTTTCCCTTTCTTGGAATTCCCTCCCCTCTTTTTCTCTCCTCAATCCTACTCTTCACCATCCACATCCTAATGACTCCTCAAGGCCCATCAAGCCTGCTTTCTCTAGCCAATCTTCCCTCTCCTGAACTTAACCATTACTATAGCAAATACCTATGTGTGCTTAGTATGTACTTCGTACTGCTCTAAACTCATCACGTTTATTAAATCACTTTATCTTCACCACAGCCCTATGAGTGGGGTTCTATTTTCCCCTCATTTTTTGTTTATTTTACAGATAAGGAAACTGAGGCACAGAGATATAAGTAACATGCCCTGGGGCCCTTGGCAGTAAACGGTGGAGACGGGATTCCAGCCCAGGGACACCAGAGCCCAGGTGCTCTCCGACAACACTGACTTCCAGGTGCACATCATCTCAGGTGGTGCTGCCTGGATTCCTCAGGTACAGTATTTCCATGCCCCTCTCCCCCTGACCCAGCTCTAACCAGGCAGAAAGCAACAAGTTCACAGACTTGGGTGTCAGAGACCAGAGCGAGGATCCCAGCTGTACTGAATTCCTCTGAGTGAGAGTTGCACAAACTCTCTGGGCCTCAATTGACGCATCAGTAAAGTGGAGATAAAACCCCCACCTACCTCATGTGGTTGTTACACAGTTCTAATAAGATCCCCTCTAAAAGGTGCCCTTCTCTCCTCACTCTGCATCTGATCCTCGCTGGGCTCTGCTCAGCACCTTTGCTGATGTGGTAACTTGCCTGGAGGTTACTCGGGGGCATGAGAAGGGTCTTCTGGGGGCTCACCCTCCCACCTTCCTGTCCTCCTGTCCAGGCCCCTCACCTCTCTCTCCATTTACCTACCTTCCTATGACTGACTCCACTAACGGTAGCAACTGCAAGAAATCACACATAGCTCTGGGAATCCACCTCCTGAAACGCTAGTTACACTACTGGACGCTTCCATTATTTTTGGCAATTGCCATAGCAGAGTAAACTTCTGGCTTTGGCTCAGAACCTATTTCCAAAGCCAGAATCTCCTCCTCATTTCCCACACACACCCCTTGCCCTTCCTGTTCCCTGGATCCCTGTCCTAATCCATTATCCCTTTCCTGGATTCTCAGAACTCAAGAAGAGTGAGTGTAACTACCGTATGTATAATGCTATTATTTGTTTTATTCTGTTTAATCGAGAGGCAAAAGAGAATAAAGTTGCCTATTAGACTTTTTCTGGCCAAGAAATAGTCTGGTCGGTGACTCAGGCTGAGGAAATTAGAAGGCAATTTCCAAGGGACTGCTGTGCAAACCCCAAATCAGAAGCCCTAACAACACTCCTCTAATTCAGAGCCTCCACTGGCCATTAACTCACGCTGGGCCCGGAATATCTCTTTGGAAAAATGCAGCAGTTGGCACTTATATTTCTGGAGCTGGATCCAGTCTCCTATGACATCAAATACGTTTATTTTTCCCTTCTCTTCCCGTTTGCCTGCCACCACACACAGCGATTCCAATCCTGATTTGCCCTCCCCCTCCCCCAAAACCTCACTCAACTCTAAAAAGGGCTATGATAAATGGCTGGTTGTGCGCCCCATTCCAACGGCCGTGAAGGATGTGGTTGGTTGTTCATAAGCAGGGAGCCTTGTCAGACCTGTGAATCACCCCTAGATCATTTCCCTCCTTGGAGAAGGAGAAGAAACTATTCTCATGTGTGAGAGAGAGAAAGCAGGCAAGAGGGCTAACCCATGTGTGGCGCTGACCTTGGACTAGGATCCTATTTGACCTTGCCTTTTCCTGGAGCACCCCTCTACCAGCCCCACCTCCCCAACCCATGTTCCTTCCCAACTTACCAGGAAGCCATCCCTAGATCAGCTCCAGAAAGCCATCCAGGTCTGAACAGCTGTTCCTTGCTTATGTGTTTCTCTTGCATGTTGGGTGTTTTCCACGGGGCATGTAGCCCAGTTTCCCATCCGACTCTGAACAGCTGGACCTTCTTTTTTGCCTCAGTCTTTCCTTTCCTCTCAGCTTCACCTATCACAGTGGTTCTCAACCTTGGCTGCACATTAGAATCACCTGGGAATCTTTTTAAAATCCTGACTTCTGGGACTCATCCTCCGGAAATTCTGTTTCTTTGTTATGGGGTGGGGCCACAACATTAGTAACAAAGAAACAGAATTTCTGGAAGATGAGGCCCAGAAATCAGGATTTTAAAAAGATTCCCAGGTGACTCTAATGTGCAGCCGAGGTTGAGAACCACTGACCTATCAGGTTCCAAATGCACTTCATTGTTTTGATGATCAGGAACAACAGGTGGAAACTAGTGTCTGCTGAGTGCTCACGATGGGGGCCAGGTGGAAGCTTTACCCCAAATTATCTCAGGTCAATTTCCCCAAAGCTCTGTGAGATTACAGGTGAGGAAGCTGCAGCCCCGAGTGGCTGGCCCAGGTGGTGTGGCTAGGAAGAGCCAGAGGCGGGATTTAAACCTTGATCTGCCCAACGCCACTCATTCCCTAACGGAACTGGCCCTGAGAAGACCCTTTTCATGCTGCAGCTGCACATCCTTCCTCCCGTGGGGCTGGACCCACAGTCGAAGGGCTTAGAGAAAAACTGAAGGGCTGAGAAATGAACAGGTCTGGGGCCAATTCCTAAAAATGTAGCTGCCAGGGCCAAGACAAAAACCTGTAATGATCTAAACACACGGGAGAATAAATTATTTCCACAGGGTCAATCTTTCATTTATCACCTCAAGTATCACTGGGGACCTGACATCACCCTGGATTTGCTCCACGCCTCGTGCCTCACCGTGACCTCCCGTCACAACACGAGGTGATGTCCCACACAGGGAGGCAGTCCTCAAATACCACCCTGCATTACTCTCTCACTGCTGTGCAGGCCTGAGGCTGGTCTCCAAAACCAGACTACAGATGAGGGGAAGGGCCCCATTTTAGGTTTATTTCCTCCTTTGGTAGTAAACTGACCTGAGTTTTCCCTGATCTCTCTGAACTAACTAAGAGACCCTGAGCAATCTCTAACTTCTCCACGACTCAGTTAACCCATCTGTATAAAGGGCATCAAAGAACCAACCCCATGTTAGGGTACAGGCAATGGATGGTAGGAATCACGTGAAATCATGCATGTTAAGTGTCTGGCTCCATGAACGGTAAATGCTAACACTGCTATTACTTGCATTCCCTAAAGAGTCCTGTAGAGGCTCAGAACATCCATGCCTGGTATTCGTCTGAATTAAACAATCAGGAAAGGAAATGACAGTGAAAGCACAACGCCTCCCACATCCAAACAAATAATGTCTTGTTTGTTTTAGATAAACAAGCGTCTCTCCACCTCCATATGTCCTGACATACACCTGCACATCCATGAGTGCAAAGAATTCTGTGGACCTGGACCCATCTCCTTGTGGAAAACCTGCAAAGGAAGACATCTGCAGTTTGCACCTCACGTCATCAGAGTCATTTTAAACACAAGTGGTCTGGGCCAGAGCCAGGTTACCTAAGGTCTCCCCAGTGGCAACTCATAAAAGCTAAGAAAGGAGCCCAACTCCAAGCCAGGGAGCCTGGCCTAAGCAGCAGCTGCCCACCCTCCCCTAACCCCACTCCAAGCAGGGGCTTGGCAGAGAGGAAGGAAGCCAGGGACTGACAGCACCATCCAAACGATGGAGGCCACATGCCCGCCTTTCATAAATAGACCCAAGCACAAGACCCTCGGTTGTCCGGGCAGCCCCCCCTCATTCTCGGGGAAGAGCACACCCTTTGCTGGATGTCCTGAGAGAACCTCTGCATTGTGTTCCCAGCCTCTAGAGCCAACAGAGCCCCTCCTGCTTGGACCCCAGGCCTCTCCTCAGCTCCCTCCAGCTAATAGGCACATCCCAGAAAACCTCTCTGCTCTGCAATTGGCCAAAACACAAACTCAGACTTCACCATCATGGAGGACAGGTGGGAGGAAGGCATGCTTCTCCAGGGCCGGGGCTTCCAGAACATAGGCGACTTGGACACAGTGTGTCCTGCCAGCTACCCACACCGGACTGCCTTACCCAGAACACTTCACCTTCTGGTGTGTGGTGTCCACCGTGCAAGGGCCAAGAAAGTCTAAGCTTCCGAGACACAGCCCCCAGCCCCCAACTGCTCCTCCTGCTGTGGTGGACCCCACCTACACTTTCTATTACTGGGTACCCTCTCCTTAGACACTATGCATTTATGCCCCAAATGTGTTAGGAATCTCTTGCTACCACCAGGTATTTGTCTTCCTGGTCAGCCCCAACTAAACGTAGGGTACTTCAATGAACAAAACCCACACCACAGGCCAAAGGCCAGTTCGACCCAGGTGCTGTGACTAGCTATGATGTTGCAAGTGACTTGACTCTTCCTGGTTCTCAGTTTCCTCATCTGTAAAATGATGGGGTTGAGCCAGATGAGTCCTGGGGTCCCTGCCAGCTCCGGAATGTCACACATGTAGCACTTTCTCCTTTAACTGTTTTGCACAATGTTAGTTCATGGCTCCACAGGACCCCATCTGTTCAGTGACATCATTCCCTGCCCCAAACATAATGTCGATTTTTACATGGGAAGCAGGGATGTCCTGGAAAACAGTTTGTCTATAAAAAGGGAGGAAATGATCATTTCAAGGGATTTGGACAAGACTTCTTTTGTATTTTTCACATAAAACAAGTTATTATCAATCTTAAAACCCAAAATCTTTCTCCCTTTTTTTTTGCCAGACCATTAATAGCTGGTTTTCAAAAGTGCTTTCTTAGTCAGAATCTCACCAAAAATAAGCTACCATTTAATGACTGCTTGTTATGTGCCAGGAACTGGGCTAAGTGCTTTGCATGGATGATCTCACTTAATTCTCCCAACAACCCTATGAAGTAGACTATTATTACCCTCACTTTAAAAATGAGGAAACTGAGGCCCACAGAAGTTCAGTAACTTGCCCAACGTTTCTCAGGGCCCTAGCACTTAACTACCTCTCCAGACTCGGCAGCGGATCCCTGGTCGCTTTAGCAACACTTCTGGCCGGTTGCCAGTATGTCCTACATCTATAACCTTGGACAGCATTTGTCAGATTGGTAAGATTTGATGTTTTACCTAAAATCCAGAGTTGGAAAAGCACCTGTCTGGGTCTCAGAGTAGAGAGTGCAATCTGTGGAAAGCAGTGCCAACCTTAACTGGAGACTAGAAAAAAGAACCCCGAAAACTTAGCCTGTAACATTTGAGAAAAAAATTAGGGAGGCTGACAATAATAAGAGCTGGGATGTGTAAATGGACATCTGTCCCTGGAATAGGGTGACCACTTGGTGACCCAAGTCCTCCAAAAAGAGCTTTCTTGAAAAGCAGGGGAAGTCGTTTGCTGAGCCTAATAAAGCAAAAGAAACAACTCAATGACCACGTCAAGAAATGTTCCCCCACAGGCACCCACCTCTCTGTCTAGTCAGGAACCAGCCCCCAGGGTCCACCTCTTCCCCAACAGGAGCCCTGCCGAATGTGCTCCCATAGGGAACCCAAAGTTCAGAGCTATTTGCGATAAAGGCAGAAAGAGTCCCCTGAGGCTAACATTAGCATAAACCCCAGTTGCCTTCCAACAGGGAAATAAAAAGCATTTCAGAGATCCGTGTGCAGTCTAGGGCAGCAACCAACAGCCTGTTTTAATTGTTAAAATTAATGCGTTGGGCAGTCTGAATGCCCCTTTAAGTGTCTAATTTGAAAATAAGATGCAGTCCTTCTGCTTTGGATGCCCGGCTGTCTGTTTCTTCTATCTCAAGTACAGGAGCTCAGACTGCTCGGCCCGGGGCCGGGCGTCCCCAGGCGTCAAGGATGCCGAGCTTACATCCTAAGGTGCGAAGGATGGGACGACAGGCCTGGCTGAGATGAAAGGAGGCCGTGTCACACAGCCTCCCAAGCTCGGCTCCGTCAACCTTAGCCCTTTCTCATTAAGTTTGGGGAAGAAAGGGGGAGGGGCAGCCGCTCCTCGGAAGCCACAGCAAACATTAGCCTCCTCGTGTCTGGGGCTGGAGCATCACTGGAGAGGAAATGAACCCAGTTAAGGGTCACGGCCAGAGGAGGGATAAAAGGGAAAAGCCACAGTTCCCCTCGCACCTACAGACACAAGGACTTAACGAAGGAAATCCAAGCTCGGGGCGGAGGGTGGAGGTGGGACAGGGAGCGCAGCGGCTTCCCTCTGACCCCAACCCCGGCCTGGGGAGGCAGAGACCCGAGCGAACGTGGGGCGGGGGGGACGGGGGGGAGGGGGGGGGGGACGCGAGCGTGTGGCTTCCTTCCCCAAGGCCAGCCTCGGAAAGCATCCTGGTCGGCGTGCGCGGGGGACCCCAGGGAGATGCTCTTTCCCAGTAGAGCTTCCCAGCGAGGATCTGACGAACGTTCCCCCCACCAGCCATCACCGCTCAGGCGGGTGGATGACTTCACCGCGGGAACAGACCAGGGCACCGCTGGCCAACTCCGGAGCCAAAAAAAGAAAACGCGGGGCTGGGGGAGGCAGCGAGTGGAGGAGGCTAGGAAAGCTCCCCTGGAGATCGCGGCCCTGCAAAGAAACTCCACGGCGAGGCTG
The DNA here is from genome assembly GCF_028538775.1 of Myotis yumanensis. Lineage (NCBI taxonomy): Eukaryota > Metazoa > Chordata > Mammalia > Chiroptera > Vespertilionidae > Myotis > Myotis yumanensis. Next base: position 16,207,829 of record NW_027223764.1, on the reverse strand, counting down.
CCCTGTGCGCACTGAGCTCCGGGACGAACCGCGGGAGGGGCGAGGGGCCACCCGGGGGTCCCCGGCCAGCCCCCCGGCAGAGGCGTTGGGGCAGGACTCACATAGTGCTTGGAGGGGTTCCTCCGCTTCTCCACGTCCACCACGGTGGCGTCCTGCACGCAGTAGGCGAGCATCTTCCCCCACAAAGCGAGTGGCGCCCCCCGGCGGCGTCACCTTCTCATCCCGGCCGGGCTCCGGCTCCTGCTGCTCCCCGAGTCCCTGCGGCCACCCGCCACTTCGTCCCGGCCGCCGCTGCCCGGGCTCCCGGCGCCTGCAGGTATGGCACCGGGGCGCTGCCGGTCCCGGAGGGCACGCGGGCTCCGTGCGCCCCGGGCGGCTCCCCTCGGGCCTGCCGCGCTCCCTGCCCTCCCGCGCCGCCGCCGCCGCCGCCGCTCTCCGGCTCGCCCGCCCGCTCTCTCCGCCGCCCGGTGGGTCCGGCGGGAACTGGCGGAGCAGAGGAGGGGCGGGGGTGTGTCCCGCCGGCGGGGACGGGGCGGGGACCCCGGAGCCCGCTGTCAGCGCGCTGGGGAGGGACAGGCGGCGCCCCTTCGCCGCGCTCCGGCTCCGGGGGCTCGGCGCTGGCGGAGGCTGTGGGCGCAGGAGGCGGAGGCAGGGCCAGGCAGGGAGGGAAGGGAAGGGAGGGGAGGGGAGACAAGAGGGGAAGCGCGCGGGGAGGGGCTCCGGGCCCGGGGGAGGGGCTCGGGGCGGCGGGGAGGGGGCTGCAGCCGAGCCGGAGAGGCCGGGCGGGCCGGCGCGCCCACGCCGAGCCCAGAGCGTGGTCGGCGGCCTGGCGCGGCCCTGGGCCACTTCTCGGGGGCCCTGAAACTCTGGGTGGCATCGAGGGAGAAGGGGCGGGGGGGAGGGAAGCCAGCTCGCCCCCACCCAGGCTCTGCGTCTTGGAGCGGATTTTTGTCTTTTTGCCCCTGCCTTTCCTTGCGCCTCTCACTCCTATCCCCCAGATCTCTTTAGTGAAAAGTAGTTTATGACCCTGCTGTTACTGCCCAGGCCCCCCAGGAAGAAACGGGAATGGGAAAGGGGCCGGCGTTAAATCCTCAAGCCCGAGCCTCTTTTGATAAACCACCTGCCCCCCTGCGGATCACAAAGGATGAATTCTCCCCGGAAATGGGATCGATCCGCTGCCTAAGTCGCCCATCGATCTGGGCCTCTGTAACTAACCTGTGACATCATTTTCCAGGGAGGTTACTAGACTCTGCATAACACCACGGCCTGAAGCCCTGGGCTCCCCTGAGACCCTCCACCCGGCGGGGGAGGCGGGAAGGGAACACACAATGGTGGGAAATTTCACTGGGTTGGGGGCCAGCTCTTCATTGGCCCCAGGCTCTGGCTTTCTCACCACCTCTCCCTCTTGCACGGAAAACTGACTTTCCACGCCACTTGTCTGTCCCTGGACCTAGAGCGCCATTACTATTTAATTACCCTACCTCGTGTAGTTCAACATTTTTTCCCATCCTAGTTTCAAATATATTTAAAGATGTCGTGTTTTCACAATGAAGCTTACTACTTCACTATCACAAAAAGCTTTGTGACTATGGACCAAGGTGAAACATCTGAAGTGGAGATGAGATGTTTTATGACTTCATTGTATTCATATTTTCTTCTTTGCCCTGTCAGAACCCATGTACCAATCTAAGACTTGATTCACACATTTGCCTGGGTCAGAGTACCCCACTATTCCTCCAATCTTCTTTGGGAAGGATGCTAGAACCCCGAGCGATGCCACTATCTAAATATTTGACCTAGAGTAAATATTAAAAGACATCTTAATGTTCTCATTTGTAAAATGTGGGTGCTGAACTAGATGGTCTTTTATTTTATTTTTATTTTTTAAATATTTTTGTATTGATTTCAGAGGAAGGGAAAGGGAGAGAGAGAAATATCAATGATGAGAGAGAATCATTGATCAGCTGCCTCCTGCATGCCCCACACTGGGGATCAAGCCCACAACCTGGGTATATGCCCTGACTGGGAATCGACTGTGACCTCCTGGTTCATAGGTCGTCACTCAACCACTGAGCCACACGGGTCGTGCGTAGATGGTCTTTTAAAATTCCTTCCCACATACACTCCAAGTTCTTAGCAGTAGTTAATTGTATGGAGATACTTTGAGTTCTTTGTTTTTCCTAATTAGCATGCCTAGATTTTGACACTTTAAAAATAAGTTTTTTTAATTTATTCTCTAAAATTCTAGAATTTTAGGATTGATTGAGACACTTGTACTATGCTCCTTTACAAGGCGTGTAGGGACAGAAGATCGTGAGAAAATTCAATTAATGTTTGTGGAACTGAAAACTGAATCCCATTGACAGATGCTTATCCCTTCCCTCAAAGGGAGTCCAACTGAGAAACGAGGACAGCAGGGGAGCAGGGTCCTCTCTCCTCCAGATCTCTTGTGCGTAGGGTCATGTTCAGGTCCCCATCAGAAGCAGGAGGGTGAGTGGGAGACCACTGATGCGCGCTGGGGAGGGACAGGCAGTGCCCCTTATTAGACTCTATTTAATAAAATGTGCCTCAGGACTCAAGGAAATGGAGGCCTGGAGTAATCCAGGAGAGCTGCATGGAGCACATGTCCCTGCGCTGGAGCCTGGGGGATGGGCAGAGTTTGGAGCACCTTGGAATACTCCGCCTTCTCTGAACTCTCCAGGCCAGCAGCACTTGCCTTGAGCTGCTTGGACATGTGCAGATTTGTCCATGACACACTTCGTTTCCTCTGAAAGCACCTCATGCAGAGGGACTGGCTTTAAGTGATCTTACACTTCTTTGTACTCCTCATGTAGCCATGCACACTAACTCATACACAGTAGCAGTCACTCTAGAATCATCTGTTAAATGAGTGATCAGTGGAAGAAGAAAAGCTGGAGCGAGGAGACCTGACATGTGTAACCTGAAGCCTGAACCAGCCGGCGACAGGCAGAGGGCCAGGAGGAGGGTGTCCACCTGAGGGAAAGGTCAGGGAAGAGGGTGAGGCACAGAGAAGGAAATAAGGAGAAGGATGGGCATGGGGGTTTCAGACTATAAGGGATCTTGACATTAGGTACAGCTTCTCTGTAAAAAAAAACCATTGTAGCCCTACCTGGTTTGGCTCAGTGGACAGAGCGTTGGCCTGCGGACAAAAGGGTCCCAGGTTTGATTCCAGTCAAGGGCACATGCCTTGGTTGCAGGCTCCTCCCTGGCCCGGGCCCTGGTCAGGTCTTGTGCAGGAGGCAACCAATCCATGTATTTCTCTCACATCGAATTTTCTCTCTGTCCTTCACTCTCTCCTCCATTCTCCCTAAAAACCAATGGAAAAAATATTCTCAGGTGAGGATTAACAAGAAAAAACAAACAAAAAAACCCCATTGGAGTAGGAGTCCTGGTAGATGGTGATCGGGCAACGATGCTCACTGATGAAAAAGGAGAAGTCAAGGCATCAAGCCCACAGTGAGGCCTGTTGGCAGGTCCAGGGTAGACCCAGGATAGGCCCTCAGCACTGAGCTCCCCTTACAGGAAGGGCTTCTGAGGATGAATCAAGACAGCCTGTGGGTTCATGGTAAAGAGATTCATAATGGCACTCAGGGACTCTTGCTCTGTGGACCACAAAGCATCCTGAAAATGCGAATTAAGCCTGAGAAGCTCCTGATGAGGGGAGTTCGTGTTCAACTGTTAGAGGGAAGGAAGAGAGGAGGCTTGGCTTGGGAGTCAGCTCACTGAATAGGCATCAGTGGTTTCCCACTCACCCTCTTGCTTCTGATGGGGACCTGAACGTGACCCTACACACAAGACATCTGGAGGAGAGAGGAAGTTCCATGCTACCCTGCTGTCCAAGTGACTCAGTACTCGCCTACAAGGTGATGGCCTTCTTTCAGCCTAAGAAACCCCAGACTACCTGACATCTCCTAAATTCAGGGTCTTTTTAAAAATATATATTTTTTAAATTGATTTCAGAGAAGAAGGAAGAAAGATATAGAAACATCAGTGATGAAAATTATTGATCAGCTGCCTCCTGCATACTTCCCACTGGGGATCAAGCCTGCAATGGGGGCATGTGCCCTGACTGGGAATTGAACTGTGACCTCCTGGTTCTTAGGTCGATGCTCAACCACTGAGCCACACAAGACAGGCTAAATTCAGGGTCTTGAAGCACAACTGGAGTGCTTCCAACTCTCCCTGAGCTCCCAAATTACCTCAACTGCAAGGAGCAACTGAGTGCCAGCCCTCACCCTAACCCCACGGTGCCAAGGTCTCTGGGGATTCGTTGGGCAGAAGTTATTTATACCTGTGGGAAGAAATCTCTTTTCCCTCCTGGAGCTGTATTCCCAAGAGGGTTTAAGCATAAAATGGTACAGGCTCTCCCTTCTTTCTGGTACATTTCAACCTCTTTCCCCTCACCCCCACAGTGCCTTAGGCATTCCTTGCTGTTCTACACACATGTACTGAGTGCCTGCCTCACATGTGCCTGGTGTGCCCCAGAAATGATTGAGACCTGCTGAAGGCTCCTTGGAGACCATATTTTGTTTCGTTCGTTCAATACACCAGCATGCCTGGCACATAGTAGGTACACTGGGTGGTCTGTGTTGAAAACATCTGCTCAACGAGCTAGTAGTGCTGGAGAGGACTGGGTAAACCCCTATTTTGCTACCCCCAACTATGAACTGGGGATGATGCCCATCTAAGGACCTTGTGTGAATTCAAGTGACAAAATACTAATGTAATCATAAAAATACCAACAAAACAAAAAAAAAGGAAAGAGGGAAAGAGGACTCAAAATAAAGATGCATATGGACTGATACATAAAAATCTAATTTTTTAAAAAAACATAATTGTAGGATGCTTAAAACCAAAGAATTTTCCAACTGGAAGGAACCAAAGAAGTGATTTCTTCCCCTAATTTTACAGAGAAGCACACTGAGGCCAAGAGAAACTAAGCAAGTTGCCCTATGCCAGACAGAGCAGTATCCCAGACCAGTCATCCTTCTCCAACACCATACTTATGAGCCTAGTCACAGGCAAGAAGAGTTCATTTAAAGAGCACGCTTTGCACACTTACGAAAACCTGCAGACCCAGACATTGCTCTTCCTTGAACTTGGGGTCCCTCGTTCCAATTCTCCATTTACACAAGCATCACACACTCCCTGGATCCCCATCGAGGTTGAACAGTCCTCGAGGGCAGGGACTGTATGTGTCTCCAGGGAAGCCTGTGCACAAGCAAATCCTATCAGCTCTTCATATGCAGAGCCCACCTGCCTCCTCTCCCATGTAGTTCCCATGACCGCCCCAAAGAAGATACACAGGAAAGCACTGAATGCTTAACAGAGGCACAGTATAATTCTTTCTTCCTCCTCAGAAAATGTATGGCAATTGCAATTCATTCATTTGGTAACTAACCGTACATTGCCTTAGCTCAGCCTCTAGTTTAGTAAACCCTTATTTACATCTTTTATTATTCTTTAACTTTGCTATGCTTAGGCTGTACCTTCTAAACTAGTAAGAAGCCAGTGAGGGTCTTGAGGACTGTGAACTGGACTCTGGCACCACCTTTTCCCTCCCCACCCCCACTACCAAAGCAACTTGGCCACCTACCACGCACACCCCACTCGGCACACCCTTTACAAGACTTTATATATAAAAAGACTCAATGAATGGTTGTCTTTTTTAAGTTTCTGGGATCTCAACAGACATTGGTAGATGCTGCTGATGAAAGTGATGTCTATGAAGATTTGAACAGAGTTTTGGAGAAGGACTTGCCCAGCCTAGGTTCTAGTCCTGCTCAACAATAACCCAGCCTTGTGACCTTAAAGTCACTTCTCATATCTGGGTCTCTGGTGATCTTCCTGGTCGCTTCCATACCCTAGCATGGTGGATAACTATTATGTAAGTGAAGTCTAACTGGACTATTACCCAGTGATGTGCAAATTTGAGTGAAATTTGGGGCCCCCTCCTGGCCAAAGTGGTTTTAGCATCTTTAACTCCAGCAAGTGGCCCAGGCTATATCCCTGGCTGACCTCTGGCAGAGACAAGCAGGAGGGCCTGGCACAGATAACCTGCCAATCTACAGACTATAAGCAGTCCAGGGCCACCTCCTCCTCCTCCTCCTCCTCCTCCTCTTCCTTCTCCTCCTTCTTCCTCTCTCTCTCTCTCTCTCTCTCTCTCTCTCTCTCATCAGCCCCAATAGACATATGGATGGGAGGTGTTCTGAGGATGGTCCCTCCTGGATTTGGGGTAGACACTGAGGCCAACTTCCATTCCCTCCAGAAGGGAGTAAATTGCTAGCCAGACTCCTCTCCTTGGTTGCTGGGGAATGAGACCAGGATGCGGCTCCAGAACTGTCTGCTGAGCCTCACTGTTCACTGATTGCAGCCATAATAATAGTCCCCTCCCACCACTTGCCAAACCATCTGGTGGTAGAAACTACCTCTCTCTGACTCCCAAAATGGCAAGTTCATCAGCAAAATCTCAACACGTTTCTTTACATGGCACCATTGAGTCTCAGTCTCCTCTGTTAGCCTTGACTCTGGTGAGGGTCATTATACAACAGATTTTTTAAATAGAACCACTTGAAGTTTCAGCCTTAGCAAATGACTATGCCCTGGAATACCAGAGGAAAATCTGGTTAACATGCATGGCCAAAGGACACAATTATATTTACTGAGGAAAAAATATTATTACATAACTCTAGCCTGCATCCCTAACACTGACCAGACATCTAGTCCCCAAACTGTGTTTCAAGACCTTCAGGGATGAGAGTGAGAATGGTTTCATACCATCTTTCTCAACTACTTAACACACCTTCAAGTGAATTCCTACCTGGTAGGGGGTTACCAGCATCACCATACTATAAAAGATCGGTCTGCATAGTTCCATTGTAACCAAAAGCCACCCTAGATTTTCTTTTTCAAAATCCCCTAGATTTTCCCAACTGGCATAGCTCAGTGGTTGAGCATCAACCTATGAACCAGGAGGTCATGGTTCGATTCCTGTTCAGGGCATCTGCCCAAGTTATGGGCTCAATCCCCAGTGTGGAGCATGCCGGAGGCAGCTGATCAATGATTCCCTCTCACCACTGATGTTTCTCTCTCTTCCTGTCCCTTCCTCTCTGAAACCAATAATATATATATTTAAATCCCCTAGATTTTCCAGAAGCCAGCAAACCCTGAGTTGGCCACTGAATGACAAAAACTACAGGGGAAAAAAGTCCCTTGGGGAATTCAACGGCAGTTCCTTTAAATAGCCTGAAGCCACAACCCAAAATATGAGTCTGGTTTTAGCTTGACCCCCTCTTTTTTTGTTTCTAGTTCCCTATTCAAAAATGTCATAGGAATTACTGTTCTTTGTCCTGTTTGAAAGCTATATGTCTATTTCAGGTGAAAGATTCAAGACTCTCAAAGTCAAGTCTGGCTCCAGCTCACAGCCTGTCCTCTCTGTGTCAAGCAGAAGATATCCCCTCAGTTGGTTCATTTTCTACCCAATAGGCTAGAGAAAGCAGAGGAAGCCTCAGTAGGATGGGTGAACCTGGCTGGGATTTGGACTGTCATCAAAAAGGTGTTGCCCTAGGCAAATTACTATCATCACTTGGATGAATCTTACCAACTAATATATGAATAGCATGTCTTAGTTGAAACGCTTTGGTTTACACATGCTAGAAATTGAGCCGAGCCAGCTAAAGAAGGAGTGGGCTTTATTTCCAATATATAGTGGTGTCTCATTACCCACAGATATCTGGACTTCTTGGAGTAGAACCAAGAAGTAGCACATCTTTGAGAGCATGATCATTTTCTCCATCTCTTATCTCTGCTTAGTATTGTGTGTCTGTTTTATTCTTCTCTATCTGTAGACTGACTTTCTCTCTTCTTCACCCATGTAGAAGGAGTCCCCAACCACCCATGTGTCTACCAGTCCCTTAATTCCAACACAGCTGATACTCACTGGAGTCCAGATCCCAGTTCCCAGGAAAAACAATCTGATTGGCCCAGCTTGGGTCATGTGTGCGCCCAAACCCAATTAATTATCAGGGATAGGATCATGTTGTACAAATGTGACTATCATGAACCAACTCATTGGGTTGTAAAATTAATTCTAAGAAAGAAGGCTGGCCTGGCTGGCATGGCTCGATGGTTGAGCATCGACCTATAACCAGGAAGTCATAGTTTGATTCCCGTTCAGGGCACATGCCCAGGTTGTGGGCTAGATCCCCAATAGGGGGCGTGCAGGAGACAGCCAGTCAATGATTTTCTCTCACCATTGATGTTTCTGTCTCTCTCTCTCCCTCTCCCTTCCTTTTTGAAATCAATAAAAATATTTTTTTTAAAAAAGGAAATAAGGCTGGTGTGAGTGGCCCACACACCCCAAAATACATCTACTAAATTATTGCTTACTTCTTCTTTTTTTGTTTGTTTACTTTTTCAAGGACTTAACTTGTTTATTTATTTACTCGATGAATATTTGTTAAGTTGCCAACATGTGTTATCCACAATGCTAGAAACTTGGGGCTATACTTGGGGTAAACCAGTCAAGGTCCTTATCCTCAGGGAGTTTTATCACGTTTGAGAAAGATACATACTGTTTTAAAAATTATACAAATAATATAAAATTATAATTGTGACAATTAGAAGTTCTGCAGTGGAATGCAAGAGGTGACAACAGGTTGGACTAGCCTGATGGTCGTGGGTGGAGTGAAGGGAACTTTAGAAGGTAGAGTGGCCTCTGTTTGGTAATGTTTGTCAGGGATAAGGGAAATGGAGGTGCAAAGAACAATTGTAGGTTCTTAGTCTGCATAACTGGGGGAGGGGGGACGCTACTCAGTTTTCCAACTTATTTTTTAGTCTGCAATATATAGGGGCAAATCTAGTCAGTATCAAAAGTTCCCTTTAGCCCTGACCGGTTTGGCTCAGTGGATAGAGCGTCGGCCTGTGGACTGGAGGGTCCCAGGTTTGATTCCGGTCAAGAGCATGTACCTTGGTTGCGGGCACGTCCCCAGTGCGGGGTGTGCAGGAGGCACCTGGTCGATGCTTCTCTCTCATTGATGTTTCTGGCTCTCTGTCCCTCTCCCTTCCTCTCCATGAAAAATCAATAAAATATATTTTAAAAAAATGTTCCCTTTAGCTATAATAAAGACCATATAATGATAATAGTGATAATAGCTGTTATTGTTACTATTAGTACAACTCTATTACAACAAGCAATATCAACAATTTTTTTATTAAGCCCTTTCTGTGTGCTGTGCCAGGAAATGAGCTGAGTAAGCACTTGCTCATGTATTTATTCCACAAATGGGAAGTTACTCACAAACACAAATGTCCTCTCTTGTGGAGCTCACAGTCTAGATGGAGGAAACAAGAACTGGTCGAGGGGCCGAAACCGGTTTGGCTCGGTGGATAGAGCGTCGGCCTGCGGACTGAAAGGTCCCAGGTTCGATTCCGGTCAAGGGCATGTGCCTGGGTTGCGGGCACATCCCCAGTGGGAGATGTGCGGGAGGCAGCTGATCGATGTTTCTAACTCTCTATCTCTCTCCCTTCCTCTCTGTAAAAAAATCAATAAAAAAATATATTAAAAAAAAAAAAAAGAATTGGTCAAAGGAAAACCAAGACTTTTGGGCCCCTTCAAATCTCTATTTTAAAAATATTTGTTCAGCATTTATTTCATGAGGGCTGGAAGAAAAGAATTTTCTATTAAGTGTGCACTTCTTTCTCTATATTCAAAATAAAGCCTTTACTACATGGACTGAAAGCAATGTGTTTTTTTTCTAAATTGTCTTTTATTTCATGGTTTTTCATACCTGGATAATGCCACTCACATGCTTGCTATGTACCCACAGTAACTTACGTGGGTACAGCTTTAAGAGTTTAAAAGATATTGTATGAATTTTATTTATTTATTGCTTGTTTTTACTTTTACGGGAGTCAGATGTTACCTATTTTTCTGGAGCTCTTGTTTTTTTTCTTTAATTTGGGGTGGGGCTGAAGAGGAATTTTTCTGAATGGTTAACTTATTGGGAAGCATATTAAAAGACCTGAACTTAAAACAAATCATTCATTCTAAGGAAATAGCACTAGGCCATGCACTACTGCACAGTGATCTTGCAAGCTGGGGGTGGCTACTGTGGACGTCAGGGCAGTCTGATGGCAAGGGTGAGAAGCTGGCTCAGCCCAGTCTACAAGTGCAAAGCATTCTGCACAGGCACAATGCAATAATACTCCACGGAAACGGGAGGTGCTAGTGAGAAGGGATTCTGGATTTCTATTTGAGGATGCTATTTACTGTGGTAGGAACTGGACTGTTTGTGCCAGGAGATCCTTGGAAAATCCCACTGTTTCAGGCCAAAACTCTTAGCCATTTGTCTACCCTGCTTGCCACATGAGGGGTGGCTGCTGCTCAGACTTTTAAAACAAAATAGAAAAATCTCACCAATAGATAGCCAAAACAATCGGTAGATAATGTCTGGTTATTAATTCATGACATTACTACAACATTAGAATGAAGTTTTATAACTATTGGGGATGTTGGCCTGTTTTCTCACAATACCCCAGTGCTGAGAACAAAGTCTGACACATAAGTTTTCACTAAATGTTTGTTAAACCAATAATAGTAAATATTTTCAACTTTTTGGGCCATATGATCTCTGTTTTAATTATTCAACTCTGCCCATATACTATGACCCTCAATTCCATTACTAGATATAGAGCCCAGAGAAATTAGTGCCTCTGATCACCAAAAAAATTGTACAAAAATATTTCCAGCAGCATTATTCATAACTCAAAACTGAAAAGCACTCAAATGTCCACTAATGCTGAGTGGATCAATCAATGATGTGACATTCCTACAGTAGAATACTATAAACCAGCGGTTCTCAACCTGTGGGTCGAGACCCCTTTGGGGGTTGAATGACCCTTTCACAGGGGTCACCTAAGACCATCAAAAAACACATATATAATTACATATTGTTTTTGTGATTAATCACTATGCTTTAATTATGTTCAATTTGTAACAATGAAAATACATCCTGCATATCAGATATTTACATTACAATTCATAACAGTAGCAAAATTACAGTTATGAAGTAACAACGAAAATAATTTTATGGTTGGGGGTCACCACAACATGAGGAACTGTATTAAAGGGTCGCAGCATTAGGAAGGTTGAGAACCACTGCTATAAACCAATGATCAAGAACCAACAACTGTTATGCACAACAAACCAGATGAAGCCCACAGACAATGTTGAATTAAAAAAAAGACAGACCATTAGGGCACTTAACATAAGATTTCACTTACATGAAGTTCAAAACAGCCAAAAGTGCCCTGGCCGGCTTGGCTCAGTGGATAGAGCATCGGCCTGCAGACCAAAGAGTCCCAGGTTCGATTCTGGTCAAGGGCACAAACCTTGGTTGCAGGCTCCTCCCTGGCCCAGGCCCTGGTCTGGGCTTGTGCAGGAGGCAACCAATTGATGTGTTTCTCTCACATCGATGTTTCTCTCTGTCTTTCCCTCTCTCTTCACTCTCCCTAAAAATCAGTGGAAAAATGTCCTCGGGTGAGGATTAATAAAAAACAACCAACCAACCAACCAAACAAAAACCAGCCCAAAGTAATGTATGTGGTAGAGGTCATAATAGTAGTTGCCTCTGAGAAGGGTGCACTGGGAGAGGGCACAAAGAGCTGTGGGGTGCAGGCAATGGCCTCCCCTTGATCTGGGAGGGGGTGTTAGGCTGTGGACTAGAGTTGGGCACTTCAGTGTAGGTATGCTATACCTCGTTAGGGACTGAATGTTTGTGTCCCCCGAAAAGTTCATGTGTTGATAACCTAATCCTCAATATGAAGGTATTTGGAAATGGAGACTTTGGGTGGTAATTATGTCATGAAGGTGGAGCCCTCATGATGGCATGAGTGCCCGTATAAGAAGAGACACAAGAGAGCCTGTTTCCTCTCCCACCCCCTACTACCCTCCCCCCACCACCCCCCAGAAAAGAGGACCCTGTCGGAACCCAACCATGCTGGCACCCTGGCCTCGAAACCGGTGAGAAATAATGTCTGTTGTTTAAGCCACCCACTCTATGATATTCTTGTTATAGTGACCAGAATTGAGTAAGACATATGTAAAGAAAGAAAATGAATGAAATAAAACTAAACAAATCAGCCCAGAGAAATCTCCATAAGAGTCTGATGAGTGAAAACAATGCAAGTTGTAGAGGGATAGTGTAGGGGAACTCACTTTAGAGATTTAATATGGCTCCAGCACTAAAGGCGTCTGGGAATGTTGGCTCGCTGTTTAACCTTCGGTGACTGTTTAACTCTCTGTAGCCTCAGGTTTGGCTGACTAGCCAGAAAGATAAATGTCAGGCGCTGGGAAGGAGGTTAATGAATGTATGAAGTGTGGATAACTGCCTAATGTTATCTGCTAACTTAGGAATGCATTGTTCTTCCTGGGGGTCTACCTGACTACCCACCATATGGTTTTACTATTAACCCCTATAAAAAGGAGACCCTGTCCTGGGAGGGAGGTGGGTTTATTCCCTGCCGGCCACCACAGAGAGCGAGCACCTGCTTTGCCTGTGTATGTAAGTTTCTCCTAGTAAAGCTCTTATGAATTTGAATAAGGCTATGTGTCAGTTCTTCGGAACTGATACGGTATTTGGACTTTTGGGGGTCTTCCCCCAACAGATATGTGCAGTATACCATTTCTGTAAATGTTAAAAATAAAAATAAAATTTGAGAACCAGTGCTCTGGGTCCTTCTACACCCACAGTGTATTCCATAACAAGGCTTCCTTTTTAATAGTAAAACTATCCCTCATTGAAAAAAAAATCACAGAAAATAATGCTATATATCTGGATATATACATGTGATAAAAGTATTAAAATGATGCCAGGAAGGAACAACTTCAGGATAGTGGTTACCTCTGGTATGAGGGGAACCAGAAGATTCTATAAATTATAGTAATACTTTTCAAAAAGAATTGAATGTGGTAAAATGCTAATTTTGTTAACATTGGATGTGACAACTTACTTTTCATATTGTTCTCGGTCACGTGAAGTATGTTTGAAATATTCATGACATTTAAATAATCTATTGTAAATAAAAATATAATAAAGGAAAAAAATTAATATGTTCAAAAATATATATAATATTCAGTGGGGACAATGAAAGTACTTTGATAAGCACAGAACTCGGAAGTCGGTGGCGTGTATGTCAGTTCCAATTTTATATGAGTGTCAGTAACCAATTTCTATATTTTGTTATTATTGTGCGGCATCAAGTAATTCTTTTTTAAAAAATATATTTTATTGATTTTTTTTTTTTTTTTACAGAGTAAGGGAGAGTTAGAAACATTGATGAGAGAGAAACATCGATCAGCTGCCTCCTGCCCCCCCCACAACTGGGGATGTGCCTGCAACCAAGGTACATGCCCTTGATCGGAATCGAACCTGGGACCCTTCAGTCCGCAGGCCGATGCTCTATCCACTGAGCCAAACCGGTCAGGGCAAGTAATTCTTGATTCACAGGAAGACAGTCCTTGCAAATAGTAACAGTCTTTAAGCAACTTGTCTTACAGTCTTCTGACACTCTGCAATGGAGGGGAGTAATGAGACTTTTCTGTTTCAAAGTTATATTACTAATATTAGTATTATTAATATCACTATTAATAATATACACAGTTATATTAATAATATCTAACAACTGCTCACATTCTTAAATTGATTCCATTTCCAGGGTGTCAATGAAGGATTCCTCTGCTATTTTTAACCTTAATTATTGAGGAAAAAAATAGACTTTTTCAGATATAATTTGTAACCTTATGAGATGTTTAATGATGCCATTTTAAAAATCTGATACCTTGAAGTCTAAATGTGTCAGATATCTTGCAATTTTTCAAATCAGAATTACTTTTTAATATAGAGCCCCGTGACTCCGTTATTTTGTTGCTAACACTTTATCTTTTTTTTTTTTTTTTTTTTTTTTTTTTTTTTTTATAATAATTTTTATTTCTTAAAGTATTACAAAGAGTGTTACATATGTCTCCTTTTTCCCCCCCATGACATTCCCTCGGCCCCTACCCCCCGCCCCCACCGTCCCGTGTCTTGTGTCCATTGGTTAATCTTATATGCATGCATATAGGTCCTTCAGTTGGTCTCTTAATCCCCCCCCCAACCCTTCCCAGGCTCCCCATTGTAGTTTAACATTCTGTTCAATGTTGCTCTGCTTCTGTATCTACACCTGTTCATCAGTCCATACTGGTCCCCTTTATTTGTCCCAGCCTCACTGGAGCAGTCTCAACCTCACCAGGGCCGTCTGAGCCTCACCAGGGCCGTTTCAACCTCACCGGGGTCGTCCCTACCTCACGGGGGCCGTTTCAACCTGACCGGGGTTGTCCCTACCACGCCGGGGCCGTTTCGACCTGACTGGGGTCGTCCCTACCTCACGGGGGCCGTTTCAACCTCACCGGGGTTGTCCCTACCACACCGGGGCTGTTACAACCTGACTGGAGTTGTCCCTACCACACCGGGGCCGTTTCAACCTGACCGGGATCGTCCCTACCTCACGGGGGCCGTTTCAACCTGACTGGGGTTGTCCCTACCACGCCGGGGCCGTTTCGACCTGACTGGGGTCGTCCCTACCTCACGGGGGCCGTTTCAACCTCACCGGGGTCGTCCCTACCACACCGGGGCCGTTTCGACCTGACTGGGGTCGTCCCTACCTCACGGGGGCCGTTTCAACCTCACCGGGGTTGTCCCTACCACGCCGGGGCCGTTTCGACCTGACTGGGGTCGTCCCTACCTCACGGGGGCTGTTTCAACCTCACCGGGGTCGTCCCTACCACGCCGGGGCCGTTTCGACCTGACTGGGGTCGTCCCTACCTCACGGGGGCTGTTTCAACCTCACCGGGGTTGTCCCTACCACACCGGGGCTGTTTCAACCTGACTGGGGTTGTCCCTACCACACCGGGGCCGTTTCAACCTGACCGGGGTTGTCCCTACCACGCCGGGGCCGTTTCGACCTGACTGGGGTCGTCCCTACCTCACGGGGGCTGTTTCAACCTCACCGGGGTCGTCCCTACCTCACGGGGGCCGTTTCAACCTGACTGGGGTTGTCCCTACCACGCCGGGGCCGTTTCGACCTGACTGGGGTCGTCCCTACCTCACGGGGGCTGTTTCAACCTCACCGGGGTCGTCCCTACCACACCGGGGCCGTTTCGACCTGACTGGGGTCGTCCCTACCTCACGGGGGCCGTTTCAACATCACCGGGGTTGTCCCTACCACACCGGGGCTGTTTCGACCTGACTGGGGTCGTCCCTACCTCACGGGGGCCGTTTCATCCTGGCCGGGGTTGTCCCTACCACACCGGGGCTGTTTCAACCTGACCGGAGTTGTCCCTACCACACCGGGGCCATTTCAACCTGACTGGGGTTGTCCCTACCTCACGGGGGCCGTTTCAACCTGACTGGGGTTGTCCCTACCACGCCGGGGCCGTTTCGACCTGACTGGGGTCGTCCCTACCTCACGGGGGCTGTTTCAACCTCACCGGGGTCGTCCCTACCACACCGGGGCCGTTTCGACCTGACTGGGGTCGTCCCTACCTCACGGGGGCCGTTTCAACCTCACCGGGGTCGTCCCTACCACGCCGGGGCCGTTTCGACCTGACTGGGGTCGTCCCTACCTCACGGGGGCTGTTTCAACCTCACCGGGGTCGTCCCTACCACGCCGGGGCCGTTTCGACCTGACTGGGGTCGTCCCTACCTCACGGGGGCTGTTTCAACCTCACCGGGGTCGTCCCTACCACACCGGGGCCGTTTCGACCTGACTGGGGTCGTCCCTACCTCACGGGGGCTGTTTCAACCTCACCGGGGTCGTCCCTACCACACCGGGGCCGTTTCGACCTGACTGGGGTCGTCCCTACCTCACGGGGGCTGTTTCAACCTCACCGGGGTCGTCCCTACCACACCGGGGCCGTTTCGACCTGACTGGGGTCGTCCCTACCTCACGGGGGCTGTTTCAACCTCACCGGGGTTGTCCCTACCACACCGGGGCTGTTTCAACCTGACCGGGGTTGTCCCTACCACGCCGGGGCCGTTTCGACCTGACTGGGGTCGTCCCTACCTCACGGGGGCTGTTTCAACCTCACCGGGGTCGTCCCTACCTCACGGGGGCCGTTTCAACCTGACTGGGGTTGTCCCTACCACGCCGGGGCCGTTTCGACCTGACTGGGGTCGTCCCTACCTCACGGGGGCTGTTTCAACCTCACCGGGGTTGTCCCTACCACACCGGGGCTGTTTCAACCTGACCGGGGTTGTCCCTACCACGCCGGGGCCGTTTCGACCTGACTGGGGTCGTCCCTACCTCACGGGGGCTGTTTCAACCTCACCGGGGTCGTCCCTACCTCACGGGGGCCGTTTCAACCTGACTGGGGTTGTCCCTACCACGCCGGGGCCGTTTCGACCTGACTGGGGTCGTCCCTACCTCACGGGGGCTGTTTCAACCTCACCGGGGTCGTCCCTACCACACCGGGGCCGTTTCGACCTGACTGGGGTCGTCCCTACCTCACGGGGGCTGTTTCAACCTCACCGGGGTCGTCCCTACCACACCGGGGCCGTTTCGACCTGACTGGGGTCGTCCCTACCTCACGGGGGCTGTTTCAACCTCACCGGGGTCGTCCCTACCACACCGGGGCCGTTTCGACCTGACTGGGGTCGTCCCTACCTCACGGGGGCTGTTTCAACCTCACCGGGGTCGTCCCTACCACACCGGGGCCGTTTCGACCTGACTGGGGTCGTCCCTACCTCACGGGGGCTGTTTCAACCTCACCGGGGTTGTCCCTACCACACCGGGGCCGTTTCAACCTGACCGGGGTTGTCCCTACCACGCCGGGGCCGTTTCGACCTGACTGGGGTCGTCCCTACCTCACGGGGGCTGTTTCAACCTCACCGGGGTCGTCCCTACCTCACGGGGGCCGTTTCAACCTGACTGGGGTTGTCCCTACCACGCCGGGGCCGTTTCGACCTGACTGGGGTCGTCCCTACCTCACGGGGGCCGTTTCAACCTGACTGGGGTCGTCCCTACCTCACGGGGGCTGTTTCGACCTGACTGGGGTCGTCCCTACCTCACGGGGGCTGTTTCAACCTCACCGGGGTCGTCCCTACCACACCGGGGCCGTATCGACCTGACTGGGGTCGTCCCTACCTCACGGGGGCTGTTTCAACCTCACCGGGGTTGTCCCTACCACACCGGGGCCGTTTCAACCTGACCGGGGTTGTCCCTACCACGCCGGGGCCGTTTCGACCTGACTGGGGTCGTCCCTACCTCACGGGGGCTGTTTCAACCTCACCGGGGTCGTCCCTACCTCACGGGGGCCGTTTCAACCTGACTGGGGTTGTCCCTACCACGCCGGGGCCGTTTCGACCTGACTGGGGTCGTCCCTACCTCACGGGGGCCGTTTCAACCTCACCGGGGTTGTCCCTACCACACCGGGGCTGTTTCGACCTGACTGGGGTCGTCCCTACCTCACGGGGGCTGTTTCAACCTCACCGGGGCCATCCCAGCCTTACCGGGGAAACAGGAAGTTTGGCCTTCTGTCCCCTGCCGGGGGCTCCCCACTAGACAAAATCTCCAGGCGTTCCTGGTGGTTGCACATCCAGCGCTCCTGCCCTCCACCAAGTGCACAGACTGCTTGTCTGCTGTCCCGCAGCGCCCCACCAGAGACTGGGACCAGTGGGCATGTTTGTGCGCTTGCTGGTACAGCAGTTCCACAGTGCCGGCCGAGTCAAGCCCAGCCCTGGCCGGCCCCGGACCCGACTCTGCCCCCCGATTGCGTCCCTCCCAGATGCAAGGAGCTGAAATCTGCAGCCTGCTGGGATGGGCTCTGTACTTGGTGCTTCAGCACATCCTACTCAGTCTCTATGCGCTTCTTTCTATGCGAGGAGTTGAAATCTGCAGTTTGTTGGGTTGGGCTCTGTACTTGGTGTCACATCCTACTCAGTCTCAATGTTCTTTCTCTCCTTCCAGTTGTAGAGCTTCCACTGGGCCAAGTTTCCCATGGTTCTGTATGATAGGTGTTTGTCTGATATTTGGTAGTTTCGATGTTGTTGTGTGAGGTAGCACGCACAGGTCTCTTCCTTATGCCGCCATCCTGGTTCTCCTGGGTCTGCTTCTTGAGTGTGTCTCTCATGGCTGCGAGCAGTTGAAGTCTGCAATTTGTTGGGATAGGCTGCAAAAGCGCAGGTGGGTCTTTTTGTGCACCTGGCACAGCTTGGATGGGGATGTAAATTGATTAGGGCTGAGTCTCAGGGAGTCGCCATGGCGGAGCAAATAGCACTGGCTGAGTCTCCGCGGCCCCTTGACTCTCTGCCAGGGCTTTGTGTCCCCCAGTGCCGGCGAGCAGCTGTGCAACAGAGTCTCCCTCGCTTTCTGATGGCTGCAAGGCCGTGCTGCCTCTCCCCGTAGGGTCTGGTGCTTCATGATCCCGCCTGAACCAGCTCAGTGGATTTGAAAGTTTGCAGAAGAAGGCGCTTCTACTTGTGGGTCTGGCACACCCCAGATGGGAATGTAAATTGCGTAGGGCGGGATCACAGGGAGTCGCCGGGGTGGAGACTCAGTGGCCCCTTGCCTATCCAGGACACCAGGGCTTTGCGTCCCCCAGTGCCGGCGAGCAGCCGAGCGCCAGAGCCTCCCTCGCTTCCTGACCGCTGGAAGGCCGTGCCGTCTCTCGCCTTGGGGCCTGGGGCCTCAGAGACCCGCCCGAACCAGCTCAGTGGATTTGAGAGTTTGTAAAAGCACAGTCATTCCCTCTTGTGCCTCTGGCACAGCCCTGAGGGTAGGGCGGGGTCACAGGGAGTCACCAGCGTGGAGGAAATAGCGATGGCGGCGTCTCCGCGCCCCTCGCCTCTCCGGGACACCAGGACTTCTTGTCCCTCGGTGCCGGCGAGCAGCCGCGTATCAGAGCTTCCCTCGCTCTCCGACCACTGCAAGGCCGTGGCCGCCTCTCCCTGTGGGATCTGGGGCCTCAGAGACCCGCCCCGAGCAAGCCCAGAGGATTCGAGGGTTCGTAAAAAACCGAGAATCCATTTGCAGCCCGCGTGGCGTGTGACTGCGTACCTCTGGTTTTGGTGCCTCCGTAGCTCCCACTCAGTCTCACTGCGCTTCTTTCTTTTCCTCCAGTTGTAGATCTCCCACTGGGCCAACTTCCCCATGGTTCTGAGTGGCGGTTGTTTACTTCATAGTTGATAGTTTCAATGATGCTGTGAGAGAGCAGCACACACAGGTCCGCTCCCTACGCCGCCATCTTGGTTCTCCGCTAACACTTTATCTTGAGTTGTGAACACAACAGAATCTCAAGACTGAGATGCAATTTAAGCCCACTCAAGGTAAAATACAAGCTAGAGCATTCAATTTTAAATTTAACTCATTTAAATAGGAGGGGTTAGCTAATAATAGGTTTCTTTAACCAGATGGAAAGTAATTTCTTTTCTCACTTGAAATCATCAGACAAGCATCTTGCTTTGGCCTGAAAAGTAAAAAATAAATCCTGGATCTCACTACCCTTGTTATTACAATAAACCAAAAAGGTCTTAAAAGTCTTCAATGTGGAAACTGCACCTTGTCAGTAAAATGCTGTGTACGATGCATTTTAAGATGCTGTCTTCTTGATAAAGGCGAATGGTTATCACATGATGATGGCTTAACCTGGCACAGGCACAGGTGAACTTCTTGGCTATAAAATGGAGATAATAATAATGCTTCTCTTATGGGGTCATTGTCAGATGAACATGAGATAATTCATATGAAATGTTCAGCACAGTGTGAGCACACACAGTAAATCCTCAGTAAACAGTAGCCATCATTATTTACTAAAATAAGCATCATTTGTTCACAGGTCCTTGTGGTTGTAAAGATGTACATAACTTTAATCTTCAAGAGTCCCTCAGACCTATTAAGTACTTACTCTGTGAATATACTTGCCCTTGGGGAACTTGCATTTCTAGTGCGATTTGTTCATTTGCAAATTTGTCTCTGAGCAGAATGATTAGGCAAAGGTTCCTGTTGCCTTTTCACAGCAGTCTGCTTTTTCAATGTTCTTGTAGCCCGAATGTTAATAAGCCTTATTTATAATAGCTTAAGGTTTCCTAAGCGGTTCCTTAACACTGTGTTCTCCTTCACATGCAATGTATTCTTCATCACCAGACTTCTTTGCATATGTTTGTTTTGTTTTTGTTTTTTTTTCAAAAACATTAAGCTGTTCATTTTCCATGGGATGAAATGGAAAGCCTTGTTTTCTGCTCCATTGTATTTAGTCTCCAAATGGCATTGCAACTTGGCAGGGTCTATACAACTAATTTGCAAAATTTACTACACAAAACATATTTAGGACTTGGGTCCATTTTTATTGCCATAAAAGGTGACTCCTCAAAACAACTAAGTACCATCATGCTCTCTTGAGAGGCTTTGCATAAGCATTTTCGGCATATTGTTTTTTTTGTAACTTCAAAAATTAAATATATAATATTTTTGAGATTTGAATATTTGTGAAACCCTCAAAGCACCTTATAGTTTTATGTAACACAGCTTGAAAATCTCTATTTTAAAGCATATGATTGACAGCATGGGTTGAGATTAGCTTCATCCATGCATAGGAGTTATCTCCATGGCAACTGTCACTATAACATCAGGCCCGGGGAGAACCAAGATGGTGGTGTAGGGAGCGGACCTGTGTGTGCTGTTCTCTCACAGCATCATTGAAACTATCAACTATGAAGTAAACAACCGCCACTCAGAACCATGGGGAAGTTGGCCCAGTGGGAGATCTACAACTGGAGGAAAAGAAAGAAGCACAGTGAGACTGAGTGGGAGCTACGGAGGCACCAAAACCAGAGGTACGCAGTCACACGCCACGAGGGCTGCAAATGGATTCGCGGTTTTTTACGAACCCTCGAATCCTCTGGGCTTGCTCGGGGCGGGTCTCTGAGGCCCCAGATCCCACAGGGAGAGGCGGCCACGGCCTTGCAGTGGTCGGAGAGCGAGGGAAGCTCTGACACGCGGCTGCTCGCGGGCACTGAGGGACAAGAAGTCCTGGTGTCCCGGGGAGGCGAGGGGCGCGGAGACGCCGCCATCGCTATTTCCTCCACGCTGGCGACTCCCTGTGACCCCGCCCTACCCTCAGGGCTGTGCCAGAGGCACAAGAGGGAATGACTGTGCTTTTACAAACTCTCAAATCCACTGAGCTGGTTCGGGCGGGTCTCTGAGGCCCCAGGCCCCAAGGCGAGAGACTGCACGGCCTTCCAGCGGTCAGGAAGCGAGGGAGGCTCTGGCGCTCGGCTGCTCGCCGGCACTGGGGGACGCAAAGTCCTGGAGTCCTGGATAGGCAAGGGGCTGCTGAGTCTCCGCCCCGGCGACTCCCTGTGACCCCGCCCTACGCAATTTACATTCCCATCTGGGCTGTGCCAGACTCACAAGTAGAAACGCCTTTGCTTCTGCAAACTTTCAAATCCACTGAGCTCGTTCAGGCGGGATCATGAGGCACCAGACCCTACGGGGAGAGGCAGCACGGCCTTGCAGCCATCAGAAAGCGAGGGAGACTCTGTTGCACAGCTGCTCGCCGACACTGGGGGACACAAAGCCCTGGCAGAGATTCAAGGGGCCGCGGAGACTCAGCCAGTGCTATTTGCTCCGCCATGGCGACTCCCTGAGACGCAGCCCTAATCAATTTACATCCCCATCCAAGCTGTGCCAGGTGCACAAAAAGACCCACCTGCGCTTTTGCAGCCTATCCCAACAAATTGCAGACTTCAACTGCTCGCAGCCATGGGAGACACACTCAAGAAGCAGACCCAGGAGAACCAGGATGGCGGCATAAGGAAGAGACCTGTGCGTGCTACCTCACACAACAACATCGAAACTACCAAATATCAGACAAACACCTATCATACAGAACCATGGGAAAGTTGGCCCAGTGGAAGCTCTACAACTGGAAGGAGAGAAAGAACATTGAGACTGAGTAGGATGTGACACCAAGTACAGAGCCCAACCCAACAAACTGCAGATTTCAACTCCTCGCATAGAAAGAAGCGCATTGAGACTGAGTAGGATGTGCAGAGGCACCAAGTACAGAGCCCATCCCAGCAGGCTGCAGATTTCAGCTCCTTGCATCTGGGAGGGACGCAATCGGGGGGCAGAGTCGGGTCCGGGGCCGGCCAGGGCTGGGCCTGACTCGGCCGGCACTGTGGAACTGCTGTACCAGCAAGCCCACAAACATGCCCACTGGTCCCAGTCTCTTGTGGGGTGCTGGGGGACAGCAGACAGGCAGTCTGTGCACTTGGTGGAGGGCAGGAGTGCTGGATGTTCAACCACCAGGAACCCCTGGAGATTTTGTCTGGTGGGGAGCCGCCGGCAGGGGACAGAGGGCCAAACTCCCTGTTTCCCCGGTAAGGCTGGGATGGCCCCGGTGAGGTCGGGATGGCCCCGGTGAGGTTGAAACGGTCCCGGTGTGGTAGGGACGACCCCGGTCAGGTCGAAACGGCCCCCGTGAGGTAGGGACAACCCTGGTTAGGTCGAAACGGCCCCGGTGTGGTAGGGACAACCCCGGTCAGGTTGAAACGGCCCCCGTGAGGTAGGGACGACCCCGGTGAGGTTGAAACGGCCCCCGTGAGGTAGGGACGACCCCAGTGAGGTTGAAACGGCCCCCGTGAGTTAGGGACGACCCTGGTCAGGTCGAAATGGCCCCGGTGTCGTAGGGACAACCCCAGTCAGGTTGAAATAGCCCCGGTGTGGTAGGGACAACCCCGGTCAGGTTGAAACGGCCCTAGTGTGGTAGGGACAACCCCAGTCAGGTTGAAACAGCCCCGGTGTGGTAGGGACAACCCCGGTGAGGTTGAAACGGCCCCTGTGAGGTAGGGACGACCTTGGTCAGGTCGAAACGACCCCGGTGTGGTAGGGACAACCCCGGTCAGGTTGAAACAGCCCTGGTGTGGTAGGGACAACCCCAGTCAGGTTGAAACAGCCCCGGTGTGGTAGGGACAACCCCGGTCAGGTTGAAATGGCCCCTGTGAGGTAGGGACGACCTTGGTCAGGTCGAAACGGCCCCGGTGTGGTAGGGACAACCCCGGTCAGGTTGAAACAGCCCCGGTGTGGTAGGGACAACCCCGGTCAGGTTGAAACAGCCCTGGTGTGGTAGGGACAACCCCAGTCAGGTTGAAACAGCCCCGGTGTGGTAGGGACAACCCCGGTCAGGTTGAAATGGCCCCTGTGAGGTAGGGACGACCTTGGTCAGGTCGAAACGGCCCCGGTGTGGTAGGGACAACCCCGGTCAGGTTGAAACGGCCCCCGTGAGGTAGGGATGACCCCAGTGAGGTTGAAACGGCCCCCGTGAGTTAGGGACGACCCTGGTCAGGTCGAAATGGCCCCGGTGTCGTAGGGACAACCCCAGTCAGGTTGAAATAGCCCCGGTGTGGTAGGGACAACCCCGGTCAGGTTGAAACGGCCCCCGTGAGGTAGGGACGACCCCAGTGAGGTTGAAACTGCCCCCGTGAGGTAGGGACGACCCTGGTCAGGTCGAAACGGCCCTGGTGTGGTAGGGACGACCCCGGTGAGGTTGAAACAGCCCCCGTGAGGTAGGGACGACCCCAGTCAGGTCGAAACGGCCCCGGTGTGGTAGGGACAACCCCAGTCAGGTTGAAACAGCCCCGGTGTGGTAGGGACAACCCCGGTGAGGTTGAAACGGCCCCCGTGAGGTAGGGATGACCCTGGTCAGGTCGAAACGGCCCCGGTGTGGAAGGGACAACCCCAGTCAGGTTGAAACGGCCCCCGTGAGGTAGAGATGACCCCGGTGAGGTTGAAACGGCCCCCGTGAGGTAGGGACGACCCCGGTCAGGTCGAAACGGCCCCGGTGTGGTAGGGACAATCCCGGTCAGGTTGAAACAGCCCCGGTGTGGTAGGGACAACCCCGGTGAGGTTGAAACGGCCCCCGTGAGGTAGGGACGACCCCGGTGAGGTTGAAACGGCCCCCGTGAGGTAGGGACGACCCCAGTCAGGTCGAAACGGCTCCGGTGTGGTAGGGACGACCCCGGTCAGGTCGAAACGGCCCCGGTGTGGTAGGGACAACCCCGGTCAGGTTGAAACGGCCCCGGTGTGGTAGGAACGACCCCGGTGAGGTTGAAACGGCCCCTGTGAGGTAGGGATGACCCTGGTCAGGTCGAAACGGCCCCGGTGTGGTAGGGACAACCCCGGTGAGGTTGAAATGGCCCTGGTGAAGTCAGGACGGCCCCGGTGAGGTTGAAACGGCCCCCGTGAGGTAGGGACGACCCCGGT
Source organism: Myotis yumanensis (assembly GCF_028538775.1). Taxonomy (NCBI): domain Eukaryota; kingdom Metazoa; phylum Chordata; class Mammalia; order Chiroptera; family Vespertilionidae; genus Myotis; species Myotis yumanensis. The sequence continues at coordinate 16,183,511 of NW_027223764.1, read as the reverse complement.
GAGGTTGAAACGGCCCCCGTGAGGTAGGGACGACCCCGGTGAGGTTGAAACGGCTCCGGTGTGGTCGGGACGACCCCGGTGAGGTTGAAACGGCCCTGGTGTGGTAGGGACGACCCCGGTGAGGTTGAAACGGCCCCGGTGTGGTCGGGTCGACCCCGGTGAGGTTGAAACGGCCCTGGTGTGGTAGGGACTGCCCCGGTGAGGTTGAAACGGCCCTGGTGAGGCTCTGACGGCCCTGGTGAGGTTGAGACTACTCCAGTGAGGTTGGGACAAATAAAGGGGACCAGTATGGACTGATGAACAGGGGTAGATACAGAAGCAGAGCAACATTGAACAGAATGTTAAACTACAGTGGGAAGCCTGGGGAGGGTTGGGGGGGGGATTAAGAGACCAACTGAAGGACTTATATGCATGCATATAAGATTAACCAATGGACACAAGACACGGGGCGGGGGGGGGGTGGGGGGTAGGGTCCGGGGGAATGTCAAGGGGGGGGAAAAAAGGAGACATATGTAATACTCTTTGTAATACTTTAAGAAATAAAAATTATTAAAATATTAAAAAAAAAACACAAAAAAACAAAAAACATCAGGCCCATGACAGAGGTGAAACGAGCTTGTGCACACTGGGGAGGAACACAATGTGTATCTTCCTGGTCCCCATTCTGAGGTGTTCAAGAGATATATCTTGCATCTTGATAAAGGAAGCCTGCAGGTAATGACCTGATGGAAATGACCTATTTGCTAAGAGCCACATTCCAAGCATTCCAACCTGTTTTTGCACTTAACTCCTGTGGGTCAGACTCATATTAGTTTGGTTTATCAAGCCTCACATGGTCACCTCACCTGCTCATATTCCCCAAAGGGCAGAGGGTCCCTACTCCTTGACTCCCCCTCAAGAGGAAATTTACCTTAAGTTTAGAGTATTCCCACCTTAACAGGCTTATGGAAGGGAGAGAAAGTTCATCTAAACAATCACTCAGCCTTATTTCCCTTTCCCCTGCCCCATTCCCAGACAGATCTACCGGTGTTTTATCCACTGGAAGCAGGCACTGGGTAGTACTTTTCCAACTTTAATGTGCACAAGAGTCCCCTGGGGATCTTGTTAAGATCCTGATTTAGTTGGTGTTATCAGCTGAATCGTCTCCCCTCAAAATTCATATGTTGAAGTCTGTTATGCCCAGATTTCAAGATCCCCCAAAGATCCACCAAGGAGCCGAGTCTGATGCAAAAGCATAGAGCCTTTATTCAAGCTGAGCTCGGTTCCTCTGCCTCCACCGACGCAGCAGCAGGATGAGAGAGAGCCCCAAGTTTTAAGAGAACAAATATTTTATAGGGCTTGGGGTCGGTAGGTGGGGGCATACTTCTAATTGGTTGGGTGAGGGCTAGGGTCTGGTTACACAAAGACAGGAGGTGGCTAGCATACTTTTGGCCTTGGGTTAGTTCTCCTTGCATTCCCATTGGCTGATTTAAGGGCGGGCTGGGTAACTGACACATTCTGTGGTTTTTTTTCTTGGAAGAGGGGTCAGGGACACAGCTATCAGTCCTGTTCTGTCCTTTCAAAGTCCAACCCCAGGCACCTTAGGAATGTGACTGTATATGGAGACAGGGTCTTTAAAGACATAGTTAAGGTTAAATGAGGTCACTGAGGTGGGTCCTAATCCAACAGGACTGGGTTCATTTTAAGAAGAGAACGCAGAGGAAAGACCCTGTGAAGATACAGGGAGAGAACGGCCATCTAAGGGCCAAGGACAGAGGCTTCAGAAGAAACCCACCCAGCTGACACCTTGATCTTGGACTTTAAGCGGCCAGAACTGTGATATCTTGCTTACATCATGGAATAAGTCTGAGGCCACAGCATCACTAAATTGGTAGCTTCAAAGGGAAAATATTTTCAACTGGAGTTCAAGTACCAAAATGATCAAATATTGTCATGGCTGCAGGAGCAGAGGCAGTTAACACTCAACTCTCCACTTTCAAGGAACGATCTGTTTCTGTCCTGTGTGGAAGACCCCAAACTGCTAATCTCAAGGGCAAAGAGGACAGAAGCTCCAGGCTGGCTCCTGCACTGCCTGCCTCAAACCTCAGGGGTAGGGCACAGCCCCTCCCTTTGGACGGTGGTGTTGCCAGGGCAGCCTGGCTTGTTGACACGCAGGGTTGGTGTCTGGGGCTGGTGCTCAAGGTAATCCTCTCAGGAACAGCACCCTGCTGGCAGCTTTGCAAACCAAAAAGGGCTTTAGTGGTGACTAATCAAGCTGTAAAGGATACACACAGGTCCAAGAAAATCCATTCCCTAAAGGAATAGGATTTCAACTACGTTTCAGTTGGTGCCCAAGCCTTAAGTTTCTGTATCCAATTCCAGTTCTCCCAGGAGACCACGTTCTCTGGTAAATCACCGAGACACTGGCGGTGCCTGGGATGGGGGAGAGGAGTAACGCCCCCAGAGGGCCGTGCCTCAGTGGGCCTCTCCTTGCACGCAGGCGATGCACTCAGAGCATGTCTGCTGTCTCCGAGCGCCCCTTCTCTTCCATTAGCCTAAAACTCCCAGGGCACTTCCCTGGGTCTGCCTGGCAGAACCTGGGCATTTCCCTGGCCTTTCCGTTTACCTCGGCTACCCACCTCTCAGTTCTATTTCCTTCGTGTCTGACATCTATCTCCCTGCCACTGCTGCCCTGAGGGCCCTCACGGCCCTAAGGGCCCTAACGGCCCTTGCCTGGATTCCTGCAGCAGTCTGCCTGCCCCTGACCTTGCCCTCAGGCCAGCTCCTCCACTTTGCCGCCCAGACAGTCTTTCCAAAAGGTAAGGCTGATGCCAGCTCTCAGCTTAACTTCCATTCACACCACCCCTCCTCCCAAGATGTTTCCAGACGACAAGTTCCCAGGACTGCCAGAATTCTGAGTTGTCAAGAAAAGCCAGAAATCTGGAGTTTTATGTGAATTCCCACATCCTTTTTTGTTTGTTTATTTTTAGAGTTTTTACAATAGACACATTTTAAAAATTATAAAACATTGCAATAAGTCTCCCACCCATTTCTGGCCCCGACTCCCGATCTGAAGAGGCCACCCCTGTTAGCAGTCTCTCCTGGAGCCTTTCAGACACAGACATACTTTCACACACACATACACCAGCACCTTTTTCTTATGCCGATGGTAGCCAATTTTTTTTATCTCGGTATAAAGTTTTAAAACTCTGAGGGTCAAACAAGACACATCTGCATCCGTGGGTCATAAATCATGTAGGCATGACAGGAAGTTCCCTGAAGACAGGGCTGGTACTGTCTCAGCATGCCCCTCTATACCTGGCATGAGGCTTTGCACGCAGTTGGCACTCCGTAAGTGCACTGCTCTTCCACTGACACAGCTATTAAGCACCACTCTGCCTCTACTGTTGACACAGACTTCCAGGTGGACTGTGCTGTGAGCTACCTCCGAGGAAATGCTTGGGGACAGTAAAGTTCGGTCAAGTCTCCAGCCCTGTGGAATCATAATCAGAACTCAGCTCTATTTCATTCATGTCTGACATCTGTCTCCTGTCTATAGGTTCAGAACCTGCTCACCTCCCATCTTTCCTGGTTACCTGCGTCTACAACACATGGACAGAAATAGCAGATCGCTCCCTGTTCCCGGCTCGCCTTATGCTCATGCTGACAGCCCAGCCCCAGGCAGAGTGCTGACACCAGCATTCCCAAGCCAGCTGTCATTCCCAGAAGCGGGATTTCCACGTCTTGCCCTCCACCAGGTCAAGGCAAGCCTGGACGGGACAGAAACCACAGGACAGGCAGCTTGCTGACTCTTCCCCAGGCGCTGGGCTGGGCCCGCTGTTAGCTGAGTAAGGCCTTTTCAAGCTTCTTCATGTTGGAAGAAGGCTCATTGCTCAGGTGGTTCGGGGCCCTCTCCTACATTGGATTCTATTCCCTCACTCGCCTGTGTTCACAGGTTGCCTCTGGCTGGTCAGCCTGCACGAGGGTTGTGGGACAGGATGAACTATTCAGTTCATGATAAGGTGGTCCCCACGAGGAAACATAAACTCTTATCACATATTCTCTCCCTCACCCTTTGAGGTAATGATTTCCGATAGTTTCTGCAGACGCGGTTAGTTTTCCTAGGCAGCATGCTCCCCTGGGAGGGGCATAAGCAATTTCCCTAGAACAGTGCGGTGACATTGCCCCTTTCTCTCCCACTCAAGAGACTATTCTGGAATACAACGGGCCCTTGTTTTAAGATTCACCTTGAATTTATTCTAACTGTAGTGTGATACGAATCTTACTTCCAAAACTCAGGTGGGAGAGACTTGTCATATTCATTTTTTTCTCTTTAAGTTACCTTGGGCTTGGAGGCCTTGTCTTCTGTGCTGGTGGGACAATAATATTGGTGGTAGTGGGTAGGGCTTGGGAATCTGCTCTGAAGCTGGGAATCCTAGACAAAGGCTCTAAGCCACTCCTCAGAAGTCCTGCCAACTCCATCTGTAATATCTGGAGTCCACTAAGCTCCATTCCCTCCCAGGCTCCAGGCTTCTAGAAAGTATAAGCCAGCTTGGCAGCACAAACAACACATGCATTCGGCCCCCAAGCCAAACCTTCCTGAGGCAAGGCTGACTTCCTGCTCGAAAACAAGAAATAAAATAAGGGAAAAACAAACCTCATGCTAATAGCTCGATAGATATTGTCCTGCCACCTAATTTATAATTGAGTAATTGTTCACAAATCAGTACATCACACAATTTAGGACTTTTCACAATTTAACTGTGCCACTCACACATCACAGCTTATGAGACAGACATCGCTGTTGCTTCGCTCTAAAATACATGGTAACTGGCCCTGGCCAAGTAGCTCAGTTGGTTAGAGCATTGTCCTGATACTCAAAAGTTGTGGGTTTGATCCCGGATCAGGGCACATATAAGAATCAACCAATGACTGCCTAAGGAAGTGGAACAACAAATCAATGTTTCTCTCTCTCTAACATCAATAAATAAATAAATAATTTTTTAAGTGCGTGGTAGCTCTAAAATAGCTAAAAAAATCCTCACTCCTGCTTTATTTCCTCCATTCACTGATTATCTTCAGAAAACAAAGTAAAACAACAACAAAAAAACCCACCTTCTCCCAGAGGAAGCAATTTCTAGATTATCAAAAGGGGTGTTGCCCAGTGCCCCAATTAACGGTACCAAACCCAGTCAATGATGAGAATGCAAGCATAGCCTTATTATAATTAGGCTATGTTGATTAAAGTGGGAACAGAATTAAGACCATTTCTGTTACTAAAACTATCTTCTCCACTTAGTCAGCACTTTCTTACACGCAACTTAGTTTTCCACATTAATGACTGGGGACAGAGTGACTGAACTATCACTGAAAGGCATCTAGCTTATGAGAGGTCTGAGTGGACAATATGGGGATTGGCTTTTAAAAGATTGTTGCCTTGCCCTAACCAGTTTGGCTCACTGGATAGAGCGTCGGCCTGCGGACTGAAGGATCCCAGGTTCGATTCCGGTCAAGGGCATGTACCTTAGTTGTGGGCACATCCCCAGTAGGGGGTGTGCAGGAGGCAGCTGATTGAAGTTTCTCTCTCATCGATGTTTCTAACTCTCTATCCCTCTCCTTTCCTCTCTGAAAAATCAATATATATATATATAAAAGATTGTTGCCTTCGTGTATTGTTATAGATAGTATTTGGGCAGGCATGTAACCACTTGAAGTAGCAAATTGGGAATCTTCAGGTTCAAGTTCTTCAGGGTGTTTATTCCAGCTGTGTATTACCTAAGACCTCAGCGGCTGACCTCCAGGCTGATTCTGTAGCTGATACCACTGCTGGAACATATGACCCTGGCTGCCCTCAGCCTCTGCTGCCAGCAACAGCTAACGCCCAGGTGAGAACCGTGTCTGTCTAAAGGTTGCCCACAATGAACTAATGCTCAACCATTTATAGGAATAAAACTACTGTGAACATTCATGCACAATTTTTTGCATAGACATATGTTTTCAAATTTCTGAAGGTTCAAGTACTTATAAATCACCTATTAATATTAAATGATACATAATAATTAAATGACACTGAATGATACATAATTAAGATTTCTTATTCATTAAAGAGGTTCCCTAAGAGCAACAAACCTGTTTCCTCATGATCATTCAGGTGTAATACAGAACACTTGGTAGGCCTAAAGAAATAAAAGGGCACTATTTTAAGCCCAGAATTTCTGCTAATTTACACAAACCTTTCACCAAATCAGTCTGAATGGATGATTTTTATTAATTTTACTGTCTCTATCTAAAAATAACTAGGGCTATTATGTGGTCTTCAAAATTTCTCTCTTCCTGTTCCAAAAGAAAAACCTATCATTTGAAGTTCACATACAGGGAGAGACTTGGAATGTAGAATTTGACTTAGAATTCTTGTGAATATAGAACCTTGGACTGTGCTGTGACTTATCTGTTTGGGATTACCTAATAAAAGTTTAATAAAGCCCAGCAGGTGTGGCTCAGTGGTTGAGCATCAACCTTTGAACCAGGAGATCTCAGTTCGATTCCTGGTTAGGGCACATACCTGGCTTGTGGGCTCAATCCCTAGTGTGAAGCATGCAGGAGGCAGCCAATTGATGATTCTCTCTCATCATTGCTGTTTCTCTCTCTCTCCTTCTCCCTTCCTCTCTGGAAGTCAATAAAAAATAAAATTATATATATAAATATATGCTGCATTTAAAAAATAAATTTTGGGTTGTATAAAAACTCAGGTATGTGGGAGTTTGGGCTCACATTTAGAGCCTCCACCAGTAGACCATCATGCAAATAACTGTTACAAGGTTCTTCACCCACCGGCACCATTCCTTCAGAATGGTCTGCTTCTCTCCCAGCGCCTGCAGCTGGCTTCTCCAGCAAGCCTCATCATGGCCTTTGAGTTTGCCCGTATGCTTCACAGAAATTTAATATGGAAACAAGATGCTTCTTTGGGGCAGCTGCTGTAGAGGCCACTTGTAGAGAAGAAACCACACTAATAAGAAGTATGGTTGTTTTCACCAACGGAAAATTACAACTTTGCTTGGTTTCGATCCTTGGCACCAAGTCTTGGGTTCCTCATCACTGAATAGACTCTTTCCACTTGGCTTTCTCTCAGCCAGTGTCCTGGCACACTATCAGAGGGGGGATAATTAGAAAGAAGTGTCTTATAGGGATGAGGAGCACTGGTAGCTTACCACATGGGGATAATTGTGGATCTTCAAACGAATCCCGAACCAGACAGCAGCGTTGTCTTCTTGCTTACATAAACTCTATCAGTGTTCACACCTCCCGAAACATGTGCACACTGAGAGCTGGAATGCTTGCTCAGCTTCCCTCCTCCTCAAGGAAACCTTTTAGTGATTCTTGGGTATAAGAGCAGTGACCCAGCTGTCGTTAGGCCCAGAGAATTTTCCATGAGTGTCCGCATCTAATCAGAGTCATTATGTTGCTGTGGGATATAAGGCCCATCTTATTCTTAGTTCACTCATGATTCAGGTAATGTGAGTGTGTGGTGGGGAGTAAGAAACAGCTTTATTCTTTTTGGGACTCTTGCTAATTGTAAACATATCAAGATACATACATGTAAGCATCTTACATTTCACCTTTCTGAGGCAACAAGTGTACCACTTTGGCAAGCATTTCTATTAGTCTGTTTGATGTGTAGAATTATTCATATAAGCCTTTCTCAAATATATTGGTGAGCATGGTGCTAATTTGTGTTCATCCAGAAGCTGACCCTGAAACAAGGACTGAAAAGGAAGCAATTCATTCGGGAGGTGTGGCAGACAGTAATGGGGAGTGGGGAGGAAATGGAGGCGAAGGCAGCCAATTAAGGGTGGCTATCGTTAGCTGGTAGTGTGGTGGATGGAGCTTAATCCCACAGAGAAACTCTAGGAAGTGGTGTAGAACATGTGCCTCAGACACGGATCATTTGAAGGGCAAGGGCAAGGGAGCTGGAGTTTTTAAGCTCAGGTCCTACTGGCTGAGGCTGCTTCCAGTGGGTGTTACTTCTGAGCACTTCTGGCCTAAACAGCCTTCCAAGACCTTGGAGAAAGCCCCACAGGAAAGACCGGAAGATATTAGCTGGTGGAGGGCAGCCACACACATACACACAAAGGTGGTATTGCTGGAAAGATGTGCCAGGCACTGTTCTAGATGCTGAGGATACAGCAGGAAACAAAACAGAGAGAGTTTTGCCCTCATGGAGTAATCCTTCTGTTGGGGAAACAGCAAAACAAGGCAAATAAGAAACATAAGGGGTGTGTTACAGGGTGACAAGTACTGGGGAGAAAATTAAGTGCTGAGAAATCCTGGGGAGGAAGGAGAAGCAGTTGTTTGCAATTAGCAAAAGGGAGATCAGAGCAAGCCTCACTGAGAAGGTGACACTCAATGAAAAGACCCAAAGGAGGGGAGGGGAAGCCCAGCACGAGTTATGTGTGTCAGGAAATAGCAATCACAAAGGCCCTACAGCAGGAATGTCCCTGGTGTGTGTGAGGAACTGCAAGGCTAAGATGCTGATGCTGAGTGGAGTGTGTGTGTTGCGGGGGGCGGGGGGTGGGGGGGCAGGAGGGCAGGCAGAGGATGCTACAGAGCAGAAGCTTGTTGAACTGGGATGCCTTAGGCTCCTTTCTGGAATGGGACTGAAAGGTCCTGGGAGAGCTGGAGCAGATGACTGAGTCTGACTTCAGTTTTCACAGAATCACTGGCTGCTCTGCTGAGAATGAACTAAAGAGGGCTAAGGGCGGAGGCAGGGGAACAGGGAGGAGGCAACAATCCTCCAGGTGGTGGCAGTGGAGGAAGGAGAAGTGTCTGATTCTAGAAATGTTTTGAAGGCAGAGCCAAGGTAATTTGTGGGCAGATGGGATGGTAGAGAAAGCAAGAAGTCAATGGGCTTGGCCTGAGCAACCTGGAGAATGAAGTTGCCTTTTCCTGAATCAGGGAAAACTTCAGGAGCGTGTGTGGGGTCAGGGGTGACTGGGAACCTGGCATTGAGCATGTTAAATTTGTGTTGTCTGCTAGACACGGGCAGATGTCAGCAGGAAGTTGAATGCAGGGGTTTTGAGTTCAGAAGAGGTCCAAACTGGAGATAAGTCGTAGAATTTCTCAGCATATAGATCAGGGGTCCTCAAACTTTTTAAACAGGGGGCCAGTTTACTGTCCCTCAGAAGGTTGGAGGGCCGGACTATAGTTTAAAAAAAAACTATGAACAAATTCCTATGCACACTGCACATATCTTATTTTGAAGTAAAAAAACAAAACGGGAACAAATACAATATTTGTATTTGCATGTGACCTGCAGGCCGTAGTTTGAGGACCCCTGATATAGATGGTTGGAGCCACGAGACTAGTCGAGCTCTCCAAGGGAGAAAGCTAGAGAGAAAAGTGGTCTGGGCCTGACCCTGAGCAACGGAGACTGAGAAAGAGCACACACAGTGTGGTGTCTTGAAAGCCTAGTGCAGAAAGTACTCCTAGGAGTGGGGAGTGGTCAACTGTATATACGTGTGTACATTGCTACATTTATACAGATGTACATACAGAAGCACTCTCTGTTATACAGATATACATATACACACAGGTAGTTTTAGATCAGTAGTATTATACTAAGTCTATTAGGAAGCATGCTCTGTGGTAAAAATATCTGTCTGCGGTATTTTAATGGCTGCATAGTATTTCATTGTGTACATGTACCATAATTATTCTTTCCCGATAAATATTCTTCCCAATTATAGAATTCTAAGTTATATAGCAATGGACATCTTGTGCATTCAACCTTTCACACCCATGTGATCATCCCCTAGAAGTGGGGTTGCTGTATGCAAAGTATATATGGTCTCATTCAAGACTCCTTCCTGGCAGTTCCAATAATCTGAGATATATTCAATATTGAACAGCCACTGGCCTCAAGAAAGAACCACTGGGATGTCATTCCAGATAGACCCCATTCTACAGGTCTCGAGGACACAGGGCAGCCATCCAGGTAATCACTGTTAGAATTAGGGCAGAGGTTTAGGTCAAGTCAGAAAAGTCCATAACAGAAATCGATCTGTCAGTACCAGCCCTCAGCCTAACTAAGGAGCTGCAGCCACTCCTCAATGGAAAAGCACCCCATCTGCACACAGAGCAGAGCAATGCTACAGGCCGACAGGCTCTCGGGCAGAGCCACTAAGGAGCTTATTATGTCAAGAGCAAACGCAGCAGACCCAGGCAGATGTGTCTTTTGTGAAATGACTGTAATTAACTCCCTAACTTTCTCCACACTTTATTTTTGCTGGCTGGCTTTGTCATCGTGCTGTTAGAACAAGCCTACTACATGCCGCAGATTTTTCTCCTTTACCTTGTCATCCTGAGCAGAAGTGTAACTCCATCACCTGTCTGGGCACATACTGAGTCTTTGTCTGGATGGTGTCAGAACATCCTGCACTTCAATGATAATCTTAAAAATAACATCAACCGCAGCCAGATAATTGTGTGAAAGCCTCCAGGAAGTTCAGGGCTTTGAGGGACAATGTATTTAGTCCCGTATGTCCTCAATGCAGGCAAATGCTCTGAAACACCTTTCAACTCAGAAGGAAAAGGGACACTGAGCCATGCCTTGGACCCATTAACTGCCATCTCTGAGTGTCTGTAAAAGCATTCAACCAGGACTCATGACCCAACGCTGGTGCTTAACCCTTGGAAATCATAGCTCAGCGACACACGTCCAGGGAGAGCCACTTCCTGGCACTGGTTCTTAACCATTAAAGCAGACCATAAGAATGTTTCTGATAGTCTGAACTTTTAAAAAGCTTTAGATCTGTGTGATCTGGCTGCATGCTCTTCAGTTCCCGCAGTCCCTGGGCTTTACCACGCGACGTCCCTTTACCATGATAGAGCCCCTCCACACACACCGACTCAGCCACCAACACCGTGTCCTCCCTCTCTGCTTCACGAAGGATGCCCAGTCCAGCCAGCAGGTCAACAGAGAGGGCTTTCTTGTGTGTCGTGGCCGAGATAAAAGTCATTTTATCCCAAGAATACAGCAGGTAAAAGGCAGCCTACAGAATGTATACCAAATTCCATTCCTCCAATGACCTTATTTCATAGCTGATTTTAAGATAATTGCGTCCTGACCCATAAGCCTCTGTATGATGTTCAAAATCAGAGCCTGGGAGTGCACGCCACTTGGTCTTTCTCCTCGGCCCGGCTCCGCGCAGGCTGTCTGCGGCCTGTCCTCAGAAGGCTATGTAGTAGTGCTCCATGGTGCTGACGATGTCGCTCTGGTCCTCCAGGAGCTCCAGTACCTGCTGCAGCACAGGCTCACTCAGGCCCGGGTTCAGGCTCAGGCGAGCACAGGCCAAGATGTGCCGGAAGTGGCAGCCCTTCTCCATGTCTGCAGGAAAAAGGTAGTTGGCTAAGCTTGGACACACCTGTCAGACCTTCTTCCCTCTCCCCTCCCTCTAAACCAAAGCCCTTCTCCATGCCTCCGGAATCAGAACTTGCATCTTAATGAGATCCCCAGATGTCTCTTATGCATGTTAAAGTCAGAGATGCACTGGTCTAGATTATCAGCAAAAACAAAACAAAAAACCCTGTTCTCAAGCCCATCTATGGACCCACTGCTCAGGACTCAGGCCTTCAACTTCCAAGGATTCCCAATCAATAATTTTATATCCATAACCTAACGGATTTTTATTGCTTGGTAATATTTTTTCTCCAATGTCATTACATGTAGAAGTGCATGTATTCTGTGCTGAACCCCCAGCTTCCCAGTGGGACCCCGCTCGAGATTGACAGCAGAGTCAGTTTACAGCAGCCTCCATGCTTTCTCATGAGTCCTGATTGACAGGACTGCCGCGGTGAAGAAGGGATTCCTAGTTTTGGTCTGTTTCATTCCTCTCTGCACAGGCTTCCAAGAAGGTTTGTCTGAGACAGTTGTGCTGTAGTAACCTCTTACCCTCTATCCAAAACCAAGACCATTTTGTGTACAGTGATAAAAGTTCAGGGTTAGCAACCTCTTTCCTAGTTGAAATCAGTGATTTCAACTCAAGTTCTGACCATTAGAGGATCATGAAATCCATTTAGTGGGTTGTGATTACCATTCTTTTTCATACAACAAACTGAAGTAGAAAATTACAGAATGTACTGCATTGTAGGTAGGATAAATCTTATTTTGTGAAACAATTTCTAAATAAACATAATTTATATCTACCTATCTATTGCACTATAATTATATAATTTATTGGGTCATAATGTAAAATGCATTTATAACTCCTGAGTTAAAGTCAAACTGCAGTAACCAAACCCTCCCCAGTTTTCACTTATAGCCCCATGGCAGGGCCAGGTTTGGCCTCTCATGCTCCACACAATCACTGAATGCTTCAGATGAAAAAAATGTTTTAGGTTCCAGGAAGGCATCTGAAGAGGTATTGTGGTGTTGGGCAGAGCATGGTTTGGGAGTCAGTGCACCTGATGACTTTGGGCAAGTCATAGTACCTTCAAGTTTCAGTTTTCTCACCTATGGAGAGGGAGGCTGGGGAGGGAGTGGGGGCACCTGTGAGGTCCTTTCCAGCTCAAAGGGTCAGAGACTATCAACGGCCTAGGCTAACAAAGACTTGCTAAATTCTGACCTCTAGTGGCTCTATCAACTCATTATTCCTCCTTGTTGGGGTTACTGTTAGAAAACTTGCCACCTTCACTTATCTCCACATTTGCAGCCTGTTTCTTCAACATTCATTTGATAAAGATTTCTGAACACCTACTATGTGTGTGGTGTCAGAAAAAAAGCAGCAGATGGAAGAGTGCAGATGGAGAGCTGACCCTGGAGTCCAACAGACCCAAATTCAAGTCCAGGCTCTATAATTGGGACAAAGTAGTTCACATCTCAGTCAGTTTCTTCATCTGTAAGATGGCAATAAAATCACCTACTTCACCGGTGGTTGTGTGGTTGAAAGGAGATCCGTGGTACGGGCTTCTTACATGGGGAATAACTATGATTCTATTGTATTCATAACCTAAGAATATGCTCATAACCTAGTCTCTGCTCTAAAGAAGCTTCAACTCTTCCCAAAGCCTTAAACTATTTCTTCAGACAGGCCATTCTGCTGTTGAAGAGCTCTGGTAAGGCTGTTCACAGTGACCTTTCAGTTAAACAGAGAGGATTGGTGTTAGTTCTACTGTAAATGTGTGATATAATCCACCAGTAAAGCCATCAGGTCCAGGGCTTTCCTTTGTTGGCAGATTTTTAATTACCAGACAGATGCAATAGTTGCCTAAGTGGAGAGACAGATTCCTGGTACTTCCTACTCTGCCATCTTCAAAATAGTTTTATAAAATGCCAATGCATTTAATCCTCATAACTATCATGTAGGCAATAGTATCGCCATTTTACATATAAAGAAACTGAGGTACAGACTTATCCAAGGTCACACAGCTGCAAAGTGGCAAGGTGGGATTCAAACCCAGGCAAGGTGGTCCCAGAGCCCAGCTCTTTACAACCATGCTGTGCTGCCCATCTTTAGATAAATCCAGTATCAGTGCTTTAGGGACCTAAAACAAGCCTTGTATTTACAGTCCTTTTATTTTTTTAAATATATTTTATTGATTTTTTACAGAGAGGAAGGGAGAGGGATAGAGAGTTAGAAACATCGATGAGAGAGAAACATCGATCAGCTGCCTCCTGCACATCCCTCACCGGGGATGTGCCTGCAACCAAGGTACATGCCCTTGACCGGAATCGAACCTGGGACCTTTCAGTCCGCAGGCCAACGCTCTATCCACTGAGCCAAACCGGTTTCGGCTACAGTCCTTTTATTATTGTAGGTTTAACCTTTGCTGAGATACTCATAATGACTAAAGATTTTAAGTTCTCCCCCCCAATCATCCTGACAAGGAAAAACTCAATGTTATACTTTGTATGAAAGGTTAGAAACAAACAAAAGGTCCAGAAGAATCTCTCTATATAAAAGGCTAAAATGCAAAGTGTCCCCTCGGGAGTTTGACCTCGAGACAGGAGTTCGATCACTCGCTATGACATGCGCTGACCACCAGAGGGTGGTGTGGAATGAAGGAAGGCCCGCCGGCAGCAGGAAGGCCCTGATCGGCCCTAATCACCGGCCAGGCCTAGGGACCCTACCTGTGCACGAATTCGTGCACCAGGCCTCTAGTGGTTAAATAAATGGTCAAATATCTCTTTATACATATAATGGAATGATGTATAGCTATTAAGAAGACTGAGACACTTCTATATGTACTATTGCTGAATGACCTCTAGAAGCCAATGTTATATTTAAAATACTAGTATAAGGTGTGGAACACTGAATATTGTATGATAACCTTTACTTGTGCTTTTAAAAAAGAATAAACTATATAAATATGTTTATAAGTGCATATACCATCTCTAGAAGGATATTCAGGAACTTAGTAACAATTACTGCCTTTGGAAAGGGGAACAGAAAGCTTAGGTCTCAGTGCTGGGAGGAAGCCTGACTTTTCTGTGTGTATAGATATTTCCTGTGAAAAGGAGTGGCCACAGTAGACATTCAGACAGTCCCTACAAGGTATTTTTGTTGGCATTCTCAGTTATTCAAGCTCCAGAATTGAGTTCCTGGGAATTTACTAGTTCTGGGGAATGGGTTGATGGCTTTTAGAGGCTCCTACTTATAGAACGAGTGACAGAGACTGTCCACCTGACACACACACTCACCAAAGCCTGTGGATTCGAAGTGGATATAAAACCTGCCACTTTACAGACCCTCAGGTCACAGATGCTATTTGGTTCTCCTAAGAGATAAAGTGTGAATTTCTTTCATTTGCTTTATCGGGCTCTAGGATTATTTCAATCCATTCTGTTCCTAATGCAGATCAAAACTGAGAATCTGGCCAGGTGGCCTGGGACTAGGTTGAGTGAAGGATGTTACATGGGAAGCAGCCTCTTGTGCCTTCTTGGTTGAGAAATATCACATTTCACTGCTCTTAAAAGCTCCTTAAATTGTGGATAGATGGGTCTCCCCCACCCAACTAAAGGATACGTGTTCTTATTGCTCTGAAAGAAATCTAGAAATACTGCATTCAAATAGTTGGTTGCTTTAAGTTTATTTTAAGATCTGTCATCATGCCACTCTGGGCTCTGACCTCATCGGTTCTTAAAAGCTAAATAGGGCTGCATATCAAACACCAGGGCTAGAGACCTGGTCCAGCTCTACCCAGTGACTCAGTCTGGAACAGGTCCAGGCGCCAGGCATGTGTGGGCTGAAAGGACGGGAGGTGGACTTCTCTGGAGAGAAGGAAAGCAGGATGAGGAGACCTGTGGTCATTAACAAAACTTTCACTTTCCTTCCAGTATCATTTGTTGACATATTCCAACATTTGTCATTTGACATATTCCAACAGATGTCTGCAAAAGACAGACTTTGAAAAGTCACCTTCAAGACGGATCAGCTTACACAGGACTTAAAGATAGGACTATTGTTTTCTTCTCTTTCTAACTAGTATGAAAATGGTAATGTCTGTTGTCAGACTACCTACAGTTTAAGTTTCTAACCACTAGGGGCTGACCTAGCTCCACTAAAACCAACTATTTTCTAAACCATTTCTTTTGCAAATTATTAGGTTTCAGGATGACTGAATTACACTGTTCATAAACTGTAATGTCTAGAACCATTCCTCCCAACACTGAAGGGCTTGATGTCAGAAGAGAAGAAAATCTGAGGTTTGGGTTCAAAGACAAGGGGCAAGAGTAAACAAGAAAAACATAAACCATAGAGAACATGAGAGCCAGGACATCAAAACATCCTAGCCCAGACCCTGGCCGGGTAGCTCCGCTGGTTAGAGCATTGTCCCAAAACACCAAGGTTTCAGGTTTGATCCCCAGTCAGGGCACATACAACAATCAATCAGTGAATGCATAAAAAAGTGGAACAACAAACTGATGTTTATCTCTTTCTTTCTCCCTCCCTCCTTAGTCTCTTGCTCTAACATAAATTAAACAACAACAGCAACAAAAGTCCTAGCCCAGTGGCTTGCCTCACTGTAGCAGGACCCCCTGAGGAGCTCTCCAGTGTCACGTCCACTCCATCCCCTTGTGGATCAGAATCCCCAAGAGTGGGATCTGAGTACTCATATGCTCAAAAAAGTTCCAAGGTTGAATTTTATGGGTAGCCAAGGTCAGGACGACTGTGCAAGCCTAACACTCACTTTAGAGAGGAGGGACCTGAGGCTCTGAGAGGGCAGGTATCTTGATCAGTCATACTTCCAGTCTCCTGACTCTCCAGCCCTTGCTCTCTGGGAGGAAACATTCCCTTCCAACGCATCAGGACACCTGTGCGTTACACCACTTACGGTTTGGTTTCTGGCAGTCTTCTTGAATGATACGGTGGATCTTTCTGTGCAGTTCTTTGTCTTCTTTGGTTACCTAAATAGGAAAAAAGTTCGGAGAAATAGTGTTGTTAAGTAACACAGAGGTTGTGTCATCCAGACTCCCAAATTAGTATTTAAGATAGTTTCTAAAGATTTCATAACAATCATCATCCCTACAACAACAACATGGTTTTCAATACTTGGCCTATTGTCAAACCAGTTCAGTCGCTCAGCAGCTTGCTGCTCTGTAGCTGACCCAGAGGTATAGTCCTCAGGGGGTGGCTCACTGAGGCCATGATGTAAAGAGAAACTGGAATTCTCTTAACGAGCAACTTTCCTCTTAAATATTCATAACGCATTCATAGAATTTATCTCATTTATTATATTTCTGAGGGGGCTCAAGGGACCAAAGTCTTTGATCTCAGCCCCAGGACTCTTTCCTCTGGGCTCTGATACCTGCCTTGCATTTCATTCATGTTATTCCTCCTCCCAACCCAAGGAAAAACAAAAGGAATAAAACTGTAAGGAGAAGCTAGCAAGAGAACAAATCTAGCCTATCTCTTGAGTCCCTTTTTGTCTTCAAAGGTCAGGCTTCCTCCCAGCACTGAGACCTAAGCTCTGTGTTCCCCTTTCCAAAGCCAGTAGTTGTTACTAGATTCCTGCATATCCTTCTAGAGATGTTATATGCACTTATGAGCATATTTATGTAGTTTATTCTTTTACAAAAGCATGAGTAAAGGTTAGCATACAATACTCAGTGTTCCACACCTTATATTTTAAATCTAACCTAGTTCCTTTCTCAACCAGCTCAGATAAGAGGAAACCAGACAAATGCGTCTCCCTTCATGTTTAGTAGTAAATCTAACAACAAAACAAAACAAAACAAAAACAAAAAAAATAGAAGGGGAAAAAGAGGAAGGAAGGAAAAGAGGAAGAACAAAACAAAAGCATGCAAACAAATACATACAGGGTGGGGCAAAAGTAGGTCTACAGTTGTTCGTATTTTTTATATGTACAAGAATAAACTCTGTTTTGTGTACTCACAACTATAATCCTACTTTTGTCCCACCCTGTATATCAGGAGTGCTTGTTTGATGGAACTTACAGAGTGACCTGATTTAAGAATGGGGACATTGATATTACCTGCCTTTTCACAAGGTTATTGTAAAGATTAAATTGGGTGAGAGCTGCTGAAAGCTGGAAAGCACTATACAAATAGAAGTGTCTACATTACTGTAATAATTATTTCACTGAGGCCAGGCCCTCAGGAAAACACAAACAAGGCCAGGCTGTTAAGTGGAAAGGGGAGGGGTGAAGTCAGGAAAGAAGAATGGTTCTATTGAGGAAGAGAGAGCAATTATTGCTTCATCATCCAGCTCATACTGATTCATAGGAGGAAATGCCCTAGCGCTGCCACACCTCAGCTGTGGACCGCTGCCCAATGGTTCTGCTGCTCCTGAGAAGAGCTACTTTCTATAGACTCAGTTGGCCAACCCTGGAGTCTCCCAGTGGCAATGTGACTGACTGGGTGTGGGTAGGTGCAGTTGGGGGCGTTATTAAGGTGAGCTGCCCATCATGAGCTTCTGCAACCAGCCAACTCCTGAAAGGCCTTCCCATCCCGAGAGGGAGTGGACTGCAGTCACCCTTATACAGATTGCAATATCCTTTTCAAAAGCTACTCAAATAGTATTTAAAACATCTTTTAATTTTTAAAATTGCTCAAAAATCAGAAATCACTCGAGTAAATCAATATCAAGAAAATGTCCTATTAAGGAAGCTTCCCCTTGGGAATCATGCCTGTAAATCATTCCCTTTGGGATGCCTCAGAATTTGGATCTGTCTCCAGGACAATCACTTGTAGCTGAAGCCACATCTATGCTCCCGATATCAATGGTCATGAAGAGGCCCGATTTCAGCCTGGCTCCTCCAATATTAAAGATAGGCAGTGAGAGGTGAACTTGTATGAGACAAGCAAGCACTTATACCCCTGGTGAGAACGTCAACTGGTGCAAGTTTTGGGTGACCAATCAGACTATGTTGACAAAAAAAGCTTAGAGGTATATGCTTTTGCTCCAGCGATTCCTCTTTTAAGAGTCAACCTTACAGCCCTAGCTGGTTTGGCTCAGCGGATAGAGCATTGGACTGCGGACCAAAGGGTCCCAGGTTCGATTCCGGTCAAGGGCACATGCCTGGGTTTCGGGTTCGATTCCCAGTTGGGGATGTGCAGGAGGCAGCCAATCAATGATTCTCTCTCATCATTGACGTTTCTATCTTTCTCTCCCTCTCCTTCCTCTCTGAAATCAATAAAAATATATTAAAAAAAAAAAAGAGTCAACCTTACAGAAATATTTACACAAGTTCACAAAAGCAGTTATGCAAAAATAGCAATAGCAACACTATTTGTGAGAGCAAAAGTTGGTGATACCATAAATGTCCATCAGAGAGAAGGAGTTAAAACATTTATGGCAAGTTCTCATAACATGGAATACCATGCAGATGTCAAAAAGAATGAGGTAGATTTTTAAGTAGTAACATGGAAGGATGCTGTGTGCTATTTTGGTGTCAAAAACTTGCTGAGCATTATTTAGAGCAGTGGTTCTTAACTATCCCAGGGGACACTTCGCAATGTCTGGTGACATTGGCTGCCACAACTTGGGGGGGGGGGGGGGGGCTGCTACTGGCATCTAGTGGGTGAAGGCCAGGGATGCTGCTAAATATCCCACAATGCAAAGGACAGCCCCCCATGACAAAGAATCATTTGGCCCAAATAGTGTTGAAGATGAGAAATCCTGGCTTAGAGAATGATCACATTTTTTTGTAAAAAGAAAGCCACAGGAACATCTATTTATATGTGTGTATGTGTAAATGCATAAATGTCTAGAAGGATATACTGTTAAACGTGGCACCTTGGGGTTCCTTACTTTATGTGCATCTTTTTTAAAAAATATATATTTTATTGATTTTTTACAGAGAGGAAGGGAGAAGGAGAGATTGAGAGTTAGAAACATCGATTCAGCTGCTTCCTGCACACTCCCTACTGGGGATGTGCCCGCAACCAAGGTACATGCCCTTAACCGGAATCAAACCTGGGACCCTTCAGTCCTCAGGCCGATGCTCTATCCACTGAGCCAAACCGGTCAGGGCATGTGCATCTTTAATGACTGATTTTTAAAAACAGTAAATAAGGTATTCTTAAGTAATAAACATATTTGCAATTGAAGCTAAAAAAGAAAAATATTAAGATGCAAGTCTCTTACATAGAAGAGGTTATCAAAACCACAATCTTTCTGGTAAATGAATCCTTTTTCCTGCAGGAGCTTTATAGCATTCTTAAATATACTATGAATTGCCTTGGATGTGGTGTCATTCTTAAAATCTGCCTGTGGAAAGAAGAAAAAGGAAGAAAAAAAAAAAGTAAGTCCCATATTATAGCACCTGAGAGCAACTCCCTAGACCAACTGGTTTATGAATTCACCCAACAGGCTTTTTATCTGCTGAGTCAAAAAGATCCAGGTATGCACCTGCCTAGCAGGATGGGATTTAAGGAAGTTTGTTCCGACAGGATCATATCTGATAACTGTTTCATACCTTAGTTATGATTTTTTGGTTAATTCAATAATATAAAATGGAAAAGTCAAAAGGACAATCTTTATTTTTTTAATTCATAACTAAAACACTGTATACATATTAGTTCTTTCTTTTTCTTTTCATTAAAATCCTGGTTATAGCCTGGCTGGTGTGGCTCAGTGATTGAGCATCAATCTATGAACCAGGAGGTCACAGTTAAATTCCAGGTAAGGGCACATGCCTGAGGTTGTGGGCTCAGTTCCCAGTAGGGCATGTACACGAGGCAGCCAATCGATGATTCTCATCATTGATGTTTTTATTTCTCTTTCCCTCTCCCTTTCTCTCTGAAATTAATCGAAATATATTTTAAAAAATCTTGGCTATATACAATCTCTTCCTAAGGACTTCAGAGAATTTTACACACACTGAAATAAGCTGGGGATTCCAGCATGTAGAAAGTATTAAATAGTCTCTTTATTTTAAATGAAGAACAATGGCAGCAAATAGCTTTGCAGAGACCTCTCCAGGGCCTAAAGGTGGACAGGGGCCCTAGAGTGAAGCAAGACCACCCACCATATGGAAGGAACTCAGCTGCTGTCTGTTTGCTGTCTCCTCAATTTCAATGTTTCTTCCCTTCTCTAGGAGACAGATTTGCCTAGAGAGGTAATCAGGTCATCTTATTTCTTATTCCCAAGGAAGCTAGGTTTTCAGCTATGTCCCAGAGTTAACTAGACTGTGTGGTTCTTGAATTGGGGACTTTGTATTTAATCTTTTTTTTAAAAAAATATTTTTTTATTGATTCCAGAGAGAAAGGGAGAGAGAGAGATGAGAATCATTGATTGGCTGCCTCCTGCACGCACCCTATTGAGAATTGAGCCCACAATCCGGCCATGTGCCCTTGACTGGAATCGAACCTAGGACACTTCAATCCGCAGGCCGACACTCTATCCACTGAGCCAAACCGGCTAGGGCTGCATTTCATCTTGACCACCTACCCCCTGGCACACAGAAGTTAATCAATAAAACATTTGTGGAATCAATGAAAATATTAGAGAGGCTGTATCCTTCTGATTATTCCATTAGGGATTTTCAGTTCATTCCTACAACAAAGCAGTGAACAACAACAATTCTCCTTCAAGGTACAGATTTTTAAAAAATGTATGTGTGTGTGTGTATGTATGTGTGTGTGTGTGTGTGTGTGTGTATATATATATATATATATATTAGAGGCCCAGCGCACGAAATCGCGTGAGACCCAGATCCGCCATGCCGCCGAGAGACCCATCAATGCACCACCTGGTGACCGGTCGTTTGGTCGTTCCGGCGTTATGGCCACTGGCCTTTTATATTATATATATATATATATATAATTTCAAAGAGAAGAAGGGAGAGGGAGAGAGAGAGAGAGAAACATCAATGATGAGAGAGAATCATTGATTGGCTGCCTCCTGCATGCCCCATACTGGGGATCGAGCCTGCAACCCAGCCATGTGCCCTTTATCAGAATCGAACCCAGGACCCTTCAGTCCACAGGCCAACTCTCTATCCACTGAGCCAAACCAGCTACAGCTACAGATCCATTTTTAATGTGACAAATTTGTCAAGATATTAAAAAGATCAGAGCATGAAAGAAACATGGCAGTGTCCAAAATAGTGTTTGAAGGCCAAATCCTACCCTCCAGTGAAAGGTATTGGTAAAGGCTGTCTGGGGCAGCACCTCAGAGATGCTGAAAAAGGGAATGTGCTTGAGATTTGCCCACAACACTTCTTCTAAGTGACAGGGAGAGAAAAGGAAGTCCCAAATGGCCTTGAGTGTTGACAATCCATCTCTGAGAAACCATCTCTTTCTAGAAGAGGCTTCCCTAACAGGCATTGTTTTAATCTAGTAGATCTTGCCAAATGTTTGTGCTTTCCTGGGCTGAAGAAGGGAGTCTAAGGCTCTTTCTAAAATATATTTTTACTAATTTCAAAGAGGAAGGGAGAGGGAATAGAAACATCAATGATGAGAGAGAATCATGGATTGGCTGTCTCCTGCACGCTCACTACTGGGAATCAAGCCCACAACCTGGGCATGTGTCCTGACCAGGAACTGAACTGTGACCTCCTGATTTATAAGTCAACACTCAACCACTGAGCCACATCGATTGAGTTAAGACTCTTAAATTGTACTCTAAGCTTTTCCTTAACAGAACAAGCTGCAGAACCTGGTCATTAGAACACTAGGACCTAAAGCTGACAAACATTCCACGTTATGACAGCACCCACTCTCTGAAGGGAGAATAAGGCCCAGAAATATTTGACGACTCCCACGGGCAGAAAAGCTATCTGGATGTGCTTAGAATAAACAGCTTACCAATCCTCAGCTACACATCTTTTTACTCAGGAGGGCTCCAGACAAAGCCATTTTTAATTACATACATGAGTCCTCTTACTTAGGGAAAACACAACCTAATATCGGCTCCCCCACAAAACTTTATAACTACTTAATCTTCATACTTCTAAGGAGATTCATTTCATTGAGTCAATTTAATATAAGGATTCTTAAGGGTAGAGTTAATATTACATCTTTATCAAGACAGTACTAAATTGGAAACTAACTAGAAATGTTGTTATATAATTATTCCTGTCATTAAAAAAGACTCTTGGTTATCCCCAGAGCATACATAAAGCCTGCTTCCTCCTCCCCGACTTCAGTAAGACCAAGCAGCAGGAAGACAGGGTGCCAGGCCTGCGAGCTCAAAAGCACAGTTTCAGCTGTGAACAAGGCGGACCCAACAGAAAAGGCTCTCTGTAAATATAAACAACATGTGAAGCTTCCTTTCCAAAAACATTTGCCTCAGCTGACCTCGGGACATAGCTCCCTGCTGCTTGTAAAGACACAGTCTCCAGAGTAGAACCTCCAATCATCTCTTCTAGCCAGTAGCTCTTCCTGGCCTGAGATTTGTGTCTTTCTTGTCTTTTTCTAAAGACCAAGAGCAGACTCATCCGATTCAGGAAACCGAAGCTGCTCAGAGGAAAAAACTGACTGGCTGAACATGCTGATCCTTAGCAGGCCTCTCCTCACTGCAGGTCAGGAACTGGGTGGATCTCTGAAATATATATATAGTCTTCATTTCCAAACAAACTCAACATTTATCCAGCTGTCAAAGAAACAATGGATTTGCAAGGCCTGCTTATCAGGTTTCTGGACTTGCTAAGCAGAGCCACCATGAAAAACAAAGAAAGGGGAAAGCATTCAAACCCACTCTCCCTATCCCTATCAACTATAACACTATCACAATGATTTTTTTTGTGTAGCTTTCATCTGTATGACAACACAAAGTACCAAAAGATCTAGGGTTTCACCATCGCTATAAAGCATCCCTAGTTTCTCAGGCTCAATTAAACTGGATTCGATTGAATGACACTGACCTCCCCAAGCAGAGCCATGTGAGGGAACAATTCATAATTGATGGAAAAATAGTTTCCAAAGACAAAACAAACAAAATGCCATATACATTTGTTTTTAAACATACAGCACTGGGCAGACACAGTTTCTTCTCTAAGCATTTCCAAAAGATATCAGGGCAATACTTCTGCTTTGAATGGAGGAGCCTTTTAGTCCTCAGGGACCTCAAGTCTCTCTACCTAATGAGAGCCTTTGCAGAAGAGCTGGTTCACAGGAAGAATGTGGTCTTCGCTAAGCTTCAAAGTTTCCTTCCAAACAAGCCAGCAGAATGGTCAGAAGTCCTTGGAGGCCAACTTGGCATTGAGCCCCCTCTAAATGATTAAATGGAAGAAGGTCAATCTTGCTGTCAGGGCACAGCTGGAGAGCTGCAACTGTTTAGAAGTGATGATGGCACAGGACAAAGCGGCCAGTCATGACCCTCTCCGCCTTGGTGTTTCCTGAAACAATATCCCTCATCTCTGTGTACAAAATCATGGGTCATTGGACACACAGCCTGGTGTCAGGAAGAGATAATTAGGTTCATGAATGAAACTGAGAAGCAGTGGTCATGCCTAGGAAGTTGGATGGGGACCTGATATCTGTTCTGCCAGAGACCGGAAGAATAACTTATGTTACCTAACAAGGGAATTCAGAAGCAGCCCTGTTGGTAATGGCAAAAGATCAGAAAACATCTAAACAGTCCAGGAATGGAGAGGGAGATTATCTAAATCAGGGGTCCTCAAACTACGGCCCGCAGGCCACATGCAAATACAAATATTGTATTTGTTCCCGTTTTGTTTTTTTACTTCAAAATAAGATATGTGCAGTGTGCACAGGAATTTGTTCATAGTTTTTTTTTAAACTATAGTCCAGCCCTCCAACGGTCTGAGGGACAGTGAAATGGCCCCGTTTAAAAAGTTTGAGGACCCCTGATCTAAATTATGGGACATGTAACAAAAGATTATTCTATAGGGGGAAATCTATGTACGGCTAGGAAAGGATCTATAAGATATACTGTTCAATGAAAAGCTAAGGATATACTAGTGTTTAACATGATACCATTTGTGTAAAAAAAGGGGGATACAACTACTTCTAGTTTACATATGCAAACTATCTCCAGATGGATATTTGTGACACTAGTAACACTAGTGCTTGTCTCTGTAGAAAGGAGGAAGGATGGGAAAGAAACTTACTTTTAAGTAGACACTTTCAGGGACTATTTGAATTTTTAAAAACCATTTATTCTTCAATTAACTGATATTATTGAAAACCTACTTTCTGACAGACCTGTCCTAGGCCTTGGTTCTAGAGGACAGAGAATAAGTCAGATGAGACATCTGCTCATAGAGAACTTAAATTCTGGTGGAAGAACAGGCAGGTGAACAAATAAGGAGAGATACGAACACAGGTGATAACCTAATGAGGAAGTAGGTGGCCATCAGAGCAGACGGCCAAGGAGGGCAAGAAGGTGACATTTAAGCAGAGATCACCCACTGGTGGAATCAATGAAATAATAAACACGATGCCGGAACCGGTTTGGCTCAGTGGATAGAGCGTCGGCCTGCGGACTGAAGGGTCCCGGGTTCAATTCCGGTCAAGGGCGTGTACCTGGGTTGCGGGCACATCCCCAGTGGGGGGTGTGCAGGAGGCAGCTGATCGATGTTTCTCTCTCGTCGATGTTTCTAGCTCTCTATCTCTCTCCCTTCCTCTCTGTAAAAAATCAATAAAATATATTTAAAAAAAAAAAAAAGAAATAATAAACACGAGTCATGTTACAACAACAACAAATCCAAGAGTTGAAATAAAAGGAAAAGCCTAACACCAAAGTTTCAAATAATTCTTAATTCCAAGCAAATACGGAAGCACCAAACAACTAAAGTTCACCTATAACACTAGGGATGAAAAAATGGGGACAGCTCTTACCAGGAGAAATAAAAATGACTTAAAGCACTTGCTGAAATTTCTACATAAAAATCAGGATGAATACAACTTGGCCTTCATTCAAACTTCTAAAATGCAACAGGTTAACCTTATTCTGAAGAAGAAACAGCAAGTCAGTAAAAGCCTTGGTTCAAGTTCAATAAATCTTGGAAGGATAATTACCTCTTCTCATTTATTACCCCAACATTTGACTCCTGCTGAAATTAAATACCCATCTCAATGAGTACTAAGAACTAAGTATTATGATGTTTAGACTATTTTTTTTTTTCTACCCAATGATTAAGCTCAATGAGATTAAGTGAGAGGAAAAGGGCAGGTCCATTCTCATTCGAAATTCTTAAGAGGTCAGTAACCTTCCCAGAATAGAAAGGACATGTGATTGAACCATAGTCTCTATTCCCTGGTCCACCCTGTGAATCTTAATACCATAGCCACGTTCACTCACACCCTACAGCTGCCAATTTGGGGCAGTGGACTCGAATTCTCCCATGGGCAACCTGCACTTACTTGCTTGGAGCAGGCACTATGAATCACAGGCTGATTGGCAAGGGACAGCAGAGACTCCACCATTTCCAACTCCTGCTGGTAAAAGGTCTGCACTCTGTTCTTCATGAGGAATTCTTTGGCTTTTTCACTCAGCAAACATGTAAGATTGGTAAGATCCAGGACACCTGGATTTTTGCTGGGAAAGTTGTAAAAAGCTATGTAGAAAATTATCACCTCTGTTCCTTTCTGGTGTGATTAAAACAGAAACTTGGCTAGGAAAAGCAACACTATATTGATGCTTTTGTTGACATAAAGGACAACTTATACTATGGACAATGTGTGATTGTTTAAAAGGATGAGGCAGGACTACAAGAACTAAAATATCATGATCGCTTCAGAAAAAAAGTCAGGTTGCAGAATAGTATGTAAGATATAATCCCATTTTTGTAAAAAAGCAAATGACAACCCACAAAATATATGGGTAGGTATTCTTGCTTGTGTTTGCACAGAGAAAAAAGTCTAAAAGGGTGCATACCAGCCTAGGGACAGTAGTAACCTTTAGGGCATAGCTCTGAGGCAGGAGACAGGACAACGGAGGAATTTCACTTTTTACTTTATACGGGTCTATAGTTTGGGTTGTTTTTGAATATAATTTAAAAATATGTAATATGTACACATTAAAAACAAGTGTACCCTGGCAGGTGTGCCTCAGTTGGTTGAGTGTTGTCATGTGCACCAAGAGATCGCCAGTTTGATTTCCGGTCAGGTCACATGCCCGGGTTTAGGGGGCATGCAGGAGGCAGCCGATTACTGTTTCTCTCTCTCATCAATGTTTTTCTCTCTCCCTTCCTCTCTCTCTCAAAATAATAAAATCATGTATTTTTTAAAAAAATAGAAGTGTACACAGTGAAAAGTCTCCTTTCTATCCTCCTCCCAATTTCCACCTCCTTGGCAACTACTATTACCGACTGTCTTTTCCCAGAGTTCTTTGATGCATACATATACTAAAAAAATATTCTTACTCCTCCTGTTTTTCTGCCCCCCACTCCCCCTCCCCCAGCCCTGGTTGAGAACGACTTAACTCCTTCAAGGACCCTAGTTACATGTATATTTTCCTCACAACAACCTTGGAACATCTGCACTGCTTTCACCTTCCCTTTACGGACGAGGACACTGAGGCACATGGGGGCTGAGCAGACGCGCCCAGAGCCTCACATGAGTAAGATGATGGTTTCAGGATTTGAACCCAGGGCCACTCCAGCATCAGGGCTCCCCTGGGATGGCCTTCCCACTGAATTCACATCTTCTGTGGTGATTGGCCACAACTTACCTTAGTGCTTCTTTTTCTAGGACTGGGCTATGGAAAGGCTGGTCATAAACTTTCCTGTAGATACTGGGCAGCTCAAGCATCCTTGCAATTTGAATGTTGCATACTGGATCGTCTACTTTATCTAAGAAGCCGCAGGGGAAAATATATCACAGAAATTACAATAAGGTCAATTCTTTCCCTTGTCCAAATTGCTGCTAAGATGACAGTAAATGAGGCACACAGAGGGTCTCCTTCCTTGTCAGTGCCCAGGAGTCACAGTCGATGCACTAAATAGTTCCCAGTTATCATACAAAAGGGAAGGCAATGCCCTAAATGTCACATGCTCGGCCAGGAGTGGACTGGGACTAGGGCGAGCACATTAGGTTATTCGTTCATCTGTTACAATGGTGGACAACAGGGGCCCTCCTAGAGATTCCCAAGCAAACACCAGCCAGAGCAGTGCAGAGGGCATCACGCAGATGATACTGGACTGTCATACATCTGAGTAGCTGTTTTCTTTCAAAGTTAATGTGCTTAATGGTACTCAAGAAATTTCCATCATTTTGAAGAATATGAACACTCTGCCCTAAATAGATTCACACTTGGAACTTCAAAGCACGTTAGAAACTACTGTGCTATCCAAATAAATTTTCCAGCTATACATAATAAATCATTTGTTTTCTTTCCCAATTTGTTCATAGTTACCTCTCTTTAAAATAAATTTAAGCCCTAACCGGTTTGGCTCAGTGGATAGAGCATAGGCCTAGTCCCAGTCCACTCCTGGCCGAGCATGTGACATTTAGGGCATTGCCTTCCCTTTTGTATGATAACTGGGAACTATTTAGTGCAACGACTGTGACTCCTGGGCACTGACAAGGAAGGAGACCCTCTGTGTGCCCAGGTTCGATTCCGGTCAAGGGCATGTACCTTGGTTGTGGGCACATCCCCAGTAGGGGGTGTACAGGAGGCAGCTGATCGATGTTTCTAACTCTCTATCCCTCTCTCTTCCTGTCTGTAAAAAAATCAATAAAATAGATTTTAAAAAAATAAAATAAATTTAAGAAATGTTGCTTTTCCAAAGAAAGCATATTATAAAATGTAATTTTCTCCATTAAATAGTTTATCTTCTTTATTGGTCTGCGGGATCGGGTCTACGGGAACTATTTAGAAGTTTGACTTTTAGCTAAACAAGTTTACTACTGAACCCCCCCCCCCCCCCAAAATAACAACCATTTGGGGAAAAATATCTTTTGCTTACAATGAACAGTGGCATGAATTTCTCGCTCTTCTCTGTACGTGCGGATATAACCTCTGACCCGGATAATGTCCCCAATTTCTATCTTTGTTCTCTGCTCGATGGTCTCTTGCAGCTTCTTAAGCTGGGAGGTTAAGCTCAGTTCTCTTGCACTTGGAGCAGCTGTAGTTGTTAGGGCCAGAAGGAAAGAGAGAAATGTATAACATAACCACTCCACCACATTTGTGAGCTACACTGGGGGTAACACCAACACAAGACATTTATTCTACTTCAGATAAGTTGCTCTACCTAGGAAATCTGCATAACTTTAAAAAATCCTCTACTGAATAAAAGGCATTAAGCTGCAATTATTCAAAAGTAGGGAGAAGGGAACAGAGTCTAGAAGCCCTACATCATCAGTGCAAATGGCTCTATGTGGTCCGGAGCTGAATCCTGTATGGGTTCAATGGGTTTCGTGGCAACAGCTCTCAACAACCCTATAAAGCGTGCTTGCAGTGAGACCGAGGTCTGGAGGAAGAGGAAAGGGGGCCCAAGAGTCTGGGTTTGTGGTTCTGTGTATGGGGGAAGCAAATTCACCGTAGGCAGATTTCCTAGGTGCTCAACAGTCTAATCCAGGGGTGGGCAAACTTTTTGACTCGAGGGCCACAATGGGTTCTTAAACTGGACCAGAGGGCCGGAACAAAAGCATGGATGGAGTGTTTGTGTGAACTAATATAAATTCAAAGTAAACATCATTACATAAAAGGGTACGGTCTTTTTTTTTTTTTTTTTAGTTTTATTCATTTCAAACGGGCCGGATTGGCCCGTGGGCCGTAGTTTGCCCACGGCTGGTCTAATCGCTCACCTCTCATCTTTGTTGGGTAACTAGGCTAATAACTCTCTCTCTCTCTCTCTCTCTCACACACACACACACACACACACACAGACACACTCATTCTCATACCACTTAAAACTGTAAACTTAAACAACAGAGTCCACCTTATACATAGAGTTGTTGTGCATGATCTAAGTTAACCCTTACATCATGAGCTTAGTACAATGCCAGATTCATAGGAAGAATTCAATAAATGTCAACTATTTGTGGGAAAAAAATTAAGCCCTCTGGACAAAATCATTTTCTTTTTTTTGAGGCTTTTCATTGGGGATTACTGGGTAAAAAAGTACAAATCAGTTTCTAATTCATTACATATTGTCAGAATGTTTGCCAAAAAAAAAATAATAATAATAAATCAAAGTATTTTCTTTCTATAAGGTGTCACCAGCCATGCATGCATGCTTGTGGCTCCCACACTGGCTTCAGTCATTTAGATTTTTAATACTGTAGAAAATAGGTAATCTATATATATATATATATGGCTAATATGCAATGTGTCCCCTCAGGAGTTCGACCTGGAGACCAGGACGATTGCTTGCTATGACATGTGCTGACCACCAGGGGGCAGTGCAGAACAAAGGAAGGCCCCGGCCAGCAGCCAGAAGGCCCTGATTGGCCTTGATCACCAGCCAAGCCTAGGAACCCTACCTGTGCACGAATTTCGTGCACCGAGCCTCTAGTAATTCCATAACCTTTTATTTTGCTTTTAAGTTGCTAGAGAGGCTATATGTTTTTATATAAGGCTAGAGGCCCAGTGCACGAATTCGTGCACCAGTAGGGTCCCTTGGCCTGGTCTGCAGGATCGGGCCAAAACTGGCTCTCCAACATCCCCCGAGGGGGCCTCGGATTGCAAGAGGGCGCAAGCCAGGCCAAGGGACCCCATCAGTGCACAATCAAGACGGGGAGGGACATGGGAGGTTGGCCAGCCAGGGAGGGATTGTGAGAGGGCTCCAGGGCGTGCCCAGCCCATCTCGTTTAATCCCAATTGGCTGGACTTCAGCAGCAAGCTAACCTACCAGTTGGAGTGTCTGCCTGCTGGTGGTCAGTGCCCAACATAGCAAGTGGTTGAGCGGTCTTAGCATATCATTAGCATATTATCCTTTGATTGAACGGACAACCAGACACTTAGCATATTAGGCTTTTATTATATAGGATGATCTACTCTCTGTATTCTTTACATATAAGCCCTTCATCTCTTTTGAATACTTTGTTAATTTCTGAAAGATTTTTAGGGAAGCTTTGTCAAGTTATACGTACTACTTCCACTTTCCCCAATCCATTGTATCCTTTCTCTTTCACTTCATTTTATTACATAAAAGTTTGGGGGGAAATCTTTTAGGCTATCTCTCTTGTCACTGATGATAGCTTTCAGTGCTTTAAAAGGGACTCAGGAGAGCTTAACATATATACTCTTATCTTTATGATCTTTATTGGAATAAATATACAAGTGCACCTTCTTTGGGTTACTTTATGGAAGCTGCAAGGGAGGGAGGTTACCTCTTCTTCAATATCATTATCTACCTAAACCAACAATATTTTTAAGTACTGATTTACTTCCTACTATCGTATTATTATTTCTTTTTTATCGTATTATTTTTGGTTTGTCATACACTAGTGTTCCTAAAAGAACTGAATCTCTCTTTGGGTCTATTAATCAAATACTCTGCTCTTTAACCTAACACAACTTAGATGAACACATCTATTATACCAAGGGAAACTGCAACCTCAGGAGCACAGAGGACTTCATGTATCCAGTAACCAACAGCTAGGAATCTAGACACAATCAGCATTAATGTCACTCAGCTTACTGGGTTTCTTCAGAAAATACCCGAGTATTACTTTTTAAAAGGTTTTCCACCCCCAAGTCCTCTCCTACTTAGGCTGAATTGTAAATGCCTTTATAAGTCTCACTGCCATTATTCAGACGGTATAGGTGATAATAAATGCTTCATATCGTACTGTTGAAATGATCTGACTGATGGCTGGTCTGAGAAAAAGGTGCTGAGTTGCTTTCATTTAAAGCAGTGGTTCTCAACCTTCTGGCCCTTTAAATACAGTTGCTCATGTTGTGACCCAACCATAAAATTATTTTCATTGCTATTTCATAACTGTAATGTTGATACTGTTATGAATCGTAATGTAAATATCTGATATGCAGGATGGTCTTAGGCGACCCCTGTGAAAGGGTCGTTTGACCGCCAAAGGGATCACGACCCACAGGTTGAGAACCGCTGATTTAAAGGGTACATGAAACTACCAAACGGGGTAAAAAAAAAAAAAAAAAAAAGCTCAAGCTGTGTGAATTAATGAATATAATGAGATGGCTAGAGCCTGACAGAATTTCATTTTAAGAAACCTATTCCGTGCTGAAAGATAAGCCCTCTTTAAAATTCTAGTATTAAGGGCCCAGCTTTCTTAACTTTCCTCATAAGCTAAGTCCAAATTCTACATTCAATGTGACATTTATAGGAGTTAATATCATATTCTTATACCTCAACTGACTGGAACATGATTTTGACTCAGATTAAAATTTGGTTTAAAAAAAAAAAAATCAGTCTTCATTGGCCACTTTCCAGTGGAAAGATTTAAAACTGAGGGCAATTAAACTAAAAGGAGAAAATGGGCTAGTCTGGAACAATTTAAAGATACCAAACCATATATAACATGATGAGAATCATTTTCAGGCTTTTTCCCTGTTCTCTTACCCTCTTTATTTTTATTCTCAAAGCAATTTTCAATTGATTTTCAGTCTGTCCACCCCAATTGTTCATCTATGTATTCATCTAGATAGAGATATTTTTAAAAACCACACTCTCAGTATTGACAGCAATTTTACCTAAAAATTACTAAGTATAAGAGCTATATAATATTCCTGATGATGTCATTTCTTTAAAAAAGAGCTGACTTTGAAAATTAAAACAATGGCTAAAACAGGTCTGCAAACCATGGCCTATGGGCCAATTCCATCCACAACCTGTTTCTATAAATAAAGTTTTATTGGAACAGAGCCATGCTGTTTATGTATGGTCTATGGCTGTTCTGTGTTATAATGGCAGCGCTGAATAGTTGAGGGGCAGACCATGTGGCCCACAAAGCAGAAAACATTTACCATCTGGCTCTATACAGAAAAAGTGCTGACCCTTGGCATGAAACAAGTATGCATATTCAAACTATACCTTCTGAAGAAAGCACACACACACACACACACACACACAAAAACCCTATACCTTCTAAATGAAGACTGTGGCAATACAACAACCATAAATCTTCAAATGATTTTAATACGCTAGACATATGCAAATTCAGATATCTGATTATCTCATAGGTTTATTTCCTGCCTCTGAGATAGCTGCATAAAAAACCTGTTGTCTTTCTTATTTTTTTTTAATCTACAAAGCTTCCTAAGCTAACTTCCTACAGTGACATTAATTTAGATTTTTCCAAATTAGGAAAGGGGAATACGAAAGAATTGTGAAAATGATGTTCAAATTCTAAATGTAAATGCCAACAAAAAATTAGGCAAAGTAGTATCCATTAGTCAGTATAGTCAAAGCAGGGGGTTGAGACTATGACAGGAAATGGCAGAAAGGAAAGAAGAAACCACTCCAAGGGTTACACATTACCATGTATAACACGAGATAGATACTGGATGTTAGATATGACAGCAGGCAATATATACTGACTAACCCCACTGTGCATGGTATCATACCGTCTATGTCATAAAACAGGACAAACAAGGTCCCACTTTCTGTAGCTTTTCTAGAACCAAAATGATCCCCAACATTGCACCATATTTTTTTAATATTATGAACTTAAGCAACTCAAAAAACCACCTATTAAATTACACTCAAGAAATTTTAAATGCTGTTTCAGTTATAGTCTATGTGTTTACTATATAATTTTGAAGTTCTTTTTCCGTTTATATTACTTAACGGCTAACTTCAAAGGAATCCTATCTTCTCATTCTCATCAATGTTAGAATTTCTGGTACAGTTGTTGAACATGTAGAGATTTCAGAAAAATTAGGATCTGAATGGCAGCATAGAAGTTAGTGGCAACCACTTAAGAGGAAAAGTCTTCAAAATCTTCTTTGGCCAAGTGGCATGGCCGGAGCAAGGGAATTCTGACCTGGCTGGCAATTAGGCTAAAATATCTTGATTTGGGTAATGACTGGTTTAGTAAAAGTGAAATGCTGAAATTCCTAGTAACCTAGTCCCATTCTTTAGGTTAGGAGGAAGTGAGCACCAAAGTAATGGGAGAAAAAAAAAACCCCAAGTGGCTCCACTTTAGTACCAGTTTGCAGAGAAGCCAAAGCTCTCTGCAGTGCAGTGCTTCAAGATAGTCAATGTAATTCATCAGTGGGTAAATGTGAAAATTTAGGCCCTTCAGTTGTTCTGATGAGCTGCCTTGAGTAAAATCCACTGGTCAGCTGAAAAGCAAAGGAGTGTGGCAAATGAAATTACCTGAGGAAGACTCGGTATCAGTCAAATTTTTCCAGCAGATGCAGTTTATAACTCCAGTGCTATCATCCACTGCAAGAGAAGTGTAAAAGAGTAGAACAGAGATTTGGGCATTGCCGGTGAATTAGCACATTGTGATTGATCAGGCTACACTAAAAGATGGCCTTTTCCAATTCTCCTTCTAGCTTTAGACATAATCTTCCACCCTACACCAGTGGAAACTGCTTGTCCGCAATGTCAAAGTGATACATGGGCCTGGTGGAATGTAGTCAACATTTCACTTACCCTACACCTCAAGGGTACTAATGATTCTTATCTAAGCCTCTCCTAAAACTGGTGTCCTTGGGAAGTTAAGAGCAAAAAATCTCAGTGACTGCTAACACAGAAAATCAGCCTTGCTCTTCTACCCTGAAACAAGAGAGCGTCACGTGGTCTGTGGTCAGAGGCACTTAGGGTGCAGCCTTTTATCACCATTTGTTCTTCCACTAGCTTGCTGACTCACCTAGACAAAACATCCCAAGTCTGTGGGCCTGAGCCCAAGAAAAGCCAAGTACATCACAGAAGGGCAAAGTTTTACTTTCATAATAGAAAGTGATTATATCTTGGTCACACACACAATACAGGTCTGGCTTATTTTATCCCCAATGCTAAAAAACAACAACAACAAACCAAATCAAAGAATTCCCATTGCACTTGGATTTATAAATGTAGAGGTAGTTGGAGATGTTTACTATGGGATGATAGGTGTTTTCTCTTTGCCTAATTTCCTTTATATATATATATATATATATATATATATATATATATATATATATTTTTTTTTTTTTATTCATTTCAGACAGGGAGAGGGAGAGAGAGTGAAACATCAATGGTGAGAGAGAATCATTGATTGGCTGGCTCCTACACAATCCCTACTGGGGATCAAGCCCACAACCCGGGCATGTGCCCTTGACCGGAATCGAACCTGGGACCCTTGAGTCCACAGGCCGAGGCTCTATCCACTGAGCCAAGCACACCAGGGCATCTTTGCCTAATTTTTGACAAACTCAGAGCAGAGGCTGCTAAACATGGGGTCAGTAGGGTTAATGATTTTTAAAAATCATCAGCTAGACTGCTGCAAAATATAATATACTAGAGGCCCGGTGCATGAAAATTCATGCACTGGAGGGGGGGGTCCCTCAGCCAGGCCTGCCCCCTCTCACAGTCTGGGAGCCCTCAGGGGCGGGAGGCGACCTGGCAATCAGGAGAAGGCGATGCCCCATCACACCTCTGCTGCTGCCACTGCTGGCAGCACAAGCCTTGGCCAGCCCTGGTTACCTGAGCCTCGGCCGGCCCTGGGCAGCTGGGCAGCTGCCATCTGAGGCTTGCCTGCACCTCGGGCCGGCCCTGGGTGGCTGGGGGGCTGAGGGGACTAGGGATCTCTGGAGGCAGGCACGCAGAGCGGCAGGGCCTGCCTGGGGGCGGGCCTGGCCTTGCCATGCACGCCTGCTGCCCTGGCGGGGCTGAGGGGACTGGGCACCACCATCTTGTGGCTGTGGGCGTCGCCATCTTTGAGGGTGGGGCAGTCAATTAGCATATTCCCTCTTTACTAGATAGGATGAGAAACAGGCAAAACATTTTTTTAAAATATATTTTATTGATTTTACTACAGAGAGGAAGGGAGAGGAACAGAGAGTCAGAAACATCGATCAGCTGCCTCCTGCACACCCCTACTAGGGATGTGCCCACAACCAAGGTACATGTCCTTGACCGGAATCAAACCTGGGACCCTTCAGTCCTCAGGGCAACGCTCCATCCACTGAGCCAAACTGGTCAGGGCACACAGGCAAAATTTTTTATGGCTGGTTTAAATATGTGGAAATCTGAAACTGAGAAGAATATTTCTTACAACTAAAATACATTCTAAATGGATTTTATTTTATTAAGTGTAATATAGATAAACTTAAGAAGAAAATTTGGATTTATAGCTGGTAGGGAGAGACTTCTTTAAGCAGACCTGAAAATCAGAACTCATTTTTAAAAGTATGATATAGCCCTAACTGGTTTGGCTCAATGGATAGAGCATTAACCTACGGACTCAAGGGTCCCAGGTTTGATTCCAGTCAAGGGCATGTACCTTGGTTGTGGGCACATACCCAGTAGGGAGTGTGCAGGAGGCAGCTGATCGATGTTTCTAACTCTCTGCCTCTCTCCCTTCCTCTCTGTAAAAAATCAATAAAATATATATTAAAAAAATAAAAGTATGATATATTTGTACAACTAAAAACTAATACTGTATAGCAATGTTATAAATGATGGGGTTAGTGTCTTAATATATAAAGAGCTCATACAAATGAATGAGGAAAAGACCAAGACCACAAGAGAAAAAGTGGCCAAGAAAAAATATGTCATTCATGAAAGATATAAAAATGGCCAATAAACATATGTCAGCACACTAAACTCACTACTTACAAGAAAATAAAAGAAGCAAATTTAAATAATTTCCTCAACTACTAAAATGGCAAATAGTATTAAAAACACTGATATCCTCATGTGTTTACTGTTAGTGAGACTGCAAATCTGTATCAAGTTTATAAAAGCAAGCTTGGAAATATGTACCAAATTTTAAAATGTATACAGTGGAGTCTTTGACTTAGCATTTCCTTCCAGTAATTTATCCTCAGGAGGAAAAGAGAACAAATACTATAGATATTGTTTACACTACTGAAAGTTGGAAATAAACTAAATGTTTATAAATATGGAATTGACTAAATAAATTACAATGGCATAGCATATGAGAAGTTACAATGAAGATTGCTCATTGCTGTTGAAAGATATTCATGCTTCATTGTAAAACAGAAATTGTATATATAATCTTACTAGAGGCCTAGTGCACGAATTCATGCATGGGTGGGGTCCCTAGGCCTGGCAGGCAATCAAGGCCTATCGGGGGGCTGGCTGGCCAGGGGGAGGGACCATGGGAGGTTGGCCGGCCAGCCCCCCAATCAGGGCCATCAGGGGGACTGGCTGGCCAGGGGGAGGGACTGGGGAAGGTTGGCCTGCTGGGGGGAGGGGCCATAGGAGGTTGGCTGTAGGAGCGCACTGACCACCAGGTGGCAGCTCCTGCATTGAGCATCTGCCCCCTGGTGGTCATCATAGCAACTGGTTGACTGGTTGTTGGGTCATAACGATTACTTAGGCTTTTATATATAGAGTTATATATATAATCTAATTTATAAAAAACATTAAATAATTTATTTTGACAGAAATTATTTTAAAACATTAAAATGCTAATAAAAGTTTCTCTTGGAATATGGGGAAGGAGTCCCATATTCAATATATTCTTGGACTGTAAGCCTAATTTCAGGGCTATTAAGAGAAAGAAATATGAATAATAGTTATGAAGAAATAGGCATATTTCTTCAATATGAGGAACATGTTAGAAATATTAGGATGTTCACTCAAACATTGACATTGTTTTTGTCTCATTTACAGATGTCACATGAGTTTTCTGTACTATTAAAAATTTCTCTAGCTTTAAATTTTATTTGCTAATGAGTTAAGTATCATTTTAAGAAGCAAAAAAATTAATAAGGGCATTTTGAGTTTTAAAAAATGTATGACAGCTTTAGGCATGCCACTTCTCTGGCCAGTTTAAAGTCTTGATTTATAACTGAAAGTCAAAAAATGTTAGCACATGAATATCTGTTCTAGAAAATGGGAGGTCATTCTGATCTTTTTATTTTGTATTATTTAGGTCATTCTGATCTTGACTGTAGCCTCCCAGGATTCTAGGCCTAAGCTGAAGTAGCTGCCAGGTGCTCTGTGTGCTCACGGCAACGCCACCAAACCTTTGACTTCCTGGCCAACAGACCCTCTCCTGGCGCCCTGAGGTTTAGCTGCTGGAATGCCCCCTGGAAGGTTATTTCCAGCTGGGCAGTACCATCTGGGCTGCGGCCTTTTGTTTCAGAATGGGATGGGTCAGTAGGAGCAGGAAGCATCCTCAGCATAGGTCTGCGGTGAGTCAGGCGAAGCAGGACACAGGACAGCACGAGTGGCTGCCTATTTTGTTAAAATAGAGCCAAGCTGGGCCCTGAGGACAGCAGGGAGAGAGCTGCTCTTCCTTGAACAGGCTCACATGACTTAAAGTCACAAAAGCATTTCTACTCTCAATTATTTCAACCTTCAGATACCTTTTGTTTTCCCATAGCTCACAGATGTGTCATCACATCCACTCTAAGGGAAATGTTTATTGGGGAAGACACAGACGTAATGCCTTCATCTTTTTACAACTGGAAAAGGGGTTAAGTGAAGCCCCTTTAGGTCACAGGAAGAATACCTACCCTAGTCCTAGGGCCAGGACCGATGTCCTCAAACAACCTCATTTATTTGATTTAAAAAAGAGAATAAAATCTAGATGCCACTGATTGGGGCGGAGGGGGATGGGTGAGAGAAAAATCCAATTGAGTTACATGCGAACTATACAGCAACTAGAGTTAGTAAATACACTGGACCCATCAGCGGAACCTTGAGCAAGTAACTGAGCCTTAGTTTTCTCACCTGTAAAATGAAACTATCTGTCCTTTCTATTTCAAAAGTTGAGAGAGAGAATAACATAAAATTATGCATGTAAAAATGCTTTGTAAATTGAAAGATACTATTATTTCATCATTAGTATTTGAGAGAAAGTACTGTATACTATAGATGATGTATTTGCCCACAGCTGGGTATGCTGTAGGAACTTAGTGACTGCTTGTTGAATTGTCTGAAGAAAAATAAAACCAATATCTTTGTTAAAATAAAGCAGAGATGAGATCCAATGAGGGGATCTAGTTCAGAGTTTTAAAAACATATATGCAGAAACATATATGCAGAAAAAGCAGAGGACACGAGAAATCTCATCTTTGCATGATATTTTATAAGCACAAGACAATCATCCACAGGAAAATGAATACATGTTGAAGGAATGCAATGATACTGTATCTGTAAATTATCAACCATGCACAGACTAGCAATGACATGATCTTGGTCACCTAGTTCAACTGCCTCTGTCTTTCCCCAAGTAGAGCAAGAACACAGATCCAAGGCAACACAACAAAAAGTGACAATGACAATTACAGCAAAGATTTGGAATTCAGAGTTAGGCTTACCACAAAATGTCTAGCTTGGCTCCTTATCTATAAAGGATCTTAGAGCTGCATGAGGCAATGTGTTAAAATGCTTACATTATACTCAATAAAAAAAAAAATCAAGACTCTTGACACTAAAATCATATTCCAATAATCAATAGTATCCAAACTATAGAAACCCTTATGTTTCCATCATCATGAGGGAAGAGAAATTTTCTGATAATGCATATTTAACTCTGTAAGTAGCAAAAGGCTTTTTAAAAAATCTTTTCTGACCCAGATGGTGTAGCTCAGTGGTTGAGCGTCGACCTGTGAACCAGGAGGTCACAGTTCGATTCCTGGTCAGGGAACATGCCCAAGTTGTGGGCTCGATCCCCAGTAGAGGTGATGCAGAAGACAGCCGATCAGTGTTTCTCTCTCTCTATCCCTCTCTCTCCCTCTCTCTCGAAAATCAATACAAACATATTTAAAAAAACTTTTCTGGATATAAATCTTACAACTTAATTTTTCACACCTCCTTGCCTTCTTGAAGGTCTACTTTAGCATTAATCTAGCCTCTTCTTTTTAAAGATATCAATATAAACATATCTTACCATCCTTTGCTATTTATAGCTATGTCCTCAGGTATCAGGTACCTGTCTCTGATCCACCAGTGATCCTAGACTGCTGTATTTTAATTCTTCTGCCTCTGAACTCCCCGCAGCTGTCACTTGACAATATTTATTCTGACTTGTTGCCTCATTTTACACTTAGTCCATGTCAGGGGCTCCAAGGGGCTCCCAATAGAGCAGTGGTTCTCAACCTTGGCTGCACATTAGAATCACCTGGGAATCTTTTTAAAATCCTAATTTCTGGGCCTCATCCTCTGGAAATTCTGTTTCTTTGTTACTAATGTTGTGGCCTCACCCCATAACAAAGAAACAGAATTTCCGGAGGATGAAGCCCAGAAATCAGGATTTTAAAAAGATTCCCAGGTGATTCTAATGTGCAGCCAAGGTTGAGAACCACTGCAATAGAGGAAAGTGCATGGGGGTCTGTGAGAGTCCCCAGCTGCTCTGAAAGGCTGGGGTTATTTCAAATTCAGCATAAAAATAAGTGGGGGTCCTTCCACATAAACTCAATGTCAGACACAATTGTTCTTACCTCCGTAACTATAGAAAGTATTTCTTTCTCTCACTCCAATTACAGTTCCCAAGATATCTACTTGTCTTATTGGATGCCCATTGTAAAAAAATACACCTGAAATTAAAAAAAAAAAAAAAAGCAAAGTCCATATAATGTATGATTACATTTTCTGTTTCAATCACTGTTAACTGTGGGGATGAGGGTGGGGGTGGGTGGTTGTGCCAAAAATCTGTGGCATGCTGCTTGCTGAAATTCCAGACTTAAGAATCAGCCCTTGACAAACCGCAAGCCCCAAGAAATCAGATGTCTTTTCCTCAAGGGTCATAAGGAGAAAGCCTGGCTCTAAAGAAGCGCGTGCTACCCTTAGCAGGTGTGGCTCGGTTGGTTGGGCATTGACCTGTGCATCAAGAGGTCACTGGTCCAATTCTGGGTTAGGGCATATGTCAGATTGTGGGTTCGATCACCAGGAGGGGGCATGCAGAAGGCAGCCGATTGATGTTTTGCTCTTACATCAATGTTTCTCCCGCTTCCTTCCCCTCTCTCTCAAAAAAAAAAAAAAAAATCAATGAAAAAAATAAAGAAGCATGTACTAGTACAGAAAAAGGAAAACCAATGTTGCCCAACTGGATTTGGTTAATCTTCCTTCCACTTGTGAAAATTAAATGTACCTCCCTGTAGAACTCTCATAAAGAGCCTGAAAACAGTCATTATATTACAGAACCAAACTTAGCACTGTATTATGAGGGACTGGAAAAGGAAAAAGAGGAAACCAGGAGAAAGGCTTCTTTGACTTTTTCACCGGTGCTTTTCAAGGAAATCAGTCATCATGTCCATGAATTAGCAGTAGCTTTTGGTTTTTTTGTGTGTGTTTTTTTAAGAGAATATTATTAAGTTACCAAACACTATGCTTTGGGGCCAACACATTACAACTCAAAAACTTTAAATATATATTTCTCTTCTTACTATATCTTATTGATTTTTATAGAGTTAGAAACATCATGAGAGAAAAACATCAGCTGCTTCCTGCACGCCCCCTACTGGGGATCGAGCCTGACCAAGGTACATGCCCTTGAACAGAATCAAACCCAGGACCCTTTAGTCCATAGGGTCTAATGCTCTATTCTCGGAGCCAAACCAGTTAGGGCTAAAATATATTTTTATTGATTTCAGAGAGAAAGGGAGAGGGAGAGATAGAAACATCAAAGATGAGAGAGAGTCATTGATTGGCTGCCTCCTGCATGCTCCCCACTGGGGATGGAGCCTAGAACCTGGGCATGTGCCCTGACCAGGAATCAAACTATGAATTGCTGGTTCACAGGTTGATGCTCAACCACTGAGCCACACTGGTTGGGCTCAAAAACTTTTTTTTAAAAAAATATATTTTATTGATTTTTTACAGAGAGGAAGGGAGAGGGATAGAGAGTTAGAAATATCGATGAGAGAGAAACATTGATCAGCTGCCTCCTGCACACTCCCTACTGGGTATGTCCCCGCAACCAAGGTACATGCCCTTGACCGGAATCGAACCTGGGACCCTTGAGTCCGCAGGCCGACGCTCTATCCACTGAGCCAAACCAGTTAGGGCTAATTACTATTTCTTGAGGGCCCACTACATGCCAGGCACTATCCTAAGCACTGGTAGTATATACACTGAGTGGCCAGATCATTATGACCACCTGACGTTTGTAGGCAAATTAGGTATAATTTTGCGTTGAAGTTGCTAGAGGACCAGACCATTATAAATAGGGAAGCAGGTTGTTTACCACGACAGTAGAAGTGATTTTTTTCTGAAGATATGGGTAAACAACACGATTTAACAGCCTTTGAACGTGGGATATATATATATACACACACACACACACACACACACACGCACACTGAGTGGCCAGATTATTATGACCACCCCATCAGTACTTCGTTGGGCCACCTTTTGCCTTCAATACTGTGGCCACTCAGTGTATGTGAACAAGGCAGATGATGCCCTTCCTTTCAGGGAGTTTATATTATTTTGACATAAATTCAAAATTTGATGTGCATTCAAAACTAAACAAAATCCCACAAGAAATCAGGTTAATCCCCATTTTTACAAAGAAGCTTTACAGGTGAGTCACATCCAGGCCAGGTTAAGTGGCACAGTTAGGAAAGGGTGCAAGGCCTAGGGATGCCTGGTCCAGTGAGCTTTTCCACCAAGAGAGGCCCAGGAAAAACAACTGGGCATTTTAAAATATGGAAGACGTCAAACCCGGGTAAAAACATTCATCATTACAAAGGTTACTCCTCCAAACACCTGTTTCAAAAAAGATTTAGACAGTTTTTAAGTTGCACAGAAATGACCTCTTTTGAGGATCCAGGCCAGGCCATTTGCAAAGCCTGCTGGAGGGAAGGCTTTCCTGCAAGCCCCTAAGCCCCAGGTTTCTCCAGTTTGGGGGGCGGGAGGGGTGCAGATGCAGCACAGGGCATCCACCAGGCGACCAATC
This sequence comes from Myotis yumanensis, assembly GCF_028538775.1. Lineage (NCBI taxonomy): Eukaryota > Metazoa > Chordata > Mammalia > Chiroptera > Vespertilionidae > Myotis > Myotis yumanensis. The sequence goes on along the minus strand of NW_027223764.1, from coordinate 16,141,156 downwards.
ACATACCTGGCACCTGGCACGACTCCTTCAAGTCCAAGATATCCCTGATGTAGAGTTTTGCAAAGGCTAGAAACACAGGGTCCAAACCCCACAGGAGGGAAGGGGTCTCCTCTTCACACCGGCTGGATTCAGACTGCATCGGGAGGCTGGGCTGTGGCTTCCAGCCAATCCTGCAAGTCTCACATCAGTGAGTTGGGAATCTAGATTGGAGACACAAAATCAGGATGCAAGGCGGTTAAAGGGGGTGAAATTGGCACGGCCCCTACGCTGATCGCGGGCGGGCATCCAGAACTCTGCAAGGGCTAAGCCAGGGGTCCGGGGCCTGCCACACTGCACGCCACGGGCCTGGCCTAAAAGGCGTTTCCCGCGTGAGGACATGTGAGTTCCGTATGACTCTCCCCTTGGAATCTCTCCTGCCCCACGGGAGTGTGTCTCCTTCCCCAAAAGGTAAACACCAACTTTTCACTTTGGGGAGATCGGTCCAGACAGGCGGAGGCAGTAGCCGCTTTAATGGGCGGGTCCCACGGAGGAATTGGCGCCCTCGTGGCCATACACTGGTGGGGCGCAGAGGGTGGGTCTGTCCGTCGGTCTGGTCCTGCCTGCACTTTCCGGTTTTCCGGATGTGACTGAGAAAAGAAGGCGAGCGGAAACCAAGAGTAGATTTGATCCGTAGCCCCAAAGGCCGCGCCCGCGCTGCCGCCCTCAGATCTCCGGAGCGCGCAGGCACGGCCCTTCCGGCACTCCGAGCCAGTCGCCTCTGAAGTTCCGGCGGGGCCGACACCGCCCTCGGGGCGGGACCAAGCCACGTGTCTCCGCCCAGGCCTTTCCTCCCAGCTGCCGCGGCCCCGCCCCCCGCCAGAGGCCACGCCCACTCACCCACGACCACGCCTCATCCCAACGAGGCCGCGCCCACCCCGCCCGCGGCCACGCCTCTTTCTGTGCCCCGCGGCGGCGCCGCCCCACGCTCTCTTCCAGGTGGCTGCGGTTTGCGCGGTACTTGTTTCACTCGGGCAGCTCTCTGGTCCCTCCACCCGCTCGGAACCCGCGAGTCTTCGTGGGTATGCAGAGCCCAAATTTCCAAGACCTTGGGAGCTGACCTGGAAATTTCTGCTGCCTAAACCCGGCGCTCAAAGTCACCCTTTCACTCCCATTCTCAACCCCACCTCCACCCCCCACCCCCAACACACACACCACACATACACACAAGAGAGGCTGGGATTGGTTCGGACAATTTTTTTTTTTTTTGAGGGGTGGTTTTCCTGATATATTAACTGAAAAAGTAAATAAAGCAATACCAAAAGCAGGATTGCATTCTGACATATTTTAAATGTTAATTTACCCTTGATAAATGATCTAACACATGCTTTCGGACTCTACAGTCGCACTTGGAGATAATGTCAGTATCTAAATTTGAGCCCTTATATAAATGTGAGGTTCTCCTCTTACTCTGTCTACACTCTGGAATGTTATACATTTAAGAATTTTAAAAAGCTGGCATTTTTGTAAATTATGACCACCTTGATGGTGCTTGTTCCCATTAGTCCTAATTTAAAATGAGAAAAGATAGCCACGTTCCACTCCCATGAACAAGTAAGTACATCATGACATTACCCATGATTGTAATTCTTCCTAATTTACAGGGACTATAAAATGTCAGGAGTATAGGTCACTCTGGCAGGCCATTCCTGGGGTGGTAGGTGGTAGCCAAAGAGATAATTGCTAAACCATTAGCAGAGAAGGAACTTCAAGCAGCTGGAATGGAAAATGTGTGTCATTAGAGCAATGGCATTTAATTACATCCCTAGCCACTGAAGAAGCTAAAAAACAGAGTCCTTGGTAAAGTACAGCATTGCCCAGATTCCCCTGCAATGAACAGTTGGGTCTGTGGAATTGAAGAGAAGACACCCTTTCTAGTAAGGGGAGACTCTCTTGGAGCAACAACACCCAGGAGGACACCCTGTAAGACAGTGCCTCCAGCTAACCTGGGTGAGAGACAGGTTGGGTGACATTTTCCTGACTGCACACATCTGCTCCAGGGTGGAACCCAAGAAGAAAATCAGTATGGGTGTACTCAGAGCCTGAAAAGACTTTCATGGCTTTCAGGGGCAGAGTGCTAAGGGTGCTAGAAACAAGGGACCTTGTGGACTCCATGATTACTGCCAGCCTTGGGGAGGGCCACACCTGGGGGGAGGGGTGGTGGTGGGCAGACCAGGAAGGTAGGACTCCTTGGACTCCAGGGATGCTGCTTTTGATGTGAGCCTAAAACATAAAGGAGTCTGTTGCTGCTGAAACCTAAGGTGAGATGTGTAACAGCCTAAGGTGAGAAATGGAACAGAATTTCCAGACTGCAGAAGCATCTAGAAGAGTTTGGAAGGAACTTCTTCCCTGACATCTCTTTCAGGATAGATTCCACGTTCCCCAAACCACTGCCTAGAGGTAGGCAAAGGGACTCCTGAAACCATTAACACTGGAGAGCTCTTCAGCTTGAGATTTCAAAACCCTGCATCCCTGGCCAGATAGCTCAGTTAGTTAGAGCGTTGTCCTGATATGCCAAGGTTGTGGCTTTGAACTTCTGTCAGAATACATTGAAGAAGCAACCAACGAATGCATAAATAAGTGGAACAATGATATTCCCCTCCCTCTCCCCCCCCCCCCCCCCCCCCCCCCCGCTGTAAGTAAAACTTTTTTAAAAGCCTCCAAAGCAGATAGTTCAAAACCAATAGTTGCCCTAACTGGTTTGGCTCAGTGGATAGAGCGTTGGCCTACGGACTGAAAGGTCCCAGGTTTGATTCCAGTCAAGGGCATGTACCTTGGTTGCAGGCACATCCTCAGTAGTAGGTGTGCAGGAGGCAGCTGATCGATGTTTCTCTCTATCCCTCTCCCCTCCGCTCTGTAAAATATCAATAAAATATTTTTTAAAAAGAACCAAAAAAAAAAAAAACCAATAGTCAACACTTAATGCTGGGAACCTTTCTTATAGCTTCTCAATGTGAAATAATTTGGTTTTGAAAGTTTTTTTGACAGACTGGACAATCTCTTCTAGAAAGTTAAGATTTTAGCAAATTCATCTGGAAAATGAGGTTGAACTATCTCCAACTTCAGAGCTCAAACAAGCTGGTCTTAACCATTTCTGATTTTTACAGGTAGGATGGTGTTTGCCCATTTGCAATTGGATTAGATTTTGTGTTCAAAGTTTATAATAAAGACAGCTTATCAACATTCTTTTTTTAAAATATATTTTATTGATTTTTTACAGAGAGGAAGGGAGAGGGATAGAGAGCTAGAAACATCGATGAGAGAGAAACATCGATCAGCTGCCTCCTGCACATCCCCCACCGGGGATGCGCCCGCAACCCAGGTACATGCCCTTGACCGGAATCGAACCTGGGACCCTTCAGTCCGCAGGCCGACGCTCTATCCACCGAGCCAAACCGGTTTCGGCCAGCTTATCAACATTCTTATTATGTTAAGGTTATAACCCTGGGGGGCCACCTTTAGTGACTCAGTGTACCTTGAGCACTTTCTGTGTGCTGTGGGGGAGCATTAAGAATCTTTATTTCACTGGAGCAAAAAGAGTGATGCATGTAGTAACAAAGCAACAGCCTAAATTGTGATGAAATACAGAATGTGTGGCCTGGATAATAATTACTGTATGGGTTACAGGAGGTAACCTCCTGATGGGGGGGGCTCATTAAGTAAGGTAACATGTACCCACTGGAACAAGGTAAACACTCAGTACACATAAACTGTTATTATTATTCACTATGGAGATGGGATTTAATACTAATTTAACTTTAGAAAAATATAAAAACATTTCAATATACCTCTATTTCCTTCCCCATTCTTAGTGCTGTTATTACCATTTATATTACATCTATATATGCTATAAACCCAACAAGATAATGGTATAATTATTTGTTTATACAGTCATATGTCTTTTAAAGAAGGTAAGAAATGAGAAAAAGATAAACATAGTCTTTATAAAAATGTTTGTATTTATTGATTTTAGAGATAGAGGAAGGGAGAGAGAGAAAAACATCTATTTGTTGTTCCACTTATTTACACATTTATTGGTTGATTCTTGAGTGTGCCCTGACTGGGAATCAAACCTGCAACTTTGGCATATCCAAATGACACTCTAACCAACTGAGCTGCCCCGCCAGGGCCCTCATAATCTTGTATATTAGCCCATATAATTGTCATCTCTGGTGCTATTCATTTCTCCCCATAGGTATAGGTGCTCCAAATTGAATAAGCCCCATGGACTGTGACTGAAGTACTGTTGGTGCTCATGGCCTGCCCTTCCCTGCCAAAACATCTTTGTTGATCAAGCTGGGACTGGGGGTGGGTGTGGGGCATGAGACCAACCCCAGGCCAGAATGCCACAGACTCCCATTGTTCTTACCTGAAGTTCAGCTATTTTTCAAACATAGATGCTCTTCAGATTTTCATGTGCCTTTGATCTATTCTCAGAGTACTAAAATGGCTTTTTTGGTCAAATTTGTCCTGTTTTGTGGTTGCGTTTTTGGGGAGACCAGTTGCTGATTTTCTCAATCAGCTATGGCTGGAAATCCCTGATGGTAGGGTTCGTAGTTAACAGGAGGTCCTTTGGGTCAAGCACAATGTGGTAGCTCAAGAAATAAGGGGTGAAGGACTGAATTGTAGAACAAGATCAGAAATTACCTAACTGGAGAAAGCAGTTACTTACAGCCCATCCTTCCTCATGGAGTTTTAAGTCGATTTCTAAGTCAGCGGGAGACATGTAATTCGCTGGAGCACTTCCTGGAATGAGAAGAACCAGAAATGATGTCAAAGGATGGCTGAGTGTGAGATACCTTCTAGGTCTTTACATTTAAACTAACTCTTCTTTTTTACCCAAATGGTCTGATGTGACCAAAGGGGATCCAGAGATGAGGATGATGACCTTTGCAAAGATGAAGAGAGCAGGAGGTAATGGGCTGGGGTTCATCTTGGAGAGCAGAGAATAACTTTTTCATTAGAAACACTTGTGACCCAAGAGCCGGGGTTGAGTGCATGAGAAAGAATTTTGCATTTTGTGTTTTAAAAGTCTGTATCCTGAAGAAAGTAGAATGGTGGTTGCCAGGGACTGGGAGGAGGAGAAAATGGGCAGTTATTGTTTAATGGGTACAGAGTTTCAGTTTTGCCAGATGAAAAGATTTATGGAGATGGATGGTGATGATGGTTGTACAACAATTGAATGTACTTAATACTACTATACTGTGCACTTAAAAATTATTAAGATGGTAAATGTTATGTATATTTTATCACAATAAAGAATGAAAAAAAGAGTTGTATCTCAGGGTGATGCTGAGCATGGTGTGGTTTGTACTATGCAAACCTATGTGACAGTCACCTGTGCACCACATTATACCTGGTCATTTAAGACACAAATCCACCCAGTGTCTTGCCAAGGGTGGAGGTTCCTGTGTGTACTGGGTAGTTTATGAGATAGGTGGACTATTTTGAATTGGACTCATGCTCATAATGAGCTGAATGGAAACAATCATACCTTGTTCTTCACCTCTAGTTTTGTACACACATTCACTTTTCTGAGAAAATCCCAGAGTGTTGCTATGACAGATGTCCTTATAGGGGCTGAGCTGTAACACAACTGCTTCCCTAGAAACCACCATCTACCAGTGAGCACACCAGGTGGAAAATAAACTATCTGTGTCTTACTCTTATTTTTCTATTTTTATTATAAAAATGCCACAAAGAGTATATGGCACCTGGAGCTGACTAAGGATCTAGTTTTGGAGAAATGGAATGAATAGTCCTAAAATAATAATTGGGGCAAAATGCTAATATCTGTCCAAGCAGATAATTGTCTAAGCCAGAATAAAAGAATTACTAAAAACGTCAAAAAGAGATGAGAACCTTTCTTTTAATGTGGGACTTTTATAAAAGTTTATAATCTTGAGCAAATAAATTGTGTACAGACATGCACACAATTTTGAAACTAGTGAAAAATTATGGTGTATTTTCTAATTATTAAATGTTGAGTATGTGCTACTTATTTGATAACAAAAGTCATTTAAAATCAACATCCCTTGAATCTCACAAATGTAATGTTGAGTGAAAAGCCAGACATATAAGAGAGTATATACTGTATGATTCTATTTATATAAAGAACAAAACCAGGCAAAACTATTCTACGGTGTTAGAAGTCAGGATAGTGGTTACCCTTTAGTTGGGGGTGGTGACTGAGAACAGAAGAATGAAAGGGCTCTTGAGTATATTTAATGTTTCTTGATCTGTAACTATATATTTCAAGAAAATATTTTTTCAAGTTTTCATCCTATTTGAATTAGCTGCATTTCAAGTTGAAAGAAATTAGAAAGTAAAAACTTATTAAATGTATAAAACCCCACATTTTGTGTTATTGTCACTTGCATAGAAAAATAGACCATTTTAAATGTTAATGTAATTTAAGAGATGAGCTATAGCATTAGCCCGTATTTTTCTTAATTATTTGACATGTAACAATAGGCTCAAGTAGCCATGGCATTTCATAAGCATTAGCATAAAGCTGGCCAATGGAATAGAATTTTGTTTTTCTTATCCATTTATCATTCTCCCCAGGGCTACTTTCAATCGAGGAAAAATTGAACTCTCCAATGATGTCAAAGACAGCGTATTGCAGAGGTTAATTAATGAGTCACCCGGAGAAGATTGAACAGCCATTGTGCTGACATGTTTAAGAGCTAATAGGTCCTGATGATGTAATTTGCAGTAGTGCTCGATGTATATTAGCTGAATGGGTGACAGCTGCGGTGGGCCCTGTAGATTAAAGTGTGAAGCATGGGGAGGTGAGTGCTTTCAAATGGAGAGAGACTTTTATAGAACCTAGTGAATTCAACCTGGTCAGGCTGGTTACTCTGCTTGGGAAAGCCTGCTCAGCTAATACAGATTTCACAGGGCCCAACACAATCTCAACTCCAAGATCACTTCATCAACTCCAGTAAGCACTGATGCTCCCTTCGTTAAACTCCAGCAGTACTTACAGTCAGTATTACACACTTTAGCACTTATTTCTTGAATGTTTATTATATTGCCCCAACTTGATGATAAGTTACTTAAGGACTTAATTATTTCTGCATCTCTGCAAAATGTTGATAATTGTCCAAGCAGGGAGATGGTTACATGTGGGTTTATTCTATTCTTTCTACTTTTGTGTATTTAAAAATTCCCTTGAAAGCAGGATTGGCAGATTTAGCAAATAAAAAATGCAGGATGCCCAGTTAAATTTGAATTTCAAGTAAACAATAAATAATTTATTGCTATTAATAATTTATACTTTTTATAGTATGACAATATTGCATATCTTTTAATTTACTCGTATAATGTATAATGTTATTCATATATACTATTTTATCATAGCATTATATTGATGTTATATACTTATTTTATTACATGTTCCCATGACCCATATTTATTTATTTATTTATTTATTTATTGCTTAAAGTATTACAAAGGGTATTACATATGTGTCCTTTTTTTCCCCCCCGCCCTTGACAATCCCCTGGCCTCCCCTACCCCCCAGGCCACCCCTACCATGACCCATATTTATACTAAAAAGTATTGTTTATATGAAATGAAAATTTAACCGAGTGTCCTGTATTTTACCTGGCAACCTGACTTGCTAGAAACTTAAAAACATGATTGGCTAAAAGAAATGGATGGTAGAGACAGTACAATGTTTCTTAGATTGTGATCTGCTGTCACTTACATCAAAACCCCCGAGAAACCCTGTTAAAAAGGCAGCTCCCTATGGTCCTGTACCCTCACCCTCTAGGTGCTAAATTAGTATTTCTGCTGGTGGGGTTCTGCTTTAGCAATAAAGTCTTCAGGTGATTCTGGTGCTGTTGTTAGCTGACCTGGAATCTATGCTGTTTCTAGTTTTTCTGATATGCTCTTTTTTTTCCTTATAGTGGCCAGACTTGAGCAACTTCTACTCTGTTTTTGTGTCAGGGACTTGCCTTAAGAGATGTTACTATTCCTGTTCCATGATTCACCCACTAAAGATTACAGGTCAAATACTATCCTAATGGCCTTTTGTAGTTAAGCTACTCCTTGGAAATTCATTCAATGGCCTAGCTTCTTAACTACTGATGTATATTCTATTAATACCTATTCAATGTTATCGAGAAAATGATAGTTGACAAATTTACACCTCCCTTTAGTATTTTAAGGTCAGGGTTTCTAGGGCAACCAAATCTCCTGGTTTGCTTGGGACTGTTCCAGTTTTAGCACTGATATCCCCATGTCCTGGGCTACCCTCACTCCTGGTTGCCCCTGGTCATTCTATCTGTAGTAGATGTCATAGTATGCCACCCAGATCCCCACTTCAGGACCAAGGCACTGTTTTCACCAGAGCTGGTAGTATGAGCTCACAGTTGACACCCTACTCAGGAAATTCCCTCACTCAAAATTAGGCCTTGTCCTCAAGGGTCAGTAACCAATTGATGCAGCCAGCCCCAATCTTCAATTCAAGACATTTCTGATTGTCCATTTCAGTGTCAGAGCTCCCTATAGGGTCAGCTGAGGCCTCTGTTACACCTGACCTACAATTCAACTTCTCCCTCTACCTGATCCTGCTTCCTTCACCCCCTCACAGGAGCAGCTCCTGAAAGCTCTCCCTAATATACCCCTGCAGGCAAATCTAGAGTCTAAGAGTCTGAATGAACCTGTATGAACAATAATTGGAACAAGAGTAGGGTGGTCTTAGGAGGCAGATTCTAAAATAAGATTTTGGAGTTGGGTTACCTGCTGACTAGCTGGTAACAAGAACCCCTCACTAGAGGCCCTGAGGAGGTAGCAGTGCAAACTGTAAAACTTTCAGCAGTGGCAAACTGGGATGGGATGCCAGCAGAAGAGACTGAGCTGGAGGGTGCAGCACCCTGGGCATCCAGATGTTCAGGGAAAGTAGTAATTTAAGGCCAATGGACTGGGATAGCTCCTACTGGAGAAAGACAAGAAAGGCAGAGAGTGATTAATCACCAACTGAAGAGACCAGACCTCCTGAGGTTGAGGCACAGAACTTAAATTATAAGGTAGTAGAGCTCCAGTGAAGGCAGAATTCTCAATCATAGCAAGTTGGCTATGTCAAAGTCCTGGCCTCAATTGGGAAGGATTGAGGTCTTGTGATATGGGATGGGGACATGTGGGTTGATATTCTTGTACATCTTGGCTGCCCAGATTTCCTCTGAATCCTCTGGGTTGCGGAAGGGGCCCACTCTCTAGGTTAAAAGTTTGCACTCCCCACTCTCAAGAGTTGCCTTGCAAGAAAGATTATTGCCTTTCCTCAAAGAATCTTACTCACTCCACCACTCCCACTTCCTACTGCAAACCAGTAATTAGAATTAAATCACAACATAAGTGATGGTCCTGCTAAGGAGAAAAGAGATTATTCCTTGAAGGAACTGTACTGGCAGAAGCTGGACAAGTATAGATCCTGAGTATGCATGGTTAAGGGGAGTGGGGGGAATGAACAATTGGATAAGGAAGAATTCATTGATAAGAGAGCAGTCTCCCATGATATAGTTCACCATGGCAAGGACCCAATGAGATGGTGCTATCACACTACTAGGATGACTCTTGGAAGCTTGGAGAAAATAGTACATCAAATAGGTCTGCTATATCAATGATATCTTATTAATCACAATAGGTAAGCCAGAAGTATCAGTATGTTGAAGGTCTTGGTAATACACTTGTGCTTCAGAGGGAGGGAGTTAAATCTACAGAGATTCAAGGCTCTGCTACATAGTGAATTTGCAGTAGTGAATTTTGAAGGGTGGAGAGGCTGGGCTATTCTGGGACATTCCTTCAAAATAAAGATCGAATTGTTGCATTTCATGTCTTCCATTACTAAGAAGGAAGCACAATGCCTGGTAGGCTCTTAGGATTCTGCAAGCAGCATTTTCCACCCTCATCAGTACTTCTTTGGCTCTTTGGCTGGTAACTGAGATGTGTAGCTGACTGGTGCTTTGAAGCAAGGCCAGGGTGCGGTGACAGCAGCCCTGACACTTGGGCTTTTCTAACCTGTTCATTTAAAGTCATTGGCATTGCCATGTAAACCCTCTCCACCACTCCCCTAAAATCTTCAGTGAAGAGGTACCTTTCTGTCACTGTAGGTGCAAAAGGAGATGGAATTTGTTATCCAAAGTCCTGTGCTACAAAACAGACCCTAATATAGATGTACAAAGCCCCAGACAGCAGAGAACCTAAGTACCCTGAAAATTTCATAAAGCCATGGAAATTGAGCCAACTATGGGATGGGAAGGAAGGCCCCAGGGGACAATTGGATGGCACATCTAATTCATCATTGTACAAATTGGAAAAGTGATGAGGAGTTGTTAAAAATGAGCCTAATGAGTTATACAAGGCAATAAAATATCAATGCTTTTCACATTTGTTCTCAAACAATTTGCATAGAAAATATGAAAGTGCTGCTGAAGATTTAACCCATGTTATCCCAGAAAAGAGATATAATTGGGATCTGATATAAAGTCCTGTTTCTCTGGCTCTTCCCCCTGATACCAGGTGGCATCGCCATTTCGCTTCTCTGGCTCTGCTTCAGCTCCCCAGGATTCTGTCTGTGGCTGAGGGAGCCAGCACCTGGGACCAAAGTGCCTAATTTATCCTGCAGATGCCCTGGCTGCCCCAAAGGCAGGGAAGCCGCTGTTGGAGGCTACCAGCCCCCAGACTGGTATTCCTTAATTCCCCTGTTCTAAATTGAAACCCTAGTGGCCTCTAGTCTCTTTTGCAATGCCCTTTATTTTTCTTTATAACGTTCATCCATATATGAAATATTAATGTGTGTACTTGTTTGATTAATGTCTACTTCACCAACTGGACTATAAGCCCCATGAGATCAGAAACCATGTCTGTTTTGCTAAGTACTACATCCCTAACTCAAAAATGAATGAATGAACTAGATTATGGAACTCATTGAGGAACATAGTTGTATATACAACGGGAATATTTTTTAACTACTTTGTGGAGAATATAAAGAGATAAATTTTGGAAGCAATTATTGTGTCTGTGGTCATATGCTAGGTCTTTTTAGTCTCCAACCTCCACAGGTATGAGAGTCTAAATGTTCCAATGCCTGGATGTTTCAATGAGGCATAAGACTTGGAAACTAGTAAGCTGTACAGTTCTCCTTTCCATTGGGAACTTGTTTCTCTCTATTCTTCTTTTGTGTAGAAGATCAAAGAACTTCTTATTTGAAGACATGAGGTTGAACAAGACGATATATATTAGTTTAGCAGCACCTCCCTAACAAGTCTGTACAGACTGATCATGAATTGGGTGGAGTTCAAAGCAAAGTTTTACTTCAGGAATTTCCTGAAATAACTCTCCACAAAAGTTTGGCTCTCATAAATGAAGATTACTTAGACCTTATGAACTGTGCATGCACATTTGAAAACTTCCTGGGATCATAAAGAAGTTTCCAGTTATTATGTTACCAGTTTATAATGATCAGGAGCACTTTGAACATACCTTTCTTCATATTCCATTGTGATAATTGTAATATATTACAATAATTTGTTTATGCATCTGTCTCTTCCACCTCTGGACTGTGCCCTCCTCAAGGGCAGGGATACAATAGTTTCTTAGAGAGAGACAGTTCTAATCCAATTCACCACTTGTTATCTCTCTAACACTGGATAGGTCATTTGAATTATCTTAATTTCCCTCCTTTTAAAACAATTATGACAAATTTAAACATACAGACAAATGTAAAGAGTAATAAAAATTAATGTCTACCTACCACCAATTTTATAAAATTGTAATATTTTCTCAAATGTGACAAAGAGAATAACATGTGTTCATCAAATCCTATTTCATTTTCTTCCTTCTGGGCACACAGAAGGACTACATCTCTCACCCTACTTTGCAGTTAGATTGAGCCCTGGCCGGTTTGCCTCAGTGGATGGAGCCTTGGCCTGCAGACTGAAGGGTTCGGAGGTTCAATTCCAGTCAAGGGCATATGTCCCGGTTGCAGGCTCTATCCCCAGTAGGGGGCATGCAGGAGGCAGCCCATTAATGATTCTCTTCCTCTCTGAAATCAATAAAAAAATATTAAAAAAAAAAAAGATTGGTAGCTGAGACTAGTTGTGCCAATGGGCTGTAAGCAGATGTGTTGTGTATTCCTTCCAAGGTAAGCACAGAAGAATGACTGAATCTGTGCTGTCTTCCTCTTTGCAGAGCCTGTGGAAGCCATGCTTTGAAATGGTAGTATCAGAAGACTCTGGGACCTCCATCAGCCATATCTCTAAATCAGCGGTTCTCAACCTGTGGGTCTCGACCCCTTTGGGGGTCGAACGACCCTTTCACAGGAGTCGCCTAAGACCATCGGAAAACACATATGTAATTACATATTGTCTTTGTGATTAATCACTATGCTTTAATTATGTTCAATTTGTAACAATGAAATTGGGGGTCACCACAGCATGAGGAACTGTATTAAAGGGTCTCGGCACTAGGAAGGTTAAGAACCACTGCAATGGATCTCCCCTGATCTATCTACATCTTCATCAACACTGAGGTTTGTCAGTTTGATGATCTGCAATCATTGTTTTAATTTTAATTTTGCTTACGATTATGAGTGTTGTTGAGCATCTTTTCAAATGCTTGTCATTTAGTTTCTTTTTCTGTGAGTGCATATTCATCCATGGTGTTGTGGGGTTCATTGTCCTAGTGTTTTGTAGGAATACTGTATATACAGGGGTGGGCAAAAGTAGGTTTTCAGTTTATTCATATGGAAAATAATATAGTAATCTATATTATAAAAGGCTTGTGGCCATAGTGCTGTAATGTCATAACGACCAACGACCGGACAGGGAACCACGGGGAACCTGGTGGGTGGCGGCAGTGGCCAGAGCAAAGCAGCCCTGCTCCTGGGTGCCTGGTGGCAGTGGCTGGAGAGAAGCAGCATGGCCCGGATGCCTGGCGGCCGGCGGGTGGGCGCAGCAAGGTGGGTGCAGCAAGGCGCACGCCGGTGTGCAGGGCTGCACGATTTCGCGCACTGGGCTTCTAGTTAATAAATAATAAACTGTGCTTTGCACACTCACAACTGTGAACCTACTTTTCCCCACCCCTGTATTTTGGACACTAATGTTTTATCAGTTACATTCACTGCAAATACTTTCTCCAAATCTATAGCCTATATTTTCACTTTGTTTAAAGTATCTTTGATGTATGAAAGTTTAAATTTATTGGTCTTGTTCTTTTACTTTATGTGAAAATTCTTTCCTATCTCAAGATCATAAAGGTATTTTCTTATATTTATTTTTGAAAAAAATATTTTTATTGATTTCAGAGAGGAAGGAAGAGGAAGAGAGAGATAGAAACATCAATGATAAGAGAGAATCACTGATCGGCTGCCTCCTGCATGTCCCACACTGGGGAGCGAGCCTGCAACCGCAACCAGGGCAGGTGCCCTGACTGAGAATTGAACCGTGACCTCCTGGTTCATAGGTCAATGCTCAACCGCTGACCCATGCCAGCCAGGCTTAACTATTTAAAACAAAAATAAGATGAAAACACTTCCATGTTTACTGCAGCATTATTCACCATAGCCAAGATGTGAAAACAATGTAAGTGCCTGTCAGTGGATGAATGGATAAAGATGTGATACATACACAAACACACACACATGGAATATTACTCATCCATGGGAAAGAATGACATTCTGCCATTTGTCACAACATGGGTGGGCCTTGAGGGCATCATGCTAAATAAAATCCTAAGTCAGACAAAGACAAATACTGTATGGTATTATTTACACAGTATTCTAAAAAAGCCAAACTCATAGAAACAGAGACTAAAATGGTGGTACCAGGGTGGGGGCAGGGGTAAGGTTGGGGGAAAAGGGAAGATATTGGTCAAAAGGTATAAACTTCCAGTTATAAGATGAATAAATTCTGGGGATCAAATGTATAACATAATAGTTATAGTTAATAATATTGTATTATATACTTGAAAGTTGTTAAGAGAGATTTTTTTTTTAGCCTCACCCAAGAATATTTTTCCTAGAGTGAACGGAGAAGGAGAAGACAGGGAAAAACAACGATGTGAGAGAGACACATCGATTGGTTGCCTCCTGCATGCTCCCGATCAGGGCCAGGAGCAACCAAGGTACATGCCCTTGACCGGAATTAAACCTGGGGCCCTTCAGTCTGCAGGCCAATGCTCCATCCACTGAGCCAAACCAGCTAGGGCAAGAAAGTAGTTCTTAAATGTTCTCACCACAAAAAAGATATGTTAATTATGTGATGTGACGGAGTAGTTAGCTAACAGCTCTATGGTGATCATCATTTTGCAATATGTAAGTGTATCAACATGTTGTACACCTCAAACTTACCCAATGTTATATTTGTTAATTATATCTTTAAACAGCTGGGGTGGGGGGAGGATAGGGGAAGGAGATTTTGGGGAAGGCAGCTCTGAGACTGAGCTAAAACGTTCCAACAGTTTATCTCTTGGAGAACACAGAAGGAGAGGAAGTAGATTGGGCAGGGAGAAGGTGGACTGTGAAATAGACTCAACAAAGGTCTCCACTAAGCCTGTTGGGATCTCTGGAGTTGAGATGGCCTTTCAGAGTTGTCTTACATCGGGGTAAGAGAGCCAGGCCTTGATGTACACTAGGATCAACAAGTCAATGGATGAGGAAGAAGATGTGACCTGGGGAGAGGGAACTCTTTGGCAGGTCATTTCTGGAGAGGACTGTTTCCTATCACCCGAGGGAATAGCCCTTCAGTCTTGAAGGGGGTAGTGGGTGACACATTTAGCACCACTCCTGTAGCAAAGCCAGTTTTCTGTCATTCTGCCCAATGACACTTCAAGTTTGTCAATAAAACCCCAGTTAGCCTTTTCAATAACAACTGATACAGCTAAGAACAGCACTGGCTTTTGGCTCTTGCTCCTCAACTCTAGCTTCTTATATTAAAACTAGTAGCCCTGTGCACAAATCGGTGCTTGAGTAGCTTGCTACTGCTTGCTTCTGCTGGCCACCCCCCCACCACCACTCATAGCTCTCCGCTGCTGGTAGCTCGCTGCCCTGCCCTCCTTAGCTCTCCACCCACTGCCCCGACCTCCTGTACCTCTCTGCCAGTTGTAGATCAGTCGTGATGTTATGGCGTCCTGGCTAATTTGCATATTCCTCTATTATTACATTAGCTATCGACCAACCTCATTTGATTGCTGTCCCTCCTGAGTGCTTGACTTCTTGTATTAAGCAAATTGTAAAAGGTAAAATGTCTCCTATATCAGAGACATCACTGTTCTTTTTTTAAAAAAATATTTTATTGATTTTTTTACAGAGAGGAAGGGAGAGGGATAGTTAGAAACATCGATGAGAGAGAAACACCGATCAGCTGCCTCCTGCACACCTCCCACTAGGGATGTGCCCGCAACCAAGGTACATGCCCCTGACCGGAATCGAACCTGGGACCCTTTAGTCTGCAGCCCGATGCTCTATCCACTGAGCCAAACCAGTTAGGGCAACATCACTGTTCTTTTATTTTTTACTTTCAATATTATTTTGTATTGGTTTCAGGTGTATGGCATAGTGGTTAGACAATCATATATTTTACAAAGCGTTCCCCTCCCCCCACCTCCCATATCTCCAGCACGCACCTGGCACCAAACATAGTTATCGCAATAGTCACTTTTCTTCTTCTTCTTTTTTAAAAATCCTGCTTCCACCCTCTCATTGTTTAAGACTCATTGAAGTAGTTCTAAATCTCTGGTTAATTTTCCACCTGCTCTTGGGAATTAAAGAAATACTGATTTTTTTCCTTCTGTGTAGCATATAAGTAAGAAATACTTTGACTATACAAAAACCATTATTCTTTAATAAAAATGGTGTTTATTGAAGCTGAAGAAGCACATCACCTAACGGTGCTTTTACATTAATAATTGAGCTAGCTTGCTTTTCCAGCTCAATAGGATAATTTGAAAATAATTCAGTTGGCCTGGTTTACAGGAGCGCACCACATTGTAAATGAGTTTATCTGGAGAATCTGGATGCTATCAAAACACAATGGAACATAACCTCCCTTTGGAAAAGTAAATCATGCAGCTTGAGGAGAAGATGAAGGAAAGCCCTCTGGGAGAGAGTTGGTGCTTCTGAGTTTGTTGGTTTAGCAAGATTGGTTCTGGGGTTGGATGGCAGTAATACTTGGCTTCAAAGCAGCCTTGATCCTTCAATAATTCTCTAATCCTTGTTGTTATGTGAGCCAGCAAACATTTGAAAGGCAAAGCTGTAGAATAGAATTAGGATGGTCTCCTAAGTGAGACAGAAAGTCTCAATGTTGCAAAGGACCTGCAGTGTTCCACTTGAAACCTGTGCTTTGAGGATTTTCATGAATATTGATTAGAAGCAAAATGTCCTACATATCACAGTATAAAATCATTGGTGTTAACCACAAGTATAAAAACCACCAAAGTGCTTCCAAATTATAGGAAGAGTCACAAAGATGGGGAGATCTCCCCCATTTAAAGGACATGCCTGAAATTCCATGGAATAGGACAGAACCTAAGGTAACCGAGAAGGTAGAAAGGGAACATCCCAGATGTTTACATGACAACACTGAGGTCTAAGTCAGAGGCCAGTGCCATCACTGCTTTATTTTTTTTTAAAATATATTTTATTGATTTTTTACAGAGAGGAAGGGAGAGAGACAGAGAGCTAGAAACATCGATGAGAGAGAAACATCGATCAGCTGCCTCCTGCACATCTCCTACTGGGGACGTGCCCGCAACTCAGGTACATGCCCTTGACCGGAATCGAACCTGGGACCCTTCAGTCCGCAGGCCAACGCTCCATTCACTGAGCCAAACCGGTTTCGGCTCATCACTGCTTTATAAATCATCTTTGTTGAAACAAGAAGATGGTGTCCCTTGGGTAGACAGACTCACAGGCTCTCAGCCTAGTTAATAAAATGTGGACTGAATTTCAGCCTCCCCTTACCCTTTTAGGGGTGTGCTTTTGTGTAATGCACACACACAAAAACAACAGCTAGTCTTTCCACAAGCCAAAGAGAAATCTAGAAACCAGAATGCCCAGCTTGGTTGATTTGGGAGTGAGGTGATTAGAGTCAGCACAGTTTGAACACAAAGGTTCAAACAGAACATAACTTTTCCAGCAGTCAGGCATGGATCAGGGTAGATAAGACTGGGCAGCGTGGTCATGGGATGGAAATCAGGAGGGCACTGTTGATCTCGGTGGGGTATATCCAGAGTGGGATAAAGAAGACTGCCTGGAGAACTCTATCTCCAGGGGTCAGGTTCTAGGAGAGGATCTGAATGAAGAATGATAACGAGGGGTACCTGGGAAAGTGGTCAGTATCCTAGTCTGTATAATGCTGTACTTTGATGCTGACATATTTTTATGATTTATTTATATTGATTTCAGAGAGGAAGGGAGAGAGAGAGAGAGAAACATCAATGATGAGAATCATTGATCGGCTGCCTCCTGCACACCCCGCACTGGAGATTGAGCCTGCAACCCTGGGCATGTGCCCTGACTGGGAATTGAACCATGACCTCCTGGTTCATAGGTCGACACTCAATCACTGAGCCAAGCTGGCCAGGTGATGCTGAAGTTTTTGTTTGTTTGTTTGTTTTTAATATGTTTTTATTGATTTCAGAGAGGAAGGGAAAGAGAGAGAGAGAGAGAGAAACATCAATGATGAGAGAGAATCATTAATCAGCTGCCTCCTGCACACCCACTACTGGGGATTGAGCCTGCAACCCAGGCATATGCCCTTGACCAGAATCAAACCCGCGACCCTTCAGTCCGCAGGCCGACGCTCTACCCACTGAGCCAAGCCGGCTAGGGTGATGCTAAAGTTTTTATTCCAAAATTCCCTCATGCTAAAGTGATACATCTGAGCTGAAACATGGGGGAAATGAATGTGTGGGGAGGGACAACTGGGCATTGGTCTTTGATAAGAAAACCTAAACAAAACCTCCACTTGATTTTGGATGATTACAATAAAGAATAAACTTGAATTTCACTAGACACAAGACAGGATATCAAATTTCAATTTATCCACTTCAGTCCAATGTTTTTAAGGCCTGGAAAAATAAATAGGCAACAAAATAAATTTGTATCAATATATTAGAAGTATGTTGTGTAGTTCAATTTAAGATCAAGTGAGAATTTAAGGAAACACGGAAAGCATTCTATAACATTCAATATCTAACTATACACTGCTACTATAACCTTCTAAGTAAAAGCAGAGTTAAAAGTTTAACATATGTAGCCATCGATCTCAGGGACTTTGAAATAACTACTGAGATGCCATATAAGTTTTTCTTTTTAACTGCCATTAGAATCTTTCATAATTTAAAATTTTTCATTAGGCAAATTTAAGATATTTCAGCTGATTATCAGGATTGACTATACTACATATGAAATTTCCAGTTCAAACTACCCTGATATTAACTTTGCAATTTTAAGAGTTAAAATTTCAGTTTACTGAATTATTGAAAGGTCAGTCTAGTTTTCTTTATATCTGGTTCATTTAACATCAATCTTGCAAGATGGCACTTTAAAATACAGATTCTGGGGTTAAAATGTTTGAGGAATACTGGTACTCATATGAAGAAAAATAAAACACATTAGCCCATTAAAAGTTCTGTAGTGAGCTCTGGCTGGTGTGGCTCAGTTGGTAGGAGTGTCGTCCTGTACACAGAAAGGTTAAGGCTTTGATTTCCAGTCAGGGCACATACCTAGGTTGCAGGTTCAATCCCTGGCCCCATGTGGGAGGCAATCATTGATGTTTCCTCTCTCTCTCTCTTCTATTCCCTCTCTCTAAAAATAAATGGAAATGTCCTCAGGTGAGGATTAAAAAAAAGTTCTGCAGTAAGACAAGCTTTAAAACTTTATTTAACCAAGAATTTCTCCAAGTGATATGGCTATAGTACTCCTTTTTATTTATTTTTTTAAAATCTATTTTTATTGATTTCAGAGAGGAAGGGAGAGGGAGAGAGATAGAAACATCAATGATGAGAGAGAATCATTGATCAGCTGCCTCCTGCATGCCCTCTACTGGGGATCAAGCCCACAACCCTGGGCATATGCCCTTGACTGGAGTCGAACCAGGAACCCTTCAGTCCTCAGGCCAACGCTCTATCCACTGAGCCAAACCAGCTATGGCATATAGTACTCCTTTTTAAAGTAAAATTTTGATTTACTTAATATTGTTTCAGCTACATATTGTTGCTTAATGAAAGTCCCTAAAACTTAATGCCTTAAATTAACAGCAATTGCTTATTTACTTCATGAATCTGCTGGGCAGGGCTCAGGGGGGAAGGCTTGGCTCTTCTCCACTTGCTGTCAGCTGGGGTCATTTGGCTAGAAGCTGGAAGATAACTTCAAGAGGGTTTATTCACATGGCTGGCAAGTTGATGCTTGCAATTAGGTGGGAGCTCTACTAGGACTGAGGGCCTGGGACCTGTGTTCCTTTTCTCCCTCGCCTCTCTACATGGGCCTCATCATGGGCTGTTTGGACTTCCTCAGAGCATGGTGGCTAGTTTCCAAGACCGAGTGTCCAAGTGACAGTTTCCAAGACCCAGTGTCCAAATGACAGGAAGTAGAAACTGCCAATTTCTTAAGGAATCGGTCTGGAAACTGGCAGTGTCACTTCTGCCATATTATATTGGTTAAGCAGTCATAGCTCTGAGATTCATAGACACCCCTCTTGACAGGAGGAGTTTCAAAAACATGTAGTGGCTATATGTTAAAATTACACACACAGAAAAACATACAAATTATAAGAGCAGAGTCTAGTGAATTTTTTCATAATAAACCCACCCATGTAGTCAGCATCCAGAGGTCTCCCCTTGTGACCTCTTCTAGTCACTACCTCCTCGAGGGTAACCAACATCATGATCTCCAATACTAAAGATTAGTACAGGGTTTCTCAACCTGAGCTGGATAACTCTTTGTTGGAGGCAGGGATGGGGAGCTGTTTTGGGCATTGTAAGATGTTGAGCAGCATTTCTGACCCCTACCTACCAGTGGCCAGTAGCACCTCCTCTCCCAGATGTGACACCTAAAAAAAGTCTGCAGAAATTGCCAAATTGCATGTGTGTGAGGCGAAAAATTGCCCTGGGTTAGAAGATAATATCTTTTATTATTTGTCTACATCCCACTTAATCATAGAGAATTAAGTTCCACCCAACTGGTGTGGCTCAATGGTTGAGCCTCAACCTATGAACCAGGAGGTCACAGTTTGATTCCTGGTCAGGGCACATGCCCCGGTTGGGTTGCTGGCTTCATCCCAATTGAGGGGCATGCAGGAAACAGCCAACCAATGATTCTCTCTCATCATTGATGTTTCTATCTCTCCCTCTGCCTTCCTCTTTGAAATCAATACAAATATACATATATTTTAAAAAAGAAATCTATTTCTTAAAAAGAAAAGAGAGAGAGAGAGAGAGAGAGAGAATACAAGTTCCAAGAGGCTGCAGGATTTTGTTTTTATTGGCCCATTTTGATTCTGACTGATTCTCTAGTCATCCCTACAGGAGTATATAGTAGGATACTGCCTAGCATATAGTAGAAAATTGAGACCATCTGATGAATGAAGGAGTGGATGGAAGGTGGCAATTCTAAACAGTTATTTAAAGAGTCAATTCTGAAATACATTTTTTTCTCCCCCAGTGGAACCCTCAATCACAAATAATTGGTTCATTTTTGTTAGAAATGGCCATTTTATAAAGCTCAGATGAATAAAAACTTGAAAATAGATGTGGCTCTAATCGGAATCTATATTAGTTCATTTCCTCCTGCAGCAGCATGAAACCTGAGTCACAGAAATAGAAAATTTCGTGATTTCCCAGACAAATAGGCAGTGTCTCGTGACTGTAATAAGCCACAGTCTTATTTGGTCTCTAGTTGTTGTGGCGGCTTTGTGAAACAGGAATGTGCAGTAATAAAGTTTTCATTAAAAACGTGCTGCTCTGAAAGATTAGAAGAGTTAAGGAGGAAGATTATGAAACGATAGTAAGAACTTGTTATTTTCTTAAGGGGAAAACCTGAAAATGTCTTTTGGAAGATAGCCACTGACATTACCCTGAAAACATCCCACCCAATCGTCAAAGGCATGTGGGCAGGCTTTCTTATCTTACTAGGTACATTTCTGAAGGGTTATTCCAAAAATAGCTTTTGGTGGAAACAGGATTCTCAATGAGTTTTGACAGATAAGCCCTTCTTTCTGAAATTCCTGACTGCATTTATTTACTCCTGAGTCACAACCGTGTCAGAAAAATGGACACAATTGCTAGTATATGTATAAGGCAGCTATAGTTAGGGACACAATGAAAACAGAATTTTTACAGTTACAAGGGCTCTTAAAGTTCATATTGAAGAAGCTACCTACTATCCAAATCATACCTTAGCAGTTATTCTATTTTCTGGGTCTTTCTGAATTGTTTCAACTCCTTGAAGCCACCGCTGTTAAAAATGAAACTCATGTGTAAGCCTCATAGTGTCGAGTAGTGACTTGCCCACAGAGATAGTTAATGATGTGACAAACAATTCTGAGCCAGTGCTAAAAAAAAACCAAAACGATCACATCCAACTTGTTTGCCTTATGAAACAAAGAAGAACTGCAGGACATAAAAGTCTGGGCAACTGAATAGCACAGAGGCTTTTATTAATCACAAAGGATTGGCTGCATGAAGGCTGCAGCTAATGTCTGAATGAGAGGAATTCAATATTGACCATTTAAGTCCTTAACGTTCAAAAGATTGTGGTATCTAAATTTTAAAACTGGAATGTGAGTGCCACTTGTAAAAGAAGTATGCCTGTAGAGTTTTTATTTTTTAATTCCCCCAGATTTGAATATGTTAAGACTTGCCATTACACTGCCAAATGTTTATGATTCATTTCAGCAGAAGCAGCTAGGGATGAGGAGAGGGTGGGAGTGTGAGTGCAACAGTTCTGTATGACGCAAGAAGGGACATTAATGTAGAAGGGAGGATATTTTTAGATTCCCCTTTTGAAACAAAAATAGCTTACCAGGTGATTTGTTTACTTTTAAAGTAGGAAAAGAAAAAAAAAAAAAGACCAAAAATCCGTTTTGGAATTTTCTGAATGACACACAATCCTATTTCAGGAGAATAACTGTCATGATTGCAGGTTACTTTTAAAAAATACCTGAGAAAATATTTCTTTCTAAAAATATAACTCCACAAGGATAGACAAATGTATTTATACCACAGTCTTTGTACACCAAAGGAATTTGCTACTTCCATGTAACCTACACAGTAGCATTTAAAGAATTAGTAGTAAATTTGCTGCCTAAATTAGAAATAAGGAAGGGAAAGGAATTGATGTGAAATTTGCTTTCCATAGGTATAAAGTTCATTCACTTTCATTCATTATTCAACACAAATTTATGGAATAGGAAGATATTGGGCTACCTCCGTGAGGTAGCTATTACAGACCATCTTAGTTGTTCAAAGCTAGGGAGTTTGGTTTACCAAGTTCTGGATTCCAGTTCAAATGTGCTATTATTATCTCTGAGTAACTATCTCAGTTTTTCTTACTTTTATGGGGGCTATTTTTTCTTACTTTTATGGGGGCTATTCATAGGGTTGATATGAGGTTTAACTGAGATGATGCATGTAAACTACTAAGCACAGTGCTGGTATACATATTTGATTTTTAATTAAAAAATTTAAATTGATTTTCAGAGAGAGAAGGAGGAAGGGAGGAAGGGAGAGAGGAAGGGAGGAAGAAGGAAAAGGAGAGGAGAGGGGAGGGGAGGGGAGGGGAGGGGAGGGGAGGGGGGAGGAGAGGGGAGGGGAGAGGAGGAGAGGGGAGGAAAGGGGAGGGGAGGGGAGGGGAGGGGAGAGGAGAGGAGGAGAGGGGAGAGGAGGAGAGGGGAGGAGAGGAGAGGAAAGGGGAGGGGAAGAGAGAAACATCAACTTGCTGCTCCACTCACTCATGCACTCATTCGTTGATTCCCACAGGTACCCTGACGGTGATCAACCCTTGACCTTGGCCCATCAGGTATACTCCAACCAACTTAGCTACCCAGGCCAGGGCTCAATTTTAATTTTAAATGATATCCTCATTATTTTCAGTGAAGGTCAGTTACCTGGCAAATTGTGAAGATAGTTCTCCCCTCACCAAGTTATTAGTGAGAATGTCTTAAACTATTTTTAAGGTGAGTGGAGCCAAAAAATTGTGTATTAAATGAATACTTTACATGGCCACTGGTTAAACTTCACTTTCAAAGGTTTAAAAATTCAAGGAAGCCAAACTATGGTTTACAAATAACACAAACATCTAGCTATCAAGGTCATTACTGGGAAAATCTGAATCTGTCTAAATGACATCTCACTGGTATTATTAAATAATTTCTGTGGCTATAACTTCATGGAAAAAATGTATAAACTCCTATTAACTCTCTCATCATTTCACCGAAGTATGTTATACTTGATCACCTCATTTACACAATATTAACAATGCCATTTGATATTATTATTTGACATGATGAGGCAATTCATAAAATAAGATAAAGTGGCCAATATACATATGAAAAAGTATTACATCATTAATAATCAGAATTGTAAATGAGAGGTTATTTTGAACTATCAGCTTGACAAAGATTAAAAAGATGAGATAATACCTTGGTGCTATTGAGGTGTGGTGAGACTGACACTCTCACATATTGCTAATAGGAGTATAAATTAGTACAATCGTTCTACCCGCCAATTTGGCAATACAGGAAAAAAATTCTGAATATGATCTCTGACTCAGTAACTCCACTTCTTGTATTTTATCTTAAGAAAATACAATCAGGCCGTAGCCGGTTTGGCTCAGTGGATAGAGCGTCGGCCTGCGGACTGAAGGGTCCCAGGTTTGATTCCGGTCAAGGGCATGTAACTTGGTTGCGGGCACATCTCCGGTAGGGAGTGTGCAGGAGGCAGCTGATCGATGTTTCTCTCTCATCGATGTTTCTAATTCTCTATCTCTCTCCCTTCCTCTCTGTAAAAAAAAAAAAAAAAAAGAAAAAAGAAAATACAATCAGACAAATACACAAAGATGCTTGTGTATGCATGCTCAATACAGTGTTGTTTATGATAACAAAAAATTGGAAACTATCTAAATGCCTACCAATAGAGAAATGTTTAAATAAAATGTGGTTGAGCTGTACCCTGGGACTCCATGCAGTTGTTAAAAACTAGAGGCTCAGTGCATGAAATTTGTGTACTCGTGGGGGTCCTTCAACCCGGCCTCTGCCCTCTCGCAGTCCGGGAGCCCTCGGGGGATGTTCGACTGCCAACTTAGGCCTGCTCCCCCAAGGGGAGCTGTGGAGGTGGGAGAGGCTCCTGCCACCTCTGCTGTGCTCACCAGCCATGAACCCAGCTCAGGGCTTCTGGCTGAGCGGCATTCCCCTTGTGGGAGTGCACTGATCACCAGGGGGCAGCTCCTGCATTGAGCATCTACCCCCTGGTGGTCAGTGTGCATCATAGTGACTGGTTGTTCCACTGTTTGGTCAATTTGCATATTAGCCTTTTATTATATAGGATGATTGGATAGATCTATTTGTACTGGTATGGAAAGATATCCATGATTCATATTTGACACCATTTTTATATTTAAAAAATATATGCATAGCCCAGCTGGTCTGCCTCAGTGAATTGAGTGTCATCCCATGGACCAAGAGGTCCCTGGTTAGATTCTGGGCCAGGGCAAAACCCAGTAGGGGGCATGCAGGAGGCAGCCATTCTATGTTTCTCTCTCTCTCTCCCTCTCCCTTCCTCTCTATCTAAAAATCCATAAAAACATATTTTTCTAAAAAGTAAGATATATATGTAGAGAGAGAGATTTAGCCAGATTCTTTTCTATGCATACATTTTTAGAAGTATTTTTCAAATGTACACAGTTGTGTAATCATTACTACAATATAATTTTAGAACTTTTTTTTGTTAACCCCCCAAAAGTTCCCTCTTGCTCATAGGCTTAACTTTCACAGTAGTTAGGTTGGGATTGAAGTTGGGTGGTGGGGGGGAGTCAGAATGGGAAAATTACAGACAGGTTCCTAATTTATCATTTCTATATTATTTCAGTTAATTTACAACAAGGATATATTATCTTTTAATTTGAGAAAACAGTAAAGGGTTTTCTATTTTGAAAATAGCAAAAAAAGGAAACAGACTTGAACTCTTTGACCCAAATTTGCTTCTGGTAATTCCCTAAGAAAATAATCAAATATGTGGAAAAGGATTTGTAGAGCTATTCATCAATGTTTTATCTAAAGCTGAGAATCTAAATATTTCATGTTTTAAGGAAACAGTTACTAATGGAATGGGAATATGAAATATGTAGGGTGCAAACCTTTATATTCAGTTTAATTTCATCCATGTAAATAAAAGTCCATCCACAGCCAAAAAGTCCTGTTTGGAAATACAATACAATCTTACCAATGTTTATATCTGGATGGTAGAATTAAAGTATGTGTTTGCTTCTCATTTTATTCTTTGTGCATTTAAAAATTTTCCACAATGAGTATGTGTTACCTTTACATCTAGTGCCACCCGCATAAATAATAATAGTTAAAAATAGATTAGTTTTTATTGCCACAGGTGTATACATCTGTCAAAACATAAAACCGTATATTTTAAATATGTACAGTTTGTTGCATATCAATTCTACCTTAATAAACTATGAAAAAAAAAGGAGGGGGGATCTTGAGAAACAAAATAATTTTAACCCTCTCACTGGAAGAAGAGTTTTGGGGCTGGAGAAAAAATGGTTGGCCCTTATATAGATAGCAATTTGGCCTCTGCTCCAGATAATTTCCATTCATTCAAGGGATCTGCCTTCTCATTATATGCCAGGAATGTTGTCAGGTTCTTGGATACAATGATGAGTAACAAGCCACTGCCCTAAAAGTGCTCCTTTCTGGTGGAGAACAGGAAGGCAGGTCACTATCTGGTAGATTCCAGCCAACGCCCACATGGCCCAAGCCTTCTCTCACTCATGCTGCCCAAGGGGCCAGAGGCAGACCAGGAAGCCGAGGTAGAAAGTGGTTCAGATGGAGTCAGGAAGGGTGGCACGGGAATACGTCTGTTGAAGTGGCCAGCAGAAGGTAGATTACCCTCAAGGAGGGTTGTGGTCATCATTCGAGAAGTGGGTTTACATGCTTCATATTATCTATGTCTATCTACCTGCACACTTAAAAATACATTTTTTTAAAATTGATTTCAGAGAGGAGGGAGAGGGATAGAGAGATAGAAACATCAAAGATGAGAATCATTGATCGGCTGCCACCTGCACACCCTCTATTGGGGATCGAACCTGCAACCTGGGCATGTGCCCTGATGGGGATTTCAACCGTGACCTCTTGGTTCATAAGTCCACGCTCAACCACTGAGTCACACTATCGGGTTTACCTGCACACTTGTGACAACAGCGAGAACTAAAATTGAGCAGGCACCGCGCAAACGGCTTATATCCATTGCCTCATTCACTCCTCTCCGTAAGAAAGGAAAGGTTACTGCCCAAGGTCACAGAGCTGGTAACCTCTGGCTCCGAAGCTCCCAGCCATCACACGTGCTCCTCTCACTGTACTCCTGGACCCATTTGAAAGCGAAAAAACCCTTTCGGGCCCCCATCGGTACAGCTCAGCTTTCAGTGTTTACAACATTTCTCAGATCCAGAATGGAGGCAACATCCGCTAGCAACGTCAACAGGGTCGTGCCCGCGGGGGCAACTCCACCCAAATCCTGGACTGAGAGGATTTTTAGGGCTTAGAGGGTAAATGGGGAACAATGCGTCAGGAGCGAGGAACGCCCGAGTCCACGTCGCACCCCGGGCGGGACGCCTGCGAGCCCCTCCAGGCCGCCAGCAAGCTGAGCTCAGCGCGCGTGCGCGGGGCCAGAGGGCACGCCCCCACGCGAGCGCGCGTTGAGCAGGGCGCGCGACCTGCGGAGCGCGCGGGCGCGCTGCGGCATTGGCGTCGGCGTCGGCGTCGGCGCGCGCTCCAGAACGAGGCAGTGTGGGCTGGGAAGGGAGCGAGGAGGCGGCGGCGGCGGAGCCCGGGAGCCGAGGGGACGCGCGGGCCTCGCGCCGCGGGAGCGGACAGCTGCGGAGGGGACCCCGGGCTCGAGGCCGGAGGCGGGAGAGCGCGTCCTGTGGACTGCCGGCCCCAGAGGTCGCCGGCCGCGTCCCTTGCCCTGAGTGGCCGCCGCCCCTGGAGACTCGCCGTGACACGGGCCTAAGCCGCGGCGACCGCGGGCGTCTGGACCGCTCGGACCCATCGGGCTGGGCCGGTTTGGGACAGAGTCCGGGCAGGTGCCGCCCCCCTAGGGCCGACAGGGGGCAAGGCGCCCACCGCGCGGCCCGCGGGCCGGGCTCGGCCGAGGGACCGCCCGCGCAGCGCCCCCCCCACCCCCGCTCCCACCCCGTGGGTCGGAGCCCGAGTCGCGCCCCGCCTTCTCCGGGACGCCCAGCCGGAGCGGCGGGAGCCAGGAGAGCCCGCGCGGGAGAAGAGGGAGGAGAAACTTTGCCTTTTATTGTTGTTTTAGTCCTTAAGTGCCAGGAACTCTGTTGGGAGGAAAAATGTCCTTCTTCAATTTCCGTAAGATCTTCAAGTTGGGGAGCGAGAAGAAGAAGAAGCAGTACGAACATGTGAAGAGGGACCTGAACCCTGAGGAGTTTTGGGAAATTATAGGAGAATTGGGCGACGGAGCCTTTGGGAAAGTGTACAAGGTAAGAGGGAGAAAACGGGAAGTTGCTCTTGTGAGAGAAAACAGCCGCGGTCCTGGAGCGGCGCGAGGACCCCCCCCTGCTCCCCCCCTCCCCGCCCCTTGTCCCTTTCCTGTCTCTTGCCCATCCTTTGACTTCGGAAACGTACAGCGGAACTTTATCCAGGCTGTCATCCAAGGAGCAGCCGAGACACTGGGGTTTAAGGTTGAACTTTAAAGAGTGATTGCTAAAGGGAGGTGGGGTTATTCTACGGGCTGCTCTGTCAAACTTTAAAGGAAGTGGGGGGAGCTCTTTAAAGCAGGGATCAGGTTGTGGCCTTCAAAGCATTTTAAATCCATACTTATTATAGAAACTCATTATACTTTTCAGTGGCTTTCTGTTTGTCCACTAGCTCTTTGCACTCATGTGTATGATTGCACTAAACCAGTCTCTATTTTAGAGTCAGGGCATATGCTTGGTTGTGTCTATAAGGAATACATACATAACCTACGTCTTGGAGCGAGAGCACAGTGATTGCTACTCGCACACTATTCCTGAATTGGTTGCTTCACAACGAACTATAAAATGGAGTGGAATTTCTGATAGAAAATTTCCAGAAGAAAACCTGCATTTAGTACTAGTTGCAGAGGAAGCATTGACTAGAAGTCAATACCAGTGCTTAAGAAATTAAAAACAACACACTTTATGTATGTATGTATGTATGTATGTATGTTTCAGTAGAAAGAGTCTTGATGTTTCAACCTGAAGGCATTAGTGTGTTAGCTATTTACTACCCCATCAGGGTATATGGATGATGTCATTACAATATTTTCATCCTGAAGGGTGAGGTTTTTATGAGACACAGGTTTGGGGGAAAGATCCACGTGAAAACAAAGAACTAATGTTGATACAGGTTTTTTGCGGTTTTTAAAGCACTTTCACATAATTTGGCCCACGAAAGTCCGGTGAGGTAGACAGGTCGGTGGTATCTACATTTCACAGATGAGGACACCGAGAGTCAGAAATTGTTCAAAGTCACACAAGTCAGATTTAGTCCGTCTCACAGTTTAGATTTGAACTCAGGTTTTCTGACCCCATATGTACTGTTGTTTTTTACCTGGATGTCCATTGGTAAAAATGATAGAATTTCCCCCTCCTTTCTAAGCACCAGCACACCTCTGCCTTTGCTCTGCCTCAGATGCATCTCACAGCCCCTTGCCTTGCTCATTCTTGACTCAGGCTGAAACATACACTCTCTGTGTGCTTTCAGAACACATTCTTCACAAGGCGACTATGGCACTGTTACATGTTATAGTTAACATGTTTATGTTTTTATGATAAAACCGGAGGCCAAAATTATGATAAACATTTGGGTTCATCAATTGCCTTAGCACATAGTGTATCTCTCTGTATTTGTTGAAATGAAAGAATGTATGTTACCTCATGTGAGTGCTATTGAAGCTATTGTATGCTGTGAAAGTTGGCAAAGTAAACTTCAGAGCTTGTGTGGAGGATAGAGAATGGGTTCCACAGGGAGTTTACAGTTTAGATGTATGTAGGAAGGAAGGGCTTTTGGTGCGGTGGGAAGATCACTCTGGGGAATTGTGCTTTAGTGTTGGCTGTCACAAACCAGCTCTGGGGTCTTGGACAGAACACAACTTCTCTGGACCTCCATTTTCTTAGCTGGAGAATCATAGATTTCCCCAAACGTTTGTTTTGATTTCTTCACCTAGCAGAATTCTGAGTATGCAGTTATCTGGGCAAGGCAAAAATAAGTTACTCAAGGCACCTGGAATCCGGTGGTTAGAAGGTGGTAGGTGATTATAGGTAGTTTTCATGGTATAAGTGTTTTATTGAATAGAACATTGTAGTGTTAAAACACTGGCCCTGGAGTTGTACTATATCTTGGCTCCCTCAATAGCAGCCTGTGAGTTTGGACAAATTACTTAATCGTTTCATGTCTCACTTTTCCTGATCAGTAAGACCTGCTCTTAAATGTGTGAAAATTAAAGGAGATAGTAAATATAAGGCACATAAAAAGGGCTCAGTAAATGGTAGAAATTACTGTTACTATATTTAGAATTCAGGAGCAAACTATAGGATGGGACAGGAAAAGGGACCTATGAAAATAGTGAACCATTTTCTTATTTTCCCATGGCACAGAATGATTGTGTGGACATGCTAATGCTCTGGGATTTAATTATTTAATGACTCTTTCTGCAAAGTGTAACATATTTTTCTGTAGTGAGATATCAATTGAAAAATTTCTGAAAAATAAGAGACTCCATATAGTTGAAACACTATAAAATTGTCAAGGATAATTTTTATGGGCCTCATGACTATTTCAGTGTGATATTTGAAGAGCTTGAATCCTTTGTATCTTTTCATTTTACTGGTCTATGCTTCCAAGGCTCTGAGATTTTTTTTCTTTTAAATTTTTTATTGAAAGTATTATATATGTCCCTCTCCTCCCCCATTGTCCTCTCCCAGCCAAATATTTAAAAGAAAATTTAAACTTATCTGACCCGTTTTTTTCTCTTTTTCCTGAAAGTTTCTGTTTTCCAAGATATGCTAGAAATTTTAAATTTATAAACTTCCTTCTGTGTGGGGGAAAAAGCTATTAAACCTTAGTATTGTATGAAGTAGAAAGCTATTCCTAAAATTGATTGTAACCATCATTTACTTATGGAAATTAGTAACTGTTATAAAGATTAAATTATAAACAGGCAATCATCTTGAGTACTTAGTTTATTTGAAACATTTTCCCATCATATACTTGTATTCTTTCTACTCAGTTCACTACACAAATCGGTCTTTTCTATTTTTATTTATTTTTAAAATATATTTTATTGATTTTTTTACAGAGAGGAAGGGAGAGAGATAGAGAGTTAGAAACATTGATGAGAGAGAAACATCGACCAGCTGCCTCCTGCACATCTCCCACTGGAGATGTGCCCGAAACCCAGGTACATGCCCTTGACCGGAATCGAACCTGGAACCTTTCAGTCCGCAGGCCGACGCTCTATCCACAGAGCCAAACCGGTTTCGGCAGTCTTTCCTATTTTTAATCTATTTTCTATTTTTTTAAGTCTCTGACTTATCTATTTTCAGTTTTCTGTTTTTAATGTACTATTTGACATATAAATGAAAACATATATATCTCTTAAACTTTTTACTTTATTTATTATTTTTAATCCTTACCTGAGGATATTTTTACATTGATTTTTAGAGAGAGTGGAAGAGAGAAGGAAAGACTGAGAAATAGCTATGTGAGAGAAAACACATTGATTGGTTGCCTCCTGCATGAGCCCTGACCAGGACCCTGGTTGGGGAGGAGCCTGCAACCGAGGTTTATGCCCTTGACCGGAATTGGACCCAAGACCCTTATGTTACTCCTTTTTTTCCCATTAGTAACAACAGAAATCCAAACATTAAAAAAAATCCAAACATGCTCTATCCACTGAGCCAAACGGGCTAAGGCTTATTTTTTATTTATTTACTAGAGGCCCGGTGCACGAAATTCATGCACTCAGGGGGGTAGGGGTCCCTCAACCCGGCCTGCGCCCTCTCGCAGTCTGGGAGCCCATGGGGGATGTCTGACTGCTGGCTTAGGAGCGGTCCTAAGCCGGCAGTTGGACATTCTTAGTACTGCCACGGAAGCAGGAGAGGCTCTCGCCACCGCCACTGCGCTCACCAGCAGTGAGCCTGGCTTAGGGCTTCTGGTTGAGCGGCGCTCCCCCTGTGGGTCAGTGCACGTCATAGTGACCAGCTGTTCAGCCATTTGGTTGATTTGCATATTAGCCTTTTATTATATAGGATTATTTTTTAAAATTTAAATTCCATTGTGTAGATGTACCACAGTTTTTTAATCCACTCATCTGCTGATGGGCACTTAGGCTGTTTCCAAATTTTAGCTATGGTAAATTGTGCTGCTATGAACTTAAGTGTGCATATATCTTTCTGATAGGTGTGTTCTGATTTCTTGGGATATATTCCTAGAAGTGGGATTACTGGGTCAAATGGGAGTTCCATTTTTTATTTTTTGAAGAATCTCCATACTGTTTTCCACAGTGGCTGCACCAGTCTGCATTCCCACCAGCAATGCAAGAGGGTTCCTTTTTATCCACATCCTCGCTGGCACTTGTCATTTGTTGATTTGTTGATGATAGCCATTCTGACAGGTGTGAGATGGTACCTCATTGTTTTGATTTGCATGTCTTGGATTATTAATGACTTTGAGCATGTTTTCATATGTCTCTCAGCCTTCTATATGTCCTCTTTCGAAAAGTGTCTATTTAGGTTCTTTGCCCATTTTTTGATTGATTGTTTATCTTCCTTTTGTTAAGTTGTATGAATTCCCTATAAATGTTGGAGATTAAACTCTAATCGGATATAACATTGGCAAATATGTTCTCCCATGTAGTGGGCTCTCTTGTTGTTTTGTTGGTGGTTTCTTTTGCTGTGCAGAAGCTTTTTATTTTGATGTAGTCCCATTTGTTTATTTTCTCCTTAGTTTCCATTGTCTAGGTTATTTTTTTTTAATGTTTGGATTTCTGTTGTTATTAATGGGAAAAAAGGAGTAACATAAAATTATGTATTGAATTGAAACTGACCTCCTGACTGTATACTGGATGAAAGTGATTATTTTTATGACACTGATCGGTGTACACCTTTAAAAATATAGGTAATTGGGCGTACAATTACCTAGAGCTGTAATTGTATTGAAAAGTATAAAAACACATGTACATTTATTAAATAATTATAATATGATAATATTAATCACCAGAGTCAAGGAATTCTGCCAGCACCCCAGAATTCCTCCCACCTTTCTTCTGAATTGACCTCTCTCCCTAAAGGAAAGCACTATCCTGTTTTTAAGTTATTCATTTCTTTGCTTTTATAGCTTACTAACTAGGTATGTAACCCTAAATATTATAATTTAGTTTTTTAAAGAATATATATTTTTTATTGATTTTAGAGTGGAAGGGAGAGAGGGAGGGAAATAGAAACATCAATGATGAGAGAGAATCATTGATTGGCTGCCTCCTGCACGCCCCCTACTGGGGATGGAGCCTGACTGGGAATTGAACCTTGACCTCCTCGTTCATAGGTGGACACTCAACCCTTGAGCCATGCCAGCTGGGCTATAATTTGAACTTTATATGAATGGAATCATATTGAGTGTCTTGCCTCTTTCAAAATCAGCATTATATTTGTGAGGTACACCTTTGTTATCACCTAGAGCTGTAATTACTTCATTATTGCATAGAATTCCATTATATGGTTACTCTTAATGGTAAAGAATGGGTGTATCAGTTGTTTCCAGTTTTTGGCTTTTATACACAATACTGATGCATATATGCATGAGTTTCACTAAGACTTAACTCAGGAGTTGTATTGCTGGGTTATAGGGTAGTGTATCTTTAATTTTACTAGATGATGCCAACGTGTACCAAGTTACACTCTTACCAGCAGCATATGAGAATTTCCTTGCTCTGCATCCTTGACAACATTTGATATTGTCAAAATTTTTCAGTTTTGACAATCTAATGATATATATATATATATATATATTTGGTGGTTTTAATTCATCTTTCTCCGACTACTAATTACTAATAAGTAATTATTTTCATAGCTTTATTGGCAGATTGAATTTCTTCTTTTGGGTTCAGTTCTCTTGTTCATGTTCCTATTAGATGTCTTTCTCTTGTTTATTTGTGTATTGTGGATTTTAACCATTTTGTAAATCACTTTTCTACCTTGCCAGCTACTCACTTGTAGTTTTAACAATAATGGAGCACTAGAGGAAGGCTGTAAGGAGGTGGATGAAGAAAGAACTTTCACCTTTTTCTTTTTCTGTGGGCTTCCTGTCTGTTTTCCTGTTTCTATAACCATCATCCTAGTGGAAATTCTTCACCCAGTGACAGGAGTGGAATCCAGTTTGTAGTTTTTGCAACACTCACAGAGCTAGCCTCATCATAACCTTTCATAACACCAGCTCCAGTTGGCTGGCCCCCTCTTCCTCAAAAATTCCATAAGACCCCTCTTCCAAGTTCAGAGAGGCCAGCAGCAGCTGAGCAGCACTCTCTCCCCAGGGATCTGAGTTTCAGCTCTGCAGAACCTTTCCTCCAAGCTTCTGAGTTTTAATAATCCCAATCCCTTGGCTCCGCTGGTCCTAGGGTAATAGTCTTTTCCTGCAGTTGTTACATCCACCTCCCAGACTCTCTTAATCTTCTTTGTTTATTTTTTAATTACTAGTTAACAACAGAATCAATAATTATTTATATCAAATTCTCTCTTTTAAAATGATCAATATGATTTCTTTCTCCTGGCTGGACCCTGGTTAAATAAACTAATAAATAAGCCACAGTTGAAACAAGAGTAATGTAAAATGATGTAATTTTTACACTACTTCATTTAGATTTATAACATGAAAACAGTACCAGTACAGGAAACTTAATAATCATTATGTTTCCCTGTAGCTCCTAGTTGTTTATGTAAAGTGGCTAAGCTCTATTCATGATTTATAAAAATTAAAGCAGTGAGTTTTATGTGATCATGATTGATCTCTGAAAACATTTTATCAATTTCAAGTACTATCTTGGTGTGTGTATCCCATTCTTGTTTTTATTAACATTTGTTTAGTTATTTTATTAAGTCTTTATGTGAAGATGAGATTGTTTCTTTTTTTCTAAAATATATTTTATTGATTTTTTACAGAGAGGAAGGGGGAGGGATAGAGAGTTAGAAACATCAGAAACATCGATCAGCTGCCTCCTGCATACCCCCTACTGGGGATGTACCTGCAACCAAGTTACTAGTACATGCCCTTGACTGGAATCGAACCCGGGACCCTTCAGTCCTCAGGCCGACATTCTATCCACTGAGCCAACTGGTCAGGGCGAGATTGTTTCTTTTTAACACTAATATCCATTATATAATTTAAAGTGTAGTGTTACATGCTTATCAAATGTTTATTTCAGTTTTGAGTTTCAGAGTTCTTTAGAACCAGATTCTTATGAATAATAGTTATTTTAAAGCAATAAGTAGGAGGCACTATACTTTCTAATGTAACTTTTATTTATTATATTAAACCAAAAGGTTCCATTGTTGGTTTAATCAGTATCTCCAGGGGAATGGAATAATTAAATTTGTTACTATAAAGAACTTTAGAGGTTATCTAGTATTATTTCCTCCCTCTTGGTGCGATTCCATTTATAAGTAAAAGACATCTTTAAAATCTCTTGGGACATTAGTAGAAGCATGCAGAAGTAGAATGACTTTTAACTCCACTCACAATATCCTTAGTCTACTACCAGGGTTTATATTTTATAGTGTGCCTCTTCAAAGACAGTTCCTCTGGTCTCTTTCTTCCCAGAGTATTATCTATAATAATAAAAGGGTAATATGCTAATTAGACCAGACATCTTCTGGACGTTCTTCTGAACAAAGCCACAG
Source organism: Myotis yumanensis (assembly GCF_028538775.1). Lineage (NCBI taxonomy): Eukaryota > Metazoa > Chordata > Mammalia > Chiroptera > Vespertilionidae > Myotis > Myotis yumanensis. The sequence goes on along the minus strand of NW_027223764.1, from coordinate 16,105,953 downwards.
TGGTGGGGGCCGAGGCAGAGGCGGTTAAGGGTGATCAGCCTGGCAGGGGAGGGCAATTAGGGGTGATCAGGCTGGCAGGGGAGTGCAGTTAGGGGGCGATCAGGCCGGCAGGCAGGTGAGTGGTTAGGAGCCAGTGGTCCTGGATTGCGAGAGGGATGTCTGACTGCCATAGGATGGGGCCTAAGCTGGCAGTCGGACATCCCCTGAGGGTTCCCGGATTGGAGAGGGTGCAGGCTGGGCTGAGGGGTCGCCCCCCCTCCTGTGCATGAATTTCGTGCACTGGGCCTCTAGTATTAAAATGATGAGAGAAGGGCTTATGTTTCACTGGCTTATTTCTTCTGACTTAGGGAGGTGGTGAGTTCTAATTATTATTGGCTCAACTATAGTATCTTTCTTAGAGATACAACTTAATGTTGTATTTTCACCAGTTATGACAGATTTCTTGATTTTAACATCTCTGAAATTGGAATATGTCCTTTATTGATTGATGCCTTGGTATTATTGTTGGCCGGGTAGGGGTCATGTTATATCTGTCATTGAACTTAGTTGTATCACTGGTGTTAGTTGCAATCCCTTGATGTTCAATTAATAAACTATTTAAGGACCTTTTGAAGAAAAAATCCTGGTTGTTACCTAAAAATCTTTTAGCACCTGTGGTAAGATAAACAAAGTAGTATCATTATAATTGCAAAATGGGAGACAGTGACTTCAAATAAAATTTTGGAGATAGTAGTTAATTTAATGGCCAGAGAATGATGTTGTGTGGACATTAGATAACTCAGTGAATAAGTGATTCAAAAGAGTAAAACTTCAATATATGAAGTATTTAATTATATATGAACCAGAATAATAGATATACAATAACAATTTTTGTCTAAATATGTCCAAAAGTTCTTAAAAAAGGTATATAAAAATTCTAAATGAAAAAGTGTTGATATAGTTTAATTGGAAGTTTTTCTTCCTTAGTGAAATATAAGATAAGATATCTTAAAAGACATTGGAGATTTGTTAAAATATGATAGCTGAGAATATTCTTCTAGATTGTAAATCAGTATGAAGTCTTTTTTAAAAAGAAATATTTTTATTGATTTCAGAGAGGAAGGGAGAGGGGAGAGAGAGAGAGCAACATCAATGATGAGAGAGAATCATTGATTGGCTGCTTTCTGCACACCCCCACTGGGGATTGAGCTTGCAACCCCCGCATGTGCCCTTGACCGGAATCGAACCCAGGACCCTTTAGTCCGCAGGCCAGCTCTCTATCCACTGAGCCAATCCAGCTATGGCTGAGTCAAACCAGCTAGGGCTGAAGTCTTTTTTTTTTTTCTTTTTTTTTAATATATTTCTTTATTGATTTCAGAAAGGGAGAAGAAGAGAGAGATAGAAACATCAATGATGAGAGAGAATCATTGATCGGCTGCCTCCTGCACCTCCCTACAAGGGATCGAGCCCGCAACCCAGGCATGTGCCCTTGGCTGGAATCAAACCTGAGACCCTTCAGTCCGCAGGCTGACACTTTATCCATTGAGCCAAGCTGGCTAGGGCTAGGGCTGAAGTCTTTTGTACAAAACATATTATTTGAATCCTAAACATTAGGGTTACTTAATTAGTAAGTAGTATTTTTGCCCCTATTTTTTTCTAAGGAAGTAAAACATAGCAATAATGTACTTAGAAAATGTTAAACAAAAGAGTTCGCAGCTAAAAGTTTCTTGAAAGAAAGGTCTTAATGAGCCAAGTGCTAGCCTGGAAAGGACCAGGCCTTGAGGCATGAAGTCTAAACCACCGGTAATGTGGCTAGATGGAAAAGTTAGCATGTTAGTACTGGCATTGATGGGCGCTTATGTACATTCTGTTTTGGGGAAGAAAGATGTAAGTTGTTTTGAAAGAATATACATTGGCTACAGGTAAGGGAGGGTGGGAAAAGGTGAACTGGGGGCAATTTTGTGATAGTTACACAATCTATAAGGAAGAAATATTTACTAGTGTTGTTTAGTTACTGGCAGCAGTTCTGAAAGTTCATGCATACTTGTCTAGTGGTTGTCTAGTAGACTCTGGAGATTGATTTAGAGCTCCAACACATATTCAGGAGTGAGAGCACTCTTTAGTTAGTTGGCCCACAACTATTAACTGGTTAATTGTTCCAATTTCTTTCTCTGACTCTCCTGTCCACTGTAATTTAATTTAGGACATACAGAATTTTTCTTTTGACAACAAATTCCCATATACAGGCTGATACCTGTTTTGCTTATTCTTTTCTTCATTATTGCCAAGGTTAGATAATAGATCACTAAGAAATCTCCCACATACTGATTTTAAAATGCTTTATGGCTTCTGTAAAAATAATACATGTTCATTTTTAAAAGTTCAAACAATATGGTATGAAATACAGAAAAAGTCAAAAGCACCTGAAATTCCACCATCCTCACTAATGAAGTCTTTCTAGATATTTATGAAGCTATCCATATGTGAAAATAGATGTGTAGTTTCTGTAAAATTACATATCTCTCATGTTTAATAAGTTGTGTTTTTTCCCAGTCACTGATGTCTTATGGCCACTATTCCATCTTAAGAAATATTAATTGGTTAGTCAATTCATTTTGGCTGTGTAATGTCTCATTGTAGAGTTATATTGAATAATTTAAGCAGGTTCTTGTGAATGGACATTTAGGTTGATTCATTTTTCTTACTGTAAATAGTACTTTGATGAATATTTTTACACATGCATATTTTTTATTTTATAAAATTACCTCCTTATGATCAATTCTTAAAAGTGGGATTTGGACTTTTATTTATAATTTGAAACACTTATTAGTAGCTTTTAAAAGTTTGGTATTTTTTTCTGTTTTTTTTTTTTTTTTAAGTAATATATTTAGTTTTACTGAAATGATAACATATAATATTGAAATGTTTTTTAAAAAACCTAATTAATATTTTAAGATCTGATTAAGATATGCACTTAGCATGGTGCATAGCATGCATTAATTAACACTTGGATTGCGGGAAACGAGTTAAGTCGGCTCGCGTGAATTGCGCGTACTCCGCGGGAGCCGTCTTAACTCGGTTCATATAGATTTGCGGTGGAGTGCGGGAAACGTGTAAACTCGGGCCGATTGTAACTGCGTATTACCAAATATTTGTTTGTTTGCCGTTCACAAAGATACCTACCTGCGTATGCGAACCGTTTCATACCCATTGGGGTAATAGGTATCATAAAAATCCCTTGTAAGTAGAGAACACTTTATGGCGCTGGTCGAGTACAATACCGTTAGGGTACCAATGTATTGTTTTCTCATTTTATAACCGATATCCCTGGATATCTCACCATGCAAAGAGAATAGTTATTGAGAAATACTTCTTGTGTCCGGACGTCTTTAGTTTTGAGTTTTGTGAATATTATTACGTGTTTAAATATTTAAATATATTGTGATAAAGACATTCATATAGAATTTTTTAACCAAATAAAATAAAATCGTTCCGCAAAGTGTTCGCATAATAATTATTTTTTTATATCAGATATCTATCGGAGTACCGCTATTTTCAGTTAGTATTATTTTTATTTGCTTTAACCTAGAATGTCGCAGCATTCAGACTATAGTGATGATGAGTTTTGTGCAGACAAGTTGTCCAATTATTCTTGTGATAGCGATCTTGAAAATGCGAGTACAAGTGATGAAGATTCTAGTGATGATGAAGTAATGGTGCGTCCCAGGACATTGAGGCGACGAAGAATTTCGAGCTCCAGCTCTGACTCAGAGTCAGATATAGAAGGCGGGAGAGAAGAATGGTCGCATGTTGATAATCCACCGGTCTTAGAAGATTTTTTAGGGCATCAAGGATTAAACACAGATGCTGTTATAAATAATATAGAAGATGCCGTGAAATTATTTATCGGAGATGATTTTTTTGAATTTCTTGTAGAGGAGTCAAACAGGTATTATAATCAAAATAGGAATAATTTCAAACTTTCAAAAAAAAGCCTAAAGTGGAAAGATATAACCCCTCAAGAGATGAAGAAGTTTTTAGGGTGAATTGTTCTCATGGGACAGGTGCGCAAAGATAGAAGAGATGACTATTGGACCACGGAGCCATGGACGGAGACGCCATATTTTGGTAAAACGATGACGAGAGACAGGTTCCGACAGATATGGAAAGCTTGGCACTTCAATAATAATGCGGATATCGTAAATGAATCAGATAGACTTTGCAAAGTGAGACCAGTACTAGATTATTTTGTGCCTAAATTTATAAATATTTACAAACCTCATCAGCAATTATCACTAGATGAAGGGATCGTACCTTGGAGGGGAAGATTATTCTTTAGGGTATATAATGCTGGCAAGATCGTTAAATATGGAATATTGGTTCGTTTGTTGTGCGAAAGTGATACAGGATATATCTGTAACATGGAAATTTATTGCGGCGAAGGAAAGCGATTATTGGAAACGATACAAACAGTAGTGTCTCCATACACTGATTCGTGGTACCATATATATATGGACAATTATTATAATAGCGTCGCAAATTGTGAAGCACTTATGAAAAACAAATTCAGAATATGTGGAACAATCCGGAAAAATCGAGGTATACCTAAAGATTTTCAAACAATTTCTTTGAAAAAAGGTGAAACAAAATTTATAAGGAAAAATGATATATTGTTACAAGTGTGGCAATCAAAAAAGCCTGTATACCTGATTTCTTCGATTCATTCTGCGGAGATGGAAGAAAGTCAGAATATTGACAGAACATCAAAAAAGAAAATTGTCAAACCGAATGCACTCATTGACTACAATAAACATATGAAAGGTGTTGACCGGGCCGACCAATACCTTTCATATTATTCGATATTGCGGAGGACGGTCAAATGGACAAAAAGGTTGGCAATGTATATGATAAATTGCGCATTATTTAATTCTTATGCAGTTTACAAATCAGTGAGGCAAAGAAAAATGGGTTTTAAAATGTTTTTGAAACAAACAGCTATCCACTGGTTGACGGATGATATTCTAGAGGACATGGACATTGTTCCAGACCTTCAACCAGTACCGTCTACTTCTGGAATGCGGGCTAAACCACCTACATCTGATCCACCATGCAGGCTATCGATGGACATGAGAAAGCATACGTTACAGGCAATTGTCGGAAGTGGAAAAAAGAAAAACATTTTGAGAAGGTGTCGCGTATGTTCCGTTCATAAATTGCGCAGTGAGACACGCTACATGTGCAAATTTTGCAATATACCTCTACATAAAGGGGCGTGTTTTGAAAAATATCATACGCTAAAAAACTATTAATTTCTATTTGTTTTGATTTATTATGAAAATTTTATTTTAAACTTTAAAAATATGTGTATATTTTTAGGTAATAAGTATTTTTTGGGTTTTTCGTATTTAGTTTATATATATCGAATTATTTATGTACTGAATAGATAAAAAAATGTCTGTGATTGAATAAATTTTCATTTTTTACACAAGAAACCGAAAATTTCATTTCAATCGAACCCATACTTCAAAAGATATAGGCATTTTAAACTAACTCTGATTTTGCGCGGGAAACCTAAATAATTGCCCGCGCCATCTTATATTTTGGCGGGAAATTCACCCGACACCGTAGTGTTAATATTTATGTTTAGGCTATCTTTCCAAAATAAGCATCCTATATAATAAAAGGCTAATATGCAAATTGACTAAACAATGGAATGACCGGTCGCTATTATGAGCACTGACCACCAGGAGGCAGATACTCAACGCAGGAGCTGCCTCCTGGTGGTCAGTGCGTTCCCACAGGGGAGCGCCACTCAGCCAGAAGCTGGGCTCACGGCTGGCAAGCGCAGCGGTGGTGGTGGGAGCCTCTCCTACCTCTGTGGCACCTGCCCAGACAGGAGCTGCTGGGGCTCCTCCCAGTAGGAGTCTGTCCTCTCTCCTCACGCAGAGGCAGTCCCTGCAGATGCGTGTTTCTCTATGTGCCTCCTCGCTGATTTCACCTCTACTTCTTGGAATCACAATGGATCCAGGGAAGCTCTCACCCATAGTTTGGGTTCCTTGTTCTTTTGCAAGAGTTTTTTTATTCTAAACCTCAGAGTGAGGGCTCTCAGACTGTGAGAGGGCACAGACTGGGCTGAGGAGCCCCCTCCACCCCCAAGTGCATGAATTTTATGCACTGGGCCTCTAGGGTAAAAATAGAGACAAGCCACTAATGGGAGAAAATATTTGCAAAATATATCTGATAACCTACTATTCAAATATATAAAGAACTCTTAAAACTTAACTATTAGAAAACCAACAATCTGATTAAAAAAGGGCAAAAGATCTGGGCAGACATCTCACCAAAGATTTACAGATGGTCAGTGAGTACATTAAAAGATGCTCAATACCATATGTCATTAAAACAAGTAGATACCACTATACACCCATGTTAGAATGGTGAAAATCCAAAGCATTGACAACACCAAATGCTGTTAAGAATGTGGCACAGTAGGAACTCTCATTCATTGCTGGTGGGAGTGAAAAATGGGAGACAGTTTGGCAGTTTCTTACACAACTAAACATTTTTACCATATGATCCAGTAATTGTGCTCCTTGGTATTTACCCAAAGGGGTTGAAAACTTATGTCCACACAAAAACGAGCACATGTATGTTTGTAACAGCTTTATTCATAATTACTGAAACTTGGAAACAACCAAGATTCTTTCAGTAGGTGAATGGATAAATAAATTCGCACATCTATGTAATGAACTGTTATTTAGTGCTAAAAAAGAAATGAGTTGTCAGACCATGAAAAGACATGGAGGAACCTTAAACGTATGTTACTAAGTGAAAGAAGCCAATCTGAAAGGCTATATACTATGTGATTCCAACAAGATGACATTCTGGAAAAGCAAAACTATGGAGTGAAAGATCAGTGGCTGCCAGGGGTTATGAAGAAGGGAGGGATGAATAGGTAGTGCATAGAGGATTTTTAAGGCAGTGAAACTATTCTGTATAATATAGTGGTGGACACATGTCATGCATTTGTCAAAATCGATTGATTGTACACCAAATGTAAACAGTGGTCTGTGAGTGATAATGATGTGTCAAGAGGCCATTAATTGTATCAGATGTACCATTCTGGTGCAGAATCTTGATAGTGGGGGAGGCTCTGCATGTGTAGAAGCAGGGAGTATATGGAAACTTTGTACTTTCTGCTCAACTTTGCTGTGAACCTAAAACTATTCTAAAAAATGAAGTTTATTAAAAATAAAATAAACAAATATGCATTGGGATATTTTTGATCTTACATTTTTAGGCCCAGAATAAAGAGACCAACGTTTTAGCTGCTGCAAAGGTGATTGACACCAAATCTGAAGAAGAACTTGAAGATTACATGGTTGAAATTGATATTTTAGCATCTTGTGATCACCCAAATATAGTCAAACTTCTAGATGCCTTCTATTATGAGAACAATCTTTGGGTAAGTATTTTCTGTTGATCTGTAGGAGTAGTCAAAATGAATTAATTGTCCTAAAGAGGTTTATAAGTTTTGAAAGCCTATTTTGTATATAACCTCTTTTGTTTAGTTACTTGTGTTGAGAGTTATCTGCAGATGAGAGGGTCATTGACAACACAATTACCCTTAGCTTCAACAGATATGGGGGTGGGCAAAAGCAGGTTTATATTTACTCATATGGAAAAAGACAAGCAAGTTATGATTATTACAATAACTTTATTAACTCTGTGTTTTGCGACTCACAACTGTAAACCTACTTTGCCCACCCATGTATTCAGATGTGTATTTCAGATTGTACCATATTTCATGATTGTTTGACATTGGACCCAAATGGAGAAACTTGGTTAGAATATTAAATTTCCTAAACTATGAAATTAGCCTTCTCTTATTTTTTTAAATCTTAGCATTTACTTAAAAATTTTAAAAACTTCTTTTGTTTATAATTTTATTACCCTAATTTTTTTTCTAAATCATGTAATAAATTATAAAATGCTTACTAGAAATGTTAAATATCTACACTAATAAAAGAGAAACATGGTAATTAGCGTACGACCGCTACCCTTTTCATTGGCTAATCAGTGAGGATATGCAAATTAACTGTCAGCCAAGATGGCGGCCGGCAGCCAGGCAGCTGGAAGCGAACATGAGGCTTGCTTGCTCCAGTGACTGCGGACTCCAACGTTCCCCACCTCACTTGCCGGCCTCTGAGTTGCAACTCTAAGCAACTATGTACTATGTTGCAAATAAGAAGATAAACAAAACTCCAGAAACCGGCTTTCATTCAGCCGGGCTTTAGCAACATTGTATCGATGTTTTCAGAGGCGAGGCCTCAGAGCTAAAGCTGGCCCAGAATAAAAAAAAAAAAAGAAAACAAGGAGCGGTTGGAAGCTTCAGTCACTCACCACTCGGAAAACAGCCCTCAGCCCCTCACCTAGACTGGCCAGGTACCCCAGTAGGGACCCCCACCCTGATCCAGGACACCCTTCAGGGCAAACCAGCTGGCTCCCACCCATGCACCAGGCCTCTATCCTATATAGTAAAAGGGTAATATGCCTCCCGGCACCGGGATCAGCGGAGCAGCGAGGCCTCCTGGCACCGGGATCAGCGTGACAGGGGGCAGCGCCCAAACCCCCTGATTGCCCTGCGGCTCTGTGTGTGACAGGGGGGAGCTCCCCAATCCCCTGATCGCCCTGCGGCTCTGTGTGTGACAGGGGGCGGGGCCACAACCTCCCTATCTGCCCTGCTCTGTGCCTGATAGGGGGGAGCTCCCCAATCCCCTGATTGCCTTGCAGCTCTGTGTTTGACAGGGTGCAGCGCACCAACCCCCTGATCAGCTCTGCTCTGTGTGTGACAGGGTGCGGCGCCCCAATCCCCCCTCCCCATGGGCCCTGCTCTGTGTGTGACAGGGTAGAGCCATAACCTCCCATCGGCCCTGCCCCGACTGTGACAGTGGCAGTGCCCCAACCCCCTGATTGGCCCTGCTCTGTGGGTGATAGAGGGTGGCGCCCCAACCCCCCTCCACTGGCCTTGCTCTGTGTGTGACAGGGTAGAGCCATAACCTCCCCATTGGCCCTGCCCTGAGTGTGACAGGGTGCAGCACCCCAACCCCCTGATCCGCCCTGCTCTGTGTGTGACGGGGTGGTGCCCCAACTCCCCTATCGGCCCTACTCTGTGAGTGACAGCGGGGAGCTCCTCAACCCCCTGATCGGCCCTGCTCTGTGCATGACAGGGGGTGGCGCCGCAACCTCCCCATCGACCCTGCCTTGAGTGTGACAGGGGGCGGTGCCCCAACCCCCCAATCGGCCCTACACTGAGCGTGACTGAGGGTGGCATCGCAACCTCCCGATCCGCCCTGGTCTGTGCATGACAGGGGGCTGCGCCCCAACTCCTCAATCGGTCCTGCTCTGAGCCTGACCAGGGGCTGCACCTAGGGATTGGGCGTGCCCTCTGCCACCCGGGAGCAGGCCTAAGCCAGCAGGTCGTTATCTCCCGAGGGGTCCCAGACTGCGAGAGGGCACAGGCCGGGCTGGGGGACCCCCCCCCCCCCGAGTGCACAAATTTTTGTGCATCGGGCCTCTAGTTTATCTTATAAAATCAGGCCCAGCTTTAGTACATGATATGAGTGGTTCAGGCTATATGTATAAATTATGTTCATTTTTAGAAAATATTAGACACAAATAGATATAAAAATTAATGTTTATTATAGTAACCAGTCTCTTGCTCTGCACCAACACTAATTTAATCAAGAGGGCTTTTTGAAATGGAGTTTTTCTCCTTGAAGGAAGAAGCAAAGTGTTATGACAGAAGAGTAGGTAGTATAAGTAATACCTGACTAGGAATCAAAGGCCTCTATTTTTCGATCCTGGTGTTTCTAGGAGCTTAAAATCAATTAACTTTTACGAGTCTGTGTACTCATTATAGGATGAGTTAATGACCTACCCCCCAAATTATTTTTTAAATGATATAATGCATTTAAAAACAATTTGTAATTGGCAAGCATCTGTGAAAAATAAATTGTTATTGTTGTTATATAGAAGGAAAACAAAACAGGTATGTAATTTGTTAATATTTGTAATTTTAAAAAGTTATAGTTATTATTACTGTGATATCTTTTAATGTAGCTGATCAGGTCTCTTAAAAAATGTTTCCAGAGATTATAATAAAAATGAACTCCTAGACAATTTAATAAAGAGATAAGGTATTTATTCAACACTATTATAAAATAAAAAGTTGGACAACTGTGAAGGGACAGGTTAGTGGGAGAGGTAGACATTAATTAAAGCAACATAGTCAAAATTACAACTGTGATAAGGGTTAAGAAGGAAAGGTATGTCTTGGTATGTACCAGGGAGGTCTGGGAAGGCATCCATCAGGAAGTGATAATTGAGCTAGGATCTGAAGGTTCTGTGTATATCGTGTGTGTTTTTTTTAACTTAAAGAAGTCTCTATTTTTTCCGGATTTATTAATAATACTACAAATACTACATTTGATCACTTAAATCACAATAGTTATCTTAAAAATGAAAGTAATAAAACCATTCAGTAGTGATGAAATGGATATATAATACTACCCTGGCCCTGGCTGGGTTGCTCAGTTAGAGTATTGTCCCTATACATTAAGATAGCGGGTTTGATCCCCAGTCAAGGCACACACAAAAGACAACCAATGAATGCATAAATGGGTGGAAAAGTGGGTCCATGTTTCTCTCTCTCTCTCTGTCTCTAAAATCAATAAATTAAAAAAATACTGTCCTGATGAAAAATTCTATGCCTGGTTCTTTTAGAGAAGCAGGCACGCTAAAAATGGTGATTAACAAAAAAGCACATACTTTCAGAATGTGTTCTCTTTGTGCTTTCTCAAATGGTTATCATTAAGACTCAACACTTTTTTTTTTTATTGCTTAAAGTATTACAAAGAGTATTACATATGTCTCCTTTTTTTCCCCCCGCCCTTGACAATCCCCCGGCCTCCCCTACCCCCCAGTGTCTTATGTCCATTGGTTATGCTTATATGCATGCATACAAATCCTTCGGTTGATCTCTTACCCCCCCCTCCTGCCCCCCAACCCTCCCCGGCCTTCCCGCTGTAGTTCGACAAAGACTCAACACTTTTAACACTTTTATGGTTAGCATAATATTATTTCCATAGTCCAGTTAATTTGACAGTTATTTTTTATCCCTTTTGCTAAATTGAAGAAAAAATACTCAAACTCAATTCTGTATTAAACACATGCTTTTTTATTTGCCTGCAGATCCTCATTGAATTTTGTGCAGGTGGAGCAGTGGATGCTGTGATGCTTGGTAAATACCTTTTTTCCTTTATGTTCATATCTTAAATTATACTTAATAAAAATTGATGGATTTCAAACATTTATACATATATCTTATTGTTAGGTGAAGTTCAATCAGTTAAGAAATCAGCTTAATTATATTTTTATATTCTTAGACAATTGTAATAAAATTCTAAAATTAAATGAGTATAATATGTGAGGAAAGTAATGTAGATAATTCAGTTCTTCTAAAATAAATTCACTGTATAAGATCCTTGCCAATGATGGTAAAAGTAAGAGCCTGCTGACATGTTTTCACTGTGTAAAAATGCAGATTTGTTTACTTTTTCCTTACAGAACTTGAGCGACCATTAACTGAGTCCCAAATACAAGTAGTTTGTAAACAGACCTTAGAGGCATTGAACTACTTACATGATAATAAAATCATCCACAGAGATCTAAAGGCTGGCAACATTCTTTTTACCCTAGATGGAGATATTAAGTTGGGTAAGTTTATTTCCTTAAATAAGACATTTGAATTTGTGCTTTTTATCTTTTTTCATTTTTTTATTATGGTGAAATACACTTAACAAAATTTACCATTTAACCATTTTTAAGTGTACAATTCTGTACCATTAAGTTCATTCACATTGTTGTACAACTATCAGCACTATCTAAAACTTTCCTTCTTCTCCAACTGAAACTCTTTAAACATTAGCTCCTCATTGCTCTCTCCCCAACAACCTCTGGCAACCACTGTTAACTTTTTCTTTCTATGAATTTGACAACTCTAGGTACCTCATATAAATGGAATCAGACAATATTTGTCCTTTCGTGTCTGGCTTATTTTACTTAGCATATCTTCAAGGTTCATCTATTTTGTAGCATGTGTCAATTTCCTTCCTTTAAAAAGCTAAATAGTATTTTCTTATATGTACTAGTATATACCACATTTGGTTTATCCTTTCATCCATTGATGGACACTTTGGTTGCTTCTACCTTTTGGCTCTTGTGAATAATGCTACTATGGACATGGGTGTACAAATACCTGTTTGAGTCCTTGATTTCAATTCTTTGGGTATTCCAAAAGTGGAATTGCTGGATTATATGGTGATTCTGTGCTAATTTTTTTGAGGAACTACCATATAATTTTCCATAGTAGCACCATTTTACGTTCATATCAGCAATGCACAAGGATTCCAATTTCTCCACGTCCTTGCTAATATTTGTTACGGGTGTGGAGTGATAATGGGTATGAATTTGTTTATCTGCTATTGCATTCCTCTTAATTTAGTCTTTTTTTCTAAATGATTTTTTATTTCTAATTTTCTCAAGTTTTGCCACCTCATTTCTGAGTTTTTGTAATGCTGACTTAATGTTATTCTTTTATGTCTTACCTCACTTAAGGATATATTTTATTGATTTAAAAAATATATATTTTTATTGATTTCAGAGAGGAAGGAAGAGGGAGAGAGAGAGAGAGAGAGAAACATCCATGATGAGAGAGAATCATTGATCGGCTGCCTCCCACAAGCCCCCCACTGGAGATCAAGCCCACAACCCGGGCATGTCCCCTTGACCAGAATCGAACCTGGGACCTTTCAGTTCTCAGGCCAACACTCTACCCACAGAGCCAAACCGTCTAGGGCGGTGATGGCGAACCTATGACACGCGTGTCAGAGGTGACACGCGAACTCATTTTTTTGGTTGATTTTTCTTTGTTAAATGGCATTTAAATATATAAAATAAATATCAAAAATATAAATCTTTGTTTTACTATGGTTGCAAATATCAAAAAATTTCTATATGTGACACGGCACCAGAGTTAAGTTAGGGTTTTTCAAAATGCTGACACGCTGAGCTCAAAAGGTTTGCCATCACTGGTCTAGGGCTTGATTTTTTTTTTTTTAATAGGAATTGGGAGGGAAGAGAGAGAGGGACAGAGAGAGAGAGAGAGAGAGAGAGAGAGAGAGAAATGTTGATGTGAGAAACATTGATTGGTTGCCTCCCACATGCTCCCCAACTAGGGACCAAATCTGTTCCCTGACTGGGAATTGAACTCACAACCTTTTGGTGTACAGGACAACACTCCAACCAATTGAGCCACCCAGCTAGGATTGTCTTACATCATTTTTTGAAGTCTCGCAGCTCATTTTGAAATAGTTATGTTATAATTTTGATTCATTTTTGGTGAATGTTTTTCTCTAAATGTATTAAAACCTTATTTGAATATAAGAATATACTGTTGTGTAAAATAATGTATACTTTAAAAAATAAGTATGTTTTTGAAGATTTAGGAATGCCAAATAGTTTTGAGTTGGTTGACATTTAAAATAGTTTCAATTTCTGTTTAATTAATTTGAAAATACAGAGAACTTCCCATTTCTTTTATACCCTGTTCAATATATGAAGAAGTATAGAATTATACTATCCTCAAGAACCATATTACAATACCCCAATTTTTATGATCTTACTGGATACACATAATTGCAAATGAAAATAAGTATGTAAAATGCTATTTTAATAGACTAGTGTGTATATGCCACGTCATTATAAGTAGAAATACGAAGCACATAGCAAACTTAATTTTTCCCTTTGCACAGAAAAAACAAAGATGTCTTTTGTACCTCCTGTTCATTAGAGTGCCTGGAGAGGTATGAATGTTGACAGTAAACATTTGTTGTTTAGGCCTGTTTCTGGACCTCCTTCCTCAGTCATGTTCATAGGGGAGAGAGTTAAAAAGAATAGTGTTAATAGGTTCTAGGAAAACAATGGAATAATTACTGAGCTGACTTTACCTGAGTCCAGAACCTCTTCTGGCAGAATTTCATATTGTGATCTCAACTCCTTCCTCCAGGAATATAAGAGAAGCTTATAAGTAGAGGAGGTGGGGGGTGGTAATAGGGGTGAGGAGTTCTGAATAATTCTATATTGTATCTTCTGTAAATAATATATTCCAAGTATAATATGTTCTGTTTGCTTATTCATTTATTAATTTAATTATTAAACATTAATTAAATATCTAACGTAATGAAAGATTTTGTACACTACATTAGGAAGCTTGAACTTCATTCCACAGGCAATAGGTAGCTGCTTATTAATGTTTAAGCAGGAGAACTACATGGTCAAAAAAACAGAGAGAGAGAACCATATAATAAACACAAATAATTAGATTACAAAGCAGGACTTAATGAGTTTTAAGTTCTATCAACAAAATGTCACAAAAATTAGAATTATAGATATCCTATATAATAAATAGGTAATATACAAATTGATCGTCATGCCCTCACAAGATGGCTGCCTATGACCAGGCCGGCAGGGGGATTAGTGAGGAATGACCAAACGACTGAACAAGCAGGCTGCGTGGGGCAACCAGGCAGGCAGGCAGGTGAGCGATTAGGAGCCAGCGGTCCAGGATTGTGAGAGGGATGTCCGACTGCTGGTTTAGGCCTGATCCGGGATTGGGCCTAAACCAGTGGTTGGACATCCCCTGAGGGGTCTGGGATTGGAGAGGGTGCAAGCTGGGCTGAGGGGACCCCCCCACCTCTGTGCACGAATTTCGTGCACTGGTCCTCTAGTAGTTAATAATAGTAGCCGAAACCGGTTTGGCTCAGTGGATAGAGCATCGGCCTGCGGATTGAAAGGTCCCGGGTTCGATTCCGGTCAAGGGCATGTACCTGGGTTGCGGGCACATCCCCAGTGGGAGATGTGCAGGAGGCAGCTGGTCGATGTTTCTCTCTCATCGATGTTTCTAACTCTCTATCTCTCTCCCTTCCTCTCTGTAAAAAATCAATAAAATATATTAAAAAAAAAAAATAGCTGAAAGAGTACTTACTGAAAATTATAAAAAAAAAAAAAAAAAAAAAAAAAAAATAATAATAGTAGCTACCATTTACTGTGCCAGGCCTTGGAGCATAAGTACTAAATGCTGGATTTTGATATTTAATTTTGAGAATTGTGGCATGTCAAACATGAAACCTTGAAAGATAGATATATGTATGGAATGAGGTAATTTAGGCAGCAATAGCAGTTTTATGTTACTATTAATGGTTGTCTGAGCTGTAAACTTAAAAGATGTTGTTTAACAATGGCTTTATATTGTTGCTGTTCTCTAAAAAATTTTTTTATTTTTTATTTTTGAGTGGCTTAAAACAATACAGATTTATTCTCTTACAGTTCTGAAGGTCAGAAGTCCTAATGTTAAGGCGTTGGCAGGGCTGCATTCCTTTTAGAGACTCCAAGGGATAATCCATTTCTTTAGCAAAAGCTTCTGGAGGCTGCCTGCATTCTTTGGCTCATGGTCCATCCTCCATCTTCAAACCTAGCATCTTCTCTTTCTCTGATTCAGAACCTCCTTTCCTTCTTATAAGGAACCTTGGGATCACAGTGACACACCTGGATAATTCAGGATAATTTCCCTGTCTTGATTAATCACATCTGCAAAGTCCCTTATGTGAAGTGCTGTGATGTACTCAGTTCAGAGGATAAGGATTTGGACATCTTTGGGGACCATTATTTTGCCTACCACAAGGGAAGGGGCAAGCAATTTGGCAATATCTGCCAAAATTATAGATACAGCTCTGGCTGGTGTGGCTCAGTTGGTTGTGCATGTCCTGAAAGGCTGCTGGTTGGATTCCTGGTCAGGGCACATGCCTGGGTTGTTGGCTCAACACCTGTAGGGAGCATGCAGGAGGCAGCTGATTGATGTTACACTCTCATTTCGATGTTTTTTTTTCTCTCTCTATCCCTTCCTCTCTCTCAGTCTCTATGCAGTCTCCACTTTCTGTCCTTGGTTATCAGGGTTCTCTCCAACTAGTCTTCAGTTGATTATTCAGGGTTTTTTTTGTTTTTTGTTTTTTTTTGTATTTTAGTTGTAATTCTAGTTTGGTTCTTGGAACATGTCTGTGTAGTAGCATCCACTTACTCTGCTGCCATTTTTAATCTCCTCTGTGCTATATAATTTAAATCAGAAAACATGGTTCCTAATTTTTTCTTTGTAATGTAATTTTCTGAGGAAGTTAGCAAGCCATATGCTGTCATAAAGGCTGCTTTGGTATAATTTCTGTTTTTCACACTATAGAAAAATGTTTATATCTATTGATTCAATTATAATATAGCACTAGTTGACATTTGTTTTGAAGTGGATAGACTGGTCTGTTTTAAGTTACAATCTTGTTCTTCAATTCTGGAGAATTTGTGATCTGAAGATGTATAAAGATGGCGGTATTAAGTGTGTTAATGATGGAATCTTTTCTGCATCATTTTTGGTGAGTAGGTGTGATAGGAAGAGGGTGGTCAAAATTAGGATGGTAGAGAAGTTATTTTTTTTACCCTTTAATAAGAATGGCCTTATGAAGGACTTGATATGCTTTCCCAAACTTCATTGACTACAGGGAACTTTGCTTAAACAACTATCATTAACACTTCTGTATAATTATTTATTTCAAGCGGATTTTGGAGTATCAGCTAAAAACACAAGGACAATTCAAAGAAGAGATTCCTTTATTGGCACACCATATTGGTATGTATTCATTTTTATGGATTTACAGATTAGTTATGTCAGCAGTTATTATACTCATTAATTTGTTCACGTAATTAGTGATCCTGTCTCTCTTTTATGAGGGTTGCAATCACTATTCTTAAGTTAAACATCTTAACTTTCAATTTTCTGTTTTCATAGGATGGCTCCTGAGGTAGTCATGTGTGAAACATCGAAGGACAGACCCTATGACTACAAAGCTGATGTTTGGTCCCTGGGTATCACTTTAATAGAAATGGCTGAGATAGAACCACCACATCATGAATTAAACCCAATGCGAGTGCTGCTAAAAATAGCAAAATCTGAGCCTCCTACATTAGCACAACCATCAAAATGGTAAAATATTCTAAACAAAGTTTTTTAAGAAGCAAAACTTGACACTTTATTCTTCCAACTTTCTAAGAATATTTAAATTTATGGTACAAAGACTATATGAAGTAGAAAACTGATTTTTGGTATAGTTTCAAGACTTAAGGACCATTTAAACTCTTATAACTGACTTTTCCCATAACTTTTTTTTTTTTAATCCTCACCTGAGGATATTTTTCCATTGATTTATTAGAGAGAGTGAAAGAGAGAGGGAAAGACAGAGAGAAATGTCATTGTCAGAGAAACACATCTATTGGTTGCCTGCACATGCCCTGAATGGGCCAGGTGGGGCGAGTGCCTGCAGCTGAGGTATGAGCCCTTGACTGGAATTGAACTTGGGACCCTTTGGCTCTATCCACTGAGAAAAACTGGCTAGGGTCCCATAACTTAAAAAAAAATCAATTTTAGAGAGGGAAGGAAGATGAGAGAGAGGGAGAGAGAGAAAGAAACATCGATGTGAGAGAGACACATTGACAGTGGATCAAACCCACAACTTAGGTATGTGCCATGACCTAAGTTAGGAATCAAACCTATGACCTTCAGTTGCCAGGACTACTCTTCAACCAGTTGAACCACACTGGCCAGGGCTTTTCCTATAAATTGGAAGATACCAGTGACTTGAGTTCTACATGAAAATAGTATTTTCTATACTATGCGAAAGTGAGGCATATATCTGTCTGATCTATATTTGTGGAATTTAATATAGAAGAATTTTTGTGACTTGGCATACTTGTGAATATATGGTTATATCTCATTGGTTAAAACTTTGAACCTACTTACTTACATGTCTAAATTGTATTTAAAAATAAACTAGAGGCCCAGTGCACAAAAATCATGCACGGGGTGAGGGTGGGTGGTTTCCCTCAGCCTGGCCTGCACCCTCTCTATTCTGGGACCCCTTGGGGGATGTCCGATCCTGTGGGCCTAAACTGGCAGTCAGACATCCCTCTCACAATCCGGGACTGCTGGCTCCTAACCGCTCGCCTGCCTGCCTGCCTGCCTGATCGCCCCTAACCACTTGCCTGCTGGCCTGATTGTCCCTAACTGCCTCTGCCTCGTCCCCTGCTGATGTGGCTTCATCTGGAATGACGTCCAGAAGGTCATTCGGCTGTCTGGTCTAATTAGCATATTACGCTTTTATTATAGACTAGAGGCCCGGTGCACAAAAATTTGTGCACTCGGGGGGGGAAGGGGGGGTCCCTCAGCCCGGCCTGTGCCCTCTCGAAGTCTGGGACCCCTTGGGAGATAACGACCTGCTGGCTTAGGCCTGCTCTTGGGTGGCAGAGGGCAGGCCCAATCCCTAGGTGCAGCCCCTGGTCGGGCTCAGAGCAGGGCTGATTGGGGAGTTGGGGCACCGTCCCCTGTCATGCACAGAGCAGGGCGGATTGGGAGATTGCAATGCCACCCTCAGTCACGCTCAGGGTAGGGCCGATTGGGGGGTTGGGGCACCGTTCCCTGTCACACTTAAGGCAGGGTCGATGGGGAGGTTGTGGTGCCACCCCCTGTCACTCACAGAGCAGGGCCAATCAGGGGGTTGGGGCACTGCCCTCCCCCTCGCCCCACCCCCCGTCACGCACAGAGCAGGGCCCATCAGGGGGTTGGGGAGCTCCTCCCTGTCACACACAGAGCAGGGCCGATAGGGGAGTTGGGGCACCGCCCCGTCACGCACAGAGTAGGGCTGATAGGGGAGTTGGGGCACCGCCCCGTCACGCACAGAGTAGGGCTGATAGGGGAGTTGGGGCACTGCCCCCTGTCACACACAGAGCAGGGCGGATCAGGGGGTTTGGGCGCCACCACTGTCACACTCAGGGCAGGGCCGATGGGGAGGTTATGGCTCTACCCTGTCACACACAGAGCAGGGCCCATGGGGGAGGGACGGGGGGGTTGGGGGGCCGCACCCTGTCACACACAGAGCAAGGCCGATCAGGAGGTTGGGGCTCCACCCCCTGTCACACACAGAGCCACAGGGCGATCAGGGGGTTTGGGCGCTGCCCCCTGTCACACTGATCCGGTGCCAGGAGGCCTCACTGCTCTGCTGATCCTGGTGCTGGGAGGCATATTACCCTTTTACTATATAGGATAGAGGCCTGGGGGCCGGCTGGTTTGCCCTGAAGGGTGTCCTGGATCAGGGTGGGGGTCCCCACTGGGGTGCCTGGCCAGCCTGGGTGAGGGGCTGAGGGCTGTTTGCATCTGGTCACACACCCTTCAGGGTGGGGGTCCCCACTGGGGTGCCTGGCCAGTCTGGGTGAGGGGCTGAGGGCTGCTTTCAGGCTGGCGGTTTTGACTGCTTTCAGGCTGGCGGGAAGCTCCCAACCACTCCTTTTTTCTTTTTTTTTTTTTTCTTCTGGGCCAGCTTTAGCTCTGGCTCTAGCTCTGAGGCTTCCACTGCTGGTTTGTTTGCCGTTCTATAATCGAAACAATGTATAACTTCAGCTCTGAGATCCCAGCCAGCTATATTTGTTAGAATGTTTCAAACTGCCAGCTCAGAGGCCTGCAAGTGAGGCGGGGAACGTTGCAGTCTGCAGTCACTGGAGCAAGGAAGCCTCCCTGCTCGCTTCAGTGCATGGCTGCCGGCCGCCATCTTGGCTGACAGTTAATTTGCATAAGGATACGCTGATTAGCCAATCAGAAGGGTAGCGGTCGTACGCCAATTACCATGTTTCTCTTTTATTAGTGTAGATAACTAATAAAATCTTAATATTCTCATTAACTAGTTTTTTATGTTGAATACTATTGCATACATAATGAAACTTAATTTATTAGAGTTTTGTTTGATTTTAATAACACGAAAGTAAAATAGAATGTCGTTAAAATTTTATTTTGAAGGTCTTCGAATTTTAAGGACTTTCTAAAGAAATGCCTGGAAAAAAATGTGGATTCCAGGTGGACAACATCTCAGCTACTACAGGTAAGATAAGATTCATTCATTGTGCTCTTTTTCTACTTGAGTTTCCTTGTGGAAACTCAAAATACATGATAGTAGTTAACATTTATTTTACCAATATATAGGTGCTGCCATTGCTAAAAGGTATTTAGCTTATAAGTCATTCCTTCTGTGCATTTTTGATTGAGTTTGTGTTCTTTCATTTTGTTAGTTATTTACCCTTTGTTAGTTGCTTCCATTTTGTTTCTCATCTCTCTTGAGGGTAAATGTTGTTAAAATAGTGTTAAAGTGATTGGATAATTTTGATTTATAGCAGGACCTGTTTATAATATTGAAATAAAACTTAGTGAAATAATTAATATTACAGGTGAACAAAAAGAATGGCAAATATTGAGGCACTTACTGTTAGGTTGAGTTATAGGAAAAGTTAGTTATAAGTATTTATGTGGTGGGAGGGGGGAAGCAAAAGAATTCCCTGGGACACACTTACTTTTATTATTTTACTACCTCCACATTTGAAAGCCTTAGTCTGTGACAGACACTGTTAAGTGCCAAGTACACAGAGATAATAAAGTGTCTTCTTACTCTTAAGAATATTAGAACCATGAGCATAACCAATGGACACAGACAGTATTGGGGTGAGGGCATGTGCTGGGGAGTGGGAGCGGCTGGAGAGAGGTCAATGGGGGAAAAAGAGGACTTTTGTAATACTTTAAACAATAAAGAATTTAAATAAATAAAAAAGAATATTAGAACCATGTCAAAAAAGCAGGTGTTTGTAGACACTTTTAACTTTAAAATTTTTGTTATTTTATTGAGGCTTTAAACTGGATTTATATGTATTGCTACTTTTTAAGAACTGGTATTGTACAATTAACTTGAATGTACTTTAAATTTTAATTTAATTTTTATATTACAAGATTTTCAAACATACACAAAAGTACGTGTACTTACAGATATAATGTCATTATTTTTGACATTTCCTTCAGATTCTTTAAAAAGGTACAAGTAGGGGTTGCGGGCACCTGTTCAATCCCCTTTACCTTCTTCTTTCCTAAATGTAATATTGCTTGATAGTGTTTGTATTTTTCCTACCTATGTGTTCATATTTTTACCATATAATAATGTGTTTTATGTTTTGAAACTTACTTTATGAGCAAGCATTTCAGATGTTATTGAGCATGCTCTTTTTAATAATTTAACAGCATCCTTTTGTTACTGTGGATTCCAACAAACCAGTCCGAGAATTGATTGCAGAGGCAAAGGCTGAAGTAACAGAAGAAGTTGAAGATGGTAAAGAAGAGGAGGAGGATGAAGAAACAGAAAATTCTCTGGTCAGTATAATAGAAAGGAAATTTTATTTAGGTAATTTTTAGAGTTGGGTTTTGAGGTATGATTATACCTGTATTTAAGGATTAATTGATGAGTAGCAGTACAGACCTTTAATTTTAGAGGTGAAGATTAATAGCAAATTTACTCTTGCTATCCATCTTTGTCATATGTATTATGTGAAGATTTGTCAGTTCTTTAAACTACTTTTATAACTTCATCAGTTTTACTGGATAAATATACTAAATCATTATATATGAAGTAAATAACTTTAAAATATAAATACATAAAAAAAGTAAAATGTTGTTTTGGTCACCATCTTGTTTTAACACTAAAATATATAAAATCTTTTTCAGCCAATACCTGCAAGTAAGCGTGCCTCCTCTGACCTCAGCATTGCCAGCTCTGAAGAAGATAAACTTTCACAAAATGCTTGTATTTTGGAATCTGTCTCAGAAAAAACAGAACGTAATACTCCTGAAGATAAATTTAACAGCAGAGTTCTTAATGAAAAACCCACTACTGAAGAGCCTGGAAAAGCTGTGGAGGGTATTGATGAACATTTAGGAGCTATGGATGAACTCCATACTAGAACAATAATAATCAAGGAAAATGGGAGAGAGGAGAAGAGACCCAAGCTTGAAAATCTGCCTGACACAGAAGACCAAGAAAGAGTAGACATGAAGTCAATCAACGAAGGAAAAGAGAGTAATATGATAACTGTAGAAACAAATATTGAACAGAGTCTGAAACCTGAGGAAGAAAGGGATCAGGAAAAGCAACAGATATTTGAAAATAAGGTTATAAAATCTGAAGAAGAAATTAAAGATACTACTATTCAAACAATGGATTTAGTTTCTCAAGAGACTGGAGAAAAAGAGGCAGATATTCAAACAATTGACAATGAAGTTGAGCTTACAAAAGAAGATACCCAAGAGAATTTGGGAAAAGATGAGAAAATGAAAAAAGATGTGATCAGTGATACAAGTAATGCAATAGGAACAAGTGAGGCCATAGATGTTGCTCAGAAGGCAGTTGAAAACAAAGCTAAGGATGCTCAGAGTAATGATGGGAAAGAAATGGTTGAAGCAGGTCAGGAATTAGCAAGTAAACCCATTGAGGGTCCTGAGGTTGGTGGTACTGAGGAAGTTTCTCTTAGAGAAATAGTTGAAACTAATGAGATAGATCAAAAATCTATAGAAGGCAAAGGCGAGAAACAGTTAATCAGCAGTTCCGAGAACATAGTGGAGACCACTGAGGAACCCAGGACAAATGAAGTTGAAATTACTGAGTCAAGTAGCACTGAAGAAATAGAAGTCAGAAGTGCAGTGATTCATACTGACGAAAAGGCTTCAGGAAGTGAAACACAGGATGCTCATGAAGCCACTACTCTGACAGAATCAGAGCAAAAAGAGATTCCATGTGAAGTGCCAGTTAAAACAGAACCTGACGTTACTGCCACTTCACAGCCTGTTCCAATACCTAGTATTAATATCAACTCTGATGGTGCAGAAAATAAAGGGGAAATAGGTGCTTTATCAAAAATTGAAACCATGTTGCTACCAGAATCTGAGATTCAAAAGGAAAATGATACTGATTCAGGCACTGGTTCTACTGCTGATAATAGCAGCATTGACTTGAATTTGTCCATCTCTAGCTTCCTAAGCAAAACTAAAGACAGTGGATCAATATCTTTACAAGTAAGTGTACATGGGTCCTTGTTTGGGTTTTTCTTTGTCATTTTGGCAGTTTTAGAGTTTATGTGAAACTAATGTCTTGAAAATAAGGCAGCACTAAATCATTGTAGTATTTATTACTCCTAT
Organism: Myotis yumanensis; assembly: GCF_028538775.1. Lineage (NCBI taxonomy): Eukaryota > Metazoa > Chordata > Mammalia > Chiroptera > Vespertilionidae > Myotis > Myotis yumanensis. The sequence continues at coordinate 16,082,759 of NW_027223764.1, read as the reverse complement.
AAAATTCTTAAGGCCTACAAAGGCAATCAGTTAACAGAACCAAGGAGAGAAGTTGTGGATGTGACCTTTAAGTTTTTCGGTAGTACCTACTTATTTTTGCCAACTTGATATAAGCAGTATATATTATTGCTTAGTGTGATTTGGGTTCTCTTATTGTACATAGGTAGATACTATTTTAGCAAGAATCAATAGTATATGAGAGAATTGAGAAAGAATGACCTTTTTTAAAGCACGTTTAGGGTGTAAACAGTCCTTGATTTACCACTGGCTCACACAGAGGACCACTGTTGCTTCTTCCTCAGTCATAGCCATCACTACTGCCATGAGAACCACTGTGGGAAAACAAACAAAACTAAAACCCAGAACACTTGCAGCTCCTAAATATTAGTGTGCTTAAGACTTAGCAGGGGGGAGCTATGCAGGAGTATGGAGTGGGGCCCAAGAATCAGTATTTGTAACAAAAGACCCCATGGAATTTTGATGCAGGTGAACCGTGGACAAAGTTTGGGTTGACAGGTAGCAGAAGATAAGACTGTGAAAAGCAGAAACAACTTAGAAAAACCGACCTTAGGGACAAGACTAGGGCATGACTAATCAGCCTGCCTATCTGCCCCAGATTATTACGCCTTGCCTAGATTGTCTTCAGTTTATTTTGTTTCACTGACTGAAATTCTATTCACTGACTTACTGAGTAATGTAACTATGTATGGTAACTTTTTAAGTTACACTATAAAAATATACTAATTTTTTAAAAATGCAAATACTTTGAGAATTAAGGTCATGTTAATTATGGATATTTTAGTAGGAACTGATGAAATGGAAAGTTTGGAGGTTATGGGGATGTAGATCTGTTTTGGGGACAAGCCCACTTTAGATTTTAGAGGAAGCCTGATTAGGGTGCTTAGGGGGAGGAGAGGAAACTGGAAGCCTGGAGAATAGAACAATAAAGAAATTGCAAAAAGGTGACTGGAAAGTGACAAAGACAGTTTAAAATTCTAATGCATTTTGAGTTTAGTATTTTCACATTCTACTTTTGCTCCCTCTGCTTTCTAAGCTTTCCCCCATATCAAAACCTAGTAATTATCTGCTCTCAATATTTATATTTTTACCATGTTTATGTATTTGTAGGAGTGTTATACTTCTATTATTTGTTTACATTTAAAAAACATTTGGATATCAGTTGAGGAATCAAGAGTTTGGTCTTAATAAAGAGTGGTAGGCAGCTCTCCCTCTCGGGTTTCCCTCCAGGCATGTTACCTTTCTCTTTCCCTCTCCTAAGCTCCAAGGGCCCTCTGCCTCTGTAACTTGTTTCCTGAGCTTAGCAGCCCACTGGCTCACTTCTACTACCTTTGTAATTTTCTAAATAAACTTTCTCTTTTAGTTTGAAAAAAAAAAAAAAGGAATAGTAGGCTATAGCTAGTGGGCAAATATGGTTCTTTGAGGTGCAGTAGAGGGTGCTCTCTTGCTAGTAACTCTAAAATCACACATTCATTTCCAGCCCTGAAATGGAGAGCAGAGCTGTTGATATTGTTGCTGATGAAATAGCTTTTGATTCCTAGTCCTGGCAGTGTTTAAATATTACCTGGGAGCCTTTTCAAAATACAAATTCCCAGCTATCCTTAACCTTATTGATTTAGAGTCTTTAAGGGCTGAGCCCCAGGAATTCAATTTTGTTTTGTCAGTGGTTCTAGAACTGAAAGCAGAGGTATCTGAGAACCTACAAGGTGAAAAGAGGAAGACAAAATAATGGTTAACATGTAAAAGTTACACTAATTAGTCATTTATATAAATTGATCCTTACCACTGTAAGAATCCTTATCTGATTATGATGTGGTATCATAAAAATTATACATGCACATCATGAAAAGTCATACTTTCACTTGAAAAAATTTAGATTTCATCTGTAAAGTCATGTGAAAGTCAGATGAGGTATAAGATGATATAACTGGTTCTACATGTGAGTCTTACTGCTTTATATTCTTTATATGTATAGTCTTACTGGCTGTTCAATTTTTTTTTTTAAAGAAGAAAAATGCTTTCTATCTCATATTGCTCATATAAAGCCTAACTAAAATAAAATCTCACTCAGGAAACAAGAAGACAAAAGAAAACATTGAAGAAAACACGCAAATTTATTGTTGATGGTGTAGAAGTGAGTGTAACAACATCAAAGATAGTTACAGATAGTGATTCCAAAACTGAAGAATTGAGGTTTCTTAGGTGAGTAGAGAACAACATAATTAAAACTGGTTTTGTGACTTCTTTTTAGTCTCTGCAAAGTCTGAAGACTAGAGAAGGGAATAAAGACTTGGCTAATTTTGGACCATTCTTTTATTACTTTTATGTTTGAAAAAAATTACTTTTAAAGTTTTTTTTTCTAAAAGCATTATTTCAAAGGTGTAACTTTTGGTTTCTGTCTCTGTCATCACTGACATTTTATTCAGACGCCAGGAACTTCGGGAATTAAGATTTCTTCAAAAAGAAGAGCAAAGAGCCCAACAACAGCTCAATAGCAAACTGCAGCAACAGCGAGAGCAAATCTTCCGGCGCTTTGAGCAAGAAATGATGGTAAAGTCTTAAATACTTGTACCATTTTGTTAATTATGAAATTTGATGCTTTAAGAAAAAACCCACTAGTGGTTTTAGATCTTGTTCTCTGATGACTAGATTTTTCTGGCTTTATGATGTGTTTTTGACCAAAAGGGTCCATTCTAGTCTTCCTATCACTGACTTAGAGTGTAATCGGTGTCCTCATTTTTTCCTTGATTAAAATCCGTCATGAAAACCTGGAATCATGAAGATGGTTTACAAAGTTCTTTGGTGTGCCTATTGCTGGATCATTTTTCATTGTTACAGTTTGACCTCAGATTTGGAATCCAAGATTTTAAGCCAGTCTAGGACAGTTATCTTTAAACCTTGCTGAGTATTAGAACTTCTTGGGGGCTTTTTCAAAACAAACTTACTTCTCTGGCAATTCACAGCTGCTAGATAAATTAGTGCTGATTAGTCAAGGGTAATTGTAACTGAGTCTTGGTTTTTACCTTGTGCCCAAAGTTAAAAAAGGAATTAGTAATGTGGTAAAACATTTTGATAACTTATGTTGAACATCTAGCTTAATGTAGGTTAGAAAAAGGATAATTTGAAATGTTACAGTGTTTATGCTTTAAACATAGTTCTTTTGCTGTTTTTGTAAGTGCTAAGAATTGTTTTGTGTGAAGTGCAGTATTATTGATTACATTTGTTGGATCATAACTGAGAATTCCTAAGAAAATAATGAACTTTTTTTCTTACTGAGTATTTTTATAGTACTTATATTCTATTTTCCAGAACCTTATAAAAGCTGTGTTTCTTTTTCCCCCCAGATATTTTTCAGAATGTTTTGCTTTTTAATATGTTAAAGAAAACACCCTTTACAAATATTTAACTCTCTCTTATCCAAAGTTGCAATGTTACTCAAGTTTTATATAAGCAGCAATCTTTTGTTGAAAGTGTAGATTTATAATTTCAAAAGATTTGTTTCAATGATATAAGATGATTATTTTAAGAAATTAATGAAGGAGGGTAAATTTGAAAATGACAATGGTACATAATTAAAATAGATTTCAGATAAGACCTTTGATTTATCAAACATCTACACTAATAAAAGACAAACATGCAAATTGACCATACCTTCACTATGCCTTAAGCCATGCCCACCAGCCAATCAGAGTAACTATATGCAAATTAACCCAACCAAGATGGTGGCGGGCAGCCACGGAGCTGGAGCAAACAGGAGGCTTGGTTACCCCAATGATGGAGGAAGCCAAGCTTTCTGGCCGTGGCTGGCTCTGAGCTCCACTCAAAGCAACAAAGTTTCAATTATAGAAGATAAATAAACCCCAGATACCTGCTTTCAGCCGGCCGTGGCCACGGAGCTGGAGCCTTGGGTTGCCCCTGGCGATGGAGGAAGCCAAGCCCTGGCCGGCTCTGAGCTCCACTCCAGGCTACAAAGTTTCAATTATAGAAGGTAAATAAATCCCAGAAAAAAAAAAGAAAAAAAGGAGAAGCTGGGAGCTTCCATCGCCAGGGGGGCTTGACTAGCCTGCAAACAGCCATCAGCCCCTCACCCAGGCTGGCCAGGCACCCCAGTGGGTACCCCTACCCTAAAGGGGGTGTGGCCAGCCTGAAAACAGCCCTCTGCTCCTCACCCAGGCTGGCCAAACCTCCATGGGGTGGGGGTCCCCACTGGGGGGGCTTGACCAGCCTGCAAACAGCCATCAGTCCCTAACCCAGGCTGGCCAAACCTCCATGGGGTGAGGGTCCCCACTGGGTGGGGGGCTTGACCAGCCTGCAAACAGCCATCAGCCCCTCACTCAGGCTGGCCAGGCACCCCTGTGGCACCCCAGTGGGGACCCCCACCCTGAAGGGCAAACCAGCCGGCCCCCACCCATGCACCAGGCCTCTATCCTATATAATAAAAGGGTAATATGTAAACTGACCCTAACAGCAGAAAGACTGGGAATCACTGGTCACTATGACACACACTGACCACCAGGGGGCAGACGCTCAATGCAGGAGCTGCCCCCTGGTGGTCAGTGCGTTCCCACAGGGGTAGCTCTGCTCAGCCGCAAGCCAGGCTGACGGCTGCCAGTACAGCGGTGGTGGTGGGAGCCTCTCCCGCCTCCTCAGCAGCACTAAGGATGTCAGACTACAGAGTAGGCCTGCTCCCACTGGCAAGTGGACATCCCCCGAGGGCTCCCGGGCTGCCAGAGGGATGTCTGATTGCCAGCTTAGGCCCAATCCCCCGGGGAGCAGGCCTAAGCCAGCAGGTGGTCATCCCCCAAGGGGTCCCAGACTGCGAGAGGGCACAGGCCGGGCTGAGGGACCCCCCCCCCCCCAACCAGTGCAAAAATTTTTGTGCACCGAGCCTCTAGTTATACTAATAAAAGGGTATTATGCTAATTAGACTGGGTTGACCGGACATCTTCTGGACAAAGCCACAGTGGTGGGGCCAAGGCAGAGGTGGTTAGGGGTGATCAGGCTGGCAGGGGAGCAGTTAGGGGGCGATCAGGCCGGCAAGCAGAGGCAGTTAAGGGTGATCAGGCAGGCAGGCAGGCAGGCAGGTGAGCGGTTAGGAGCCAGTGGTCCCAGATTGCAAGAGGGATGTCCGACTGCCAGGATGGGGCCTAAACTGGCAGTCGGACATCCCCCAAGGGGTCCCAGAATGGAGAGGTTGCAGGCCGGGCTGAGGGACACGCGCACCCCCCCCCCCCCCCCCCCCGCACAAATTTCATGCACCGGGCCTCTAGTATTGTATAAATACATTTTTTTTACTTTAGTACTTCATAGCAATTGGATATTCTCCTGGATTCTCTAAAAATTTGCAACATTCTACTGCTTGTATAATAGAAAAATGTACAGTTAACCCTTGTACAGTGCAGGGTTTTAGGGGCATGAACCTGCAGCCCTACCCCTTCCCTTGTGCAGTAGAAAATCCATGTTTAACTTGTAACTTCTTAAAAACCTAACTACAGTTGTCCCTGGGTATCTGCGGAGGATTGGTTTCAGGACTGCCCCCCCCCCCCCCCCCCCATGGATCCCAAAATCTGAAGATATAGAACAATGCATACAATAGGCCCTCTGCATCCACGGATTCCCAACCATGGGTCAAAAATACTGTTTTCAATTTGTGATTGGTTGAATGTGCAGATGTGAAACCCAGGGATACAGAGGGCCAACTGTATATTTATTGAAAAAAAGAATCTGTATATAAGTGGACCTGTACAATTCAAACCTACTTAGGGGTCAACTGTATTTATTTTCCATGTTAGAAGAAAAGAAATGCATGACTTTTTGAAAAATTATATATTTTAGTTCATTTGGCTTGTTCAGTACTACAAAGGTTATATTTATCACATCTAAATTAAAATGCTAGTTATGTCCTCTTAGTAAACACCTTCATTATAATAGTTAATATGAGTGATAGAAAAATAAAATGATCTTGAGCTACATTGTTTTACAGAGCAAAAAGCGACAATATGACCAAGAAATTGAGAATCTAGAAAAACAGCAGAAACAGACTATTGAACGTCTAGAACAAGAACACACAAATCGCTTGCGAGATGAAGCCAAACGCATTAAAGGAGAACAAGAGAGAGAATTGTCCAAATTTCAGAGTATATTGAAGAACCGAAAAAAGGAGGTAAGTGTAACTGCTGTTTTTAATTATTAAAGCTACTTTTACTAGTTAAATAGGACTCTTTTTTTGTTGTTGTTATCTTCCCAACAGTCATGTAGGTTAGTAGTAAGGTCAGGTGTTAACCCATTTTACTGCTCAGGAGGCTGGAGTAGAAGAGTTTTAATGGCCTATTCAAGGTCACAATCTGCCAGTAAGTGTCCAGCTACACGTTGAACCAAGTCTTCATTTTTCTTCCAAATTATCATTTCTCTTTTATTAGTACAACATTTAAGGCCTATTACAGAAGTATTTTTTCAAGAAAACTTAGTGTTGTGTTTGTAGGAGGCAATAATATATTTAATTCATACTTAAAATATTCTTTTTATTAAGTTAATTGCCTCTCTTTGACATTGTACCAAAACAAAAGCTAAATAATCTGAAATTCAAATTCATCAAATTGTGAGATACTTTGAAGAATCAAAGGTAGAAAACATCTGTAAAGTCATTTGAATAGGATGAATTTTTTCATTTTTCCTGAAACTATTCCATATTGCGGTAGAATCTTGTTTGTGGTATGTAAGATTGTCATTGATTGAGAAAGAAGACTTATATATTGGATTAGTATGTCTTTTTCTCCCCAAACTAAGAGAGCTTTATATATTAGCAGCTTTAAGAGATAATTTTATGATTTATTCTGTACCTTTAGTGTAGGAGAAGTACCTTTTCATGATTATAAAAGACGCAGGAACAATACTATTAGAATGGAACCAAAACATCTCAACCAAACTAGTGAATGCATTTTCACTTTTGTATGTTTCAAATACCCAGCTCCATTGACTTTAATATTTAAATTATGCAGAAAATTGAACATCATATTGCTGAACTTGAGGATCTACTTTAAAAAGGATAGAATCAAACATTAATAAATATAGTGTGTTCAATGATTTCTTTAGGTAAAGATGAATGAAATGGTATATAATTTTATTTGATGTGGCTATCATTTCTAAAAATTACTGTTTTGTCACATTTTACATAAAATGGCTTTGTATATCATGGTGTATGACTTTTACTGAGGCTATATGTTAATTCTCTTGAAACCATGGGTAGTTTTCATTGAGAGATTATTCAAAATACATATATATTTTCATTTCAGAGAGGAAGGGAGAGGGAGAGGGAGATAGAAACATCAATGATGAGAGCGAATCATTGATCAGCTGCCTCTTGCCTACTGGGTATCAAGCCCACAACCTGGGCATGTATCCTGACCAGGAATCAAACCGTGACCTCCTGGTTCATAGGTAGATGCTCAACCTCTGAGCCATACCAGCTAGGTGAGAGTTTATTTTTAATAGCAAATTAAATAAATAAAATTTTACAGGTAAATAATGTGATTTAATCCTAAATACATAAGAGTCTCTAGTTATTGTTACTGTTTTGGGTAAGGGAATTTTAGCCAGTGAATATGTTTGAGATCATGATAATGCATATTTTAAATAATTATGTATTTTTTTCCTTATCACTAAACTTCTTGCATTTGGGGAGTCTCTTCCTTTAATGGTGATTTGGTTTCATGAGGAATTACTGATGGGAAATTTTAAATACCCTGTTAAATCAAAATCAGTCTCTTTCACAAACCATCAACAGCATGTGGTGATTTGGAATCTGGTTGCTTTTGGTGCTTCTACTTGTGTAAATACACGATCATTTTTCATAGTTGGATTACAGGTCTGTTTTTAGGTGGAATACATATCTAGAATTTTGAAATGATTTAAAAGAACTCTAAATTATACTTCATTTTATGATATGTTTTATTGGGTATAATCATAGCAAATTAAACTTATTTTATGAGTGCTTATATTACTGATTTTAAACTTGACAATTAAGTTTGGCTTAAATTGTCAGCAAAGGAGAATGTTATTTTAATCCAACTCAAAAGTGTCAGATATATTTATTTTTATCACACCGTGTATAAAATGGTGTGTTTTATAAAAAAAGAAAATGTAGTATCCATTTATTTCTCCTTTGTGTGTTCTAAGGCTTACTTACCCTGTTGTTCTTTTGATCTCATTTAGTGGATTTTATTTAAAATTATCAAGCTAATTATGAAATGTTTCACTTTTATAAGGGGCATTAGCTTTCCTTATGCCCAATATTTCAAACAATGTCAATAGATATGTTTATAATTTTATGATCTTTCAAGAAGGTCAGTTGAGTTAATTATCTTAGTTCAGCATCAGTACTGTAAGTAATCCTTTATTGATTGTCTTTGGGTCTTTAGAGGGAATGATATATAGGGATAATTAAGCAACTAATTAACTTCTACATGGCATAATGTCCCTTTTCTGCACTGAGATTAAGCATGTTCTGTCCTTTCATTCTTTTTCACCAAACTAACACCTATGCTAATGCATGTTCAACTTTTTAACAGCTTTAATATTTGACTTGTAGTTTGCTCACATAAATGCTTGCTGTGGAGAAAGTATTTCCCCACCTCCTGCATGCTTATACACTGTAGGTTATAAATGAAGTGGAGAGTGCACCCAAAGAGCTGAGAAAAGAGCTCATGAAACGCAGGAAAGAGGAGCTTGCACAAACCCAGCATGCTCAGGTAACAGCAGCAGCTTAATGCTACTAAAAACAGAAAGCGGCATTATTCTAACAGCTCAGTAAACCATGGTTGAAAGGGTAATTTCTAAGTGTAATTATTATGTTATTGACTTTGTATGTCATACAAAGGTTCCCAGGGCATTCTTTATGTAGTACTAAAGGCACACTAATGGTGACATTTAAGTTGCTAATATGCTCCATGCTGGGGATCGAGCCCGCAACCCGGGCATGTGCCCTAACCAGGAATCGAACCACGACCTCCTGGTTCATAGGTCTATGTTCAACTACTGAGCCACACCGGCTGAGCCCAATTTTAAATATAAGTCTGTTGTTTTTCTTTTTGACTCAGAATCTAGCAGTTAAAAAAATAGACTATTTTTACCCATATAAATTTGATTCTAGGTTATAAGGCTGAGCCAAATAAGATGAGTGAATTCTTTATTAAATTAGATAAATTAGTATTTTCAATATATTCTTATATAGAATTTCATGTGACTCTACAAGGAATCATCTTTTTTTAAAGTAAGTTTGCACTCAGCTTGGAGGCAAAGAAAAGTGAGTTCAATTTATAGTTACATATGTCAATGAAAGGAAGAAGAGATATGGATTATATATTAACTGTTGCTTTATATTATCTTTTAAATGTGGTCTTATAATTTCAAAAGTGGTTCCCAGACTTTTAAACTTTATAGACCCATGAAAAGGAACACAAAATATAACCAAAAAACATTAGGGACCATGACAAATGGATTGCCATTAAAATTTTATTTTTGCCAAGTAAGGATATTTTAAAACTGTCACCATCATTTCAAAGGAGAGACTATTTTAATACCATAAAAAAGAATAAATACCTCAGAATTAAAAATTTTAATAGTGAAAAGTTTTCTTTTGACTGGTATGGAGATCACTAAATAGCAAACATAGCATTTACTAATGTATTAAGCACTGTTCTAAATGCTTTACCTGTATAAACTCATTTCACCTCACAATATATGAAGTAGTTTCTCTTATTACCTCCATCCTACAGTGAGGAAACTAAAAGCACAGGAAGGTTGAGTGACTTTTCTAAGATCACACAACTGGTTAATGGTAGAACCAGAATACTTGTCTAGCCAAGTTTAGTTCCACATTGAACCACCATAACATACTTACTGCCTCTCATATTTAAGCTACCCTTTTTGTGCCAAATATAAACTCTTAGCAGCTTAGCTTAGTGGTTGTTGGTCATTTCTTGTTATTAGGTGAAAGGGAAGTCCTTGCTGGTTGTACGTATGTTTTTGAGTAATTTGGATCTTATATCAGATAATAATAATAATATAGTTTTTGCCTTTAAAGGAATGTAAACTTTTTAAATTCCAAAGGATAATATATAGACTATAGAGTTGAAATTGAGAATTTAGTGTTGAATGAATTAGATCATCCTATACTTTAATAAAACTTTGTTGGTGATTATTCATATAATTTTGTGTGTTAGACTATATTTTCCAATGAAAGCTGAAAGTAATAATTATTTTTGTAAATTTAATGAAGAATTTAGTAAAACAAATTTCAAAAGTATTTCTCTTTAGCTACTGCTTTTAATGAAGGTGCTAAAACTTGATTACAGAGTCTATTTTAAACTTTTTTTTGAGTGTTTATAAATAATAGCCATATATTCATGGAGCTAGAATGTATTTGATCATCTGGTCCAGTGGTTTTAAAATTGAGCCTCCAGTAGCTCTTGAATTTAGAAGAAGTACCTTGAGAATCCTTCAAAAAGTGAGGACTTTGGGGCTCTCGGCCCCTGCTTCTACTTCAACTCATGCAGCACCGCTTTTTATCTGTTTTATAAATGTTATGTATTTTTGGTGAATTTTTTAAAAGAGGGCTTGACTGATTTAAAAAAAATGCCAGCAAGAGTTTGGAAACCATTGATCTAGTTCAAATCCTTCATTTTACAGAGGAGAAAGAGGCCCCTCTGTTCCATGCCTCAAGAAACTCAACATTTGTATAATTATTTTTTTCCATTTATAAAAAGTCATTCAGCTATATTCTCACCTGGGAGGTGCATTGTATTCTGATCCACAGGGTCTTGCTCAGGCCATGATTCAGTCTTTTCAGTTGTCATCTTGTGCAGTCTTCAACGCCCAAATGCAGGACGTAAGTCCCGCGTGCCTGTAGGAGGATGCCTTATCCTGTTTTACCTGCTTTTTCTTTGGCTCACATGTGCCTTTTCATTGTTAGCTTTATTTGTTAAAACCATAGAAGATTGATAGATGATAATGTCAGTAATGACAATAACTAATAACTTGACATGACCTTTTTAGTACAGTATTCTTCAGAGTTTTCACATTTTATTCTCACTGCCACCACCCTAATGGAGGGATGGAGTGTATTCATTTTACAGATGAAGAAATCAAGGTTCAGAAGTCTAAATGATCTGCCTAAAGTCACTAAGAGATTAGAACTAGAACACTTCTAATACAGTGTTCTTTTTCTATCTACCCCACCACAATTTTTAATTTGAGATTTTCATATTTTTAAGAAATATCTTCCCAATAGTATTTTATGAACTTTGCACATGTGAGAAATTGAATGCTGTGGTTAGATTTTTATCTTTGTGTGAAGTGACATTTTGATTGCATATATGTTTATGTAGCTGTTTTAATTATGGATATGGTCAGAAAAGACATAATAAAAGTGGTGATTGTAGTTCCATTTAACTCTAGTTTTCACTATTCAATTTTCCATAATGAATAGTGAATTGCTATTCTTCTTGTAGTTTTAAATTAAGTCTGGAATTCTAGGCTGTATTCTTTCTCACAGTTTCTATAGGGAGTGACTGGCTCATTTAACACTCTAATTTTTGTTTGTTACATTTGATATATACAACTGGAGTAGATAGAATACAGCTTGATTTCAACCCCCTCTTTCCCCTCTCCTGAAATTAGATTAATTTTTTTTTTATTGGTAGCTGTTGGACTCTATAGTTTTCTAAAAGAGTAAACAAAACATTAATTTTTTTAACGAGAGGGAGAAATTATGAATTACGATCACTTTTCTGATCATTACCATTTTTAGCTTTTCTTTTGAGTTAAAATGATCAAATTCTGTACAAATAGCCCAATATATTATAACCCTTTCTTACAGTTTTCTAAAACACAAAGTTGTGTTTTTCATGTTCATAGATATCTGATTAATACGATAAAATTAGAATTACTTATCAAAATTCAAACTTGTACATTTAATGGGCACTCATTTTATAATTTATGTGTCCTTTTAAAAAGTATTTACTTCCAGTGATCAGATTGATCTCTTAATTTTTTTATTGGATGAATGTAATTTGTACAGTCTTTTTGGAATATAACATCAGTTTTCATTTAGAGCCTAAGAGTAATTTCTAACTAAAAAATTCCATTGTGAATATATTGTACTTGGCTTGTGGAGTAAGGAAATTTAATGAAAGCTCAATAATATTAGAATTTCATTTCTTTTGAGGTAATAAAATATATTAATTAGTACGTAAAAGACCTTTCAGGTAATTTTTAGCTTTAATATAAACAATTATCCGAGCATTATTCTTGACTGTGTAATCATTCAGACTCTGCTTAATTATTCAGGTTCATAGCTCTGTAAGGCAGCTGGTGTTTTTGCTAACTAGTTGTTAGGAAGCACTGCCATATATTGCCTACCATGACTCTTTCCTGTTGATCCTGTATTTTACCTTCTGGAGCAGAGCAATGCTAGTTCTGCCTGCTTTTTGTTGTTGTTGTTAATCCTCACCTGAGGATATTTTTCCATTGATTTTTAGCGTGAAAGGGAGGGGGAGAGACACACAGAGAGAAATATTGATGTGAGAGAGACACATCAATTGGTTGCCCCCTGCATGTTTCCTGATTGGGGCCAGGGATCGAGTCTGCAACCCAGGTACATGCCCTTGACTGGAATTGAACCCGAGACCCTTCAGTTTGAGGGCCAACACTCTATCCACTGAGCCAAACTGGCTAAGGCTACTATTGAACTTTTGAAAGTATAATACTAAGAGAAGGGGCCCACTGCTTACTTAAAGGTTTTCTTTTAATAGAATTCATATATTGTTTATCTAGACATAAATATATAACAGTAATGTGACCAAAATTGGCATTGACAAGAAATTGCATTTGAGTGGCACTGATTTGTATATACCTTTTTAATTTTCAATATAAATGCGTATAAATAAATACGTATTTGCCCCATCTTGTATTTTTGCACTTGATATTTTTGAGCCTAAATGTAATATTTATATTTATGCTAGTTAATTTGGACCCATCACACATAAATATTTTTTTTGTCCTCACCTGAGGATATGTCTTTTTGTTGATTTTTAGAGAGGAGAGAGAGAGAGAGAGAGAGAGAGAGAGAGAGACATTGATCGGTTGCCTCCTGGAGAGAGAGAGAGAGAGATTGAAACATTGATCGGTTGCCTCCTGGTATGGGATGTTGCTCCAACCAACTGAGCTACCTGGCCAGGATCACACACATTTTTTTAAAGTTTTTTATGCAAACCAATGACAAATAATGTTGAACAAAAGAAAACCCTTTGATATGTCTGCCAGCTAATGTAGGTTTAATAAGTTTGCATATAGAAATTTTATAATGAAATTAGAGAAACAATTTAATTTTTATTACAAGTGATATTTACTGTAGGACAAAGAGAAGCTTGAACAACTTTCTTTGTTGTAACTGCTTAAAAGATAGGCATAGAAATTTTGCATCTCTTTAAATAAAACTCAAAAGACCTTATTCTATATAGTTGAATTTAAATACTTAGTTTTATTTATTTTTTGCTGTGATAAAGTTATATAGGTATCTGTAGTCAAGTTGACAATTTTATTTATAGAGGCAATTCATTAGCCTTTTTGCTACTGTATATTTGTATTTTTGCTAAAATACAAATTATGATGCAGATGAGACAGTAGCTTTTGTGACTCCGAATTACAGGATGTCATGAATGGTGGTAAGACCTGATCCTCACCTCCAGGGACAGTAGTAAGGCAAGGACTTGAGGAGCACTGCTAGACTTGTTCTTTTGTGCATTGAAGGCCAGGCTGGTTGTGATTTAGATCTATGAGACTCTGTTTGAGGCCCAAAAATTACTTCCAAAAGGATGTTAGGGTTTTATCTTCTCTAGGATATGCAGGAGGAGGAATTATAGGTGAAATGGTGCTTCAACACTAAATTTTTAAATCTACACTCATATTGATCAGAATATCCCTTGAGCTAATCACAAACTGCTCTAACTGCCAAGAGAGGGGTAGAAATCCAAACATTTCCTGGGCAAAATTTACATTCCTTCAATTTGGATATTGTTCCTTTTCTTCTGTAAATGTATGTTCTAGCATAAAGATCATAAGTCACTTTATCCTTTCTTACACAGTAACCAAAGGGTATTTTTAAAGCATAAATTTGGTATTTACATACATAGTATGTACTCAGTAAATATTTGTTGGATGGGTGAGTGAATCCCAAACATGTTAGAAGAGTTCTCTGATTATAAGGAATTTTGTTTATAGATTTATAAATGTAGCTCACTTTCCTATTCCTAGTTCACATTTCTCTAGCAATGCACTATTTCTTATTAAGTCCTCAAACTATTGTTCTTTTTAAGCACAGGCTGTTGACACAGAAACTATCTTTCTCTATTAGTATAGGCATGGTATTTCTTCCTAACTCTTTGTTTGTCAGAAAAATCGTGTTTAAAATTCTGACATCTGTTTTATTTATCTGCTGTTCATGGCCTTTCTTTCTAAAAGGCATTTCTTGTTTGTTCTTGTTTTATCCACACCATACTGGAATGAATAGTCAGTTTTAGAAGATGTAAATTTATTATTTTCCCAAAGATGTCAGTGTAACAGGGCATTTTAATTATGAGTGGATAATAGACTTCTTTTGTATGTGTTAGTCTTAATGATGAGTTTAGAATATTATGTATTCTAGTACTTTTTTCCTAGGCTTGAATTGGGTGACTAATACATTTATTTATACACTATATAATCTTGGTATTTTAAAAATTTCACTAACTTTAGAAACTTGGTTTAGAAATCTTGATAACCACTAATATATACAGTCATACAGATAAATGGATGTTTTGCTCAGTAAATACTTCTTAACTGATGGTTAACTATGTCTAATAGGAACAAGAGTTTGTTCAGAAGCAACAACAAGAATTAGATGGCTCTCTGAAGAAGATCATCCAGCAGCAGAAGGCAGAGTTAGCCAATATTGAGAGAGAGTGCCTGAATAACAAGCAGCAACTCATGAGAGGTATATGCAGCAATTATGCAGCATATGTGTACATATAGAATGATATCTCAAAAACATTGCGGAGCTATACCTTGAAAATTATTTGAATGCTTTCCTTTGCTAGAGTGGTATAGGGAAAGATAAAGTTGAGGTAAATAAGAGGAAAAAAATTATAAAATACTGGGAGTTATAGAATTCCTTTATGACAGTATAAGTGAAAATAAATATATTCCTTAAAACATCTTTTTGTCCAGATGATGCTAGAAATGTACCTGAATAATTTTACATACTCTCATTATGTCTTATAATTGTTGGTATACTTAATGGCTACATGATAGAATGGGATTTTAACCACTTATTTCCCCTAAGTAATAGCTTAGATTTTTTTTTAATTTCTCATGAAGATGATTAAATAGAATTTTGGTATTGGGGGTGTGGCATTCACTGTTATAGGACATTAGAACAGAACTGAAAGTAGTAATAGATGTTATCTTTACATTGGTAATATTTTATTTATACCTCAGAAGTGTATATAGATAACTTTTATGTAAATTTATGTAAAAAAATGAAATCCAAAGTACATTAGTAAAAAGATCAAAATGACATTTTTGAAAATTGCTTTCTTCTCCTAGCTCGAGAAGCTGCAATTTGGGAGCTTGAAGAACGACACTTACAAGAAAAACACCAGCTGCTCAAACAGCAACTTAAAGATCAGTATTTCATGCAAAGACATCAGTTACTGAAGCGCCATGAGAAGGTTAATGAAAGGAAAATTTATTTACTTTTTGTTCATTTTAAAGTTTGCAGAATGAGGATTTCATTTTTGAAACTTATACGTCTTAGAGAATTCGTTTCAGATTTCTTTATTTTATCCTAAAATGTCTTTGATGAAGTTTGGAGTAATTAATTGTATGTCGATCATGATTGCAAACTTCTTTTCTACAAATTCCATGGAAGGTAACTAATTATAATGCCTAATGGCCTTGATAATCTTCATCTTGGTCTCTCAAAAGTAGCTATTGTGGCTCTATTTGTGGTTCATGTATCTTAAAAATGTGGACTCCCTATACTTAGTAAAAGAGAGCTTCAACATAAGACTCTTATTACTAATAGCTTCATTTTTCCTAGAAGTTATTTTTTGGCTAATATTTTGCTGATTTTTATGCAATAAGGGAGAGAGTAATTTTGGGAAACAACAACAACAAAATGGCATGTTTGAACATATGCGTGGGTACTGAGTGTTAAATTATATCTACATCAACTGGATTCTGTTTAAAACTTTCTTAGGAAACAGAACAAATGCAGCGTTACAATCAACGACTTATTGAGGAATTGAAAAACAGACAGACTCAAGAAAGAGCAAGACTGCCTAAGATTCAACGTAGTGAAGCCAAGACTCGAATGGCCATGTTTAAGAAAAGTTTGAGAATTAACTCAACGGCCACACCAGATCAGGACCGTGAAAAAATTAAACAGGTAAATAAGCAAATTACTGTCTTCTTTTTTAGGTTAAGAATATTTGAATGACTTTTAGAAGGGTCACATGATTGTGTTGTAAACATTTATTGCACTTATTGATGTTCACTTTGGCTCTGTGGGTTGGGGCTAGATATATGGCATGTACCAACTTAGTCTTCCTAGGGTGATGGCCACAGAGGGCAGAGCCTTCCCTCCTATGCCCCACACCAGGTCCTGGATTATATTGGTCCTAAAATTAGCCTTGGGAATGAGATGACTTGGACAGCTTTTAAAGTAAAAACATAAGACTTCACTATATTTCAGAAGTCCCACACACAAATTTAACTGAGGTCAGTCACTAAGCTGATGGGAGGAACAAGGTTGTAATTAGAAGTCCTCCCCTCCCCATAAAATAGACTCCAGCGTGAGTCACAATATATTATTACATGCATCTTTAATTTATTGTACTTTAAGCTTTAGTAAATTTCTTAATTATACCTTTGGAAGATACAGAAATTACATTGCTTGTTAACCATATTTGCTTTTATTTTTCTTATTTACAGTTTGCTGCTCAAGAAGAAAAGAGGCAGAAAAATGAGAGGATGGCTCAGCATCAAAAACATGAAAATCAAATGCGGGATCTTCAGTTGCAGTGTGAAGCCAATGTCCGAGAGCTACATCAGCTGCAGGTTAGATATGGAAGCTCTAAGACAAAGCTGGTAATAGATGAGCAGCACCGGGTTTGGGAAAATAATAGCTAACCAAAGTAAGCTTCACTTTACTCATGAAAATGCTGGAATCTGTTTCCTATTACAGACCGAAAGTAAGATCATTTTAGTATCATAGGCACTTGTTTGTATTATATGTAACTATAATATAGCATGAAGCTAAATTATAACCTAAGAAGTTGAGTCTTTCAAAAGTAGTATTGAGTATTTTTAGTATGTTTTGCAAAGAAGATGAACAAAGTTTTCAAAATGATCTAAGCAGTTTCATTATCAGATTCTGAATTTGATATTTGATTTAGGGAGAAATAGCTTATTTTCTTCTAGGTTCATGATAAAGGTGATAAACTAAATATATGAGAATTTTTCCCTAAGAAATTTAAAGATTACTTTAGAGAGGACTGTTTTTGAACCTTACCTGGAATATGCAACCCAATCTAGTAGATAGCCTAAAATGTTTAGAATTTCAGAGTAGTGTATGCATTTTGGATACTCTACATATTTGCTTAATTTACCAGAATGGAAGATTTCTGAATCCTATATTTTGGTAACAACGGGTAAAATGCATACAAGCTGCCTTCTGAAGTGTCAGTTTTATGAGTAAACCTTAGAAAGGAAAAGCAGGATCAAACTAATGCTACCTAGTTAAGTTCTTTTCATATGGTAATAGACCTAGCTTCTAAACTTGCAAAGATGAAGCTATGACTCATTTCCTAATTCTTGGCTCTTGGTTTTTAGAGGAGAATTTGAACCTCAGTAGTAGCCTAGTGTTTGATGAATAATTTATTATTTTGGAAGATAATGTATTTGTGAAAAGTTACTTTGTTGATCTGAAGTTTTTTAACCCAAACTTTATTTCCAGAATGAAAAATGCCATCTATTGGTTGAGCATGAGACTCAGAAACTAAAGGAGTTAGATGAGGAGCACAGCCAGGAATTAAAGGAATGGAGAGAGAAATTGAGACCTAGGAAAAAGGTAATTTTAAAAGCTCTAATTAAAATGTTTGCATCCGTCTGTCCGTCCGTCCGTCCATCCATCCATCCATCCACTCATCCTCCCAGCTATTGGCTCTTTACCTAAGGAGTGTCAGATGCAGGAGATACAGGGGAGAGAAGACAAAATCTCTGTCCCCCAAAGGTTCAGAATCTGGTGACAAGCAATTACAGATCAGTAGGATCATTGCTGTACTGAAGGAGCTAAGTTCAAAATACAGGGGAGAGGAGCACAGTGTGCAAGCCAAGGAGGAGGAGTGCTTAGGTCTTCGTGGGGGACTCAGGGAAGCTTCTGAGAGGAGATGCCTTGTAAGCAAAGAGGGGCTTGAAGGATGAGTAAGAGCTTACTGGGTGAACAGACAGATTGGGGTGGGACGAGGCAATTTAGGCACAGAGAAGAAAATGACTGAAGGTAATGTGTACAGAAATTATAAGTAGCTCCCCATAGGGGGAGTGTGTTCATATGTGTAGGCATTAGAGAAGGGGAGAAGGAAGTAATGACAGCTTGGTTTAGACAGTTTGACAGGGAGCCAGATTGCAAGGCCATGGGGTGTTATGTAAATTGACAATCTAATAACATAGGAATGGCTTCCCTGCCTTTATCTAACCAGCTACCCATTTTCCTTATTTGCACTTGGCTGTCTGATAGCCTGGTCCAGTTGGTCAACCATTCAGTTCTTGTTATCACTATATGATCCTCCCTTTGTTAATTCTCAAACTTAAAGCTTTATTTTCTCTTGGGCTTCTTGCCTGCTGTACATTTCAACCATTCCTTTCTTCTATTCATCCAATCAATCAATTACAGTAATATGAATTTAGCACCTTTTATGTGTTAACATTTCTAGAGGAAGTGAAATGACCAAGTCAGTTGATAGTGTGGCTTTTTAACTTAAATTTTATTTTTAAATTCTTGAATAGGTTATACAGTCATATGGTTCAGAATTCAAAAGGCATGGAAGGGTAAACAGTGAGAATTCTCTTCTCTAGTTTCTTTTAACTCTTTGCAGTCTAGCTTTCACTTCAAACTCCCAAATTGAACTTTAACTGGTCACAAGTGAGTTGGTAATAACCAGGTCCTATGACATTATCTAATTGTTCTGATTATAAATCTTGTTTCTTAAAATTCTCTTCTTGCCTCACTTTTGTGGTATACTCTCTTCTTTGTGCTCTTTATCACCTTTTCTTTGTCATCCAGGCACCTGAAGTGTAAACATTTCCCAGTTTTACATCCTTAGTTCTGTCCTCGTAGCTAGTCATGGCTTCAACTGTTGCATATTTAAGGACAATACCAAAACTTGTATAGTAGGGATTGTATAGAGCACAAATTCTAAAGTCATACAGATCTGGATTACAATATCTTGTTGACACTGATTAATTTTGTTATTTAACATTTCTAAGTCTAGTTCTCCTTATTTGTAAAATTTATCTTAGTGGGGTTAAGACAGTTAAAGGGAGTGCTGCATGCACAGCAGTAGTCCCAGTACTTGAGCGTGGTCAAGGTTCAATGAATGGTTATTGCTATTACTAGAGGCCCGGTGCACAAAAATTTGTGCACTTGGGGGGGTCCCTCAGCCAGGTCTGTGCCCTCTCGCAGTCTGGGACCTCTTGGGGGATGACCACCTGCTGGCTTAGGCCTGCTCCCCGGGGGATTGGGCCTAAGCTGGCAATCAGACATCCTTCTGGCAGTCTGGGAGCCCTCGCGGGATGTCCACTTGCCAGTGGGAGCAGGCCTAGCTGCAGTTGGACATCCTTAGTGCTGCTGAGGAGGCGGGAGAGGCTCCCACCACCACCACTGTACTGGCAGCCGTCAGCCTGGCTTGTGGCTGAGCAGAGCTCCCCCTGTGGGAGCACACTGACCACCAGGGGGCAGCTCCTGCATTGAGCGTCTGCCCCTGGTGGTTAGTGTGTATCATAGTGAACAGTGATTCCAAGTCCCTCTGCTGTTAGGGTCAATTTGCATGTTACCCTTTTATTATACAGGATAGAGGCCTGGTGCATGGGTGGGGGCCAGCTGGTTTGCCCTGAAGGGTGTCCCGGATCAGGGTGGGGATCCCGCTGGGGTGCCTGGCCAGCCTGGGTGAGGGGCTGAGGGCCGTTTTCAGACTGGCCACACCCCCTTCAGGGTGGGGGTCCTCGCTGGGGTGCCTGGTCAGCCTGGGTGAAGGGCTGAGGGCCATTTTCAGGCTGGCCACACCCCCTTCAGGGTGAGGGGTCCTGCTGGGGTGCCTGGCCAGCCTGGGTGAGTGGCTGGTGGCTGTTTGCAGGCTGGCCACAGCTCCTTCAGGGTGGGGGTCCCCACTGGGGTGCCTGGCCAGCCTGGGTGAGGGACAGAGGGCTGTTTTCAGGTTGGCCACACCCACTTCAGGGTGGGGGGTCCTGCTGGGGTGCCTGGCCAGTCTGGGTGAGGGGCTGATGGCTGTTTGCAGGCTGGCCAAGGCCCCCAGTGGGACCCTCACCCCATGAGGGTGTGGCCATCCTGGGTGAGGGGCTGATGGCTGTTTGCAGGCTGGCCACGGCCCCCAGCCACCCAAGCTCCCAGTGGAGGCTGGCTGTAAGCAGGTATCTGGGATTTATTTAGCTTCTATAATTGAAACTTTGTTGCCTTTTGCGGAGGCCACAGCTGCAGGCAGGAAGCTTGGCTTCCTCCATCGCTGGGGCAACGAAGCCTCCTACTTGTTCCAGCTCTGTGGCTGCTGGCCACCATCTTGGTTGGGTTAATTTGCATATATTCGCTCTGATTGGCTGGTGGGCGTGGCTTGGGCATAGCGAAGGTACAGTCATTTAGCATCTTTGTCTTTTATTAGTGTAGATTGTTTATTGTTTTATTATTATTGGTTCATTCTCAGAGCTCCCATTTTCCACCTGGATGTTCCATTCCTCATTTCATTCAGGCCTCTGTTCCAATATCATTTCATCAAAGGTTCTTTTTTTGGATCGCTATATATAAAATAGACTCCATGCCCACCTCAAACACTCTCTATCCCCTCACCTTTCTTTGTTTTTCCTCATAGCATTCATCACCACCAGATACATTTGTTTATTGTTTGTCTTCTCTCACAAGAATATAGGCTCCTTGAAAGCAGGGACATTATCACTTGGTCACCGGTACATCCCTAACTTTTAGAATAGTTCCTGCACATTATAATGGTCATTATACACCTGTTGAATGTTGACTAAAGATTCTAAACTCAGGGGAGATAAAACTAAACTTAACATCCTTTTTTCTTCATCTATGTCTCACCTTTTCCCTCTCTCCGTAGTCCCTTCACCAACAGATGTTCTTCCCACATTCCTGTTCTCTTGACATCTAGGCTAGAAACCTGAATTATTTTTCATTTCCATGATACCCCACATTCAATCATAATATTTCTCTTTTTCATATTATCATCTTACTACTTGCTTAACATTGTTCAATAATGTCCTAATGGCCTTCCGGTCTCTAGCTTCTTTTTTTTTTTCCTACTTGCCTACCATCACCAGAATATTTACCCTCAAGAACATTTCTGATACTGTCATAGTGGTACTGATAAATCTTTAGTTCTTTCAGAAAAAAATGTAAATACCTCAATCTGACTTTTTTTTTAAAAATCCTCACCTGAGGATTTCTTCCATTGATTTTTCAGTGAAAGGGAGGGTAAAGGGGAGAAGAGAGAGAGAGAGAGAAACATCAATGTGAGAGAGAAACATCAGCGTGAGAGAGACCCATCAATTGGTTGCCTTCCTCACGTTCCCAAACCTGGGGTCAGGGATCAAACCTGTGACCCTTTGGTCCACAGACAGATGCTCTAACCACTGAGAAAACCGGCCAGGGCTCAGTCTGACTTTTAAGCCTTCATAGTGCCACACATTGGCCACAGTCAACCTTTCTAGCTTCATCTTCCTCTAACCACTTTGATCCCAGGTTACGTTTCAGTATCCTCCTTCCTATATAATAAAAGCCTAATATGCTAAGTGTCCAGTTGTCTGGTCATCCGTTCAACCAATCAAAGCATAATATGCTAACGATATGCTAAGGCCACTCAACAGCTCGCTATGACGTGCACTGCCACCAGGGGGCAGATAGTCCACTGGTCAGCCAGTCACTATGATGTGCACTGACCACCAGGGGGCAGATGCTCTGACCTGTAGGTTAGCTTGCTGCTAGGCTGATCGGGACTGAGCGAGATAGGCCGGACATGCCCTGGAGCCCTCCTGCGGTCCCTCCCTGTCTGGCCAACCTCCTGCATCCTTTCCTGGCCCTGATCGTGCACTGGTGGGGTCCCTCGGCCTGGCCTATGCCCTTTCACAATCCGGTACCCCTTGGGGGATTGCGGTTGGAGAGCTGGTTTTGGCCTGATCCCGCAGGCCAGGCCAAGGGACCCCACTGGTGCACAAATTTGTGCACTGGGCCTCTAATAGGGTATAATCACCATTACTCAAACCAGTTTTGCAGTTTCCTGCCTCTGCATTGTTTCAGCTCTCTTTGTCTGGCATGCCTTCCCCATCCCGTCTATTAATTTCTTATCTTGACTTCAAGACTAAATTCATGTTTCATTTCTTCTGAGAAACCTTCTTGTATCCTTCCATCTTCTTCTATACTTTGTACCTCTGTAGCAGCACTTTATCCCTGAATCACTTTTCTGCAAAGTCATTGATACCTCAGATATTTATCAAGCACTTATATTTGCTCTGTATTATGGAGATATAATGTTGAATCTGATTTAGGTTTTAACTTTAAACAGTTTATAGTCCAGTGTGGTAGAAGAAACATGCACACAAATAATCAAAATAAAAAACAGAGCCGAAACCGGTTTGGCTCAGTGGATAGAGCGTCGGCCTACGGACTGAAGGGTCCCAGGTTCGATTCCGGTCAAGGGCATGTACCTGGGTTGCGGGCACATCCCCAGTAGGAGATGTGCAGGAGGCAGCTGATCGATGTTTCTAACTCTCTATCTCTCTCCCTTCCTCTCTGTAAAAAATCAATAAAATATATTTACAAAAAAAAACAAAACACAAAAAACAGAAAATGGTAAGTCACATGGGAGTGACAGATAATAGGTGCCATCTATTGAGTACCAAGTATGTGTTAAGTACATCATCATTACATTTAATCCTCACACAGCAACCCAGTGAGGTGGGTGGTGTTTTCCCTATTTATAGCAGAAGAATGAAATGATTCTGTAAGATAGAGAAGTTAAGTAATTGACTCAAGTTAGCCATTAATATGGCTGAGCCAAGACTTGAATTGAACCTAGGGCTGTGCACAGCCTTTGACCCTAACTATTGAGCAGTCTGGTCTTCCGTAGAATAATATACAGAGAATGGGTTTGGGGCAAATAGTTTTATCTTTGCCACCAGAGTAAATTCTGTTTGAAATACCAGTACCTAATTTCCTTTTCCCTTCCTTTTTAAGACACTGGAAGAAGAATTTGCCAGGAAACTGCAGGAACAGGAAGTGTTCTTTAAAATGACTGGGGAGTCTGAATGCCTTAACCCATCAACACAGAGCCGAATTTCCAAATTCTATCCTATCCCTAGCTTGCATTCCACTGGATCGTAACAATGGGAAGTATTCTGTGGTCTAGTTTGGCTTTTGAAATGTGTCATTTTGTTCTCTTCATCTTCTGCCACAGTCTACATTAGAGAGTGCATGAAGACAATCACCTGCCTCACCTTCTAGGAGTTTTTTTGTTTGTTTTGTTTATTTAGCAAAGATGAAGGGAAAGGAACTAAGACAGATGCTGGGCCATGTTGGCATAGAAGCATTTTGCAGTAATTCCCTAAGGTGATTTTGTATATTAATCTTAAAGATTGTGTTCTTTAGACGCTGGTACCTAAAAAACTCTTAGAAATATAATGTTTAAAGTTATTTTAAAAAACCTGTTATTTCACTGAGTATTAGTAAATATCTTTTTCTCAATGATGCCTGAATTCTGTAGTTGGAACTCTGCTGTAGAGAGTTGGAATAATTTTCTTTTGGTGAATCAGCTCTCATGAAAAACCTAGGAATTGCTCAAAATATAATACTGATTCATTAAATCAATTTTATCTTTAAAATATCAACAAACTCTTTTAAAAGAGAAAAAATATTTCAATAATCTAATATAATTACCTGTTTAGGCCTGAGCTAGTATTCAACGGTGCTAGTTTTATTAAGATAGTGCCTAAAACACTAAATTTCAATTGAGTCTAAAATGAGATTTTCTTTTTTAATTCAACAGGGACAAAACATCCTTAGCATTAAGCATTATAATTTTTAAAATCTTGGCTCTTTTACCATTTGATAAAAATTTTCATCCTAAACGTGGTGTACATGGTTGAAAACATGAAAAAAAAAGAGAATTTTTAGATGTCCAAATTGGAAATGTATTCACCAAATTAAAAAAAAAAAAAAAAGATTTAGCTTTCCCAGCTTATTTTTTAAAATAATACATGAGCTAGTTAAATGACTTTTCCCATCTCAGCAAATTCTGTTCATTGAAAACTGTCAGAGGCCTTCTGGCTGAGTTATATTTATAAATGTATTTTCTGAAATTGATTTTAAAAGAGGCATTTATTCAGAATACTTTTTAAAAAAATTAAGTAAAATATTTAGGCAAATGTTGGAAATGACTTAGTTGTTTTGAAATAGTCATTTATATTTTGGTTTTATTTTGTTCCATGCTTAAATTATTTGAGTGGGAAAGCCTGAAACCTTTATCCATGTGGTTGCTGATATGTGTAATTATTAATGAAATGATCACTCCTAGTCCCTCTTGAGGCTTAAAATTTCAAGCATGTGTCAGGTCAAACAGTATTATGAACTGTACTGTGCTGTGTGAGACAGTAAGTGATGCTGCCTGCCATTTGCAACCTTTTCTCTTTTAAGAGTACCAGGTACCAAATTTTACAAGTTTCAGTTTTTGTTACATTACATTTGATGCTGATGAAAATTTAAATGTAACTGTGGGAACACTTATTAAGGAAATGTAAATATCTGTAGCACTTTCTTGCAGTTAATTTGAAAACTTTGAATGCTGAACCTTATTTTGTTAGTGGTTTAGATGATTTAAATGCATGTATGATTTTCATTTTGTAATTATTTTGACAAGCATAATTTACTTTGACAACTTTGTAGGTAGCCTTAACTTCTGGCCAAGTTTGTTTTTATATATATATAAAAATATATATATATATATACACATATATATTATGTATGGTTGTAAATTCATACACTTATCACATGAATGTGTTACTGTATACAAAACTCCTTTAATGCTTTATTCTCAAATGCTGG
Organism: Myotis yumanensis; assembly: GCF_028538775.1. Lineage (NCBI taxonomy): Eukaryota > Metazoa > Chordata > Mammalia > Chiroptera > Vespertilionidae > Myotis > Myotis yumanensis. The sequence continues at coordinate 16,057,303 of NW_027223764.1, read as the reverse complement.
GTTGAAAAATGTTTTGAAAGCCTTTTAAAATATATATCTTTATAAAGTAATATTCAGGATGATGGAAATTGTTTATATTATGATAAAAATGACAGTATAAAGTTACTCAGTGTATTTAATGATTTATTTTAAGAGGGAAAGAGAAGGAATGCTCTCCTTTGAAATTTTCAGTGGACATTTTTTTAGTATCATTTAAATTATATTCTGTATGCTAAATAGTTTGTGGCACATAATTCATTTTGGTCTGAATATTTGATTCTTTTTATTCCTTTCAACTTGACATTCAGAGTATTGAGTAAAGGAAAGAGGTTCAGAGTAGAACGGTTGACACTCTGGTAAGTTTATTTGCAACTGTTGGTATCTCCCTTAAAACTGCCCTTTGGATTCAGTATTTATGCTTGAGTCTTCTTTCAAATATGACCATATTCATGTGTCCGCAGGACTACAGAGTGATACATATATAGAGGTGAAACATTCATTTTAATACTTAAAGTTACATAAATCTTTTCAAAAAGTGTTTTGTTACAGAATATGCTGTTTGTACCCATCCGTGCCCATTTCTTCTTAGGCCCTGTATTCAAATAAATAATAGTGATCTTTCTTTCTTGCATGTAGTGTAGATGGGCAGTGGGGGAGGGGCACAGACTTCTTTGAAATCAATGAGTACAGTCAAATCCATTCCTGATTTGGTTGTTGTTGCTGTGGCAGAATGTGCTGTGAAATGCATAAAAGAAATTGTTCATATATGTACCCTAATTGCTCACCCTCCCTCTTCTCCCTGTGTGCTGTAGACACACCAGACCGTCACACTTCTGCAGGTCTAGCTTTTAGAGCTCGTTGCACCAGGTTGCCTTTCCTAGTCCTGTCAATCCATAGTTGAGTGAATTGCTGAATTAGCTGCTATATTATGTGGAGTCACAATTAAGCTTTTTCTTACCCTTTTCTATGGGGAAGCTATAGGGTGGGTCAGGAGGAAATTGAGTGCTTATACTTTGCTGAAAATATTAGAACTTTCCTCTAACAGGATACAGCAAATTGTAGTTAAATATAAACCAGAACCAGAGCTACCTCTAAGTAGTGTTTCCTCAAGCACAAAGCTCTCAGGCATATGAGACCCACTTTAATGGAGGGTCTCTGATTTCTCAAGCATCAGCGAATTTCAGAAGTAACTGTCTTTTGTACTCTTCTAAGTTCCCTTGTAACTACACACTTTTCCCATTCCACACTGTGCTTAAATGACAGTCTCTTCTGAGAAGCCAAATTCTGTCAAATGATTAGCTAGAGATAGTATTAAAGGAAACCTAGAACTGAGGTGAAAGGGGAGAGTTAGTTCTAGTGCTAATAGTCTTCTGATTAAATAAATCAATTCTTTTCTGGGAAATGTTCTTTTATGGGAAATGGGATATTTTAAATGCTTAAGTTTAAGGCACAACAGTTAATGCCTCTGTTGTTGCTTTTCTGTGGCTGACATGGTTTTGATATAGCTTTACACTTTCTGCTACTAAGCTTCGGGTAGAATGTTATACCAGTTTTAAATATTGGCTGCAGCTTTTTGTGATCCTTCTTTGATTTGCAGTGTAATAACTTCACAAACTAAATTTTCAAAATTTTGTTCCAGATTATGCCTCTTGTCTACTTGGGAGCAATGTGTCTTTTCAATCATGGGATTGACAAATGAAAAATAAAGTTGTTTCTTAATCTATGTTGAGAAAGCAGTCTTTTATTGAGAACCGTTGAAACAGGATTGTCATACGTGAGAACAGTATGCAGCTTCTTTTGGGCCTATGTTTTTAACACTTGCAGTCCTCTAGGTCTTCTGGCCTTTCAGACTTATTAGAGGTACTTACAATATTTCCATCAACATATGTATATATACATATTTTTTATTTCCCTTTTCCCCCTTGGGATGGATTCTTTTTCTCACCAAATATTTCACAAGCCATATGACCTCACTTTTGCCAAAAATAACCTCTTTTTGTCATTGATATGTTCATGCAAGATTCAGTAGACACTAGGCAGCATCATTTGGTAAGTGTTCAGCTTGGCTGGAGGGAGGCAAAGTATGTCATTTTCTAATCCAGGAGTATCGTACACTATTGAGCTCATTCTTAACTTTTGTGTGTGTTTTTAAATAGAAACAAAAAGGCTCAGAGTCGTTGCCATCCAGCTGAGGACATATCTGCCTGTTTTTTTCTGGGTCCTGTCCAGAGAAGGTAAGCACGTTTGGACTTTCACCTAATTCACATGGTCTTAGGATTCTGTGAAGACCTTGGATATCTTAGAAAGGTAAATCTATTAAGTAGGGGAAAAACTCATATGTCTATGAGTAATCAAGATAAGAATCATTAAAGGGGATATAATACCCTTAAAACTGCTATTACAAAACTAAATGGACTCAGACTTTAGGTAAGACTTTTTAGGTAAAACTAAAATATTAAAAAGGTACAATGTAGTCATTTATTATACACAATAAGTTTTCATTAGGAAGTAAAAAGTTTGAAATTCTGAAGGCCTTATGAACTCATTTTTTTTAGAATTCCTATATTGATTCACATCTAGTAACTATCAGGATATGAAAAAGGAGGCAAACAAGACCATATAGAATGTTTGGTGCTTGACTAGTGGTTGCTGCTAGCAGTTGTTTGATATGGTGGAATTAAGTGTCATGTTTTCCCCCAGGATAATATGGGAGATACTCAGTAGAGGCCACATAAAAAATAAATGGTTCAGTCTTTTAGAAGAATAAAGGTGTAGAAGTAGATTTCATTTAACCCCACTTTAAATTATCCAGTAATTGAGCATCACAGTTTGCAACAAATTCAAAAGTGGGCCAATGGTAGCCTCTTCTGAGTTTGCATGTCCGAGTTTACTGTGCATTTCTGTGGGGCATTTGATGTTTGTGTATTTTTCCTTAATAGGTGTTTTGATATTCCATATTACTTGCTCTGCCATTATAATTCCTTTGCCCCAGGATAAATGACTACATTAGCTGAAAGTAATCTTGTTGCTCATCTGTTGCATGTGTTTATTTCAAGTAATTTATGCATAGAGAAACTCTTCAAATGCTTTCTAATTGCCCAAATTGAGTTATTAATTCCAGATGAAGGTCTGCCTTTAATGATCTCAATGATTAAATACCAGAAACTGTGTCCCAGAATATTGCATTTGTAATAGAGTCAAACCCAAACCCCAAATATTTTTTTTCTTAACTTTGGTTAGATGGATCACATTACACTATTAAAAAAGGAAAAAAATTCTTTAATTGGAAATTTTACTTTTGAAATGACTTTTCATCTAATAGACCACATTAACATTTTTAGACATTGAAAAGTGCTTAAAACCAACTGCACCCAGTACCCAATGCCATTTGCTAAGTGCAGAACAGGTGACATCCTGCCCTAGCAATAGATAGTCTATTTTCCCTCCCTCTTTCTCTTCTTGCCCCTTGCCCTTCTTTTTCTATTTGCTGCAGCCCAGTTCAGTACAACGAATCTATAAACTCTAGCACGGACCTATGGACATAGATTATAGCTACCATCAAACTTCCTAAGCAAGTGGGACTATATGTAGCGAGAAATAACTATTAGAAACCCCATAGCCACCTTCAGGAGAAGTGAATTTCTTAACTTTTTCAGTTGCAAGAGTGGCTCCTTAGCCAATTGTTTTCTGTGACTAGAGAATGCGGAGTGAACAGGGGAGGAAGGATCTGACAGCACAGCTTTATAGCATTAATCAGAATGCACCCCCATTAAGTGTAGCCCACAGGAAGGTGCCCCCTACCATCCCCATCTTCCATTTTCTGGGCTCATTTACAGGCAGAGCTCAAGGACTCCTGAGCCAACTTGTATGAAACTGGCTTCCTAGGTTAGGGCTTGAACCTAGTGTTAATGAGGCCAAGGAGCTCACATCTAGATAGCAGAGAAGTGTGTCTACTGCCACAGCACTGCAGCTACTCAAGTCTACCCAACGAAGCTGTTGCAGATGGTGTGTCTTTGAATTACTTATATATGTATATATTGTTTCAGACTAAAAAAAGTGTGTAGTTGACTGTTTGGCTGTGCTGTATCAGTAGGCATTGAGACTCCAGCTTTCATCCTTTGGAGAGATTTTGATCTAAGCACCATAAGCCATTGCAAGAACTGGTCTGGGGGCTGTTCCACCAAAGGTAGCTCATGGCTTGGTGGCGATGCTTCTCCTTCTCCGCCCAACATAGACTTGGTCACCTGAAAGTTAGAAGATGAGTAGGAAGTTAAAAAATATCTTGTGGCCTGTGGGGGCTTTAACTTGGGCAATTATGGCAACTGTGACTACTTGCAAAACTGGCTTGAAAGATAAACTCTTTCGTAAGACTATCAATTTATTTAGATTGTTTACCCTCTTTCATTACCAGATTGGTTCTCCTTTTCCTCCCTGCATTGGCTCTCTCTTTTTCTCCCCTGCTGGCTGTTTGATTGTTGTGCAGATTACATTGTTGGTAGGGTCTGCCTTTAGTAATTCACATTTGCCTTAATTTTCCAGGCATGCTGTGGAACAAATCTCTGTGGCAGTGGAGGCTTACCTTTGTCTCCTTTTTCTCCCTTGGGCCCTCGAGGGCCAGGTGGCCCAGGCCGGCCAGGTGGCCCAGCAGGGCCCCTCTCGCCTAGGAGGAAAGAGAGATGCTAAGTAAAGCAGTAGTGTGGGGCCTGGAGGAGCGGCAGAGCCCAGCATAGCGTTGGCAGGGGAGCTGCTTTACAGCATGAGGTTGTTACACAGGATCCTGGTGGCCATTTCCTGCCACCACTTACCTCTGGGTCCTGAGATGCCCACCTCTCCCTTTTGCCCAGGGGGTCCTGGAATGGCTCCATGAGCTGCAAGGAGAAAAACAGGCCTTAGACTAGCAGTCACCATGAAGCTGGGGAGATAAAGGAATTTGTTCACCCATAGGTAGTGGCAGAGTTTGAGCTTGTAAGAGGAAAACAAAGTTTAGAATTTGTCAGATTTTTAGCATCTCAGTGTTAATAATGGGGTTTTCCAAGAGACTGGTTTCTGTGGAGCAGGCTCCATGTGAGACTGTGCAGCAAGGTGTGTGTTGGGAAAACAATCGGGGAGGCCCTTACTTCGGAAGAAGTCCATGAGGTCCTCAGTCACATTGCTGTAGGCAGAGAAGACCTTGCTGATGCCCGGGGGGCCCTGGGGCCCAGGCCGGCCTGGTGGGCCTTGAACAGTGTGGGCCAGCCCTCGCAGCAGGCCCTGACCTGTAAAGCATGAAAGTGTGGGCACACTCTTCACCATGGGAGCACAGCACCTTTGACTGTCTAGCTCCCAACGCAATTAGAGGAGGTTAAGTGACAGGAGGGAAAGCGCTGCGGCTTCCTTGTCTTCTCTGTGCTGTGGCTTTTCATCAGAAGCCTTTTAGCCAACAACCTCCCCTCAGCCCCAGCAGAAACCATCATAGTTGTAAAGACTTCTGAGACCCACACAAGTTAGTGGGAAAGCGAAGCACAAAGACCCCAATATTCTCCCTTCCCTGCAGCAGAGGTTCTGGTCTTGTCTGGGGCCCCTTGAACTAAGCTGACTGAGAATTAGGTTGGGGCTTCCTGTCTTCAGTCCCTGTCCTTCTGACTCCAGAATTGCTGGCCTCACAACCTGGATGCTCCAAAATGAGAAGGTGAGTTTCTGCAGCCTAGATGGGGAACGGCTCACATGCTCCCACTCCCTCCACAGCACAGAGGCCTAAGTGCCCCAACTTACGCTGCAAGCTCTCAGACACCCGGACAGCCAGCTCGTTGTAATCCAGACCTCCAGCAAAGCCAGCCCCGAACAGTCCGCTATCACTGCCATACACGCCCCGTTCCGAGCCAAAGGCTCCCCCTTCACCCAGGGAGCCTCCACTGGTTCCTCCTACGCCCATGGAAGAGCTGTAGGAGGTGCTCCTGCTGGCCGATGAGCTGCCGCCCTGACTGTAGGAGCTCTCCATGGACCCCAAGCGGCCGTCTCCAGGTGGTCCCTGGGGCCCAGGAGGGCCTGGGGGACCCACGATGAAGCTGCGCACATCAGGACCTGTGGGGAGGAAGCTGCATGAGTGGGAGCTCAGGTCTGGGTGGAGAGAAAGAGCGGGAGTTAAGGGGGGTCTCTGAGTCTCAACACTCCTGAGCAGGATATGAACTTCAAGGCACTGGGCTTTCCCTGACTAGTGTCTGTCATGTATTTGGCCTCCCAGGCCTTCTGCTCTGCTGACAGGGAGAAGCAAGGTCTGGGAAGGGGGCATAGAGGACAACAGCATTAGGGGCACTTACTTGTCAGGTAGCTAATCAGTTCACTCCGGAAGCTGTCGCTGTTTTCAGTTGCATAGGTTGCCAGTGCTCCTGAGACACCCGGAGGCCCTCGAGGGCCTGGGGGACCCGGAGGGCCTGGCGGGCCTGGGATGGAGGACAAACCAGCAGCTGAGCAGGAGGCAAGAGAAAAAAAGGTCAGGCGTTGCTCTGTGAGAATGCTGAATTCCCAGCTCAGGGGCCCCTCTTGGGAAGGAGAGGGCGAGGAGAGAACAACTCACACCCAGGGCACCACCAGGGAATGACCTCCCTTGACTGGCCCTCCCTCTCCCAATCCTAAATTGCATTCAACCCACCCCTCAGCCCTCCTGCCCCTGAGGGTTGAACTCTGCCTGGCTCCTGATCATGGACGACACACTGGCTCGTGAGCTGCCCTGAGGGCAGTGCTGCGCCTGGGAGCAATGTCCCTCCCCAATTTGCCCGCTGATGGGACGGACTGAGCACCTCAAAGCTCATACGTCCCTCTGTAGGCCCCCAGGGCCCAGCCCTGTACATGCTGCAGGAGGACTTGGTAACTGTAGGTGGATTTAACTCCACAGCTGCCCTTATAAAAACAATGTAGCCCTCTGCCCTCCTCACCCCTGCTCCCCACGCCTTACTGTGCAAGTAAGATGAGAGGTCCTCCATGCTGATGCTGGACCACGCGTTGCCTGGGATCCCTGGTGGCCCAGGGGGACCTGGTGGCCCAACAATGCCTCTGAATTCAGATCCTGAGATGCCACAGAAAAGCAAGGAGTTGGTCATGGCCGGGGCCAGGCAGCTCTGCCTTCCATCCCAAACCACTTGGACAGATGTCCCCTGCTCAGCCTTACCTTGCAACAAGGAGAGGAGCTCCTCATAGGATGTTCCCGGCAAGCCAGGGGGTCCCGGGGGGCCAGGAAGTCCAATGCTAATTCCAGAACCTGAGGAACAAAATCCCAAGTTGTGATGGATTCACATCAGATAGGGAAGGCAGATAGAAACACCTGTGAGAGGAAGCCAGGCAAGCAATGTAACCAGAAGTGGGGGCAAGACAGGGAATAGGCAGTAGGAAGGGACAGGCAGAAAGAGGAACACAGAGATACAACCCAGGATAATGATGCCAAGGAGGGGCCCCAGTCCTGGGAAGAGCATAGGTTACAAAGGGCTCATATCCATCCTACCAGTGTGTGTAGAGAGAGATGTGTGTATGGAGGTGTATGTGTATGTATGCAGGAGTGTGTGTGATTATATGTATAGATGTGTGTCTGTAAATGTACATGTGAGGTGTGTTTGTATAGAGAATGTGTATCGAGAAGTGTGTGTGTGTGGAGAAGTGTGTATATACAGAACTGTGTGTCTATAGAGAAGTGTGGGAGTCGTGTGCAAATTCCATGCAGGACAGTGCCCAACACTCATTTTGGCTTCCCTCACCAGGCTCTTTGACCTGTTCTGCGGCCTCGGGTTTGAATAGCTCTGAATGCCACTCACTCCCTCTGGGTCTGTGCAGGAGAGGGTCATGGGACATTTCAAGGAAGGTCAGCCTGAACTCCTGACCACCGTGGCCTGCAAAGGACAGATACTTACTCGACATGTAGCTGAGAATGCGGCTGCTCAGCTCTGCATAGTCCAAAGACTGGAGAGACCAATCTCCACTGGCTCCTGGTGGCCCTGGAGGGCCCCGAGGGCCCATCAGGTACTGACGTAGATACTGACGCACGTCATCCCCTGAAAGGAAAGGATGTGGTAGCATCACCTGGGCCACCGGACAGTCTGGTCTCCCCGCACAGACTGGCTGCCAAGTGACATGTGAGCTCTGGTTCTCAGGCCCAGGGGCGGGGGGGAGAAGGGGGGATGAAGGGGGGATCTGCAAGCTTCCAGGTATCTGAGGGGCAGCTGCCCGTTGCCTGGCTCTGGAAGCAAGGAGATTTGCTGCCTCCTTTCCGTCAGTGGTTGGGAGCAGTGAGGGAGTGGCTCCTTGTCCTGAAAGACCACCTCCCCTATCCCTATGCAGCCCTCACAAGGCTCAGAGGGACAAGATGTGCCTGACAAGGGAGGTCAGGAGAAGGCAAAGGGGCTCCCACATCTAGCCCCTGCAAGAGACTCACGCTGCAGTGCAGCCAGAATGTCTTCAGAAGTGATGGAGGCAGCCGACAGTGAGCTGATGCTGTACCCGGAAGCTGTCGGGAAGGGAAGCTGGGGTTACCTGCGTATCTGTACTGGAGCAGTACCCCCATTACTCCAGAATCAGACTGGTCCACGGGCTGTTTCCACTTGGGGGAGATGAACCAAGTGGGGGGCATTAGGAGGTTGTTTTTAAATAATGGAAAGGTGGAAGGTTATTCTTTTGATTTTGTTGGGTAAATGCAGTTTGTTATCTAGGTACTTTAGCCTAAGGCCTACCAGATCCCGCCAGCCCGTAGGATCCCATTTCACATATTAAGGACACAGCCCTCAGCCGCAAGAAGGCTCACAGAACATGGCCATGCAGCATTTCTTCATCTGACAAAGTCTTTTTGAAGCCAGCTCCAGGGAGGCCTGATTACCCTGGGTTCAGATTTGAATGTCATGTTCAGAAGAAAGGCAAAGGCAACAGCAAATTAAGAGACAAGGTTCCGGGAACAGTGAGCCCTCGGGGAAGGGTCATTTCAGGGGTGGGAGAGGCTTACTCTGTAAGTAGCTCACGACGAGGCTCGCCAGCTCTGAGTAGTCGAACGTCTCACCAGTGATGGTGGTGACAGGCCCGGGGGGACCAGGTGGGCCGGGGGGACCCTGAACTCCAGACAGGTAAGACCTAACACTGTCACCTGCCAACAAACAAAGCAAAGTCAAGCCTGTGCCCAGGTGGGCATGTGCTTCCCATGGAGGTGACCTGAAGCACCGGATGAAATGCCTACCACACCCCACACTCGGGCCCAAGGCAGAGCAAGCAGGGAGCCTAGATGTCTCCTTACAGATAAAGAAACTTGAGGCAGTGGCCTCGGCTGGTCAGGGGGTGCTCAGGGGCTGTGGACCAACAAGACTTCAGCTGCCCATTTTTTAGCAAAGCTCTGTTGCCCACATTTGTGGAAATCACATCCATGGGGAGTACAGGGATGTGGTCGGGAATAAACGCATGTGAAAGTGAGTGTATAGCTGTGTATGCATGTGGACAAGCGTGTGGGTATGCGAGTGTCTACTGGGGTGAGGCTGAGGTCATGTGTGTGGGCAGCTAGCAGGCAGGAGCTCATGGCCCTGCTGTCTCGGATGCAGGGGTGGAAGACCTGGGCCTGGCCATACAGACTGCTGACCTCCAACACAGATGTGCGCGCGCGCACACACACACACACACACACTCTGCCCGACTGGCCTGGCACTCACTCTGCATGTACTCAGAGATGTACTGCTGAATCTCTAGGCCAGAGCTGCTGATGGAGCCCGGAGGCCCAGGCGGTCCAGGGGGGCCTGGAGGGCCCTGCGTGAACATGGTGCCAGATGATGATCCCCCTGGAAGAAAGAAAGCCTGAGCTGATTTCTCCACCTTAGGGGCAGACAAAGGGGCCCAGGCACTGCTCCCACCATCTGAGGGAGGGCCTTTCTCAGTAGAAGAAAGGACAGTGGCAAAGAGAAGGCTCCCTAAAAGGAGAGGATAGCCGAAACCGGTTTGGCTCAGTGGATAGAGCGTCGGCCTGCGGACTGAAAGGTCCCAGGTTCGATTCCGGTCAAGGGCATGTACCTAGGTTGTGGGCACATCCCCAGTAGGAGATGTGCAGGAGGCAGCTGATCGATGTTTCTCACTCTATCTCTCTCCCTTCCTCTCTGTAAAAAATCAATAAAATATATTTTTAAAAAACAAACAAACAAACAAAAAAACAAAAGGAGAGGATAGGAGTGCCTGCAGCAGCCACGGTCTGCAAGGGGCACAGAGATGGGAGCGCTCCAGGCCAAACCCTCACTCCTCTCTGGGCAGCTTGCTCACCACCCCACAGTCTCCCTCATCTCTGAACACCCTCAGCTCCCAGGGCCTGTTCTATCTCCATCTCGTATCATTGGCATTGTTAGTCACCTTCACACACAGGGGTTCTTCCCTTCTGCCCCACTAACATGTAACCTTAAGGCAGCTCAGAGATCCTAGCATGTGGAGAAAGTGCCTAATCAACACTGAGTCATAGCTGAATAAATGAATGAATCCATGTCCTCACTGGCAATGATCAGCCTTGAAGAAGGGGAAAGGAACTTTGGTCACCTTTCGTTCTTACCTTGAGAGGAACCACCAGGAATTCCAGGATCACCTGGAATCCAAAATGAGAAGCCCTTTTTACATCACCTTCTCCAGGAAGCCTTCCTTGGTTAAGCCCAACCACACCTATCAGCATGTGGCTTAACAGTTGTCTCATATCTCTGTTTCCTCAATGATACCACAAGCTCCCTTTGGGCAGAGACTGTGTGTGTCCCCACATCCCCATCCCTTCCTCCCTTCAGCCTCTCCTTTCTTCCCCTCAAGGCTTTAGCACCAATACATATATGCTGGTCACTCTCTGGGCTCTGGGAGTCAGCCTTACTCCTACTCCTCACTGCCTTCTTGGCTGCTCCCTTACTGACCTTTGTCACCTTTGGGTCCTGGTGGGCCTGGTGGTCCCTGCAGGTTGAATCCCAGAGAACTGGAACCTGGAAGCCAACACCATACACAGTGTAGTCAGCCAGGGCTGGGAGTAGCTTTAGCCAGAGCCTGCATTGTGGGTGGGGGTGGGGGTGGGGGTGGCGGTGGGGGTGAGGGCTGAGTACTTACCTGAGGTTGAGAACCCTGGGATGCCTTGCTCGCCGGAGGAAGACAGAATAGACAGTCAGTACCTGGAGTAGTACACACATGCACACACACACACGCACCCAAACCCATACCCACGAGCACAGTACCTAGAGTAGTGCACCCCACCCTCCCCACACACACCCACGAGCACATAAGTTCTCAGTCACTCATGGAGACACACTCTGATCTCTGGCCAAAGGCTCTTGCCACTCCCACCCCAGGTTTTGTTTGATGCCAGCTCTGCTCTACCTTGGTGTCCTCAGGAGCCTGGGGGGCCCGAGGGAAGGAGGCTCAGAGTTGTGAGATACATAGAGCCAGACATTGTGAATTCAAGGGGCCCATGGGGAGGGGATGGGGCTCCAGGGCTGGGACAGACATGGCTTGGGGCTCCTCCTGCCTCTCCTCCCACCTGGCCAATGCAGAGGCAGGAATCCTGTGTACAGCTTCTGACCATCATTCCTCCCCCACCCCATGCTCCAGGGATATGGCAAGAGAATGAAGAAATGCCCCAGCTCATCAAGCCTCATCCAAACTCTCCTGGCCACCAGCTGGGCATGCTGGGCACATGCAGGCTCCTGTACTCCCTAAGACACGGCTCTCACTTTGGTCTCCTTTGGGGCCTGGGGGACCTGGAATGGAAGGTCTTGCAGGAGAGCGTGAGGAAAAGGCAACGCTGAACTTACAGAGCTGATCCTGCACCTGGGAGCAGGGCCTGCTTCCTCACTAAGTGCCTATATTCCCCGGGGCCCCATGATTCCCCACCTTCCAAAGATCCCTGAGATGCTCACCTGGAGGCCCAGGTGGTCCAGGTGGGCCTGGGGGACCTCGTAAATCAAGACCCTCTGTAGGGAGAAGAAAACGGAAATGAGCAAAAGCTGACACAGGGGTGCTTCCCACCAGCTTCTCCCCTCACCAGGATCAGTGCCAGACCCTGGGCTCCATGCATACCCACACACCAGACCCCCGCTGCTATGGTGCCCTTGCTCAGAGGCAGGGCAGGGCTACAGTCAAACTCCCTGATAGCTCATATGGGTGCAGCAAGTGCTAGGCAGGAACATGGCTTCAGTGTCAGAGAGCCTGAGTTCAAATCTCTGCTCCGAACTTCTAGTTGGTGACTTGGGGCATGTTCTCAACGTTTTCCAGCAACAGCTTCCTCCTCTGTAAACCAGAGGCACATGGCCTATAGCACGGGGCCCCGTGAGGACAGATGCCACGGCACAGGGGCCCTGGGAGGACTCGGTGGATGTCATGGCACAATGTCTGGTACACGTGACTGCTGGACCAGGGTCGGCTGTGTGGACGCTCAGGTGCTGAGGTGGAGGCCCAGCAGCATCTCCACCTGGGCTCCTTAACGGACTTTGGGACCAGGAGTCCACCCTCCCAGGCCAGGCCTGAGGCTGAGAACCCTGGTCCCCGGTCCCCGTGAGAGGGGCTGCAGTACTGCTGCCAGCGACACTGGCCAGTGTCTGGCTCACTCGGAGGCCCTGTGTGACCCTGAAATCTGAGACCCTTTCTGACAGCTGCCCCATCCCGTGAATCACCCCCCACGCTGACAAAGCCCCTGCTGCCGGCACTGCATTCCAGAGGACTGTCATCCTCACCGAATCTGGGGCCCCGACGACTCACTGGTGCAGCTGCCACAGGCCCATGTCCTGACCTCGCTGCCACTGCCCCCGCCCCCCGCACCTGCCCAGGGCACTCACGGGCAGAGAGGACTTCAGAGATGGAGCTGCTGCTGCTAATGAATGATTCACCAGCAAGTCCTTGCTCCCCTCGCGGGCCTGTGGGAGAGACAGAGTCAGGGTGGATGCCGCCAGCAGAAATCCCTCCGGTGACTGCTGCAGCCAGGTGCCTGGGGCACGGCAGGCCAGAACGTTGACTGCAAACAGGAGGAAGTGGACTGGCTTTCCCTGAGCCCTACTGTGTGTGTTTTGGTATTTGGAGAAGTCTCTGGACACCATAATCAGAGTCTGGTCACAAGAGGCCCGAGGCCAGTGAGAACAGCTGAGCCTGACCAGGTGGCCACAGAGCCTCACTGCCCTGTCCGGCGGACCCCTGCCTTGCAGCGGAGGCTTCGCAAGCCCTTGGTGAAGAACCACGTCACCCTCTCACCCCCTTTCTCCAATTGCATGTCTTGCTTTATTTACAGACCGGGTTCACGTCCAGCCTGGGAAGGAAGCCCTCCCGACTGAGACCACCAGGTGTGTGCTCCCTCAGGCGTGGCATACCTTGCTGTCCTGGGAGACCAGCTGGGCCAGCAGGGCCTGGAAATGAGGAAGAAAAGGGGAAGAAAAGGCTTTGTCACACCTCTAGGGTCCCAGTTCTAGAAAGAGCTGAAGACAAGGTGGGTCCTGGGTACACACCTAGCTTCCTCACAAGGCATGGGACAGTAACCCAAAGAGGTCAGCTCGCACTGGGCCCCTGGGATGGGCAGGACCACCCTCTCAGACACTGTTCTTCAACAACAAGGGACTTCCACGCGCCCCAGTGCCCCCTCCCTCACTGGAGCTTATCAGGAGGGAAGGCTGGTCCATACCGGCATTGGTCATGTTAAATGATGTCTTCATTTACATGTGAACATTTTTAGATAATGAAAAAATAGAGTTGACCCTTGAACAACATGGGGATTAGGGGTGCTAACTCTCTGTGCAGTTGAAAATTCACATATAACTTTTGATTTTACAAAAACTGTGACTACTAATAGCACACTGTTGACTGGAAGCCTTACCAATAAGTCAATTAACACTATTTTATATGTTATATATATTATATACTATATTCTTACAATAAAGTAAGCCAGAGACAAGAAAATGTTATTAAGAAAGTCATAAAGTTTGTTTGCAAGTTTTTTTTTCAAGTTGTCACAAATCTCCAAAAAAAAGTTTGTGTATAAGCGAACCTGCACAGTTCAAACCCATCTATATAGCAGAATAACAGGCTTTTTGGAAAAAATAGAAAATATCACCTATACATTTTTTTTTTTGCATCTTGTAAAAATATTGTTGCAACCACAGAGCACACTTTATCGAGCATTCTGCTGTTTTCAATAATACTATTATCCCCTAGCAACTTTCTTCTAAGTCCTCATACTTTTGTAGCGATTTCATTATGGTTGAACAATTCGGGGAAATTTTCTCCAAATAGATTCCTAGCATTTTAGGAATGCATAGTATTTTTTTTTTTTTTTTTTATTTTTTTTTTTTTTTATTTTCCTCTTAAAGTATTACAAAGGGTATTACATAAGTATCCTTTCCCCCTCCCCCCCGCCCTTGACAAACCACTACCCTCCCTTACCCCCCAGTGTCTTATGTCCATTAGTTATGCTTATATGCATGCATACAAGTCCTTCGGTTGATCTCTTACTCCCCTCCCTCCTGCCCCCCAACTCTCTCTGGCCTTCCCACTGCAGTTTGACAATCAGTTTGAGGCAGCTCTGCCTCTGTATCTATTATTGTTCAAAAGTTTGTAATGGTCTTTATTATCCATGAATGAGTGAGATCATGTGGTATTTTTCCTTCATTGACTGGCTTGTTTCACTTAGCATAATGCTCTCCAGTTCCATCCATGATGTTGCAAATGGTAGGAGTTCCTTCTTTTTAACAGCAGCATAGTATTCCATCGTGTAGATGTACCACAGTTTTCTAATCCATTCATCTACTGATGGGCACTTAGGCTGTTTCCAGATCTTAGCTATGGTGAATTGTGCTGCTATGAACATCTGGGTGCATATATCCTTTCTGATAGGTGTTTCTGGTTTCTTGGGATATATTCCTAGTAGTGGGATCACAGGGTCAAATGGGAGTTCCATTTCCAATTTTTTGAGGAACCTCCATACTGCCTTCCATAGTGGCTGCACCAGTCAGGAATGCATAGTATTGATGCATAGTATCAAATTGTTTTCTAAGAGGAAACTTCTTAGCTGCGCAACCTTGGGAACGCGGTTGACACGTGCTGTCGGGTCTGGTGAAGCAAGGCTTGTGCAGTGTGTGGGATACTTGCTGATGTGTGATGAGGCCTCGCTAGGCTGCCTGGGGGGCTTTCTCAGCTCCTCCTCACACTCCTCCCTCGGTTCCTTTCCTGGATTTCAGGTACTGAACCGCGGGTACTGTCAAACGCTACCTAGGCCTGCTGCTGATTGGGAGCAAAGCAAGAAAACAGACTGACCTGGAGCACCTGGTGGTCCTGGGGGTCCCATGGCTCCAGGAGGGCCTGGTGGGCCTGGGACAGTGAGAGTCGATGACCCCTCTGAAAACAGAAGACACAGGCAACACTGAGCCCACTGTCCTGGCTCCGGGGTGCTGGACCCAGGCCAGGCTGTGAGTGGGGCTGGGCCCTCCTCTCTTGTTCTCATTACGTCGAAGCTCCGCCCACGGCCTCACTGCTGACCCGAAGAGCCCAGCCCTGCATCCTGCCCAAGCACTGTGTCCTCAGACTGGTGCTTCCCGGAGGGCATTAGGGCAGAGCCCGGGCAGATGCTGGCACATGGGAATGCGCAGTCCAGGGCCTGCCTACCTGCCGTCACGATACTGCCCGGAGCTCCTGGTTCACCTGGGAGGGGAAGAAGAGGAGAGCGTTGTTTCCAGGATCAATTAGTGACCCAGTCACTCATTTGCAAGGCCTCTGGTTGCATGAGACCCACTCCTGGGCCTCTCACCTGCAGGCTAATGGCATTTTAAAGAACTAAGGGGAGTGTGCAGAATGCATTAAGCGCCAGTCTCTGCACGGACACCCTGGAGGCCGGAGCATTGATCGCTTTTGGAAGGAGCTGGGACTTCCTGAAGGGGCAGAGTTTGTCGTTCAGTGACGCCGAAATGAGGCTGACTTGAGAGTCATTCCCACTCCCACTCTCTCGTCTCCCACAGTGGTGTCTCAGGATTTCACTGGGAACGGGCTTGGATAGGAAAAGTACTGAGAGGTGGAAGGACAGAGGCTTCAGGATTCAGGGCCTCACTGAGCAGAGCAGATCCCTGGCTCCCAGCCTCACAGCCACTAGATGCCACTGTTGATCCGGGCTCAGCCCAGACAGGGCTTCACTCCTGCCAACACCTCCCCTCCCACAAACATGACGAGTGAAAAGAAAGAAAATCTAGTTTGGAAAGTCACTTACCTCTAGCGCCTGGTCGGCCAGCGGTTCCAGGAAGTCCTGATGTGATTGAAAACAAATCAGTCAGGATAATGAAGGCCCAGCAATTTCCGACACCCTCTGGTTGGCCAGCGCCCTGTCACTCAGCATGGCCACAATCGCTGACCGCTACCTGCAGACTTCCCTGGCTTTGCCTTGTGCTCCTGCCTCGCGTCTCCTGAACTCCACGAGGGAGCAGGGAGCGTCTGCAGGGCGTCCCTGTGTGCTCAGCTTTTGGGGGACCTGCTGCTTGATTTCTTTTTACATCTTTGCTCAATTCCCTTTAGGTTGGGGCTGGGTGTGGTGCCAGCGCACATGGGCCCGACTATAGGATGGACTTGGAGCCGAGGCTGTCTCTGAGAAACTGGGCCCCGCTGCCTGGTGAGCTCCCACTCCTCCACGCCAGGGGGTGTGGGCTGCCGCAGGGCCAGCCAACTCCTGGGCCTGAGCCGGAGGGGAGCAGGGCACAGGCAGGCAGAACGGGCACAGCGCTAACTCCATTTCCACCAGGATGCCGTTCTAGATTGCTCGGTGCATGTTTTTCCTTCCTAAGGTGCTTCTCAAGATGCACACCAAAGGGATCCGCGCCCATTTCCGCTGGGAGAGTGAGGGCAGGAGAGGAGACTCAAGGGCACCAAGGAGAGGCATTGCTGGATGCTGGAAGGCTGGAATGGGAGTGACCCAGTGACTCACCCTGAGGTCCCGGGGGTCCTGTGAGACCTATGGGAAAGAAACACATGAGGGAGAGTTGAAGGGCTGAGGAGCCACACCCTCGAATGCAGGAGCCCATGGGGTTGGTGGGGCAGGAGGACAAGCCCTGGGTTTGGGGCAGCCAGACTCTGGGGCCCTCCCAGCACTGGACTCGGCAGTGAAGTGACCCACTGCTCCCTCGGGCAGCGGTTCTCAGTCTGTTTGGGGTCAGAGACCTCTGGCATCTGAGAGCCACGAACCCAGAAAACACACACTCATTGACCCCCTCATGCTGCCCCCAGGCTCTCTCCTTGGTGTTCCCAACAGAGGAGCCAGGAGGCCTCCTGCTTGTCCCACCACTGATGCATGTCTGGCCCCTCACAGCTTTCTCAGTGTGTTTTGATTTGTTTCTCCTGCAGCCCCGAGCATCTTGCTTCTGCTGGGCCTTCGTGGAGATGGCCTCTCTCCTCAGACTGGTGGTCCAGGTATGGCCCGAGGGGAGGGGGGCCAGAGGGAAGGCTCCGAGGAGCGAGGAGCAAGGTGCTGAGGTGGTGGGAAACTCTGCCCCTTGTTTTCAGCCGGTCCACCTTTCTCTTCCCAGTTGCCAGACTTGGTGACTCAGAGGGTCAGGACACACAGCCCCCGCACAAAGCCAAGCCCGCAGTTGTGTCAGTTACCTGCTGAGCTGCTGGAGGAAAATTGGACGAGACAGGCACACGCGCGCACTCGAGCACACACGCGCGCACACACACACACACACACACGTACGCACACACACTCAGCAGGGTGTGGCTCCCTCTTCCCGCAGTTACCTGGCTTTCCTGGGTCTCCAGAAGGTCCTGGTGGGCCTCGCAACCCAGGCATCCCTGTGAGACCTTGTTCACCTGGAGAGAGTATGACCAACGTACAAATGTTTTCCTTCTGGGAGCGCTGAACTGGCCAGCAGACCTGAGCTGATGCTTTCTTAGGGTTTTACTGAGTGACTTGCAGGCAGGTGGGGAGGAGAAAGCAATAAACCCGGCTTTGTATGTTTCTATATGGCACGTGCCTCGTAGCTATGATTAGAAGGCGTGGGCAGGGCAGGGAGTGGGGGCGGGGGAGGCGGTGACAGTGAGGAGAGCCGATCAGTGACCTACCTCTTGGGCCTTGGTGTCCATCGGGGCCAGCAGGTCCTAGGAAAGCAGAACCACAGCTCATCAGGGACTCTGGGAGCTGCTTCTGGGACCCCCTCCCTATGCTGCCCATCAAGCTCGCGCCAAGCTGGCCCCTTCCATGGCCGCCAAAGGTGGAACAGCCCAGCCTCTGTCACGGCTTTCTCCCTGCCCTCTTCCCCACACCAGTAACTTCTCTCTTCCCGTTAAAACTGTTCGGTGACTCCCATTGCATCGCCAGTGCCGTGGGCAGGACTCGGCCCACACCAGATGCTCAGTAAAGTAGATGCCGGCCTCGTTCCCTCCAGGTCCTGGAAGTCGAGCTCCTCCGAGCTCTTGTCTCCTCCGCTCCAGTGAGGCCAACCTCCCCGAGGTCCTTCTGGGACCACGTTTTGCTTTTCCCATCTCTGTCTTTCCTGACTATGTTATCGTTCCTGCATGGAATTTTCCAAGTTGACCATGATCAAAATCTTCTTGTACTTTTTAGGATAATCTGAAATGCTGCCTCCTCCACCTTTCTGGGTGCAAGCTTTCCTCCTCACACTCTGTACCTCTCACGGCACTTGTCACCTCGTACAGGCTTTCTCTCCCCTCGAGGGAGGGGAAGCATCTTATTTGCCCAGCGAAGGGTCCTGCATAGAATTGCACTTCCTAACAATTTCATTATATATATTTCAGAGGAGAAGTGAGAGATAGAAACATCAATGATGAGAGAGAATCATTGACCTGCTGCCTCCTGCCTGCCCCCCACTAGGGATCAAGCCCACAACCCGGGCATGTGCCCTGACTGGGAATTGAACTGTGACCTCCTGGTTCATAGGTCAATGCTCAACCACAACACTTTCTTAAATGATTGAGAAGGTAAATCACATCCCCCACTGATGGGGTTTAATCCCTCCTGGGACTTGGTGCTAAACACCTGGCCCTTGGTCAGCTCCATGCCCCTGGATCTGGTTGTGAGACCAGTCCTGGGATGTCAAGGCTCTGTCTGGAATACAGAGGGTTCCAGAGGACCCTGGCATTGCCTATCCTCTCCAGGGGCCTGAGTGGCTTGGGGACAGGGTGGGGGCCATGTCTTGCCCAGACCCCCTTGCCAGAGCAGTGAGAAACCCACGGAGACTGCTGCTCTCTGAGCCCCAGGAGGGATGTGCAGGCCCAGAAACGGTCTGTAAGCAGATCCTCTACCAGGGGGTGGGCGGGTCAGAGAACAGGAGAGGTGGCTCTAGAAGGATCTCAACTCCAGAGCCATGATGACGACCAGAAGGGGACAGACTTGCTGCATTCACTCCTCTGGACACTCACCTATTGCTCCTTTAGCTCCAGGCTCCCCAGCAGCACCAGGCAGACCTCTGGAGCCTGGCTCGCCTGCAAAGGAAAGGGCCTAGCTGGTTAGAGGCTTTCAAGCTTTGCATCCTTGACCAGGGTAGAATGCTGTTCCCTCTCTGCCCACCTCTAAGCCTGCCACTTCCCCAACCAGATGAGCTTCGGGTACCAGAGAGGTTGGGGACACAGTGTCCACTTAGATTCTATGGTCAGGGCCACCCAGGCAGCAGGCATGAGCCTGGTCTGCAGCTGAGTGTGTATGAATCTTATTTCCTTGGCAACAGAGAGCAGCTCCTTGTCGCTAAAGTATCATTATTATTAACTAGAGGCCTGGTGCATGAAATTCATGTACTGGTAGGGTCCCTATTCTTGGCTGGCGATCAGGGCCGATCAGGGTCTTCTGGCTGCCGGCCGGGGCCTTCCTTCGTTTCGCACCACCCCCTGGTGGTCAGCGCATGTCATAGAGAGTGATCAGTCTCCCAGCAAACTCCCATGGGGACAATTTGCATATTAGGCTTTTATATATATATATATTTCCTTTTTAATCATGCCAGTTGGCAGTAGGTAAGTGGATGGGGGGGACAAGTGGTGTCAACTTTCTGCCACTTTGGGAAGAGCTTAATTTTCTCAACTGGATTTCCCAAAAGAACCAGTGACAATCCTAATTCCCTTTTCTGCCCAGATGTTTACTGTCTGGCAAGCCTAATGCTGGCTTGTCTCCAGCCAGTGCTTCATCTGTGTTTTGTAGATTGCAAGTTCCCTGAAGTAGACAGAGATTCTATCTCATACCTCTGTATTCTTTCCCACCTCCAGTGCCCAGTAGATTTATAAAATGTCTTTCAATGATCAAAGTGGATTCCCATGTAGGACTGACCTGTGAGGCCTCGGGGTCCTTTCTCACCCTGGTCACCTAAAACAAACATGGGGTGGGGGGCAGGAAGCATCAGTCAGGAGCAAGGAAAGCATTCTCACCCCGTTAGAGGGACCCTGCTGCAGAACAGTTCTCACTGTGCCTGAAGTGCTATCAGCAGAATCTGGGCGAGAACTCGTCATTTATGAACTCAAAGGGGCACATTTGATTCCACACACACGCTGCCCCCGGCACTGTCATACAGTGGATGCTGTGGGCACAGGATGGCCAGAGCAGGAGGACCTCAATACTGCATCCTCGCCACCCCAAGGACTACCCACCCACAGTGCTGCAATGTGGGTGCTTTGTGACTCCTCTTTGTGCCTCAGTTTCCCTATATGAGAGGCATGTCCCTCCCAGCCCCAGGGTCCGGGAGCCAGAGTCATCTGTGTTCTTGGATGCCGGGGCACGAGTCACATTTGGGTTCCCAGGAGTCAGGCAGGCTCTAGTGATGTCTGAGCAGCAGGGGGAGCAACATACCTTTAGGTCCTGGTGGTCCCATAGAACCTCTGTCACCTGAAAAGGTAATGGCCAACCTGACATAAAGAGCCTTGGCAAGGAAGACAGGAAGGGCAGTGCCTGTGTCTGAAGACAGGCATCCCGCCCACCATCCTGACTTCCCCTCTCCTTGTGTGCCTGTCAGCCTGCACAGGCTGTTGGTTATGTCCATCTGACCCCCTCTGTCCCCCCAAGACCTCTTCTTGAGTGACTGGCACCTACAGGGTGACATCTCCCCCTACCCAGCTCCTTCCCACCAGCTTACCTTTGACGCCGGGGAGTCCCACTTCACCTCGGGGCCCTTGGAGACCTATAGGACCTGCGAGCAGAGGAAACCATGCAGGTGGGTGAGTGCCCCAGCTTTGGGACGTTCGGACATGGACACAGACACATGCATGCAGGCAGACGGGACATAACCATGTACACACGCATGTGTGCACACACCCGGGCACTTGCACACACACTTTGGAGTGAAAATCATGAGCTGCTCTCTGCGGATACCCCCCCACCTCCCTCCACGTCGTCCTGGTCCAGGTTCTCTGCCCCTGTGACTACCAGGCCCTGGTCAGGGGGCACCTTGTGGGACACTGACAGAGACACTGGCCTGCACTACACTGTGGGCTGTGGCTTGAGATTCCCAGGACAGCAGGATGAGGTCTGGCCAGGAGACATGAGGGAGAGGCAGGCACTTGCTCAGAGGTGAGGGCAGGATGGGAGCTGCCTGCTGCTGAAGCCGCCAGAGGGCCCAGGCCCCAGGCCATCTCACGGGGCTCCCTGGTACCAGACCTCAGCCGCAGGGGACAGTGTGGACCTGGATTTTGTACCTCCAGGTGCTCTTTAAATTCACTTCTTTTGCTTAAATAATGTTTGCTTTCCCTTTTGGCGGCCCTTCCTTTGCCCCAGAAATAACGTCTGTTATAAGCAGTGTACTGACCTGGGGGACCCTGTGGGCCCGGAGAACCACTGGCACCTGGAAGGACGACAGAACAACAGTGATCAGAGGGTCATACACAGGCCGGGGAGCTGACCCCACGGGGAAGGCCAGGGGGAGGCATGGGGCTCACTTCCCAGCGAGGGCTGTGTGCGCAGGCTACCCACACGGTCTGGGTTCTTGCCAGGACCCCAGAGCCAGTGGGTCTAAGACAGTGGTTCTCAACCTTCTGGCCCTTTAAATACAGTTCCTCATGTTGTGACCCAACCATAAAATTATTTTCGTTGCTACTTCATAACTGTCATGTCGCTACTGTTATGACTTGTAATGTAAATATCTGATATGCAGGATGGTCTTAGGCGACCCCTGTGAAAGGGTCCTTTGACCGCCAAGGGGGTCGCGACCCTCAGGTTGAGAACCGCTGGTCTAAGATGACCCAAAGCCAGTGCAAAGTCATCCTCAGGGAGGAGGCTGAAGCTGGTGGGATCAAGAGAGCCCTGCCCCTTCCCAGTCAGAGTAAAACATTTGGGCTGGGGCAGAGGAGGGAGGAGAGATGAGCCGTGGGCATCAGATCGAGAAGGCCCACTCTCCCGGGTGGTTCAGACACGTTGCATTTTGAATGTGTCTATCTGGGCCCAGACAGGTGAGGAGATGGTCTGACTTCTGATTTCCTGACCCATCCACCCACATAGGGGCCACATAATGGGGCCCCTAAAACAGATGGAAATACGGCCTCAAATCCTCCATGCAGCCCAAACCAGCCCCAACCCTGACCCCCACTCCTTTGTAGGGGACCCTCTGTGGGCCCATCGCCCCTGCACAGGCCTGGAGCAGAGGGTTAAGGCTGTCTGGGATCCTATCACCTGGACCTCTGTTATCTATCCAGGACATGGCAAACTTGGGTACCATCCTGGGCACCTGACTTACCTTTGGGACCCACAGAACCCGGGACGCCAGGTGGGCCAGGAACACCCGGTTCACCAGACCCTGGGGAGAAATGAGCACTCTGAGAGAGTCCACCCAGCCTGGGGGTGTCAGTGGGGGGTGGTCCCCACGCTGCCAGTGGCCTCTGAGCCATTGGGTACCTCCCCAAACCATGAATCAGCAAAACACCTTCAGTTCCTACCCTCAGAGCCTTTATGCTCCATGAAGTCTGGCACCCTAGATACTTGATACACGTTTGTTGCCTTATTGAGCAATATTTTTAAGAAAAAGGGAAGTTAAAAATTATGCTTCTTGCTCAGCTCATGACCTATTGGCATTGAGAGGATTTCTGGGGCCTATGCTTGGTTTTTCTTGGGGGAAAAAAAAAAAAACAACAACAAAAAAACCCAGACTCATGGTTAGGAATCTAATTGCAAAATCTTCCCGGACCTCTCCGGGGCTGGGCCTGTGTCTGGGGCTTTCCATGCCTCCTTCCTGGCTAGTTCCAGCCAAGAGAGGCCCGAGGATCTGAACCGCACTCCGCCTTCCACCAGGCCTGCTCCGAGCTCTTCAGCTCAGCCCTGACTCCTCGCCACCCCACATGGGAAGGCCCTTTCTCCCCGTGACCATGTTCTTCTTGCATTCTGAGCTCTGCAAGGTTCTCGGCCTGAGGCCAGGACCTATGGCCTTGCCCACACCCTCCACCAGGCCTGGCCAAGACCTGGCTCACGATGCCCCGCAAATGCTTGTGAGAAAAATGGATGTAACTAACCCTCCTGGTGAAGGAACTGCCTCTTACCTCTGTCCCCTTTCTCTCCAAACCCAGGTGGTCCCGGTTCACCCCGAGGACCCATGGGGCCTTCACGCCCTCTCTGGCCCACAGGTCCCTCCATGCCAGGGTCTCCTAGAAACAGAAATGGCCATGTGAGAGTTAGGGCCCTGAGGGCTCCGTGAGCAGCATCTCGCTGGTAGGACGCCTGCCGGGAGTCTCTGCACTGGTCCCCTGAAGTCCAGGCTCAACCCAGAAGCCAGAGCGACCCTTGAAAATGCATGAGAATCATGTCCCACCTCTGCCCCAAATCTGCAAGTGGCTTTTCTCCTCGCTGGAAAAGTCTTCACGAGGCCTCCAGGGCCCCACGTGGTCAGCCTCGCTCACTACCCTCTCTCTGGACTCTCTGGCTCCCTTCTGGGTTCTAGCTGAGGCCCCTACGATCTCCTCCTCTTCTTCCTCCTCCTCCTCCGCCTCCTCCTCTTCCTCTTCCTCATTACTCCTTGACCAGTGGGTACACCTGTGCCGAGGCCTGTGACTGCTCCCTCTGCCTGGAAGGTTACTCCAAGTTCTCCGCGTGCCCGGCTCCCTCATCCCCTCAAATCTTGGCTCACCTGGCACCTTCTCAGGGAGGCCTTTCCTGAGGGCTCCCTCAGGACTCCCCATGTCCCACCGGCCTCTGCCTTTCCCATTCCCAACCACCTCTTACCCCGCTATGAACTTCACATATTTATCTATTATCTTTCTTCCCCACCCCAACGTAAGCAAGAGTTTCTGTTTTACCCACTGATGTCTCCCCAACACCTAAAATGTCCTGGCACACAGTGGGCACTTGAATAAATGTCTACTGAGAGAGGGAGGGAGGAAGGAGTGGGTGGAGAAGCAGTTCTTACCAATGCTGCCCTTTTGTCCCTTTGGTCCTTCTGGACCTGGTTGTCCCAAGAGCCCAGGGATGCCTGTAGATACAAGAAAATACCTCCTAGAACCGGGGATCCAGGGCCCAGCAGCCCACCACCAGCCGTGCCATCAGAGACTACGCACCTGGAGTCCCAGGGAGCCCCCGATCTCCTGCGGGACAGAGATAACAAAGAGAAGTCAGCGCCAAGACTTGGGCCATTACCTAAAGGAGCCACCAGGTGGATTCAGACAGGATTGCCAAATACAGCAAATACAAATATAGGGTGCTCAGGAAGTCTGAATTGCAGATAAACATTGAATAAACTTTTAGTATAAGTATGTTTCATGTAACATTTGGGACATACTTATAGTGAAAGATTATCTGTACTTCGAATTTAACTGGGCAGCCCACATTTCCTGGCAACTGCAGGCTCAGGGGCTCCAGGACCTTTAGTCCCCATGCCCAGCAGGGTCAGGGGGTGTGACCTCCACACTGGAGTCCTGGGGAAGGGGAGCTGGGGCGGTGACCCAGGTGTGTGCATGGAGACAGGCAACCCTGAAGAGA
Organism: Myotis yumanensis; assembly: GCF_028538775.1. Lineage (NCBI taxonomy): Eukaryota > Metazoa > Chordata > Mammalia > Chiroptera > Vespertilionidae > Myotis > Myotis yumanensis. The sequence goes on along the minus strand of NW_027223764.1, from coordinate 16,032,468 downwards.
AGAAGAGGACCACCAAGCGCAGGAACCCCAACTCCGGCACAGGGATCTCTTGGGGAGAAAGATGGAGCCCAGAGAGGTGACCCTGTCACCTTCAACAGTGATTCTCAGAATAAACTGGGGTGGTCAGGATTGCAGGCTCCTGTCCCCACCCACCTGTACCACCAGGACTGCTGACTCAGAGGCTCTGGAAGTGGGACCCAGAATCTCCTGCCCATGCTCACGCACACTGAAGTGTGTGAACCCCACTCCGCTAGATCAAGGGGCGCCGCTGTGGTCCCGGGATTGGAAACCGCCTCCTCCCACCATGGGCCCACCTCATTGATCGTCAAACCACTTCTCGAAGGAAATACATCAGTTTCTTACAGCACATACGTGTGTGCCACACACGGTAGCATGCGGTTGTCCCCAACTGACTAGCACTGTGGGCATCTGCCCCTGTTACTACATCCTGCGAACCCCTGGGGGCAGGTGCTGGTGCTCCTGCTGGACTCCCACAGGAGGCTCAGTTCCCAACGGCTGGGTTTTATCCCCGGTTTCCCCCGGCTAAGACCCCTGAGAGCAGGTGGCACACTTGGAATGGTGGTTCCTGACTTGATTCATCAGAATTAAAACCCGGGTAGAGGGTAGGTCTAGCCCCAGAGCATTTGCTCCAGAAACACCTGATTCTGAGCAGGGCCCAGGAATCTGCATTTATAGAAACCGCCAGGGGGTTGGGGAAGCTGAGAAGTAGCAGGCCCTCTGACTGCCCTTTGGAGCTGGGGGTTGATGTAGGCCCTCGACACAGGCTGCCCGAGGGCCTGCGAGTCCTTGGAGCCCTGAGAAGGGGCGAAGGCCAGTGATGCAGAGGCCTGCTCTGTCACGAAGCCCCTGCCCCACCAAAGCCCAAGTGTCTGCAGGCTGCTCTGCAATTCACGGTCCCACCACAGAGGGGCAATGGCCAAGAGCATGTGAGGGCGTTCTCTGAGCTTGCTGATTGCTTTAAACCGTCAACCCTCACTAATAATTAAGGTAAAAGTTACCTTTGAGGCCTGGACTTCCCATGTCACCTAAAATAAGAAAGATAAAACAATTGTGAATGGGGTGAGAACCCAAGGGCCTGTCTCTCATAGTCTGTAAGTCCAGCTGACAGCAGGTGAACCGCATTTCAGGGGGAGCTGGCGTGGGGCGTGGCTTCCTCTCAGTCTCCATCTGTGTCACTAGGCCCATCACCGGCCTCTCAGAGGATGCCCTAGGTCCCTTCCTGTCCTGAGATATTCTGACTGGACAGCCAATTCTCAACCCTCCCAACAGATGCTGTAAGATTTGTCTATTGCTCATCCTTCAATTTGGAAAACAGCTTTCTAATCCCAGAAAACAGGGCTCCAAATTCAGGAAACAAGAGGGAAAGGGCTCAACCCACTACAGTACCTTTAGGGCCAGGGTTTCCTCGGAGATTGCCTAGAAGAGAGAGTAAACCACGAGTTACTAGAGGTTACACATCTGTGTGACACACAGACACGAACGGGATCTCTGTGGTGAAGTGGGGAGAAACTGAGGGTAGGACTAGCATTCAGATTCTAAAATGTGCTACTTGTGTGATAGTGGGCAATTCTTTCCAGGCCTCAGTTTTCCCAACAGTAAAATGGGTTCACAGTACTGGTCCTGAGAGTGAAGGAAGTGAGAGAGTCCCCTGAGCAGGTACCACTCCACACACAGGCTGGCCCTTTGCCCTGCGACGTGCTCACCGTTTTCTTGCTCCATCATCAGCTTGTTTCTCATGAACAGCCAGAGCGCCTCCTGACTGGAAGCATCCAGCCCAGACTTGCCCATGCCTGTGCCCACATCGGGCGCCAGCCCCTGCAGCCGTTCCTTGTTGCTTCTCTCTATCTGCTCCTGCAGCAGCACGTTGCTCCGTATCCGCTCCAGCTCGTCCACTCGCGCTTTCAGCTTCCGCACCTCCTCCGCTGAAAGGGCAGAGGGGCAGAGGGGCAGCTCAGCCGAGGGGCAGCCCAGCGCCTTCCCAGCACACACTCGCTTCCCCGGAAGCCTGAACTGGGGGCTCTGGGGGCTGGGGAACTTCTTCTTGCCATTGGGGACATATTAAATATACATGTATATTTACTGATTTCAGAGAGGACGGGAAAGGGTGAGAGAGATAGAAACATCAATGATGAGAGAGAATTAATTGGCCATCTCCCGTCTGTCCCCCACTGGTTATCTAGCCCTCAACCTGGGCATGTGCCCTGACCTGGAATCGAACTGTGGCTTCCTGCTTCATAAGTCAATGCTCAACCACTGAGCCACACAGGCCAGGCTGTTGGGGACAATTTGATAGAATGCTTATGGCTAGCAGCCAGATTATGGCTAGCTACTTAAAATTGTCATTGACCTTTAAAGAAACCTGGTCTGGGTGGGTGGGCTCAGTCTTCTCATTTGAGAGAGTGATAGTGCTGGCTCTCACCCTCCCTGGGAGCTGTGTGAGGCCAACAGAGCTGTGGCGGGCAAAACTGCTATGAGAAGGCCTGGCCTGACTACCCTGGCAGCTGGGAGCCTAGAGCAGTGCTGCAGGGATGGGGTCCTGGGCAACGGAGCTGCACCAGAATCCCATCTCCGCCACTAGGTGGCGCCCTCCCAGTGCCTGTTTCCCCACCCACAGCACAGAGCTCTGCACTGATGCCGTACACTTGGGACACAGCCAATTCCTGCCCTTTGAATGGGCAGCTGCCCTGCCACCGTCACCACGTACCCAGAGCAATGAGGCCGAAGAGCAGCCCCAGGAGCAGCAGCCAGGTGAGCAGCAGGCCCAGCAGCCACTTCCACCAGCTGCAGCAGGAGCCGCAGGGGCACCAGGCGGGCGCTGCTCCCCACGGGCCCGCGCCAACACCGCCGCCAGCACCACCACCGCCGCCGCCTTTACCGCCACTGACACCGTTATGGTGATCGTAGCCGTAGCCGTGGATATCTGTGGGAGAGAGAGGAAGGGGAAGGGGAAGGCAGGCGGCTTTGGCTCTCTTCCCTCTAAATTCTCTGGCTGTGGGGACTTCCTGTGGGCCTGAGTGAACGTAGTAAGTCTTTCAGGTTCGTGTGCGGCCCCATGAAGGATGAGGCTGGTGGAGAGCAGAAGTCTGACAACCCTGGGCTTGAGCTGTGTGACCCTGAGATGGTCACTTAACTACCGTTTCCTTTTTTTACCCTTTTCTTTTAACTACAATGAGCTTAAAGGACGACTTACTTCATAGGACAGTTGCTGAGTGAAACGAGAGGCATGGAAGGCAGTTAGCAGGGGATGTAGCACAGAGGGCTCCGTTTAAAACTATTTTATTTTATTTTTTTAAAATATATTTTTATTGATTTCAGAGAGAAAGGGAGAAGGGAGAGATAGTAACATCAATGATGAGAGGGAATCATTGACTGGCTGCCTCCTGCACGCCCCCTACTGGGGATCGGGCCCGCAACCCAGGCACGTGCCCTGACTGGAATCGAACCCAGGACCCTTTAGTCTACAGGCTGATGCTCTATCCACTGAGCCAAACCAGGTAGGGCTCGGTTTAAAACTCTTGATGAAGAACTTTGACCTGCCACAACCTACATTTTATTAGGCCCAAACCAAAGGTGTTCCCATCTCCATGGTGCAGTGTTCACAACTCTGTGTGTAACACCCAAGTGCCTAGAATGACACTCAGCATTTAAGGCATGCCTGGCCAATTTCTTTTTTTGTAAAAGGCTTTGTTAGTATTTAATATGGGGTGCTAACCGTTGCTCTGCCTCTCTTACAAGGCTAGAGGAGGAAGAGAGGAAAGTGTAAAGGGTTGGAGATGTACATGAATTAGTGCCACCTTAAAGCCTCTGTGTGTATGTCTGGGGGGTGGACAACAGCAGCCCTGCTGTGCTGCTCCTGCCACAGGGGGAGCCCCTGGACCTGAGGGCAGGTAGCAGTGTGTGTGTGTGTGTGTGTGTGTGTGTGTGTGTGTGTGTAGGGAGGGGGGAGCTGTGAGCAAACTGCCCCTGAACTAAGCTTCTTCTGTGAACCACTCTAGCCCCGGCCTGCCCCCTCTACCGCCCTCCACCCCGTTCCCTTGAGCCTTCAGGGACACTCTTTAGAGCTGGGTGGCTCAGGTGTGCACTGGCTCCAGGCTAGGGGGCCTTATCTGTTCCTCACCATCACCAGGCCCACAGGCTGCTGTCACTGCAGGACTCGCCGGGCTCACCTACCTGCGGAGGCCACTTTGCCCTTTGTGGACACAGTCTTCACGTCTCCTGAAAGACAAGCACCGAGAAGAGGTTTTGACCTGAGCTTTTATGTATTTTTATTTTTAAAAATATCTTTTTTGATTTCAGAGAGGGAGGGAGAGATAGAAACATTAACGATGAGAGAGAATCATTGATTGGCTGCCTCCTGCACACCCCTCATGGGGATCGGGCCTGCAACCCGAGCCATGTGTCCTTGATTGGAATCAAACCCAGGACCCTTCAGTCCACAGGCCAATGCTCTATCCACTGACCCAAACTGTCTAGGGCTTGACTTGAGCTTTTAAATGTGAGGAGCCCGCAGACAGCCTCTGTGCAGATTTTGGGCAGGGCTTTAGGTAGATGTACCCCATGTACCCCCCAGGCACCTTGAGTAATTGCATCAATGCAGACATGACTTGACAAACAATTAATGGTGGGGAAAAGCAGTGTCATAACCCTCTTGTGACCTGAAACCTGTAAAGCCCTAGACATTTTCAGAGGACCACTGAGGAGTGACCTTTGCTCTCAAACAATAAATGTGCTTGAGAGAAATGACTTGATTTTTTTGGTGCAGGGACTTTTATTTTTAATTTATCTATATTGTTGAAAGTATTACAGATGTCCTTTTTTTCCCCATTGACCCCCCACCCCCAGGACTTCTTGGCGAAGGGACTTTGAATGCAAGTTCCTGACCTGGGGTGGAGGGACCCCGACAGCAAGGATGGGCTGGGAGGAGGGCTGTTCCTGAGTTCCTGATGCTATCTGACCATGGAGTGTTTGTGGGCATGTGCGAGATTTTCTGGGAAAGTTGTTCACAGCTTTCATCAGATTCTGAAAGGGTCTTTTGGCTTCACTGCCCCATTTCCACCCCTACAATGTAAGGAACTGCTAACTTAGGCATTGTCAGGCTGAGACTGATTTTATTTGCATTTATCTAAAAATGTTCTATGATGTACTTTTCCCTTCCTTTGCTGACCCTGCCCTTCCCTCCCCCCTGAAACCAGTGATTTGGAGAGATGTTTCGGGACTCACAGCAGTGAAGCAATGTGTTTATCTACAAGAGGATCCAGGTATTTGAGAAGAAAAAATAAAGCTAGCAAGTGCTTTGCAAAGAATTTTTCTATTAGTTCTGAAAATTAAGGGAGGATGAGTAAGTGAGAAAAAAAAATACCATTGTAGGCTTTACACATGTCATGGGAAAGCTTTTGTTTCAATATTGTACGTGCACAAGTCAATTGGAAGCCTGTTAAAACGCAGCCTCTGGCTCAGCAGGCCTGGGCTAGGGCCTGGGCGTCTGTAACAGGCTCCCAGGTGCTGCCACTGCTGCTGGTCCAGGGACCACCTGTGGAGTAGTGAGGTCTCAGGAGACAAATACGTAAATGAAACGTGGATGGGCTGAAGGCAAGGTGGACAGAGATCAGATGTAGTCTTACCATTAGTATCCAAGATCAGCTTAGTGTCAGTGGTGTAGGCAGCTTGCTTTTCCTTTTTTAGTGTGTCCTCTGAAAAAGAAGCTGTGCACACAACTCATGACAATCTAGGCCAGTGATGGCGAACCTATGACATGCGTGTCAGAGGTGACATGTGAACTCATTTTTTGGTTGATTTTTCTTTGTTAAATGGCATTTAAATATATAAAATAAATATCAGAAATATAAGTCTTTGTTTTACTATGGTTGAAAACATCAGAAAATTTCTATATGTGACACGGCACCAGAGTTAAGTTAGGGTTTTTCAAAATGCTGACACGCCAAGCTCAAAAGGTTCGCCATCAATGATCTAGGCTATTCCCTACCCCCTCTCCAACCCCACTCCACATCCTGTCCACATGGGGAGGTAGAGGTAGCCAGGTAGGAAGAGGACCCCGCCTTCCTGGGGTTAATCCCCCCATGTGTGTTTGCGGTTGGGAGTCTTACTGAGGTTGCTCTTTTCCAGAATTTTCCAGGCTTGTCTGCATTCTAGGCAGACCCAAGGAGCACCCTGTTTAGGCAGGCAGTTTTTCATTTGAATGGATGACTGTGCTTTCACTATTAAAACATCTCAAACCACCTTGCTAGGACATTGGGTCTCCTACACTGTCTGCCTTTCTTCTGACACCTGAGTCCCTTGGGCTCCCACCTACTTGCAGCGATGCTGGCGGGGGAGGCAGTAAAGACCTTCCCGCTGTCCTTGTTCATGATCAGCAGCTCCATCTCCTTCTTGGCAGGCACATTATCTTTCTCCAGGATCAGGAACTTACAGTCCTTGTGTAAGAGCTCATCATTCTGGACACTCGTGGTACAGGCTAGAGAGGAAGAGGTGGGTGAGGAGGAAGGAAAAGGTGCCAGGAGGAGGTGGAGGGAAGAAATGACCAGAAGAGGAAGGAAAAGGAAAAGGGGAGGGGGGGGGGGGGGAAAGAGAGATTAGTAGGTGTGTCCAAGGGTCTCTGGTCTCCCTGACAGTGGTTGCTAAGAAGCATCTTGGGGACCAAAGACAATCTCCCTGCTTCACTGGGCCTGGTCGTGAGGAGGTTGGGTCCATGTCAGAAGTACTGGGGGGCTGGCTGATGGGCTGCCTTCCACCTGGACGCTACAGGATCTCTATTGAATGGACAAAAGTCCTCTTCTCAGACAGGCCCTTCTTTAACCTGCTGGGTTCATTTCTATCCTTCAGGTCTCAGGTGTTAGCGTCCTGGGGGGTTTTCCTGGCCACCCCGTCTAATATACACACATTCCTTTTTCTACTCTTTCACCTATTTCTTTCCTTCAAATTATCTTGCCAACTTGTTTATCTGCGTCCACCGCAATTGTCAGGCTGGTGGGCAGGAACCTAGCCTGCCTTGTTCATTCTGTGGTCCAGGCGCTTAGAACAGCATCCGGAAGGAAACACCCAGGATCAGAGCCATGGCGGAAGCGGCTGGCCCTGTGCGGTGAGCCCAAGTCGATAAAGGGTCTGCAGAAGGTAGGGAGGGTGTGGCAGCTTTGACCGGCTCCTTGGTTCTTGCCATGGGTGACAGGTAACAGGAGCAGGCCAGGGGCTTCCAGACAAAGGTGGGAGCTGGGGTGTAAGTGTCTGACCCTAGGCCGGTGTGGAGGGTGAAGCTTCCTGCCTCCCTTGGACAGAAAGGTCAAGGTGAGGTCAGAGAGACGCTCATCTCTGCTCATTTCTGGAAGTTACCAAGAGGCCCATTTGGGACCTTAGACCACCAATGGATTATATCCACTCTTCCATATGCTAAGTGTCACCAAGGAGCAATTTTTCCGGTTCTGCAGCCTGCCCCTGGCAGCTGGGGACAGCACTCACCGGCAGAGGTGGACACGCCAGTGCTCACTACAGCAGGGCTCTGGGGTACGTTTTTCTTCATCCCGTACGCTGCAAGAGAGGAACCACTGAGTGAGTGGGACCAGAGTGGGAGGGCAGCTCCACGCAACTTAGCAGCAGCCTGACCAGCCCTGGCAGACAGGCAGCCTCCCCATGTGAGAGGAAGATAATAATAATGAATAATAATTATGAATGAATAATGAACATGAAGAATAAGGAATAATGCAATCAACTCTCCAGCCACGGGGGCAGCAATGAGAGCTTAGATGGAACTTTCTTTGGTATAATTCTCATCCTTCTAGAACAGTTCTAAAGGTCACCTCCTCCATGAAGTCCTCTTAGATCCTCCCACATTACCTTCCCTCTGAACTCCTACAACCCTAACACCTGCTCTGCACAATTTGATTCATGTTATCTTATAGAATCCCCCAATAGTTTCATGTTTATTACACTTTTTACTCCAACTAAACAGTAAGCAAATTGAGGGCCAGGGCGGAGGCTCATGCCTCTTCTGTCCACCCTCCCCCAGGTGTGCACAAGGAGCAAACCATAAAATCAGCCAGATGATTGATTTTCAATGGCAGTGGGCAGTCAGGGATAGCAGTGAATCACAGGGCTACACAGGTGACACCCCACAGTAATATTCCCCCAGGTTTTCACATGTCTGATCCAGCAAATGATTAAGGTTGGCATCTCTAGGTTGGGAGTGGGGGCTGTTTCTTTGGTGGGAAAGGTTGATTGATTTTTAGGGACATCTTGGTCTCTCTGATTCAGTGGTTGAAAGGAATATTGTGAGTTATAGCTTCAAAGAAGCATTACTTCCCAGCCCCTAAGCTCCAAGCCTTAGCTACTGACCTGTGGAGGTGGTGGCCATGCCGTGGGACAGGGCGGATGAGCTGGGGGCCAGATTGTTCTGCATGCCAAACACTGTGAAAGGAATTGAAGACAGGTGAGCGCAGGTGCAGAGAGGAGGGTCCTCAGCTTAAGGCAGCTCTACCCCCGGCACCCCAATACCTTTCATGATAAATAAATGCCTTTGCATATGACAGATTCCCAAACTTTCTCAGTTCTCACATTCTAAGTGACAGCAATTTTTTTATGCCCACCTCCCCATCTTGGGCTAAAAGTTACAAATAGTTCCATTTATTGAATACTTAGGTCTACACAGCTTACAGTGGTAGTTCACACAGGGTTTGACATTTCACTGTATTCAAAAATACCCTTGGAATGTAAAAACACCCCAGAGTTCCCTGTTCCCGACAGCACCCTAGGGTGCCCTGGTGGTGCACAGTGTGGGAACTGTGGGCATAGGATACAGACACAAGGGGGCCAAAGGCATAGACTTGGCAGAGACCTCGTTTTCCCTTGAACTCTTCCTTCTGACTCAAACACATCAAGCTCCCCTCACCCCTAGTCTGACTTCAAAGCCGAAGCTCACTCCTCCCCAGTTAACACTTTCTCTTATTCCATCCTGTGTAGTGTTTGGGGTACAAGATTGTGGATTTAATATCTTCAGTCAGGACTTGGCTAAACAGAATAGCAAAGGCAGAAGAAATGAAGCCTGAACCAGGTGTCTTCAGGGTTTGGTGGGATGCTAGTCAATTGGAGGTGTTGAAACAGAGATATGCCGATCAAGTAAATAAGGAGGCCAACATCATCATGTTAATTAGTCATATGCCACAAGGAGAAGGCACATTCCTTTAAAAAAAAGAGGTGGCTGGTGACTTACATTCAGGCTGTTGCAATGTACATGGAAATAGAGTGAATACATTTGAGCTCCCAATGACCTACAGTATTTATAAAAAGACCTGAAGAAAGAGCTTTCTAACTTTACAATGTTGTGGTTTTCTTTTTTTGTTTGTTTTACCTGAAATGTCCTAAGCCAGGCCTCACCTAGCTTCTTTCCTCCCATTTCTCCACCTCTCAGAGAAAACGTGTAAGTGAGGTCTCCGGCCCTCCACCCTTAGACCTGTCTCTGACCTTGGGCAGCGCTGGGCCACTGCCTGTGTTGGTGTATATGCAGGAATGTCCTCGTCCTCCTGGGCAGAAAGGACCTCTTCTCTAGAAACCATAGATTCTCCTCACCAGGAAGGAGCATGTATATATGAAAGCGAACCACCTGGAAAGGGCGATGGACTGGCGAGCACTGACCTGAGGAGCAGGTGCTGATTCCGGGGTGCAGAGTAGGGGAGCAGGAGGCCATGTTGTTTGGAACTCCGAAGACTGCAGGGGAGACGGGGGGCTGTGAGAGGGACGTCCCGCCCAGAACAGGGGGTGCCCCAAAAGCTCCAGAATTAATAGGTTGCATTTTTATATTTTGTTAAATTTGTTTTTAGGAAAATCGTAGGCACTTGCCTTGCCGCAGAGAACCATACATTTGTCTCTGGTTTGTGCCTTAGATCTTAGCCAAGGGCTGGTCGAAGGTTGGTTAGGCCTCAAGTGGACATTAGCTCTGGCCAAAGCCCACTTGTTAGTGACCATTTTACAGAAAAGGAACTTGAAACCAGAGACGGTAAATAACTAGCTCAGGGTCACAGTTAATGCACATGAAGTCAAACCAGGTTCCTGGCACCTGCTTTCATGTTTTTCCCACTGCGTTTTTTCTGACGCATGTGGAATATAATTCTTTTTATAGAGGACCCACCCAAAGAAACACCTTGGAGACTGAAAGGAAATGAAGTTCCAGTGGAAAAACCTTGGGATGTTTGGCCACAGAAAGCCCCTCTAGCAAGCCTTGGGGTCTTTCAGCTCCAGGTAAAGGTGAGAAGGGCTCTGGGGTGGGAGGGGACATGCACTGCGCATCACATACCTGATCCTGAGGAATAGGCATTGGTGTTGAGGAGGGAGGAGGAGTGGGTTGTCATGTTGTTGTGATAGGTCCCCATGGAGGACCCTGCCGGCAAGGTGGAGGACCACATGTGGGAGGGAAGGTTGGCATCCAGGATGGTTGCATCATAGGTGCCGGACACTGGAAACAGACAGACAGACTTCCCAGTGAGAGACAAACCAGAGCTCTGTGCTGGGGTGACCCAATTGGCTCTGTTTGCTGGGACTTTCCTGGTTTAGCCCTGAAGGTCCCACATCCCAGCAACCTCTTGGTCTAGGGCAAACTGGGGCTGTTGCTCATCCCAGTTCTGCCTGAAGCCTCGGAGCTGGTGCAACCTTATCCCTTGGGTTAGACATTCTTGCTGGCTCTTGATGAAATTTGAAGTAGGTCACCCATTTCTCCTTCTAAGCCACCCTCCCCACCTCCTTTGAGCGGTCCCCACCAATGTTCTCATTCTCTCTTTGTTCCTGTCTCCACCTTCAAAAATACCAGGGAGCAGCGAGTGAGGCCCCACAGCAAATGCCCACAGGATTCCAGGCACACAGCAAGCACAGGCAGGGAGCCCACACTTTCAAGGCCACTCCACACGGATGACAGCCTTTTCTGGTTAAACTCTCCTTGCCAAGGAGACCCAAAGGCACTCTGCCCCCAAGAAGGGGTTTTGGTGCTTCTACAAATCTGAAGCCAATTCTGCCTATTCCTTCTACGAGAGGGAGCTAGCCCCGCAGGTCATAAAGTGCTCTGAGGTTTCGGTTGTATTAAAAGGTAAAAGGAAGATCACAATCTCAAGGTTTCTCTCCCCACCCCAGTAGCAGATGACAGGAAAGCTTCACTTACACCTTAGCAGCACTGGCTTCTTTCCTCATCTCCCTCCATGGATCTCCTCATTCCTCTTTCTGCCTCCCACAGAGCCCACCTTACACGTGGTAGGCACATGATATATGAGTGTTGGACAACCCTCATCCCATCTGACCATGATCTCTTGGTTATCTGACTGCCCCCAGAGGCCCTCGCCTCCACAAGGGCAATGGGTGTGTCTGTCTTGTTCATTGCCTTTCCTCAGTGCCTGGTGCTTGGCATGGAGGAGGCAAATAATAAACATTCACTGAATGAATAAATGAATGAATCAATGAAAGAAAACATGACAACTTCCCAATATTCTTCATCTTGGGGAACCTGGCCAACACATTCCCAGGAGATGTCAAGAACCTCCTGGAGGAAATCTCTAGGATGTAGAGCCTGACTCAGCAGGCCCCTGGGATGGCTGACCAGCCCACATTTTCATGCTGCATAAAGGGCAGTGCTTTGCCGTAGTCTGAGGGCCTGCCAGGGTATGACTGAATTCCTGGACCAGGACTAATACACCGCCTTGTTCCCTTCCCTCCATGCAGCCCGGGGCTGTAGGGCTCACCTGACTGGGAGCTCACGGTTTTGGTCTCCACAGTGCCTTTCTTAGGGATGGGGAGCGTGTTGGAGGAATTCCGGGTGGGGCTCGCGCTGGCTGATCGGCTTCCCTTGACCAGACGTTTAACTTCATCCAATTCCGTCCCTGTAGAAGAATCCCCACATTTTCCATTAGGCCCAGGATGATTTCCCAAGTCCGGCTGCAGTGAGAGTTTCATTTATGGCATTCTGAACATGAGGGAGGATGGCATCTACTTTGCATGCTGGGACATTTTTGGTTAGCCTGATAATTTTTGCATTTTGTCAATTTATAGCACTTAATAACCTGGCACTTTGTAATATTAATGGCCTCATAAATATAGTGCCTCTACAAGGAGGTCAAAATCGTCAGTAGATATTTCCTAATTATACCTCATCAGACACCACAGGGATGACTCTGTGGCTGAAAGACAATGTCATCCTGGGTCAAGGGAAATTTATACCCAGGGCAGTTAGAGAACCGGGCCCCTTGAAACAAATGGTTCAGTAGTGATTTCAACCCCTGCGCAGGACGCCTCAGGTGTCGGGTCCCTGACCTTGTATGCTCTGCAGTGTCGGAGGGATTTCTGGCCCATAACTCCTAAACATTATGCTGCTTTTGTGTGAGTTAATTTCAAGCCCGTCTGGCTGTTATTATTTGCAGCAAGGCGATCTAGTGGAGCAGGCTCCCTGTGCTCCCCACATGGCAAACAGCAGAGGAGGGAGGAGGGGGAGGCATGGTGCAAGGGCAATGCATAAAAGGAGACAGATTTGCAGACAACACTTGCTGGAAGACCACCCAGGACCCCCTCCCCTGATATCCCCATCCTATGGACTCAGCACCCCTAAGCCTAGAAGGGCTCAGATGAGACAGCATCAGGCCTAGGGTCAGATTCCTGGACCCCAGGCACTGAGCTCTTTGGGCAAGTGCCCATCTCTGATTCCTGAGCCACCCACTCAGCTCCTGTCCTAATAGTTGGGCTCATTTCAAAATGTCAAATAACCTCTAACAAGAACAAAAGAAGTCTAACACAGCAGACAGAGATAGGGAATCCCTAACATTTGAGATTGCTGCTTTTCCTTCAGCCACACTGAAGCTTTCTCCAAAGTCTCACCATATGGTCCTCAAATGTCTGCCAGCTCATCCCATGGAGCCTAATTGACCCACCCTTCAGTCTCTCTTCAAGTGACACTAACCCAGGAAGGCTTCCCAGGACCCCTGCCCCCTCCACTCCCTGAGCTGTCATAGCTGGTTGTTGACTGTCTCCCTATTAGTCTGTGACCAATGGAACAACAGGGACTGTGACTTACTCAGCTCCTTTCCCCCTGCACCTAGCACAGGATCTCTCTCACAGAAGGCCCTCAGAGACATTTAATGATTGAGTGACTGCACACACACACACACAGCCCTGGATTCCTGGGCCCTTTCTTTTCAGCAAGACAGTGACCACTTACATCGGGTAGATGGGGATGCACTCTGCAGTCGCACTCGGATTTCACTCTCTGCAGGAGGAAAGGGAAGGAGATGGCTGTGAGTGAAGGAACTTGGGTCACAGTGCCTGACACTGAGCTCTGAGCAGTGGATAAATCTTTGGGCTGTTTTGAGATCTGTGTCCTGGGAACAGGACACCCAGGTATACTCAGGACGAGTGCTGCTCAAAAAAAATGTCCTCTCCCTTCACCCCAGCCTGCCCACTGCACACCTCCAGCCGCCTGGAGACTTCTGATGAAACCCCAGGCTGAAGAGGGCGGCTCCATCACAGTCATCAATGACCCACCCCTTTCCAGTCACCCGTTTCCCAGTTGCCAGAACCACGCTGCTCTCCCGCCTGCAGGGTCTCTCAGGCAGTAGCGAGAGGATTCTAAAACCTGTAATGTTTACTTAGCCATTTTGGCCTCGTCAGAAATGCAGAGGGCAGAAAGTGGGTAAACATTATTAGTTTCAGGTGGAAGACTGGCCTCTTTCCACTATCAGCCTAAAGTTGTGGTTGGTTGGTATGCTCCTAACTTTTCAAGTCTAGGCTGGCCATCGAGAACTCCCAAAGCCTATGAAGAATTCTGCCTTCTGCGTGGCCCTGACACCTGCTCCTCACCAGGTTCAATAAGGGCAGCTTGCCCGGTACCATGTTTTCCGACTATAGCCTTATCCATGGGCAGATGTGAAGAGTGCAAAACTGTCACAGAGCCTTTTGTCCCCAGGGATAATTGGAAAAAGAAGGGCTTTTGCTCAGTTTTGATGCATAAAGGCATTCACAGCACCTCTTGTTAAAGTCAACCAGGAGATTAGAAGTGAAACAAGATGTAGTGCCAGCATCTTCAGACAATCCACAGCAGAACCAACTACTGCCCAGATGGTTACCAGGTGTTTTTATTCCTGTCTCCACGTGCTCGTTAGATTACAGTCAGATCTACCCTTCCCATCCTGGTGGAGCCAGCAAAAGATTCCCAGGATGCTGTAGGCCCCTTGAGGGTAGAACCAGGCCTCATTTATTCTTTTGCACTCCTCCCATTTCCCGGCTCAAGGCTGGACACGTTAAATGCTCAGAAAATACTTGTTGATTGAACTGAATTGAACCCAGAGATAGAGCTCACCTCGTGTTTGGCTACGTCCTCTGGTTGCAGAAGATGCTGAGAAACAAACAAACAAAAGTTATCTTAGGCACAGATAAGAGGTGATGTGCTAAATATTTTTGATGTGGGGGTAGAACTATTTGGGTTGGGGGAGGAGCTGGTTTTCACAGTATATGTTTTCCAGATAGGTGTCCTTATGGATAGTGGATGTTTAATAAATGATGACCGTGTAGCCAAAAGGCAGAGAAAGTTTTGCAAGGCCCCCAGTGCATTTAAGGTGTTAAGGTAGCTAAATGAATGTTAAGTTAGCTCACACTTGAGTGTTAAATTAGCTGAGGTAATTCATTTAGGAGCATGATCCATTTGGACTAGCTCCCTACACACTGATCAAATGTTATCAAAAGACTGCCAGACCTTTAGTTTTTTGTTGAAAGCAAACAAATAAAATTATAACCACTGTATAATCAATGATCATATCAATTCATATGCACAGTGAGAATCCAAGAATGTGGATGAAAGACGTAAGGCCAGAAGATACTTGGGTTTCATGTGTCCCACCATGTGCCTCTTAGAAGCCTGCTGTGGTGGAAGTGCTGGGCTGTTTGGCATGTGTGTGTTCTGAGCCCCACTCCTCTTTGCTGGGAGGTCCCTATGGAAGGAAATAAATCCTACAATTGTTGCTTGGCCTTAGGGCTTATCTGTCCATGCCTGAGCTTTGCATGAATAGCTTGCTATTTCGGTAGCCTCACGAGCAAAGACTGCAATGATCCCCATAAATGTTTCAGGATGAAAAGCAAGAGGAAAACAGGTCAGCAGAGGTTAAACTCTTTTAGGAGAATCCATTTAACTCAAGATGTTCCTTCCCCTACCCCCCCCCCCCGCCCCGTCCACCCCCCCTGAGCCCCCGGCCCTTTTCCAGTGCCTCATTTGACCATTTCTTCAGGAAATAAGGAGGGGACATACCAAATTCCTTCCGAGGGTACTCTGGAGAAGAGTTGCCACTGGAGCTCCCTGGAGAGAGGACAAAACACTCAGTACAGGCACACCTCGCTTTATTGCTCTTCACAGGTGTTGGCGTTTTCTACAAATTGAAGGCAAGACCCTCCACCAGCAAAAAGACTACGACTTGCTTCATTGCAATTCTTGTTTCATTGAGGTGGCCTGGCCTGGCACCAAACTCGCAATATCTCTGAGGTCTGCCTGTACAATGATCACTTGAACCCAAACAGCTTCCGAGAGGGTGCTGCCGGGTACCCCTTTATGAACCTTGCGGCCTGCGTGTTCAGGAGGACAACAGGTGCTCTTCAGCGAGCTCCTGACTTACACCCGCTTTGCCTATCGGACATGGTTGTGGCCCTTCAATCTGGTTCCTGGGCTACTTCAGTGGGGCAAGGATTGAACAAAGGAAGGTAGGAGTCTTTTTTGTTTTTACTTCCTCAACTGTTTGCCCCATGCCAGTGCTGGTGAAGGTGGCCTGGCCCTGTAGATGTGCTGTTATCTAGAGTGTCTCTGACCTTGTGAAGGTCATCCTGAGTGCGGACCCTGTAAAAATGAAGGTACTAGCCCCTGTGTAGGCCCAACACCAGAAAGCACTGTGGTGACACCATGCTCTTAGCCTGGATTTGTGGCTCCCCAAGACTCCCTGGCAGTTCTGGTCTTAAGTCAGTTACTGGGGGTACCCATCCCTAATCCTGCTTCTCCAGTCACTATTAGACCCATTTGCTGTCTGGCTTGTCTGTTTTCCACTAAACCTGCTTCTGCAGATCACCAGACCTCCAGTAGCCTCCTCCTGCCTTCTCCTTCTTGACCCTGAGCACTTTCTTGTACTGACTTCAATGACGCCGCCTATACCTAGTCTCCTGCTCCCCTCAAAATATCTTCTTCCTCTGTATCCCCAGCTCTTTTTCTCTTTCTTCCCCAAACTTTACCTTTCTTTGCTCTCTTCTGCTTTTTACACTCTCTTCCTCAGCCAACTCCTTCAGTTTTCCACCTTCTACTAACATCTCTTGGTGAATGACTCCAAATGGGGTGTTTGGCCCTGACTTCTTCCATGAGCTGAAGTCCTATGAGTCCCTCTATCTGCTTGGTAACCCCAGCTGAAAGCCCTGCCAGTAGTTCTATTTAAGGACCCAATAACTGAACTCACCTGCGTGAACTCCCTGCTGTAATTGTTAGCACCAACATGAACCCAACCACCCGTGTTTCTAATTTCAGCAGAATCACTAACTCCTTTTTCTTCCGTTAAAATAAAAAAACAAAGGGAGACCAGCCTTAAAAATCCCCTGAACAGACAAAACTAGATGAATCACTCAAGCAAAGCGTAATTTAGCTAATTTTAAAAGATGAACTAAGTCACCTCTTGCTTATGCCTCTAAAAATCATAAGCAAAACTGAAACTGTTTTTCAAGGTTAATATGAGGTAACCACTGACCAATTCCCTATCACTTAAGGAAATTCTAACAGTATAATCAGTCACCATGAAAAATAAACTACATAAGCTGCTTTGTAACAATACAACCTGGAGCCTCATTCCATGTTTGGCTTGAGTGCTCTCAGCCTGCAAACTGTCTTTTTGGTGTGTACACAATACACTGTTACTAACTAGTATTTTAGTGATTCATTGGTTTTACTTCTGTAATTTCTGAACTTTTGACACTCCCCTTTTCCCAACATTTAATCAACTGTCAAACTGGCCAATTCCCCTTCTGCAATACCTCTTCCCTCCAGCTCCTCCTCTCCTCTCCCACGGCCACCACCCTGGTCTCAGCCAAGTTTTCCCTTCCCTGGACTATTGAGCACAGTCTAACATGTCACCATGTTCAGCCTCTTTCCTCCCTATTTTTCCTGCATGTGGCTTTCAGAGTGCTAGTCCTGGACCTCAAATATGATCGACTCTTTTGCTCAAAAAATCTCTGTGGCTTCTCACTATATACAGAATAAAGTCCAAACATCTCAGCCTGGCACTCATGCTGAGTCCCTCAAGCCCGCCCTCTTACCTAAGCACCACGGGCCTGACTCTACTGCCTGTCCTTGCTGTGCTGCTGCTCCCGAAGCCTGGAGTACCCATCCCTCCACCTCTGGGTATCAAAATCTTCCACATCATGAAGGCCCAGCTCACAGGCACCTTCCCTAGAGACACTTTCCTGGAGACTCAGCTTGAAATGATAATTGCCTTGTACTTTGTATTATGGTTTTTATCTGTCATCTTAACTTGTCTGTTTAGACTACAGATTCCTTGAAGACAAGATCCATTTAAGCCTCTGGTTCATTTAAGCGTCCCTCAAAGCATTCTGCATGGTGTCAAACACATGGTAGATATGTGATAAAATACCACATGAGAAAGTGACTAAATGAATGAATGAACGAAGGGATAATGTCAGTCCTTAAAAGACATGAAGGAAGGGTGGAGAGAAAGGTGAGGGGGCAGGCCCAGGTGAACACAGGTGCCAATTCGTCAAAGGATGAGTGAAGTTACTGGGAAGAGAGTGGTTCTCTCTCATACCTTCGTATGTTCCATGGCGGCTGATGTGAGTTTTCCTTTCAAAGGTTGAGCCTGGTGAGTTGGGCAGAGTGGAGGCAGGTGAATGAGCCCTCCTGTAACTGGAGGTGGAGGCATTGCCTCGGGTGCTTCCACCTGCAAACCAGAAAGAGTGTCAGTCCTCATAGCACTTCAGCGGATTGGCAGCCAGTTACCTTAACCACGTGCACCAGGCTGCTCCGAATGAAAGAGGGCCCCACGGAGGGGCCAGAGGACATCAGCACTGAAAGGCTCCACCCCACATTCACTCGGTGCTCAGAAATGGGGGTAGCGTCATTGTTCCTGCCCTCCCTCCCCAAGCTGGGGGTCCTTGATGCACATAGCTGCAGTGTATGGAAATGGAGGGGCTTTGGCAGGGTTGTTCTTGAAGACCTGGCACTAATCTGAGCTCACTGCCGGAGAGACTAGTAGAACATAATCCCATGTGGGAGGTTCCTCAACAGATGAAGGCAGGCGCTTCTCTTGGTCAGCCTGACCATTTGCCTGCCTTGGGTCTTTTTTTTTTTTTTATAATATATTTTTTATTGATTTCAGAGAGGAAGGGAGAGTGAGATAGAAACATCAATGATGAGAGAGAATCATTGATCAGCTGCCTCCTGCACACCCCCTGCTGGGGATTGAGCACCCCAGGCATGTGCCCTGACTGGGAATCGAACTACGACCTCCTGATTCATAGGTTGATGCCCAACCACTGGGCACACCGGCCAGACTTGGGTCTTCTTCTTTAGTGTCACTCCAAGATTTTTAAATTGAATTGGTGGGCTATGTGTGTGCTTGCTTCCCCCCTATGCCTTGTTTTGTTTTGCTTAGTTTGAAAGCTACCATGAAAGAGTGGTTCATGGGGAACAATGGGCTGATGTTGGGCGCTTCCCAGTGGAAACTCGCAGGGTGTGGGATCAGATTCCCTGCACACAGTGACCCAGTCCTTCAGTTTCCTTAGTGGTTGTTGTTAATTCAAATTGTAAGCCCTCAGATGTGCACACTCTTCTCTAAAGGAGATGGCTTAAAGAGTGACTCAGGGGGGAAGGAGCCACCTCCCCACGAAGCCTCCTTAATTAATTATTGTTATTAATATTAGGGAAGTAATGAAAGTTGACCCCATTTTAGGTCGGCATCAAATGCAGATGATGTGAAAGTCTCACTTTTTCTGGGTTCGGTGTCATTTACATGGTCTTTGGGTCATTTGGGGATGGATGACAGTTTGGCCCCTCTCCTTGCAGCACTCAATCCCAGTCTGCTCTTCCCCCACCCTCACCCCCCACCAGCAGGCACTTACTTGAGTTTATGTAGCCACTGCTGCCATGGGTCAGGCTCTGTTTCTCCAGCCGGCTCCCTCCACTGAGGGAGCCCGTTTTAGCATAGCCATTGGTGGTCCCCCCTTCTGTAGAGACAAGGAGCAGGTGATCATTTCTGGGTGGAGTCAGCCCAGAGGGTCCTTTATCCCTTGCCCCTTGGAAGCCTTCCCTAGCTTCCCAACCATGACCCTCATGGTTTGGGCTCCCTTTCCCACCAAGCTGCCAGGCTCTCATTTCATTTGTTTCTGATACAAATGTTAAAAAAGGAAATATTCCACCCGATTTAAAAAGGATGTCTTCTGGGTGGAGCATTGCAAGTCATTTATTAGGGAAATTTAAATATTAGACATGGTAGCAAATGATGAAAAAGCTCCTTGAGGCCAAGGGTCTGGGCTGGGCTTGCTTTTTTCAAATGCCTGGTCAGTGCCCCAGGCATGCAGCCCCGAGCATTGTTGGAGGGACTGGGAACAGCTCTGTGTTGCCAGTTTCCCATCCGGCAGCCCATCATACTCCAACCTCCCATGTTGATGGGTGGGATTTCCACACTCCTCCGCCTCTGGGTGCCAGGCTTCCTGAGAGGGGCAGGCGAAACTCTAGGGCTCAGACCTCCATTACAGCATCCACTACACATAAAGACCTCCCGAGGAAAATGGAGACTCAAACAGAAACCTCACTGGTGGTTCCCTGCTCCCACCCCATGCTCAGGGGGGATAATATCTTCAATATTTCAGTTTCCAGATCAGGAGATTCTATAGAGACTGAAAGTAGATTTGTGGTTTTCAGGAGCTGGAGAGAGAATGGGGAGTGGCTACAAATTGCCATGAAGTTTCTTGTTGGCAGGATGAAAATGTTTTAAAATTTGATTGTTGCGATGGCTGCACAACTCTAAATATACCAACAACCATTGAACTATACACCCCAAACTGTGAATTTTATGGTATACGAATGGACGTCAATATAACTGTAAAGAAAAAAGAGATTTCAGGTATTTTGGATTTGCTCTACTGGAGCATGAGTGCCGCTGGGAAAGGTTAGGCGCAGAGTCCTTCACACATAAGTCACTGAGAAGAAGCTCTCAAGATAGTCACTTACTTGGCGGTAAGGATGTGAGTCTTGTAGTTACTGTTTCGGTGATAACTAGGAAAAGACAAGGAAAAGATCAGATCTTATGTAAGGCACTGAAATCCCTGTAGTTTAGCAAGATCTCATCTGTCATAGGCTCAGCGCATTAAATTCAGTTCCTCAGAGATTTTTGTATATTGTGCGATAAGGTATATGATCTTTCTCACTATACATGAAAATATGTACAATAACAATGAAGTTTAGTGTACCTGGAAAATACGTTTATATCCCTTTGGAACCAAAAGGAGGTAGCTATCCATTGATTTGAAAAATGAGTTGTCATGGCATCAATATCACTCGTTTAACTATTACATCCAGTCCAAGCTTGGATTTGCCTTTGAAGGAGAATCAGCACCTCAAGTCACTCTCAAGTGTCTCAAGTCACACTCTTTCACTGCACTGCACTGCCCTTACAAATGGTCACCCAGTCCAGCTGGGGCCCATGCATCATCCTGGCTGAGTTCACTGGGAAGTGGATAATTACCTTGCCTTTTTAAAAATAAATTTGAGGGTGTTTCAAGGACATCATAATTCATTCTAAAATCTGCAGGACCATTCCTGGGGAGGTGTAGCCCTGCCTTATCCCATCCACACTCCAGGACTATATCCCTAAATAAGGAAATGGTTAAACACACGATAGCAAATTCATTCAACAGAATATTATGAAACCATTAAAAATGCTGATTGTAAAAATTATTCATCAAAATGGCAGTTTTCATCTTTGAAGAAAAAGCAGAACACATTTTGATTACAAGTATGTTAAAATAAAAATAAACAAAAGGAATCTCATGGGAAGGAATCGTTTTTTTTGTTTGTTTGTTTGTTTTTAGAAATACCTTTAAAATGATAGTTGCTTTAAAAAGCCAAAAAGAAAAAAAAACACACACCCTAAATACAAAAACAAAACAAAAAAGAAAAAATAGAAAGAAATGATACAGTAGTTAATGGTGGAACTAGGGATGAATTATTTACTCTTTCCAGATTTTAATCACTTTGGTAATTATCATGCTCTTACTTCTTTCAGTGACTTCGGTGCCATCTCGCTTGCTTTTCTTGGTCACATCCATACCATAGCCACCTGTGGAAAAGCCAAAAACCATAAACAACAATGCCTCTTACTATCACTTTTAAAAAAAGTATATATTTTTTTAAAAGTTTTTTAAAAAAAATATATTTTACTGATTTTTTCACAGAGAGGAAGGGAGAGGGATAGAGAGTTAGAAACATCGATCAGCTGCCTCCTGCACACTCCCTACTGGGTATGTGCCCGCAACCAAGGTACGTGCCCTTGACCGGAATCGAACCTGGGACCCCTGAGTCCGCAGGCTGATGTTCTATCCACTGAGCCAAACCAGTTAGGGGAAAAAAAAAAAAAGTATATTTTTATTGATTTCAAAGAGGAAGAAAGAGAGAGAGATAGAAACATCAATGATGAGAGAGAATAACTGATCGGCTGCCTCCTGCACACCCCCTACTAGGGATTGAGCCCGCAACCCAGGCATGTGTCCTGACTGGATATCGAACTGTGACCTCCTGGTTCATAGGTCAGTGCTCAACCATGGAGCCATGCCAGTCAGGCTTATTATCACTTTTTCTAATCATAGGTCCCTACTATTCAAGCTGAGAACCTAAAACTCTATTCCTGGAATTCAAAGCATAATTCTTTCATGTGCACATTTTTTATGAGTCATCTCTTGTTATTCTTGTATCATTTATAATAGCAAGTAATTTAATAGTTTCAATTTTGATTCTATTCCTTGTACTGAGATCTTATTTTTCAGAATCTAAATGAACAGGCTGCCTGCCCCCTGCTGGGCATTAATACATAGATGATGTGCTGCCTGGACCTCTGACTATAATACTTCCATTCTTTGTCAAAGTAACAAATAACTGAAGGATATCTATCTGTCAAAGCACTTAGTGCTTTCAGCTAACTCATTTTGATGTATCCCATAATGTTCAATCTTCTATATGGAGCTCTATGAATGTAAGACATTTATGCTTTATTATTTAGAGTTTGGGTGTGAGAATGATGTTTGATAGATTGAAATCAGGATAATAATCATGCTAATGGTCATACTTGTATGGAACGTTACACCTTTAACAATTTGAAACTTTCTCTTTATAACAAACTAGCCCTAGTGTGCTTTTTTGCAGACATAACTAGAAAAATAATATGAAGAAAACGTGTAAAATCTATTGAAAGATGTAAGAATATAAAATTTTCATACATGCTAGCTATGCTCCCCCTTTGTGATTACTCTGCTTCTGGAAAGGAAAATCATTGAGATCTTGTCCATTGTGTCACGGAGTGTGGGTGGGATAAGGTAGGGCTGACATCAAGGGGTGGGTTGGGGCGGGGCTCAGGCCTAAACATGCATGATTATATAGCCCAACTGAGCTCTTGTGGCTGGAGATCCCAGTTTCAGGTTCTGGAAGAACTTGAAATCTGGCGTTCCCTTTGGTCTTCTTCCCCCCACACCCCCCAACCTGTCCTTCCTCCCAGATTATTTTTTGGATAAAGTTTAAATTGGATTCTAGAATTCTGGGGCAGGCCACTTCTGCCCAGGACACCCCTTGCTCAAAGATCTCTGCTTTCAAGCTTTTTTTCTTGCCTGGTGACTTTAGTGCCTAATACCATCATACTTTTACATGCCCCAAAAAACTATTTTAATTTATTTTTAAAATCAGAAGGAAAAATGGACACACTCCAACCTTGATTACCTTATTCCAATGCAGTTATAAAATAAATACAATTTTTAAAGTTTGGTTGTTGTTTTTTTTTAACGGAGGAAGGGGTCCCAAAGGCAAAAGTGTCTAGGACCCATGAAAGTCATAATTAACCCTGAGTAACTTCCCACCTTGAAAAGCAAGACCACATGCAACCACCTGGTAGGGTTAACCAAGATCGGCACAGCTAGCTTCAGGGCTGGGTTGAATGTGCCAACTTCTTGCTCATCGAAGTTTTTTAAACGCAGCTCTAGGCAAGGAATGAAGCATCATGGAAAAACTCCTAGGTGGATCTGAGAAGCCACAGAAGGCCTTCTTGTAGGTATGTGCCCCAAAGCCTAGAGGAAGAGCCCATAAACAGTTTAACAAGGGAGTCCAGCCTCTCTGGAAGGCCAGACCTGGCCTGTGACTCAGTCTGCATTCCAGCAATAACCTGTAACTGGATATCCTCTTTGAAATCCTTTGTTTAAGCATTAATTGCTTTGGTACCTCTGAAGCCCCTCTCCACTTAAAAAAAAAAAAGTTGGTCATTAGCTGTGAACCATTTTGAAGATTAACATTCAATGCACCTGGCTGCCGATGGGTGCACCTAGAGTGGCACCTGAATCCATAGGAAACATTATCCTGAAAGGAACTGTTTATAACAATCCATGGAAACTTTTACTTCCCACAAATGATTGCTTACTTTGATTCTTTAATGAAAGTTGCTGCCAGCAACTATAAATTTGGGATGGGATGGGTTTATTCCACTTGTGGCCATCAAGGCAGGCTGATGACCTTTTGGTAAGAGCTGAAGTGTCTAAGTAGCAAAACAGGCAAGTGTTTTCTTGTTGCTTCTATACCCAGAAAAATAACAGACTTTCCTCGCCCTCCCCCGCCCTCCGCCCCCCCATCTTTTTCTTAAATCCTAATTACGGAGCCCTGAGATCTGCAGCAAAAAGCCAAGGGTTTCCCAACTTCCAGAGGGCACAGAGAGACATCGTGCTAAGAAATCAGATGCCCTTCTTCAGAGTCTGGGGTGGGAGGGCACATACCTACAAAAAGGCCTTCTGTGGCTTCTCAGATCCACCTGGGAGTTTTCCCATGAGGCTTCATTCCTTGCCTAGAGCTGGGATAGAATGTGGCCTAGGTGGGTGCAGGATAGCCCCTTGCCTCTCTCTCAGCCTGAAGCCCTTCAAGTGTGTGTCCCATGGCCAAACAGAATGACTTCTTGGGCCTGACATGTACAAGATGGAACTCTGTTGACTTTGCCAAAATTCTCCCAGACTGATAGTCTGAAGTGGCAGGAAAGTGTTGGGAGATGGATTCCTTTAAACCAAATGTGAGAGGAAACTTGCCGTAAGTGGGTTATCAAATGGAAAACGAGGGGTTGAGGCACAAACCTAGACTGGGATCATCCTGTGGGATCTACAGTATTTCCACAAGACTTCCTTTTTAAACATTTTAAGTGCCGATGGATTTAAAAAGCGTAACTAACAGTAGCGAAAGGAAATTACATGCCCAGGCACAAGCCCAATCCTGTCTTTCTGAGCAGTGCACTCTCCTCCAAAAACACTACTTAATGGAAGCACAGTCAAGTAGAATAGTTTTTAACTTCTTGGATGTCTGGGCCGCTTCACCAGAAGGATGAGAACTTCACTCAAGTTGTTAATTTCAGAAGTGCGCTCATTTCCCTCTGCAGCTCTAAGGGGCTGCCTCAGGTTATTTCATAGTTAATGCTCTGCTGAACTGATCCCATGCCATTTTCTGATGCAAAAAAAAAATGCAATTTCAAAATCATTTTTCTACCTCTTTGAGTTTTTTCTTTTCACTTCATTTAAATGATGTCACATCCACCTAAAACTAGTCCAATGATGATGAGGTGTAACACACACACACACACACACACACACACACACACACACACAAGCAAGGACAGCAATAGAAAGCCATGGCATAGACCTCATCTTATTCTAATGGCTCATTAAACATCTTGGTCTTTGATACAAAGAAGGGACTAGAGAAGCTAAATGTTTTTCTCTCTATTTTCTATTTTAATAATAAATGTCCCTATACTCTGGTAAGGTATCATAAGTTTTTTGTTTGTTTGTTTGTTTGTTTTACAGCTCTTATTACTCCAATCTCTGTACACTTTAATACAAA
Organism: Myotis yumanensis; assembly: GCF_028538775.1. Classification (NCBI taxonomy): domain Eukaryota; kingdom Metazoa; phylum Chordata; class Mammalia; order Chiroptera; family Vespertilionidae; genus Myotis; species Myotis yumanensis. The sequence goes on along the minus strand of NW_027223764.1, from coordinate 16,007,312 downwards.
ACAACAACAAAATGGTCAAAGTATAAGAAAACGACCCACGAGCTACTGATCGATAAACACAGAGGGGACAGCAAAGAAAACCAATGCCCTGGGGTTGATTGCCTCCAAGCTTTTGTCTCTACCCCAGCAATGGGTTGGCCCACTTACAATATTTGGCGTCTTAGGATTTTCAGAGCTTGGGAGTGGGGAAGCTTGGGCATAAACTTTGTGATTATGCTGCTTGTTTACAGCCATGTTTGGGTAAACCCTACTGCTGTTAATAACAACAAATGAGCCAAAGCAGGCAAACACAGATTTCTTTGGGTCAGGCATCATCTAAGAATGTGGTCAGTTCTCAGGTTGGATTGGTTTCACTAAAATAAAGAGTTTCTATCTAAGCTTAAATCAGAACTGTTCACTTTAGCTTTCCCCATGTAAACTCTGCCCAGATTTTTGGGGTGTTTTGAAGGGGCTGAGAGTAAAGCAGGCCCCTCTGATTCTCTGAAGGGGCTGGCCTCCTGCTTTAGTTTAGTTGTGACTTAGCTCTGTGCCTTAGGTCTAAGAGGTGGGAAGGAACTATTCTGCTTTTCAAATGAAACTCTTTATAAAATCTCACTACATTTTATGGACAGAACAAATCCAACCAGTAGGCTACTGATGAACTGCTTCTCAAAAGAAGTGGTGTGCCAGAGGCTTTGCTTATTCTTCAGAAAGTAAAGTAGTAATTTGTCAGTTAGTAGTTAATGTGGTCCAGTGGGACTCCTAAGCTGGTAATTCTCATCCCAAAATTATTTTGGGGGCCCAAATTGGCCAGTTAAAGTATGAACACACACGATTTTTTTTTTTGTTTTTTTGTTCTACATTTGACTCCAGGAAATTCCTGGATTAATTATATCATTGCAGATATTTCACGCTACTTTAGATTAGGCAAGTAGTAATTTTAGAGTGTGGTAAACAACAATGTTCACCCAGCGCCTTTAGCTTAACCAGAACCTGGCAGCACAGAGGCCTGGGCAGCACATCAGCTCTGAGCGCTCAGGGGCTGCTTCCTGAAGGCTCCCCTTACCTACACTTCACCTCTGCTGTCAGGGGAGAGAGGGAAAGAGAGGGAGTGGGGAGAACGAGAGAGAATGAAAGAGAGGTTGAGAGAGAAGAAATCATGAACTCTTATCATATTTTAATAAAACAACTTAACACAAGCCATTTTATAACACTGAAAATAATACAAAAAATTCTGGCACTAGAGCCCAGTGTATCTTAATTAGCCTTTTTCTTCTCGTTACCACTGATGAATCTTTCTTGTTGATCCTTTAAAAGACTTATCCTAAGCAGAATGCATAAACCGAAGTCATCACTTATGATCAATTAATCACGTCGACGAGAACACTTGAAATTCAACAACTTTATCTTATTTTCTCCAACAAACATTTAAGTTCTAAATGGCAAATCTCAAATCAAAGTCTCAGGCAAAGGGAGAAAAGTCAAAGTCTTCCTGTTACTTACCTCGTTTGAGATTCTGAAGGAATGGGAAACAACTTTGAATAAATCCCCCTGCTCTCTTCCCCTGATGTTTTCTTCTAGACGTTTGCAGTTCCCACTTTTTTTATCCAGACCCAGCCAAGGTGTGTTAAAGCTGAGTGATCTTTCAGAAATGTTTGCTTCTTCTCCCCCCTTGTTTCTTTCAGTCCTTTGCTCCCAGACAAGTCCTGACAAAGGTGTGTCGTGGTTTACAGCGTTACTCCACCCTCCCAATTATCTGACACTTGCGGGATTAAAAAAAAAAAAATCTGCCTCCAGGAATCAAACTTTATAGGAGGCAGAAATTTTCTCCTACCTGTTTAGGAGGATTAACCATTTCTGGGCCCATGAAGAAATGGAACTAAGGTCAGTGTAAAGGAAATTCCCTTGTATTACTTCTTACCTTCTTTAGCCAGAGAACTGCCACAACTTGGTATTCCCCTTCCTCACTGCCATGGAATACTCAAAATCCCAATAGGCATGATCCGTGGTACAGCTGGGCATGTAGTGGCCTGTGGTCAAGTCATCTGAGTCCCAGGAGAACTGTGAAGTTGGCATGATTGATGTTCGAGACCTTTGACCTCTTTCCCCCATTCTGACCCAAGCCAGGTCAAGTCCACCTGGAAGAAACAGTAGGTGAACTAATTTAGAATAAGATGTTACTGATGGAAAATGTGGAGCAATTGGAATGGGCATTCATTTTTTTAAATATAAGGCAACCTGATATGGTGATGCTGACTCCAAAGAGTGACATGTTAGTCACAGGATTTCAGGCATGTAGCCACCTAAATAATGGAGAGGGATACTGTTGGGGAGGGTTAAGGATCTTCTTGTTCCTCAAATCAGCAACTGCATAATTTCCATACACCTGGGACTTCCAGAGGCTCTGCCACTTCAGGTGCATTCCGTGGAACCCTTGGACTTCCCTCAAGGGCCAATTTGTACCAATATAGATACTTTTTATGATTACCTGAAGAGCCTCTGGCTTTCCAGGACCCTTAAAGACTAGCTGAGACTCTTGGTGTAGGTAATATGGGAAGTCTGAACTTAGAACTCACTCAGGTGCTTCTTTGGAGCCATAGCATCTTCTTGGGACCCAGTGTCAGGTTTGGATTTCCAATTCTGAGGCATCATTCTAAGATCTGGGAGGGGAGCCATGGAATTCCTTTAGCAAAACACCAATGCATGTTTGCACCCTGCTATGTGCAGACATACATTGAAGGGTCTGAGCGCCAATTGTGGGGTTCTCACTCCAAGCTCCCAATATTCTGCTTGGAGTCACACATTTCAGAACCCTTCCAGTGTCTGAGAATGTGACACTATTGGGTTCTTGCTTTCTGGGATGTTCTTGACTTTCCCAAATAAATACTTACTTAACATGTCTGCTGTCAGTCTCAGAGGAGAAGAGCACTGAAAAATCTGGAAGACAGACAGAATGAAATTGACACAACCCTGCAGCATTCATTCACTTATTAGTTCATAAATTAAACAAAAATATATCCGCTCCTGCTTGAAACTAGAGGTTGAACTATATGCTGAGAGTTCAGTGGTGAAACATAGACATGTCCTTTGTCATTAGGTCGTTCCCAGCCTAGTGGAGTAAGATAGTCTTTAAACAACGGAATACCCTACTAGGACTGTCATAACGAAAATTCTGGTGGCTTAAACAACAGAAATTATTTTTCTCCCCGTTCTGGAGGTGGGAAGTCCAAGATCAAAATGTCAGCGGGTTTGGTTTCTCCTGAGGCCTCTCTCCTTGGCTTGCCAATGGCTATCTTCTTGCTGGGTCCTCATACGGCCTTTTCTCTCTCTGTGTGTGTGTGTGCGCGCACCCCTGGTGTCTCTCTTTATATATCCTAATCTCCTCTTCTTATAAGGTCACCAGTCAGATTGGTTAAGGCCCATCTTAACAGCCTCATTTTAACTTAGTCAGATTGGTTAAGGCCCATCTTAACAGCCTCATTTTAACTTAATTACTTCTTTAAGGGCCATGTCCCCAAATACTATCACATTCTAAGGTACTGGCGGTTGAGCTTTAATATTTGAATCTGGGGGGAAATAATTTACAACAAATTATGTACACAACAGATAATTATGTACCAATATACATTAAGAATGTGGTAGCTATTATGAAGAAAGAATTATGAGTACTATGAGAGAGCAAAAGAGAAGACATAATCTTGAGGAGGGATGTTAAGAAAAAGCCCTGCTAAGAAAGTGACATTTAAACGGATAGATGGTCAAATAGAGATTACACAGGTGAAAGGAGGAATTCTAGAACCTAGATAGGGAAAAGAGTATTTGAGAAGGTTCTGAAGTGGAAGAAGCCTGGTGAGTTTGAGGAACAGTGATGACAATACATTTAAGTGCACCAAGTGAAGGGAGAGTGCTATTGGAAGAGAAGCTGGACAGAGGCAGGAGCTAGATCACACAGTCTCAAAGGCCATGGTAGGAAGGTGGTTTTGGTATTTGGCAAATGTTCTTTAAATTGGCATTTGCGAACAACTCTATATAGGCATTGTATGAATATTTGGATGATTAAGAAAGAAGAGAGCCTGACCAGGGTGGGTCAGTGGTTGAGCATCAATCTATGAACCAGGAGGTCATGGTTCCATTCCCTGTCAGGGCACATGCCCTAGTCGCAGGCTTGATCCCCAGTGTGGGGCATGCAGGAGGCAGCCAATCAAAGATTCTCATCATTGATGTTTCTACCTCTCTCACTTCCTCTCTTAAATCAATAAAAACATATTTAAAAAAAAAAGAAGAAAGAAGGGAGGTTGGAACTAATGTTTTCTAAAGTCTATTATGTGTCAGACATTTTACATACATTATCTTATTTAATCCCTACAGCAACCCTAAGAGGTATGTATTATCTTTATTTTATAGGTGAAAAAAGTGGAATTCAGAGAAACTGAGTAACCAGGCCAAAGATCTTACATCTAATAAGTGGCTCCAGAGAGGGAAGAGGGACTGGAAAAGGAGTTAAATGATTGATCATGCCTACATGATGAAGCCTCCATAAAAATCCCAACAGTGTGGGGTTCAGAGAGCTCCCAGGTTGGTGAACATGTCCATGGACTGGGAGGGTGACACACCCCAACTCCCTGAGGCTTTGAAGCTCCTGTGCTCAGCACACTCCCAGATCTCACCCTCTGTACCTCTTCATCTGGCTGTTCATCTGTATCTTTTATTTTATCCTCTAATAAACTGGCAACTGTAAGTAAGAGTTCCCCTGAGTTCTGTAAACTGTTTGAGCAAATAACTGAATCCAAGGGGGAGCGGGTTATGGGAATCTCCAATGTATAGCCCAATAGGACAGAAGTTGTGGGTAACCTGGGGCCCTACCACTTGTGATTGGCATTTAAAGTCTCATGGGACTGAGCCTTTAACCGGAGGGATCTGACATTATCACCAGGTAGATAGTGTCTGAAAAGTTAAATGTATTACACCTAGCTAGTGCCATGGAGAATTGCTTGGTGTCACATTGTGGGAACCCCCACCCCATCATGTCTGGTGCCAGAAGTATTGTGAGTATGGTAGTAGTGTGAGAGTAAAGACAGACACAGGAGGAGGACTAGGAGATGTTTTTCTATACAGTGCAGAGCCTATATTCCACTTAACCTTTGAACCCTAATTTCCCACTGCCTGTGTATTATTAAGATTTAAGTTTGCCCCCAGCTTGAACTGAAAGGAGATAGGCAATATCAAAACAGAACAGGCTGAGGGTAAATGATAACTTAAATAAGAACTAAAACCATTTGAACAATGGAGATATTTTCAATCAACAGCATTATGGTGTTGGCATACTTTATTGATGATTTTAGATAAAAATCTGTATTAGATGCTGGCAACCATAAACCAATCCATTATTCAATTCATATAACTACTACACAAAACCAACCATTGGAATCAGCATGGCTGTTTTTTCCCTCCTGTTTATTATTCCTGTAATAACTAGTATTCTAGTATATTCTATATGTTCTGATTATATTCTATACATATTATATTCTAGTTACTCAAGTTTCATAGTTTATTGTGCTTGGCAAAATTATTTCCAATAAGACATATCTTGGTACATGAGGTGAAAGAAACCTTATGTTCATTCGACATTCATATGTTAAGTTTCTACCATATTCTGGTACTAGGGAATTGTCTTTTAAATGTTTCAAATTAGCCAGAAAGCAACAAAATTCTTACTAAAATTAAGGAACAGAGTCAGATTTAGGAGAAAGCAATGACTAAGACACCGGAAAGGTGTTTCTTGTTTCTTGCTCCATTTGGACCTATGTTTAATGAGTCACATTTAATCAATTTTTGATGGAGTAGAAAGAAAATTTCCTTAAGAGGCAACCAGAAAAATATTCATCCTCCCAAAATTATTCACTGACTTTTAACTAAGTTGGGGAGAAAAGATGTCTGTTTACATGTAGCCCAGACTGACACCTGGTACCAGACTGTGAGTACAGGTATACCCCATTTTCTGTGGCTGATGAGTTTCTGAAAAACTGGATGTGTAAATCCGGCTTTTGGTGACTAGGGTGGATGTTTTTGTCAAATGACTATTCATTACCTCATTAATCTTTGTGAACACAGATTTTTCTGTATTTGTTTGGTTTAAAGGACTGTACCCTGTAGATGGATTTCTCCCTATTCCGTGACCCTCTACCATAAGATTATATGATAGTAATATGTTTTTATCAAACGTTCATCAGGGGATCCTAAAGCTTTGAGACACATTTGCCTTGCATTCCTAAGAGACAATAAGAAGTGAAGTTCACTAAAGGAAAAAATAGTGCTTGCACTGGCAGCACATACACTAAAATTGGAATAATACAGAAAAGATAAGCATGGCCCCTGCGCAAGTACATTCAAATTCGTAAGCATTTCATTAAAAAAGGAGAAAATGATTTTATAATCAGTGAGATAATTCCACTATCGACAATAGTTGATTCAGCTTTTTTTGTTAGACAAAAAAAATTTCACTGATTTAAAAAAAAAACCTGAATTCCTGTATATTAAAATAAAGAGAATATGATTATTTGTTGCAGGTTGCTACAACATTTCTAAGACTAGAAGGCCATATTTCCTCCTAGCTTTCTCTTTGGTTAGCATGTGCGCGTGGATAATAAGCAATTATCACAACAACATATGTCACAGTTATGGAGCGTTTGGCTTTTGGGAGGCTGCAGCTGAGAAATAGTACCAAGTCCTGCCCTTCATACATGGGTGTAAGGTCTTCATCAGCTTTTCCTGTTTATAATGGTTCTTGAATTGTTTCTGCTGCCTTTATGATAATAACAATGCACTCTGGTTTCCTTTCTTCCATTTCCAATTTCAAATCTATTCATTTATTTATCCATTCAAAACTCATACATATTTGTTGAATGAGTAAACAAATATCCACTGATGGTCTACCATGAACATGGCACTGCGTGTATAGATACAATTGAGGATGAAATGCAAAACCTGCCTTCAAGGAATTACAATGTAAAAAAAAGACAGATGGGTGTATTTACCACATATACAAAAAATTACAATATAAGGAAGAATGTAATCCGTTAGAGATTTAGGAACCATGTAAATCCACTTCCAGCTGTGGGTGTCAGCCAATGCTTCATGAAAGAGGTGTCATTTGAGTTGGGCTTTAAAAGATGGGTAGTAGTAAGAAGCTGGAGCTGGAGCTGGAATTTCAAGCAGGAAGTCCAGCATGAAGGCACAGGTACAGGAAAAAGTAAGGCTCAAGTGGAGAATGGTGAAAGATAGTGAAAAAAGAGTAGATGGGGAGAGGCGGAAGTATAGAACGTGCCAGTGGATGTGGGAAATCTGAAATGCCAGCCTAAGGAGTGTCTATATCAGTGATGGCGAACCTATGACATGTGTGTCAGAGGTGACACGCGAACTCATTTTTTTGGTTGATTTTTCTTTGTTAAATGGCATTTAAATATATAAAATAAACATCAAAAATATAAGTCTTTGTTTTACTATGGTTGCAAATATCCAAAAATTTCTATATGTGACACAGCACCAGAGTTAAGTTAGGGTTTTTCAAAATGCTGACATGCCGAGCTCAAAAGGTTTGCCATCACTGGCCTAGTATGATGCTGAAATTTTCCAAGCTAACCAATGACCACACTTCTCTCTTCTTCCCTGCCAAGTTACCTTCCTCAAAAGTACATTTTAGTGGAGGATTAAAAAAAATCCCCGCCCGGCTGGTATGCTCAGTGGTTGGGTGTCAACCCATGACCAAGATTCCCAGTCCAGGCACATGCTCGAGTTGCTGGCTCAATCCCCAGTGGGGTGCATGCAGGAGGAAGCCTATTGATGTTCCTCTCTCATCAATGTTTCTAGCTCTCTATTCCTCTCTCTTTCTAAAAATCAATAAAAATGTATTTTAAAAATTCCCCTTGGTTTGGTCTCTTCCCTCTAGTAGGCAGTTAGACAGGCATGAACAAAACAAGACAATAGGTCAGGTACGAATGCCACCAGAGAAGAAAATCCCAGGTACCTAGCAATGGGTAGCCAGGGAGAGCAAATATTGAAAATATGTTTGGTAAGTTAGGCCCTCATCCCTGAAGTACCCTTTCTTTCCCTAGCTTGTCATGCAGGTCAGACCCTCCCCTGACCTTTTCTCCACTGGCATGTAGGTAGTCATGTAGGTAGAACGCCTTAGAGAAGAAACAAGGGGCTGAAGAAAAGCCCCACATGATTTCCACACAAGGACAGGAGACAGTGGGACAAGCCCCATGGGTCAACTTAAAGAAGGAAGCAGTTAGGCTTCCCCTTCTCCCCCAAGGAGCCCTTGCCAATACCCCGGGGCCGCTCTTTGGCCGAAATCTTCTTTCAAGTGTACTTTCGCTTTGCTTGCTGAATAAACTTTCTTTTATAGTTTAAGTCTTGGATCTGAATTCTTTCTTAGCCAGAACTCAAGCACCAAGGTTGCTGAACCAAGATGCAGTCTGACTCCACCGGTCTAACTCCTGCTGCTGTTTCTCCGACAACATTCCCCACTCCCATTTTGTCCTGTGTTCATTACCTAACGTATTATAAATGTGAGGTTTAAAAAATGGTTTATTTTATGTCTTGAAGAATTTGGATATGAAAACAATAGGATATTAGAATATGTCATCTGTAGGTGATACATTTATTAGTTTAAAACCGCTGTGTGTTTTTTTTAATATCTCTTATTGATTTTTTACAGAGAGGAAGGGAGAGAGATAGAGAGTTAGAAACATTGATCAGCTGCCTCCTGCACATCCCCCACTGGGAGATGTGCCCGAAACCCTGGCACATGCCCTTGACCGGAATCGAAACTGGGACCCTTCAGGCCACAGGCCGACGCTCCATCCACTGAGCCAAACCGGCTTCGGCCGCTGTGTGTTTTTTAACATGCCCTACTAAATTATCTATAATTTCTTTCTAGCAATTTAACATTTATAGTTTAGTTCTATCATAAGACAGCAAAGAGCCAAAGAAAAATATGTGAAGTGTTAGTCTTACTAGTTGTTACTCTTTCGTAACCAGGGAAAAGAAATAATAGCTCTGAGGTAAATCACCCTACCTTGTATGTGCATCTTTCCTAGAGGACAAATCTCAAATATCGCAACAAGTAAAACATGTAATGATTTCTTCATATTCAGTAAAGATGCTGCTGAAGAAAAACAGATCTGTATACTGAACTAGTTTCAAATGAGTTCACAGAGATTATTACTAATATCATCACCATCAATCACTTCTGCCACAGGGGTGGTAATAAAAAGGAGTCAGAATAGTTTAAAAAAAACAACAACTGTCACATGAGGGCATGCAAAACCCACTGCACCTGCTGTCAATCAAAAAGTGGGTATTCCAGCCCAGCTGGTGTGGCTCAGTGGTTGAACATCAACTCATGAACCAGGAAGTCATGGTTCTATTTCTAATCAGGGCACATGCCCGGGTTGCGGGTTTGACCCCCAATGAAGGGTGTGCAGGAGGCAGCTGATCCATGATTCTCTCTCATCATTGATGTTCCTATCTCTCCCTCTTCCTTCCTCTCTGAAATTAATAAAAACATATTAAAAATCTTTTAAAAGTGGGTATTCCAGAACAGCAAGGTCAATAAAGAAGAAATATATCTAGCAGAGGGATGAAACACATATGAGGCAACCCCTGCCACGCCCCCCCCCCCCCCCCCCCCCCCGCCCAAAGAATACAAATCATTACTAATGTGGTGAGTGATAATGGACCTTGGTCTTATAGAAAGGAATTGACCAAGGATTTCCAGAAGTGGGCAGTACACGTTGTTATTGCTGTGGCTCTGTGCACAGCATTCCGTGTAGACTGAGAATGTATTTTGTGTTATAGTGGTCATGGTGGTTGCCTTCCAATTCTTCCCTTGGATTCCAAAAGATTCTCCATTGATAGAAGAAATGAAAATCCTTCTGTCTAGCTGGGAAGTCATTTTTAGCCTTATGTTTGGCAATGTTTACCTGCCCACCCAGGCAGTGTTAAGCCTCTCTAAGAACTGGGGCAAACCAAGCTATTTGCCCTTTATTTGCTCAGAAATGACATGGGAAGGATGTCAGAAGCATCAAGAGATGAAAAGTTCTATACTGCTCATAGAAAAAGATGTGCTCTCAAAAGTCAACTATTTAATATAAATAGACCAGTTGCTTAAAATATGTGTAAAGCTTGATCCCTACTCAGGAGCAAGAAAAAACTATTCAACTAAACAGCAGGAAGCCACATGACAGATGGGATTATTACTGGATTTTAATGGTATTTAGCCTGAAGATCTGAAAAGTCTGTCAGGTGATGAGCATTCTCTTGTACTGTAGGCCATGATTCAGAAGACAGGTCTGATTCTCACAAAACATGTCAACACAAGGACTATCTTTGTTAAGATAAAGACCACACCCTATTATCTGGTTTATGGTTATCACTTTTTCCTCATGGGTATATTGCTAATACATAGACTCACACTGAAAATCCGGTCTTGTGGCCTGACATGCTCATTGAGTCAATGCTCCACTAATGATAACTCATTCAAGGATTTCTGAACTATGCTATTCCAGTGATTCATTATGTTTTGGAGACCCTGGTGTTTTAGCCATTTGCCAGAATCACATGTAAATCAAATAACTTAAATTCAGTAAAATTTGCCCTTTTTAGTATCCTATGAGTTTTGACAAATGCATTTAGTCAAGTCACCACCACCACTTTCAAGATCTAGAACAATTTCATCACATCCCCAAATTCCTTTGTCTACCCCATCTCCAGCCCCTGGCTGTTTTTTATCCCTATAGTTTTGCCTTTTTCTGAATGTCATACAATGGAATTATACAGTAGATAGTCTTTTGAATTTGACTTCTTTGACTTAGCATTTGAGATTCATCCATGCCATTGAGGAATTACCAAAAATTTGCAGACCAAATCTATGCCACTAAAATTCTGTGCACATTTTAGCCATTTTCAATGAAACATGATGGTGATGATGAACTTAAACAGAATAACTCTACTCTTGATGATTTCTACCACCCATTCATTTCTCTTGGAAATAAGAAGTAAGCTCAGCCATTCTACATACTTACAAGGTGATTGAAAGGACAGGATAGTTAGTGTGGCATAATATCAAATGTTTTATAAAGTAATTTTTTGCCACATATATTTTATATTTATCAGATTGGGCTCATTTCATATATATTGAATAGAATAGTCATAGCAGGAAGAGTACCTGAAATGAGATACTGAAATTTAAAAGAAAATATTATCATTTCCAATGACCTCAAATCCTCCACCTCTTTGGCTATAGCTAGAGACTTAATTAAATTTTTAATGGACAAAAAAAAAAAAAATAGAGTCAATAGGCAGTCCTTCCCTTTTCCCAAAACGAACAAGAAGCAGTTTTATCTTCAATGTAAGTATTTCATAATAACCCCTTGTAACTTGTAAGAGTATCATAAATAAGGTTCAAGGTGTGATTAATTAATAACATTATCATAATCTAAATAACACTTTAATAGGTAATTTTGGAAGAAAGTTAACAATTTGAACTGAAACAAACCCAGACATCACTGAGAAAAAATATCCAAGTTGATGGCAGCCATATTGATTTACTATATATAGAAGCCCACACCAATGTTCAAGGCTTTCTGTTTTCTTAGCGATAAGTTGTGGCTAGACAGCAATGTTCTTGGCCCAGGGAAAGCACAAAGGGAGGCTTTTCCTTTAAAGGGATTAAAAATGTAGCCAGTATGTGACCTTTGCGTTTCCATTTTTGGTTTATCTGGGTTAACTCAGGTATCTGCAAAAAGATGGGGAGAGTTAAGTTGTGTATGTAAACCTTATTTATTTAATCAGCCTATGAAGATTTTTTTAGGTTAGGAGGGATAGACACTATGGGTGACTGATGGAAGAGTAGAGAGTTTTCTCTGTTGGTCTAATTAATGGGGTTGGGGAAAGGGTAGGGGTAGAGTGGGAGGGAACTGCCATTAATTCTAAGATCTGATAAGTTGATAGTCAAAGAGGATTTCATCACAAAAGCTGGGAAGGGTTTCTGAAATAGAAAGCCAATTTAGTCAGATCTCACACGACAGAGATTTGCCGGTGTTGCCAGGAAGTTCTTGCAGCCCGTAAGGCTGGCAGCTTTATTAAAGCCTGCACATTCATCCCAGAATACCCTTGGGCTTCTTCTAGGGCCCAGGAAGCGCATGGGAAGGAATGTGAGAGATCACTGGCGATATTTTGCAAATTCACCATAGTGTTAAGCCTGACAATCAAGCTAAAAAGTTCACTCTTCTTGTAACAACTTGGGAAGGAGCCCTTCCAGGTAGTCATGGATTTCCCCTCTCTATATGGAGATGACGACTGTTCTGGTTCTGGGAGATCAGCATCCAGTTAGAGAAAGAAGGATACAAATCAGAAAAGCTTACATCCCATGGGTGAGACTGGCTGAAACAATTTGGTATCAATAGAGCTTCAAGAGCTAACCCCAAATTTAATGCCTACGATCACCTTGGCTGACCCACTTTAATGAAACTGAGGTGCTCACTTCACCCCATTGCCCTATCTGGGGTACATCTGACCACTTGTTCTTTGTATCTCTTCAGCACATGCCCCTTCTTTTATCTCTGCACCTCTAACACTTGAGTACTTGTTTGTTTTCTTAAAGCCCTTGGAGAAATGGGCTGGGTTTTTATCTTTCATCATATGCCCAACACCAAACATAGTGCCTATAGTACAGCAGGCATCCAGTGAAACTTCCTCTCTCCCAAGCTCCTGATTCATATTCCCAACTATTACTGTTTACCTCCACTGGCATCCCACTGGCACTTTAAACTCAACATGTTCAAAACCAGACTTGTTTCTCTCCCCCCTGTCCCCTCCCCTCAGCCATGCCTCTGGTGCTGTGTCTATCTGTGTGTCTGCAAGGCCTGGGCTGTAACAGGCTCACTGTAAGTATTCAGAAAATATTCAAAGTGGGATGAGAAGAGAAATGAGGAAAAAGAGAACAGAAAAGAAGCAGGAGAAAAAATAGTAAAAAGAAGAAGGGAATTATGAAGGCAGCAAAGAGAAAAGAGGGAAGAGGAGAGAAGGAGGGTGAGAAAGATATTTTAAGTTGTCCCCCCCCCCCCCCCGCTACCCCCCTCAAAATCGGGAGGCATGGAATGCACCTAGAGCCCTTGAAAGAAGAGCTAGATCACTTTCCCATCTTCTCCACTTCCCTTCAGTGTTGTCTTCACTGCTTCCAGTTGGGGTTGGACTTTCAATGTTTATGAGTGTGATGAGAGAAGGGACTTGGAGACATGTCTCCACCTTTGCAGCCATTCCCACACACGCAGGTTATCAGTAGCTGGGCTATTTTCCACTATGAAGCATGTTTCTGTATGACAGTTGGCAAAAATTAGGATGAGACTCCTAATTTTTAAACCTTATAGTTCTGAAGATGAGGTTCTGAAATGCAGATGTAGGGTTGAGGTTCATTTGTTTTTCACATGGGGAATGATTCCCAATTTTGCCTTAGGTAGGTAAGGGGACAAGATCTTGCTTGCTCTCCTGGTCCTGGAGTTTTTACAGTCTTGTAAGGTATTGTCTGTTTTCTTTTTGGGCTCTGTTGCTAGATTATTTTAAGTCAGATGCTCTAAGCTCTTTGAGTGATGACATGTCATAACTGTAACCCCAAGACATTTTCAAGTAAAGACAAGATACAGGCACACCTTGATTTTATTTGTGGGAGGTACATTATAGCCCACAGGGAAATATGTAATGAATATTCCGTCATTTTAAGGGACTTGCTAAAACCATGCTGCCATCTGGTAGTTTTCAAGGGTTCTTAGATCTATGAAAAGAGTCTTTTCCAGAGAAATTATTTTTCTCAACATGTGTTCTAAAAAAGAGGCTTAAAGGACTCCTGTGATTTAAAAAAAAAAAATCAGTGAAAGTACCTGCTATTCCGAAGGCAGCTGTCCTCACATGCTGAGTATATAAATCTATGCACCCCAGATGTCTGGCATCCCTGGGAGAGGGTCTTCTATTGGAATGGAAAATTTTACTGAAATATAAATAGGCAAGAGTTTGTGAACTAACTCCTTTAGTCAGCACAGGAGGCAGGTAGTGAAAACTAACAGGAGGTCCCTTCCTGCTGAAACCCCTGGCCTAGAGACTTGAAGCATGTTCTTTTTTGCAGTCTTTTAAACAAAAAAGTACAAGTTCTCATAGAAATAAACTATTATTAAGAGTTTCCTGTAGGTTTCTAATATAAATGAATATTGAAAACATAAGGCAGCTTGTCTTCAGGCATGGTACTCACAAGGAAATTAGGTAACAGGATATTTAGGGCTCAGTACAACCCCCATATAACTCAAAGGATTGTCCTAAAAAATTGGAGTTCACAGGAAAGAGTAATTTTCATGAAAGAAGAACAACACATTCGTTCCTAACAAAGCAACTGACATCCACCACACAGCAAATGAAATGAGCACAAAGCTTATTTTCAGATGAGTCCCGATTTTCCACAAATTACTAACACCGTGGATGAACTCTATACTCTACTACTTGTGTTTATATTTGTGCAGCTATATTTACCTAAACACATCTGAGAACCTTGCACTTCAAAAAGCAGTTAATGGCATTTGTCAGAGGACAGACTTGGCCTCAGAATGGGGCAGCCTATTGGTGTCTTAGAGACCTAAACCCACAGATCACGATGTTTCAGTGGTAAGAATGTTATCAGAAAAAAAAGAATGTCTATATATTTGCTAATTTTAAACAAGATTTAGGATCTGGTGGATGAAAATCTCTAAATAAGAACAAAGATGGTGCTAGGGAAAGAAAATATAATTCAGGCTACTTTGAGAACTCCCATGATCTGAGGAGAAAACATGAAAACATGAATGTAATGAATTCACTTCTCAGGTTGTAGTAACTCAAAGTCAGGTAACATACTACTTTGTTGTAGCTGTTGAAGGCACTGTTTCATTGTAAGTAATTATTGTCATGATTATGGGTGTTAAAGTTTTAACAATAGTTTTATTTTCTTAGAGCTCTAAATAATTCCCCTCAATATTATTAATATATTTCCATGAAGAGAAAGTTCATTAAGCCTAGGGTCATTAGATGTCAATTTAATCCTTCTGTTTTGATTTAGTAAAATTAGTATTATAATGAGGATATTTTCCCATTGATTTTTAGAGAGAGTGGAAGGGGGAGGAAGAAAGAGTGAGAGAGAAACATCGATTAGGGAGACACATCACACATCAATTGGTTGGCTCCCATGTGCGCCTTAATTGGGGCTGGGGATCAAACTTGCAACCCAGGTACATGCCCTTGACCAGGAATTGAACCCATGACTCTTCAGTGCTCTGGTCGATGCTGTAACCACTTAGCAACACCAGTCAGAGCTTTGATATTATTCTTGACTATGGATTTCATTAGTTCTATATATGGGTTGTATTTATGTGAGAAGTTTTTTGGTTGTTTCTAAACACATTTGAGTATATCTGCTTTCTCTTCTTCTAATATATAATCAACACTCCCAGTATGTTGTTCTTACCAATGACTAAAAAGTGGATTTATCTTTAATCCAGTGCTCATAATTACAAATCCAACAAAGTTCATTCTAAGGCTAAAATGCAGTAATTGTATTTCCCCTGTTAGTCCTGAGTGCTTACTAGAAGCCACCACTACCTGCTTCTTCTTGTGAACTAAGGCAGGTGAGAACAGTTATCTTCCTACCCAGTTATAATATTAGCCATTTCTGAGGGGCTGGCCTGAGGAATGCAGAGGGAGGAGCAGAGAAGAATTCTGCTGTCCAGACCCTCTCCAGGTTGAGTGTGGTCCATATTCACATTTTATACTGGGCCTTTTAAGGGTGACTGTGCCAAGAGGAAGAACTTTCGTATCCTGTCCTGAATCTTGTGTTGATTCAGAGCGTGACTCAGTGATCCTCAGTGTCGGGGATGAGGGCGAATGGCCCATGGCAAGTTCTTTCTGAAACACTATAATAGAGTCTTTTACCAGAATGTTGACACACCTAACCACCAAAGACAAGTGAAAGGTAGGCTAACTCAGAAATTTTAGGCCTGGGAAGCCAATTATTTTGCCCAAACACTTGGCCCTAAATCATTAACTTGATATTTAACTTAAACCATTGGCTAATGGCACAAAAAGAAATTTACATCCTCTCTGGGAAATATCTGCAGTTATAAAGAAGACAAAATCAATCAGCAATGGGAAATAATAATCTTTATGGAAACTGTATGAATTTAAACTAAAAATGAATTTAAGTTCATTTTTCAACCTTAAGGTTCAACCTTAATGGTGTATACATGTCTTTATGCATTTGTCAAAACTCATAGAATATACATTACAAAGAATGAACCCTAAAGTAAACTATAGACTTTGGTTAATAATAATGTATCAATATTGGCTCACCAATTTTAACACATGAACCACACTAATGATGCAAAATGCTAGTAATATAGGAAACTACGGTTTGTGGGGAGAAGGTGAGAGGGTATATGGGAACTCTTTGTACTTTCTGCTCAATATTTCTGTAAACCTAAAAGTGCCCTAAAAGTCTATTAATAAAATATTTTTAAAAATTCAATAATGTAGCTAATCTACATTGCTGCCTCAAAACTCATGAATTAAAAAATGAAGCATGCCCAGCCATGTGGCTCAGTGGTTTACAGTGATCTAGCATCAGCCTGTGAACCAAGAGGTCACTGTTTAGGTTCCATGACCTAGTTGTGGGCTCAATCCCCAGTGGGGACATGCAGGAGGCAGCCAATTGACCTTTCTATGCCTCTATCCCTCCCTTCCTCTCTCAAAAAGCAATAAAATCATATTTTTTAAAAAAATGGAGCAAAACTTAAAGCATGAAGAGAAAGTTCTTCATTCATTGGCTGCTTATTTTTTGTTTTTATAGCTTTGTTAGTTAAAAAATACACATACAGAAAGGTACACAGATCATAAATATACAGCTTAATAAATAATCACAAAGTGAATATGTCCACATAACCAACATCTAGGGCAAGAAATAGAACATCACCAGCCCCTCAGAAACAGCACTCTGCAGGAACTTTTAGTAGCATAAATTAATTTTTTCTGTTTTTGAAATTTAAAAAAAAGGAATTATAAAGTAATCTTTTGTGTCTGGCTTCTTTTGCTCAACATTATTTTCATGACATTCATCCTTACTGTTGTGTGGAATTCATTTTTATTTCTGTACAGTTTTCCATTGTGTGAATATGTTATGTTTTTTATATATCATCTGTTGATGACATTTCAATGTTTTCAGACTTTGACTATTAGGAAAATGCTACTACAAACATTCTTGCTCATGTCTTTTGTTGAACATGTGCACAAAATTCCTATTGGATCTATACCTAGGAATGCACTTTCTGGATAACAGGTATATACATGTTTAGTAACTAATGCCAGATATTCCACAGGAGTTACGCCAATTTACATTCCCATTAGCAGTGTATAAGAATTTCAGTTGCCCTATATCCACACGAAAATTTGGTATGGTCAGTCTTTTTCACTTTTACCAATTTGGTGGGTCTGTATTGGTATCTCATTGCAGCTTTAATTTGAATCTCCCTTGTCTAATGAAGTTTCCTACCGTTTCACATATTAACTAGAGGCCCAGTGCACAAAATTGTGTGTGGGTAGGGTCCCTAGGCCTACCCTGCTATCAGGGCCATCTTCTGCCCATTCACCAGTCCCCAGTCCCCAGTCCCACCCCGCCACCACCCACCCCGGTTCCCCGTGGTTCCCCGTTGGCCATCCAGAGATCAGAGCCTGTGAGCTGGGGGGAGGGACCAAGAGGTGATCAATGCACCTCATAGTGACAGATCGATTGGTCATTCTGGTCATTATGCCATTATGATCGCTGGCCTTTTATTTTATAGTATGGCCATTTGGATATACCCTTTTGTAAAGTATTTGTTCAAGTTTCATGACCATTTTAAAAATTAGGATTGTTTGTCTTTTTCTTATTCATTTCCTTTGTCAGTTGTATATGTTGTAAATACCTTCTCTCAGTCTGTGGCACCCATTTCAATGCTCTTAAATGTTTTTTGGTTTTTTTTTTATAAACAGAACATTTAATTCTTTCCTCAATGGTCAGTGTGTTTTATGTCTCAGCTAAAAAACCTTTCCATTTCTCAAGGTCATGAAGACATTCTCTCCTATAAGTCTCCTAAAGTGTCATTTTTTAACCTTTCACATTTGGATCTTCACCTTTTTCAAACCCATTTAATATATATATATATATATATATATATATATATATATATATAATCAGAGAGGAAGGAAGACAGAGAGATAGAAACATCAATGATGAGAGAGAATTATTGATTGGCTGCCTCCTGCACATCCCACACGGGGGATCGAACTGGTAACCTGGGCATGTGCCCTGACCAGGAATTAAACGGTGACCTCCTGGTTCATAGGTTGATGCTCAACAACTGAACCATGCCTGCTGGGCTCAAACTGATTTTGGTGGATGGTGTGAGTTAGGGGTAGTTTCATTTTCCCCCATTTGGCTACCCAATTGATCTAGCACCATTTATTAAAAAGATAATTCTTTCCACCATTTCTCTGTATTGACATCTTATCATAAATCAAGTCTCTACCTCTGCATGGGTATGTTTTTAAACTCTGTTCCACTGCATTCATCTATCCTTTTTCCAATTCCATATTATCTAGATATCAAGTTATTTAGTAGAGAACATTGTTCCTTTTTGTTCCTCTTTTTCCACATCTTGGCTGTTCTTGGGCCTTTCCATTTCCAGTTAAACTTCAGAATTAGCTTGTCACACACACACACACATACACACACGCGCACACACTCAAACAACTACTAAGAAAATTTAAAATTGAAATTGCACAAAATCCAAATACCAACTTGAGGGAAAGCAACATCTTTAAAATGTAATTTTCCAATTCATGAGCCCTGTCTATGCCTCCATTTATTTAGATCTATGCTTTCTTGAAATGTTTTATACTTGTATGTATTTTATAGTTTATATGCTTTACAAACGTACAATTTTTATGTTTTAATGTTTATGCTTTTATGTTTTATGAACACATCATTTATATGGTCCATATTTTTATAGTTTATACATTTCACAGGTTTCTGTGTAGAGGTTTTATGTCTCTCATACGTATTTGATGTTTTTTATTCTATTTAAAATGTCTTTTAAAATTTCATTTTCTATTGGAAGTTTAATAAATTATTTATATATTGACCTTATATGTAGTTATCTTGCTATATTCACATATTATTTTGAGTAATTTATTTGTAGATTCTTTTGGATGATCTGTATACTCAATTATGTCATCTGCAGATAGTGAGTTTTATTTTTTCTTTCCAATTCTTATACATTTTCTCTTTTTTGCCTTATTACATTTTGTAATATGAATTACATCATCATTCAGTACAATAATGATTAGAAGTGTTAACAGCAAGCATACATTTTAAAGATAAAGTTTTCAGCATTTCACCATTGTCTTTATCATGGTTTTTAAAATTAAATTCTCTATTAGGTAAAGCAGTTCCTTTTAATACCTAATTTGCTTTTTTAGCATAAATTAATGTTGAACTTTATCAAATGCTTTTATCAGTATAGAGAAGAGTTTATGGATGCAAGGATTTGTTTATGGTATATTTAGCAATATTAGGGCTCACGTAGTTATAATAAGAGTTTCCCAGGAAATTTGCCCCAGAGGGTTCTGAATTCTCCTTTTTTAAAACAAAAGCTAACCATCAAGCTTTCCTTTTAAAGCCAACTGTGGTTGGGTACAGAATCCTTAGGAAGAAAGAGTGTTACTCCTAATTTTTAAAAATTTATTTTTTATTCTTCACCCAAAGATATTTCTCCATTGATTTTTAGAGAGAGTGGAAGAGAGAGGGAAAGACAGAGAGAAACATCAACGTAAGAGGAACACATTGATTGGTTGCCTCCTGCATGCACCCTGACCAGGGCCGGGGCCAAGGAGGAGCCTGCAACCAAGGTATGTGCCCTTGACCAGAATCAAACCCTGAACCCTTCCTTCCACAGGACAACACTCTATTCACTGAGCCTAACCGGTTAGGGCACTACTCCTAATTTTTTTTAGCATGTCAGATTCACTTCACAGCAATAAAGTCAACACTTGAGATAAGCAATTAACAAAAATACAAATAATTACATTTATGATTATGACAGGTCTTTGAATGTGAAACTATATTTGCAAAAATCACACTTGACACAGAAGTGTCATCCAGCCCTCAGCAATAGGGACTACCTGGAAAAAGCTAAACTTGAATCTTCACATTCATGCTATGTTCTTTGAACCAGTTTATTTGTGTTTGGATAATGAGATTTCCAGATCCTTTTCTCCCATGCCTCTGACTAAACATAAAAGACTTACTAGAATAAACATGGATGAAGTATCTTTGAGCCACACCATGAGAGAAGGGCTGTCTAAGGCTATTCAGCAGGTTGGCTTCTTGCAGTCCTCAGGAATCAGTCATGCCAGTCAACACCTAGAAATGTGCTAGACTCAGCTACTTATCAAGAACAAGCAATAGACAAGTTGTTTTGAGCCTCTGAGGATTTCTGAGAAGATGAATCATGATTTGATCATTTGTGTTTTCCAAAACTGAGCAGCTGCCTTGTTCAATTCTTAGCTGTGAACAGTATAGTTCTCTCTTCTTGAAGATGACTGGTATTGAGCATAGGCTAAAGCAGGACACATTTCCCCTACATTTTCTAGTTATTCTAA
Source organism: Myotis yumanensis (assembly GCF_028538775.1). Lineage (NCBI taxonomy): Eukaryota > Metazoa > Chordata > Mammalia > Chiroptera > Vespertilionidae > Myotis > Myotis yumanensis. Next base: position 15,986,564 of record NW_027223764.1, on the reverse strand, counting down.
CTCCCACTCTTCGGGATATTCCATAACTCTAGTAGGTATAGATGCACTCACTTATTCAGAGTATATAACATATATAACAAGTGTGCAGCAACCAAGGGTTGTTGTTTTTTATTCTGTATTTGTAAGGCAGTCGTCCTCTACTATAAAAGTAGATTAGGAGATGAACGGTTGGGCATTTTAGTAAAGCCTTAAGAGAGCCCTAATAACTAGGACTCTGATGCTTCAGACAATGAGATGCTGACAAAAACAGAACATGTGCTTCAAGTAGTTGAGCATGGGTATGACCTGGTGCTTTTTTCAGAACAGCATGAAATAAAGTCATTTTAATTCTGCCATATGAACTAGGAACAATAATATTAGCAAGAAGAGACCAAGCTACATGCTTACAAGTCTTTATAAAAGAAAATCCCTTTTAATAAAACTTTTGTTGAGTATTGAATATTTAAAATAAATCAGTTTACTAATGTTTCCTCTTAATAGTCATTTGCTACCTATTCATTATGTCATCCATTTGCAGACACTAAACTTTTAAGAAGAGTATATAGAAAAAAATTATAATAGAAAGCATTCTACTTCTTATTATTTTATTTTTCTTTATGAATTTAAAAATTGATGACTGACATGTTATCTCTGATTGAACCCCCTGAAAAACCTTTTGTGCAATTGCTGGGAATACAAAGATCAAAGACACAGTCCCTGCTCTCAAATAGCTCCTGGTGATACCTACAGGGTGCTGTGAAAAAGGACAGGCATCTAACTCCAGCTGGAAGACCTGGGAGAGAGAGAAAAAAGGAGTATAAGCGCCACTAGGTGAGGGAGTGGGAATTTTGATTCTTTATCCTAGTCTGAAGATGGGAGTAGGAATTAGGCAGATGGAGAAGGAGTGTATGTGTTGCACATGCACTTGTGCATGTGTTTTCAAGGCAGAAGAAAAGGGCAAGATGATAAGAAGGAGAGGGACCTGAATTATGGGAACTCCAAGTACATAATTTGAGAAGGCCTGTATGCGGGGTGTGGGCTGGGAAATGGCAGAAGATGAAGTTGGAAAGGTATGTAGGAGTGATTTGGTAAAGAATTTGGATTTTATCCTGAAAGTATTGGGTGTCACTGAACAATCTTAAGATCTTTAGAAAAATCATCCTGGCAGCCATGTAGAGAACGGATGGGCGGGGAAATGAGATGGCATAGGGAAAGTGGTGTGCAAGTCTAGAAGCCAGGAGACCAGTCAGGGGGCTCTTGCAGGCAGGCATCCAATGAGACTTGAGTTCAGGCAGTAGCAGTGATGTTGAATTGAGAGTCAAGACTTATTTAGACAAATAAAATGAATAAATTGGGCAAAATAAAACACTAATCTTAGCTTTTCAGATAAATAAAACTTACTTACATTTTTACATTCCCTGAAATGATTCAGGTTTCTCTACCTTTTCCAGAGGTTGTACTAATGGTTTATAGCACAGTTAGCAGAATTAATAGAATTAGAGTTCTTTGCATGAAGCCCAACATATATTTACTTCTTGATGTACCCATCTGACTTGTTTTCCTGAAGCTGAAGTTAGAGGTTGGTTTCCATAAACCTGCCTTATTTTTACTCCATTCCCTGGCTACACAGACTACAAATTATGCTGTCTCTCACAAGAGGATTGGGTAAGGGGTAGAAAAGATAAACCTGTTAAAACCTATCCCATTGTACACAAAGCAACTCAAAAGGCACTGCTTCCAAGAGAGCTGGTCTTTAGTGAATATTTCTAGGATTCTTAGATCCAATGACAGAAGCATCAATAAGATAAGACATGCAGCTCAAAGGTCTAGATTAGATTTGAGGAACAGTTTCTCCCTCAGAGAAGCTGTTCAGTATTGATATCAGTTATGCCAAAGAATATTCTTCACTAGAGATTTTTTTGGGGAATGGTGGTGAAATATATAAAAAATTGACCATTTTAACCATTTTAAGTACAATTCTGTAGTATTAAGTACATTTACACTGTTGTACAACCATCACCACACCACTATTCAACTCCAAAACCTTTTTATCATCCCAAACTGACACTCTGTACCCATTAAGCAAAAACTTTCGTCTCCTCTCCCTCCAGTACCTGATAACCACTATTCTACTTTCTATTTCTATGAGTTTAACTACTCTAAGTACCTCATATAAGTGGATTCACACAATATTTGTCCTTTTGTGCCTAGCTTATTTCACTAACTATGATGTTGTCAAGGTTCATCCATATTGTAAAATGTATCAGTATTTATACCTTTTTAAGGCTGAATAACATTCCATTTTATTTGTACTGGTGACCCAGTGCATGGCTTCGTGCACATTGAAAGGAAATTAATTAGAAGGTGGCTGTTGGGGTGTGGCTGGGTGAAACACACCCTGGAGCCAACCTCCCGCAGTCCCTCCCCAGCCGGCCACACTGGGGTGGCACTGTGGCTCGAAGGGCATCTGTGGAGTGAGCGGGGTCCCTCTGGTAGGTGGGGTCCCTTGGCCTGGTCTGCAGGGATTGGACCGAAACTGGCTCTTCGACATCCCCTGAGGGGTCCCGAAGTGCGAGAGGGCACTCTGCAAAGTTGCTGTTGTACAGGGTGTGGAACGCAAACACAAGTTTGCAGTAAGCCAGATTCAGGGCCGACAGTGCCCCAGCAATAACATAACCCACAGCCAAAGGTGGAATCATGTGGCCCCACAAGGAATCAGGCTTCCTCCTCTCTGGTTTCGTGGTGCATCACCTGAGAACCGCCACTGTCAAGTCACGGCAGCTCAGCAGCTCCTGCATTGAGTGCCTGCCCCCTGGTGGTCAGTGAGCATCATAGCTACTGGTCGGATAGACACTTAGCATAGTAGCCTTTTATATATATAGACTAGGGGCCCGGTGCATGAAATTTGTGCGGGGGGGGGGGGGAGGTGGTGTCCCTCAGCCCAGCCTGCCCCCTCTCACATACTGGGAGCCCTCAGGGGATGTCCTAGTGACGGCTTAGGGCCACTCCCTGCTCCCCTTGGGGATAGGGCCTAAGCTGCAGTCTGGCCTCCCTTTGTGGGAGGTGCCCGGGCTGATCAGGGGAAGGCATCTGCCCCATCACCCCGCTGCTGCAGCCACTGCCAGTCACCACAGCCAGCAAGGTTTTTTCATCAACACGGACTCCAGTCCCTTCACCATGAAAAAATGACAACTTTCTTTAGGCATTTTCAAGATGTGTCTTTCATATAATAATAATTTCTTTATTTTTTTTTTTTTTATCTTCACCTGAGGATATGTTTCCATTGATTTTTAGAGAATATGGAAGAGAAAGGGAAAGACGGAGAGAAACATCAGAGTGAGAGGAACACTTTGATTGGTTGCCTCCTGCATGAGCCCTGACCTGGGGCCTAGCCAGGGAGAAGCCTGCAACCTAGGTACATGCCCTTGGTCAGAATTGAACTCAGACCCTGCCATTGGCAGGCCAAGGCATTATCCACTGAGCCAAACCGGCTAGGGCAGGATATGACATTTCTTAGCCCTCCAGCAGTGGACCTTCGTTTTTTTTTGCCAGGAGTGTGGTAAAAAACCCTAGATCACCTTTTTGGATTCTTATTACCCAAGTTACTAAGAATATTACCAGTGGCATACAGGGAGCTTAACCAATGAGCAGTCAGAAAAGGTGTTTCCTCTGTAGTTCAACCAATCGCCGGCTTAGGCCGCGCCCCCCCCCCCAAGCATGACACCTCTGGCCCAGCCTTTAGGTCTGGGCAGGGGACCCCCATCTGCCCCCCGATCACCAGCTCCGCCCTCGCCCAGGCCTGACGCCTCGGCCAGAGGTGTTGACCCCCATCACCCTCTGATCGCCGGATCAGCCCCTTGCCCAGGCCTGATACCTCTGCCAGAGGTGTCAGGCCTGGGCAGGGGACCCCCATCTTCCCCCTATCACCGGCTTCTGGGTGGCTTCTGGGGCTTCTGGGGCTGGCCTGCGGCCCGGGATGGTGGCTTGTGCTGGCAGCTGTGCTGTCCTGCCCTACCTGCAGTATGCAAATTAGCCGCCATCTTTGTTGGCAGCTAATTTGCATATCACACTGATTAGCCAATGGGAGGCGTAGCGAAGGTATGGTCAATTACCATGTTTGTCTATTATTAGCTAGGATTATATATATAGATACTACATTTTGTTTATCCATGAATCTTTTCATGGATAGTTGGGTTGTTTCCACATTTTGGTTATTGTGAATAATTTTGCTATGAGCATTGGTGTACAAATATCTGTTTGAGTCTGTTTCAATTCTTTTGGGTATATATTAAAAAGTGGAATTGCTGGCTAGTGTGTATTATGAAAACACCCAGTTTTTTCTCCTGTGTGTCTTTCCTTTACTTTCACACTACTTCTGACACTTCTGGTTACCAAATGTGTTGGTTTCCCCCCCCCCCCCCCCCCCGCCCTCCCACACCAAGCAATTCTTTGTGACATCAGCTGGGTGGTCTATAATTTAACTCAATTCTGATACTATCTACCTAGGGTAGCATCAGATCCTACAGGTTAAGGACTCAGTCCCATTAGACTGCCCCCCTATTTTAGATACCAATCACAAGTAGTAGGCCCCTTTTACCCACAACTTTTATACAATTTGGCTACAAATTGGAGGTTCCCATGACCAGTCTCCCCCCTTGCATTTCATTATTTGCTAGGACAGCTCACAAAACTCAACATGTTTACCAGTTTATCAAAGGATATGATAAAGGAAAAAGATGAACAGCCAGATAAGGGGATATAGAGGGCGAGGTCTGGGAGGTTCCTGAGGGCAGGAGCTTCTGTCTCCATGGAGTTGAAGTGAATCACCCTCCCAGTATGTGCATGTGTTCACCAACCTGGAAGCTGTCCAATTCCCATACTATTGGGATTTTATGGAGGTTTCCTCAGGTAGACATGATTAATTATTGACTGTATTTTCAGTCCCTCTCCAGAAAAGTGGTAGGAGAAGGATTCAACATTCCAAGCTTCCAATCATGGCTTGGTCTTCCTGCTGACCAGCTACCATCCAGGAGCCAGAGTCACCTCATTAGAAGCAAAGACACTCTTATCACCCAGAAAATTCCAAGGGATTTAGGAGCTGTGTCAGAAACCGAAGTCAAAGACCAAAATTTGAAATAAGGATGGTCCTAGTGCTCTTATCACCTAGGAATTTACAAGGATTTCAGGAGCACTGTACCAGGAACTGCCCTGGGGCGGCAGGGGTTGGGGGGAGGCAGAGAGGGGATATCCTTTATAATAAAAGCCTAATATGCTAAGTGTCCGACTGTTCAACCGTTCAACCAGTCGCTATGACACACACTGACCACCAGGAGGCAGACGCTCTGACCAGTAGGTTAGCTTGCTGCTGGGGTCTGGCCGATTGGGACTGGGCCAGATGGTCCAGACATGCCCTAAAGCCCTCCCATAGTCCCTCCCCAACCCCATTAGTGCAACGGTGGGGTCCCTTGGCCTGGCCTGCGCCCTCTTGCAATGTGGGACCCCTCGGGGGATGTCAGAGAGCTGGTTTCAGCCCAATCCTCTCAGGCCAGGCTGAGGGACCCCACCGGTGCATGAAACTGTGCACTGGGCCTCTAGTATATATATCAATGCAGGAGCTGCCCCCTGGTGGAGCACCGCTCAGCCAGAAGTCAGGCTCATAGCTTAGCCTCCGTGGCAGTGCTAAGGAGCAGCGAGCGGAGTAGTAAGGAGTAGTGAGCAGTTGGGTGATAAGGAGCGAGGGGTTGTGCACTTGGGTGGGGGGTGTCCCTCAGCCTGGCCTGGCCCTCTCACAGTCCAGGAGCACTTGGGAGTGGGCCTAACCTGGCAGTCAAACATCCCTCTAGTAATCCGGGACCCCTCACTCCTTACTGCCTGCCTGCTCACTGTTCCTTACTGCTCGGCTCGCTACTCCTTAGCATCAAATGTCAATAAAGGCAAGGGCATGGGTTCCAGAAGATGACAGTAAAAGTAACCAGAGTAACCAGGAGCATTTTCTGCAATGACAAGTGGTGGGAAATAGGATTTAGCCTGAAGTCCTGGGCTTGGGAGACTGGGACTCAGATGATGTGGGAGGGCTGCTACCAGTAAGAAGAAGGGAAAGGTCTCTGAAGAAAAAAGTCCTCTATGTAAAAATCCCCCACCCCCCAGGACTGGTGCTGATTGGATCTATGTTACAACTACCAATGTATCCAATTTGTCTTTGTAAATTTTAAAAAATATACTTTTATATACTTTTTCCATTTTCAGCACCTAGCACATCTTCCATGGTATCATAATGGTTATTTCTATAGGAATTTTTATCTGTAACTCCAACTCTCTGTGAACTAAGTAATGTTGGAAACTGTTAATTTCGGGTGTATCAAAATGTACCAAAACTAAAATCAGAGAAATTCAGAGCTGGAAAAGATTACCTTTCTCTCTACAATTCATAGGTGAGAAAACTGGGACCACAGAACTTAATTGAATCTGCCAAAGTCACATAGCTAGTTAGCTGTTAGTGGCAGGATCAGTAAAGAACTTAGTTGCTCTGACTCAGTCCTAAACCCTGATGCAGCCACAGTTCCATCAGAATGAATGAATCAGAGAAAAAGACTTGTAAACATCAATTGTGTCATTTGTATTCACCTAAACTTGTATTCAAACAAAAATCCCAAATAACTTCCCCTATTTAAACTGACAACCCATGATTATATCATATTTAGTACAGATTTAAGTAACCTCACCTTCACAGTTTGTGACCACAGCCCATTTCATGCCCAATTCACTGCATAGAGCAACAAAAATCAACAAAGAAAATGTTTGGACTGCTAAAGAAAATGTAAGTAAGTAAGGTCTGTGGCTTTACAGCCTTACTCATTTAAAATTTCACCTACTGTAAATTGTGGCTTACCTAATTTACAAGATATAGTCTATGGCCATAACACCCTGAACGCGCCCTATCTCGTCTAATTTACAAGATATAATCTGGCTTAACCTGACTATTATAATATTCTGTCAGTCCTATGAAAGTACACATGTATCTATAATGCATATTTACATCTTTATTAATCATAATTTTTGCATTTCCATAATCATTTTTATTCAATTGTATCAAAAGACCTTGATAAAATAAAGTATGCATTTTTCATTAAGGAAGAAATTATTTTTTTTCAGAATTTGGCCCAATTAAATATGCTCAGGTTTTGTGGTGTTTGATCTACTATTTGGATATTAAAACCCAGATTAAATCTATAGAATAAATTATAGTATGAAATAAACAAGCCTAATAATCAGTAGTCTGTTTTAACAAATAGTTTTTTAAAACACAAGAGTTTTGTTCTGGTTAAGGGCAAGAAATCCTATACAATAAAAGAGTAATATGCAAATTGACCCTAATGATGGAATGACCAGAACGACTGCTCAACCAGTCACTATGAAGAGCACTGACCACCTCTCAATCCCTATCCCCGGCCTGCAGGCTCCCATTGCCCGATGATGAGTGGGTAACCGGGAATGGGTGGCGGGAGATGCTGGTGGCACCAGGCCAAGGTCCCCCGCCCCACCGGTCATCCCACACACAGAGGGCGACCCACAGCATGGGGTGGGGCTGGCAAGTGGACAGGAATGGCTGACCTCTCGGTTCCTCCCCTTGGCTGGCAGGCTCTGATCACCCAATGGCGAACGGGGAACTGGGGGTGGGTGGCGGCGGGGAGCGGGGCCAGCTGCAGGCAGCCTGGGAAGATGGCCCTGATCGCAGGCCAGGCCTAGGAACTGTACCCCCGTGCAAATTTCATGTGCCGGGTCTCTAGTATTAATAAAGATGTCGCCTTCCCCTTCTTCCCCCTCCGCTCTTTCCCTTTCTTTCTCCGCCCCTCTTTTTCCTTCCTCCCTCTCCCCCAACAACATTCTTGGCATTGAATTTCAACCCTTGAGGACAGCTTCAGTTATGAATGTGATGGTCCAGGAAAGCTTCCTGTAGTCTGAGCTTAAGCAGTTATTGATTGGAAGGTGATAGGCTTACTAATTAGTATTTAAATGTTCAATTTTTGCCTCCTAAGTACTCTCATTAGTCCACATAATTCTTATCTGTGGTCTTTCAGACCTGTGATAACATGCTATTTTCACTGTTCAAAATCAAGTCACTTCAGATAGTGACTCATTGCATCTGTTTGATATCCATGAATTTCTTTTTCCTAGAGCTTATTTTGGGGACTTAACCCATTCTGAGCATGGAAGAATTCTACATTGAAGGAAGCAGTAAGTATGATTCTGTCAAACTATAAAAATAGAAAGTGTTCATAGCAGACAGGGTTGTATTGATGGGTAGAAGTGGTTGATTGATTCATCCTGAAAACCAGTGGCTGAAAATAAATCGCTATCTCCGTAGACAATTATTGGAATGAAACAAAGTCAGCTTTAAATACCTTCCAAACGCAAAGAAAACAGCTCTGAGTGAAAATAATATGTACCGACAAAACTGCTTTTTGAAAAAGAGGAACATCTTGCCAAAGATCCAAACTCATTCCTTTCGGGGCAGTTCAATTGCACAAGCTTTATGATAATTATTGTTATATTTAAGATTTGGCAGCTTCACAAAAATCTTAAACTTGTACAAACAGGTTCAAAACACCCTATTTCAGTGGCTCAGAATTAGGCTAGGAAAGCACTTCAGATAATGCCAACCTGTAGTAATGCTTTTGTTGTTTCTTTTTAAAAAACCCATGGGCAGCTTATAATGTATAGTTTCACAAAAATTTGCTTAATAAATGTAGTTGTGATTAGTTACCTGCCCTCCCAAACCCAAACCTGTGTACTGTATCATGGGATATTATCTGCCAAATGACAGGCTTTTAAAAGTCTGAGGAGACCGTCTTTGAAGGTGAGTGTTATTCCTGCATTTGGTATGAATTCCACTGACAGCAGATCTTCAGCAACATATAAGCTGAGTTTTCAATATCCAGCATTCATAGAAAGGCACAGATTCACAACTTATACCAGAGTGTAAGGAAAAGAGTAAACAGTTCAATGGAGATAGACTAAGCCATCATTCTCATGTACTGAAAGTATTGGAAAACAATTAATCTTTTCTTGACTAAAAGATAATAAGAGTAAGGTTTATAAGTGGCTGTAAAAAAAGGCTAATTTGACTCAGAGCCACTTACATCAAATGAAAAATAACTGAGATGATACAGGTACTTGACAGCTGCTATACTATAATCTGAGTGGCAAACAGGGGAAATTTGGGGAGGTGGGAGGGTTGGGAAGTGTTTGAGATAAAGGTGTACACTGTTGAAAGAATAGTATTATGTCTTAATCTTGTGTTAACAAAGTCTAAATAGCTGGGTAATCTTGGAAAACTGTCAGGGTGAATGTAGCTCTATCATATGCTTCTTTCTAAGAACCTATTTATGGGAAAGATATATTTTCACTATAAAAAACAGTGATACCATTTGCCATTATTAAACTTCACATTTTATTTATTTATTTATTTAATTTATTTTGGTTGCTACAAAGGCGGAGAGCTGGGTAATGTTGATCTCACTGACAAGTTGTGTGATTTAAACATGACATGGGGGACATGGGCACTAGGCACAACCTTGAAGGTGGAAGGGAGGGGATCAAGGAAGAGATGCCTTTGCCCAAGCCACTTCCCCCATCTTTGATCATGCCTGTCCATGGATACTACCTGGTGATTCAGATCTGGTGGTCAGGGGCTCTGCATTCAGTGGGTTTGGTATAACTCATAAAGGTCCATGATGAAATTCTAAGACATTTTATGTTGCCTTTGGGAGTGGTGGGAAAGGGATTAGGCTTCTATCTAGCTCTCAGATCTTGAACAGGGCCATGAAATTCCTGGTTCTGAATAATTCAGGTTTTCTCTACTACTACCTTTCTCTATCATCAAGGTTTGCTAAGTGATAGAAGAGCAGAAACAAAAAGATCAAAAGGGTCCTAGCTCATGGTAGAATGGTCTCTTAACTCCTTATTTCCTGGTATCATTGATACCCTTGCTCCCCATCTAAAAAACATCACTGAGAATAAACCTTTTATGCTCTTAAGTCTGAAACAAAAGTGAGAGCCCAGGGTAGAAAACTGAGTTGGTTTTTTTTTCTGGCACTTCAAACAGATTTAAATACTGTGAAATTATCTTGGGAGTTATCTCTTAAACTTCAGGTAGTTAAACGTGATTATAAGACATGTTCTGTTGCTTAAGGATTTGCTGACATCTAATGCCTTTTTTTCTCCAAATAAATGCACTGATGACATTTCTGAGTTAATAGAGGATCTGAGAAAGACGTGGCCCTGAGCAATACTTTTATTACCATTACTTTCCCACAATCTAACTCATCTGCCAGGACCCTCCCACCCACATACACCCTTACCCCCTTCCTCACTGTTATTAATCTAACCTGAATCACTCTATTCTTCTCCAAGAGAACACACCCCAGTAATAGCAGTGAGTCATAGACACTCTACTTCTCTGGTCTCTAATGGACTTGATAAAATGCCAGATCTGAGAGAATAAAAGGAAAGGAACTTTAGGTGAAAAGAGCTCTTCAGGATCTTGTTCAGTATATTACCCTCAATATTAGTTACCAGATGAATTTTCTAGTTGCCTGGGGGTGGACAGGTTTTTATCATACTAATACTATTGACCATTCCCATATTTCCATACTCTCAGTAGACATCCTACTACTCAGTGAGGCAACCTCTTAGGCATGCCTATAGCTAAGTCAAGGCTCTTTCATCTTGAGGTTAAAAATAAAACTTTTTCCTTCTTAACTTAGCTAAAGCATATTAAACAGTTCACCCCTTTGATAACAATGTCTTCAATAGACTCTACAAGTGAATCATTACACATTATAAATGTTTATACGAGGTCTTTAGGTAATAGAGAAAAGAAATAGAAATAGTTTGTCAATTATTCTCAAAGGGAAACTTATGAGAAGACAGAGGACTAAATAAAATGCATCTTCTTTACCAATGGATAGGTCTTTAAGATGATATTTGAATTCATGGCAAGAGAAACCTAGAGGAAAGTTTTTAAAGGCAATTATATACAAATGTCATAAGAAATATTGCAAGTTGATTAAGAGAATTTAGATTTTCTTTTGAGTGTTATAAATTTGTATTAGTTTGTCTTAATAAACACTATAAATCAACTTAATCTTGTGCATTCTTCATAATTCCTCATCTAAGTGGAATTAAATCTGGTCTTAAAAATGTGTATTTACATTTTTGTTTTAAAAAATACCTATACTAGCTATGTCTATATACTAGTAATATAATTTTTTTTTTTGGTCAAACCCAGAAAAGTTAATGAAACGGAACATAGGTCACCCTGAGATTACTGTTAAAATTTTTAAAATAAAGCTAAAGCCAATAATTAAAATACTAAATACATCTTCTGAAACAAAATTTTGAATTGTGACTTAAAAGTGTGTGTGTGTTTGTATGGAGAAAGAGAAAGGGAGAGGGAGACAGCATTCACTATGCTCTTCTTGTTATTAAAAAAAAAAGCCTCATAAAATTTTTTTAGGTCTATGTCATCATCCTACCAACAACAATCACAGAGAAGAATGGAAGGTACATTTTACCACTCCTTAATGAATAACAAAGTGACTAATGGTAGCCCTGGGTATTGAAGAAATTTGAAAACACAATGAGAAAACCTGCCTTGGGTTGATATTAATTACTATTATCATTGAATTCCATTGCTCAAATTGTTCTCCATGGTAGGGTAAGGAGCCATTGCCTTCTGGCATATTTTTCCCTGCCTGAAAAGCTTCATAGGAAAATAGAATGTCCTGTGTCAGAAACACCAAACTCCTTAAAGGTCAAAAGATTTTGGGCTCCTAAGGACATGAAAATGTTTCCTAGGCTTTATCTAAAGGTACAGTGAAAACTATAGAGGCTATATCCCAGATCTCTTACATTAGAGTGGAATGTATGTTTCCATTTTGGTATGTGATGGGAATAGGTAAAACACAAACATATATGGAAGATCAGGGGTTTTTTTTGTTTGTTTTTAAAATATATTTTTATTTGTTTCAGAGAGGAAGGGAGAGATAGAAACATCAATGATGAGAGAGAACCACCGATCGACTGCCTCCTACACCCCTCCCCCCTCACTGGGAATGGAGCCCACAACCCAACATGTGCCCCTGACCAGAATCAAGCCTGGGACCCTTCAGTCTGCAGGCCAACGCTCTATCCCAGCCGTGGGCAAACTACGGTCCCCATTTGAAATGAATAAAACTAAAAAAAAAAAAAGACCGTAGCCTTTTATGTAATGATGTTTACTTTGAATTTATATTAGTTCACACAAACACTCCATCCATGCTTTTGTTCCGGCCCTCCGGTCCAGTTTAAGAACCCATTGTGGCCCTCGAGTCAAAAAGTTTGCCCACCCCTGCTCTATCCACTGAGCCAAGCCGGTTAGGGCTGAAACTAGGTTTTTCTGAGTACTTATTCTGAAAATCTTTAAAAATCTGGCCAAAACAACCTCATTTTAATATACCAGTTCACAAAATAAGCAAGTCAGAACATTTTCAAGGCAAGATGTTGTTTTCCTTTATGCAGCCAGCAAAAACAGCTCTGAGCTTAGGTTGTAATGATAAAAGGATTTTGGAGCAGCTGTCTTGAGAGAATCATAAACAGGACCCAACCTTATGCCCCAAGGTATAAAGAATATGCAGAGTCTGCATTGTGCTTCTAGTGTCAGGACAAATCATTCTGCTTTTTTCAGTGTGAGTAACTGATGCCAATGGATGAGTAAAGGGAGAAATAAAAGTACAGACTGAGACCTGTGGCTTGGTTAGGTGAATAACACCCCTATCATAAAATCATGACTGCTCACTCACGTTCATTTTCTAAATTCCTTGAGGTTAATTTATAGCATTTTTGAAAAATTTAGGAGAATACATATTAATTACTGTGGAGGCTCCAAATTTTCTGCTATTTGTGGTTTAAATTGTGAGAGATATCATAGAGCACAACCCCCATTAAAAAACCTGTGGGCCGGAACCGGTTTGGCTCAGTGGATAGAGCGTCGGCCTGTGGACTGAAAGGTCCCAGGTTCGACTCCGGTCAAGGTCATGTACCTGGGTTGCGGGCACATCCCCAGTAGGAGATGTGCAGGAGGCAGCTGATCGATGTTTCTCTCTCATCGATGTTTCTAACTCTCTGTCTCTCTCCCTTCCTCTCTGTAAAAAATCAATAAAATATATTTAAAAACAAAAAAACAAACAAACAAACAAAAAACCTGTGGCCTTTTTTTGAAAGGTAAGTGCAGGGTTGGAAAAATTATGTGATGCATTCCTTTAAGTCAATTCAGGAATGATGAATATAGTTGCTATCTTCTATCATAAAAGCCTAATATGCAAATTGTCCCCTAAGGTGGTTGTCCCACTGGGAGTTCGACTGCTTGCTATGACATGCGCTGACCACCAGGGGACGGCGTAGAACATGGCGGGCGTCAGCAAGGAAATGGCGCTGGCAGCAGTGGAGGAGCTGCCAGGCCCGATGGGCTCCCACAAGAGAGGGACTGCGGTGGGATGGTGGAGCAGATGAGTGGGCAGCGCCAGATCAAGAGGCCCACACTGCGCCCTCGCCCGTGGCCTCGCTCACCATATGGAGTGCCGTTGACTCAGGTGGAGGGGTCTGCAGGGGCCTGGGGGCCCAGGTGCTGCCCAGAGGTCAGCTGGGACCTGCCCTTCCATGCCAGATGCTCGGCTTCGATCGCCTGCCAGGCCTAGGGACTGCACCCGTGCACGAATTTCGTGCACTGGGCCTCTAGTATAAAATAACAACTACAGACTGCTTCGTAGATACTAGCACTGTTCTCATCGTCCGTAATGAATTCTCATTTAATCCTCTCATCCCTAGGAGGTCGATATTATAATCCCACTTTACCCGGGAGGAAACCAAGGCACAGAGACACTCCATTACAAAGCATATACAATAACTAGAGGCCCAGTGCATGAATTCATGCACTGGTGGGGTCCAGTCGGCCCGCTTTAATGGGGGCTGATCAGGGGCAGGCCGGCCAGGGCAAGGGGCCGCAGTTGTTCCAGTCGGTCCGGTCATTCTGCCATTCGGTCACTGGGCTTTTATTATATAAGATGGTGCCGAGATTCAAACCCCGGCCATCCGACGCCCACATTTGTCTTGAACCACTGCATTAGGCTCTGTGTTTCTATCTGACCGCTCAGGACTCAGGTAAATCCTCCTGGGTCCTCACCACCCCCAGACCAGTCAGAAAGGTGTCAGCACAGAGACAGCGTCAACGTTTAAAAGGGCCATTCATTCCCCAGGACGGAGAACCCCAGCCCCGTAACATGCCCACCTTCCTGGTGACTCAGCAATTACTCAGCTGTCTTTGCCCAAAGCAGCACTCCACCCACTGAGTGAGCTTGGTTGTTGCACAGCCACAGCCCGTCGCCACACAGGAAACCGAGGGCGTGTGTTAGACTAAGGACGCACTGCCCAGGATTCACAAGGGCCCGGTCTGCTCCAGGCAACAACATAATCTTATTTCGGGATTTGTTCTGCTTCCTCTGTTGTACCACAACAAACGTCCTCGGACGACATTTTCTCTCAGATTTGAAGCCAAACTGAGGAAATCTAAATGCTGAGGTAGATACAGCAGAACCTCTGGGACTGGACCGCACGGGCTAGAAACGAGCTCGACGGGATTCTCCACAGGCCATTAACCCGGCGCGGCTCTTCCGTGGCCTCGGCCTTTGCAGAGTTTACGAGCTGTAAATTCAACACACGGACCTCCCTGAGGCTCTCGGTCCTCTCATGTCCGAGGAAACGTCTTTGCTGTGGTGAGCAAGGAGCCCAAACACAAACACAACGAAGCAGGAAGTAAAGTTTTGCACGGAGAGACGAGGGAGGGAAAGCCGCGAAGAAAAGCGCGCTCCCCGGGAATCCGGACGTGAGTTGCGACGCTCAGCCCGGCCTACCTGACGCCCGCAGCTGCGCGCGCAGTCCCGCCGCTCCAGGGCGCTGGGCGGAGCAGAGCCGAGCCGCGCGCGTCTCTCAATTTGGCCAATCACGCGTCTCTTCCGCCTCTCCCGTGGCCTCGCCCCGCCCCTCCCTGCCCCGCCCTGGCCCCCTGGTGGAGACTCCTGGCCGCGCGCGCGCGCAGTGCCGCCGCTCTCGCGAGCTGGGTGAAGCTGAGCTGCGCGCGTCAGCCAATCCGGCCAATCGCGCGCTTTTCCGCCTCCCGCGAGGCTCTGCCCCTAGAACCGGAGCGCCCCCAGCCGGGGCTGGGCGGGTTCCCGTCGCTGTGGGGATGGCGGCGGGAGGTAGCGTCCGGGCTCGCGAGTAGCTGTGTGAAAGCTGAACTGCCTTGGGGTCCGCTGTGCAGTCGAATAGCGCTGCCTTTCCACGGTCAGGGGACCTCTCAACTGCACTCGGGCCTGGGGCCTCCAGGGCTAGTGTGATTTCCTCAATGGTGGGAGGGAAGGGAGGACTCCTCTGTTCCCCGCGGCGCCCCTCACTCCCTCTCCTCCCCCCACGCCTCCCCCAGTAAAGTTGATGCTTTTGTTTCCGGGAAACAAACCTCAGTGGACTCTCCTTTGCAGGGTCTTTTCGCTACTTAAACGGAAATGGTGCAGACAGGCGTAAATTTATTTGCGGTTGTGTTCCTCATCCCTAGGTCCTGGAGGGTCATTGGTTCCAGTCGCACAGCCTTTAAGGTTCAGGGTGGTGGGACAGGTCTGATCATGTTCTTTGGGGGCAAGATTTCAGTTCTCTTTCCTCATTATGAAGCTGGCAGAACGAAATTAAAAAATTCATAACTGTCCAACGTTGTTGTTCTCCCCATATGGCAGGTTTTGAATATGAAAACAAATGGAGAGTCTTGTTTATATGAGACGCTAGCGAGTTAATTTGTCATGAAAAAACTAGTAGTCACCATGTGAACCAACACAACCTTGTTTAGGAGGGTAAATGGAAAACAACAGCAAAAAGCAGTGATGAATCACAGCTAAGTGATGGAGGAAGATGCTGACTTACTGGCTGATGTTACCTATAATAAAAAAATACTTTGATAAAGACGGGAGTCCATAGAGATGGGGGTTGATTTCATTTCCGTTTTGTGATTATTTTTGTCTTTTAGAAGTAAACCACGATAACATTTTCAAGATGCAAAGTCCTTCGGACTCAGCTGTGATTTTACCTCGCACTCCACAGGGCTGTGCCAATCTACCATCTCCCCATTCAAGTAGTTCAAGAAAGCAAGTATGAAAATGTCGTTCTTCCAGTGGGCCAGTTCTGTGTTTCTAGTGATTCTGGCAGTGGTGGTTTTCAGTCTACTGGAGATTGTTAATTAACATCATGTGTAGCATGAATAAGTGTATTAAATGACTTTAGATCTTCTCAGTTAATGTATTTGACTTCTTCCCACCCCCAAAGTTTCATTTTGAGTCAATTATTTAGTTTCAGATCAGGTTATTACAAATTGAAGAAGTTTGAATTTGCAGTGCCATGAAGGTCGTTGGTGGCAGGATCTAGGTCTATTCCAAAATTTGTAACTGAAGCACCTAGAGCAGGGTCAGGCATGTGCTAAGTTGCTGAACAGATGTTTGTGATTACTGGAATAAGTGTCTCAGCACTGTTGTAGAAGAGTGATGACTTTGCTAAAATAAAACTAATGGAGCTTCCAGGAATTAAAGACATTTTGTGATGGTTACTTAAGATCTATGGAGACAGAAAGCCATCTAGATAGTGGTGTGTGCCATAGAAATGTAAGGTCTTTAGTTCTTGTAGATTTGTTTACATCAAGAATATTTTTTATTAACATTAATGTTTTTCTGCCTTTTACAGCCTATGAGTGCAACACTTAGAGAACGGTTGAGGAGAACTAGATTTTCATTCAATTCCTGTTACAGTGTGGTAAAACGTCTTAAAGTAGAGAATGAAGAAAACGATCAGACCTTTCCAGAGAAAGCATCATGTTCAACAGAAGAAAATTGTTTGGAATTTCAAGATAATTTTAAGCACATAGACAGTGAATTTGAAGAAAGTTCATATTTGAAAAATACCATCAAGAATATCGATGCATGTGAATCTAAATCACTGGATACTGGCTCTTGCAGTGATCTCCAGAATGACTTTGATGAGAATCTTCCCCCAAAAGGATTAAATGAAGAAAAGGCAAAATTGGTGAAACAGATTCAGGAGAAAGAAGACCTTCTTAGGAGGCTAAAACTAGTCAAAATGTATAGATCAAAGGTGAGGATAATTTCAGAGTCATTGCATAATTACTTTTTAAATTGTTAGATTTATTTTTAGGTAAATAATAGGAAAGTCATTTCAAAAAGAGAAAATTATTTTTAGCATAATAAGCAATAAGCCAAGTATTCAGAAACCTGGTTTCCAACAACTTTTAACTCAAATATGTCAGATTTAAAGTAGAAGAGGCCTCTAAACACCAGGTTCAACTTTTTAAAAGTCCCACCCTCTGTTTAATGTGCAGTAGAAGTTTTTTAGCATGTAGCAATATTAGAAATATCAAATGTTAGATGCAAGTACAATGAGAACAGAAGTGACAGCTGATAGTGGATGATTTAAAAAGTTAAACATGGGCCACAGAGTATAATAAAAAGTATTTTTAGTAGTGATCTTTTATTCCTCCAAATTATTAAAAGTTCCAGGCATTTTGTTTGAAAAAAACAACAAATATACTTTAGATTGCATCCCAGATAGATTGAATTAAATAGAACTTGGGCCCTTGGAAGAAGATAACCTTTATTTACCTGGATCATTCAAATATCTGCAATTTCTCCTTCACTAGCAATGTGGAATAAATGATGGAATAGTATATCTTATTTGCTCTCTTAAATTTTTAGGATTTTTCTAAATATAGGTACTTGAGTTTTATGAGATAGTGAATGTTGAAAAATAATTTGAATATTTCATTTTTAAAAGTACAGCTATAATAGAAACCTGTTGCTTTTCTACATAGTTTTGCCCTACTTAATGCTTTGATTTTTCCCTGAGTGTTGAGGGAGGCCCAGAGCTCTCACCAAACAAAATACCCTAGAACTCAATTGGAGTGTCATTGTAAAAATCACCCTATTTTTCCCTGGGTAGAAGGCTCATTCATGATCAGATATGTTGGTACCCTTTAAACCTACTCCACTGATTTAACAACTTACGTTAAAATATGATACCTGTCTAGTTATTGCCATACATTTATATGTTTTTTTTTTCCCCTGTTTCAGAATGACCTGTCTCAGTTACAGTTGTTAATAAAGAAGTGGAGAAGCTGTAGCCAACTGTTGCTTCATGAGTTGCAGTCAGCTATGTCTGAGGAGAACAAGAAACTCAGCCTTACTCAGTTGATAGACTACTATGGGATAGATGATAAATTATTACACTACAACAGAAATGAAGAAGAATTTATAGGTGTTTAATTACTAATTTTTTCTCCAGAATATCTTTGAGGATGACAACTTAACAAATACTTACACATTTTAAAGGGAAGATATAAATCATTAGGGCTTAAAAGAAGATATCTTGATGAACATCAGTTTAGGGTACTCTGTTAGATAAATATGTAAGTTCTAAAATGAAAATTTAGTATTTTGGATAATCTGTCAAAAAATTTGACATTTAAAGATATGTGAAAAAATTTTACATCATGTTTTAAAACATAATTTGGGCAGTTTTGGAAGTCAGTTATATTGTTTTGTTTATTACAAAAATGTTTTAAATATTAAAAAGTAGTTCAGTCTGGTGAATGACTAAACCTAAACTGGTCTAAAATGCCTGCCTGTCTCCTTAGTTTATGAACCTTGTTTCCATCAATTTACCACATATTTCCATCTGTATGGTCTATTAGGTAATTACTAGTAAACTCATATGTCCAAAATTATATTTTTCCGATTTCTGAAAATTTGTTTCTTGTATTCCTCATCTCATTTAGTGACATGACCATCTATCTCTCACAAAACCACATATCATCTTCTCCTACTTTAAGACATTATGGCCTACAAGGTCTTTTGGATTCATCTCCCTTTCTAGCTTCATCTGTGAAATAGATGGGAGTGTCTACTTAGTTCACAGTTACTTCTCAGCCAGAAACCCATCTTCATAGGATTGTGTTTCTGGCTGCCCTGTCGTACAATGTCATCCTGGCCGTGTACAATAACCCAAGCTGGCCCAGTCTCTGAGAATTTAGAATTGTGCTTGGAAGAAGAAAGCTCATTTCTTTGTGGCTGAAGCTATTGTATGTAAACTTGGAAGCTGGTGCACTTTCAGTCCTTCCTGAGAACTTTGAATTTCTACTTTTGGGTCCTTTTAAGGGCGAAAACAGCTTTACTTACTTTTAAAAAACCTAACAAACTTAAAAAAAAAAGTACTTCCCTACTTGTAGACTCCCCTCTTCTAGGTGCACCCCATTTTCAGCCCAGTTCCTCCCAATGACCTAACAAACTGTTAATATTTGGCATAGCAGGGAGACCCAAGGACTGTGCTCTTGCATCCATTCTAATTGTTAGTGCCCATGACTGTAAACTCGGTCACCTCCCTCCTACCTATTTCCTCCCTCAATACATAGATTCCTCCCTTCTTGAAGTTGCCATTGTCATTGGCTTCTGAACCAAGAGGACTGGCCTAGGCCTCACATATGCCTCCCCTGGCCCTGGGGAGCTGTGTTGTTTTGTGCCAACCAGCCTCCATCAACTGCTGCTCAGCCAGAGGGCTTAAATGTGGCAGGAGAAGCGGTTTAGCTGCTGATGGTGCTGGCATTTGACTGCAGTTGCACTGCTAACTTAGCACAACCCCTGGAGTCACTCTTACATGTTCACTTGGGAGATCTACAGCATCAGTGGAAGTCTGCTTCTAGGAGAGTTGGAGAGAGTAGATGGCACAGTAATGGGCATTTCCAAGGCATTGGCTGGAGGCTGAGGGCTCCAACAGCATAGTGGGTTCTCTAGTAACAGTAGGTTATGGAATATGCATCAGGATTATGGGAGAGTTTGGGGCATACGGATGCCCATGAGGTAGTCTCTTTTTACAAAATCTTTTCTGTTGAATTTCACCTCCATTTAATGGTATACATTACTGGCTTACCTCAGAAGTATAAACGGCTCATTTCCAGACCACTGCAATAAAGTGAGTCATGAATTTTTTGGTTTCCCAGTGCAACTTGGCTAACTGGTACAAGAGGTTTAGTTTTTGGCCCATCTCAGCTTTCAATATGTCTTCCTCACTAAGCTTATTCATTTCTAGCTTTATTAGGGTTATTAGTTGGCCTAATTTAAGTATTGTTGTGTCTCAGGGAGTAGGAAGGCCCAAGGAAAAGAACAGCCAGTCAGTGGAGCAGTTAGAACACACACATTTGCCCATTAAATTCACCATCTTATATGGGCATGGTTTGTGGCACCCCAAAGTAATTACAATAGTAACATCAAAGTTCACTGATCACAGATCATAATACACTAGAGGCCTGGTGCATGAAAATTCACGCACTGGAAGGGGGGTCCCACTGCTCGGCCTGCCGCCTCTCACAGTCCAGGAGCCCTCAGGGGTGGGAGGTGACCTGGCAATCAGGGGAAGGCGACATCCCATCACACCTCTGCTGCTGCCACTGCCGGCAGCGCAAGCCTTGGCCAGCCCTGGTTACCTGAGCCTCAGGTGGCCCTAGGCAGCTGGGCAGCCGCCATCTGAGGCCTGCCTGTGCCTCGGGCTGGCCCTGGGGGACTGGGGAACTCCGGAGGCAGGAGCACCTGCTGCCCTGGCGGGGCTGAGGGGACTGGGCGCCGCCATCTTGTGGCTGTGGGCGCCGCCATCTTTAAAGGTGTGGCATTCAGTTAGCATATCCCCTCCTTATTGGCTGTGGGTGCTGCCATCTTTGATGACGTGGCAGTCAATTAGCATATTTCCTCTTTATTAGATAGGATAATAATGAAAAAATTTGAAATGTGATACAGAGACACGAAGTGAGCAAATGCTGTTGGAAACATGGCACCAACAGACTTGCTTGAAGCAGTGTTGCCATAAACCTTCATTTTGTTAATACTCACCTGAGGATATTTTTTCCATTGATTTTTAGACAGTGGAAGGGAGTGGGAGAGATAGAGAAGAGAGAAACATTGACATGAGAGAGACACATCAATTGGTTGCCTCCTGCACATGCCTCAACCAAGGCGGGGCCAGGGATGGAGCTTGCAACTGTGCCCTTGACTGGAATAAAACCCAGGACCCTTCATTCCCCAGGCTGATGCTTATCCACTGAACTAAACCAGCGAGGGCCTGAATAACATTTTTATTTGGAAAAATCAAAGCTAACAGCACTTGCTTTGTGTCAGTTTAAAAAGTATGTTAACTCATTCGATATCCCAATTTTTAAGACAAGGAAATTTAAGATCAAGTAGTTATTTAAAAACTAGTTATTTAAAATTAGTGCCTGAGCCAGGATCTAAAACCAGGCAACTCAGCACCAGAGCCCTATTCTTAAGTGCTATGCTTAAAGCCATGCTATGTTTGACCCAGTTCATTACACTGTTTTTAAATAATATAAATAATATTTTAAAGGGCTATAAAATATAATTGCTGTTAGTTCAGCAGAAGCTGAGAATCAGTACCATGGACAGTATCAAAAGTAGGTTGGGGTGCATGACCCATGTGCCCTTCCACAAACAATCCTCCAAACCGGAGGATACCTCCTGTTGAAAAGTTCTGCTATTAGGCTATAGTTGGAGGGGAGGGAGGGGCGAGAGGGGGGAAGAGGAGGGAGGGGCAAGAGGTTCCTGCTAACCTCCACTCTATACATATCTCAAAGCTGTGGCATTCAAGCAAAAAGCATTTCCAGTCACCCAGGGTGGCTACTAAGAAACAGAAATCACACAGACTGGTTTGTTAGGACCTTGGAATTCATAGAGCATTATCCAGTGAAATTTATGGCATTGACTATTAGCAAATAGAGCCTGCAGGAAGTTAATTTAGTTGACATGGAATTTGTATCGCCAGTCGGGGGAGGAGGGAAGACTAGTATATTCATGGTTGATTCCAACTGACAGGACAGAGAACTGTCAATCCTATCTTATGTACAAGGTATTTGTATTCTTCACACACTTATCCACTCTTGGATCCATGTTCCCATGCCCCACCCCCAGAACCCCCTTGTCAGATAATTTTGAAGGACTTTAGATATAGAAAATGTTACCAATGGCACTTCCCTGCTTAATCAGAAAAAACTGACTACTTCAGGAGTAATTCTATTACTAAGGAGGGAAGTCATCAAAAATGTTGGTCATATTATTTCTCTTACCATTCCCATCTAGTATTGATCAGTGTATGGGTGATCAATTATGGTATTATCCTGGCAATTTCTAAATGAATGTTTAAATCTCCTAAATATTTTTTTCTAAATAGGCTTTATAGTAGCTCTCTTGCTTTACCTACACCAGTGTACATTGGACATGGCGTTGCAGATTAAAATTAACAATTAATTCACAAATTGCAGAACAATGAGACATTGACATCACTTGAAGATTGTGGTCAGTGTTCCATATGGTAGCATCTTGGAATGTAGCAGTCCACAGGCTATGGAAGAGCAAAGCAGTTTCTGACCTGTTAATCTCACGATTTCATTCTCATCTGCATGAACATAGCAATAAACTTTTCATGAAAATAAAAAAACATTTTTTTTTCTGTTTGCTAAACAATTGGGTAGGACACAAAATTGAATTCTGTTACAATGAACATAACATGCAGAAGATTATGTTATGTACAAAAAATGTCATAATTTATGAATGATTTAGGGCTTGATAAATGTAAATAGTTTACCATGTTCTCATTGCTAGAAGAAGGAATAATCTTAAATGTTCTGGCATTTTTTTTTCTGACTATAGAATAAATGCTTATTGAGGAAAACTTACAAAATATAGAAAAGTATAAAAATCATCCATAATTCATCATAACATCAGGTAATTTATAAAATTAGAAATGTCACTTGTGGCTAAAAATAATTTCCTATTGTCTTTAAGACTTTCTATATTATCACTGTGAAAATAATTTTTGATAAAATTAAAACTAAATAAAATAGCTCTTGAATACTGAGTAAAAATCTTGCTCATTCTTGAAAACAATAATTCATATTTTATACATTTATTTATGCATGACAAACATTTTTATAATTATTAAGGCTAAAATTAAATAATTTGCTACTAAACTATGCAACTGAGAAGAGGCTCTACTTAAATTTCCTGATATGAAAAAACAAAAAATCATTTTAATCAAATTAAATTATTTTTAAATGATTGATTTGGTCTTGTGTTTCCCACCAGTGTTTTTACATTGGAAGAAGAGCAGGATATGTTTTCATCCTTAGTCTTTCAACTTCAGCTTGCAGTACCAAAATCTGTTCAGCTTGTTCTTTTGAAATATTTGTTAACTTTTGTTGTTCCATCATGCTTTCATATTGTACTTTGGCAATTTTTTCAAAAGTCAGTTGAGACCCTATCCCAAAAATGAAGAAGAAAAAAATTAGTTGTATTACTTTATATACTTTCAAATATAATAATAGCATACAGAATCAATTAAAAACATAGGAAAAATGCTGGTAGCTTTATAACAACTGTACAGATTTCAGGAATACTGGTTACTTTTAAAGAAACCTATATTGAGTAAAGAAATAAAAAAGCTTACCCATGGCATTAGAGATGTCTTTCCTCTCTGAGACAGCCACCAATTCTTCTTGCAAATTGCAGCTTAGACTGTAATTTGTTACATCTTTTTGATTGCTGAACTTTCCCAGTTTTTTCAGTAATTTTTTACAGTTTTCCACGTTCTTTTTGTGGGTCTGAAATTTTTTTTGCCATGAAGATCCACAAAAATAATTTTGAAAAAATATATTTTATAAAGACATTATTCTTAAAATTTATTATCATCATTAAGATATCATCTGATCACCATATATTGAGTGCCTACCATAATGCTTGCACATAGTAGGTACTTAAATTATTTATTGAAAGAAGGAATTGTACACTACCACATTTTAGAAAAAAAATCTTGTATATTCTTAAGAAGGAGATAAGATTAAAACACATAGACTTGAGATTACTTTGTTTTCATTTTCTATGTGCTACACAATCAAAACAACATTTGTTAAGCAGTTATTTTTAAAAAGCCTTTACAATGCCAAGAAAAGTCTATCAACATTTCTATTACACAAATCATAACCTGATGTGAAATAGGAAATTCATGTACACTCAGATATGTCCCAAGGGGTTAATTCTAATATTAAAAGAAGTGCTTCCTCTACCAGACTTGTTATGGTTGCAAAGACACTATTCAGGGATCTCTAATAACATCCTGAATATCAGTAAAGGACCTCAATTTTGTTAGGTCCTGTTTGAATTCATAATTTGGGACACTATTACTTTGTTCAAATGATCACAACTATTGGCATTATAATGATTAATATCTTTGAGAGTTACCTTATCTATAACAGCAATGGTTTGCTCCATTATTCCAATCTGAATGGCAACCAAAGTCTCATAGTTTGGTTCACTTAGGTACTTTGAGAGAAGAAAAAAAAACTCACAATAAATGTAAGAACATTTTTCTCTATTTTTTTCAATAGATAACTTCATGAAGATGATCTTAGTTTTCAAAGTTATTATTTTCACAAACACTATACATCTAAGTCAAGTCATTTGACTTTTGTGCTATAATATTTACTTGTATTTAGCCACTAAAATGGTTACCTATATGCTAATGATTACAAATGCCTTGAGTTTTTTTCTCATTCATTTGTTCATTCATTCAAGTCACTAAATATTTATTATCTCATTTGAGTCCCACATTAACAGTGTTCTCGTTAAAAACACTGAGGGAAATACAAAGATAAGTAATATGACCTACCATCAAGAAAAAGAGAACATGCAAATTGATTAGTTGCCAAGAAATATGTAAAATGACTGCAAACTCAAAGATTGAGTTGGGATGTGGTTTCTCTGGACTTGGGGAAATCAAAAGGCTTTATGGAAGAAGTGGCACATAAGCAAGACTTTAAAAAATAGACTTGGAATGTGAAAATAATGAGGAAAGATATTCTAGAGAGAAGAACTGGTAATAAGCAAAGGCACAGAGATTGAATCCTAGATAAAAATAATCAGTTTGGTTTGAGAATACTGATGTATGATAGGATCTTGGAATGCATTTGAAAAGTAAGGTTGAATGGTACTGAATACCCATCAAAGGATTTCATAATTCATTTGCCAGGTAAGAAGTGGCAGTTGAAATATGTTTGAGCAGAGTAGTAATGTTATTAAAGCTGAATATGAATATCAACCTGACAGTAGTATATGGTATAGATTAGATAAGAGAAAGAGCCAAGGTAAGAGACCAGTTAGAAGATTATAGAACTAGAGGCCCGATACAGAAAAATTTGTGCACTCGGCGGAGGGGGCGGGTGGTCCCTCAGCCTGGCCTATGCCCTCTTGCAGTCTGGGACCCCTCAGAGGATGTCCACCTGCTGGCTTAGGCCAGCTCCCTGGGGGATTGGGCCCAAACTGGCAGTCAGACATCCCTCTGGCAGCCTGGCAGCCCTCGGGGGATTTCCACTTACCAGCAGGGAGCAGACCTAAGCTGCAGTCGGACATCCTTAGTGCTGATGAGGCGGCGGGAGAGGCTTCCGCCACCACCGCTGTACTGGCAGCCATCAGCCTGGCTTGTGGCTGAGCAGAGCTCCCCCTGTGGG
This sequence comes from Myotis yumanensis, assembly GCF_028538775.1. Classification (NCBI taxonomy): domain Eukaryota; kingdom Metazoa; phylum Chordata; class Mammalia; order Chiroptera; family Vespertilionidae; genus Myotis; species Myotis yumanensis. The sequence continues at coordinate 15,960,883 of NW_027223764.1, read as the reverse complement.
AGTGCACTGGCCACCAGGGGACAGCTCCTGCATTGAGCATCTGCCCCCTGGTGGTCAGTGTGTATCATAGTGACCAGTCATTCCCAGTCATTCTGCTGTTAGGGTCAATTTGCATATTACCCTTTTATTATATAGGATAGAGGTCTGGTGCACGGGTGGGGGCCAGCTGGTTTGCCCTGAAGGGTACCTCAGATCAGGGTGGGGGTCCCAGGGGTGCCTGGCCAGCCTGGGTGAGGGGCTGATGGTTGTTTGCAGCTGGTCACACCCCCTTCAGGGTAGGGGTCCCCACCAGGGTGCCTGGCCAGCCTGGATGAGGGGCTGATGGCTGTTTGCAGGCTTGTCACACCCCCTGCAGGGTGGGGGTCCCCACTGGGGTGCCTGGCCAGCGCAGGTGAGGGGCTGATGGCTGGCTGCAGGCTGGTCAAGCTTCCCCCAGTGAGGACCCTCACCCCATGGAGGTTTGGCCAGCCTGGGTGAGGGGCTGATGGCTGTTTTCAGGCTGGCCACACCCCCTTTAGGGTGGGGGTTCCCACTGGGTTGCCTGGCCAGTCTGGGTGAGGGGCTGAGGGCCATTTTCAGGCTGGCCAAGCCCCCTGGCAACAGAAACTCTCAGCCTCTCCTTTTTTTAAATTTTTTATTCTGGGATTTATTTACCTTCTATAATTGAAACTTTGTTGCCTTTTGCGGAGGCTACAGCCGGATGCAGGAAGCTTGGCTTCCACCATCACTAGAGCAACCAAGCCTCCTGCTCGCTCCAGCTCCGTGGCCATAGCCGGCTGAAAGCAGGTATCTGGGATTTATTTAGTTTCTATAATTGAAACTTTGTTGCCTTTTTCAGAAGCTACAGCCATCCGCGGGAAGCTTGGCTTCTTCCATCACTGGAGCAACCAAGCCTTCTGCTCACTCCAGCTCTGTGGCTGCCGGCCACCATCTTGGTTGGGTTAATTTGCATATAGTCACTCTGGCTGGTGGGCATGGCTTAAGGCATAGCCAAGGTATGGTCAATTTGCATGTTTGTCTTTTATTAGTGTACTAGAGGCCCGGTGCACAAAATTTGTGCACTCAGGGGGCGGGGGGAGGGGGGTCCCCCAGCCCGGCCTGTGCCCTCTCACAGTCTGGGACCCCTCAGGAGATAACGACCTGCTGGCTTAGGCCTGTTCCCAGGTGGCAGAGGGCACGCCCAATCCCTAAGTGCAGCCCCTGGTCAGGCTCAGAGCAGGGCCGATTGGGGAGTTGGGGCACCACCCCCTGTCATGCACAGAGTAGGGCAGATCGGGAGGTTGCGATGCCACCCTCAGTCACGCTCAGGGTAGGGCCGATTGGGGGGTTGGGGCACCGCCCCCTGTCACACTCAAGGCAGGGTCGATGGGGAGGTTGCAGCACCACCCCCTGTCACGCACAGAGCAGGGCCGATCAGGGGGTTGGGGCGCTGCCCCCTGTCACTCACAGAGCAGGGCCAATCAGGGGGTTGGGGCGCTGCCCCCTGTCACTCACAGAGCAGTGCCGATCAGGGGGTTGGGGAGCTCCCCCCTGTCATGCACAGAGTAGGGCCGATAGGGGAGTTGGGGCACCACCCCCTGTCACACACAGAGCAGGGCGGATCAGGGGGTTGGGGTGCTGCACCCTGTCACACTCAGGGCAGGGCCAATGGGGAGGTTATGGCTCTACCCTGTCACACACAGAGCAAGGCCCGGGGAGGGGGGTTGGGGCGCCACCCTCTATCACCCACAGAGCAGGGCCGATCAGGGGATTGGGGTGCCACCACTGTCACACTCGGGGAAGGGCTGATGGAGAGGTTATGGCTCTACCCTGTCACACACAGAGCAGGGCCCGTGGGGGGGGGGGGGGGGTTGGGGCGCCGCACCCTGTCACACACAGAGCAGGGCCAATCAGGGGGTTGGTGTGCTGCACCCTGTCAAACACAGAGCCGCAGGGCAATCAGGGGATTAGGGAGCTCCCCCCTATCAGGCACAGAGCAGGGCTGATCAGGGGGTTGGGGCGCCTTCCCCTGTCATGAACAGAGCAAGGCAGATAGGGAGGTTGTGGCCCTGCCCCCTGTCACACACAGAGCCGCAGGGCGATCAGAGGGTTTGGGCGCTGCCCCCTGTCAAGCTGATCCCCGTGCCGGGAGCCTCGCTGCTCTGCTGATCCCGGTGCTGGGAGGCATATTACCCTTTTACTATATAGAATAGAGGCCTGGTGCATGGGTAGGGGCTGGCTGGTTTGCCCTGAAGGGTGTCCTGGATCAGGGTGGGGGTCCCCACTGGGGTGCCTGGCCAGTCTGGGTGAGGGGCTGAGGGCTGTTTTCCGGAAGTGAGTGACTGAAGCTCCCAACAGCTCCTTGTTTTCTTTTTTATTTTATTTTATTCTGGGCCAGCTTTAGCTCTGAGGCCTTGCTGCTGAAAACATCAATACAAAGTTTCGGTCCGGCTGGCTTTCAGTCCGGCTGGTTTCTGGGGTTTTGTTTAGCTTCTTATTTGCAACATAGTATATAGTTGCTTAGAGTTGCAGCTGAGAGGCCGGCAAGTGAGGCGGGGAACGTTGGAGTCCACAGCAAGCAAGCCTCATGCTCGCTTCAGTGCCTGGCTGCCGGCCGCCATCTTGGCTGACAGTTAATTTGCATATACTCACTGATTAGCCAATGAAAAGGGTAGCGGTCGTACGCTAATTACCATGTTTCTCTTTTATTAGTGTAGATAGTCTAAATCATTGAAAAGGAAGTTGTGAGCTAGGGTAAAGGCAGTGGGGATAGAGAATGAAGGAATACATAAATAAACTAGGCAAGACATGGAAGGAAAGGCAAAGCAAAGAGGGTAATCAAAGATGACTACAACTTTAAGCCTGAGTGAGTGACTAAAAAAACACTACAGAAGCAATTTAAGAAGAGATGCTATTGGGAGGTATGAAATATAGAAGTAGAGCTTGAGGGAGGTCAGGGCCAGAGAGCTTGGATTGGAGTTCAACTGGAAACCAGAGAGCTTGAATTAGTCTCTTAAAAGTAATCAATTAAGTTAGAACACAAGCAGAGCTAAGGGCAGAGTCTTAAAAAATAGGTATATTCAAGAGTTAGAAGCAAAAGAGAAATCACTAAAAGGGGCAAAGTGGTTTGACATGTTGGAAGCAAAAAAGGAGAAAACGGGGATGATAAAAGCTACAGGAATGGGCAATCAAGAGAGTCAAATGCTATAGAAAGTTGAAGGATGTTGATGACTGGGAAAGTGACCACTGGATTTGACAAGTAGGAAATCCTCGGTGAACTGCAAGATAGAGCTATACAACAGAATGGATCACAAAGAACCCAAGGCAGTAAATGTAAATTACTAGAAAGAAAAGACAGATTTTGTAGACAAACTATGAAATACTTCTGGCTTCGAATATGCTTGATATCACTGAGGCTTCTAATTAAGTACTAGTTGAATGAAATCAAAATTATATAGTTGGGTAGGGAGAACTTACCTTTTGACGTTCTCTTGAAAAAAACAGCATCTGAATATCCCAAGCCCTCTGATTTAGATCTTCCATTTCCATCTCCATTTTCTTATGTTCCCACTCAATCTGAAATATTCCTTTGTGGATATCTTTACTTTCCATCATGCTAGCAACTTTCTTATGCCCTTGAGTCTTTAAAAAAAAAGGTATATTCTGATGTTCATATAATATGATTTTGCATAAAGAATAGAGAATATTTGAAGCAGTATTCTATAATTGGAAAACATGGATCACAGAAATAATTGTGTCTGTTTAAAAATATAGCAAATATTAAAAAATTACTTCTTGGGCAAAATCTGATGACTATAAAGCATGGTTATTAAACAGAGGGAATTATAGGATAAATTTGAATGGTATAGCCAATTTATATGTCAATGCTTAGACAGACCAATCACCAATCTTCCAATCTGTATGCATTTGTAGCCTGGCTCTCTGCCCTGCTTCCTGATGCAATAGATAAACTGTTGAAAATAAAGATTAAGAGAAAGTCTCAAAGGCAGATGCATTACATTGAGTGGAACAAAGATTTTTAAAAAAAATGTAGTACATATCATGTCAAAAACTCTGTAAGCTAGAGAAAATAAACACATTTGTCATAAAAATGGAAGAATAAGAAATATTTAATACAGTAGGTAATATGTTGTTATTGTTGTTTTCTCTTTAAAAAGTAATAATTACCCTAATCACGGCATTCAGGTCTTCAATTATGGTCTTGTTGATGAGAATGGCATCAGGATACTCCAGCAATAACTGGAAATTCTCCAGTTCTACTTGTCCTTGTTTAAGGAGAATTTGGATGGTCAAATTCAACTGGAATTTCACTTTCTCTTCCTGTAATCTAAATTTAAAAAGACTTCAAAGTAAGTAGTTATAATGTATTTATATTTCAAATTTCACCTATTATCAGGCAATATCCAAATTTAAATGTCCTTCAGCTGAAGGAAAACATGCTGGAAATTAATGTGGAAAATATGTTCCCAATAATGAGCTTTCCCAGAGGTCTCCAGGATACCTCTTCTTATTGATATAAATCACTCTTGGGTGGCTCAAAGAATGGCAGGGACAGAAATATAATCATAAAGTTTCACTTTATGATTATAAAACATTAATATAATTGTGATCATAAGTTGACAAAAATAGAGATGCTACCAAATAATAAATCTGTTGATGTTTTGATTATGTATTGACTTCTGATGATATATTAAGAATGTTTAATCTATCTGCTACTTATCAAATCTATTTCTAGGTAACTCATATTTCTCTTTATAACCTAGATCTTAAGATGACATGTCAATATGGCTGTAAATATAGCCAAAAGTAAAGTAAGGACAAAGCTGTAGCCCCATCACTCAGCAAAATACAACAAGTTCTTCTAAAGAAAAAGATATTAGCTGGTTAGGTGACTAGATGGAAAATTCTTAAATAACTAATTAATTTTCCACACAGTTGTTTGTGTGGCTTGAGCCCAAAATTACTGATCAGCGAAAACAAATTCTTTGTGTTTTATTGTAGGAGATGAAAAAATACTAAATTTTTTCCAAAAGTTACCTATCCTATATAATAAAAGGGTAATATGCAAATTGACCCTATGGGCAGAACAACCAGGAATGACCGGTTGCTATGATGTGCACTGACCACCAGGGGGAAGATGCTCAATGCAGGAGCTGCCCCCTGGTGGTCAGTGTGCTCCCACAGGAGGAGCTCTGCTCAGCCACAAGCTGGGCTGAGGGCTGCGAGCACAGCGGTGGCGGTGGAGTCTCTCCTGCCTCCTCAGCAGCTCTAAGCCCGTCAGTCGGACATCCCCTGAGGGCTCCCGGGCTGCCAGAGGGATGTCTGACTGCCAACTTAGGCTCAATCCCCCTGGAGTGGGCCTAAGCTGGCATGTGGACATCCGCCGAGGGGTCCCAAACTGTGAGAGGGTGCAGCCAGGCTGAGAGACACCCTCCCCCTACCCCCCAGTGCACGAATTTTTGTGTACCGGGCCTCTAGTTTGTTATAATAGTAATGGAACATGTAGGCAACTTCCATTCTGAAATAAGGTGTTATGTAACAAAATGCACTTTTTCAAAGAGAAATTCTGAAGCTCAAGGAGAAATATAAGTCTCTGCCAGCTGTAAGCCAGTGAGTAGGCATTCTTCCCCCAGGATAACAGAAGCCAACTTAGCCCTAGCTTAGACTTTGAATAAATGAACATGAATGAAAGGTTGGATTTACAGAATGAGTTCATGGGACACTTTTTCAATTTCCACTTGCACCTTCTCATCCTCATCAATTCTCTTCCGGAGGAAAGCCATCATTTCCACTAAACCAGCTGCTTTCTGCTTTACCTGAAGAAACCAAGCCACAAACATCTCAGAACATATGGAGCTTTAGAAATAAAAGCAAACAAAAATTTAAAGAATTTTAGAAAACATACATCTGTTAACTTGTTAACTTTGTTACAAAACCTTAACAAATCCATCTTTCTAAGAGATTAATAAAAATTTAAATCCCTGCCATATGTAATAATACAAGATTTCTAGAACTTATATGGTATATCCCATGAGTAATTTGAAAATATTACTCTTGCTGAAAATCAAATATGCAAGCAATAGAATTTTTCTTATATCTTATTTTAACATTTGTTCTCATCACCTTAGGTAAAATGATAAAATCATAGATACTTTATAAAAATAGGCCAATCTGTGGCACTGAATTTAGGGAATTTGGGGGAGGGGAGGAAGGAGGTGGTCAAGAAGCAACAAGAGGAAGGATTCTCTTTCCAATCAAACACATTCTCAACTTTTTACCCTTTGCTAAATTTTATATTTTATTGACTTCAGAGAGGAAGGGAGAGGGAGAGAGAGAAACATCAATGATGAGAGATCATCATTGATAGGCTGCCTCCTGCATGCTCCAAACTGGGGATCAAGCCTGCAACACAGGCATATGCCCTGACTGGGAATGGAACTGTGACCTCCTGGTTAATAGGTCAGAGCTCAATCATTGAGCCACACTGGCTGGGTTACATTTTAAAAAATATTCTAGCAAAACTATAAAGTTGTTTCTGGTGAAATATAATTCTAATCTATGCAAAAAGAGTTAAGGACTACTCAAGATCAAGGCAGAGAGGAGAAGGGAAGTTATGTCTATAACTGTGGTATCCAAGAGAGATATAATATGAGCCATAAATGCAAGCCACATATGTAATTTTAAATTTTGTAGTAGCCACATTATAAAAAGTGCAATTAAACAGGTAAAATTAATTTTACTAATATATTTTATTTAACACAATATATCCAAAATATTAACATTTCGGCGAATCGAAGATGGCGGCATAGGTAAACACCGGAGACTGCTGCCGCAAACAACCACTTCAAAAATACAACTAAAAGACGGAACGGACATCAACCAGAACCACAGGAAGGCTGGCTGAGGAGAGACTCTTCAACTAGAAGGAAAAACAACAGCATTACGAGGCTCAGAGGAGGCGCAGTGTGGAAAATTTAAAGGTAAGGTGGTGCGGTGGTGCGCGCGCAAAGCGGGCTGGTGGCTGAGGGCGCGGTTGTTGTTTTCAATCAGGAGGGAGTCTCAGACTCTGGGCTACAGATCCAGGCCAGTCTCTAGGGACCCAGACTCAAACGGGAGAAGCGGGCCTGTCTGGCTACGGTCCCTCCGAGGTTTGCAGCGGTTGCTGGGACAGAGAAGCAGAGCCCCTGGGGACGGACTGAGAGCAGCCATAGCTGCTCCCTCCCCCCGCCCTGTTGATCCCGCCCTGCCCAAGCCCTGCGCAGAGCCATTTGCCGGATCGCCTCAGGCAAAGGCTAGATTAGCACCTCCCCAGAGGACTGAAGTTTTCCACACAGCTGATTCTCACAGCCAGTCGGCCTGGTGGTCAAATCCCTCTAGTATTAACTACAACAATTAAGGCTTAACTAGAACAAGACTGCGCACAAAGACCACAAGGGGGTGCACCAAGAAAGCATAAAAGATGCGGAGACAAAAAAACATGACAGAAATGGAGGATATGGAGCTAAAAATCGCAATTTTGAGGCCTTGCAATAAACTTGAGCAGAGCCTCACGAAAACTAATGAGACCCTCGATGCTACGATAAAGAAATTAGAAAGTAAGCATACACAGACTGAAATAAAGAATATTATACCCAATAGCAGACCAGAGGAGCACAAGAATCAAACCAAAGATTTGAAATGCGAAGAAGCAAAAAACACCCAACTAGAAAAGCAAAATGAAAAAAGAATCCAAAAATACGAAGATAGTGTAAGGAGCCTCTGGGACAGCTTCAAGCTCACTAATATCAGAATTATTGGAGTGCCAGAAGATGAGAGACAGCAAGATATTGAAAACCTATTTGAAGAAATAATGGCAGAAAACTTCCCCCACCTGGTGAAAGAAATGGACTTACAGGTCCAAGAAGCGCAGAGAACCCCAAACAAAAGGAATCCAAAGAGGACCACACCAAGACACATCATAATTAAAATGCCAAGAGCAAAAGACAAAGAGAGAATCTTAAAAGCAGTAAGAGAAAGAGACTCAATTACCTACAAGGGAATACCCATACGACTGTCAGCTGATTTCTCAACAGAAACTTTGCAGGCCAGAAGGGAATGGCAAGAAATATTCAAAGTGCTGAATACAAGAACCTACAACCAAGATTACTTTATCCAGCAAAGCTATCATTCAGAATTGAAGGTCAGATAAAGAGCTTCACAGATAAGGAAAAGCTAAAGGAGTTCATCACCACTAAACCAGTATTACACGAAATACTGAAAGGTTTCCTTTAAGAAGAGGAAGAAGAAAAAGGTAAAGATACAAATTGTGAACAACAAACATGCATCTATCAACAAGTGAATCTAAGAATCAAGTGAATAAATAATCTGATGTACAGAATGAACTGGTGATTATAATGAATCAGGGACATAGAAAGGGAATGGACTGACTATTCTTGCGGGGGGGGGGGGGAAGGGGAATGGGAGATGCGGGAAGAGACTGGACAAAAATCGTGCACCTATGGATGAGGACAGTGGGTGGGGAGTGAGGGCGGAGGGTGGGGCGGGAACTGGAAGGAGGGGAGTTATGGGGGGAAAAATGAGGAACAAATGTAATCTGAACAATAAAAATTTAATTAAAATAAAAAAAACAAAAACAAAAACAAAAAACAAAATATTAACATTTCAACCTATAATAAATATAAAAATATTGAGACATTTACTATTATTTTTTTCATTATTTTAAGTTTTCTAAATCTGTGTGTATTTTCTACGTACAGCATGTCTCAATTAGGACTAGCCATATTTATTTCAAGTAAACAATAACTACATGTAGTGAGTGACCACCATTTTGACAGGGTGGGTCTACACAGGTATAGACCTATACTTAGCCCTCAGTAACACTATGGTTAATATTTTATTTCATTATTATTCTTATTAATATTACTAATACTACCCTAGCAAGAAAACCTAAACAATTAGATTTTCTGGGAGTACTGACCACCATAAACTATCTATTTTATATTAGTGCACTAAATGAAAGGAAATTGAAAAGTTATATACTTTTTGTTCGTTTTCCACTTTCATTCGTCTGGTCACACAGAAATGATTCCAGACTGAGGGGTCCAAGCCTTCTGGCATGTTATTAGTATTGTCCAAGTCATCCATGGCTTTCATTAACTGAGCAAAGGCATCTTTATTCAATTTCCCAGATCCTGGTCGTTCTCCAAAAGGCACAAGACTGGCCATCTCTGAGTGTGTTTTCGGTTTGTGAATCCTGGTATTATCAATAAAAGCCCATCAACCTTCCACATTCTCACACATCCAAAAAAAAAATCAATGTTAAATAATATGATCCTTAGCATAGGTATGACATTGCATGACACTTTCCTTTGGCACTTGTAGTCAGATTATTCCAAAGAGAAAAGCACCCTCTTTGATCTTTTTCCATATTCTCTGGATCCCAGACATGACCTTGGCTAAACTACAGATGCTCCCTAACTGTTGTCAGCACTGGCAAATTACCTGGATTACAAAAGGTCTCCCTTCTTGAAGGAGAGATCAAGAGTGTCCAGGACAAGCAAAATCCACAAGAGTTCGTTATCAGTGAACCAACTTTACAAGAAATGTTAAATGGTCTTCTTTGAGCAGTAAAGGAAAGTTCATAACCAGAAATATGAAAATATAAGAATTGAAAAAATACATTCTTCTTGGTATCTTAAGCTGGCAGGTGAAGGCCCAAGAGAAGGGTGGGTGTTCCCTTGCTCTGTGCCACGTCCTCTGCAGGTATCCTTTTGCAGGTGAGTAGCTTAGACTATGTTCCGATATGTACACAACTCGAGAAGAGCCTCTTTCATCTACACTAATAGATTAGTTTTGTTTCCCTGGGCTGTGGCTGGGAAGGGAGTTCACTATCAAATGCTTTACAATACACCATGACGTGAATATTGTTATTCTGTTTCTCTAGATGAGGATCAGAATACTTTCTTCACAAGGCTTATTATAACTCATTACTTGAAAAATAGGGAAATCAAGATATGAAGCATGTTCTAAATTGAGTTCTTCAGGTTGCATGTAACCCATCAAAGGTGAGAGAACGAGTTTGTATCTCATACACAAATGAGCCTATATCTTTGTGACAAACTCCTGATTTCTAGATTACATTTGAAAATTATGGAAATATGAATTTATAAAAAATTGGAAATATGCAGGACTGTAATTCTAATGATACTCTCAGTATAAAAATCAAATATTTTAAAACTCTTTTGATAATGGTTATATTCAAGAATTTGTACTGGCATTTTTTGAACTTTGTCTTAAACACAATCACATGAGATGCTCTGGGAAAAAGTGATTTGTGGTAAAATAAGTTCAGAACACACTGCTTACTCCATTTTTTGTATTTGGAGATCCAAAGGCCAAAAACCAAGTTCTGAGAAGTTCTTGTAAAGAAAACTGTTTAACTTTTTTGTTTTTTTAACCCAATGTTTCCCCCAAACTTATTTTGTCCTGGAAGCCTTTTACATGTAGTTCCAATTCATAACACAAGGGAACTTTGCTTACCTAGGTAACTATTTTTACATAATGAAAGAAATGATTATTCTTCATTACTAACCTTAAGATATAAGAATAATCTTTAAAAAACTGAATTTTATCAGGACATTTGAACATTTTCACATAAAAGATGTTAGACTGAATATTTCCATCTAATTGTGAGAAAAGCTGAAATCTGATATCATTCCTATTTATTTAGAGACTTTTCCTCAGAAACATGATAGCAAAGGAGATACAAACCTTGGTCGGCGTTTAAAGAGTTTGTAGAGCATATCCACCTGATAACTGGGGATTTCAGAAAATTCCTTTTTAAAGCTGCGATCCATAACCTAAGCACAAACAGATCATTGCAGGATTGCAATTGTTTCAGAAACATTTTATTTGTTGCCAATATAGAGTTATTATCACTTTGATTTTTAAAAGCCATGAAAACTTGGTTTATAAAGTAGATTTGTTAGGGAGTGACCACTCACTATACAAGGATTTCTCAAAGATTTTTAATAGGAAGAACATTAGTGAATTGAAAATATTATTTCATATAAGAGGTCTTAGAACTGAAGTTTTACAAAATATTTACCCATAAAACATGCAAAATCTATTCCATTCCATTTCATTCAATTTCATTCTATTCCTATCCCATTCTTCTTCTTTTTTCTTTAATTGACTCATTGCCTCCCACATGTGCCCCAACTGGGGCCAGGCAGCGAACCCACTACCCTTCGGTCCTTGGGCCTACGCTCTAACCATTAAAGAACACTAGAAAGGGCTAACTCCATCCTTCTTTATTTACTTTTTTATTCCATTATTTTCCATTAAAAAACTGCTGATCATAGTCTACCAAATTGATATCATAACCAACTAATGGGGCCTGCAACCTGAAATTTGAAAAGCTCCAAAGTCTAGATGATCTCTCTCATTTTTGTGCAAGAGAAAGCTTAAACCAGAGATGTTTACACACATTTATTTTACACAGTGATTTTCAGAAATATACAAAGGTATAGAATGGAATTAACTCATAATTGAGAATTTTAGTAGGAGAAGAATCTATGAGGAAATTAAATTGTAATCCTTTTAATCTTCCCTTAAGTCCAACTCTACTGCATTGGTAAGTGGGTAAGACTATGGCGCTCACCTTGTCTTCTGCCAGTAAGTTGTCATAGTGCTCCTTGTACAAATCAAGGTCATCTTTAGCTTTCTGGATGGCCATTATAGTCTGGCTCTATAATAACATTGGGAATAGCCAGTTGTAACTGAATATTTTTCAGAATAAACACAAATATTTGAGGTACTAAAAAGAACAAGGAATTTCTAGTACAAGATAAATGTGTCAGTGATGTATCCATTGCAGATAACATTTTTAAAAAATATGTTTTTATTGATTTCAGAGAGAGGAAGGGAGAGGGAGAGAGAGATAGAAACATCAATGATAAGAGAAAATAATTGATTGGCTGCCTCCTATTGGGGATCGAGCCTGCAACCCAGGCATGTGTCCTGACTGGGAATCTAACCTCGACCTTCTAGTTCATAGGTCAATGCTCAACTACTGAGCCACACCAGTCAGGCTGCAGATAACATTTATAGAAAAACTAAACCAACTGGAGACTTTAAAGAAACAAACATCTAATCACCTGTTTCTGAGTATAGCTAGTTCTGTATGCGAGTGTGGAAGTGACTACAGAGCATGCTACATTCTCAGCAGGGCAGTATGGATGATAAAATCTCACAGGCTTGGGAGTCTCCTGGAGCTGGGTTCTGAGAGACTAACATATAAAAGGACAATGGCCAGACCAAATATAAAAATAGAACTCTTATTCCTAACCTCTACAGCAATTGGCCCCAAACTATCAAGACTTGAAAAATAACTTTCATCTTTTAAAATATTTGCCACCATCTCTAACTTAGGACCAACCAGAGAAAGCCAATATACTCCCCAAACCTATCACATAGGTTGCTGAATTTCTAAATAACTTCCTCTCCCCCAAACCCCCCCCCCCCCGCTTCCTCATGCCAATAACATCAGAATAGAGGGCACCTGAAGTCCTCTCTTTTTTCATTATAAAACTTTCCCATCCCTCTGCTTGCCTTTGAATGTCTGCCAAACACAAATGATGGTGGCTGGTTCCCTTGCTATACCAAGCTCTGAATGAACAGTCTGCTTATTCTCATTTAGATGGTCTTCATTTATTTCCACAGTTCCAGTTTCTGCCATATTACATCCTAGTTGGTGACTTAGGCATGTTACCAGTCTCTCTGAGATGGTCTCCACATCTGTGAGGAATGCCCGTACCCTGCAGGGTTGCTATGAGTAGGGTTGTATGTAGAAGGTACTTTGCATATGCTGCTTAACAGACTCTTAGCAAAGAATAAGTACATATGTCATATAGGGTACTTTAAATCAACCACACTCATAACTTATCTTTTATTAATATTACCAATAAAGGCTGACATACTTAGAAAATTATGTGACAAGCATTTTTCTTTCATTGTCTCTTTAATGAAACTTATCTATCCATGCTCCTATTTATTAGATAAGGTTTGACAGAATATGACAGCTTTTTATTCTATAAGCTAACCTATTGCTTACATTAGTAATACTTAGGGTGCCAAATGGTCCAGAGAGAACAACATTCCCTAGTGAAGAGCTTGCAAATAGATTAAAAGGCTACTAGTATATGTCTTGTCCAAGGCCCCATAGCCAGTCAGTGATTAAAATCAGGTCTTTTCAACCATGAAGCTATATGGCCTCATCTCAACCATACTAGAGGCCCGATGCACGAAATTCATGCAAGAATAGGCCTTCCTTCCCCTGGCTGCCCGCACCGGCTTCCCTCTGGCACCCGGGACCCAGGATTCCCTCGTAGCCCCGCCTTCATCCGGAAGGTTGTCTGGAAGGATGTCCAGTCTAATTAGCATATTATGCTTTTATTATTATAGATGTCACATGAAAGGTATATGGTTCTTTTGACTAAATGATTGCAAATAAAGAATCACATAACTTTCACCTGACCCTGGAGCAAAGTCCCAGACAGGGAGCCACGGGATGCATACAGCTGAGTAGGAATATGGAAGGAAGAAAGGGTCTAGGCATGTGTGCTCTTGTTAAAAAAGGAGCATGTCTATCAAAAAATGCTGTACTCAGATATCAGATACTATACTTACTTTCTCCTCCTGCTTCTTTATAAGATAGTTGTTTAGAAATGTTTCTCTGGTGCTTAATTCTTCATCCAACAGTAAAGAAAAGAGAAGGTTATTTATTTTCAGTTCCTCCTGTAGAAATATTTTAAAAAGCGGAATGATCAATAGTCCTACTCAAGAAAGAATTTTTCATCTGTAATACTCTCAACAATAAAGATTTTAAAATAATAATAATAAAGAAAGAATTATTCTATTTAGGGCCAAAGACTTGGCACTCATCAAGCAAGTTCATGACATACAAGAAAGATAAATCTTTTTTAAGAAAATGGGGATATAAACTGTTATAATAATTACTCAGCTGTTTTACACTTCTCATCTTTTCATACATACAGAAAAAATATATCAAACAAATGTGGAGTTTAATGAATTATTATTAAGGCAGATACCTTTGTAGTCACCATCCAGTTCAAGAAACAGAACTTTGCCACTGCCCAAAGCCCTTCCATGTATCCCATCATAGCCTCCACCCCAATCATAACCACTGTCCTGTCTCAGAGTAATAACTTTCTTGTGTTTCCTTATAGTTTTATTACCCAAGTATCTTTGTCCAAGTACAATAGTATAACTTATCTATTAAAAAAAGGTCACATTTTTCAAGTTTTTTATACTCCACAAATTTCTTTCCATCCCTTTCTTTTCCTTATATTTATCTGTAGTTATCACCTAGTCTGCATTTTACTAGTTGTATATTTATGGTGAATTTATCAGTGTCTTTCATCCCATATATTTCCTGAAAATTGGCAGCTGGATCAGAGATCTGATGAGACCCATGTTTGGTCCCTTTGGCAAGACTGCAGGAGATACTGTGTTCTTTGAAAAGGAGACGTATGTATAATAACAGGTTGTCTTTCTTTTTGTGGATGTTAGAAGCTATCAATGCTCAATGCCCAGGTCCATTAATCCATTGAGAGTTGCAAAATGGTAATATTCTATTTCTATTATTCCTTTTTTTTAACTTACTAATTGAAATCTATAATAATAAAAGGGTAATATGCTAATTAGACCAGACATCCTTCTGGACATCATTCTGGATGTCTTTCCAGACATCCAGACGAAGCTGGGGCTGGAGCCGAGGGAAGGAAGGCCTCCTCTTGCAGGAATTTTCATGCATTGGGCCTCTAGTTATTTTATAAAGAGAGGTTTCTTCTTATCTTCTTTTTGGTTACAGTACATATAAAAAGGTAGACTAAATAGTTGATGCTTTCTCTTTACCAGTTTATTTAGATAATGAATTGGTTGTTATCTTTTGAAAGTGAACCATTAGCATCTTTTACTTTTTAAAATATCACAAATTCATAAATTTAAACAAATGTTATGGATTTCAGTTTGTTGCAATTATTATCATTGTTGAATCTTAAATTGTTCCATTTAGGGGAGCTTTTAAAGTTGGTTTCTGAGTCCTTTTGATATTACTTAGTAGTCTGTGATAGTTTTCTCATTCTCTTGTATGAAAGATGTTATAAGAATATCTTTTTAAAATAACAGCTTTATAAGATGTGTTTCCCAGTCCATACACTTATTTAAGTGTATAACCCATTTTGGCTTTTACTATATTCACAGAGTTGTACAACCATCACCACAATCAATTTTAGAATATTTCTCACTCTGAAAATAAATCCTTTAGCAGTCATTTCCCATTTCTCTCTGCCCCACCCTGCTCACCTCCCAGATGCCTCCCTGCCTCAGCCCCAAGGCAACCACTAATTAACTTTCTGTCTCTATGGATTTGCCTATTCTGGACATTTCATATACATGGAATTATTCAATACGTGGCCTTGGGTATATGGCTTCTTTCACATAGCATGTTTTCAAGGTTCATCCATGTTGTAGCATACACTACCTTTTTTTTGCTGAATAACATTCTATTATATGGATAAACCATATTTTATTTACCCATTTACAATTGTTGGACATTTGGATTATTTTTACTTTTTGGCCATTATGACTAATGCTGCTCTTATGACTAATGCTGGGATATTCATTTCCAGTCTTCCCCCACCCAACTACCATATACATACACTCCCTTCCTGCCAGCCAGTCATTATGTTCTATCTATGGCTATGTCTGCTGAGGAGTGACGCCTCTCCCATGGCTACAGGTCTTGCTGGGCCCTGGTAACAGCTCCCTCCCCTTGCCTCTTTGGCTCTAGGGACGATACTGGTTTCCCATTGTTGCTAGTCTCGGTGTGTTTCGCCATTCCTTGCTGTTTCCCTTGCCTATACCTCAGTAAAGAGTCCATGCATTAAACTCTCTTAAATAAAACCTTTTTGGTATAGCATTCCTGTTGGGCTGCTAAGGATACAGATTGCTTCCTCAAGGTCCCTTTAACTGCCCTCATCTTTTTTGGTTGGTCCCCTTGCTTTGGTGAGACACATTTTCCAGCAGCTCCCTGAAAATGGGTGCATGTAAATTTTTGAGACTTTGCATTTCTCAAAATATTCTTCTTCTTTTCTTACACTCAGTTGATAGCTTGGTAAGGTATAAAATCCAATGTTAGGCATAATTTTCCCTCAGAATTTAAAGGCTTCACTTCTTGACTTTCTTGCTTCTCTAGTCAATGCATGCTTCATTTATATTCTTACTGCTGAATGAAATTAAGCCAGATTTTTCATTTGATCTTTTGTGCATGTGGATTATTCATTTATTTAACATATAGATGAACCCAGCCCTTTGCTAGTCATTGGAGATACAGGGATGAACAAGACAGACTCATGGAGATAGTGCTGGGAGCATTAAAAAGTAACCACACAAAAATTAAAATTTAGTTGTAAATACATGATTCAAAGGAAAAGAACAAAGTATATGATAGGAAGATCTAATATAGTTTGAGGAATTGGCTTTTAAGCTGGAACCTGACAGACAAATAGATAGAGGCCAGGATGCAAAGACATTGGCAGAGAATACTACTAGTAGAGTTGGGTGGAAGGACAAAAGGCATCAGAGGAGGGAGTGTGGCGAGTGAGGAGGCGGGTGGCACAGATGAGGCTAGAGTGGGAGCCAGGGCCAGAGCCCCTAGGACCTTGGTGCCAGAAAGGATGTTGGTCAATATCCCAAGAACACTGAGAGGACCTAGAAACTCATTTTTTAAAAAGTTATGTAAGGAATCTTTTATTTACCTGGTTGATAACCATTTCTGCCTTCACTCTCCTTTCAAAGAGTCTTTTCAAATATTCATCAAAATTCTGTGTGCTTTCTTGAATTGAGTTTTGAAGTTTCCTCAATTCTGCTTCTAAGGACTGAAAGAAAGGAAGTCAACAGCAAAGTTAACGTCTAGGGACATCAAATGTCCCAGGAAGTGATGTTCACACTTTGCCACAAGGGAGGGGCAGGTGGCAGGCAAGACTTGAGTGGTGTTCTAGGCTCTTCGGCCCCCTTCAATCAGAGATGTTGTACCTGGATTTGTTGAATAGGTTGTGAGTCTGAGATTTTTGCTGAAAAATATTTTACTGAAAAAAAAGAAAGTTAAAAATCACTGATCATTACTAATGGTGCAGGTGGCAGTAAGCCTAGAAAAACAAGTCACAGCAAATCTTTCCAGAAAATTCTGACTCTATACAGGACAGAAATTGCCAGGCACACATCCAGCCTGGAAAAAGAAATCTTGATTTTTGTAAAAGCCATGAATATCTCTTCATAGAATTGTTTAGATTTTAAGGAAATAAGAAGGGAATATATATTCTTTCTTGTTTTTTGGTATGTTTTATTTTTCTAAGCAGTTCTACATCAGGTAAAAAAAAGTCCCACCTCCTTTTATGTTTTTTAAAATATGTTTTTACTGATTTTTAGAGAGAGAGAAAGAGAGAGGGAGAGAGATAGAAACATCGATGAGAAACAGCAATCAACTGCCTCTTTTTTTTAAGTTTTATCTTATTGTTTAAAGTATTACATATAGCAGTGTATATGACTCCTTTTGGGGTTTGGCCCGGGGGGAGGTCAATGGAGGGATCAACTGCCTCTTGCACGTCCCCTTCTGGGGATCAAGCCCACAACCTAGGTATGTGCCCTTGTTATGGGTTGACTCAGCGAGATAGACCACCGACTCAGAATTTAAATTTAGGAACCTTTATTAAGCTGGCCAGCTGTCTGCAGTTCAGCCTTTGCTTTGAACTGCAGTAGCTGACTGCAAGAGTTACAGCAATTTATTTGCAAAAACTACAAAGTTACAAAGCCATGCTTACGCAATTTGTTCCCGACACAGCACAGCATTATCACCTTCCTATCTATGTTTTCCGGGACCAGAGAGCACAGTATATATTGAGGAGGGACCATGAGACCATATCCCAAGGCCTGACCCGATGTCAGTACCCTCCCATCTGTCTGCTCCAGGAACAGACAGCACAGCGCACCCCGATATGCAGCCCAGTACACCCTGACCAGAAATTGTACCAGTGACCTCTTGGTGCAAGGGTCAAAGATTGGTGCTCAACTGCTGAGCCATACTGGTGGTTCCCACCCCTTTTAAAAAAAATTTCACCAGGACATAGAGCTAAGCATACACTAGGTAAGTGAAAAACTATGAGTTTACATTTTTAAAGAAAAAACAACATCTGCAGATCAATTCTAGACATGTTGCTACAATTTTTATCTTTAAATTTTTTGGTATCTTTTAAGTTTTGATATGACTTCAAATTTACAGAAAAGTTACAGTTGTACAAAGAATTCCCATATATTTTTAACCAATTTAATCAGCTGTTAATATTCTGCCCCATTTGCTTTATCACTTGCTCAATATCTATCCCCCTCCCCTCCTCCTCCCTTATTTATTTATTTATTTTTTTTAAAGATTGAGAAGGGAGAAATAGGAATGATCATAGTTTGTTTCTGGAGTTTTTTTGAGGAGACACTGAGTGGTGGATTAACAGGAAAGTGGGATCAAAGGAATTCTTTTCTTTTAACTTTTTATTTTTAAGTAAGTAACAAGAATAGTAGAAAGAACTCCAGAGTCTCCTTCAAAAAAATCTTTTTCCTTTTCCTTTTGTATACAATGTAAAAGATTACAGCATGTGTATGTTGGTAGGAAAACTCCAGCAGAGAGGGGAAAACTGATGACGCAGGGGAAAGGCAAAGTGCTGGAGTAACCATGCTGCAGGGTGAGACCAGATGGTTCTAGTGCACAAGGGGAGGACCAGGCCTGGGTGGACGCAAGGCCGTTTCTTCCATAAGAAACAGCAAGGCAGGGAGATTCCAGGGATTTACTTTAGGGGCTGGAAGACATAGTGGCAGAAGAGTAAGGCAAGTCTCTTATTGCTTCTCTTCTCCAAGTGCAACAGAACATAAGGTGACAGGGGACTGGAGGTTGGAAGTTCGAGGCTAGAGACCGTGTGAAGTGTAGGACCTGGGTACTTAAAGTGCGGTTGACTCACTGCCTGGCTGCTTGTTAGGATTCTGAGGACGCTCCCATTTCCTGAGAATGATGGGATCCGAAGCTGCATTTTTAACAAGCTCCCCAGGTGATGTGGACTAAGCTAGCAGGGAAATGGACTAGCTTTGCTGAGCAGGTGTCAGGACCTAATAAAGATTAAGGCCATTAGAGTGAAACCAGTCAGTATTTTTATTTTCTTTACCTTCTGCAGGTGCAAGTGCAGAGAAGGCCAAGTGCTGGTCTTTGTCAAGGCTGGGTTTTACCAAGTGAGTATGACCAGGGAGCAGGGAGGTAAGGGTGTGGGCAGTGCAGTATCGTACTGTGCAGGACCATGGAGTAAATAACCACACTTTATTCCTATTCCCCAACTCCTTGCAATCTTTACTGCATTCAAAACTACTCATTTTGGCTTTCAGGTAAGTACTATCTTAAGATAAAATGCCAGGGCACTCTTAGAGGACTGCAGTGAATAAAAACATGACAGGTTAACAATAGGTTCAAAGAAATTGTTCATAAGATACAGCCACTGTAAAGCTGACAAACTGTCCTGCCTCAAATGATGGTATGATTTTATTTTCTTCACAGAGGAATAAATATTATTTATTTGGTTGTATACCATCAGCTTTTATATCTCCATTATAATTGTAAGCAATTTTGATGTGGGAATGTTTCTTCGCAATGGAAGGAGATAAAAGTAGAACTACATTGCAAAAATCTCAAATTAGAACTGTAAAGTGTGTGCTGGGCTGATGGTGTCCTTCCCTCAAGTCCTTTCCTTGAGACTGAGAGTAAATCAAGCAAGAGTATTACTGAACTCAAATAGCTGTAGACAATACAGAGCAGTGCCTTGAATATACTGTAATAGGTGTTCATGAAACATTTGAAGAATGATTGGAGAACCAAATGAATTGTAATAACATGGGAAATGTTGGAATCAGGAAGAACTTAAAAAATTTAAAATACATCTTCTTGTTTTAAATTGTTCTAACTCTTTAACTTTATATCCACCTAGTTCCCTAAATTCTCTTCAAAATTTCAGTTGAAACACTATCCTTCAACTATTGACGACAATGAGAAAATCAAGAACACTTAATTTGATAATATACTGAAACAAAATCCTGGATATGGTAGGATATATGAATTATTTGCACTTCTGACCTTTCTATACTTATCTCTTTCTTCATTTAACTCCCTGACTTTTTTCTCATAGTCTTTGAATTGTTTTCTTTCCTCTTCAGTCCATATAGCATCAGGTTTTGCCATGAAAGCAGGCTGAGGAATCACCTGGAGATAGAAAGGAAAGCATGTAGTGGAGCACAAACCTATATGAAGCAGTACAATACAAGTTCAGGGTTATCATTACAGTTAAAAGCAAGGGCCCTTTAACACAGTATAGTTCTTCACAGTGGCAAGATAATATCCTGACACTTTGACCAAAATATAAGAAAAAAATGTTACAACTGTTTTTCTGTAACTTAAAGAGGTTGGACAGTTTGGGATATACCCAGACGCTTAGGTGACAGGTTTGGAGGTATGTGTTGATATCTTCATAGCTAGAACTACACCTGAGCTCCAGGGGCACCTATGTCAGGTGTCAAAGGGAATGTTTCTCTGGAGAATAACAGGTGCAGCATTATCCCTGCTTTCAGTGAGACCAAAACACTATGGTTGCTTGTTTTTGTTTGTTTGCCCTATTTGTCAGATTGAAAGGCAAGTCTGTGACTCCCAATATCTTATTTGTCTGATGTGGTATAGTTTATAAGGTACTGGAGGTTGTTTACTTGTTGCTGTAGAACTTTAAAGCTCAGGTTCATATAGACAAAAATGGTCAAATGTCAATAGTTCTCATCACCCAAATTCCATTTTGATAAGGACGTTGGAAATCTCACCATTCTCAGAATATCTTCCTTCTTGACTTCCAGGACTCCTCCCATCATGTCCATCAGGGCTCGATGTCTGGTGTCACAGGCCTGGGAAAGAGCCAGGGTCAACAAGGGCAGGTAGCTGATCCAGAGACTGGACACTCTAGGGCAGTGATGGCGAGCCTATGACACGCGTGTCGGAGGTGACACGCAAACTCATTTTTTTGGTTGATTTTTCTTTGTTAAATGGCATTTAAATATATAAAATAAATATCAACAATATAAGTCTGTGTTTTACTATGGTTGCAAATATCAAGAAATTTCTATATGTGACACGGCACCAGAGTTAAGTTAGGGTTTTTCAAAATGCTGGCACGCCGAGCTCAAAAGGTTCGCCGTCACTGCTCTAGTGGCACCTCAGGCAGCCTCCCATTCAATGTTAGAATGACTGCATTTAGGAAGGGAAGGGTGAGCAGTGGCATGGAGAGGAGAGAGGAAGGGGGCCACTGAGATTCCAGTGACTCTGACCATGACAAGTGTGTTGGTATGTTTCTATAGTAGAGTTCAAGAACAACACTATTAAACCAAATTAGGAACAGGAACCCCTAAAGGAATGAGGGTTTTAGGTACTGTGCAAAACTGCATACCTGCGACTGAAGCCATTGCTCCATTTTTTGGGCTGCAAGTAATTCTTTTTTGGCTCTTTGCCAAGGAGGAACATGTTTTTGAATTGTAATCTGAAAGAAAAAAAAAGTGGTTTTCTGCTGTTCGTCTTACAAAATTCAACTAAACTGTCCTTCCATACACTAAGAAGAGTTTAGGACATATCAAGGGGATAAAGGGTATATCCAGATTTTACAACCAATTTCCTATATTTGGAATGAAGATAAGGTCTAAAATGAGAAGGTTGAAAAAAATAGTTATTTCTCTATTAGCTCTCTAAATCCATCTCTGTCACTAAAGAAATTAAACAGGGGAGCTGGTTTAGATGGGAAGGGAAGGGGTCCAAAGAAGTGCCATCTAAGCCAAATGCTTCAGGATAGAGGTTCTGAGAGGTCAAAGCTTGGGACATTCAAGGAATTGTGAAAATGCAAGTGTGGCCAGAACAGAGCGAGGCAGGGAGAGCAGCTGGAGTGAAGGAGGCCCAGGGTGGGCCATCAGAAAGAGACTTGTGGGTGTTATCCAGAGCAGCTACTGCAGGGGTTAAGCAGGGAAGGACAAAATGGTTTATAAGATCACTCTCCTAAATGCAGAAGGGATTAGCATATGAGAGGAAGCAGTGGGCAGGGTTAATTATGTGCATACAAAGTGAGCCCAGAGGCGGGCCTAGGTGAGAGAAGCAGGTTGGGGTCCTTGTGTCTTAAGTCTTGTAGCTAGAGTCTGGCCTCTGGAAGAACCGACTTTCTTAAACAAGTCCCGTGGAGTGTAGAGGTTAAGAGGAAGTGCTCGGAAGTATAATGATTGAGTTCAAACCCCAACTCTGTTACTTACTACCTTTGTAACTGTGGTCAAGCTACTTCACCTCTCTGTGCCTGTTTCCTTTTCTGTAAAATGGAGGTAATATTGGTACCTATTTTATAAGGTTTTATAATGATAACTTAGTCTCAATCTATTCAGGGTACTTCGAACAGTGACCGTATAAATGTTTGCCGTTACTTCTAAGCGACACTGTTACCTGTTGTCCCAAAGCAATTTAGATCATTTCATGTGAACGAGGGGTTTTCTTGGAGCATTCTCTAGCATTTTTTACTTTTCAGAAATGAGATGTGGTTGTACTTTGTTTTCTTTAAGCATTTCTTGTTCATCGCCTCTGTGCCACACACCTTTTAAGAAGGCTGTCCAGGAAGCCCCCTTTCTTTGGGACCCGTGCTGCCCTAATGGCCTACATGATTACTGCAGCGCTGTCAGCCTCCTGCCCACAATGGAACCCAAACTCCTGCTGCACAGGCACTGGGCACAGTTGCGCAAGGAGCTCCCTCCCAGGTAAATCTGGAATTGGGAATGAGAGATTCAGGTTCAGATCAGCTACTCTCTTCAGTGAGGGAGATACAAAGCAGGAACTGCTAGACTAGGAAGTTGAAATGCAGAGAGAAGAAGGCCAAGAGATGAAGACAGACTCCCAGACTCCCCACAAGACTGCAGTCTGAGGTTCCCCCTTCTTTCTAGACTTGGTGTCCAAATCTCCTCTGAACAACGTGGCACTCATAAAAGAAATCTTCATTATTGCAGAGGCTATGTCAACTCTTTTTGTTACTTATAACTGGGAATGCTGTCACTCCCATAGTACAAACAAAATGAGTAAATAAGAGTGTAAG
This sequence comes from Myotis yumanensis, assembly GCF_028538775.1. Classification (NCBI taxonomy): domain Eukaryota; kingdom Metazoa; phylum Chordata; class Mammalia; order Chiroptera; family Vespertilionidae; genus Myotis; species Myotis yumanensis. The sequence goes on along the minus strand of NW_027223764.1, from coordinate 15,937,619 downwards.
AAACTGTCATGGGAAACAAAAGAAGGGATAATGCAGCTTGCCAGTACCTCACTATTTTCCACAACAAGGGTTCTCTCTGGCTTCTCACTGTCATCAAGTTCTGGTAGCCAGACTGGTTCTTCCAATTCCAGATCTGAAATAATTTCTTGAATTCTTACATTTCTTTCCTTCACGCGTGCAATTTCAAACTCTTTTTGTTTATATGCAGCATCAAACTCATGATTGAAAATAGTTTTTACCTTGTAAGTGATATCCTGAAATATCAATATGTTACTGAAAACACATCACATTATATCTTTATTGGTAACGTAATCCTACAACTTTACTTTTCCCACAAAATCATTTTAAGTTGCAGTAAATTAATCTTTCTAAAACACTGTTTATATTAAATCATTTCTTGGTTCAGTAACCTACAGTGGTATCCCATACATAGGATTAAGGCAACAACTTATACCACAACCTTCTTCCCAAAATGTAAGTTATAACTCAATATGCTGAAGTGGGTGATGAATAGTTGGAAGCTCTTTTGTATATATTCTTAAAAAATGATCATAAAACATGCAAAAAGCAATGTGTAAGTGCTTAAATTGGGAAATGTCTTTTCTTTGGAACTGTGTTTGGGGGAGATGTAGTGAGGAAGAGATGGCCTATAGAGGTTGTTTGGAGAATCTACTAGACAAGCACAAGCACACACAATATTGATCCCATATACAGTCAGGTTATTCTCAGGTAAAAAGGGGATGCAAGTTGGCGAGGTGGATCAGCCAATTACTAAGGTGGCAGGTGGGTTCAAATGATTTATTCCCATCTCTGCTAGGAACAATGGATCAATTCAAAGTAGCCTTTATTTTTACCATCAGAGTTCAGTCTCTATATCTATCCTATTGAAGATGAAACCATTAAAGCAGGGTGGGAAAACGATCTTAGCAGCTGGCACCAGAATTTATCTTAGGCTCAAAGGACCTTTTTGTAGGAAAATGGTTTAATAAAGCAGCAGAAACGTGAGACCTTAAATGCATAGTTCAACAGAAACTGGGCAAGAAAAGCGGTAACTAAACAGTTCTTATTATAAATGTACAGGAATTTCAGGGGTTGAAGGAGAAGAGAAATAGATAGAGCAGAGTACCATGGCAGGAGACTAGAACTCAAAGTGTAGACATGGCTAAAGGACTTTCAGGATCAGGAATGGCCAACATTAAATTTCAGACTATTTGTATTGGTGTAATCTTCATCATTGAATTCTCAAAAACCTTCCGTAGGCATGTACAGATGTATTCTGAGACTGACTTTTGTTTGGTGGAAAGCAAGCAGTAGGAGCTTAGAGCCTGAGGGATGCTGCACCTTATTCCCGAGCCCCAGAAGTTATGCAAATCTTAGGGAGGAAATTATATTTCCAAGGTTAAGGGGATAGACAAACAACCACGTCTTGATCATACAAGGAGGTCCCAATTGACGTCTGGGTTTCCTTGAAGATGGCATTCAAGGATTTCTTTTATCTTCGAGCTAATTGAAGATCTAAGTAGAAGAATGGTTTGTTTGTGGTGTCAGCCAGTGTAGGTGTTTTTTAGAAAATCTGTTATCACAGAACCCAATCCAAATGGATGAAAGAAACTCTTGTACACAGCTTTCCTTAACGAACGTGGATATTTAAAGAACATCAGGATATTCCTCTGTGTATATAAAGACACCACTTGATTGGCATGAGATTTCAATTTTTGAGCCTTTGTAAGACACCTCATGAGGATGTTTAGAGATTTTCAGGGATAAAGAAAAAATTCACCCACTTTTAGTAATATAATTTGGTTGATTTTCTCCTCTCTGGAATGAAGTTCCAATTGGCTTGACAACAAAGAGGCATGTATCCCAAAATCAGTACACAGACTGCCAAGCAGGTAATTGGGCAACTTGGTATCTTTTACTGTCACGTCTTCTTCCTCCTCTTCATCCTCCTCTTCATGACGAGGCTTTTTAACCATGGTCATAGCAGACTGAAACTCTATAATTTCCTTCCGTAGCTAAATATAGAAAAAGGTTACATGGAAGTTAATAAGAATTCTCTAGAGGGCAATTTTGTGACAGCTTAATTGCTTCAACAATCACTTTAAGATGTTAAATTGTCCCGGTTGGTATAGCTTGGTGATTAAGCTATGAACCAAGTGATCACAGTTCAATTTTTAGTCAGAGCACATGTCTAGGTTGTGGGCTGGATCTCTAGAAGGGGATGTGCAGGAGTCTGCTGATCAGTGGTTCTCTCTCATTTTTTGTTTCTATTTCTCTCTCCCTCTCCCTACCTCTCTGAAATCAATAAAAATATGTTTGTTTGTTTGTTTTAAAAAAAGAAGTTAAATTGTCCTGTCAACAACTGAATTCAAAGTGATGGATAGACTTAAAACTGCTGAAGAGATGAAAGCTTTGGAAACTGATAAACTATGGGTAAATCAAAAGAGTAGAAATTGTCCTTGCTAGTATGTAATATTTATATTTTGTTGTCAGGATGATAGCTGTTTGTAAATATTTTGAGTTTTTGTTAGAACTTAAGCATTAAAAAAATGCACCTTTTCATGTTTTACAAAGGAACTTATTCACATAGGACTGGTGGGTAGGTTAAGAAGAATTAAATACACCTTCATTTTATGCAGGAGGCTGCCCATTGTCTTCACTAGCAGAGAAGTGCAAACAAGGATCCCAGAATGCTGGTGACCCTTGAACCCAGGGCCTGAGTTATGCATCAATTGTCTAGTCCAGACAATGGGGGCTTAAGTTATTTCTTGATCAAATAGTCTCAGAGTAAATCCTCCTAATATTTACTGACCTTTAAGATAGCCTGTCTGTCACTGCAATTACCTGCCTGACTAAGGGTTTTATGTTTAACGAAAGTTGAATAAAAGGCTGGTGTGGCCTGGGCACCGGTAGAAGTCCTTCCCCTTGAGTTGGACTTGCCCGCCTGGCCCCCCAGTATTTCCAAATTATCTCTTGTCTCTTCTCTTTCATTTGTGTGCGGCTCCTCTTCCAGATCCTGAACCCTGAACCACGCGGGACAGGGGGAACACACATACACAATTTTATGTTTCAGAAAAATAATGGATGCAAGGTTCTTGCCAAAACAAAACTACACTAGTGGGGCAAGTGTTTTTGTAGTGGTTTGATAGCGATTGCTGCTTTGTAAAAAGCTGGAATTGCTTTAGGAAAAAGAATAATTCCATCAAAACAGACACTACTTCATCTTTGACCAATTATCTTAATTCAATCCCTAGAGAGATGAAAAGATAAAAAGAGTAGGACATATCATTCCCAAATCTCATTTTTTAAAGTATATCCTCACATTTATTTTTTTATTTTTAAAATATACTTTGATTGATTTCAGAGAGGAAGGGAAAGGGAGAGAGAGAGAGAGAGACAGAGAGAGAGAGAGAGAGAGAGAGAGAAACATCAATGATGAGAGAGAATCATTCATGGGCTGTCTCCTGCACGCCCCACACGGGGGATCTAGCCTGTAACCTGGGCATGTGCCCTGACAGGGAATGGAACTGTGACCTCTTGATGCTCAACCACTAAGCCACACTGGCTGGGCTGTATCCTCACATTTAAAGGCTAGCCAGTGTTGTGTAGGATACAGGCTTCTTGATTCTGTGGATTTGATTCCTATATTCATTAGGATATGTTCTACAAATTAATACGAAATGAAAATATAAATACAGACAATATCTAACTTTATTCTAAATTGTATCCCAACTCAAATCTGTGTGAAGGTTTTGAAGTAAAACATATCACTTATAAAAACACACATATATTTAAAATTGTACTTTCAAACACTCTGTTTCAATCTTCCTTTGCTGCAAAACCCTCTTCACTTCTTTCAGCTCTTCTGCCGTGCGTTCTTTCATTGGGAAGTTCTCAACCACGTAGGGGATATGAAAGCACTTGTTGGAAAAACACACAAAAGAAATCCATTGTTAGTGCAAGTGTGTGTATCTGGAATGGAGTGGGGGATGTTTCCCCTGATGAAAATTAATTCATAGGTTATCATGTATGAGTGAAATGGAAAGTTTCTTGAAAATAAAACAATATATTCCATGAGTACGGGCGTAAACTTCGTTTAAAAATGCTGTGTTTTGTGAAGGATTTACGTCTGGAGCAGTGGTTCTCAACTAGGAGTGATGTTGCTTGCCCTTCCCCCTCCTCTCCAGCCCCTCAAGGACATATGGCAATATCTTGAGGCATTTTTGATTTTTACTAATGGGAGTATTGGGATCTAGCAGATAGAGGCCAGGGATGTTGCAAAACATCCTACATTCAATCCACAATAAAGAATTATCTAGTCCAAAACTCTGTTTTTGAGGAATATGCAATCACATAAATGTAGTCTGACCATAACCAAATGGGGGATGGGGCATAATTAAAAGTGAAGAGGGTGCTGTTAATAGTTACTCTAGGATCACAGGTATAAACTGGGACTTTGGGTCACCCTACACAAAGAGGGAAATGGGAATCTCAATGAAAAAGCATGAAAAACAGTCCTTTGGAAAATGTGAAGGCAGGCACAGGGAGAAAGGTGAAAAACAGTATTTTTTATTTTCAATCTGTGTGGATGGTGAGTGACATTTTGAAACAGACAGATATGAAGACTTGGACGCAGGTAGTGCCATAGAGAAAAGAGATGCTAAGACAAATCTTCAGAGATGCTAGCTTGGAAGTGCACAGAGACTGAGCAGAGAGGGAGGAGTGAGATAAGAAAAAGTGACACATCTAGGTAAAATTCAGTACAGAAAGGGGCAATGCTTTTTTAATGTATAGATTTTCTTAAAGTTCTTTTTAAAAATTCTTTCTGCCATGAGACTTTCAATGAAATTTCTCACTGGCTAAGTTAAGGTGTGTACCTTATATCTGCAGTTATATCTGTTACCTTCAGAGCTCGACCTTTCACAGCCATTGAATTCCAGCATTCCTCTTTAATAATTTCAGCCAAATAGCTCTTGGCTAGGTTATGCATGTCCACTTCTTTTCTCATCTTGAAGAACATAGATGAAGGGAAAGATAAAAATGAAAATGTGGCCTCTTAAAAATAAAATCTCATTTGTAAATTCACTAACTGTCATGGCTGCATTCTTAGTAGTGGTGGAGTTTGGTCTTCTTTCCCCAACACAGTGCTGCTCTGCCCCCAGATGCACTGGGTAGTCAGCGTGAGTTTGGAGACAGAAGCAACGTTAGAGTGAGAATGGGAACAGGCACCTAACCCACACTCACTGCAGAGCAGTCCAGCTGAATGGGCTGGGAGAACCCGGTACCAGAATAGGAAGGAACATTCCAGGCCTGAGTGAAGGCAGGGCCAAGGAAGAGCCTGAAGCCTGGTGGGCAGAATGGCACTTCCTTACTCAGATCCTAGTTGTGGGATCTTAGCCAAGTGACTCTAGCCCTGAAGTCTCAGTTTCTGCAAGTGGGGAAAACAAAAACCTATCTTTTTGGATTGTTGCAAAACCAAATAACACTCAAAAAGCCCCTAAATTGGTGTTTATTTTGTTATGATAAAAATGGGATAATTTTCAACAGCTTCCTATTGCACTTTTAATTAAAAAAGCGAAATTCTTTACCATAATATACAAGGATTTGAGAGCTGGCCTCTGCCTACTTCTCCCACATCCAATGAGGCTCTCTCACCCACTGTGCTACAGCCTGTCTGCCTTTCTCTTCCTGGAGTACTCTAAGCCACTTTTGCCTCAGGGCCTTTGTTCTCACTGCTACCATTGCCCGATATTCTCTCCCCAGAACTTTGCATAGCCAGCCCCCTCTCTTGTTTTAGTTCCCAAATGAAATGTCACCCCTTTAAAGTGATATTCTTTGACTACAGAAGTGGATCTCCCACATACATCACAGCATCCAGTTTGTTTTAATCACACAATATAGAGAGGTTTGTTTATTATTGTCTGTCTTCTCCACTAGATTAGCCCTATGTAGGTGGGACCTATCTGTTTTATTTACTGTTCTAGAGGCCTGGTGTGGTCCATTGGCCTGGCCTGTGGGGATTGGGCCAAAACTGGCTCTCCGACATCCCCTGAGGGGTCCTGGTTAGCGAGAGGGCAGTTCTCGGGTGACGCACCCTGGAATCGGGCTCCCTCCTCTCTGGTTCTGGGTGTGTCCCCCGAGAATCGCAGCTTCCAAGTCACTGCAGCTCAGCAGCTCCTGCGTTGTGTCTGCCCTCTCGTGGTCAGTGTGCATCATAGCTACCGGCCAGTTGGCGGGTTGCTTAGGCTTTTATATAAATAGACTAGAGGCCCAGCGTACAAAATTCTTGCACTCAGGGGGATCCCTCAGCCTGGCCTGCGCCCTCTCGCAATCCAAGACCCCTTGTTCCTTACCACACACCTGCTCGCTGCTCCTTACCACTCAGCTCGCTGCTCTTTAATGCTGCCACAGAGGTGGGAAAGGCTCCTGCCACTGTTGCTGCACTCTGGCTTCTGGCTAAGCAGCGCTCCCTCTGTGGGAGCTCACTGACCACCAGGGAACAGCTCCTGCATTGAGCGTCTGCCCCTGGTGGTCAGTGTGTGTCATAGCAACAGGTTGTTCCGCCGTTTGGTTGATTTGCATATTAGGCTTTTATTATATAAGACTAGAGGCCTGGTGCACGAAATTCGTGCATGGGGGAGGGGTCCCTTAGTCCGGCTTGCACCTCTCCAATCTGGGATGCCTCAGGGGATGTTCGACTGCTTCTCGCAATCTGGGACTACTGGCTCCTAACCACTCGCCTGCCTGTCTGCCTGATCACCCCTAACCCCTCTGTCTGCCTGATTGCCCCTAACCACCTCTGCCTACCTGCCTGATTGCCCCTAACTGCTCTCCTACCAGCCTGATCACCCCTAACTGCTCCCCTGCTGGCCTGATCACCTCTAACTGCCTCTGCCTCACCCTGCACCCAGGACCCAGGATTCCCTCCTCCGGCTGGCCGCAGGCACCCAGAACCCGGACTGGCTTCGCCCTGGGCCAGCCACAGCCGCAGGGGACCATTGGTGTGCAGATTCGCCTGGGCTGCAGCCACAGGCACTCAGGACCACAGGGCGGGTAGCTTGTCTCTCTCCCAGGCCGCAGGCACAGGTGAAGCTGCTGGCGCCCAGGACCGCGGGGCTGGCAGCTTGTCCCTCTCCCAGGCTGCAGCCCCAGCCGCTGGCACCCAGGACCGTGGGGTATGCGGCTTGTTCCTCTCCCGGGCTGCAGGCACAGAAGCAGCTGCTGGCACCTGGGATCACGGGTGGGCAGCTTGTCCCTCTCCCAGGCCACAGCCTGTCTGGTCCCCATTCCTCTCTTGTGAGCTCATTTGTGCTTAGCTGGTCCCCATTCCTCTCTTGCGAGCTCATTTGTGCCTGGCTGGTCCCCATTCCTCTCTCCCTAGTGTTGAATGTCTGAGCTGTGATGGCGTGAGGGCATGATGACCATTTGAATATTAGCTCTTTATTATATAGGATTCCCAGCTCCTACAATAGTGTTTGGCACAAAATAGGTATTCAATAAGCTTTGTGGAATGAATTGATGGATAGATAAATGATTATTCAGGTACATTTTATCTCCTCGAGTCAGTCTGTTGAGGTCCTTTTGATCTTGATTCTGTTATCCAAATAAACTTTTACTTATTCTCAGCACCATGTCCCTCAATTTGACAAATTTGCCTCATTTCTACATATTCACCCCAATCATTAATAAACATGTTTAACAGGACAGAGTCCTGATGCATATCATTGGAAACCTCTCTCCTAGAGACATCAGTCTCTGTGTAATTGTTTAACCAACTATGTAATTCACTTAAATGTCCTTGAATCCAGCTACTTTTCATTCTCTTGTTTAGAGGGGGAAATGTGTTTACACATGTACACTCAAAAAATCAAATATACCATGCATGTTGAGAAAGAGGTAACTTAAGAACATCCTATATAAAACACAATTAGGGATTTTACCTAAAATAAAATAAATATGAGTAAACAATGTGATGTGACTGCCACAAAAAGATGCAAAGGCTGAATTAATAGAAGTACAGAATTTTGTAATGTAGAGGTTTCAGTTTATGCTTTTCTCTAAACTGGACAGATAATAATTGGAATTCTTTTGTGGGTGCCAGCTTTAAAAATAATGAAATCAGAGAAAAACTGTGTGATGATGATGAAGCTATTCAAACTACATTATATTATGGTCATAGGAGCTGGGATAATTAGCTGAGACAATAGAAAATACCATGGTAATTACTAATCTTCTCTAACCATTTTCAGAGTGGCCATAGAGTTGATGGTGCCCAAAGAATAGAAGAATCAGTGAGTATAGAGAGAAAGATTTCAACTCTAATTAAGGTTGACATGAAATGGCTGAGGGGATGTCTAAAAATGTTCAAACACATGGTGGAAGATGTTTGGTATGAATATCATGGAAGAGAGACAGACATCAGATGTCTGGCTGGCCTGGATGGTCTTCTTTCCCCTAACCCCCAAATTCAATAATTCTCTGACTCGTTCCACCCATATACACTAGGTTTGCTTTATTCATATTGTGTGCTGGAAAAGTTTTTGTTTTATTTGCATAATTCTAGAAAAGTTTTCCTATTTTCTCTCTGCTTCCTTTACTGTAGTGCTTAAATCAGATTTTTCCATACCTCTGCCACTTCGCTCTCACTTTCTTTCTGAAGCCGGTCCAGTTCGTCCAGATCCAGGCCAAATTCCCGTTCCTCTAATTTTGCAATATGATCTTCTGCTTCATTTTCTTCCATCATCTTCAGAACCTGAATTTTAAAATAGGAAAGGATGGTGACAAGTGAAGAATTAAATTTTAAAGACACAGTTTTCCAACCCTTAGATAAAAAAATAAAGGTTCTGTTTATTTAAATGTAACTACTGAATAAAGAAGTAGGTGCTTATTGTGATAATTTAAGTTTTAAAGTTTAATCCGCAAAAGCTCATTCATCTATTAATAACAAACAAAATTTACAAAGTCATCACTTCATTAAATTATATTAAGAAATTATTGATATTTAGGTGTGCCAATGCTATTATAGCTATGTGTTTTAAGAGTTTTTATCTTTTGGAGGTTCACATTTAAATAATTAAAGATGAAATGATATGATATCTGGGATTTACTTCAAAATAACCAAGGAAGGGATTTGTGGGTAGAGGTCTATATGAAATAATATTGGCAATGGGATTTATTATATTATTATTTTCTTGCCTTTTAAAAATATGTTTTTATTGATATTAGATGAGAGGAAGTGAGAGGGAGAGAGAAACATCAGTGAGAGACAAAAGAAGTATAAGAAAATTAGACCAATATTACTCATGAATAGAAATAACAAAGATCCTAAATAAAATATTAGCAAATGGAATCTGGTGTATTACTTAAAATGACCAAAGTCTATCTGAGGAATACAAGGCATTTGATCAATTTCATAATAAAATTCACAATAAAAACTCTTAGGTAATAAGGGACAGAAGCTACAGCAAGCATCACACATAAAAGCTAGTAGCAATCCTGTTAAGTTTAGAAAGAAGACATGCATGTTTCTGGTCGTGACCACTATTATATTAGAAGCCCTTGCCATATGACAAGAAAAAGAAATGAAGTATAAAGATTGATAAGGAAGAGACATGTGATTTTCAGAAGATCTGACAGTATACCTACATAATCCAAGAAAATCAACTGATAAAATAGTAGAACTAAAAAGAGAATTTAGCCCTAACTGGTTTGGCTCAGTAGATAGAGCGCTGGCCTGCCGACTGAACTGACCCAGGTTCAATTCTGATCAAGGGCACATACCTAGGTTGCGAGCTCAATCCCCATGGGGGCGTGTGGGAGGCAGCCAATCAATGATTCTTTCTCACCATTGATGTTTCTATTTCTCCCTCTCTCTCCCTTCCTCTCTGAAATCAATAAAAATATTATTTTAAAGAAGAGAGAATTCAGCAAGGTTATCAGATGTAAAATCATAGCATTCATATATAGCAGTAATAACCAATTAGAAAATGTAATAGAAAAATATTCCATTCACAAAAGCAAAACACTATAAGATACTTAAAATATAACCTTAATAAGAAAATTATAGTCACTTTTAGACTATAAAACCTCACTAAAGAATATTTTAAAAAATTAAATAGATATATGCTTATATATTACATTTATTAATGCATATTACATATAAGATTTATATTATAAATGTATATATTATATATATAATTTTACATAACAAATAAATTCCTCCACAAATCATACTATGAGCAATATATTCTTAATCAAAATCAAATCAGAGTTTTTCATGGAACTTGACAAGCTGACTTTAAAATTCAAATGAAAAAGTGTGCATAGAAGGGAACTCCAAGGACATGTCCTCTACATACAGAGCAAATAAGTTGCCAAAAAAAAAAAAGTGTGCATAAAGAGGTCAACATTTTTTTTGTAAAAGAAGAGCAAAGGGAGAATTACTTTCAAGATATAAAAATATTTTATAAAGTTATAACAATCAGAATAGTTTGGAATTAGCTCAGGAAAAGATCAATACTCAATTTCAGAATGGAGGGTCCAGAAACAATCTCATATACCTGGGACTCCAGGGATTAATAGAGGAGGAGTTGCAAATCAGTGGAGAAAGGATCGTCTACTCAATAAAAAGCACTGATGAAATGGGCTATTTACTTGAAAAATATAAAGTTAGCTCCACACCTTATACCATTTATGAAAATAAATTACAGGTGAAATGAAGGGTATTAGAAGAAAATATGTGAAACTTTGGAAGCCCTCTTAAAATCAGACACCAAAAACAAAAGCTATAAATAAAATGATCAATACACTTGGGTCATAATTTTTAAATTCTGCATTTAAAAAGGCACATTATAAAAGTTGAGAAGACAAAATACTTGTAGTATATTAGGCTGAACCATATAAAACAGCAATTTCATGTGGTTCAATCAAATAATAAGGGCCACCTCTAGATTTTCCCCATGCACACCTCATGCTCTTTTCCTCTACCTGGGATGAGATCAAGCAGAAAAGCCCGAAGAATTGAAAACAGCCTCCAGAGTATAGGAGTCATAGTGAAAAAAAGTAGGGCAGGCGCTGCTTTAAAACCTTATTTTTAATTATGTAACTCATTACTTACTTTGTAAAATTGTAAACACACAACTTTCATTAAGATAATTATTAGAAAATAAGATAAAGTATTTGGAAAAGACATAGAGAAGAAAACCACTGTTTATGTATAGTACAGTATGGTAAAATTTCTACCCTGTTGAAGAATTCCAGAAAACGGAGCTTACTGCATACAGGCAGAAAAGAAAATGGATATAGCTTCTCATGCTGTATTGAACAAAATAATCTTCAAAAAGTGATTTTAGAAGGAGGGTCAAATGTATTAGCATATGAAATCACAACACTTACAATTTTAGCAAGTTCTTTGATTCCTCTTTTTATCTCTTTCCTTTTGTTGGAAAACAGTTTAACCTCTTTTTCAATGGCCTGAAATGGAATAAGTGTATCACTTAAACAGGCAAGAAAAATTATAGAGAGGCAAATGGTATCTGTATGTATATACAGATATAGACACAGGTACATAGACAGATACATAATAGATAGCACTTCTCTAGCAACACAATTTTTAAAGACTAATAATATAAAAGTGTACCCGAAGTAACACTACGGCAACACCTTGCTTAAGTCAACTTCGATTATGTTGGCTGAGGCAACATAGTAGTTTCCAGTCAATTAGAAGGCCAATGGAAAGAAAATAATTAAGTAGTAAAAAATTAGAGAATAGTTGACAAAGGAAAATCAGTGAGACTAGATAAGCAGGCTAAATCCAGACATGAGCTACTTTTACCTTTTTCACCATCCTGCACATCTGAAGCCAGGCTGTCCCTTTTCCTGTTCTTGGCCCACTCTTTTCTTTCATCACCTGTGCAGCTCCCCTAAACTTCCCTCCAGCATAAGGTATCACACTTCATTCTTTGCTTTGGGTTACCTGGACAGCTTTGTTAGGTTTCATATCAGCTTAAGTATAGTTCTTAAAGCTCATATATTATCTAAAATATCGGGCTGTTTGGGGGGGGGGGGTGTTTGCTTTCAGGAAGGTTACACTTGTATAATGGTATGCTCTGCCAAGTAGTATCTCATTCTACTTTCCAGCAGGTTATCATAGGAAACTGATCTATTTGGCATACCTACAAAGCATTATTTCAAACTCTCCCATATTTGATACATACTTCTTGGCTTTTTCGTTCTAACCAGGAAATTTCCTTCTTATTAACAAATTGGGGTAATTCCTCTTGTGATGACGAGTGAATGCTTGACTTTACTTCCTCATATACCTTAGAAAAAGACAGACATTTCTTAAATTTAAAATTCATCAAGTTCTCTTCCTCCCACCCTACTTCATATACTTATTTTGAATTCCTTTGCACTTGTTGCATTTTTAAAAAATAATGCCAAAATTGTTGCCTACCCAACATGCAATGTTTTATTAATTTAATTCCGCCAGTCTGTCCTCACATCAGCAACACTTTGCACCGAGAAAGAAGAAAGGATCACATGTTCACCAAAACACTCTCTGCTTCTTCGTGTTACCGTTGGCCAAATGCTCCTGCTAGTCAAGGCCTGCTCCACAATTTGGATTTAGGATCTTAATCTTTTCCTCCTTCTCGAGGCCTTTATGCTTTAAAAAAAAAATCCCATTGCCCTTCTGCATCATCCATTTCTCTCTTCTACAGAATCTTTCCCAAATGTGCGCTGGTATCTCCTGTCCTAGGAAAGCCACTCTCCATTGACCATCCCATCCCCACTTCAGGTACCACCCCCTTTCTAGTCTCTTTTTGCAGCAAAATGTCTTGAAAGAGTTTGGGATGCCCACTCTCCTGACCCTCCTATAACCTCACCGTCTGCCCCTTCTCATTCTCCTTTGCCTCCCTAAATTCCTTTCCTGGATATCTAGAAGATGCTCTGTCCCGGTCCCTTCTGTTTCTTACCATTCGCTCTTCCATGATGACTTTACCGTTTTTTTTGGCTTTAAATTCCATCCACATGCCCTTGACTCTCAAATCAACATCTCCAGTCCTGGCCTATTCTCAAAACTCAAGGCTTATCTATCCAATGGCCTACTTGGTATCTCTGTGTGGCTTCTCAAGATTGGCATTAGTAACTGATTTCAGATTCCCTTCTTTCTCCCCAGAGAAGCTCCCCGCCCCACAGTCGTCCCCATGTTCACAAATAATATCACCACCTGCATAGTTTTTCAAGTAAAAACTACTTCTCTCCACAATACTCCTCCACATCCATCCTTGTTACTTGGATCTCTGGCATAGCCTCCTAACTAATCTACTAATTCCACTCTTGTCCCCTACAGGAAACATTCTCCACACAGTGGAAGTAATTACTTCAAAAATGTCAATAAGATCTTGTAAATCCTCTCCTCAGAACACTTTAATAGGTTCTTATCAAATGTCAAATTAAATCTAAACTCTATCTGGTTTACAAAGCCCTTTGTTACCAGGCCTTTTCCCAGCTTGAGGACCTCATTTCCTACCTTTCTCTCTCTTGTTCCCTTTAACTGCACAGGCCTATTTTAGGTCCTCAGACATGTCCAACTCTTTTTCCCCTTTGCACTGAGGACTTCTGCCCCATCCATGTTGCATGTGGGCACCCTCTTTTTAATTCAGGTCTCAACTTAAATGTCTTCGTGGAGAGGCTACTCCAGCCAAACACTGTCACACCAAGCCATTTTTGTTCACCAAATAGATCTTGTTATTATCTACTTTTCTTATTTATGTGCTTATTTACCCTCTCTGCTCACTCCCAACCCTCAATTAGAATGTAAGCTTCATGAAAGCAGAAACTTTTTTATCTTGTTCATGCCTATATTCCCCACAGCCTAGCATATTGTGCTCAATAAATATTTGTTAAATGATTGAATGAATGAATGAATGAATGTTGTTCTCTGGCCAGATACTTCCTAAATACTGTATGTGACATAAAAGTATAGAAGCGAGACCACTTTGACTAAGCACCAGAATTGGTAGTAAGAATATTTTTTTCCAGGCAAGCCTGATCTTATACTATGGTTTGAATAAGTTCTGAGGTATAATATTTTCCATTGCTTTGAGAAAGGCTGAATATTTTCTCTTCAGTCACATTTAGCTCACGCTCTTTTTGAGAATCATGGTGTACCTGGACAAAAAGGAAAATTACTAAATATCTGCTTAAAGAAAACTATAACTGCAAACTGATAGCTGATTTAAAAAGAAAGGAAGTGTGGTTGAAAAGGGATTCTATGGAAAGTAACCTCACAGAGTGCTCTGATCATAAATCCCTAACTGGCCAGATCATGATGGGCAGTTTCCAAAGTCCCCAGGCATATAACTTCTTTAGTAAAAGGTTTATCTTTGCCTTAAGCAAGCCGTGTCCATTGTTTTTGTTATGTCCCAACAGAGGGCATAGTCTTGTCTTGTTAACTATCCTATAATCCAATCCCTGCCTTGCTTTTTTTGCTGTCATATAATCTTCCTTAGCTCCCTCCCTAATTTGTGATGCATAAAAGAAACTGTGAAACTATCTGTGAAGCATTTGAAATCTTGCTTCCTGGCAATTGCCAATTTGGCTCAAATAAATGCCTACAAAAATTCTTTACAGGTTTGGCCATTTCTTATGTTGACAGAAAGAGAGAAAAAAACTATATTGTAACTCAACTGTTTGTTCAGGTTCCACATCCAAGGACTCCCTTAGTTTCATACTTAAATAAACATTCTCATCATCGATGGTGCTGCTCAGAGAAGCTAAAAGATGCTGGCAATGTTGAAGAATGTTAGAGGCTAAGCTTCCTCCAAACCGCCTATATTAATAAAAAAGAGAACACACAAGCTATAAAATCACAAAAGTCACATTTAGCAGTGTTATTTCCAGGTACACAACCATTTCCACACAAAGAAATATGTGGACAATTCTCTGAAGTGCCCTGTAGATGTTAGGACTCTACTTCTTAGAGCCCATTCATAGGCTCCAGGACATGACAAGCCCCTGGACTTATTTGGGTGACCTCTTCACATGCTGTCTGCATAGCCTTGCCCTACACGTACTCGGTACTTGCCTTGGTGATGACACAGAAGAGCCACTCCTCTGGTTGAACCCTTGGAATGTCCTAGGTGCTGCACTGCTTCACATATATCACCACATTCAGTCCTCAGAGTCCCCATCCCCACTGAGGGAAATCTTACTTCCACTCAGTCCACCAGCACATTTCATGACTTTGGAAACATCAGCATCACCTGGATGATTTATTAAAACAAATTTCTGGACCTTACCCACAAAGATTCTGATGCTGAAAGTTTGGGTGGGGCCCAAGAATATCTATATGTAAAAGACTAAGCCACTGTTATGACCAGAACGACCGGAATGACTGGTCGACCAGTCGCTATGACGCACACCGAACACCAGGGGGCAAACGCTCAATGCAGGAACTGCCCCCTGGGGGTCAGTGCACTCCCACGGTGGGAATGCCGCTCAGCCAGAAGCAGGGCTCATGGCTGGTGAGCGCAGCAGTAGGGGCGGGAGCCTCTCCTGCCTCCACAGCAGCACCACCGAGCAGCAGGGATCAGGCCAAAACTGGCAGTCCAACATCCCCTGAGGGGTCCCAGATTGTGAGAGGGCACAGGCCAGGCTGAGGGACCCCACCCGTGCATGAATCCGTGCACCGGGCCTCTAGTGCATTTATAACAAGCTCACAGGTGCTACAGGCCCCACCTTGAATAACATCGTTATAGAAGGGCTGTCATCTGTTTGAGGTTACAAGCTAATAAGTCCTGGACTAAGATTTCAAAGTCAACTTTGTTTTGAGTCAAAAGTAAATAACTATGATAGGTGGAAATGTCTTTACTTCCATAAATAGGGCTTAAAGAAAACGATATTGTTTGCTGTTACCTGAGATGCTATTTGTTCACTGACTATAAAGGATATGTTAGGACATACAGTGGGGCCTTGACTCACGAGTTTAATTCGTTCCAAGACCGAGCTCGTTAACTCAAATTACTCTATCAACTCAATGCAAAAAATCGGCCGAGAGACAGCTGGTATCTCAAAAAACTCATTAGTCGGGACACTCGTAAGTCAAGGCCCCCACGTATATAAAATACAAATTGATTAAGAGTCTAAGGATAAAATGAGCATGATGCTGCAGTATTCAAATTAGTCTTTGAACTAAGTGGCTAACAAAATTATTATGATATAAAATCTCCACAATATCTAACATTTTCAAATGTCACTGTGAAAGGCCGTGTTTTATTATTGCTTTGACCACATGAGGCACTATGAGATATTATTTCTAAGGAAATGAGCTGCACACTGACTAGTGATGTCCACTGGCAGATCAAACAAGGCAACATTTAAAGTCCAGGCTATCGCCTTCATGCTCTCCGCCCCTGGTCATCATCTGCACGCTTCAGTAGTATTTGTTTATTTAGAATTCTAGGACATCAAAGAAATGGTGGCATGAGAGATCCCCTTGGCCTCTCCCCCTGAAATTACAAGTTAACCAATTATAATTCAACAAAGAATCTGCTGCTCAATACAGAGGCAGGCCTGAGGTACCTGTGCATTGAAACATCTAAAGGTGGGCAACTGGGAATAAATAGGGAGATGAGGAGGGAGGAAAGCGCAGTCAGCCTGCAGAAGTAGCCATGGCTTAGCTTGGGGAGGGGAGGAAGCCAGTGGTAGCAGGCGGAAGAACAAAATGCTGTGGGGGGTAGCCCAGCAGGGTGAAGAGTGTGTGAGTCAGCAGATGCCTGACAGAGCCCGGGTTTCTGCCATGGAGCTCTCCACTGTGGGGCCAGTGATGGTGTTTCAGACAAACAAATGGAACCACAGAGTCCTACCCCCCGGGCTCCCAAAACTCGCCTCCAATTGCCCTCGAGTCCAGTTGAGGAGCATATTATCTGTAAACCAAGAACTATTGCAGTAGGACCCCTATTTCCCTCTGTGAGTGAACCCCAGGTTGGGTACTTGGAGCAAGACCCCACAGAGGTCAGGGGTCACCATTACAGTGAGGGCAAAACAAACCCTACCTGCAAGCAGCATGCCTATACTATCCTAAGGACGCTGTAGAAGTCCACTAGACCACAGAGCTAAAAAATCTTGCGAATCAGCGCCATCTACTGGAAAATAGTAGAGGAAGCTGTTATGGGTCATTAAAATAGATATAAATGACTAGACAAAGAAGAATAGCAAATGACATGAATAACCATGGTAACAAGGATGACCAGAAAGAAAATGAAAAATCCCCAGAAAGCAAGATGAAACACATGGAAATACATGATATAAATAACAGAGATTTCAAGATAGCAGTTCTAGAATTTTAATTTTAGTCTAATCAAAGTCTACTAGTAAATAAATTATATTGTTTAAGCAAAGTATAATTTGGAAAGTTAGTCTCTTTGTGTGTACACTTACGTACATATCCATGCAAGTATTTTTAGGGATAAACAGGAGTTTTTAAAGTGTGTATTCTTCAAAATTGTCGTCAATTCTTGTACTCTTCCAACAGGTGTCATGAAAGAGAGGACTGATAATCTCATACATATTAACCATGTTTTTTCTTGTCTTATCTTTTGATGCTTTGACATTTTGGGTCATGCTGACCCTGAAGGGACTACCCTCCCAGGGCTAGCCAATTCCTGGAGATAGTCAACAACTCACACAGCAGCCCACCTTTATTTATTTATTTTTTTAAATTAAATCTTTATTGTTCAGATTACATTTGTTCCTCTTCCTCCCCCCCCATAACTCCCCTCCTTCCAGTTCCCGCCCCACCCTCCGCCCTCACTCCCCACCCACTGTCCTCATCCATAGGTGCACGATTTTTGTCCAGTCTCTTCCCGCATCTCCCATTCCCCTTCCTCCCCCCGCAAGAATAGTCAGTCCATTCCCTTTCTATGTCCCTGATTCATTATAATCACCAGTTCATTCTGTACATCAGATTATTTATTCACTTGATTCTTAGATTCACTTGTTGATAGATGCATGTTTGTTGTTCACAATTTGTATCTTTACCTTTTTCTTCTTCCTCTTCTTAAAGGACACCTTTCAGCATTTCGTATAATACTGGTTTAGTGGTGATGAACTCCTTTAGCTTTTCCTTATCTGTGAAGCTCTTTATCTGACCTTCAGTTCTGAATGATAGCTTTGCTGGATAAAGTACTCTTGGTTGTAGGTTCTTGGTATTCATCACTTTGAATATTTCTTGCCATTCCCTTCTGGCCTGCAAAGTTTCTGTTGAGAAATCAGCTGACAGTCGTATGGGTATTCCCTTGTAGGTAGTTGACTTTCTTTCTCTTGCTGCTTTTAAGATTCTCTCTTTGTCTTTTGCTCTTGGCATTTTAATTATGATGTGTCTTGGTGTAGTCCTCTTTGGATTCCTTTTGTTTGGGGTTCTCTGCGCTTCTAGGACCTCTAAGTCCATTTCTTTCTCCAGGTGGGGGAAGTTTTCTGTCATTATTTCTTCAAATAGGTTTTCAATATCTTGCTGTCTCTCATCTTCTGGCACTCCTATAATTCTGATATTAGTGCGCTTGAAGCTGTCCCAGAGGCTCCTTACACTATCTTCGTATTTTTGGATTCTTTTTTCATTTTGCTTTTCCGATGGGTGTTTTTTGCTTCTTCGCATTTCAATTCTTTGGCTTGATTCTTGCACTCCTCTGGTCTGCTATTGGGTATAACATTCTTTATTTCAGTCCGTGTATGCTTAATTTCTAGTTTCTTTATCGTAGCATCGAGGGTCTCATTAGTTTTCGTGAGGCTCTGCTCAAGTTTATTGCAAGCCCTCAAAATTGCGTTTTTTAGCTCCATATCCTCCATTTCTGTCATGTTTTTTTGTCTCCGCATCTTTTATGCTTTCTTGGTGCACCCCCTTGTGGTCTTTGTGCGCAGTCTTGTTCTAGTTAAGCCTTAATTGTTGTAGTTAATACTAGAGGGATTTGACCACCAGGCCGACTGGCTGTGAGAATCAGCTGTGTGGAAAACTTCTGTCCTCTGGGGAGGTGCTAATCTAGCCTTTGCCTGAGGCGATCCGGCAAATGGCTCTGCGCAGGGCTTGGGCGGGGCGGGGGGGAGCAGTTATGGCTGCTCTCAGTCCGTCCCCAGGGGCTCTGCCTCTCTGTCCCAGCAACCGCTGCAAACCTCGGAGGGACCGTAGCCAGACAGTCCTGCTTCTCCCGTTTGAGTCTGGGTCCCTAGAGACTCGCCCGGATCTGGAGCTCAGAGTCTGCAACTCCCTCCTGATTGAAAACGACAACCGTGCCCTCAGCCACCAGCCCGCTTTGCGCGCGCACCCCCATACCTTTAAATTTTCCACACTGCGCCTCCTCTGAGCCTCCTAATGCTGTTGTCTTTGCTTCTAGTTGAAGAGTCTCTCCTCAGCCAGCCTTCCTGTGGTTCTGGTTGAAGTCCGTGCCGTCTTTTAGTTGTATTTTTGAAGTGGTTGTTTGCGGCAGCAGTCTCCGGTGTTTACCTAAGCCGCCATCTTAGATTCTCCGCAGCCCACCTTTCAAATCCAAACCAACAAATCCAGAACCCCACACCCCAACCATCACCTCCACTGGGATTCCATACACAGGGCCACTGTTTCCTGATCCTAATAATCTCAGGGCCAAGTATCAGACAACTAGGAGTCCCTATGCCCCAGAATCCACTGAAATTATCCAAACTAGTCAGTCCTAAATCTGTCTGCTCCTTCCCATGGAAACCATAATAAAGGCTCTTGCCCATGGTTTTCCTGCTTCCTCTGCCTCCTTACCTACCTTGGTGGTACCCCATGTGGGCCCACAAAAGCATGGCATTCCCCCCACCCCTTGGGATCTGTGAGTATAACAATCTTTTCAATGGCAGTTGTCTCCTGTTATGTTGGCTTTGCTGTACCTAAATAAAAACAAAGTCTTTATTTTAAAACATACCATGTGAGGTTGCTTACTGTTTACTGTACGTACCTCCATCTTAGGCAAACAAGGGTGCCATCATCTCTCCCATTCACCAGAATGGTTTGTCCATCCAATGAAATTCTCACTGACTGAATTCCATGCCCCTGGTGAGAATGACTCCGACACCGAACAACTGTGTCCTTAATAGTTTTAGGAAGAAAGTGTAAAAATTACTAACAATTCTATCGCATGGTTTTTCTAAGGGGGTTACGTGTACTTTGCTTGTTGATAAATCTTTTTCTATTTGTTAACAGCGTTTCAGTTGGTATGGAAGTAGCCTCCGGGTGATACAGAGCACTGCAAATCCCTAGTCCAAACACGTTCACCAATACTGAGTCATTCTCCCATTTGTGGTAGTATGGAAGGAGAAGGATTATCATCATCAATGTATAATAGGAAAATCAGACACAGAGAAGCAAATGACTTGCTGAAAGCTATGAAGTTAAGGGAGGGGCCTTGAGCAAGCAGAGGGACAAATTTACATGACTTCAATAATCAGGCAGGTTCCATTTATGTGCAAAGAGGCTGAGTGTGATAAGAGAGGGTGATGGGCACAGTGAGAAAAAAAAACGGTTAACATGCTCGCCCAGCTGGTGTGGTTTAGTGGTTGAGCATCAACCCAGGAACCAAGAGGTCACCAGTTTGATTCCCAGTCAGGGCACATGCGCCGGTTGCAGGCTCGATCCCCAGTCGGAGGTATGCAGGAGGCAGCCGATCAATGAGTCTTTCTTATCATCATGATGTTTCTATCTCTCCTTCTCCCTGCCTCTCCGAAATCAATAAAAATATTTTTTTTTGAAAAAAGGATAACATGCCCCACTTGGAGGACATTAATCATACCAGTTTAATTAGAACCCAAACACATCACTAATTTGGTACACAGGATAACAGTTTAAGCCTCTGGACTAAAAACTGGGATTTCTGCCCAAACCGGTTTGGCTCAGTGGATAGAGCCTCGGCCTGCGGACTCAAGGGTCCCAGGTTCGATTCGGACTCAAGGGTCCCAGGTTCGATTCCGGTCAAGGGCATGTACCTTGATTGCAGGCACATTCCCAGTAGGGAGTGTGCAGGAGGCAGCTGATTGATGTTTCTCTCTCATTGATGTTTCTAACTCTCTATCCCTCTCCCTTCCTCTCTGTAAAAAATCAATACAATATATTAAAAAATAAAAAAATAAAAACAAATAAGAACTGGGATTTTTGTGTCATGCTGGTTTTCTCAAAACTTAATACCTTAAATTTTTTTAAAACTTTTTGAATAGGTAATACATTTAATGGTTCAAAATTTAAGACTATAAAATTGCATGCAGTGAACTTTTCATGTCAGCATTCCCCAACCACCTCCCAAAGGCAATACCTTCAACAATTCAGATATTTTTATGCAAATAAATAAATGTTTATACACTTTTTAAAACATAAATTACAGTATAATACCTAGATTATGCACCTTGCTTTTCTCCCCTAACAGTGTTCTTGGGGTTCTTTCCATCTTGTTGCATAAAGATTGTCTCATTCTGTATTACAGTTGTGTACTATTCCACAATTTACTTATGTTTTGTTTATGTACCATCATTTATTCATCCAGCCCTCTGTTGATGGATGTTAGATTGTTTCACAAACAATGCTGCCATGGATAATAACCTCATATAGTAGGTACTTTACATAAAATAACCCCCAAATCTTTGACATCTTGCCATATCATGCCACTATCACTTGTCTTGTACATTACAAATCATTTGAATAAGACACAGTGTACCAGAGTTTACAAATTGTTCACTCAAAAGTAATCTCTAAGGGATTTAAGGTTTTTCCTGTATAATAATAATAATAATAATAATAATAACAACAACAACACTTTTGCCCAAGTGTGTTCCAAATATGCTTTCTTGCACATGTGAGCAAGAATAACTGGATGGGCACAACCAGGGCCCAGTTGATCTGGACTAGCAGGCATGTGTCGTGTGGGTCTCTGAGAAGCTTCAGATGTGCGGGGTGAACCCTGGATAAGAATCACTGACTGCATTCCATCATACCGATGACCAGTACAACTCAGTTCCAGCATCACATAAGAGTCAGGTGGGGGCAGCAGCAACCAGCCCAGAGGCCCTTCAGGGCAGGCAGATAGCAACAATAATCCCTAGGTTTGCACAGCCATTCACTGTGGCCAAAACAGTTTTCCCTACATCCTCCCACTGGCTCTTGCCAGAATCCCACTGGTGAGAGCAAGCAAGGCTTCCCTAATATTACAGAGGGGCATCTGAAGCTCAGTGAGTTTCCAAGACACACAACCAAGTGGTGGAGGAGCCGGGCTGGCAGTCCTGCCCTCGGCTTTTTCTTTGCAGTTCTTAGTCCCTCAGAAACTTAAACCTCGGCACATAAAACACCTAATGTTAAAGTAATACCTTCGGTGGTAATAGGTTATGCCTCAGTTTAAGAAAGAATTCCAATTCCTTTCCTAAGGGTTTTTGCTCCTTATACAAGATCAAGATATACATCCCATAATTTTTAAAAAAAGATTACCAAAGTTTTAACGTCTCGGATATACAGAGTTCCGCATTTAGCTCTTGTTATGAGCCACGATCCATGCCCAGACAGAGAGAGCATTCCAGGTCCATATTGTTTGCTCTGCACTTTTTGGTATGGCTTGAGAATGTAAATGCCACTATGTTCCTGCCAATCAAAGAAAATGATTGCATTACAGGAAAGACCAGGGGAGCAGCATCTTAGGGTTTGCAGTTGTGCATACACAGTCAGATTCAAATGTGCAAACTCAGTCACTGGAAATAAACTGATACAAAGTAGGCATCTGTATTTGTATCACGTTTTTCATGTTTATTTGCAAATAAAAGTTCATTTTGACCAACTAAGAAAAGTCTTTATATGTTAGTTACCAATAAAGATCCCACACTATACTGACAATATTTCTCACGAATCATTTTCATATAACCCCATGCTCAAGTAAAAATAAATTGCTCAATATACCCCCTATGTGTTTCACATACTCCCATCTCCAAGCCTCTGCACACACTGTGACTTTTGTCTGGAATGCCCTGCTCCTCCCGTCCCCACCAATCCTACTCCCTCCCAACCTCAGCAATCCCATTCCCTCAACCCCCAGAAAGATGGTCCACAATATTTCCCCATGTCTCTATTTTGTACAACTTTGCTTAGGATTTAAGTACAAATTTCCACTGAAAATCATCAATTCTGTAGCCCCGGACACCTGTGGGATATATTTTCTAATATTAGATTGTTTTTTCAAGGCACTAAACTAATATTATGTCATCTGTATATTTATCTGACAAGTATGATATATGTAACACAAGTGTGAGGTTGCTGCAACGTATTTTGAAAGATTAACAAGTCGTGTTCAAGGAAATTATGTACTATAATAAAGCCGTTTGTTAACTGGACTATAATGTTTAAGCATGGATCAAGTCTAAGTAATACCCTGTGTCAATCTTGATTGCTGACATAAATGATGGCAAGCTTAAGTTTTGGCATACTTTTTCAGGAAGACAATAGCAGCAGATGTACGGCACGTCATTACAGAAACCGTATATTATTCGACTTTGGAAGTCCAACACTGCAGAGGACAGAGAGTGCTCTATCTCATACAGGAACTTATGAATGAGTTCATCTCGCATCCTCCCTCTTTCATCAGCAAAGTTTGCAAAAACTGTAAGATTTAAGGAAGAAGAGAGATCAAATTGTACCATATACTGATTTTATTTTTTGTTAAAAAAATATTATGAAAAGTGAAATAAAAAATTTAAATGCTCAATTAATAATACAGAGGCTAGTCGGTGATAAAAATGATTTAAAAACAACTTGGCTCCATTAGAAATACTTGAGTATTAAAAATTAATAGTGAATATAATATCTTTTATAAGGCCTTAGTTAGTTTCATCAATTAAACAGAGCTATATCATTCAAAGAAACTCATGATAATCTTTAATTAAAACATGGCTAATTAAAATATAAACGCACTTTGAGGTTTTTAGCTCTCTTATGTTCTACAGTTATATATTTGCAAAATAGCTACCTAGATATTTGTTACCTAAAACAGAAAGAGTATCTATTTTATCAGACCTCTGGCCAGAAAGCTTTCTTTAGAATTTCATCAGTGAAAGTAGCACCACAGCACCCTAGATGAATTTGACTATATATATTTAAAATTACAAAGAGACACCACAAAATGGCAAATCAACTTGACAAAAGTGCCAGTTGATCCCGTTTCTTTTCCCTGGTAATTGGATAGATTCATATGAATGACAAGGCCTAGAAGAAGTCCACATTTCATATTGTTTAGTAGCCTCATTAGTTTCACTTTGTAAGATACGCAAAAGATGGCCATTTTACCTCTTCATGTGTTAAAGGGGGAGGGGCGATGCTATCAGAAGAAGAAGGAAAAAAAAGCTATAGCAACTACTTGTCTGGGTCCAGGACAGACTTGGTTGCTTGGTTTTTCTTTACCTAGTGGTAGTATTTTAGGCAGAGTAAATATTTCCAGCCTGCTCCGTCCTGTCGCTCGAATTGGAGAAAGCACCATCACTTCCACTATGTCTGTTTCCAAAAGAGACACTGTGGATATCTGTAAAATGCCTTTGATCACCTCTGAAAGAAAACAGAGATCAACACAAGTGCTCATCGTTAAGCTTAAGGAGTCTTTATCTTCCCAAGCAAGATATCACATTATAGAATTGCCTTCACTAAATCTTTAGATCCAAATTTACTAGATATTTAGACTGACCTTTCAACGTAGTAAGTGATGAACAGATAAGGGGGTCTCCTGATAAGATATCTGGGTTGGCCAATTCAACCCAGCTTGATGGGCTCAGCGTCTTTCCCAGGCAGGAGGCCTCCAGGGAATCCTCCAGGCCTACCAAACTCAGACACCTGCATGCTCTGGCCCCTGGAATGCCCACTCTACCTGGTTTGCCCACTCCCAATATTGGACAAATATAGCCTTTAGTGTTCTTTGCATCTTAGTCAAGGTATTGAGGGTGCGTGCAGTGGAAATACACAGGACTAGTTTGTCCTCCAGAAACCTAGATAATCGGATCTCTGCATTTTATACCTAGTAGGTGAATGGATTTTAAAAATATATTCAGGTGAAATAAATATATGTATTTAGTACTTAAAGCCAGAGAGAATATATTAGTTCTTACTGTTTATCATATAAGTGCCATCTTGCCTCTACAAATGTGGTTTACTTGGGTATTTAAATAAATATTATTGAAAAAAGCTGGATATCATTTTGTTAAAGAAGTACAGTGGGGCCTTGACTTACGAGTTTAATTCGTTCCGAGACCGAGCTCATTAAGGAGCTCGTTAACTCAAATTACTCTATCAACTCAATGCAAAAAATCAGCCGAGAGACAGCTGGTATCTCAAAAAACTCGTTAGTCGGGACACTCATAAGTCAAGGCCCCACTGTAACATTAAAGACTCATGTCATAAAACTTTCTTTAAATATCTTTATTAAATAGAGGTCAAATATTATTTTTAAAAAATATTTCAGGGATAAACAATCAAACTTCTCTTTGTAATAACATTAGGAATACTTAGCCATTTCATTAATTAATTCATTGATTGATACAAGAAAATTTATTTAGTATCAACTATGTACCAAGCAGATACACCAAACACCTCTAAATATGATATAGGAGTTCTCTTATGTAACTTTTAACAGTTATTTAAATATTTCTCTTTTAGAAAATAAGCCACAAATAATTATCTATAATTATCTATAATAACTATAGCCCCATTTTAACCACCTTAAGTTCTTTGGAATAAAGTGACCAATATTTTAAATTAATAAGCATTTTATGTAGTACCTACGTATCCAAAAATCTGAAATGAGCTTGAGGGTTTGGCATTGATAACAAAGATGTATCCTTGTAATGTCCCAGCTAATAGATACAGTCCTCGCTGGTCATAACTGGAAAAGAAGAAATCTGATTTTATTTGTTTCACTAATAAGATGGTAAATATTTATTGAACAACAGTACAGAGATCCATTCAAAACTAGTCATTCTTATGGTCTGTGATTTTTCAATATTATCTGACCGTATAAAAGCCAAGCGAGTATGTATAAATGTAATCATTACATTCTAGGTTAATGCTATTTCCAAATTTCAACACAGTCAAGAAATTCCCTTAAAGATGGGCAATTATTTCATCACTAGAGGCCCAGTGCATGACATTCATGCATTGGGGGTGACGGGGCCCTCAGCCCAGCCTGCGCCCTCTCACAGTCCGGGACCCCTCGGGGGATGTCCGACTGCCATCCTAGGTAAGCCCAGCTTCTGGCTGAGCGTCACTCTCCCTATGGGAGTGCACTGACCACAAGGGGGCAGCTCTTGTATTGAGCATCTGCCCCCTGGTGATCAGTGTGCATCATAGTGATGGGTCGTTCCGCCATTCGGTTGATTTGCATATTAGGGTTTTATTATATAGGATAAGTAAATGAAATACAACAGCAGAGCTTTCTAGATATTTCAAGTGGAAATAAGCAATTCTGAAATAAGTGATGAGTACATGTCAGTACCCTTCAGGACTAGTACCTGGCAGGAGGAGGTAGGATGTAGTGAAATGGCTTCCACCTTCATCAAATTAGAAAAAGTGGGGAAATACAAATTAGTATACGAGAGAAGGTATCTGAGAAAGAAGATGCAACAGAAACATGGCACCGAGGAGAGGTGTAACTGGAGGGTGGTTACTGAACCTAAATTCCCTCATTTGTGGAATAGGCGCAAGCATAATACCTTCCTGAATGGTGGGATGAGGATCACATTCAATAAGCTACAATGTGTGACAGGACACAAATGTCAGTTCTTATTAAAACTACTATTATGATAAACTAACAAAATAAATAATAATAATAATAATGATAATAATAATACATGAGTCCAAACCCAATGTCTCTATGCTATCTTCTTAAGTCTTGCTTCAAAAGATTTAAAATCATCTAAATGCCCACCAATATGCTATCTTTTAAAAATGATAGTACATTTGTATAATGAAATACTATATATCTGTTTAAAAAAAAGAACAAGGAGGGTCTTTATGTGTGGGTAGAAAACATTCTACAAGATACACTAATAAGTGAAGAAGAAGGAGGAGGAGGAGGAGGAGGAAGAGGAGGAGGAGGAGGAGGAGGAGGAGGAGGAGGGGAAAGGAGATGGATAACACTGTATATGGTTTCCTCCCATTTAGAGAAAGGCAACGACTGGACCCCCACTGCCTGGGCTCTGATCCCCACACCTGCCATGTACACCTGTGTAATATTAGGCAAGTTATTTAAGCTCTTTGTGCTCATCTTCCTCATCTGTAAAGTGGAGACAATACGAGCATCTCATAAAGTTAATACAATAGAAGTGCCTGGCACACACTAAGTGCTTGATAATTATTTGTGTAAAAAAGAAAGTGTGCATTTTTTTTTTTTGCTTGCTTATGGATAAAATATCTCTGGAAAGAAGACACGAGAAATTGAGAAATTGGGAACAGGCTGCCTCCAGAGAGGAGAACTGGGGTTCAGGGACAAGGGTAGGATACCTTTCACTACACATCCCTCTGTACTTTTTTAAAACACTGAACAGGGTCAATATATTAATTTCCAAAAAAACCCACTTATAATTTAAAATGTAAAGGAATTATGGCTTCACTGGAATTCTCAACAGACAAGTCTAACAACATTGCTGCCAGAAGCAGGCAGTACTTACAGGAGGTGCTGAATTTCGCTGTCAGAAAGATGGACCATGTGAATTTCCTCAGGGGATGCAGTCTCCAGGATATCAATGAAGTAGACAGAGCCATTCACAGTCCCCACTGCCGCAGTGAAGGAGGAGGGAGAGCAAGCCAGAACTGTCGACTGTTTAAATAAGCCCCAGATGCTTAACTTCATGGTGCCAAAAAAACCCCAAAACAAGCGCACGCGCGCGCGCGCGCGCACACACACACACACACACACACACACACACACAACAAAAAAACAAAGCCAGATCTCCTACATATCAGAATTCTACGGTTTATTGGAAAAGAATTAGAGAAGAGTGGCTCATGTTGTGTGGTATGACAAATTATCTATTCAACATTTCGGAACTAACCAATTGTATAAGAAGTCTCAGGAATCTGTACATCTTATTCTTTTATCCTAAACTTAGAATGATAAAAATATAAAAAAATTTCTTGAACTTTAAGTAATGGCTTCATTTTCATCCCTAAATGGTTATAAGATTACACCAATAATAATTAAAAATAAAATAATAAATTTAAAATAAATTCCTAGCACCTTTTTGACATCTTTATAGAATGTTAAATATTTTTTAAAAATATGTTTTTATGGATTATTTAGAGAGCGAGGGAGACAGAGATAGAAACGTCAATGAGGGAGAAACATAGATTGGCTGCCTCCTGTACATCCTCCACTAGGGATTAAGCCCACTACCTGAACATGCACCCTGACTGGGAACTGAACCATGACCTCTTAGTTCATAGGTTGATGCTCAACCACTGATCCACACCAACCAGGCTAATTTTATTTTATTAGTTTACAGTCAACATTATTTTGTATTAGTTTCAGATGTATAGCAGAGTGATTGGACAATCATATACTTTACAAAGCTGTCCCCCCAATATTTCAAGTATCCGCCTGGTACCACACATAGTTATATATATGATTGAATATATTCACTATGCTGTATACTTTGTTTCCAAGTAACTACTAGACAATTTTGTGAATATCCACTGAGAAACCCTCTCCTATTTTCAGGGTTGAGTGGAATAGATCTGACTCATTTCAGGGCTGAGCATTTCTCATCCCCTTGTACAAAGTGATTAGTGCAGGGATGTATTAAGATATTAGAAGACATTTACTGAGCCTTCTAAAAAGGAGAAACTTTAAAAATAAATAAAAAGGAGAAACTTCCTTTCTCTTCCTCCTCCCACTGTAGCAGGCTCTCTTTCCTGATAGTCTGATGGGGGCTTGGCAGCTGTGGCATTTGGGCACCACTAAATGAAGCCTAAGATGAAACTAAACACATGCTACTCAGACAGAAAAACAAAACAAAGTTCTTGGTAATACCATTTGAGTTGCTGGATTGAGCCTTAACTGAGGCCAGACAATTTCTATACTTTATAACCTTTTGAACCAAAACCCCTACTTTTTAATTTTTGGTTCAAGCTGCTTACAATGGCAATTTTCTTTCATTTCTAACTAATCCCCTTGAGGTTAGACGGGACCATTTAGCTAGTTATGGCCAAGAGGATATTTTATTTCTGAGTAAAAGCACTTAACTGCGAATTCAAGACCCTCTAGCACTCTCTTCCCATGCCATGAACCAAGGAGCTATTCTGTTGGAGGAACCTCCATTGGCCTGTCTCCCTGAGAGTCTATGTGGAGCAGAGACCCTGTCAATCCACAATGAAATTATACCATGAACGAGAGAGAAACCATTAGAATTTCAGAAATAACTGCAACCACAGAAAAACTTTTCCTTTCCTATACACCAACGTAGTGCCTCAAGTTCCATCCTCTGGGCTATAAAATATACTATATACACAAGAATTACTCTAAATATATAAGGTAAAAATGCAATAAGGCATCTGAAACTGTATTGCTACAGACTATTGACAGGTGAATATGCAAAAGTAGATTGGGTTAGAATGCAATATATTTTTAGAAGTCCATTTATAAGGCATACTTACAGGTGTATTTAGAGAAAGCCTGCTGATACAAGTACCATCCTCTATCCACCAAATACAAACTTCCCCTGAATATGTGACTGTCTGCAAAAAATTAAAAATAAAACTCTAAGTGGAAAACAAGACTCTGTTTTGGAAGCATGTTCTAAATGCTTCTCTAGTATGTCTACCACTCTGATTATTTAGTATAAAATTTTATTTTACTTATGCGGATTATAATTACTTCACAATCTCGACATCAATACTTCTGATTTTAGGAGAACCAAGATGGCGGCATAAGGTATAAACTTGTACATGCTGCCCCCCACAACTACAACTATAAGACAAAGCAGCTATCATCCAGAACCACGGGAAAGCTGGTCAAGTGGAAATTCTACAACTAGAAGGAAAGTAAAAAGCACATTGAGACCGGGTAGGAGGTGCAGAGGTGCCAAGAACAGAGGTACAAAGGTGCTCGCGAGGTGGCTGCATCTGGGTGTGTGGTTTTTTTTAATCGGAAGGGGATACAAGCTCTCGAATGCACTGAACTCATTTACGGCGAGACTCTGGGGTCCCAGACTCCTACGGGGAGAAACTGGACTGTCTTGCAGCAAGTTGGAAAGCAAGGGTGGCTTTCTCGCAGAGCTGCTCACAGGGATCATTGTTGCTGTGGGGGCGCGGGACTGGGGACGCAGAGGGACTCTGGACTCAGAGACACGGAGTAGCGGAGACTCGAGGAATCGCGGAGAGGCTGACGACAGCCATTGCTGTTTGCTCCGCCCTGCTGATTCTCTGAGACCCTGCCCCACTCAATTTACATCTCCAACCAAGCTGTGCGCAGCTGCGCAAAGGAATCATCTGCACTTTTGCAGCCTAACCCAACAAACTGCAGCTGGGTCAGAGAGCTCCAAAACTTCCAAACCCCAAACAAAGAGGAGAAATCTGCTGATTTGCTGTAGCTCCTGCTGGGTGGACTCACACAGTGGTTGACTTGGAGATCCAGGAGCCAGGGTACCCCTGGTCAGATACCAGATTTCAACTCCTCACATCCATAAGGGACACACTCAAGAAGCAGACTCAGTGAGCACCAAAGCCCCACTGAAGCAAGTCCTACCCCATAAGGGTGTCTCCAGCACAGCAGTTCTTCCACTGTAGACACAGTGGGTCCTCACAGTCAGCCAAAAATGTGGAGACAAAGAAACATGTCACAAATGAAAGAAATGGAGGAAAGCAAACTAACAGAGGACATAGAGTTCAAAACCATAGTTATAAGGCTACTCAAGAATCTTCTACAAACCTCCGAGGAACTTAGTGAGACCTTTAAGGATCTTAATTAGAATGCCAAAAAAAATGGAAAAGGACCAGTCAGAAATTAAACATACACTGACTGAAATTAAAAATAATATACAGAGATCCAACAGCAGACTAGAGGATCCCAAGAATCAAGTCAAAAATTTGAAATACGACGAAGCAAAAAATACCTATCCAGAAAAGCAAAACGAAAAAAGAATCCAAAAATATGAAGATAGTGTAAGGAGCCTCTGGGACAACTTCAAACATACCAACATCTGAATTATTGGGGTGCCAGAAGAAGAGAGAGAGCAAGATACTGAAAGCCTATTAGAAGAAATCATGACAGAAAACTTCCCCTACCTGATGAAAGAAATAGACTTACAAGTCCAGGAAGTGAAGAGAACCCCAAATAAGAGGAATCCAAAGAGGACCACACCAAGACACGTCATAATTAAAATGCCAAGGGCTAAAGGCAAAGAGAGAATCTTAAAAGCAGCAAGAGAAAAACAGTTAGTTACCTATAAGGGTGTACCCATACGACTGTCAGCTGATTTCTCAACAGAAACCATGCAGGCCAGAAGGTAGTGGCAATAAATATTTAAAGTGATGAATAGCAAGAACCTACAACCAAGATTACTCTACCCAGCAAAGCTATCATGTAGAATTGAAGGTCAGATAAAGAGCTTCACAGACAAGAAAAAGCTAAAGGAGTTCATCACCACCAAACCAGGATTATATGAAATGCTGAAAGGTATCCTTTAAGAAGAGGAAAAAGAAGAAAAGGGTAAAGATAAAAATTATAAACAACAAAGTGACAACAAATGAACCTAAAAATTAAGTCAGAAAAAACTGGTGAATATAATAGAAGCAGGGGCATAGAAAGGGAGTGGACTGACAATTCTTGGGTGGAAGGAGGTGTGGGGGGTGTGGAAGAAACTGGACAAAAATCTTACACCTATGGATGAGGTCAGTGGCAGCGGGTAAGGGCATGGGGTGGGGTGGGAACCAGGTAGAAAGGAGCTATGGGCGAAAAAAAGAGGAACAACTGTAATAATCTGAACAATAAAGATTTATTAATTAAAAAATACTTCTGATTTTAACAAATATTAACTACTATTTTTAATATAACTTAACTAACATAATTACTAATTAGGATTAGAAAAGTAAAATAAATACTTTTTCTGTGTAACATAATTGAGATAAAATTCCTTAAAATTCAGTGGGATTATTGTCTGATGAATAAACCTAGAAATAGAAAATTTTACATTATTGATTTAACTAATAGACTTTGTTTTTAAGAGCAATTTTAGGATGACAGAAAATTTGAGCAGAAATCACAGAGACTTTCCTCCTCCCCCATATACATAATTCCCCTATTATTGACATCTTGTATTAATGTGGTACATTTGTTACAATTGATGAACCAAAATTGATACATTATTATTGACTAAAGCCCACAGTTTATACTATGGTTCACTATTTGTGTTACACACTCTATGGGTTTTGACAAATGCATAATGACATGTATCCACCGTCACAGGATCGTACAGAATAGTTTCACTGCCCTTAAAAGTCCTCTGCTTTACCTCTTCATCCTTTCCTCCCTCTCTCCCTCCCCACTGGACCCCGGGAAACCACTGATCCTTTTCTCTCCATAGTTTTGCTGTTTCCAGAATGTCATATAGAGGGAATCACACAGCCTTATCAAATTGGCTTCTTTCCCTTAGCAATAAGCATTTACATTTCCTCTATGTCTTTTCATAGCTTAATAGCTCATTTCTTTTGAGTGATGAATAATATTCTATTGTATAAATGTACCACAATTTATATATCCATTCTCCTATTGAAAGACATCTTGGTTGCTCCCTTTGGTATTCTTATTTTTGTTTCCCCCTGTTGTTTTTGGATTTCCCATGAGATTTCTTAAATAAGGTCTGAGATGTGCATATTTTTCCATTGCAATCCCCCTGGTACTGGCTCCAGTGTGGTTTCTACTTCTGGGCATCAGCTCCACACGATGTGATTCTCTGTATCTGTCTGTCTCTATAATTTTGGGGGCAGTGATCTTTCCCATGACCTCAATCTGATGGATCTAAGAAGAATTACTGATTTTAAATTCATTCAGCTTTTTTTCTTGTTGCGAGGCTTCTTACATGCTGGACTGGAATCCTGAAGTTCATAGTGTTCATTTTTACAAATAATTTTTACTCTTTCACAAGATCAAGACTGAAAGCAGCTTTAAATAACTGCAATGTGGTATGATTTCTGTTCTTTTTTACGACTATGGAGTAGGTAACATGAAAATGTGGATCAAGTGTCTAAACCCTAAATGTGAAAACCTTGTATGGAATTTTTAATTGAGTTGAAACAAACATATGAATATAAATAATGCTTATCAGAGAACACCTGGAGGAAAAAATCATATAATCAGAACCTCAAGATTGGAAGAAAATTTAAATGTTAACTATTCCATAATCTATGTATTTTTTACTTGTTAGAACTCCCCAAATCTTAATGGATTTGCTGATAAATCATATGAAAAGTAAAATATGTTTCTTGAGATAAGCAATAGGTAAATAGTTAAACACCTAGAAAAAAAGTTTCTTTTCTAAATATAGAGGTTTCTTTTCTAAATCTAGAGGGTGGGCTTTTCCCTAAGTAGATGGAATTTATGTTCTGTGCATGGCAGCTCTTTCATTTTCACCTTCAGATGGGACTGCATCACTTTGAAAGAGGGTAAATACTAATAATTTAACCAGTGTTGATGACTCATTAGTGATGAATGTGTTTCAAGGTCTGGCTTGGAAAGTTTGTATGGTGAATGCAAACAGAATGGCTCCTAAAATTTCTGTTGTTTTGGCAATAGAAATTAATATTATGGAGTACCAAGATGATGATGTCATTTAACTTGGGAATACATTTGATGATGAAAGTGGTTGGCATTTCTACCACATCTTCAAGAATAATCTCTACCTCCTATTTGCATCAGTTTGCACACAAACTTCTAAAATCTCATCTTTAAATCCTATTGTAACACAATAAAATATTCCTTACCATGCAATGTTCATTTCCGGGTGTGATTAAGTCAATTGCTTGAAATTTCCCATCACAAGCCTCTAGGATTTTATCCAAGGTTGGCTCCTCACCAAAAGTATAAATATAAACAGATCCCTTTAAATATACCAAAAGAAAAACAAGAAAAAAAATTAATTCAATTGTTATGCAAGCAGTTCAACAAATACATGTTAAATGCCTCCTGTGAGTAAAGCACTAAATGGGACTAGGTGATGGAATATTAGAAATCAACTCCTTAAGGCACTGACCTTGAGAATCTTGAAATCTAGATATATAATGTGTTTACTGATTCACTCAGCATAATCAATAAGTGGGTCTTTATTCTTTTCTCTAATTCAAGGCATTTGTTTTTTAAGTTATAAAACATAACAAAAAACTTTTTTTTCTGACTTTAAAAATAATGTCTGTTGTGCACAGGGAGACCTGTACAAAGCCATTTATGTAAATAATATATTTATCTTATGGGTATACATTTTTAATAAAAGTATACTTAGTAAAGGTATATGTAATAAAGTATATAATAATGGTAAAAAAATAAAAATAATGTCTGTTAATGTAGAAAATTTGAGAAATGTGGAAAACTAGAAAAATTGTTAAGATGAACTAAATCCTATCATACTAGATCATGCTGGACACTAATGAAAGCTTTTAATAAGTCTTTGTGGAAATTGTGAAGATGCGGTCAAAGCTGTCACTTTATGACTTGTTTACCATTTTTAGCTCCCAAATTCACTTCTCAAAAAAAAAAAAAAATCTAGCTTGTAAGTTATGCATCTCTGCCAAGTAACTGTAATATGGTATGGTTACTTACCTAGCAATAAGAAGTCTGTTTTCTACTAATCACAAGTTCTTCAAGTTTGAGTTAAACATGAATATTTTTTGTTCTTGTTTATGTAAAAACAATTCTGTAGAGTCTAAAATCTGGTAGATATTTACTGATTTTATGTGTCATTAATATTTCAACAGATATTAAATGGGTACACTGTGCCAGACACTACTCTGGATGCTGGGGCTACATCAAAGAACCAAATCGACAAAAAGCCCCTGTCCTCATGCAGCTTACATCCCACTGGGGGATCTGGCCACAGTGTGCTGATCATCACATGGAAGATATAGTCACTATTTCTTACTTAGATTATTGCCACATAGATGTCAGAAGTTATTCTAATTGAAATTCCTTTGAAATAACCTGCTTTTCTCTCTGACTTTGTTTAAGATTTTCTCTTTGCCCTGGTTTTCAACAATTTCACTTTGTTAAGTCTAAGGTGGGTATCTTTTTATGTCTCTTGCTTAGGATTCACTGGGCCTCTTGAATCTGTAAATTCATGTCTTTAATCAGTTCTGGAAAATATCTCTTTAAGTATTGCCTCTGACCCATTCTCTCCTCTCTGAGATTTTAATCAAACATGTTAGGTCTTTTCACTGTATCATTCATGTCTCATACCCTCCCTTCCATATTTCCTGCCCTTTTGTGGCTCTGGACTATATTCTGAATAACTTCTAATCTATTTTCCAGTTTATTAATTCTCTCTTTGGTGGTGTCCAATTTCTATCAGACATATTCATTTAATTTTTACTTTGTTAGTATATTTTTCTTTTTTTAGAAGTTCTATTTGGGTCTTTCTCCCTTCTGTTATGTTACCTTTTTTTTTTAAAAGAAAATAATTTCATGTTCTAAATATTTTAAGTTTGTTATTTAATTGTTATTTATTAAAACACTAGTGTCCTGGTGCACAGATTCATGCACATTGAAAGGGAATTAATTAGAAGAAATATTTTAATATCGCTATTTGCATCTTGCTAATGAAAAGAAAATAGGATTCTACAGCATCTCCTATCTACCTACTCCAGGACTTCTGTGAGGATCAAATGAGATGAGGCACAGGAAAATGCTTCACAAACATTTGGTAAAACTGTAAAATGTTTGCACCTGGCTATAAAGCAAGTCGGGTTCCTGGGCTGAAGAAAGGAGGCTAGTTGCTAGGGAGAGGAAACTGGGCGCTGCTACATATTGTCATTACCTGGTGCCCACAGTGACTGTTTCTGGGCTGGGCTGGGCTGTGGGCCACATTTTGTGCCATGGGGTCTTGGCAGCATTGGCTGCGATTTGGTGGGCTGTCGCTCTGGGATGATGGCAGGGCCTGTATCCCACTTGGGGGAAGCCGAGTGTTGCTTTGTAGGCGCCAGGACCGTAGTGCTGTTTATTTTTAAATGGCCAGTGCGCATCATGGCAGCTCCTGCGTTGAACGTCTGCCCCCAGGTGGTCAGTGTGTGTCATAGCTACCAGTTGGACAGATAGACACTTAGTCTTCTATATATATAGACTAGAGGTCCGGTGCATGAAATTCATGCATGGGGGGTGGGATCCCCTCAGCCCAGCCTGCACCCTCTCTAATCCAGGACCCCTCAGGGGATATCTAACTGCCTGTTTGGGCCCGATCCCCAGGTTTAGGCCCCAGGATTGGGTCTAAACTGGCAGTTGGACATCCCTCTCACAATCCTGAACTGCTGGCTCCTAATCGCTCACCTGCC
This sequence comes from Myotis yumanensis, assembly GCF_028538775.1. Lineage (NCBI taxonomy): Eukaryota > Metazoa > Chordata > Mammalia > Chiroptera > Vespertilionidae > Myotis > Myotis yumanensis. The sequence continues at coordinate 15,901,069 of NW_027223764.1, read as the reverse complement.
TGCTTGCCTGGTCACCCCTAACTGCAAGCCCCCTGCCAGCCTGATCGCCCCTCACTGCCCCCCCTGCTGGCCTGGTCCCCCCTAACTCCCCCCCTCGCCAGTCTGGTCACCCTAAACTTCTCCCCTCTGTGGCCTGGTCACCCCTAACTACCTCCCCTACTGGCCAGGTTGCCCCCAACTGCCCCCTCCCTGCCGGCCTGGTCGCTCCTAACTGTCCCCCCACCAGCCTGGTCACCCCTTACTGCCCCCCCTGACAGCCTGGTCACCTTAAACTTCCCCCCTCTGCTGGCCTGGTGGCCCCTAACTAGCCCCCCCTGCTGGCCTGGTCACCCCCAACTTCCCTCCCCTGCCGGCCTGGTTGCCCCTAACTCCCCCCTGCCAACCTGGTTGCCCCCAATTCCCCCCCCCTCCCCCGCTGGTATGGTCGCCCCTCTCGCGCCCGCCCCCCACCCCCCACTGGCCTGGTCGCCCCACACAGCCTGCTGTTTAGTCATTTGGTCATCCCTCACTAACCCCCCTGCTGGCCTGGTCATAGGCAGCCATCTTTGTGAGGGTGTGACAGTCAACTTGCATATTACCTCTTTATTATATAGGATAGTTAGTACAGTTGTTTTAACTTCTGGTAACTATCAGAAACTGGTCTTTCCATATTTAAATTCAAATTTCTTTTAAGCAGAAAATCATTGAACTATGTTTGTAATTCATCTAAAATTGTTGCCTAATAATATAAACTGCTGCTAATCTTGACCTTTGAAGGTCATTCCATTAATTAGGAGTCTTTCTAACAGTATAATTGAAGTGAACATTTGATTTTATCCTGCATTTATTCCCTTCTCTTCTCTTTAGAACTCATTATTTTCCTTAGAGAACCACTCATGACCCCAATCTCAATCCATGTTTGGGTGGGTAAACTCTACCCAGGGTCCAAGAATAGGCTTAGCCAATCAGAGCCTAGAGTCCATATGAACATAATAATTGATACATGGTGAGAGAAGTGACCCAAATTAGTACCATGAGTCTAGATTCAAGTACATTTTTTCCATTTGGCATCTTTCCATCAAGGTCAACAAAAAGATAGAACTATAAACTACAGTTACAGACACCACAGGGGTGACTCTGCATGGGAAGGGAACAGCCGAGAGGAAACAGAGGCAAGAGATGGCAGAGAAACAAGGCCAGTGGCTTTATGGGAGCTCCTGGATTCAGATGAACGTGCCCTTTCAGTTACATGCACAAAAACAAAGTTCCTTTTGCTAATAAAACCTTTTCAATTCTTCCTTTTTTCTTGGCAACTTAAAAGAGTCCTGAATCTGGAGAGTATCATTATGCAGAATACTCTGCCCTTCATTCATGTCATGCAAACTATAATAATAAAAGCATAATATGCTAATTAGACTGGATGTCCTTCTGGGGCTATAAGGGAAGCCAGGGCTATGAGGGAAGCCTGGGTCCTGGGTGCCAGAGGGAAGTCGGTGCTGGCAGGAGGGGAAGGAAGGCCTACTCTTACACAAATTTCATGCATTGGGCCTCTAGTCTACACTAATAAAAGACAAACATGCAAATTGACTGTACCTTCGCTACATCTTAAGACACGCCCACCAGCCAATCAGAGCGACTATATGCAAATTAACCCAACCAAAATGGCGGCTGGCAGTCATGGAGCTGGAGCAAGCAGGAGGCTTGGTTGCCCCAGTGATGAAGGAAGCCAAGCTTCCCACCTGCCGCAGCTAGCTCTAAGCTCTACTTAAGGCAACAAAGTTTCAATTATAGAAGGTAAATAAATCCCAGAATAAAAAAGAAAAAGAAAAAAAGGAGAGGCTGGGAGCTTCTGTCACTGGGGTGGTTTGGCCAGCCTGAAAACGGCCCTCAGCTCCTCACCCAGACTGGCCAGGCACCCCAGTGGGGACCCCCCACCCTAAAGGGGGTATGGCCAGCCTGAAAACAGCCATCAGCCCCTCACCCAGGCTGGCCAAACCTCCATGGGGTGAGGGTCCCCACTGGGTGGGGGGCTTGACCAGCCTGCAAACAGCCATCAGCCCCTCACCCGGGCTGGCCAGGCACCCCAGTAGGACCCCCACCCTGATCCAGGACACCCTTCAGAGCAAACCAGCCAGCCCCAACCTGTGCACCAGGCCTCTATCCTATATAATAAAAGGGTAATATGTAAACTGACCCTAAAGCAGAACGACTGGGAATGACTGGTCACTATGATACACACTGACCACCAGGGGGGAGATGCTCAATGCAGGAGCTGTCCCCTGGTGGTCAGTGCACTCCCACAGGGGGAGTTCTGCTTAGCCACAAGCCAGGCTGATGGCTGCCAGCACAGCGGTGGTGGCGGGAGCCTCTCCTGCCTCCTCAGCAGCACTAAGGATGTCCGACTGCAGCTTAAGTCTGCTCCCTGCTGGTAAGTGGACATCCCCCGAGGGCTGCCGGACTGGCAGAGGGATGTCTGGCTGCCAGCTTGGGCCCGATCTCCCAGGGAGTGGGCCTAAGCCAGCAGGTGGACATCCTCTGAGGGGTCCCAGACTGGAAAAGGGCATAGGCCTGGCTGATGGACCCCCCTGAGTGCACAAATTTTTGTGCACCGGGCCTCTAGTCCTATATAATAAAAGGGTAATATGCAAATCAACCAGACTTTGGAATGACTGTTCGCTATAACGTGCAGTGACCACCAAGGGGCAGACACTCAATGCAGGAGCTGCCCCTGGTGGTCAGTGTGCTCCCACAAGGGGAGCGCTGCTCAGCCACAAGCCAGGCTCATGGCTGGCAAGTGCAGCGGTGGTGGCGGGAGCCTCTCCTGCCTCCATGGCAGCGCTAAGGATGTACGATTGATGGCAGGCCTAAGCTGTCAGTTGGACATTCCCTGGAGGGCTCTTGGACTGGGTAGGGGAAAAGCCGCGTTGAGGGACACCCCCCCCTCCCAGTTTACAAATCTGGTGCACTGGGCCTCTAGTGATATAATAATATCTGAAAACTGCATACTAAAAATTGGCCATCTAGCATACCTTCCCTGCTTGAATCAGCAACATTTTGTAACTGGGAGAAAACATCATATGCCCCACATGCTCTTCAACCTGAAGAAAATCTTCTACTTTGTAATTTGACTCTTTAATAATTAAAGAATACACAAAGCCATCCTAGAGACCAAAAACAAGATAAATGCAGAAAAATCACTTTCAGTCATTACATAGTATACTTCTGTTATCAGACAAGCTAAGACTTAGTGTATTACCAACTAATGTTTATTTTTGGAATAATCTGTGTTTACATTATCTAGAATGCCCTGTCTTCTTACCTTTATTTAAGTATCTTTTTTTAAAGTAACATATTTTGCTCAACAGCTTTTATTTTATTTATTTACTAGTGGCTCAGTCACAAATTCATGCACATTGATAGGAAATTAATTAGAATATTTGAATATTGCTAGTCACCCTTTCTCTATAATAGAAGTGTCAACCAAATTCACGATCGACAATGACAGATCAAAACACACTCATGTGATTGGCACCAGCGAGAGCTTTATATGTATTGCACATGCACAAGTCAACTTAGCCTTTTATAGATATAGAATAAACTTTATAGATATAGATATAGATATAGATATAGATATAGATATAGAATTAGACCTGCTTTCTGATATAGCTAAAATTTTTCTAGCCCAGTGAAGCACCCCAACTTCTCTTTCAGGTAATTGTCAGCAACACAGCAGTAAATATCAACACAAAGCACATTATTATTGTAGATCACGCAGGGAGAACAAAGGGTAAAATATTTAACTGCATCTGTGCAATGAGAAAACCTGAAGTCATTTTCAAGGTCCACCATTACTTACTTCTTTTCAGTTGGGTCAAGTTTCTAAACTTTCTAAATCTCCGTTTTCTGGCTAATGAAGAGAAAATAGGATTCCACCAAGTCTCCTATCTACCTACTCCAGGACTTCTGTGAGGATCAAATGAGATGAGGCACAGGAAAACACTGCACAGACATTTGGTTACAGTGTATAATGTTTGCACTCCGACTTGTTCCTGGGCTGAAGAAACTGCAAGGAGGCTAGTTATCACTAGGGAGAGGAAGCTGGGCATTGCTACATGACGTCATTACCCGGATGGACAGTTAGCATAATAGCCTTTATATATATAGGTTATTATATATTTTTATTGATTTCAGAGAGGAAGAGAGAGGGAGAGATAGAAAAATCAATAATGAGAGAGAATCATTGATTGGCTGCCTCCTGCATGCCCCTTACTGAGGATGGAGCCTGCAACCTAGTTAAATATTCCCATTTAAAAGCAGACATATTGACCAATGGAACAGAACAGAGAACTCAGAAATCAACCCAAGCCATTATGCTTAATTAATATTTGACAAAGGAGGCAAGAGCATACAATGGAGTCAAGATAGAACCCAGGACCCTTCAGTCCGCAGGCCAATGCTCTATCTACTGAGCCAAACCAGCTAGGGCTATCAAGACAACTTTTAACCATGGCTCCTGATCAAGTTTTAATTTTATCTCTTTTGCAATAAATTTTTCAATTACCTAAAATTTTACTGACCTCTCCTTTCTTTGAACTTTTCTAGCATCTATCTTCTTATCATCTTTATTATACAGAAGGCAGGGCAAATGAGGCAGAGTTTAGTGTGTGGATTGTATATATAACAATCTCCTTACCCCAAAGGACTAGTCTTAGTGTTCTTTAATCATTGTTATGTGCAATTACTCATCTCCCTAAATGGCCCAAGGGTAGGGAGTGTGCTCTTTGTTTCCTTTATATTCTTCCAGTATGCAATAAAAATGAGCTAGTTGCTTGGTTGATCATGAACACATTTAGGTAAATTTTACAACTCAAGAGGAATTTGAGTTACTTCTACAATAGTGAAGAGGCTTTAGGCAAATTCATCCATAATTTCTAGATTAGACCCCATTATAATTAAGAGTAAGCATTTGTGAGATGACTGGGTTCATATACTGGGGGGAGAGGGAGGAACATACCAGGTGCTTTCATCATTCTCTATCCCTCACCAGAGCAGATGCTCAAATCCTTCCTTTAAATTAGTTTTAAGAAAACACTCAATGCAGACTAAATGTAGGAGTGAGGGTAGCCCATTGCAAGGTTGAGGGAGGGTATTATGAACTGAGTGTAGGTTTATGAGCTCCAGATTGTTTCTCATTGATAGAGCTACATCTCTTACCTTGACAACATTGACTAGCTGCCCTTGGGGTCCTAGAGATGTAATTTGTGGCAATGGGAGCGACAAAGCTAACAGTAGTAGTCTCAGGACCAACAGACCTGAGATTTTAATGTAGGTCAGCTCCAAACCTTAGCACTGATTACCACAGCATGGAAAGGTAACATGGCTGACCCTTTTCATATGTACTGAGGCTGAGTGAACTCAGTAAGACATGGTTCCTTCATTAATAGTTTCTACTTGATGGGGTTGTTGTGAGGAACAATAAGCTAATACAAGCAAGCACTTAGCATAGTGCCTGGCACCAAATAAGCACTAAATAAATGGTAGCTATTGATACTAATTCTACCATGGCCAATAACAATATGATACAGTTAAACGAAATGGACACACACAGGAGGCTACGCTGAAGCTTTCACAAAAGGTTCCAGTTGTATCTGAAAACATAATACTTTAAGTGCACAAACAGGAATGGAATTGGGTGATGGATATTAAGTGTTTGGGGGAGCCATGGTTTTTAAAAATATTTATTTTTGCCTATTTGCAATGAGGTAGTTTTACCTCACTAGTTTTACCTCACAATGATCACTAGTTTTATATATATTTGAAATTCTTCAGAGTAAAAAGTTTTATAATAGCATCCAAAAAGGAAAGACCTTTCTTACCTAATAATAGACAAACATGTAAATTAACTGTACCTTTGCTACACTCACCAGCCAATCAGGAGAGTATGCAAATTAACCTAACAAAGATGGCAGTTAATTTGCATACACAGACTGAAGGCGGCTCCGGCCAGAGGAAAGGCCTGGGTCCTGGGTGCCAGAGGAAAACTGGTGCCAGCAGCCAGGGGAAGGGAAGGCCTATTGCACGAATCTCTTTGTGCAACGGGCCTCTAGTAATTAATAATCACACAGAACCTGCCATCCCAAATTATGGCTCATAATAGTAAATGGCAACAAATGGAAATGATATATTTTCTTGAAAGCAATTAATTTTTAAGAAAAAATACATTACAATTCCAGAAGCAAGCACACCTCCCTTCTGATATGCTATGGTGACTGGACTGAAAAGTTTTCTTCCACCTTTTAGAAAAGAAAAATAAGGAAAACAGGTGACACAAATAAAAGTACAATACAGAGTAATTCATCTCATTTGATATCTTAGGACTATTCATTTCTTTGTCATCCTTTTTTTCTGAAAATCAACTTCACATTAGAATATGTACTATGATGTCTCCCAAACAATGAATAATAAAAGCTGCTTAGCAATGATTACTGATATAAGTCACACAAGTTTTTTTTAAGGTCAGTATCATCAGATCTATGTAACTAACATTGCAGAATTATTATTATTATGATATTATTATCACCAAGATGTATACTTAAGATTTATACATTTTATAAACATTTATACATTATATACATGTATATACATGTATAATGTATATACATTATATACATTATACATGTATAATACATTTATACATTATATAAACTTAGGTACCTCAGTAAATAAAGCACAGTGGAAAAAGAAGGTAAAATGTTCTATAAGAGCATTTGTTATTAATAACAAATTGTCCTTGGATGTTGTATACCTGAAATTAATATAATAGTATATTTTAGAGAGATATATTGTCCTTGAGGGAAAATAGCAAAAGCATATCACTTGTTATTTAGGTAAAACATGAGAACCACAAGATCAAACATTCAGATGGCATGCATGAAATTATTTGTTTACTGCATACTAGGTGCGTGGCCTTATGCCAGATGCTAAAAGGACAATGTCCTTCCAGCACTAGTCACCTCCCAGCAATCTCTTTTTTCCCAGTCCAACTGCCACTAGAGTCCTGCTTCTTATGACTCCTTCCCTAGTCTAGGTGCCTGCTTCTTATAGCCACCTGCTACTAGGATTATCCTTTCTTGAATGATGGTTAAGTTAATCTCCCCACGCACAATTACAGTTGGGGTACTTGCCCATTCAGGAATTTTTTATGTCTGCCTGTCAGCTGAATTAAGTATAAACATCTTATGCCTTATGTTCAAGGTCAGATATGGTATATCAGATGACCCACTACCTCTGTGTAAAACTTGATGCCCCAGATGAACTGGACCACTTCTTGTGTCTCCACTACCCCAGGTTTTTGTCTACATAGATACCATTGCCAAAAAGTCCACCTACTCTTTTCTCTGTCTGTGAACCCATCCTTCAAGGGCCATTTCAAGTTCTGCCTTCAAAATAACGTATCTTGGCCTGTTTCCCTGCTCTGAATCCCCACAGCACTTTGTGAAGTTCTCCCTTAGTGAAATCATCTAATCTACCAGACTGTAATTAACTGACTATTTGTCGTATTCTCTTTACTAAAATAGAAGTCACTTGAAAGTAGAGATTATGAGATTATATATTTGCCATCTCTGTCAATTCTGAAGCACCTTGCATAGTATCTTACACATTGTAAAGGTTAGATAAATAGCTATTTTGAAAGCCTTATATTATTCCATGGAAAGTATTAGAAATAGTATACAGAAATAAAGTATAGAACATATGACTATCATGATTAAGTTCTAAATTGGGTATAACATATTACAAGTGTTTTAGGCGTTTGGAAATGAAAAACCTTTTTTTATCATTGAATTTACAAACACATACAGGTCTAATTTACTCTGTAGAAATCTCTGGGATTAAATTTTGGAGCCAAAGGATGATTAAAACACAGTTCCTAACTTCAAAGAGTTGATGACTAATGGGAAAGACATGCACATGGAACATTGTAATAGCTCAAGATGAGGCTCTAAGAAAGCAGTGAATCTGAAGGAACACCAGACAAGGGCACCTAATTATGCCTGAAGGTTGGGGTGAGGACAGGGAGGGCTCCACAGAGGACAATCTCACCAGCTAGACAAGGAAGAGAAAGACATACTAGATAAGGGTAACGGCAAATAGCAGAAGGCAGAATTTGGGGAGAGCAGAAGAATAATGAGAACTTCTAAAAGTGTCAAGTGGGAATAGGTGATATTGGAAATGTAGGCCACAAAAGAGGTTTACTTTTCAGAGAGCTGTGGGATGGCATAGTGGATGCGAGATTAGAGAGTCAACCAAGTCCAGAGGCTACAGGTGAGAGTAAAAGGAAGAAAGAGGGTCTAGGGTAGGAAAGTCAAATCTAACGGTCCCAGTGACGTGTGAGTCAGGGAATGGGAGAGGGCATAGTTGAGGGACATTGCAGTTGGGGGAAACTTGCTGTAGGGGGTGATGTTTGATCTGGGAATTGGAAGATTCAGAGAGTAAAGTGGGAAGGGAATGAGCTAGGAGGCATGTCTGTGAAATGATGGGAAGAACTGACTATTTAGACCAGTGGTTCTCAACCTTCTGGCCCTTTAAATACAGTTCCTCATGTTGTGACCCAACCATAAAATTATTTTCGTTGCTGCTTCATAACTGTAATGTTGCTACTGTTATGAATCGTAATGTAAATATCTGATATGCAGGATGGTCTTAGGCGACCCCTGTGAAAGGGTCATTTGACCGCCAAAGGGGTCGCGACCCACAGGTTGAGAACCATTGGTTTAGACAGAAGACTTGTACGGGGGAGTAGTGGGAACTAATACTAACGGGGCAGGTAGGATCAGATTAGAGAGAGTTTGAAAGCAAGGTGGAGCAGCAACCCATGCATTACATGTTAAGAAGAGCAGTTTGGCAGGGATGAGCTGCCTGGTTTGAGTCAGTTGTTGATTAAAGTCGATTAAGTTAGTCCTAAGGTTGTTGCAAAAATCAAGGTGTGAAATAATAAGAGCGAAAGGAATGGAGAGTGCAATGGGCACGTTTGAGAAGCTGGCCCTGGAAAGGTTCCCTTTTCAAAGGGTCTATACCTAGCTGCTTCTGTGACCCAGGCCCAACTCTGGACTGAGCTGACAGGACAGGGAATGAACACCAGATCTAAAGAGAGTAGATCAGGTTCTCTTAGAAATCCTAACCACTTAACATAAAGGTGATTTTCAACATGGCAGTTGAACTAAGAAGACTATTATGGAGAAAGAGTTGAGAGGGTAAAGGTCAGAAAAGAACACATTAGCTTTTTAAGCAGAACAGGCATATTATGGAAAAGGATATAGCATAGAAGCTAAGAACCTGGACTCTGAAGTCTTAGAGCCTGGGTTTAGGTTTCAGCTCTACAGTTTACTAGTTATGTAAATTCAGGCATATTTTGCTAACCTCTCAATGCCTCCATTTCCTCATCTATACCATGGAGATAAAAATGTATCTCCCTTGTAAAACTGTTCTGAGGATGACATGAAATCTGCATTGTAGAGTGATAGTAGAATGACTAGAGCATGTAACATTTAAGAAACATTAGCTAGCTAGAAGGGATAGGACCTGGTAACTAACTCCAGGAAAAAGGAGGAGAAGGAGTCAAAGATGTCTCCAAGAAAGAGAAAAATAGGAAAAAACACATATTCATCTTCAAGTGCAAAACCATCACCAATGGCTACGCTTCTGGGAATATGAAGCAAAGCAGTTTCTCACCCATTGGTGATATGTTTTCTATCTCCTCAAGCACAGTCACCTTCAGGTTTTCTCCATTAATCATTAAAAGATGACCCTCTTCACAGCCAACGTAGAGCTCACTTTGTGGAGTCCAGCAGTGCATAGTTGGGTGAAGCAAAGGATATAGATCATCTTTGGGCTTTGAAGAAAGATTAAAAGCCTTGTGTTAAAACAACAATTATGGCCTAACAGCCAGAGAAATACCCATCAAATCAACTTCCAAGAAGGAAAAAATGAATATGTACACACACACCTCCACCGGCCCCACCACTTGCCAAGAGTTAACAGAACTTCCCTTTCTTTCTCTACTTCTCTACATTTTAATTCACTAGGAAAAAATAAGGCATTCTTGTCACCTTCATTGTTCTAGTGGCAATCAGAGTTCTAGTGTCACAGATTTTTGTGAGTTTTGAGTAATAACTTATACACTCTTTCTTGGTAGACGTTTTTGTATCTTGAATCTAAGAGAGTCATGGTCTAACTACAATTACCATTTTTGAGGAAGACTTTCGTTAACATTTCTCCCTCCTGATTCTGCAGGGGGCATACGTCTGCTTTTCCCGGAGTGGCTACAGAGAGGTCTCCCTAGATCAGTGATGGCGAACCTATGACATGCGTGTCAGAGGTGACATGCGAACTCATTCCCTTTTGGTTGATTTTTCTTTGTTAAATGGCATTTAAATATATAAAATAAATATCAAAAATATAAGTCTTTGTTTTACTATGGTTGCAAATATTAAAAAATTTCTATATGTGACATGGCACCAGAGTTAAGTCAGGGTTTTTCAAAATGCTGACACGCCGAGCTCAAAAGGTTCGCCATCACTGCCCTAGATCCTCTGCTTAGTTAGCTTTCATGAGGAATGAAAAGAGTACTCCTTGTCTGATTCTGGTGGCCTCTCAAGTGCAGTTCATGAAACATCCTATGTGACTTTGCATGGAAAACTCAAAGAAAAATGCACAAAATCTATGGGATGTACCTAGAAAAAAAAGCTGGCTTTGGAGACTAAAATTAATATGAGCCAAGGATCTAAGGCAAATTTTTCTTATAAAGGACTATGTAGCAAATATTTTAAGCTTTGTGAACCACATAGTTCTCTGTCACATACACCCCACTCCTTTTTTTTTTTTAACAACCCTTAAAAAAAGTGTAAAAGACCTTCTTAGCTTGGGGCCATACAAAAGCACATTATAGTCTGTTGGTTGCTGTCTTAAATAGTAATAGTAATACCTCAGTATTATGCCTCCTGCAGTGTTAAACGCTTGTGTCCAGCAGAGCAGAGGCCACTCCCCCTTTCTGTAAGGACAGCGTAGGTCTCATTGTAAGCCTGGGACCACCTGCTCTCTTCGTGGAGGTCCAGGTAGTTGTAACAGCTATTTTGGACATGTCTCTCCCTCCGCCCCAGACTGATGAAGATTGTGAACTCAGGACAAAATAATATGGCACTCCCTTCTTCCTATTTAAACCAGTCAAATATATGGAGCTTACATTTGTTTGTTTGTTTATTTAATTTGTATTGAGAACATAATGTTAAGTACTATCTGAGCTTTTTGTTATGCTATACTATTTTTAGAATTGCATTAGCTACAACATAATGTCTTTGTTTTCTTGAGGTGTCCGTACAACCATTGGAACAGAAAACATTAATATGCCATTAGACAAATTATCAGAACTGCTAAATTTCTTGGAAGTTACATGCTTATTTCATTCACTTATTCATTCATCTAACAAATATTTATTGGATAGTTATTGTATTCCAGGCTCTATTCTAGGCACAGGAATGTAGCAGTGAACAAAACACACAATAATCCCTGCCTCCTCATACATCCTGGTGAGGGGAAATAGAGTGAAAATAAGTCAAGGAGTTAAATATATAGAATGTTATATATAGTGTTGAAAAGTACTGTAGAGAAAAATAAAGCAGGGTAAATTGGAATTGGTTCTACAGTTAGGGAATACTTCAAGCCATATAGACCAGTGGTTTTCAACCTTCCTAATGCCGCGACCCTTTAATACAGTTCCTCATGCTGTGGTGACCCCCAATTTCATTGTTACAAATTGAACATAATTAAAGCATAGGGATTAATCACAAAAACAATATGTAATTATATATGTGTTTTCTATGGTCTTAGGCGACCCCTGTGAAAGGGTCGTTCGACTCCCAAAGGGGTCGCGACCCACAGGTTGAGAACCACTGATATAGACAGTGATTTTTCTACTCAATATTTTCCAATGTATGCAAGTCACCTTTCTAATAAATACTTAGTTAATTTAATAAAATATTATATACCACTCTTAATTTAGTAAAGATTTGTTGTTTTAAGGTAAAGTACATGTGACACTATCAAAGTAACTATGTCTACTAGATTCTCAACTTACATAAGTTTGTTGCATAATTGGACAAAGGCATTGTGCCAAGTCCTAAGGAATTCTTCTTCTCCAAAGGATAATCAACTATTAAAAGAACTAGTATCAACAAATATCAGAATTAGAAAACTGGGCAGGGTATAGTAGAGGGGTGGGTTTAAATATCACAGGTGTATCCATGTTGTAAACCCTGATGGCTGATTGATTTGTGTTTACTTTGCTGCCCCACTGTGGCTGAGTGTGGTTGTATTTCCAAGGCTAAGATCTGTGCTATTAAAAGGAATTAGTCACTCTCAGTAATTTAAATGAGTGAATAATTGTCATTCTTTAACAGTGGTTCTCAACCTTCTGGCCCTTTAAATACAGTTCCTCATGTTGTGACCCAACCATAAAATTATTTTCGTTGCTACTTCATAACTGTAATGTTGCTACTGTTATGAATCGTCATGTAAATATCTGATATGCAGGATGGTCTTAGGCGACCCCTGTGAAAGGGTCATTGGACCGCCAAAGGGGTCGCGACCCACAGGTTGAGAACCGCTGCTTTAGAAGAAACACAAAGAGCATACAACCCTTTCTCTTGCTTGCCAGAAATTTTTAAATAAACTACCACATTGAATTATTTTTAACATCTATAGCTTAATTCTCTGCAGTGGTAAAATGTTTGGGAACTTCTCTTTTTATCCTTGACCTGGAGCTTTAACACAAGCATTAGCATAATGTAGGCCAGAGAGGCTTAGTTTCAAGCTCCTTACCTCACCTGCCTGTGCTACTCTCTGCTCCCTGCCTCCCTCCTGAACATCACCTGCACCTCACTCCCCCTCATTTACTATGCTCCAGCTACATGGTCTTTTCTTTGCTCCCCAGACATACTCAATTCTTTTCTTCCCCTAGGACCTTTGTCCGGGCAGTTCCCTCTTCCTAAACACTCTACCAAGCTCGTAGCATGAGTAATGCCTCCTGGTCCTTAAAGTCTCAGTGTAACTGTCATCTCCCCAAAGGCCTTCCTTGACCAGCATATGTTAATCTTGTCCTCACCTCCATTCTCCATTTTTCCTAAAATAATTATCATGTTTCAATGATTTAATGTTTCTCTTTACTTTTGGTGTTGTTACTCTGTCTTCCTGGTAAAAATGTAAGCTCCAAGAGGCAGGGATTATTATGCTTGTTTGGTCATCATGTGACCACATTGCCTAAAATAGTTCCTGCTACATAGGAGGAGCTTGATAAATTTGTTGAATGAATGAATGAATGAATGAATGAATATGCAATTGCTGATAAACTCGCTTTTGAAACTTCCTTCCACTGTTTTCCACAGTCTTGCTCTTTCCTGGATTTGCTCCTATTCTGTGGCTGTTCCTTCTTGGACTCATCTTCCTCCTTTCAACCTTTGGCAGTCAGATTCCTTTTTATCACACCCCGCCCCTCAGTGCTTCCACTCTGTGGGAATGACTCTGACATCTTGTGTCTGCAGCCCTGACTTCTCCCTAACAGTAAGTCACTTTGCTGACTTCCGCCTGGCATCTCCAGCTGGAGGCATTCCCAGCACCCCAAATTTGGTATGCCCAAAACTGAAACACATCTGGGCTCCCAATGTCAGTTGGCAGTGCCATTATCTTCACCCCCTCTTCATGCCTCATGGTGTCCAGGCCAATCTGTATGTCTCATGAGATGATCATCCTATACTAGTATAAAAAAAGGCTAATATGCAAATCGACCAAACGGTGGAATGGAATGACTACGAGGCGCACCGATCACCAGGGGGCAGACGCTCAATGCAGGAGCTGCCCCCTGGTGGTCAGTGCACTCCCACAGAGGGAGCGCCACTTTGCCAGAAGCCAGGCTCATGGCTGATGAGCCCAGCAGCGGTGACAGGAGCTTCTCCCGCCTCCACGGCAGTGCTAAGGACTCTCAGGGGATGTCCAACTGCTGGCTTAGGCCCAGGGGGGAGCAGGCCTAAGCCAGCAGTCAGACATCCCCTGAGGGGTCCTGGACAGTGAGAGGTTGCAGGCTGGGCTGAGGCCCCCCGCCCCCAGTGCACAAATGTCATGCATCGGGCCTCTAGTGCGAAGATAAATAGGAAGACATGCTAGGTCATTACCCTGAAAGTTTCGGCCTCTTCACCTACTAGCCCGGCAATGGCTGACAGTGGGAGGATAGGTCCATAGATAGGATCCTTGGGCAATGATTCGGGGAAAATTATGTCTTTTTCATTAAAATATGACCCGTCTTCCAGAGGTAATTTTACCGACCTAGGGAAAAAAGGAGCATCAGAATAATTTTATTTACTATATTTACATTTCTCTTAAGAAGGCAGTTTTCAAAAATTGCAGTTTTAAGGATGTACATGGCCAATATCTCCTTAGTCTTTATTTGGGGGAGTATGGTCAGCTCAGGGGCATCTTGAATCTTTGAACTCTTTTCAACAAAGAAACAAAGACACCATTATCATCAACTATCACCAGGACATTGGTCACAGAATTTCTCTATTTTTTAAAATCCTCACCTGAGGATATGTTGTTTTTTAAAAATTGATTTTAGGGACAGAGGAAGGGAGAGTGAGAGAAACATTGATGAGAGAGAGAAATATGATTAGTTACCTCCCATATGCATCCCAAACTATGGATAAAGACATTTAATTCATCAAATTGATCCAATCAACATTACATGAATACAAAGTCCACCACTGTATCTAATCTAATAAAAGAGAAACATGCAAATTGACTGCACCTCTGCTACACCCTAAGCCACGCCCACCAGCCAATCAGAGCACTACTATATTGCAAATTAATCCAACCAAGATGGCGGCCGGCAGCCATGAAGCTAGAGCAAGCAGGAGGCTTGGTTGCCCCGGCGATGGAGGAAGCCAAGCTTCCTGCCTGCCCTGGGCCTCTGCTCAAGGCAACAATATTTCAATTATAGAAGCTAAATAAATCCCAGATACCTGCTTCCAGCCAGCCTCCACTGGGAGGTTGGGTGGCTGGGGGCCATGGTCAGCCTGCAAAAAGCCACCAGCCCCTCACCCAGGATGGCCATACCCTCATGGGGTGAGGGCCCACACTGGGGGGCTTGGCCAGCCTGCAAACAGCCATCAGCCACTCACCCAGGCTGGTCACACCCTCATGGGGTGAGAGTCCCCGCTGGGGGGCTTGGCCAGCCTGCAAACAGCCATCAGTCCCTCACCCAGGCTGGCCAGGCACCCCAGCAGGGATCCCCACCCTGATCCAAGATACCCTTCAGGGCAAAACAGCTGGCCCCCACCCTTGCACTAGGCCTCTATCCTATATAATAAAAGGGTAATATGAAAATTGACCCTAACAGCAGAATGACTTGGAATGACTGGTCACTATAACACACACTGACCACCAAGGGCAGATGCTCAATGCAGGAGCTTCCCCCTGGTGGTCAGTGCGCTCCCACAGGGGGAGCTCTGCTCAGCCACAAGCCAGGCTGATGGCTGCCAGTACAGCGGCGGTGGTGGGAGCCTCTCCTGCCTCCTCAGCAGCGCTAAGGATGTCCGACTGCAGCTTAGGCCTGCTCCCCACTGGCAAGTGGACATCCCCCGAGGGCTCCCAGGCTGCCAGAGGGATGTCTGACTGCTAGCTTAGGCCCAATCCCCCGGGGAGCAGGCCTAAGCCAGCAGGTGGTCATCCCCTGAGGTGTCCCAGACTGCGAGAGGGCACAGGCCGGGCTGAGGTACCCCCCTGAGTGCACAAATTTATGTGCACCGGGCCTCTAGTCTATATAATAAAAGCCTAGCGACCTTTATGGCAGAACGACCACCAGGAGGCAGATGCTCAATGCAGTAGCTGCCCCCTGGTGGTCAGTGCACTCCCATAGTGGGAGCACCACCCAGCCAGGAGCCGGGCTCTCGTCTGCCTCCATGGCAGCACTAAGGAGCTGCAAGCCAAGTGGTAAGGAGTGAGCAGGCAGGCAGTTAGGAGTTAGCAGATGGGTGGTTAGGAGTGAGGGGTCCTGGATTGAGAGAGGGCGCAGGCTGGGCTGAGGGACACCCCTCTCACCCCCACATGAATTTCATGCATCAGGCCTCTACTTGTATTATAATGAAGTCTCTCACTTTGCTTTGAAATGATGGTCCTGGTTAGTTCTTTCAATGGTCCACACAGTCACTAAACTTGGACTTGACAAGCACAGCTGGCGCCAGTTCATGGGGTTAAAAGTCATCTGGCTCACATCTACACCAGGTTGCGACTTCTTGCACAAAATGACACCCAATTCCCAGTTCCTTAGAGAAAAATTGCATTTGGTAAAAAAGTAATTAATTTGAATTTCATATATTGAGAATATTTATCTAATATGAAAACAATTACATAAATTGTGACTTATTGTATAATTTATAAAATCTATAGCATTAATATCACATTCATAAAATAATTATGATTATCATTATACTGTACCTGTTAAAGAAAGCAAAATAACTATTTTTTAAAAATATTACTCATATGCTACCAAGTCTATTTTATCTTATTTAATTTGCATTTAACTCATCCAAATCTAGGAAATGGAATATAAATGTAGGTATCTAAATAAATGTAGGTATCTAAATCTCTGTACTATATACAAATATACTATGATTCTGGATATACTATATACATTGATGCCAATTGAACATTTACTGAGTTTTTGCAACCACAATACCAGTACTTTAAAAATTATTAATTTATTTATTCACTTGAGAGAATGTCATGAATGCCTACTGTAAGCAAGGTCCTTTGCTAGATGAAATAAACAGAAAAAACAATTAATGTAAGCTATCCCCCCTCATACAGGCAGCCAGCACTCCATTCAGAGTTGTGACTGTGAAACTGGAACTAATATTTATTAAGCTCACTTGGTTTTTGGCTTCCTTCTTCCATCCTCATCCCAAATGTCCTGTCCATCATGTCAACCACTCTATTGCTAGTATTGCTGCTTCCTTGATCTTTGGACTTTCTACCTCAGCTGCCTGGCAAAAATTGCCAAGCCTGGTGGATACAACTGAAAGCCTGGGGTAGGCAGACATAGAAAGATCAAAGGACTATGTGTGTCAGTGACATTGTCAATTCCTGGTTACTGCACTCACTGAAGCCTCAATACAACCTTTGATCCTACTATTTCTCTGGTCAGTGCTCTCTCCTATTCTCTAAAGTGGTCATTTTTAATATTCTCCATTTTCCTCACAGCCCTCACACCTTGATCTCAGACTTCTAGTGTCCAGAATCATGAGACAATAAATTCTGCTGTTTAAGTCACTCAGTTTGTGGTACTTGGTTAATGGCAGCCCTAGAAAACTAATACATCCATCGACAGGTAAGTAGATAAACAAACTGTGGTATACCTATACCATGAAATAGGAAGGAATAAACTATTGATACACATAGCATAAGAGCGTTTAAAAATAAGACAATTTAAAATAATTATGTTGCATAGAAGGTGCCAGACCCCCTGGAAAAGGATATAGAATGCATGACTTTCTGTATATGAAATTCTAGAAAACACAAACAAATCCAGAGTGACAGAAAGCATATCAGTGGGGGACTGGGAGCAGGGGGCAGGGGGTAGGGGGCAGAGGGTAGGGCAGTGATGGGGTAAGAGTATGTGTGGCAAGGGCCAATAAGGAAGAATCTGAGGGGCACAAAGAAACTTTTGGGGGTGATGGATATACTTATTATCTTGATTATGGTGACGGTTTCACGGGTTTATTCATAAATAAAAA
The DNA here is from genome assembly GCF_028538775.1 of Myotis yumanensis. Taxonomy (NCBI): domain Eukaryota; kingdom Metazoa; phylum Chordata; class Mammalia; order Chiroptera; family Vespertilionidae; genus Myotis; species Myotis yumanensis. Next base: position 15,883,256 of record NW_027223764.1, on the reverse strand, counting down.
CTTATCAAATTGTACATCTGTATATACACTTTATTATAAGTCAATTGTACCTCAATGAAGCTTTTTTTAAAAAAAAAAAACTCGGCATAAACTAAATGTGGCTCACTGAACCTAGATTATTACATCTATATTATAAAAGGCCAGTGGCTGTAACACAGTAACGCCATAACGACCAAACGACCAAACGACCAAACGATCAGTCACTAGGAGGTGCATTGATGGGTTCCATGGCACGGCGGGTCTGGGGTCCCGCGGCAGCGCGGTGGGTCTGAGACTAGCACGATTTCACGCACTGGACCTCTAGTTTTTATATAAGAAATACTAATATGTAAGGAGCATCCTTAATCATTCCTGGAACATTTTGCCCTTCCCCTTAAAAAGACGCCCCTGAAGGAGTTTGTATTAAGGATGGAAGAGTGCCTGCAGTTTTTAATCTGGCCACATGGAATGACCCAGCAAAGACCACAGATATTATCTTATCCACAGGTAGTCCTGTACAGCAAAACAATTACTTCAAACTGAGCTCTAATACAGAGACCATCTTAGTAAGTTCAATATTAGTGGGAAGCAGGCTATTTATTTGTAGAAAAGATGAAAGTTTATGTATTTATAAATGTATTCTTTATTTGACAAAGGCAGTATTTTAACACATTAATAAAAAGAGAACTAGGATAATTAATTTAACTCTCATTTAGTTTTTTTTAATATATATTTTATTGATTTTTTACAGAGAAGAAGGGAGAGGGATGGAGAGTTAGAAACATCGATGAGAGAGAAACATCGATCAGCTGCCTCTTGCACACCCACTCCTGGGGATGTGCCCGCAACCAAGGTACATGCCCTTGACGGGAATCGAACCCGGGACCCTTCAGTCTGCAAGTCGACGCTCTATCCACTGAGCCAAACCGGTTAGGGCTCTCATTTAGCTTTTGCCCTACCAAATTTCATGCCTAAAAGTAGTAATTAAAATTAAACATCATGATTAGGACTTTTACTTCTTCTGTTTATCGTTGTTTCAGATTTTTCATGTATCTGTCCTTTGATAACACCCAGAAAGATTTTTATAAATAACCTAATGTAAAAGCATTCTGTAAATTCCTTTAACTAGTCAAATGTAACTCAAATGAAAGAAATTTGACAGGATGCTGGAACTTACCACAGAGCCAATTCAAATTCTGGGAGAGAGGAGTAACTAGCCAGGTAGGTGCCACAATAACTGAATGAAAGTAGAGTATAGTCCAGAAGAACATTGCCTAAAATATAAAAAATTATAGGGACTTAATTATCATATTCTGAGATTAACTATAGTCTATAGTTTATTTCCCTTTCCTAATAAATTTCACATATTTCAAACACATTTAGCTTTTGGAATAAGAGATCTCTTGACTGATTTGTAACATAATGAACAGAAAGTTAAGAGTCAAGTTAAGATCCATTTTTTTTAAAAACATTAGCATAAATTAAGACTATTAGTTCACTATCTCTAGACTTTAGTGCACAACTGAGTATCCTGCACCATGTATGACCCAGTGTGATTTGAAGTGATTTAAGGACCATAAAATATTCCATAAATATATCAAACATTATCATTAGAAGTTATTCAAGCAACTTTAAATACTTCAGGGAGGTGTAATAATTCTAGCTTACTTTTATATCTCCATACCTTGGGCCATATCCTTAGCTTAATATTGTCCAGTTCTTAGAACTACTATATAGACATTTCCTCATATAACTAAAATTAATTTTATATTTTCTTTACATTTATTTTAAACTTTTAAAGATGCATGTGTTTTTTTTTTTTTTTAAGAAATACCAATCTCCCCACCCCCCAGAAAAGCATGAACAAATATCCTTTGTAATTCTACTACCAAATTTGGTATATTTCTTTTTGGTATTTTTTTCTGTGTTTACTTGTAAAAATCCAGATTTTTCTTTAAATATAACTTTCCTTCTTATAGCTATAATAATGGGCTAAATATTATACATAATAATTCATTTTTAAAAGTATGGTATATAATGTCACTCCTATTGGCTTATTGTTGTTTACCTTACATTGAGCTTCTTATAATTAGTAATTCTTTAAACATGTGAATTTTAATGTTCACATTAACCAGCCTTTTGCTACGACAGCACTCTTTACTCCTTTGCCCACAAATTTTTGACCATATTTCTGATTATTTCCTTAATAGTGAATTCTACTTCTTGAAGTGGGTTTAACTAAATCAGATATATTTTTATTTCCCAGATTATAACCATTTATATTCCTACCTTCAACTGAAAGAGTGCTACCAATTTCACTGCACTCTGCCTAGCAGTTATCAGATTTTTTTTTAAAAAGTGACCTTGGCCGAAACCGGTTTGGCTCAGTGGATAGAGCGTCGGTCTGCGGGCTGAAGGGTCCCGGGTTCGGTTCCGGTCAAGGGCATGTACCTTGGTTGCGGGCGCATTCCCGGTGGGAGATGTGCAGGAGGCAGCTGATCGATGTCTCTCTCATCGATGTTTCTAACTCTCTATCCCTCTCCCTTCCTCTCTGTAAAAAATCAATAAAATATATTTTTTTTAAAAAAGTGACCTTGATAAGCAGAAAAATCTCATCTTGAGATGGACATTTTTTAATGTTTTTGTTCATTTATAGTTTCGTGGTGTAGGCAAATTCCTTCTCCATTATTCTAATGGAATATTTGTCTTTTTTTCTTATTGTTTCCTAATGCTCTGAAAATATTTGATCATATTTATTCCTAATATTTCCCTCTGTTTATTATTTGCCTTTTGACTTTCCATGGTATTTTATATGTTCCTAAGTTTTAAATTTGTATGTAATATGTCAATCTTTCTATTTTTCCTTTGTGAGAAATGTTCTCACCCTGAAATCATTTCAATTTTCTACCATATTTTCTTCTACTTTTCAATGGGTTTGTTTTTATTGAACTCTTATTTTCATCTGATATATATTTTGATGTATAATATAATGAGTACCTAACTTGATACTTCTGTTTAAACAGTTCTTAAAAAATAACTACTTCCTTAATTCTATTGTTGGATAATCCATACCATTTATTTTTTGTGTATGTGGGAGTGTCTTTCATCATATGCTTAGCTTTATATATTCTAGAATCTGTGCCCAGACTTCAACTCTTTCACTGATCTAGTGATCTCTGCACCAATATCACATCCTTAATTACTGTAGCGCCATAACAATTAAGAGCCCTCTACCTTCCTATTGTTCTCTTTTAAATTATTTCCATTCTGTACTTTTTGTTCTAGATGAACGTAGGAACCATTTCATTTAAGTATTCCTGTCTCTTGAAAACATAGGATTAACCTATGAATTACTTTCTGTGAAAATACCAGAAATATCTGTATAATAACCAGGCTTTCCACCCAGAAATGTCTCCATATACTTAAATATTTTAAATCAGTGAGTTTTGTAGCTTTCTGTGCTGAGGTCAATCACATTTCTTCTTTGAGTTATTCCTAAGCATTTACATCTTCTAATTGCATGGATGTTTATTTTGAAACCAGCACCTTGTTGAGGACTCCTTTATTGCTCTCATTATCTCCTTTTCCATAGCTATAATTTTTCTGTTTTGTGTTTTGTTGCATTGGCTAGAGCTTCCAGGGTGTTTTAGGCCCTGGCTGGGTAGTCAGTTGGTTACAGCATCACGTGGATATGTGAAGGTTGTGAGTTTGATCTCCAGTCAGGACACATACAAGAAGCAAGCAATGAATAAGTGGAACAACAAATCGATGTCTCAATGTGTGTGTGTGTGTGTGTGTGTCTCCCTCTCTCTCTCTCTCTCTCTCAAATAAAAAAAAGTCATTTTAATCTGTGGGAACACAAATAAAATGTTAATTTATAATGAAGTTCCCTGGTTTGACTCAACACTTATTTGACCCAAAAGGCTGCAGATCTAAGACCAGCCTTAAGCTCTCCTGAGATTTCTGTCCATGATGTGCTAAATGAAAGACTTGTGAAGATGGGCTCTAATAGATGTGCAGCAGTCTGGTCTGAGTCAGCTATTTCTAAGAATGAGTGAATAATAATTTAAATGGTCCTAGCTGATGTGCTAAGTGGTTAGAGCACACCAAAGGGTGGCGGATTCAATTCCTGGTCAAGGGCACATACCTGGGTACCTAGGTTGTAGGGTTGATTCCTGGCCTGGAGGCAACCAATAGATGTGACTCTCACATTGATGTTTCTCTCTCTCTCCCCTTCCCTTCCTCCCTTCCACTCTCTCTAAAATTCAATGTAAAACATATCCTCAGGTGAGGATTAACAACAACAAGTAATAATAATGATGATGATAATAATAATTTAAATGGTAGATAACATTGGTTGATATATATATATATATATGACACATGTCATACATTATATAATGACATATTATATACATATATATGTAATTTCATTTATTATCACCACAGTCTTAATAATACTACCCTTATCCCCATTTCACAGAAAAGAAAATTGGGGCTCAGAGACTTATCTTCAATACATCAATTCACCTGGATTTTCAATAAACTACCAGAAAAGAAAAAAAAATTGTTCTGAAAAAGGTTTTTTCAAAATGCATTTAGTGGTGTAAATGAGTCTTTTAGCTCAGTGCTTCTCAAGCATAATGTGCATATGAATCACCTGGGGAATGTTATTAAAATGCAGATTCTAATTCAGTAAGTCTGGGATGGGAGCAGTTTCTGCATTTATGACAAGTACCCTAGGTGATGACAATGTTGAAGGTAAGCAGACCACACTGTGAGTAGCAAGGCTCTGGCCCAGTGGTTCTCAAACTTCCTAATGCTGCGACCCTTTAATACAGTTCCTCATGTTGTGGTGACCCCCAACCATAAGATTATTTTCATTGCTACTTCATAACTGTAATTTTGCTACTGTTATGAATTGTAATGTAAATATCTGATATGCAGGATGTATTTTCATTGTTACAAATTGAACATAATTAAAGCATAGTGATTAATCACAAAAATAATATGTAATTATATATGTGTTTTCAGGTGGTCTTAGGCGACCCCTATGAAAGGGTCCTTCGACCCCCAAAGGGGTCGCGACCCACAGCTTGAGAACCGATGCCCTAGTTAGCCCAATTAATTAAATCCTTTGTGATCAGCCTCATTCCTTCTTTAAAAATGTGTATTACAAAAAAAAAAAGACTTCCAAAACATTCTTCACTTATCAGAACTAGGTTTGGTTACATCTTATGATAAAATCCTTCAGTTATGGCAGAGGGAGGGTCTTGCGGGATACCTTTTAATTTGGTCCTTCTGGTCAATCCAGGAAAGTTGTATATGTAGATGAGAGGTTTTAGCTTCCGGTCAGAAAAAGCCACAACTTCATAAGGAATGTTAGTTGCCACGACGCCCACAATTCCATTCATACACTGGAGTACAGTTTTTTTCTTGGTTTCGATATTAATAAATATTACGAAATTGCCACTGGAGTAGCAAATGGTGCTGTCGTTGACAAAATGAACATTCTGCTTAGGGAATCCTTGCACCCATCTTTAGGGAAGAGATATATCACCATCAATATAACACATTCCAAACACTTTCTGTTTTTGACAAAGCAAACAAAAGGTCATCAAAATCTTTGAAACACATCTATACTATTTTCACCCCCTTTCTGCCTAAAACAATATCTAATATGAAAGAACACTTATGCCGTCTGTGAGGCCAGTTTGAGTCCACGTGGGAGAGAAATTTAAATGTAGACTAAAAGTTCCACGGGTTTCAAGAGCCTTCTTCAGAGAACTTTTTCAGCGAAGCAAATCCTTTGATCAAACCTGAGGAAGTCTCAGAAGGATTTCTGGGGCCTTGTATACTTGGAAAAAAAAAAAAGTGAAAACAGCGAGAAAGAGAAAAAAACACACACCCCCTTGATTCTAATAGAAAACAGGTTGTATCCTGGGCTTTTTATAATTAGCTTTGATTTTAAAAATAATCTTTAAAAAACAACATTGAATAGGGCAGCTGCTTTGTGATTGTGAGTGGAGTAGGAAATGTTTTTCTTTACAACGATGAAGCATGTGTAGCCATATCGTAGGTCTAAAAATACAGATATAGAAAATAAAGGAATTAAGCCAACATGAATGAAAGGTTAGAACACAAAAGGAACGTACTTTTAAAGGAAGGAATGTGTGGTGGGTATATGCTAGAAAGTAAGGAGAGTCTGAGATGAGGGGAGATTCCAGTATTATTTAAATATTAAGGATATGCTTAAAGATAGATGGTGGAGGAGGTAAGAGGACACTAGGTTGGTAAGAAACTTCAAGAGATTGGAGAGAAGAGCCAGGACCAGGGGAACAGACTGCAAGTAACACTCCAGAATAGTGATTTTTAACTTTTGTGCCACAGTGGAAACATGCAATACCTTGGTGAATACACAATACAGTGTATAGATGATGTGATGTGAATTCACCTAAAACCTGCTGAATTTTAACCAGTGTCACCCCAATAAATTCGAGAAAACAAAAACCATGCGATCAATACCTGATTGTTTAGTCAGGGCACTGACCTCTTTTCCCTTTGATAGCCAAATTAAAAAAAAAAAATGACAACAGTCAACACAATAGCTGTCTGGTGTGAGTGAATCAAAATGAAACCTTTGTTTTTTTGTCAAATCAGCAAAAGATACATTTTTTTTTGGTGTGTCACAGAATTTTGGTAATTAGTTTATATCCCACGAGATGATAAAGGTTGAAAATCGCTGCTCTAGAATGTGGAAGGAAAGAAATACCACTTTTATCTGTGCAGTGCTTCATGCTTTTCAAACAGTGGTTCTCAACCTTCTGGCCCTTTAAATACAGTTCCTCATGTTGTGACCCAACCATAAAATTATTTTCGTTGCTACTTCATAACTGTAATGTTGCTACTGTTATGAATCGTCATGTAAATATCTGATATGCAGGATGGTCTTAGGCGACCCCTGTGAAAGGGTCATTCGACCGCCAAAGGGGTCGCGACCCACAGGTTGAGAACCGCTGGGAGGAGTTCGGAGGAAGAGATGAACGGCCCTAAATTTGGGGGGAAATCACCAAAGACTAGAAGGATAAAATGGGTGCTGTCATTGGGATGGGGAGGTATTTGCGAAAAGTCTGGAGAAAAAGGACCACTGAAGGCCATACTGAGCCAGGAAAAGGTCAACCGGCGAGGGGCGGGGAAAATGGAAGGGGGTGGGGCGGGGAAAGATAGATGGACGTGTGGCCATTGAATACGGGATGGGGAGAAGAGGTCACCCAGGGAGGGGGTCTGCTGGAAGGTGTTGGGGTTTCAAGAGAAGAGGTCAACGTTTCCGGGACAGCGGGTCTAAAAGAATGGGAGGAAGAAGAGCGCAGGGAAGGGATGTAAGGCAGAGCAAGAGTTTCCGCGAGACCGAAGTCAGTCGCCTGACGGAGATGCCGCACCTCACGGACAGGGCCGCGCCGCTGGCGGCGGAGATGGAGCCCTCCTCTCGGTGTTGCGCCATGGACCGTGTTTCTCAAAGCCAGGCTCGGGGCAGCAAACGCTGGACCCCGGTTCTGGTCTGCAACGGTTGCCCCGCGGCTCCTGGCTGCCCCGCCGGCGCAGCCTCCGCTGTTTGCATCGTCGCCAGGAGACCGTAACCCCTGCGCCCATTGGCTCTGCCCCTTCGGCCTTCTCCTTCTAGAGCCGATCGCATTGGTGAAAACTCTGCAGTGTATCAGCCAGTAGGCGGACGGCAAGCTGAGCGAGGGGCGGGACTCTCGGAGTGAGTGCCGGAGTGGCCCCACCCAGCCAGGACAAATAACTACAATATTAATAAATATCAATAGCAGAAATTAATATTGAGTGCTGGCCGAGCCAGACGGTCCGAGCTCCATGCAGGCATTATTGCATTTAATCCTCAAGTCCCCCATCATCCCCATTTTACAGATAAGGAAAGTGAGGATAAGAAAAGTAACTTGCCTGAGGCTACAAAACGGAGTGGGTTTTAAAGCAAGGTCTAGTCTAAATCTAGAGCGCCAAGCCTTTCATTGCTATGTTACACCTTCAGATGTACCCTCCGCTACTTAAAATTGGCAGAGAGCTTCTGAAAACAATCTGATCAAAAGGCCTGCAGCTTGTCCTTGATTCTTCCCTTCCCTTTCAGATCCCTCCAAGCCAGTGGTTCTCAACCTGTGGGTCGCGACCCCTTTGGGGAGTCGAACGACCCTTTCACAGGGTCGCCTAAGACCATCGGAAAACACATATATAATTACATATTTTTTTGTGATTAATCACTATGCTTTAATTATGTTCAATTTGTAACAATGAAATTGGGGTCACCACAACATGAGGAACTGTATTAAAGGGTCGCGGCATTGGGAAGGTTGAGAACCACTGCTCCAAGCCGTCTTTCCGGTTCTTTCTCCTTTCCTCTCCTCCAGTCTTCTCCTTTACCCTACCCCCTCCTCCTTTTTTTTTTTTTTTTAACAGATTTTATTGATTTTTTTACAGAGAGGAAGGGAGAGGGATAGAGAGCTAGAAACATCAATGAGAGAGAAACTTCGATCAGCTGCCTCCTGCAAACACCCCACTGGGGATGTGCCCGCAACCAAGGTACATGCCCTTGAGCGCAATCGAACCTGGGACCCTTCAGTCCGCAGGCCGACGCTCTATCCACTGAGCCAAAGCGGTCAGGGCCCCCCTCCTTCTTTAAGTTCCTCCTTCCTGTCTTGCCACCGTCTCTCCAACATTTCATTCATATAGATGCTTAGCAGATGTGCAATTTGCATTCACCAGTGAAATTACCTTCTCTATGCTGTTTTACCACATTTTCATATATTGAACATGTTTCTGCATCAGTATATATAGATCTACTTCATCCCTTTTAACAGTAGTTAGGGTTTTTGTTGTTCTTTTAGAAATCTGTTCCATAAATCACTCCCCCCCACCCCTTCATATAGTATATAGTAAAAACTTAGATTCTGCAGGAAGGTTTTCCAATGACATTTTTTCTCACCTCATTCTTTCCTACCTGAATACCATTGTCTTGAGGCCCCTTGCAGCTTAAGAAATGTAATGGAATTAATATCAGGGAAACACTCCCCCATGCCATGCCCCCTCCTACCTTTTTCTTTCTCTTTCTTCCCCCAAAGGTAAGAACTTTTCTGAATTCTGTTTATTGCTTCTTGCTTTTTAACTCTACCACATACCATATGTATGTGCCATAACCAATATGCTGTTTCATTTTGCATGTTTTTAAAGTTAATATATGTAGTCATATATATTGTTTTTATTACTCAATCTTATGTTTTGGAGATACATTTATTTTGATAGTTGTAGCTATAGTTTATTAGTTTTCATTGCTGGATAGTTGTTCATATGAATACACCACAATTTATTTATCCGTTCTACTCTCAATGCACTTTTAATATTCACCTATATATTTTTTGCTATTCAAGTTCCTTTCTTTATGGACTATTTATTCCTGTATAGCTTCTTATTGTGAGGATTATAATAGTTTTTTTTTCCATTTGATCTCACTCTGGGCCCCATAATACTTTCACTCAATTATTCAGCCGGTATCTTCCCATGGAATCTCTTTTATGAAAGCTATTTCTCCCTACTATGGACTGTCATGGAATGTTAATTTTTAAAGTAACGTTTGTATTCACAAGATAAGTGCTCCTAATTTTTAAAAAGATATTTTAAATATAATTAATTAAAATAACAATGAAACACTTCATGTGACTTTCAATATTCCTAACTTACTCTATAAAATACTTTATACATATAAATTTATTATATACTAGAGGCCCGATGCACGAAATTCATGCAAGAGGCTTGGCCCTCACAGCCCCAGCTTCATCTGGAAGGTCTTCTGGAAGGTCATCTGGAAGGTCCTCTGGACAGCCGTTTTACTGTTCGGCTGTTCGGTCGATTTGTATATTATGCTTTTATTATTATAGATTAAAGAGTATAAAATTATTCAAGTAACATTCCTGAAAAGTCAAAGAATGTTGTATTAAGTGGGTGTATATTGTCAGGAAAGACAGATAGTACTTAGAAGGTAGAAAACTATTTCTTATCACTAGGACCTCTAACTCTTTTTAAAAATATATATTTTTATTGATTTCAGAGAGGAAGGGAGAGGGAGAGAGAGATAGAAACATCAATGATGACAGAATCATTAATCAGCTGCCTCCTGCACGCCTCCTGGATGCCCCCTACTGGGGATCAAGCTTACAACCTGGGCATGTGCCCTGACCAGAAATCAAAATGTGACCTCCTGGTTCATAGGCCCGTGTTCATCCACCGAGCCACACTGGCCAGCATGACCTTTAACTCTTAATCTTTAACCAGCAGAATCAGTGAGATTAGCCCACTCAGGTTAATTATTGACAATTATAGCTGCAAAAAATGTGAAATACTATGTTTTTCCCTGTGGCTAACATCCATGTGTACCCAGATGTTCACATATCATGCACATGACCACCAAGGGCTTGGAGATGATTCTCTATAATGCAGAGTGGTGCTAACAGTACAGTTGTTTCCTGGGATGTATATTTTCTTTTCAATTTATTTCTTTGAGGAATTAACTTTTTACTTTATAGATGAATTGGATGTTTCAAACCATTAAAATAAAACATTACACTGTTCATACTAATTAGGGGACAGACCATGCCAAGTAAAAGTTCTCAAGATATATACCTTGACCTGAAATTTTTAGTTTGGCCAATCAGAGGTGTTGCCTGGCCAAGTTTAAATTTACAGGGTTAATTTGCACGAGACCTTCAATATGCTAAGAGACCTTCTAAAAAGTTACTTTTCTGAGAAAAAGTTAAGCCAGATCCATGCTTTAGCAAAAATGTGGTCAACTTGTTTTCACTGAGTATCAGCAATAATAACAAGCATTTATTTAACACTTATTCTGTGCCAAGAACTGCTTAAAGTGCTTTCTAATATCCACTAATTTAATCATTCTTCAACTTCTACAAAGGAGCTATTAGGGTTCTGCCACGTTATTTTACAGGTGAGGGAAGTGAAACACAGAGGGACGGCTCATATCTAAAAAAACTCATTAGTTGGGACACTCCTAAGTCAAGGCCCCACTGTAAATAGCACAGGAGTCACCAGCTCTCAAATCTAGGCAGACAAGTCAGACATTGACTACCCTTTTCCATGTGTCCTCGACTGGAATCCCTTTTTTGAGCAGACCAATGGGACTAAATTTACTCTGCCTACCTGCATGACTCCAAGCCCTACTAGAGCTTCAAAATCCAAATATTTAATAGATTTTTTGAAAACAGCACCATCGGAGGTCAGTAAGATCTAGATTTGGACTGTTTCTTTTGGGTTAAAATTAAAAGGATGTGTCCTGCCCTAACTGGTTTGGCTCAGTGGATAGAGCCTGTGGACTGAAGGGTCCCAGGTTCGATTCCGGTCAAGGGCATGTACCTTGGTTGCAGGCACATCCCCAGCAGGGAGTGTGCAGGAGGCAGCTAAATTGATGTTTCTCTCTCATCAATGTTTCTAACTCTCTATCCCTCTCCCTTTCTCTCTGTAAAAAAATCAATAAAATATATTTTTAAAATAATAAAAGGATGTGTCCTGTAGTTACAGGCGGGACAGGGGCCATCCCAGGAGTCGTAGGAAGCTGGTGCTGACAGGAAAAGGCAAAGGCTGTCCAGGTGGCTGGGAGACTTGTCACTGTGCCATGGACGGGAACCTTTGGTGAGCGAGCGCTGGGCCGGGGCCACAGGCCCTGAAGCTGGGGAAGCCTTGGAGCAGAGGAGGAGCAATGACCAGGTCCGTGCCATGGAATATGGGAGGTCAGGTCAGGTGTGGACCCGGGTGGAGGGCAGACCACAGACCACCTTAGTTCAGGGTCAGGGAATGACTCTGAGGGTGTGTGTGTGTGTGTGTGTGTGTGTGTGTGTGTGTCTGTCTGTCTGTCTCAACATGGGCGCATCCCTTCCCTAGGCCAACACAGTACAGTTAGGCACAACCTCGGGGTGCAGGGTTTTAAGCACGATCCCCACAAAACCTGGAAGGCCGGCCGTGGGTGGGCGTCTGGGCGGCGAGTCCCCTGCAGAGGGTGGGAAAGAGCCCAGCGCGCTCGCTGCGCCCGGCTTCGCTCCAGGCGCCCCGGAAACGCCGCGCCGGCGGAGCAGGCAGCCCGCCCCCAGTTCGCACTTAGCGGAGAGGGGAAGGGAGAAAAGGAAGAGGGAGCGGCCTCTACTTCCTGAATCGCCTGCAGATCCAGGGCGCGAGCTCAGCCTGCGCTGCGCCACGATGTCCGGAGGGTCAGCCAAGAGCCTGGAGAAGGGTGAGGCCTGGCCGCCGCGAGAAGCGGTGATCTTGGCGACCCCCGATGCGGGCCCGGTGCGGCTGATCCGGAGCCGAACCCTCCCGGAGGGTCTCTTCCAGGAGGGGATGGGTCGGGCCCCAGGGGCGGCGGGGGGCTGGGGGTCCCGGCTGCTCTCCGGGCCGTAACTGCGTTCGCTTGTCCCCGGCAGGAAGCGCGCCCCCAGGGCCGGTCCCCGAGGGCCTGATCCGCGTCTATAGCATGAGGTTCTGCCCGTTCGCCCTGCGGACGCGCCTTGTCCTGAAGGCCAAGGGAATCAGGTGAGAACCCGGCGAAGGCCGCTCCCGAGCGGTGCGGGAGGGGCTGCGGGCGGGAGGTAGGGAGTGGGGCGACGGGGGGGGGGGGGGGGGGGGGGGGCCGGGAGGTAGGGAGTGGGGCGGGGGGGGGGGCGGGGGGGGGACGGGAGGTAGGGAGTGGGGCGGGGGGGGGGGGGGAATCTCGGACGGGGCCCCTGGGGCGTCCTTTACTGCAAATTAAATTAGAATTCTCAGCCTTTTGGGGAGGGCATGGCAAGTTATGGGCCTTCTCCCCGGGGCGGCGGAAATGCCATAGATCCCGCTGTCTAGGACACTCCATAGATGAACCTAACTGCTTTATGGATTAGAAAGGTGGGCTCCTGCTAAGGGAGTGACAGGCAGCGGCTCTTCTAGCTCTGGTAGACCCCCGATTCCTGGTCAGTTGCCCTTGTTGCACTTTCACCAGATTTCTCCATGCATGTCCAGCTTATCTGATACTGTTGGCTGTTATTCTGAGTGTATCGTTCCTTATGAAATAGTCAATAATGAGCCCAGTACAGAGTTCAGACCTTCACTCTCCTGGCAGGGTGCACAGTTAACTGTGCTGTGCCTATTCCTGTAGGCTGGGTCTTTTGCAAAGCCTCATTGGAACTGGCCTGGTTCCCGGCAGAGGAGTTAGCCTCAGCAATTATGAAGTGTCCTTTGACTTCTCTCTGGCAACACCAAAGATCCATTGGAACTACCCCCTTCCAATGACCTTTGGAATCTGTGGAACAGACATTAGGTACCTATGATGTGGAAGTTTAAAATGTAGCCCCCATTCTTAAGAAATTTTCCATGTATGTGCTTAAGATTTATTAATGAATTTTAGTCTTCTAGGAGGGAGGATTAGGCAGCTATTCCTTTCCCTAAAAGAAATATAAGATGCATTCTAAAGAAAAAAAAAACACACCAAATTATTTATGGATTAGCCCTCACTTCACTAAGATTGGCATTTTATTTGGATGAAATTGATTCTGAACACATAGCCAAATATTCAACATTTAGTAACATTTATTCAAAACACTGTATTTTTATCAAAATACTATACTATTTTCTGTATTAGTCAGAATTCTTTTATTGCAAGTAAGAGAACTCTGATCCAAATTGGACTGAAAAAAGGGCATATATCGTACTCACATAATTGAAAAGTCCAAGAGCAAGATGCAGCTGAATTCGGGGCACCAAATCCTGGGTTATGTGCCCTTCTGTAACTCCAGATTGAAAACAACCCTACCTTACTTACTGGGCATTTTCCAAAGGAAAATTGAAATGATTTTAGCATAATAGTGTGTGTATGAGGGGGTGAAAGTGGTGACAGCTGCCGGATACTGCAAACAACAGAGGTCTGCTACATACATGGGTCAATTTTGAGTCCCAGGAGATTCATCAAACAGGTACTACATTTTTACCACATGGTATAACCTAACAAAGCATGGTTTTCTTTAAAAGGTGCATCTTTCAACTTGTGACTTGTTGACTCATGATGCCAGGTTACCACCTAATCCGTGTGTTCTGAGAACCTTCTTTATTACAAAAGCCTAGGATCTACCTTTTGTTTTTATACTATACAATTTCAGAAGTGTTGATAATTCCTTGGCAAAGGGCCTTATTTTTCTTGCAGAAGCTCATATCTGAGTGACCAACGTTATCTCAGCACATGAACCTTTTAATACACATTGACGTGTTTCATCTGGATAGTCCTTTGTTTCCATGGGTGATTACATATTTAAACCCTTAAACTAAATGCTGTTCTACAAAGGTGTTGGTGTAGCCATAGTTGGTTTGGCTCAGAGGATAGAGCATCAGCCCAAGGACTGAAGGGTCCCAGGTTCAATGCTGGTCAAGGGTACATACCTCGGTTGCAAGCTTGACCCAGGCCCTGATTGGGGCATGTGCAGGGGACAACCAATCGATGTGTCTCTCTCTCATCAATGTTTCTCTCTCTGTCTCTCCACCTCCCTTCAACTCTCTCTCTCAAAAAAAAAAAAAAATCAATGGAAAAATATCCTCGGGTGAGGATTAACAACAAAAAGATGTTGGTGTATGTATATATTAATATGAACAAGACATATAAGATCTTTGCTTTCATGGAGCTTACATTCTAGATAATTGACATAATGGGTAAATAAGTGACCAAAGTAATTTCAGATACATATCAGTTTAATAAATAAAGTAAAACAAGATGATCATGGAATGGAGTTTCTCAGCAGCTTCAGAATGGGTGGTCAGGGAGGGCTCTCTGCACATTTGGTGTTTGACCTGGGAAGACAGGCAGAGAAGGCAGAGGACCAGTAAGTGCAAATGCTCTAAGATGGGAACATGTTTGGCAAATTCAAGGAATATAAGAAAGGCCGATGGGGCCAGATCAAAATGACCAAAGGAAAGTCGTAAGAAACCGGTGTGACAAGCAAGCAGGGACCAGATCAAATGTGCCCTACATGTCATAGAAAGTATTTAGGGTTTGTCCTCTTTGTAATGAGTAGCAGTCGGAAGGTTGCAAGCAGGAGAGTGACCTGATCTAATTTTGTCAAAACTCCACGTGGCCATGTGTGCAGATGGAGTGTAGGGAGGCCACATGGAAGCTTAGAGGCTGGTGGGGGACTGTTGTAGAGGTCCAGGTGGCAGATGATGTTTTGGACGACGTAGCCGTGATAAAGCTGAGAAGTGAATAAAGTCAATCTGATTTGGAGGTCTAGCTGAGCATGTGACTTGAGGAAGGGGGACAAGGGGAAAGGAATCAAGGCTGAGTGGACTTCTAAATTTGGGGTCTGATCAGCTAAGTGGATGGTAGGGCCAGTGAGGATTTTCAGAAGTACAAAAACGTTTCATTCCCTTCATTGTCTTCTATGTGTCTTTCAGGCACGAAGTCGTCAACATCAACCTGAAAAATAAACCCGAGTGGTTCTTTAAGAAGAATCCCGCTGGTCTGGTGCCAGTTCTGGAAAACAGCCGGGGTCAACTGATCTACGAATCTGCCATCACTTGTGAGTACCTGGATGAAGCATATCCAGAGAAGAAGCTGTTGCCAGCTGACCCCTATGAGAAAGCGTGCCAAAAGATGGTCTTTGAGTTATTTTCTAAGGTGTGTATATAAGAAATTTCAGTTCCTGTTCGAAAAACCTTTGTTTTTTTAAGCTACATCAGTGGTCATGTATGGTTCAGTAATTTTGGAAAGGAAAACAAAACAGGATTATACTCTTTGCATGCCCTTTCTTGATCGGTTCCTGTTTACCTCTACAAAGTTATCCCTCTGCTGATACACTATATTCCGGCCATACTGAATGTTTCAATTTCCCAAACTTACCACCTTATCAACTCTTGATGGAAGACCCTTCTTCCTTCTCACTTTGCCTGGTTTTCTCCAAATCCTCTTTCATGTATCTGCTCAGATATCGCTGCCTTCCAGAAGCTTGTCCAGACCGTGTGAGTGCCCAGCTCTGTGTTCCCACAAGTACTAACATTGCCCTGTTGGTGGCTGCCTGACTTAAGCCTGTGAGTTGTACCAGTGTGTGAGCTCCTTAGGGTGAGGGCAGTGTTCTCATTACTGTTGACTCACTGCCTAGGTTTGTGACCAGCTCTGCCCCTTCCAAGTTGTTTAACTTGCTAAGTTACTTATTGCTTTACCTCTGTGTCTCAGGTCATTATTTGTTCAATGAGTGTAATTATGTCTTCCTTATAGATAAAATCAGTTAACCTAAAACATGGAGAGCAGAGTCGGACACATGGTAAATCTCAGTGTTAGTTCTTGTTCTAGCCAGTGTCTAGCAGTGAGCTTGTGCTCTGTGCTGGCAATAGCTCTCAGCTGACTGAGTAAATGGCATTCCTGTAGAAGAACTGTATGTTATCAGTGTTGTAGATTGGTTCAAGCAGTTAGTATTCACAAAGACACGACCAATAGTAGACAACAAGAATAGCAACATCAGGTTATGTCTCTATAATTCTGTTTCCATGTCAATGTATATCAGCATGCACAGAAATATCTTCTCTAGAGAATGAAATGGTTAAAGAAATACTGCAAAAATGGGACTTATAGGGAGGACATATTGTTTAAGGAGACAGTGCAAAGGGCAGCCGATGGGGATGGGAGAGGGAAATGTCTGGCTTAGCAGGATGAGGGGGAAAGAATAGTAGAGATGGCTGCTGTCAAAGATGATGGACAGGGCATAGGGCATTTGCAAGGAAGATGTTGCAGAATTTAAAAAAGAAAAACAGTAACAAGAGAATCATCATACTGTTTAGAAAGAAAATGAGCTAAAAGCTGGAGATGCCCACTATTACTTTCCTACTCACATTCCGGAAAGAGGTGATCCAAGGTACCATATGACCCCACCATCCTGTCCACAGCTCAGCAGACCAGAAATGGCCCCACCTGCACCCCCAGCCCAATCATTTTCTCTCCTAGAAACTTGGAACTGAGACAGACTAAGACAGTCAAAGTGGGGAAGCTTAGGATGGAGATATATATATATATAGAGAGAGAGAGAGAGAGAGAGAGAGCGAGAGAGAGAGAGAGACTTGACAAACCAAAGCCACATAAAAAATACATTTTTGGGGAAGTGGAAATTAAAAACACTGCAAAGGGAACTGTATGTGGGAAATAATGTGGAACAGACATTTAAGGGTAAGCAAAGAGGAAAGACCAGGCAGGAAATGTGGATGGAAGGGCTGCCTGCAAACCTTCAGCTCCAATGAGGGCAAGTTGTACTGACATGGATGGGATTTCAGCGGTGTCTCCTGGATTTTCACGAGTGCCTGTTTACTTAAACTGGGATGAGTAGGCTTCTGTCTTTTGCAATGGGATGATACCAAAGACTGAAGGATTAAAACACACAAACATCTCCACCACGAGCCTTAAAGCATGTGACATTACACCTGTCAGGCCTTCAGGGAGTCAGTCCCCTTTGAATAGTCTTCTCATGTCCTCCCCAAGGTAGAAAGCAGAAAGATTCTCTTTCCCAAGCTCCCTTTGCAGCTGGGGACAAGGCCTGGGCCCAAGGCTCTCCCTGTCAGATACACACATGGTAGAGTTCAATTCAGAAATGCGTTGGGCTGAGGCACTGGTGCTGCTGGTGAGAGTGGCTGGCAGCAGAGCTTCTGGATTTCCAGGAGCCGTGCTGGTTGTGAGATATTCCAGAGCAGAAACAGCTTTGGTGCTAGTGGCCTTGGTTATCTCGGAGTCCTTGCTGGCAATGGCACACACTGTAACCTCTGTAGTTTCAGCTCACAGCTCACAGGTCACAGCGGGTGCCTTCCACAGGCCAGTTTGGGCATGATTTTGAAATGTTCCAGCTTAGTTTTGAGCCTGTTTGTTCAGTTTCCCAACAATTCAATGAGACACTCAGAGTCCTTTACAGATGTTTTTGGCTCAAACTTGCCAAAGTGGGTTCTGTTATTTGCAACTTACAAAATCCTGTTTCATATAGCATCTTTTTAAGATCAGTATATGACCTCTCTGAACACAGGAATGGGTACACCCTTGAAGTTTCTAGAACACTCTGACACTGGGTCAATAAGGGTTCTATCGTGTTTTTATGTGAGGCTGGTATACTTAGTCTCCCACCAATAAACTAAGCAATTATTCTCTGTCTAGGTGCCACTTTTGGTTGGAAGGTTTACGAGAAGTAAAAATAAGGAAGAATGCTCTGACCTAAAAGAAGAATTTCGCCAAGAATTCAGCAAGCTTGAGGAGGTAATCAATCGCGTCTTTTGGCTTTTATCAGAGTAAATGATACACTACACCTACCCACTTGTTTCAACTCTCTTTTCTTCATATCCTCATTCCCCAGATCACTTTATAGGAATTAGTAATAAAACCAAATAAGAAATTCTAGTTTATAACAGATTGACATAAGCTGTGTGTTTTAAGATATAAACCAAAACACCTAAAAATATTTTGTCATGGGCTTTTAAAATTTTTTGTTGCATCGATGTTAAAATAACATGGAAAAAAGGAAATTCACCAATATTTCTATAATGTGTCACCTGTTTTCTTTTTTTCCCATGCTGCTTCCAGTCCCTGTCCATAAATAAATAAATAAATAGATTAACATAAATGTAATCAGAGCATTGATACCATCCTGTGTTATTTTACTGAGTATTATATAATAAACATTTCCCACCACAAAGAGTTTGCCATGAATCCTACAGACACTTGGCAAAGCCAGATGTGTTTTACCTCCTTTGGGGGAGAGCTGCCATTTTGGGCCTTTAGATTGAGTCTTCCTCTTGGCCTTCAGACATTCCAAATGCTTCATGTAGATTTAAACAATCAGTTTACAATGCAGACTGTTATACAGGCCCTGAAAAAAACTGTAGAAGTTTTATAAAGGGTTAAGTTGATTTGATATTGATTAATCAAATAATATTCTGAATTCCCCCCTTTGACAAAACCATAATACCAATTCACCTTCTTGAATTTCGAATACATAGTTTACGCTTGGCTTTCAAATAATTTTATTTAACAGCTAATTATTAAACTAGCTGTTCCCAATATATTTTAAGTAAATTGTTTTATTGAAGAATTATAGAGAAGTAACCAAAACATAAGAGTCCAGCTTGATGAATTTTTACATAGGAAACATAGCCATAGAATCAGCATCCATAGCAAAACACAGAATATTCATTTTGGCTATTTTTTTTGTTATATAAATGGACTCTAATAATATGCACTTTTTTGGGTCTGGCTATTTCATACAATATTAGGTTTGTGAAGTTCATCTATGTTGGGTGTAGGTCATTCCTATTTTTTGTAGTTCCAGCATATGGCTGTATCACAGTTTTTAAAAAGATCCTTTTTACTCCTTGTGAGCAGAAAACATTTCCGCTTTGGGGCTATTACAGTTAGTGCTGCAGTGAACATTCTTTGGTGAATATATGTTCACATTTCCAAGTAGAATGACTGGGTTAAAAGTATGCATGTACTCAGCTTTAGTAGATACTATTAAAACATGGTTGTACCAATTTACATTCCTATCACCAGTGGTTCCACACCTTCGCTAACTTTGTCTTGTTCATTTTAGCCATTCTGATGGATGTATAGTGGTATTACATTTTGGTTCTAATTTGCATTTCCCTGATAACTAATGTAATTGACTACCTTTTCAAATGGTTATTGGCCATTTGGATATCCTTTAATTGTGAAGTGTAAGTCTTGCCCAATTTCTTTAATAGGTGGATTTGCCTTTTATCTTGATTCCCAGTTCTTCTTCTATATTCTGAATACCAGTCCTGTGTTGTATTACGAAGGCCTTGCACTCTGTTGCTTATTTGATTTTTCTCCACTTTCCAGTTTATTTTGTTTATAGTTTTGTTTCATCCCAAACTAACAAATAGTAAAGCTTAAACTGATCAAGTAGACAAAAAGTGAACTTGGATATGTCAGGGTAAAAGCTGCTGGTCTCACCTGCATCATCTCTGATATCCAAATAAGAAGTACTCTTATGCTGTTTAATGTCCAGGTTCTGACCAATAAGAAGACAACCTTCTTTGGTGGCAATTCACTTTCTATGATTGATTACCTCATGTGGCCCTGGTTTGAACGACTGGAAGCACTGGAGTTAAATGAGTAAGACATTTGAATATTTTGTGCATAATTTCGGATAATGATAATTTGAATAGTATATGTTGACCTTTTTCTGAACAAAAATATTTTATACAACTTTTATGAATGGGAAAAGGCAGACAGAAGAAGACTTGTGCATGTCATATACCTACACTCACCACTGCTTCCCATCAGGGGGAGTAGACAGGGGTTCTGTGACATGTGGTAAAATGTTTTAAAAGTAATTTACTCCTTCCCTCCTTAAAAAAAATCCATAAGGAAGGTTTGGGGAGGAGGAGCTGAGTGAAAAAGGTGAAGGTATTAAGAAATACAATTGGCAGTTACAAAATAGACACAGGGATGTAAAATACAGCATAGGGAATATAGACAGTAATGTTGTAATATCTAGGTATGGTGTAAGATGAGTACTAGACTTAATGGGGTATCACTTTGTATGTTATATAAATGTCTAACCATTATGCTGTACATCTGAAACTAATATAATATTGAATGTCAACTGTAATTGAAACTTTTTTTTAAATCCATAAGGATGTACATTTTTATAAGGCTGTCATGCAGGATTATATGACCAATGCTACCTCCCAGTTACCAGTAAGATTCCATACTGGTTTGCAAGCTCCATATTTTGAAGTTTGGCAGCCACGTTAGCTTCCTCCCTCTTAGAGCTTAGAGCTATTAAGGGTTACTCTCTATATATGTATATAGTGTGGGGTCTTGCCCTAGTAACATCGAAGATCAATGATCACAGATCTCCACAACAAATATAAAAACAATGGCAAAAGTTTGAAATATTCTAAGAATTACCAAAATGTGGCATAGAGACACGAAGTCGAACAAATGCTCTTGGGAGAATTGCGCCAGTAGACTTGCTCAATGCAGGTGTGTTGCCACAAACCTTCAATTTGTAAAAAACGCAACATCTGAGAAGCTCAACAAAAGGAGGCATGCCTTATTCTATGATTATGTACATTTTAAAGAACTACTTTAAAAGGTTAGAGGAGAACGAAGTGAAACTGCTAATGATGACATATAGACTTTGCAATGCCTTCTTCTTTCGTCCAGCTCACACCTTCATTCTTTCCATCTCCCACAGGTGTGTAGACCACACTCCAAAACTTAAGCTCTGGGTGGCAGCCATGAGGAAAGACCCCACAGTATCAGCTCTCCTCACTGACGTGAAAACCTTGCAAGGTTTCTTAAATCTCTACTTGCAGAACAGCGTGGAGGCCTGTGACTATGGGCTCTGAT
Source organism: Myotis yumanensis (assembly GCF_028538775.1). Lineage (NCBI taxonomy): Eukaryota > Metazoa > Chordata > Mammalia > Chiroptera > Vespertilionidae > Myotis > Myotis yumanensis. The sequence goes on along the minus strand of NW_027223764.1, from coordinate 15,861,847 downwards.
GGGGGCAGAAGTCAACAATGAAAATATATCTGATACTTTCCTTCACTAATAGGAATAAAAGCATGCTTTTATCTTAACAAGTGCTCTCATGTTTCTTTGGATCACCTTCTTTGAGTTGACATCATGGCCCAGCGGTGGGGTTTCCTTAAGGCCTTCATGCAGAAATGTAAACACATTTCCTGCTCCAGCTGCTCAAATGACACTAAGGTTTCTATCAGTCTCTGCTGAAAACCTCTAAGTCATCCTCTCTACTGAGATCTAGACTTCAATCTAGATTTCTAACCGCCCATTGAACATTTCCACGTGGATACCCCATTGTCATTTCAAGAGATGCCCTTTCAAGTTTGTCTTCAAAGTTCTGAATTGAGAATTTTCAATCCTCATTTTTTCCATCATCAACTGAATTTCACTTGCCATTGTCACCCATGAAGACCAGACCTGCATTACCTCAAAGTCAGGTGACTAGGTGGCCTCCTATTTGATCTCCAATATCCAATCTGTATCCTCTTCAACTCCTTCCTACCAAAATCCCATTTCAGGTGTACAACATAGAGATTATGTTGTACAACCCATTCAATATGTAATTACTGTGGAGACCACATCCCTTAATGTGGTATGTAAGGCCGAATGAGTAATAGGTAATATCCCCATTCAGAAATAGAAATGCCATCTTCCATACACTTCCATAGCCCATTGGTCTTCTCACTAATGTTTATCATCACATCACCTCCAGGAGAAGAAGGTAGGTCAGAGAGCATCACTTCACTCTATAGATCATTCAACTAAGGTCCCGAGGTTAAATGAGACCTTACGATGCTGGCAGAAATATCTGGAGGACACACCCAGCACCCTGTTCTTACTGTCAGAATTAAGGGCTGTTGACCAGCCAGCCCCAATACAGTCTGGTTTCCTGTACTTCAACGGAAGAGCACCTAGCAATCACCTTGGGCTCACTGCTGGGGGTGGGCCGGGTGGGCCACATTTGAAAAGAGCGCCCCCCTCTCACCCCATTGTGATGCAAGCGATCTGGAGGCCGCACCCTGAGAGGCAGCTGACAAAGGATGACTTCACAAAGGGCCTTCGGCCGCCAACGCCCAAGCTCTGGGCGACCCATCTCTGCTCAGATCGGCCTGCCCCACATTCTGGGCCCAGGTCGGCTGCGGGCGAACTTCAGTCGGATGCAGACCCGGGCACTGAAGTGCCACAGAGAGCCACTACGCGGTCACAGACACCCGTGGGGAATCGAGACTCCGATTCCCAGCAGCCCGGAGCGCAGCCCCCCAGCGGCTCCGCTCGCTCGCACGGACTGGCCAGAGCGCTTCTGAAGGCCTCTAGGGTTTGGCTGGAGCTCTGGGCACCGGGGCCAGTAGGCGGGTAGGATCTCACTCCAGGGGCGGGCTCCACCCTCGTTTTACAGGCGGTTCCCTTTCCCACGGGCGGGGAGGTGTCTGGCAGCGTCTCTCCTGTCCCCTCTACCGGGTGGGTGCGTGGGTCTGGCCAGGGTTGCATTTGAAAGGAAAAGGGGTGTGTGGTCAATTCTGGAAACAAGTGCTGATTCTATTTCAAACAAGTCTATTTGAAAATAGAGCTGTTTTTTCTCACTTATTCTTCAAACTCGGTGAACAATATCCCAACACCCAGTCATCTTTCATGGAAATTAGGCTTCGGAAGTATTCAGAGGGATGCCCTCCAGGTTTTGCCACCATCCGAGATAGGAATGAGAGAAAACATTTTTTTAAAAAAAAACAACCTGAAAAATGCTAACTCCAGTTCTATTCTCAAAACAGAGATTCAATTAAATAGAGTAAATTTTTTCTGTGGTGGCATTCTTTTCCTCGAAGGCTTAAGTTACTATTACCCATGCCTGAAGATCCCCACATTTGCAAATAGATCCGATTATATTTCAGGTAGCTGGAAACCAATTTGGAGTAGGTTTAATATCGCCTTGTTACCAGTTGTTTCTTGCTTGAATGAGTCAGTATAGTAGAGGTGTAAACATGATATAATTACATAGAAGGACAATCTGCAAAGAGGATTTCAAAGAAGTACCTATTGGGTCTTTAAAGGGAAGTAGGGATAAGCTCAAAGGTCATAATTAAACTCTTTCCAGGGAAACCACAGTGTTCAGCGGTAGGATTAAAATCCCCATTACTGAAATGTAGCCTGCAGCATTCAACTGCCATTTTAACTGGTAACTGGTGAAAGAAATATTCAGTGTTGAATTCGAATTCTAATATGCTTGGCAAAGCTGGATTGCAGTGCATTTCATCTTTATGGACACAAAATTGGAATGCACTATGCTCTTAACAATGTGTTCTTATTCACTACAATTAGTCATTAACTTTGAGCTCTTACTGAGGATCACCTGTATGATTTCATTCAATATTCAAAACCCATCAAGAAGGTGCTGTTTCTTTCTCATTTCACAGTTGAGAAGGATGAAGGCCAAAGAGGGGAGAGAGAGCTTGTCTAAGTGCCAAAGCCAGGGTGTGAGTGTAAGTGCCAACGGAGAACCTTGACATTATTTTCCTTCCCTTCAAGGGAAGAATTGTTTTCATTACCTTGTCTATTCTCCCCTAACTACACCAAATAGACTTGCATTTTAGAATGTGACTTCCCATACACGGATATACTTTGAAGAAACAGCATTTACCAACTCCCAGAGTTGGTTTCCTTTAAAAGGTGGCAATAAGGGGAGGGGAAATCTTAGAAATAGGTTCTCTCTAGCATAGTGGAAAAGTGGAACCTTTTACTTTGCAAATGGAATTCCCAGTTTGGCCCTTAAAATTTCATTCATTGTCAGTTTCCTCCAGGATGGGCAAACTCAGGCCAGAGAGCCAAATCCAGCCCACTGCTGGGTTTTGTACAGCATAAGAACTAAGCATGGTTTTCATATTTTTAAATGTTTGGAAAAAAACAAGAGAAGAATCATAATTTATGACACATGAAAATCATATGAAAGTCACCAAGAGTAAACCCTAATGGAAACTATTCACCACTCAGTTTGTCTTCATTGATTAAAATTAGTTTCAGAATAGTAGTTATCCTATAACTTTATCTTCCAAAATGCAAAATTGTCAGGATGGCAAGTGAAGAACCAATGTTTTTCCAATACCAGACTTCTTGCTGACACATATGCAATTTCTTTGAAGAGAAAATGTATTAGAACATTTTTGCCATTTCCCAAACTTATAAATCCACAGCAACTTGTCATGTCTCCTATGAAATCACTCTGTATGACCTAACAAAAAAAGGTTGTTGAGTCACTATTCCAAAGACTTTCAAAGATTCCTATTTAGTAGGGAAAAAAATGTTAACACTATTAACCAAGAATTTCTGGATAGACTGGAATTCCAAACAACAAAAGGTGTCCAATCATGAGCTACATAATTAGGTTCTGCCATTTTAATGAAGAATATTTAGATTCAGCTAACAATTGTTGAGCAGCAATTACATGTTAGATCTTTTCCAGGACTTAGATCCTTTCCTCTCCACACTGTTAGCAGCTTTAGAGGCCAAGACAATGAGCCAGGCTTAGGACTTTTAAAGTTCTTCAACCCTACTAGCAGGTCACTTTGGACAAATAATTTCATTTTCCTGAAGATATTTTCTATTTTGTAAAATAGGAATAATAATATTGCCTGAGTAGTTGTGGGAATCAAATAAGGTAATCCATGGAAACCATTTAATCAGAATGAGTGAGGCATAGAATGCTTTTCTTTCCTCCTTTACTTGTCAACCCTCTGAAATGCATTGGTGAGTAATTCCTGTTTCAGCTCAATCCTGTAAAAATCAAATAAGTTCTCTTTCCATTTGCTGAATTTCAGGATCACCAAGCTGCTTAGGGTCAGAGTAAAGGCCAGCTACCGCCTTGATTTCATGTAGATGGGAGAGCGATTCCAAGTGACCCCTGTATTGCTGGGCTGTTGACAATGTGCCCTTAGCCATTAGAACGGATCTTCTCTAAGATTCATGCTGGGGGATGGAGAGAGCGCACACATTTTTCTTTGCCTCTAGATGATCTTGTTTCAAATTCATTACCAGTTTTTTCATAGCTTGGGTACAATCTCACGAATAGGGCTGGGACTAGAGTGAGGCCAGTGAGGGCACAAAATTTAAGGAGACACTCGGGCGTGCAAGAGCTCAATACTAAGAAGTGTTTCTTCTCATCTGCTATATTATGGAAAAGCTTGCCTTTATTTTTTGTGCTCACACAGAGAATGAGGCCTATTGTCTTAGAGATGCAGGAGGGAGGGCTTAGAATGGGCAAGAAAACCTTAGTGCTACCCAGGTTAGTGTTTGTTAAACTCCCTTGAAATAGCTGGCGTTTCAGTGCTCAATCTCCACAGATTCTCAGTGCCGAGAAGGGACCCCACCGAAGGCTGTACCCACGTGTTCAAGGCAGGGGGTACTTCTCAGAATTTTTATTTGTTGTGTTTTGTCCACTCTCCTACTTGGACTTCCAAGTCTGGGGCGAAGTCTCTCTGCGTTGTTATCCTACCTCGCTCGCTTCCCAGATCACGTCCCCGCTGCCCCACCGGATCCCAGTCCCCTAAACCTTGAATTTGGGCTGCAGGGGCGGCGCGCCGGAGCCTGCGGCTGCGGCCGCGGCGAGCTCCAAAGGCGAGGCTTGGAGCACTGGGCGCTGTGCAGACGCACGATAACCATGGGTGAGGATGAGAGCAGGAGCCTGGGGAAAGGTGAGTCCTCTGGGTCCGCGGGATGGAGACGCTGGGCCTTGGCCCCCAGACCAGCTCAGTGGTGGTGGTGGTAGGGGGGGGGGGGGGGGTGTGGTGTGGGGAGGCTGGAAGGGTTCCTCTGCACAAAAGCCACGTGCAAAAGTGTCCAGTCTGGGGACTCCAGAGGAGGAGGAGGAGGAGGAGGAGGAGGAGGAGGGGTGCACAGCCCTCTTGAGGTCACTGGGAGGAGAGTGAGCCCCTCTTCCCCAGTGGCCTAATCCACCTCTTGGTATCCCTCACCCGCCCCGCAGGAAGTGTCCCCCCAGGGCCGGTCCCAGAGGGCCTGATCCGAATCTACAGCATGAGGTTCTGTCCCTTTGCGCACAGAACTCGGCTGGTCCTCCTGGCCAAAGGCATCAGGTGAGAGATGGAAGGTCAGTGCCGCAGGCACCGGGGGATGTTGCAAATCGGGAGCGCCCGGGCTTCTCTTCCGCCCTGGAGATGCGTGTCTGCCTGGGTCAGCCTCTCACGTTTGTTGTCTTGTTTTCCCTTTGCCTTTTAAGCTATGAGGTTATCAACATTAACCTGAGAAACAAGCCTGACTGGTACTATACAAAGCACCCCTTTGGCCAAATCCCTGTCCTGGAAAACAGCAGATGTCAGCTGATCTACGAATCTGTGATCGCTTGTGAGTACCTGGATGATGCTTATCCGGGAAGGAAGCTGTATCCATATGACCCTTATGAGCGAGCTCGCCAAAAGATGTTATTGGAGCTATTCTATAAGGTATGTTGAATTTTTTAAAAAGCCACGTACGCTCTCTTTTACTTTGTATGTCTTTCCCAAACTTCAATTCATTTTTAAAGCCTAATCATCGGTGACATTGTTTTGTTTTGATACTGCGTGTGCCTTAGGAGAATAACTGGTATGCAATTATAGTAGAGCCATTGCCTCTGATATTAAAGGTTAAAGGCTTCACTGAGAGGTGTTTTCGATGTGAACTAGCAGTCTCCAGAGGTATGATTATGGCAAAGTTTTGACTGTGTGACTTAAGATAGGAATATTGAAAGAGCCGGTGATGCTTTACAGAGAATATAATTAAAGGGAATAAAGACACTAACGCATGGGAGGGAACTGCTCTTTTTTCAGAGCAAGAGTGCCAACTGTCCAGGAAATGTGGAGACAAAAGGGGGTACCTGCTGATAACTGGGGAAAAAGTGGAGAAACTTTAAGATGGTTCTCTTTGAAATGCAATAAAAACAACTGACATATACTGAGCATGTATGATGTGCCAAGCACTATTCTAACTCCCTTTATAAAGGTTAACTCATGCAACCCTTACAACTGCCCTTGCACCAGGTGGGTACTATTACTGCATCCATTTTTTAGATGGGAACACTGGGGCTTAGAGAGGTTAACTGCCTGCCTAAGATTGTACAGCATGGAAATAGTTGATCAAGTAAGAAGTACTTGAGAACACTTTTTAAAAGCACCTTGTTTTACCCGGGAGCTAAGACAAATGGATTGCTGGAACCACAGAGACCCCTCAGGATACTCCTATTGAGGAGCCCGGATGTGGGCGTTGGCCTGTTAAGCTGGAGGGACAAAGCTTTCGCTGTGTTTTTAGACAGAGCAGAAGCGTGGAGTTCCCTCAGATTTCTCCACTAAGAAACCTGTGTCCTCTGATTAGGTCCCACATTTGACCAAGGAGTGTCTGGTAGCATTGAGATGCGGGAAAGAATGCTGTGATCTGAAGCTAGCCCTTCGTGAGGAATTCTGCAACCTTGAAGAGGTACAAAAAGGGGCCCCTCTCCTGGTGAGATCCAATGGAAGAAGCAATGTAGGGTCGTTAACCTGGTCACCCTGACACCTTCTGCTTGCACAGACTTCGTCTTTCTGCCTGACTTTGATAAGTTCGGCTACTTGTCATCTTAACTCGTGCTTTCTCTATTTTAGAATATGTGCTTGGGTCTGATTTCCAGGAATGGCATTACCAGGTCAAAGGGCATGAACACTGTACAGGCTGGAGCTGTATGATGCTACATCCTCCCCAAAGAGCAGTATATGAAAATGCCCTTTGCTCTACCCCCTTTTCACTCTTGGGAAACTTCGTGTAAAAAGATATGTGCCACCCTAACCGGTTTGGCTCAACAGGTATAGAGCATTGGCCTGCGGGTTCAAGGGTCCCAGGTTCAATTCCGGTCAAGGGCATGTACCTTGGTTGCGGGCACATCCCCAGTGGGGAGTGTGCAGGAGGCAGCTGGTCAATGTTTCTCTCTCATCGATGTTCCTAACTTTCTATCCCTCTCTCTTCCTTTCTGTAAAAAAAATCAATAAAATATATATATTTTTAAAAAGATATGTGCCTGTTTTGAAGAGAGAGAGCAATTTCTCGTTGTTGATATAATGAGTATTTCTTTGATTGCTAGTGAAGTGGGATATTTTCTCCAAAGTATGCCATCTCTTAGTATTCTTGTTTTTTGTGTGAAAATGGTCTGTTACCTGGGTTGTCTATCAAGGTCTTACTGGTTTTCTTTGCTGATTTGTGAAAGCTCCTTTCAAAGAGTTCCTTACAGGTAAAAGATATTTGCTTGTTTTTAAGACATTTTTGTTTTCTTTTGTTATAACTTTTAACTTGGCTTATCTTTTTCTGTATGCATAGAAACGTAACATTAAAAATTCTGTGCCATAATCTTTTCTGTTGTGATTTCTTCCATTGTTTACATACACAGGAGGTTCCTCCCCACCCCCTGCTTCAGAGATTCGATCAATATTCATTTATCTTTTTATCCACCATCCACCACTTTAAAGATGTTTGACTTGTCAAGCATTGCTTTGCTAGCTTCAACCCCCTTACTAGCTTACAAATAAATTTTGGCAAAAGAATTAAGCCCATTAAAAGGATGCCAGGATAGAATTTTCAAGGTGGTCCTTTAATCCCCAAATGTTGGCAAGATGCCTTCTGAATCTTCATAGTGATGAGCAGCAAGATGGGGCATGTTCTACCAGTCACTACTTCTAAGGTTTCTTTGTAGAGGACAAATGATTTTATACTCTGTTATACACACCTGGTTTGTTTTACAGGTGTCATTGGTTCATTGTCATTAGCTCACCTTCAGCTGTATATCAGTGTAGCAGGGCCCTGGAATTTGAAATCTGGAGAATCTCCCCTTATCTTTTATGAACTCAAGACTTCTGCTCTGGAGTTGAGTACTTGACTGTTGCTTTTGGATAAGGGCCTGAATTGCTGGTTTATTGGCAAGCAGCTTTGTGTCTTTTGGGTGTGTGTGTAGGGGGAAGGGAAGGAGAGGAGGTCCTGCTGCTTAAGAACTATTTCTATCAAGAAAAACCTCCTTCTTCCTCCTCCAGCAATGACATGAGCACCCCAATGTGAGCCATCACGCTGTCTGTCCTCCTTAGAGGCTGGGGGTGCAGGGCAGCAATTACTGAAGCTGAATCCAAGAGTCCAGGACTGTAGACTGAAGCTTTTTAGAATGCCTGGTTTGAGGAAGTCTCGGATTCTCTTCTCTTCGTGACCTTGTTTGTACACAAAACCCTTACAGATAAGATTTCTTCCTCCCTGTGACCCTCCTGGAGGTGCCACAGTCAGTGCGCCTCACCAGCGATGGCCACAAGGGGGAGCCCGCGCGCTTCTTCCTTCCACTTGTGCTCCAGCTGCTAACCTCCTTTCCATCCCCCTGGGGGAGCCCGAGAGATCCTCGCAGAAGATGAGGGGACCTTCCTACCAGGCTTTTCACCTTCAGGGGGTGGAAATAGTGTTCCCTCGTCAAACCAAATGGTCCTTTGCTCTTCATTTGCATGCCCACTCTTCATCTCTTATCACATCCTTTAAAAGCAAGGGGACCACCCTCTGTAGTCATTTTTCAGTGAACTGGAGAACAGAAAGTTTAAAAAATAGATTTTCTATTATTTCAGAATATCAAATGGCTATCCCTCAAATATCTCAATTTCTTAAGCCTGAATTGAAGATGTGTTAGAAGGGCTAGAAGGCAGAGCCTCAGTTCCCTCCCCACATGTGGCCTCGTGAGGGATGCCTGGGCCTTGGAAGAACAATGTCTCCCCTAAGCAGGCCATTTTGCCTTGCTTGGTGATGCCAAGGACAATAGCGCTGAAAGTGAGGGATTCCACTGTGAGGGAAGCTATTCAATATTAAGAATGGCCAACACCATCCGATGTGGCAGGCGGGAAACAGAAAGAACTCAAAATAGAGTTTTTAAAAATGACGTTGGGTATTAATATGACCACGGCTAAGTGGGTCCAGGTATAGCAGCAGCAGCTTCCTAGTCTGTTTCTGATGACAAAACACTTAGGAAAGATAAGACACTGGGAATTAAGACTGCCGGTTTAGTTTGCCTCTGACTCTCCTAAACATTGTGATAGCATCTCATTTGCTGTAAGCAAGACACTAGTTTAAACTGAGAACACAGAAGAACTATTTGAGTGAAGTTGCCTGAAGACCTTATCAATGGATTGAAACAGGAAGGAGAGAATTCTGGTAAGCTCTGCAACCACGAGTATGTTGGTGTGTGTCCCCTCCCTGCAGAGCCCCTGACTGAGAGCGGGGAGAAAGTGGGATTGAGGGGGCAGTTCTCCAATCCGTGGCTGCAGAGCAGGAGAGGCTTCCAGAATATGCCGACTCTAAGCTTTTTGCTGATTCTTAAAGAACAAGCAAAGAGTTCACAACAGACTGGAAGCTTCTGTGAGTAGAGTCCTCCTACATTTGAAGTAGAATGACACAGGGATCGACTCTAGGCTAGGAATTAGGAGAATGGTGTTTCTGTCTTAGCTCTGGCACTAACCAGAGGGTCCCTTTACCTCCCTGGGTCTGTTTCCTACCCTGACAGTGAGAGTCTCTTGTGCTTCCATGTGAGAGACAAGACTCAGCTTGCCAGGATGTTTTCCTCTCCATTTCTGCTGCCAGGAAACCCAAGTCCAATTCAAAGCTTTAAGGATCTCTGCAGGACTCCTGGCTTGATATCTTGATACCATTTTCCTTCCTTTTTGACCTTCTGTTCTTTTATTTTTTCAGAGCTTAGCATTTTATTATTTTTCATATTTAATATTTTATTGTACACTTCTTTTACCCTGCAGCTCTAATCTTTTGTGTAATGAGCCCAGTCTAAAAAAAATGGCAAAATGATGGTGGGGGGAGAAGAGTCACCCTAGATGACTTCCAGTGGCCCTTCCGTGCTGATGTTCTGTGATTCTAAGGGGAAAAGTTATTTGACATGTTTGGAAGTTATCAGGTTTGCATAGAAGGGAGCTCTCCTATTGAGGGTCCTAAGACTTCACCAAATCTCTGAGGAGGGCTGGCCAGTATGTTCTCCTACATCTGTAAAGGAGCTGGCATGTTGTGCTGGTTTACAGGAAGCCAGATATTCTGTTGGGATTTTTAGCTTTGCCCTGGGAGAAATCTGGTGGAGAAATGTCTGTCTGAGGCAGCTGAGGCAAGAACTCTAAGGATCTTGATGTGAGTGGTCCCAAGTCACGCTTGGATTTAAGAAAAGTGCAAAGGAATGTGCATATGTATTTTGGGGGTGGGTAGAAGCTGCCAGAAAATAGTTGATGCCTCACCCATTTCATCTATATGCTCATCTTGACTTTTTACTATACAAAGTACCTTGTTACGACTTGAATTACTTTGTGAGAGCTGATGTACAGGTTGATCATAGCTATAAGATCATATATATTTAATGGCATACACTCCTACTTTGAGTAAATGAAAAGCTTCAGAAACATATACTAAATAAATGTCAATTACTAAGCAGCTATTCATTTTCAAAATATCTTGTTACTTTACCAAAGGACCCATCATGGGTTCCGTTAAATGTCTGCATATGATTTCTTTTGACAAGGACTTTCCCAAAAGCACCTCTGCTCTGTAAAGCACAGGAGTTACACAGAAATTCCAGAGTTGATCCACTTAGATTGGGTTCTGATTTGTGCCATGAAAGCTAGTAATAAGCTGGAAGTATATGTTTCAAAATCAGTGATACAAATTTGGGAAACTATTTTTATTCCTGAACATAAGAAGTCTTGTGCCTTTCTGGAATCCATAAAAACAGAACAATTTGTCCCTCTACTCTGTACGTCAGATCTTATTTATACATGACTGAAAATAGTCTCTGTTTTGAATTTTTATTGGCCAGATTCTATTGTTTGAGTGTTATCCTATTAGTGGTTTCTTTGAACAAAGTGACACCATCTCACATTTTTTTTTCAGATTTTCAGGACACCAGGAAGGGGGCTTCTCTATGCCATACTGGGAGAGAATGAAGACTTAGACTTAGGGCCACAAGATTGCCTTTCTGCTCTGAGAAGGATGTGGGGACCCCATTGATCCTTTCTGTGAGGGTGGATTTGCTTTATGTAGATGTAACCTTCTGAGGTCACTGTGCTTTGTCATCACAAGAACTCACTTTATTCATGCATGGTGGGCACTAACATTGCCACCATTTTACAGATGAGAAAATTGAGGCTTGGAAGAAGAGGTACATAAGTTGTCGTGGGTTTCATGTTGAATGAGAGGTGGAGCCCAGCACAAAACCAGAAAGGAGGAGGAAGAAGTGGGGGGGGGGGGGGGGAGAGGGAGGGAGAGAGAGAAACATCAATGTGAGAGAGACACATTGATTGGCTGCCTCCCACAAGGGTCCCTATGGGGCTGGGGAACCTGCAACTGAGGTACATGCCTTTGACCGGGAATTGAACCTGTGACCCTTCGGTCCACAGGCTGACACTCTAACCACTGAGAAAACCAGCCAGAGCAGAACTCACCTTCTTAACTATAACCCTACACTACATCATAGAGTCAACAGCTGTTTTAGAGTATAAAAAATCAAGCCTGATTGATAAAGATAGGAGTATGGAAATCTAGATAAAGGGCACAGGAATCTAGATCTATAACTACAGGGAAGAATTTAGTTGACTATGAGTTAAACGGGTCAAAGTCATCTGATTAGCTAGGTAATTGACACCATACTTTTCTCTCTGGGAAAACCTGGCCCAACAATAATCTCTGCTAAGTACTTTTGCTTTTTAAATTTTCAAGTGCTTTTATTTGTTTATTTATTTTGACTTTGGCTATCTGTTAAGAGTTTATCTGCTTTCTATCTGGGATTAATTTGTCCCATTTGGGAAAGAGAAATTTTATTTTAATGTAAAAAATTGATAATGTTGACTGGCCAACAAGTGTGAAGTTCAAAGAACTGAAATAAAAAAGAAAATATGATAAAAAGACAATGGTGGGATTAGACTCTAATTAGACTAGTGGTTCTCAACCTTCTGGCCCTTTAAATACAGTTCCTCATGTTGTGACCCAACCATATAATTATTTTCGTTGCTACTTCATAACTGTAATGTTGCTACTGTTATGAATCGTAATGTAAATATCTGATATGCAGGATGGTCTTAGGCGACCCCTGTGAAAGGGTCATTCGACCGCCAAAGGGGGTCGCGACCCACAGGTTGAGAACCGCTGGATTAGAGGGAGTCCATTAAGTAGCACTGCTCTTTCTTGCCCAGCTCAGTGGTTGAGTGTCGACCTATGAACCAGGAGGTCATGATTCAATTCCTGGTCAGGGCACATGCTCGGGTTTCAGGCTTGATCCCCAATAGGGGGTGTGCAGGAGGCAGCTAATTAATGATTTTTCTCTCATCATTGATGTTTCTATTTCTCTTTCTCCCTTCCTCTCTGAAATCAATAAAAATATTTTTTTTTAAAGAAAGCAAGCAAAAGAAGAAGGCACATTGTGACACAGTATCCCCTTTGTTACAGATAAAGTGAATCCTGGAGAGTGGGGGGTCACAACTGGAACAAGTGGGGTTCCTACTGTGGCCCTCCTCCATCCCAGTATTAAGCTGCACTGGCCTGACACAGGGCCTCCGCTCTCTGGGGGCTGAGCTGCTCCATGGAGAGCATAGCACCGGGAGGATCCTGTTCCAGGCCGAGAGAGGGACAGGCTCCCTCTGCCTGGGTTGTCCTTCCAAATTCTCCCATCAAAGGAGCCACCCTCTCCCTCCAGGGTTCAAAGGAGGGAAGGGACTGAGTGTGGCCAGGAGTGTTACCCTAAATAGGGTGGAGAAAACCTCAGAAAAAGGGAGGAAGCATTTACCTAACAAATCAGGAGAATCGAAGCCTAAGTTCTCCCTCTGTGGGAACTAATTTGATATTTGTATTTAGTATCTATAACTATGCCAGCAGATCAGCAAATTAACTTGCTTTTGTTCTGTTTAAACTTTTAGATTCTTAGCTATCAGAACACCGTCTTCTTTGGTGGAGACTGTATATCCATGATTGATTACCTCTTTTGGCCCTGGTTTGAGCGGCTGGATGTATATGGAATAGCTGAGTAAGACATTTGACCACGTGGTCATGACTTCCTGGGGTTGGACTGGGCAACAGTGGTTGAAATGGTGTGTGTGCCATTTATCCTCCTTTGGACGTGTTTCACGATGCGTGTGAAATGAAATCAGGTTTTAAACTGTTTCCTTGTTTAAAATGCATCTGTGTTCTTCTGCCACGCTCTGTGGACCCACACTCTCCCCATATTTCTGCTGATAAGACCTGTGGTGCCTCAGAGCTACTGTCCTCACCAGCCCATCCAAACTCAGGCCAGTGGTGCAAGCAGTTGGTGGGTCTTAGTCACCGGGTTTTGGTGACTTGTCTGCAGCTCCCTCAGTGGCCCAGCTCCTGGACCTGCTCAGATAATCCTCCTAAGGATTGTCCAGAAATCCAGTGCCCACCATACACTTTACTCACATTTAGTTCTCTGAGGAATCTTCCCCAGATAGGAATATTTTAAAACACACACACACACGCACACACACACAAACAAGCACTGATTTTAAAAGCAACAGATGCTCGATGTTAAAACAAACAATTGAAATGGCCACCATGGAAGTGTAGGGATGTTCAAAGTAGAAGAAATTGCATGGAGGTGGGGCGGGGGGGGAGGACTATGTAGGGGCCCTGGGCAGAACATGTGCTTTGTTGTCACAATGCTCGGAGGAGAAGGGCCAGCACCTGCTCTAATCCCAGCCAGTCGCATGGTGGGTGCTGGATGCATGGTGGGTGCTGGACGACTCTGGCATTTGGGAATCCAGTCCTGCCCAGCTAGAGCTGTGTGGGTGCCCTTGTAATGAGTGGGCTTGACTATACCCAAGAGTCATCTGCAGATCCCCCTTTGGCTGTCTCTGAGCAAAGGTCAGATAGAACATATTCAGATATTTTAAACTCTGTCTCGACACAAACATCATGAAAAACCTGTCTCCTCTGGGTACAGAGTATTGAACCACAGATTTCCCACTAACAGGTTGTACGATCTTGAACAAGTCACTGGACATAGTCTAGACCTAAACTTCTGATCTTTGAAATAATGGAGCCCAATCAGCTCCATTATTTCAAAGTTTGATGATTGTTACTCATTATTTTTTTTAAGTGTTTTGGAAACGACTTGTTTTTATTTTTTCCAAACCCACTAACGTAGGATCTGAGAATGACAGAAGAATGTCTCTTTCAGAGGGTTGTCTTCCTGTTGGTAACCAGCCAGGCATAGGCACCTTATTTCCCCAGAGCAATCAGCCCACACGTATTTTAACTGTACTGTTAAAATCAGTAGCAACTTACACAATTCAAAAGCACACACAAGTACTCCAAAAACAAGGTTTTCTTTCAATAAGTGATCATGCTCAGTTGATCATAGCGAACTAAGATGACTCCATTGCCCAAAGAAACCCATTTTTTTGGTATCTAAAGAGCGACGCGTGCCATTTTCCCTGATGCCTTCCTCTTCCGGTGAGCTAACACTTCTTTCCTGTCCCGCAGCTGTGTGAACCACACCCCAGCTCTTCGGCTCTGGATCGAGGCCATGAAGCAGGACCCCACGGTGTGTGCTCTTCTCATAGATAAGAACATTTTCCTGGGCTTCTTGAATCTCTATTTTCAGAACCACCCCGACGCCTTTGACTATGGGCTGAGTTGCTGAGCCCCATGGTCCACCCCTTCACCACCCAGAATTCCCAAGCATGTCGTGACACTGTTCCAGGAGTTGTTTGGGTGGGTCAATCAATCTCTGTTCCTTTTTTTTAAGGTTCCTAATAAACATGGAGACAGAAAAGGTCTTCTTTCTGGTCGTCACTGTCTGACTCCTGGAACCCATAGCTTCTAAGGATTGTCTAAAAAGCCAGTGCCCAGTGCACGTTTTAGGAGCCTGTGTGCCTCCTGGCTCCTTGGCCTTTGGCCCCAGTTTGACTTCCAGATTATTGATGCTGATGTTGATGTTTAAGGCCTGCCAATCATTGACATTTGTCACTATAGACTGGCATCCTTCACCACCTCCCTGGTGGGAGCAAAGGCAGAGAGGAAAAGGAAGAAGAAAACACTCCAAATCCAAATATTCTCCACTTGGCAAACGAAAGCTGCAGCCCACGTGGGTGAGCATGAATATCATTGTCATTCACATTTTGGCTGTGGGCCTGGGAGACACCAGGGGTCCCATGACTGAAAGAATTCCAAAGCAGGAAATGAAACACCCGTTATCACCCTGGACTAAAGACGTCAGAATTTTACCAGTGCTATCGGGGCTCAGGATAGCTCACAAAATGTTCTATAGCCAACATCCTGTCTTAAAAAAATACACACACCCCAAACCCAGTCCCAGGCAAAGGTCACTCTGTTGGATTTGCGTCACACACGCTTTCAATTCATTGCAACAAACACCTCCAGTTGCTTGTTGTGTACCAAACCCTGGGTCATCTGCGTGATAAGATGACAAAGGTGACAAAGACATGGGAGCCCCGGGTCCCTCCACTCATTTTGGTTGGGGTGTTAGACCTAGTGTTTTGGAGCTGCTTGTCTTGCTGTGGGAATGCTTGTCTCAGCCTGATATGCTGGCTCGGACCCCTGAAGGTGACAAAGAGCCCAGAAGAATGGCCTGGTGTGCTGGCAGGTGTCTTAGGCGTGGGACGGGCCTGTCCAATGTCATCTTGTCTCAGGATCTAGGGATCAGCCTGTGATCCTTTTAAGCCTAACTTTTTCCCAGCCTCCAGCCAGGCTGAGACCAGCCAGCAACAGGAGTGATGTTGTGAATTGTCCATGCCCACGGAGGAGCTGTCTGCTGCCCTTGCCTCTGACTCAGCCCAAACCAGCCTCATTTCTCCCCATGTCTCAGCCTGGCCTGGCCATCTGCTGCCTCTGGGTGTATTTTGACGCATGTAAATAGTTACCAGTGTGACTCAGTGCCAGTTGGACAGAGCAATCCTGCTCCGTGAGGTGGCCTGGTCTGCCACCGCAGGCGCCACATGACAGGGGCCATCTGCTGCACCGTCTTCTCAGGATGGGATGCCCTGTTGCCATGGCACCCAAGCCAATGCAGAGTGACGTCTGTGCGTCACATTTCCCTGGGATCTTTGCTGGGCTTCTGTGGCCTCTCCAAGGACGTGGGGACTGATCAGCCCTTGCAGGTGTAAATCCCATGTGCTGGTGAGTGTTTAGCATGGGACCAAAATTACCGTCAGCACAACAGTTAACGGCATGTCTCTGATGGCCAAAACCAAAGACGTTCTCTGCTGGGCTCCACATACTAATTTAGGAGGCTTGAAGCACCAAGAACTAAAGCATGGAGGAGAGTGCTTGTGGGGAAGGCTGCAGGCCAGCAGCCCACAGCCCAGTTTTGGATTTGAATGCCTTTCCGCCAGCTGTGCTCTCTGCATTTTGCAAAGGTCACCTGCACTGCCTTCCACCTTCCACTTTCTCTCCCCCCATCTCTCTCTCTCTCTCTTTTCCTCTCTCTCTCTCTCAATGCCACCCATCTGACCCACAACAGGACCTGAGTTGTTAACCTCTGGATGAAACTAGGATTTAGCCCAGAGAAAAGAGGAAATTAATGTTCCATGAGAAGCTTTTAAAAACATTTTTTTTAATTGATTTCTGAGAAGTGAGGAGAGAGAGAGACACACATCAATAATGGGGGAGAATCATTGATAGGCTGCTTCCTGCATGCCCCTCACGGGGATCGAGCCCACAACCTGGGCATGTGCCCTGACAGGGAATTGAACTGTGACCACCTGGTTCATAGGTCAACACTCAACCACTGAGTTACACCGGCAGGGCATGAGGAGCTTTTTAAAATACCACTTATATTATTGGGAGAGGGGCAGAAATGCATCAGGGTAATAAAAACACAATGAAAAAGAATAGGAGGTGTTGCTTCTCTTATCTCAGAGATAACCACTTTTAATAATTGGTATATATCTTATAAAAGCATGTTAAATTTACGGAATGAAGGCGAAAGCTGTCCTCTATATCTTGTAGATTGGAAAAAGAGAAAATAGTTTCAACCACAGACAGCATTTGAAAGAGCCTCATTGTCATCTGATCCATGACCAGAGGAGACTGGGTAGAGCTCCCTTAGAGTTCTGCACCGGAGCCATCTGGACCAAGTCCAGTTACATCCTGACATGGTGGGGGTGGGGCGGAGGTGGCAATGGTGGTAGGAGAATGGGGGAGGAGATGGTACTAAATGTTACTTGAAATTCCTTCTGGCTCTAAATTTCTCTAATCTCAGACAACAAAGTGTTAGAGTGGATGAACTGAATTATCAGGTATAAACCATGAATATCAAGAGGAATGACCACCACCAACCTCCATGGCCCTGAATCTGGCTCTACTTAAGCCTCCTGCTGTTGTCTCTCTGGGGTTGGGGGAATATATGGGCTGACTCATATTCTTCACTGGGAGACCTTGGGGCTGATCTGCAGGTTCAATCCTGGGGAGCTGGTTCAGCGCTAACCATAACTTTTGGGAGAGACCCAAGGTCACCGTTAGCCTTTTGGGGTCCAACCACTGTCCCAAGAGACCTTTGGTCTAACATAGTTTAGTCCACTCTCCAGGAATAGGTGAGCAATGAGGTGGGGGTGGGGGGCTGGGTGAGTCATCTCTGGCCAGCTGGGAAGAGAGGCCCAGGGTTGGCTTGTGACAAGTGGCAGGAAGTGGGTCTTTGCTTTCTATTTATAGTTTAAATAGTTTCCCTAAAAGAAACCTAAAATATCACTGATTGGTAAGGTTTTTTTTTTTTTAAATATATTTTATTGATTTTTCACAGAGTGGAAGGGAGAGAGACAGAGAGTTAGAAACATCGATGTGAGAGAACCATCGATCAGCTGCCTCCTGCACATCTCCTACTGGGGATGTGCCCGCAACCCAAGTACATGCCCTTGACCGGAATCGAACCCGGGACCTTTCAGTCCGCAGGCCGACGCTCTATCCACTGAGCCAAACCGGTTTTGGCTGATTGGTAAGGTTTAAAGAAACAGATGGGACCAAATTTTCCCCATCCTCCTACCCCCCTCTGCCCTGCCAATCTCACCTTGCACTCTGAAGACCTAGCTTTTCCTGTCAAAAGTAGAAATACCTCTGAACATTTTTGGGTGTTATGTGGTTGCATTTTGTTGGGAGATAATTTGTTGTTGACAGTTTTACTTCCTGGTTTCTTTGTGGGGCTTAGAAGAACACCAAAGCAATGGGAAAATGCATTTCTCCTGTAGAGCAGGGGCCCTAGTTGTGCAGGAGGCAGTAAGCCAGCCCTGGGCTCAGATGAATGGAACACAAGCATTTGGGGACAGAATGACAATTGTGCTGGATTTTCTTTGCGAGGATTCTTCACATTTTCCCGTGTATAAGGGAGCAAAAACGATTACAACTTCCTCATGCCACGCGGGGCTCAGAGCCACATTCTTTCACCTTCGGTTACCAACACCCTTCATTGTTCTCTGACTTAGTGACCATTGGTCTTGTCTTCCCAATAGACCCAGTTTCTTGGGAACACAGCCCTTGTCTTAAATTTCTGTTCCCCTATGTGGAACACGAGCTGTAGTTGGTTAAAAATGCCTTTTCTTCACTCTGGCGTCATGATGATTGAATAAATCCCAGGCAATTGTTTATTTTTATGGTCAAATGCTTGGTGGTGAATCCATACACAGTATGTAGTTGAGTACAGAATACGTATAGAAATTACCAGGAGAGGAAGAATCCCTTAAAGCCTGCTTTCTGCGCAGTGTTCACTGCAGTGTTGTTTACAATAGAAAAAAAAAAAAAAGGCAGGGAGCACTTAAGTGTTCCTCAGTAGAGGAAGTTGGGTAAATTAGGGAACACCCATACATACAGGGAGATATAAGCAGCTATTTTAAGAATATGGTAGAGTCAAATGTTCATAAAAGATATCCAAGAAAAGTTAGATGGTATGATGCAATTTAAGTAAACAAGAACAAAAGGGATGTATCCACACACATGATACACACATAGAAAAAAAATTGGAAGTATATACAAGAAGCCTCATCCTGGTTATTGCTGAGGAGTGGACTGGAGTCAGGAGTGGGAGCTTTTATGTGTTACATTTTCTGTCAGTGGTTGAAATTTTTTATCATGACTGCATTATTTTTATTTTTAAAAAAGTTAGAAAAACAAGCTATCTTTGGATGGCAATGAGAAAAGTTAACTCTACAAAGTGCCCCTCCAGGCTAGTAGAGTGGGTCCAGGCAGAGGAGGGTGACGTGGGTGGGGATGAGGCGAGCTGAAGGAGTCGAAGGCACACATTTCCTTCACTGTGTGGTTCTTGGCTCTCTCTGATTGCGGTCTGCTGGCCAAACCAAACAACCTTCCAGCTCTATCCCAGGAGCTGGAGAAGGGACAGAGCATGAGAATGTTCTGAACCACAGCCGTCAGTGACTGAAGTGAGGACCTCTGGGACTTTCACTGACTGCGGCCACAGCTACCACCAACCCCACTCTGGAAGCCAGCCATGAACCCCCACAGCACTGCACAGCGAGGGTCACATAGTTCAGGGCTTCGCAGTTTGGGGTGAATCAAGTTGCTGTCTCATTCAAAGATCCCCAATAGCTCACCATTGTATTAAGTCCAAATCTTACTATGAAATGACTTCGTGTATCAAGTTCAAATTTACCTTAGCTTAGCGTTCAGGGCTTTCTATGGTCAACCCTACACAACATTTTTAAACGTATTTGCTATGATTTCTCATTACATATCAGCACAGATTCCAGCATTGCCTGGGTTCCCGTCCTAACTTTGCTTATCACTGTGTGATGTTGGACAAGTCACTTACCAGTAACCCTTCTGTGCCTCTGTTTCCTCATCTGGAAAATAACAGCATTCGCATCATAGGGTCGACATAGGAATTAATGACTACATAAAAGTTCATAGAAGTGTGCCTGGCACACAGTAGCTGCTACTTAAATGTTGCCTAAATCTATTTTGCTTTCCCACCCTCACTCATGCTTCTGGCTGGTTAGAATGCTTTTCTTGGCCAGTGCTGTCCTCTTTAATCCCTCCAGGTTATCAATGGTTCTTGAACTTTCAGAATCACCTGGGAACTTGGCAAATGCAGATTCCTGAGCCCGACTCTGAAAGATTCCACTGAAGTCTGTGGCGTGGCCCAGACACCTCTGCACAGGGGTGATCACCAGGTGGGTAGGGCGGGACCACCCGGGGGAAGCAGGCCCTTCCTGGGCTTCCCCTTCGACTCCACCAGCAGCACACTGGTCTTTCTTATGGCACTTTTCACAGGTGAGGATTTGAGAGGCCACCTTACTGTGCTTCCCAGGGCACAGGCTTGGCCCTATTTCTTTTTCTCATTCACAATGCCTCGTATATCAGGCTCCCAATAAATGCTTGTAGACTATTGATGACCTGCTAGAAAGAAGTGCTCACCAGCTTTTCCCTCCCCCACTGTCTCTCTGCTGCTCTTATTACAGGTGTGAGTGTGGGGCACTCGCGGGAAGCTGTGGTGTAGCTGATCCCAAGCAGGCCTGTTGGCTTCTTCCAACAGCTCTGTAGGGCAAGCAGGCCACGAGTTTTAACTTTCCATCTGGAAAGGATGTAAAAAGCCATCCTCAACTCAGGATGTCATCAGTCATTAGACTCTAATGCCGCGACCCTTTAATACAGTTCCTCATGTTGTGGTGACCCCCAACCATAAAATTATTTTCATTGCTACGTCATAACTGTAATTTTGCTACTGTTATGAATTGTAATGTAAATATCTGACATGCAGGATGTATTTTCAGGGGTCGCGACCCACAGGCTGAGAACTGCTGCATTAGAGGGAGCTTTAGAGATAAAGCCTTACATGGGTACCATGTAGGTTCAAGGTGGGGTGTGGGCATTTGACCAAGCTCTCCGGGTGTTTCTGGTGACCTTGATTATGAACCAAAGTGCTGGTTCCAGGTTCTCAACCTGGGTTGTGCCTCAGCAAGGCAGAAGCCGGGGCTGAGGATTTTGAGGATGTAGGGCCCTCCCCAACCTAACTAACCTCTGGGCCTTGGGCTGACCCTACTCACTTCAGCCTTATCAAGAGGCTCAGCAAAGTGCAGCCCCGGAGCGTTCTGGCCAGCCAGCGAGCAGGTGCTGAGTAAAGCCACGAATCCTGGGGAAGGAAAAGGATTCCTCAGCAAAAGAGAGAGGAGCTGTCCTCAGTGGGAAGGCCTAGGTGTCCTAAAACTCGTCCCTCTAAGACAATCTGTCCTTGAAAACCAAAAGCTTCCCGTTCCCACATTTTTTTGTACACGTCAAACTTTGTCAAATAAGGTCTTGGGCGACACTCCGCCCTGAAGCCGGCTTCCAGGGCCCTTTCTGCAACTCTGCAGGCTGCCTCAAAGATGGGCTACACATGTTCTACTCTGCTATTTTATTCTTTATATATTTTTATTGATTTCAGAAAGGAAGGGAGAGGGATAGAGAGATAGAAACATCAATGATAAGAATCATTAATCAGCTGCCTCCTGTACTCCTGGGGATTGAGCTTGCAACAGGGCCCTGACCAGGAATCAAACTGTGACCTTCTGGTTCATAGGTGGATGCTCAATCACTGAGCACATGGGCTGGTCTACTTGCTATTTTTTAAAAGTTTCCTGAAAGCATAAGAATTAAAAAAAAAGAGTGAAAGCTTCTGTTCGTCAATAGAAAACCCACCAAATTCACCCCCTTTTCCAACTCTGCCCTGGGAACCTCACAGATTTCCAGAAGAAGTAAAAAACAAACACTGTGACCAGTTTCTACTCCTTGCAAGAATTTAATTCTTCCATTAATATAAATAAGGCAGCAAGAAACACCAAGAGCTTTGCTGCTTTCTGCTTCAGAAGCTGCTTTGGTGGATAAAAGAGCCCCATTTCCCCGCTGAGTTCTGTCTTCTTTGTATAAACAAGGTATTTTTTTTTTTCAGTGAATTTTCTCTTGGAAGCAAAGGGGAAGCCGAGGGAGTGTCTGGCTTGGTCTTGGCCTCTGGGGGCTGGTTCTTGGTTGGTGGGGTCTCTTCCAAGCACAACAAGATAAAGATGAAGGGGGCGGGGGGACGCACAGGGTATAATAAATAAGGAAATTCACCCCGATTCTGGAAATGAATCCCAGGAGAATGAGGGGTGTGGGCTATTGTTGGAGACCACGTGGGTAGGTTTGGTCCCAGCCACGGTGGGCCTGGGGAGGGCAGATGCAAGCACTGCTCTGTCTAACTCCAGCTCACATGGAAGGCTTCCCACAGACTTCAATGCTCCCTTGTGGCTGAGCCTCCCCCGCTCACTTAACCCTGTCAGGCAAACTGTCCAGCATGAGCACTCTGAGGCCGGGTGCGAGCGCTCCTGGGGCAGGGACAATCTCCTTCCTTCAGCCTGTGGTGAGCCTGACACCCTGTGGAACTGGGTGTGCTGTCTGGGAGGCATGGCCAGCTTTCACCCTGGAGGGAGAACCAGGTGCTGGTGAAGGCGCACACATTCTTGCCTCCTCCTTGGCTCCCTGCAAGGGTTAATGAGGTGATGCCAGGAGAGGAAATCCCAAAGGACCAGTGAAGCCACAAGTGGAGGAGGAACGGCTTCCCAACCCTCCTGAACCAGGCCTGCAGACAGAGGCCAGCTCCAACCGCAGGCTCTGGGGCCCGCCAAGTGACCGCAGCCCCCAGCGGTGCCGAGGTGGCCTCTCTGAGGCCTGGGGCTGTGCCCGCAATGCTGTCTGTGTGTTTCCAGTCAGCCGAGCCCCTGTTGGATTCTTAGGGTGTCAGTCATCTGTGCAGCCAGCAAGGGCCACCCAGAAAGGATATTGAGGGGGTCTTGGGCCTGGGAGCTGGGTTTCCACAGCAGCTCCTGCTCCCAGAAGGACTCAGGGCTACGGCATCCTCACCTCTCAGCTCTGCAATTTCCCCTGGACTGGGCATCAGAGGTCAGGCTGCAAGCCAGATCCCAGCACTCCAGGTGCCAGGCTGGCCTTCACCCCAGTCATCCTGTGCCCCTCTTTCTCTATCAACTCTACCTTTAGCGCCCGCCTTCCTCCACCAGCTGTGGGGAGATCAAAGAGGGGTGAGGGATCACTGAACTGGTACCTAGCATGGTATGCGGTGCCCATGGTGCTTGGGGCACAGCACGCTGGGGAAAGGGGCAGGGAGAAGGGTGTGTACCCTGGATAAGACATGTAGCTGAAAAGTAGCAAACTGAACTTCTTTCTGCCCCCAAGTACCCACTTATGTGCAACAGAGACATTAGCCACTCAGGGCCTTGAATCTCTACTAGGTCTTTTCACCAAATAATATAAAAAATGGCAGCCACAGGCCGTGCAGGCCGTGGATGGAAGGTGGTGAATTCCCATAGCTGTCCCTACTAGATGCCTGGGGCCAAGGGTTCCTGGAAATAGGGGTGCACGGTCTTAACACAAACCCCGTCAGCATTCCTTCCATCCTCTGTTGATACTTAAGTAAAGGCTGGACCTGGGATGTAAAAAGAATTACACCCAAAGTGATGCTGCATTATCTCTAACTCCATGTCCATAGAGTGTTTCGTCATCATCTTGGCCACTTATGATGACCCAAAAGTAAGCTGCAAAGGCTCAGTCCCCAAACCCAGATACCAGCTTCACCAGCAGGCCCCGGTGGCATGAAAGCAAACTGGCTTCCAGCTTGGAATTCTATTTCTTCCGCAGCACAGGGCCTCTGTCAGGCTGAGCCACGGCTCCCAACGAAGCCCGCCGTTTCCCCAGGACGGGGCCTGCAGGTGTCCCCGGGAGTGTGGACAAGTGGGATGCCCTGCATCTTGGTCCTCGAGGTTCCAGCTGCTCTACAAGACGACAGCTTTTGGGGGCAGGTTAGCGTGGTCTGAGGGGATGTGTAGGGAGTACTCGCTAATGAGCGCCGGGGCGTTCTTGAGCATCTCATAGAAGGAGTCCATTGTCTCCCGGTAGAGGCTCCGCTGCAGGACGAAGGGCCGGAAGAGGTTGAGGGGCTCGGCCTTGCGCACGGCCTCAGGGAGTCCCAGGGTCTCGGGCACCTTGCGGTTGCCGATGAAGAAGTGATGGAGCTTCTTCTCGAGCAGGCTCTTCTCCAGGAAGCAGAGCAGCTCACGTAGACGAGCGTCGAGCTGCCCGGCCTTCCAGTCGGTGGACCGCCGGGACAGCAGGAGGTGCAGCAGGGCCGTCTTCAGGTGGTAGTTGCCCAGCCCGCTGGGGCCGGTCAGGCGGCGCTGCTTGGAGAGCAGGAAGGAGGCGATCTGCAAGCAGGTGAGGTGGCAGGCACCCTCGGGCAGTGCCTTCGATGTCATCCGGAGGAAGTGCCGCTCATAGACAGCAAAGGACAGGAGCCAGTCAGTGCTGGATGCCGGGGTCTCCCCAGAGGGCTCCCTGGGAAGGTGGGAGACAAAGTACAGGTCCGAGTCATCACACTGGATCACAGGAATCAGGTTGAAGGGCATGAACTTCCCTGAGCGGAACCTGATCTTGAGGGACCCCGGGGTGTCCAGCTGGCCAAAGGCCAGGTCGAACTCATACTTGTGGGCAATGCGGTGCCAGGCTTTGGTGAGGGCCACCTGGAACCACCTCATGACCTGCATCGTGTCCAGGTAGGGGGAACCTCTGGCACACAGTGGGTCTTCCACCTCGCTGATGGGCTGCGCCAAGTTGTTCTTGCCATGGAGGAGACACAGCAGGTCTTCCCCAAGCTTCGTCTTGCCACAGATACAGCCCAGCGTATCCTCGTCAGCCCGGACCACCTTGATCTGGCCGTAGCCCTGGCGATTTAAGGGCACCGAGCGGCTGGAGCACCAGAGCTCTGGGTGGAAGTGGTAGGGCTCAGGGGGTATGAAGGGCACAAAGAGGTGGCACAGCAGCGGCTTGTCCACCTGCCAGTTCTCGTACATGCTGTCCACGCCAATGAAGTCCTCCACCTCCATGTCCCTGTCCCGGTTGCATAGGCTCCTCAGGGCTTCCAGCAAGTCATCCACAAAGCCTTCCACAAACTCCCGGGTGCGGGCTGCGTCCGCCGTGGCCCCCCGGATGCAGCGCTCATAAAAGTGGTCCAGTGTGGCCTTGTTGGGCAGGATGATGCCTCGGAGGGGGGCGCCATCCTGGCCCGGCAGCTCGTCCTCGTCCCCGCCCAGGCACTCGGGCGAGGGCCCATCCTGGTGGTCCTGCCGCCACACCTCGATCACTAGGAAGAGGATCATGCAGAGGGTGCTCCACAGGTCCCAGGCCGAGCGGCTCTCATTCTGCTGCTGGGCCTCCTCGGCCACCCGCTCCAGGGCCTCCTTCTCGGCTGCCAGCTGCGCCACCTCCTCCTCCAGGCGCAGCTGCTCTAGATGTAGCTTCTCCTCAAGCACCTGCATCTTGCGGATGATCTCCTCCTCGTTCTCGGGGACCGTGGCGTTCTCCCGCGGGAACAGCAGCGGGTGGTTGATGATGGCTGTGACCACCACTAGACACACCCGGAAGAGCCCCAGCGCCATGGTTGTAGCTTTCCTGGAAACAGAAAGAGACCGACAATCACACCAAGCTTCCCTCCACACTTCTTCTTCCCTGGACCCTCCCACCAACTCCTGCCCTGTTGATCTGGGAATGTCCTACAGTTCTCCCACCATCTCCTCACTGTTTCAGTACAACCTGGAGAACAACCACCCCACTGTCCCAAACCAGCAATCCTGACTGAATAACCCACTGTGATGGACCTCTGCTGTTTTCCCAGACTCCCTCTTTCTGGTAGCAGCACCCCACTTTCCCTGGGAACCAATTCTTTACAACTCAGTCCTTATGACTTGGGTGGGGATAAACACCCCCAGCTCCAGGGCAGCATATAATCCAGGCCCAAGACTAGTCCCCACCCCCACCACGTGATTAGTTCAGGAGGGAACATGACTCCATCCGGGTCAGTGGGAGACGGAGGTAGGAGAACAGGATCATGCATGCTGTTGGCTCCTAGCTACCTCAAAGCAGGGTCTGCCTAAGATGCCAACACAGAGGAAAGTGGGCCCCTGGATCCAGCTATGCCTGAAGCCATTGCCTCTGGCTTATAAATCATATAAATCCATAAACTCCCCTTGATGATGAAGCTGGTTTGAGTTGTTTTCCTATCACTTGAAACCCAAATAGTCTTGAATAAGATATCCCCGTCTTCCCCAAATGAATGCTGTGTGGCAATGCATCTTTCCTCAATGCAGTCAAGCCCAATGGACAAGAGGGCTGGGTTCCAAAGCCAGCCCTGTTATTGATTAGCTGTGTGGTGTTGGGCATGTTAAGCCACATCTCTGAGCCCGTTTCCTTATTGTACTCCAGGGAAGCATAGCACCCAGAGTCGTGGCATTGATGGGTGTGGTGATCCATGCAAATAGCACACACAGCACAGTGAAGGGTGCACACCATGTTTTCATTGAACAGCTATGCTTCTGAAGCAGTTTTCAGCCCTTATCTTTCCCTGCTGCAAACCCCTCTGATCTGGAAGACCCCACCCCAAATTCGGGTCTCTCCCAGGACAATCTTGGAGACACACCAGTCATTGGTTTTCCTACCATGAGTCATCTGAACGTGAAATGGGACGTCTTACTGGAGAAAGGGGATACTCCGTTCCTCCAGGATAAATGAATGTTTAGGTCTCAAGGGACTTTTGGGGAAGGGCTAACCCTTTACCATCAGTGCCATTCACACTCTGCAGCTGCAATATCTCCTGGGAGTTGGTGACAAGTGCAGAATCTCAGCCACACCCCAGACCTATTGAACCACAATCTGCATTTTAATCCCCGTCCACATTAACGTGCTGAGAAGCATTGTCTTACAGTGTAGGCCATACATAAGGCCTTCTTTTATCTCAGCAGAAACCTTGGGAAATGACAATGGGCCTTTTCCACACTTGCCCTGCCGCCTTCCTGCCTGAGACCTCAGCTAGGAGAGCAAATGGCCAAATGAGATCCTTGTTGAACAACGAAGAGAAATGCAGAGAGCTCCTCCCACCACACCCCTGGTGCATGCC
Organism: Myotis yumanensis; assembly: GCF_028538775.1. Classification (NCBI taxonomy): domain Eukaryota; kingdom Metazoa; phylum Chordata; class Mammalia; order Chiroptera; family Vespertilionidae; genus Myotis; species Myotis yumanensis. The sequence goes on along the minus strand of NW_027223764.1, from coordinate 15,834,870 downwards.
AACACATGCTGATAGAAGCTTCTTCGAGTTGCCTGAGTCCATTCTCTGATCTTGAATTTGCACCCTGAAAACCACCTGTTTTGGTTCTTACCCTAATGGTGCCAAGCAGCAGGTATCTGTCACCAAGTTAAGATCCCTCTGAAATTTCTACTGGCAGCGCCAGGATGTAAATGACCTGAGTTGCTGCCCAGATGTGACTCCACGCTGTACACAGCTGGATGTGTCAGCAGGAAGCAAACGGGTTGTTTCCACTTGAGGAGGAAGTAGAGGACCGGAGAAAGTGGAGGAAGTCACACTGGAAGGGGGTAGGGTGACAAGAAAGTAGGGGGGCAGATAGCCAGCTTTTCTTAACCCAGACAGGAGCAGCTTGTTAGGTAATTGAGATCAGCCCTGGTTTCTACATTAGAGAAACATCAATGGAAAGTTTTGCCAGGTGGTCCAAAGCAAAGCCATGAGACTGGCGGATGAATGTGAACCGAGTTTTAAGATAAAGGAGTATTAATACTAGAATACCAGGCAGCGGCCAGTTAGGAGATCATTTGAATTCCTCTTTAGTCATACACCTTTGGGCTCAGCAGGTCCTGACAAGTCACAGCAATAGCCCTTGGCAACTCCCAACCCAGGAGGTTGGTTTCTGTGTCAACTCAGGATAGGATGCGACAACTGGGGAGTGGTGCCATCGCCAAGCCCTGACTAGGAAGTCCTCTCTGCCTGAAGCTTCCACAGGGCTCCCTGGGTTGGTGTCTGCAGGAGGATAAAGGGCCATAAGGGTCACCTTGACCTGGGGCAGCAAGGTTCAAAACTCCAACCCCACTGGAGCAACTGACTCCGTGAATGAGGGGGTAACAGGAAGGACTCTGGAGGAGACAGGCTAGGTTAGTACCCAGCACGTGCACCTACTACGTACGTGACCTTGGACAAATCAACTTCCCAGAAACTCAGTCTCTTCATCTATAAAATGGGATATCACCTCTATGGTAAAGCCTGATTGAGAGAATTCAAATAAAGCACTTAGCAAAATGCTTGCCCCTGAGCAAGTTTTCTTGTAAAAGGGGAGTTGCGATGGGATGGGAAGAGCAGATGAACCTTCGTGCGAGGGGGTTCACGATGGAATGGGCCATACAGATGCCCCTCCAAGGAGCTCTGGCAGGATGCAGGCAGCCCACAGTAACACTGTTAAGAGTAGGGTTACAAACAAGACCTGGACAGGAGCCTGAGGGAAACAGTGGAAGGAGCCTGGGCGGGCGGTAGAAGCAGACAGGCCTGGGCTTGAATCTTGACTCTGCTCCTTGCTGACTGGTCTTGGGCAGTCACTTGGCTTCTCTGGGGCTCTGCTGCAGCAGTCCCTCCTTCAGAGGGAGATTGAGTTAATAAGCGAGATAATGCATCTCAAGGGCTTAGCAGATGCCCGGCCAAGGGGAGGCACCTGACAGCATGGGCTCCTCCCCATCTCGGCCTCCATAGGCCCATTTTCTCACTTGTTAAGCACACCAGCCCTGCCTGAGACCCAGGGTGTGGAGGAACCATGCTCAAAAGTGCTCTGAAAGCACAAACACTGCCTGGGGGTTGCTGTCCCTTGGCTCACCATTCGGTCCACCCTGCCCCCCAGCAAAGGGGAGAAGCCTTTTGAGCCCTGGATCCACCTGGAGGTAGAGTTCCCGCTGACTCAGTCCTTACTTAAAACATCAACGCCCTCCCAGGGATCAGAGGGGATCCTAGCAGTCATTCTGTTCCTTGTTAACCTCTGCCTGCTCAGTGCCTACTAGATGGGGCTGAGTTTGAAGCCTCTGCTACTTCCCTTCCCCAAACCAAGTCACAGGGAACACTGCCCTGGAGGCCACAGGGACAAAAATGTGAGTGGAGGGTGTTAGGTCGGAGAGAGCGCAGGATCAGATACATACAGACATGGGATGAGACAATGGACTTCCTCTGGAATTTCTCACAGACCTGGGATTTCTCACAGGTCAACGTGCCAGACACAGATGGCTCCTTCTCCCTGAATACCTTGCTGACCCCCCTGCAGCTGAAGCCTCCTCAACTGAATACCTCAGCTCATGTCCCCGCCCCTCACCCAACCGCAGTATAAAAAAAGCGCCCCCCTCCATGTTGACGTGAATCCACGTGCCCTGTCTTTGGGGGTACGTGGGTCTCCCGGGGACGCAGAATAAACTTTCCTTTCCTTTCTTTTCTGATTCACTGGACTCTATTTCTTGCGCCGCCTCCTGAGCCACCTAACCTAACAGAGGGAATCTAGGCAGTTAGAATTTTGGAGACTATGGGGACAGGACAAGTAGCTCAGAGCCTCTCACAAAACCACACACACACACACACACACACACACTCTCTCTCTTCTTCCCAAAGGACCCCTTTCCTCCAATTCAAGGATGTCCACCCCCACCTTGGCCCAAAGCTCTAACCTCTATGAGGCTGCCCCACACATGTGAGCTGAGATATCCACTTGGTGGGTTTGGCTTTGAAAATAAACCTGGGTCACTCGGAGGGCTGGGCCTATCTGCTTGCCAGGAAGCTGGCAGGAAGCCTGCTGAGTTCCTCTCCACCCCGGCCCCTGCCCACAGAGCATGGCAGCCCATGCAGGTCACAGCTAAACTTAGCTTGGCAAAGGGCCAGGGGCACGGGGCAGCGGGGCTGGGGCAGAGGTTTGCAGGTGGTTGGCCAGAACCAGTGATTTACTCTGACTGTTACTCTGAGCCTGGCCAGACCCAAGGTGGCCTCTCCCTTCCCTGGGGTCCCTCACTCCTGTGCCCCCCCCCCGCTACCCCCGACCCCTACAGCACCTCCACCATAGTTTAATCCAGTGAACGCCACAAGAGTTGTCAGTGACATGCTTCCGTTCATCAAGCCTTGCTAGGATATGCTGGGCACTGTACACAGTGACCCCTGTAGCTTTCTAAGCAGTGGGTTACCCCTATTCACAGATGAGTTAACCAAAGCCTGAGACGAGGTGCTTTTCCAGCTAGAAAAGGCACAGCTGGCCGAGATCCAGCTGTTCTGTCTGCCTCTACCTGCACAGCCCAAGCTCTTTCCACGGTGCTAGGTTTACAGAGCACCTACTGTGTGCAAGGAACACACTGTGTGCTGAGGCTTGCAGCATGATCCTCGCCAGTAAAAACACTACAGCCCGCATGGGGAAGCAGACAGCTACCAAATGAGTCACAGGACAGAATGAGAAGTGGGGCATAAGTGGTGTGTGAGCAACGGGCTACGAAAGACAGTTTTATTCCTGTTCATCTGGGACCCTTCCTTGTCTGTAGATCTTCCCTGTGCCCATCTCCTGGGGAGATGTGGGTGTGAAACCCCTCAACTCCACATCCACTTCCCTGCCTTCTTCCAGACACAATTCCTATGACAAACCCGGAACAGTGGGAGCCTGTGTCCAACCCCACGATGTGTTCAATACGCCTTCTACCCCAAAATGCACACCTACCCTGACCCAGGGCTGACTGACTCCAGCTTCAACAGTAGTGGTGCCCAGGACCGCTTTGTCAGCTTCCCAGCAGTCCCCGCTGGACCAGTAGCTTTCAAAATGTGGTTCCCAGCGTCACCTGGTACTTGTTAGAAATGCAAATTGTCCCATGCAATCCTAGACCTGCTGATCAGAAATGACAGGGCTGGGCCCAGCACCTGTGTTTGCAAGCCCTCCACATGGTTTTAATGCCCACACAGGTCTGAGCTCACCCTTGCCCAAGCAGGGAGGGCCTAGTGGGGGGGAGACGGGGGGGGGGGGGGGGGGGGGAGTTGGGCGGGGCTCCAGCGTGTCACTGAAGCCCAGGTTTTGGAGCTCTCAGAGGCTCTGCCCCAGGCCCAGCCTGTCAGATGCAATTAGCTCTGCTAATTACAACAGCAAAGGCAGCCCTGGCCCTGGCCTCAACCTCTGAGCCCAGAGGAGCAGCTGATGTGCTCTCTTACAAAATGGAAAAAAGGAGGTGGGTTGAGGGCAGGAGACAGCACTTTTCACCCCAGGGGGTGACTTGGGTCCCTTTCTCACTGCTTAGGTTCTGGGCCCTCGGAGAAAGAAGGGGCCAAGGGCAACCCAAACTGTTGATAAGTTTAGGCTGAAGCCCTACTGTGCACCTGGCCTTGTGCTGGAGTTTTGCAGTTTGGGGGTAATAAAGCCACAAATTCAAATGTCAGAATTTAGTTATACTAACCTAAGCCCTATTTCACAAACCAGAAAGCTGAGGCCTAAAGAGGAGATGCATTTGACTCTGAGGGCAGGTGGGTGGAGGGAGAGGTGGTCCAGGCAGGCTGCATATCCTATCTGTCAACCTCACAGGGATTCCCACAGACAGAAGTTGTGAAAGTGATGATGTTTTTCATTAACAGCCCACATTTAGGAAGTTAAGTACTTTGCATGTTTTGTCATTCAGTTTTCAGAATATCAGGTAGCTGCAACATCCTTATCTCATGAAGAGACTGACGGTCAGGGAGGTCCATTGGGTGGCTTCTAAGATTCCCTGTCTGTAGTTTGTCCCCCATCTCTCTGCTCCCCAAGGGCATGAGTGAGCCCTACCACCCCCACCCCTCTGCCCGATGCACTGCCCAGTGGCAACCACACAGATCACCCAAGCCAGCTGTCCTCCAAACTCCCCAGGACTTGGAGGCATCGGACTGTGAGAAAGGACAGGTTGAATGCACAGCCCCAGTTTGACCCCGAGTCCGGGTTTGGAGTTTGGGTCCTAGCAGCAGTCCGTCTGCAGCCCTGGTGAGGCTCTCCTGTGCTCTGGCCTATCGGCTTCATCCTCATTCTAAGCTTCTCTCTAGCAGAGCCCAGGCCCCATGCTGGGGTAAGGCCAACTTCCCCGCTGAGTCCAAGGGCACCATCGCTTGTCACCTTCCTGCTCTTTCCTTGTGTCAGTTCACCCACCAGTGGGTCCCTGCCTTCCCACGTACAGCTATAGGCGGCCCAGAAGCTGCTGTGCCCCTGTCTCCCCCAGGGCAACAGGCTCAGGGCTGGGCACAATGCAGGTGCCCAATAAATATGTCAGTGGGAGTTGACTTATCACGAATTTGGGAAGAGACGGTCAGATGTAGGAGTGAGATGTCTCCACAGACTCCTTCCTCTTCGCCTAACTCAGGGCCAGTGGACAGATAGACTCTGCACAGACGATGTGACAAGAGTAGCTCTGAATACACTGCTGCTCACCATGACTGGCTCCCACCCCTCTAGAGCGGGGGTCCCTGTGGGAGGAGAAAGGCCTCGCAGACTGGCCCACGCCCCAGCAAGGACAAGGCCACACCATCGGGGCATCTCTGGCTGAGGTCTCTTTTCACCTGCACCCCAAATAGGGATGGAGGAGGGAGTTTGGGGTGGCAGAGAGGGGCTGAGCAGCATTGGGAGTGGGGGTGGGATCCTGGCAGGCCGGAGGCCCTGGTAGGAGAGGGAGGGGTAGGCAAAAAAAGGAAGTGGGGAAATAGGAAGGAAGAGGCCCAGCACAAAATAATTGAGAAAGTGGGTAGAAAGGGTACAGTTCTGGGCCCCTAGCACCTCCCCTTCTCAGCATCTTTGCAACCCTCCCTGCATCCCTGCAGTCACCTTCCACCTCTCCCACTAGGCAGGACCTTAGGCTTGGCCTCCAGCCAGGCTCAACTTCCTCTGACCCACCATCCTCCTGGCCAGTGCCTCCCAGCTGGCCCCAGTAGCCACCCTCAGAATAATCATAACTAGCATTTATGAGGGCTGACTATGTGTCAGGCCTGTGCACGGGGCTTACAGAACTGTCTTCCCCATGGTCTTCCCAGGGACTAGAAACAAAGAGAAAGGCACCTCGCCTTAGGGAGCACTTAATATTACAGGCTATGGTCAATGGTCCCCAGGACCCGAGAACCAGAGCCCCACTGCCCCTCCCTAACCCAGGGGAGGTCCCAGGCAGACTGAGCAGAAACCCGGGCTCAGGAGGCCCCAGGGGTCAAGACCGGGCCTTGGTGACGGTGGGGGAACAGAATAAGAGAGCAGAGAGGAGAGATCCCCACCCCCATGCCCAGTTGAGGTGGGCCTACCAGTGAGGCCATGGGAAGGTATACACTGTAAGGGGAGCGGCCTTCTCACTCAGGTGAGCTCTGCTTGCGCCGCACCTGGCCACACTGGCCAGACTCGCAGAGGGTGCCTGGCCACACCCACCAAAGCACTGAGTTTCCTCAAGGCCCACTCTCAGAAGAGGAAAGGGTTTCCAAAAAGTCACCAGGATGCCAATCCCATCCTCTGGACTGGGGTCGTGCAGCTGGCCAGTCCAGGCACAGGAAGGTCAGCAGCCTGGACTTCCCCGACGTGGGTGGGAGAGCCCACATCCTTCCTGTCCCAGAAGAGGTAGAAGGCAGGGAAGCCATCAATCACCCAGGAAGGACATGGTGTCCTCCTGTGCAGCCACGCTGACTCCCCACAGACAGCAGAGGCCCTGACCCACGGGACGTCACGGAAAATCACCGTGTCTTGGAGCAGAAAGACAGACTGACTGACTAGGCTGGGTTGTGGAAGGGGAAGAGGCTAAGGGATGACAGGGAGGTCTGCAGGTCAAGAGACAAGGAAGGGGCTCCGTGGAGCCCAGGCCCACATCCCCCTTTCTCCTTATCCAACAGTCACTGCAGTAGGTGGCATGGTGGGCCTCAAAAAGATAAATCTAAATGCTAATACCCAGACCCTGTGAATTTGACTTTATTTGGAGGAAGGGTCTTTACAGATGTAATTAAATTGAGGATCTTGAGCTGAACTCAGTCTGGATGACCCGGGTAGACCCTAAATCCAATGACAAGTGTCCTTATAAAGAGACTGAGGAAAAAGACCAGGAGGAAAAGGCAATGGAAGACGGAGGCAGAGGCTGGGCGAGGCAAGGAAGGCTTCTTCCTTGGAGCATTTGCAAGGAGTGTGGCGTAGCAGGTGGCTTGACCTCAGACATCTGGCCTCCAGAACTGTGAGAGGACACATTTCTGTTGTTTAAAGACACCCAGTTTGTGGTATTTTGTCACAGCAGACCCAGGAGACTATCTCGGTCTCTGCGCTCAAAACCCTACCCAACGGCCTCACAGCGAGCCTATCTCAGAAACCGTTTCCAGGAGCCTTCTGCCTCCCACCCCCCACTCCCCGACCCACACCCACTCCTGAGACAAATCCTTTCTTGAAAGGGACGGAAGTGGTGGAGGGAGAGGAAGTATTTGTGAAGCCCCTCTGAGTGCAGGCAGCGCCCGGCCACTTGGGTAGGTGGATCTCACCCTTAGCAGCTCTCTCACCTGAGCTGCGTGTCTCAGGCAGGAGCCCAAGGCACTGAGAGGTTGAGCAACGCCTCAAGGCCACACAAGCAGGCACAGTGCAAAGGAGCTGGAGGCCAGGCCAGGCCTGAGGCTCCAGTCGCAGGGCACTCTCCTCTTCCGTGACCCCGACCTGTCCTTTCATCGGATGAGCTCTTGAGTTCTGGTCTTGAACCACTGCTGCCTTCCCCGGGCAGGGCCAGGCAGGGCTTGTTTGTTTTGCCATTCCCCAGAATGCCTGGCAGAGACCAAATGCAGGGCTGCCTGCTCACAGCACGCGAGGCACTTGCAATCCTGGGGCCCACCAGATGCTGGGAACGCACCAGTATGCTCACACCCTGCATGCTGGACACACTCACTTTCGAAAGAAATCTTCAAGGCTCTGTTCTAGGAAGGAGCGTTTCCTACAGCACGTGTGCACCGAAGGGCCTCCCTGGACCCCCCAATTCCCATCTGAGACTTCTAGACCTGAAATCACAGGGGTGTGCTAACAACTCAACACGGTGCTACGGTGCTACGTGGTGAAGCAGCCCTCAGACAGGTCTGGCTTCAGCTTGTATTTCTCAGTTTCCCTGTCTGTGGGCCCCATCTCACCCACAAGAGCACCTGTACATTGGAGGAGGGAACATGAACACCCACCTCAGGGCAGGGATGCCAAGGCGCCCCAAACTTGCCCTCTTTCTCCACCCCCACCCACGCCCCCAAGCAGAGCAGCGAATGCTCAGGACCAGCCACACTTTGGCTGCTGGGCAGGGAGGTGAGGGACAGAAACAGGTTCCAGACAACAGCAAACACACTGGCTTGATGGGGAGGAGACCTGAGGGGGTGGAGCAGGAACCAGAGAGTAATACAAAGGACAACAAAGGGGACACAAAGTTCTCCCCTGCACACCCGCTGCCCGCTCTCAGGAAGGGCTGGGGTGGATGGAATTAAACAGACTGCTGGTACCCACAAGCCACCTTCCTTATTGGTGGGAACAAGGAGAGCCCAGCTCAGAAAGGCAGCCTGGCCTCTCAGCATGGGGAATGGGCCCCCAGGGATTTTCCACGGCCACAGAAAACACAGTTCCCCTGCCCACCCTCTCCACCCCAACACCTCTTACTCACGTCCTGGCTTAGGGGGATTCTGGCCCCCACACGGAGAAATCCTGGGCTGTTTTTCCCTGTGGCTTGGGTGGTACCTGACACAATGCCTTGGCCCCAGCTGGGCTGGAGAGAGAGGGAGATGGGTGAGGAGAAAGGGAAGTGCTGTGGGCCCCCGTGTAGGGGCGCACACATGCATACCCACGCGCGCGCACACACACACACACACACACACACACACACACTCATGCTCGGTGCTTGCAGAGATCTAAAACCCCTTTCATCTTAATAAAGGGAAACAGCAAGAGACACAAAGGCAAGGGGGAGGCCAAGCCCGTTGTAAAAAACTTAAGAGCTTGTGGTTGGCTTCCTGGCTTGTGTTCCCTGCTGCAGGGACCTGGGGCTGAGCAACAGGGCCAGGCATCTGCCTGCCCTCCCAAAGCAGGGCCGCACCAGTCACAGCAACCCAGTTCTTGTCCTTCAAGGAAAGCAGGGGCCTTGACCGGAAGGCCAGGTACAGGCAGCAAAACTACCTCCAGAATCATCTATGAGCACAGAGAGACACCCTCCCTGAGAATGACACAAAACAACACTGACCTACAACCACATCGTTTTCCAGCCACAGGGATAATGTGATGGTGAGTGATGCCCACGCTCTGCCCTGGCTTCTGCCGGAGGCGGCACTGACCCATAGCAGGTGTCCTTGAACCAACGACAGGTCCACAATGGGGCGGGCAGCAAGCAGCCACCGACACTGCCAAGTTCACCGGGACATACTCCTGCCCCAAGGCCACCCAGAAAGAAACAGCCCAAAGCTCTAGCTCAGAGGAGCTTATCACGTTGCAGAGGCTTCCCTATGGTAGCCAAGGGGCCAACTCTGGGATCAGAAGGCCTATGTTTGAATCCCCCAATTCAAGATAGAAGAATAGTTCCTACTTATGGCATGGAAGTCCCACGGTAGTGCCCTGGAAAGGACATGGTGTTGCCTATGGTGCTGGTGATAAGGCCAGGTCTCTTTATTTGTTTGTCCCGCAGGGTGCATCTTAGGTACTCCTTTGAAAAGAGGAGGGTCACCGACATCCCTGCAGCAACTCCAGGAGTCTGGGGATATGGCTAAGATGTCTCCCCCACCTCCATGTTCTCTTTTAAAGGCCTCAGGGGCTGCCAGAGCTGGAGCAGGACGCTTGGGACCTGGGAAACTCATAGCTCCCCACTCCAGTCTGGCAGCATCCACTGAAAGTTCCTCCTCTCCCTCTGAGCTCCTAGAACAGCGGTTCTCAACCTGTGGGTCGCGACCCCTTTGGGGGTCGAACGACCCTTTCACAGGGGTCGCCTAAGACCATCGGAAAACACATCTATAATTACATATTGTTTTTGTGATTAATCACTATGCTTTCATTATGTTCAATTTGTAACAATGAAAATACATCCTGCATATCAGATATTTACATGACGATTCATAACAGTAGCAAAATTACAGTTATGAAGTAGCAACGAAAATAATTTTATGGTTGGGGGTCACCACAACATGAGGAACTGTAATAAAAGGTCGCGGCATGAGGAAGGTTGAGAACCACTGTCCTAGAAGGACAAACCAGTATTGGTGTCTGATACCTGGCATTAAAGGTGCAGGCGCACCATGCATGCTTGCTGAATGAATGAATGAATGGAATCAGGACTAAGAAAGGACCTTGCTGCCTTTACTGCCAGGAGTAAGAATCAGAAACAGGAGTAGAGTGGGAAGTCCTGGATGAAGTAACTTGTAATGTTTTTCTCCTGGGAGGCACCCTGTGATCAGAAAAGCAAAGTGCCAACAGCGGTAAGTGCCTTGGGAAATGTGAGCAACAACCCTTCCAGACGCAGCCCTGGAGACCGACCAGAGCCTGGCTGGCCTCCACGTAACTGCAGACTGACTCACCACCACCATTTACCAAGAAAATGGCCCAGGAATGAACCCCAATGTCAGTTTATCTGACCCCCAGCCGCCTCTCTCCCTGACACCCATCTCCTTGAAATGAAAAGTGAAGGGAGGATTGCAGAGTTTGATGAGACTTAGGTAAACGAAGGAGCAGAGAAGCAATCCTAGGCACAGTGACGAGCAAGTCTCCCTTTCCAGAGAAAACCCAACAAGCCGCAAGGCCCCATCATCCACGGGAGGGTTTAGCAGTAGCATATAGCAACCAACACACCAGATGTAAGCACTGTGCAAAATGCTTCATGTCTGTAGGAGGTACTGTCCCCATTTCACAGATAAGGAAACGAAGGCACAGAGACGTGAGGCCACTCATTCAATATCTGAGAGCCAGAATTTGAACCCAGGACTAACTTTCAAGTCTTCAGTCTCCCCATGTTGCTGCTCAGTGACCTGGCTTGTGTGTGAAACATCAGACCCGCCTAGCAGTACAGGCTTTCCTCCCCTGTACTGCTTAGGGACAGGCAGGTGACAATTTAGGTGGCATTTAGGCAGGAAGCAGGGAATGAGACTTAAGGAAGCGATAATGGGAGTGTGACCTGGGACATGAAATGGCTTTTCAGCCAAAAGGATGGGGAAGCCCTCTTAGCAGTGGATTAGGGAAAGGGAGTGAGGGCTCTTTGGGCACTGGGCAGTGGTTTTCGGGGTGGGCCATCAGGAAGATGGCATGGATGCCCCAGGGGGGTTCTGGAGCAGCACACAGGGGTGTCAGGCATCTCCTGCTCTCCGTCCACACCCTCCATCCCAGGCACACTGTGGTCCTGTCTCCTCAGCGACTCAGGAACAAAGTCTCAGCGAACAAAGGACCCTTTCATGAACTGCAGGCAGGTCTCCTGTCTGCTACTAAGAAGGCTATTGAAACAGGCTCCCAGGAGAACAGTTTGTTATGAGCACGTGGTCTTGCACTAACACGTAGGGCCAGAATTATGGCAACGCCCTCCCTTTGGCTTGATCCAGGCTGATAGGAGACTCTCCCGCATCCACCGCAGGGAAGGCCTGGAGGGAGGAAGGAGTAGCCTAGGATGGCTTCAAGGTGAGCCCTCCTCCCAAGCAATGAGTGTCCCACTGTGTTATCCACCTGGAAGTGAGTCATTTGAAAATTGTGGGCTTTGTATTTTTTCTAGAGGTTGCCATCTGAGGATCTCAAGTGCTCTGAATATTATCTGATGCTGGCTGCTACTATCCCCATTAAACAGACGGGGAAAATGTGCTCCATCAGCCAATATCACAGAGCATGTCACAGCAAGAGGGAACCTGGAGTTGGTGATCTGCCTGTTGCCTTCTCACCTTTGACATTTAGATTTTGTGAGATTCTGTATGCTATCTTTACGGTCACTGGGCTAGGGTGTCCAGCAGAGGCCTGAGGTGGCAGAAAGAGTCAAAGGTTATGGGAGGCACAGATCTGGGTTTGAAGCTCTGTGACTCTGGGTAAGTAGCTTGGCCTCTCTGAGCCTGTGTCATCACCTATAAAACTGGAATAAGACCTACCTCAAAGGGCTGTTGTGAGGAAGAGAAATAAATATATACGATGGGGCTTGGCTCAGACAGGGTAGGTACTTGAAGGATGAAGCTCCCCCCCCCCTTTTTTTAAAGGCTATTCTACTTTTATGAACAAAAGATCATGACAACTGACTTGAGGACCAGATTCCTAAGCATAATCTGCAAATAATATTCTCTGCTAATGATAAACAATTTTTATTTATAACCCTGAAAAGGCTACATTCGTAAAAAATTAGGATCATTTCTTTAGCCACTGATATGCCAGAAATCAGGGAAGCTATGTTAGAACACCTAAAATTATGGGCGGTTGTGTAAAGCAAAAACTTTAATTGAATACCTTCAAGTTGAAAGACAAGGAAATTCCTGTTCTGAAACCTCTTTAGAGGGAAAGCTACCACATCGTCTAGGTTTTTACCTTTCTTTAAGGCAAGGAGTTCTTCCTTTTTTGCAATTTTCATTTGTTGTGTTGGCATTTAACAGTCATTGCTTAGGAATTTTTATCTTAAGGAGAATAGGAGGCATCACCTTAAGAGACATGGTGGAAACCACAAACCACCAAGCATCAGAATAGCCAAGTCAGTTTACTAGTACACACAATGCTGTCTGTCCCCAGGCTTTCCTTTTGGCAGGACACAGAAGACAACTATGGCCGTCCTCTTTAATACAGGTGAATCTCAGATACCTCCGCATCCCTTCATGAACTACTGGGCAGGAAGGGATTCCAAAGGTTTAACTCATTGATTCCCAAAGTGGGCGCTACCGCCCCCCGGTGGGTGCTGCAGCGATCCAGGGGGGCGGTGATGGCCACAGGTGCATTTGGGGGCGATGAGTAACTGCTATTAAAATAAAAAAAAAATTAATTTCCAGGGGCTGAGTAATATTTTTTCTGGAAAGGGGGCGGTAGTCCAAATAAGTTTGGGAACCACTGGTTTAACTGAACCATCAGGAATTCCAAGGGGCGTGCTAGAGCTGGGTAAGAGGTGACCGGTGAGACCTTGCTTCTATTTCCAACCTCTGGGGCAGTGGATTCCGGACATTCCTCCTCTCTGTGTGCATTCGATCACACAGCTACATGTGGCCACTGAATCCCTAGCATAGTGCCTTGCCTATCCTAGGTTCACAATACATACTTGCCCAATCAGTGAATGAAGGTTTTCCCTCAGTCAGGCCCCAAAACCCCCCATAGTAAGGACCTAAGTACCCTTGTTTCTCACTTTCTTTGGGGGTGAGGATGAAGAAGAGGGAAGCCACAGTTCTGATGTCCCCATCCCTGTGTAGAAAGGAGGCTCAGAAGCCCCTGTATGGAGTCATGCTCTTTGCTCCCTGTCACAGCTCAGAGAAGAAAACAAGACTGCAGCTGTCAGCACTGTGCTCTATTCCCTTGGGCCAAACCCAAGGCCGGAAGACCAGCCCCCAGTTGGCTCACAGCCCAGATCTGGGACCTACAGCCCCTCCCTCTTCTTGCCCGTCCTCTGAGAAACACACCTGTGATGTTAGGCCTTCTGTGCTCCTCTGTCTTACAATTGAGGTGGTTGTTTGTTCCTCCTGGTCTACCTTAAGGTGGAGGTGTTGTTGCCTTGGGCAACAGTGATGTCACCTGCAAAGTGCTTCCATTCTGCTGATGTCATGGGGTGGGCCAACCGATTTGAGGGGGGGTTTGCTTTCTACCAGAAAACACCACAGGTCTCAAACTGCTGAGGAGGATCCTGTAGACCTCTTGGGCACTCCCAAATGACCTTCTTTTTCTCCCAGAAACCTTTCTGACCCTTCTCTCCCATCTGGCTGCCTGTGGCAGGCCAAGCCTCAAACCTGACCTTCCCTCTCCCAGAGTTGACTGAAAAGTCAGGACAAGCAGCTTTGCCCTCAGTTCTGAACAAACTACACACAAGGGCACTGATGATCTCCTCCTCACCATCTAGGACAGTCTGGGTCCCTGTGACCTTGTCCTTTGCTCAGACCTCAGAGGAGGGAGCAGTGGTACTAATGGGGAAGCTAGGGTCCCAATTTGGCAGAGAATGTAGAATCTCGACTGACCTCTACTATCTTTAAGAGCTCGTATGAGCCAGAGTGTCAGTCTGTGCCAGGCACTGTGCTTAGCTCTTTCCATGCATTTTACTGATGATGAAACCAAGGCTTGGAAAAGTCAAGGCAGTTACCTCAATACAGAGAACACCCAACCACTGAGCGGTGGAGCCAGGATGCAACCCAAGTTTGCCCTCCTCCGGGGTCACACCTCCATGTCTCTGGGGCAACTGGAGATGGCAGCTTACTAAAGATGGGCCACGAGGGGGCCTGGACGGAGATAAGGGAGAGCCCTTTAAATCCAAAGAAGCCAACCAGGATGCCCAGGTGGCTGGGGGAGCTAAAGTAATCACCTGCCTTAGGACTGCCTGACTCCATGCTTACCCGGGGGCTGCAGTTTGGTGGCCAATCCTGGCCCTTCCACTTCCCCCTGCAGCAGTGCATATTAGGGACCAGGTTCCTCTTTTTGTGGTTGGCTACCTATTGACTCATCCAGGCCACCTGACTGGCCTCTTGATTTGCATATAGCATTTACCCCTGTGGCCTGAAACTCCAACCCTAAATCTGTCTAGTAGTTAAACTTATGCAAATGCAACTTGAGTGGGTGGGAGCTAAAACTTATAATGCACTAAGCAAAATAAATAGAAATTGCTAAATTACAAAAAAGAAAATGGGGAAATCCTACCAGGTAAACACTGACTTTGGGGAACTGACCAAGGAAATGCACACAGCCAAGATGACTGGAGTACTGGTCTACCTGGCAGGTATTTCTCCACTGGTTAGAGGTCTACAGAGGCAAACAAAGCCCCATGCTTTTGGACATCACTCCTCAACTCCCCCCCCCCCCCCGCCCCCCCCCCCCCCCCCCCCCGCCCACCGCCCCCAACCTTGACTCCAGCTTTGTTAAACACAAGTTGCCTTCTAATCTTTGGTTTCCCACGTGGCTTGCCCAGGATGCAGGGAACAGATAGCATCCAGTCTGCACCACAAGGTCTCCTTGCAAATTCATAAACTAGCATTCTGACTTGTATACCCACTTCTGGGAGCTTTCTCAAGGTGACTCAATAGCCCAAGTCCAAACCACTCTGGAAATTGTGGAGATAGGGTTTCTGAGTGGGCACTACTTAGAGCCGGACCCTGGGACGGGTCTCATGATCCAGGTAAACACTACCGTTATGGGAATTTGCTGGGCCAGCCCTTCCCAGGAGACATTAAGACATTAAGAACCCGGCCTGTGTGGCTCAATGGTTGAGCGTTGAACTATGAATCAGGAGATCGCAGTTCGATTCCCAGTCAGGGCACATGCCTGAGTTGTGGGCTCGATCCCCAATGTGGGGCATGCAGGAGGCAGCCAATCGATGATTCTCTCTCATCACTGATGTTTCTCTCTCTCTCTCTCTCTCTCTCTCTCTCTTTCTCTCTCTCCCTCTCCCTTCCTCACTGAAATTAATAAAAATATATTTTTTAAAAAGTCATTGAGAATTCCTTATTGGCTGAGAAGCCTGGTTTGTTTAAAATGCTGTCTGTCTCTCTGTCCGTCTGTATGTAGAAAAATGTGCCATTCCAGTTAATTAAGTGCTGAGATGTATAGCGTGGAGAATAAGTGATAGTAAAGATGGAGCTGTGAAGTACAAGTTTTGGGAAAGGTTTCCTGAATGAGCTTGGGAAGGGTGTTTGCAGGTGAACAGGATCTGGAAGGGGATGGGGCTGGGGGGGAGAGGGGGATGTAGTGTCAGGACAGCATGTTTAGACACTTCCCACTTTGTTCCATTCCTGGGGGAGTTCTCTGCCTAGGTGAGGGCTCCTGTGTAGCTGTGGCCTTTTCTCTCTGTGCCACACCCAAGTGGCACTTACTCATCACCCTCATAACAGGCCCCAAACTGGATTTGCCACCTCACACCGCCCAGTTATTGAGAAGTCATCTGATGCTTGGGCCAGGCCTGCCATCAGTCATCAAGGCCGGGCCTGCCTCTTTCTTTCTGTGCCTTTCTTCTGCCAGGTGAGTTTTCCATCTTTTCCTCTGTCAGAGCTGAGAGTGGATGTTTCTTCCCTTGATAAAGAAAGAAAAAGGCAACTGCTCTTCCCTCTTTCCCCCCATAAGAGACCTCAAGCAAATGGTTTTTAAGCTTGACCTGCTTCTTGTGCTGGGAATGCTGCTCAGTGGTTGGGACTCAGCTTCCAGGCTCCTGAACACTTTACTTTGCTGTGCCTTAGTATCCTCATCTATAAAATGGGGATAACAATACCTAATGTCATAGGGCTTCGGTGAAGTTTAAACGAGTTTAATACAGGCCACGTGGGTTTTTTTGGGGGGAAAAAAAAAGCCCAGAAAATGTTAAGTCCTTAATGACTGTTGGTTATCAAGGCTGCTGTGTGTGGCTGGATAGGTGGTGTACTGCTCAAGAACACCCGCAGGGTGGTGAGGATAGGTCCAACTCACGTGCAATTTGCCCAGCTAAGGGCCGAGGCTGTGTCAAGATGAGACTCCTTTTTCTAAATGGCACCAGGGAAACATCTTCTTGCCTTTAGAGGGAGCACCTTTTTCTAATTCTCATAAAGGAGGGAACCAGCAGCCCTGCGGGTTATTCTTATCCTCTCTCAGCATCCTCCTGGCGATGTCCTCCTCCCCAGGAAGACTGGATTAGAGGGGAGTCCAAGATGGACTGGTCTCAGCTGTACATAAGGACCTGCTCCTCAGCTCCCCAGCACACCGGGTGCGCTTGCCCCCACCTAGGACACTTCTGGGTTAAAGCCTCCCCCCCAAAGCCCCACAGGCTGCCCTATTCCCTCATCCCCACTGAGGGGACTCTCAGCCCCAAACATGGAGTCACAGAGGCTTAACCTCTGAAAGGACTCTCCTCGGTCACTGTTGATGGCCACCCGTCTCTGCTGAGTGATGGGCAGCGCATACCTACCGAGGAGCTCTAGTTGTTGGCAGGTTCCTTCTGACTTCTGAGTAAGCTCCATTTCCCTGCTTCTCCTAACCAGCGAGTCTCTGAGGCCAGGCAGAGCAAGTCTTTTCTCAAGTGAGAATACTTGAGATTCCTAAAGGTCACAGCCCTGAGCCTCCAGGCCTCTGATCCTTAGGGGAACTATTGCCTGTTCATTCCTTTCTCCCTCACAAGCATACCTTCCAGAACCTGCACAGCATTCCACCTTCCCCCACTGTGGACATGTACCCATTTGGCAGTCGTATCCTTCGAAAGAAGAGACATTAAGAAGGGAGTTTCTGTACTCCAGTGGACGAACTCTACTCTTCCTGGGCTCTGTGCCCAGGGTGCTTGTCACTGCCTCCACCAATATGTGTACCCCCTCCATCAGACAGAACCTCCCCACACACACTTTCTTTCTCTTTATTGACCTGAGGAATTCAAGAGGGAAAAATACAAAACTAGGTTCCTCCCAGACAGTACCTTCTCAGATGGACAAGTTTGCCATAAGTCTCTATCCAGAAGTTCCTCCCTGAACTTGCCCTTGGATAAAAAGTCCACCCACATATTCTCCTCTTTGTTTTCCTCATGGGCACTGCAGAAGCTGAGAGCCTATTCCTGGAAAGGTGACAAAGTTCTGGGATGATGGCATCCGGTTAAATTTCAGATCCTTGTCCCCTGCCGGCTCGAGCCTGAAACTGCTGCATCTTTGACAGTTCTGGAGCCAGAGGATGGCACTGGAGCAAAAAGTCTTTCCATCCACCCAGGGAGCGAGAGCAGAGTCAGTATAACCACTTCACGGTTACCCACAAGTGGAAACCACGAGGTTCAGAATGGCCTGGAGCAGCAGCAGCAGACGCAGGGAATTAGCAAACAATGAAAGCCACTTAGGCTGGAAGGAGGACTCAAAAGCACAGCCTATTATGTTATCAGTCAGGAGGTGAAGGGCAGCAGTTCTACCGTGTGCTGTACCATTTACCTGGACCTGGGCCTTGCACAGGGCACCAATTAGCGTTACCTGGCAAACTCTCCAAGACAGAGCTGGTTTATGAAAGGGAAGGGCCCTTGGTCAAATCCAAAAGAGGAACAAGAAAATGGAATACAACTCCGAAACTGATTGAGATCCCAAAGCCCGGGGGCCAGGCTCTGCCAAGTACCTGGTGCTCTTCTAGTTTTGAAAGGAGGCTCCTTCTCACACCAGACAGAGGGGGGAAAGCAAAGTGCTATCGCTGAGAGTAAAATATTTTCTCTTCCTGGGGCAGCATTTTTTTTTTTAAAGAGAAGGACTTTCTCCAATCGGAAGCCCTGTCCCAGAGCTTTCAGATGGCACAGAAAGGTGGAGATGCTGGGAAAAGGTTGGGGTGACGTTATGGGTCAGATGGCAGAGACCTTGCAACCCCAAGAGAAAGTTCTGCGCAGGGTGGGATCTCCTTAACTAAGAGTCTCAAAGAGGAAGCGGCGGGGGCTTGATCCGGCCCCAGCAACCTCACAGTTTCACTACCCGAAACGGAGAAAGAATAAGCAAGCTCCACTCCTGCTCCCTCCTTCCAGGAGGGGGAAGAAAGCGGGAAGAGAGCTGGCCGGTCTTTCAGCCCCAGTACTCAGCTCAGACGGTGAAAAGTAACGGATCGTCGGGCAGGAGGAACAAAGACGTGGTCCCGCTTCGGGCGCCGGGAAGAGCCCGCCCGCGATGGGGGCTGGAGCCCAGAGTGGAACGCGGGACCCCGCGCAGCGAGAGGAGGAAACGTGAACCGCAGGGGACAATGCGCCCGGTTTGGCACCGGCGCTGCACAGGGGTCTCCAGAGTCAGCCCCTGACATAGGGACCCTAGGAGTCCCCCTCGTCCCGCGTGCAGCCCCGGCACCCCCGCCCCAAGACGCCATCTCGGCGCAGCTCCGCCTCGGCCCCCGTGGCCATCGCCTCCTTCCACCTCCCACCCACGAGGAGGACGCAGAGCCTCGCGGCCGCCGGCACAAACTTACCTTTAGCCTCCGTCCAGCTCGCCGTCGCGGGAGGACCGCGCGGCCCGGCTGCACTCGGGGTCCCCAGGGCCTGGGCGCCGCTGTTTGCTGCGTTTGCAGCGGAGGTCCGGGTGGGCGACTAGACGATCGGGGGCGGAGACACCCCGGCCTGCTCCCGCCTTCTGGCCTCCATCAGCCGCGCTCTAAAGGGCTTCGCAGTTACTCATTTCCTGGATGTCACAGAAACTTTTCCTCCTTATAAGAACAAAACACCCGCCTCTACTCTCAGCCACAGCCGCTCCTTAAGGAGGAGCGCGCGAGTTAGGGACTCCGGGCCAGGTCCGCCGCGGTGGTCTGTCCATTGACCGCCCCGCCCCCGGCCCCCCACTCCCCCAGGAACTCCAGAGGGGACAGTAGAGCTGGAGGGTGACCAGGAGGGACGGGGTCTGGCCATCAGAGTAAACGGGGAGGGAGGGGACAGGGAGTCGGGGAGGACTCCCTTAAAAGTCGGTCCCCGTGGATGCTCACCTAACCGTGCGTTTTCCGCCCGCGCATTGTTTGGGAGTTGGATTCCAGGGGACACCTCTTTTGTCCTCTGGAGGGAAATATAAATACAGAAACAGTGCCGGCCCTTTTCTCCTTTTCGGCTGGAAAAGCTTAAAATAACTCACCAAATTTCAAGGCATCTTGCCTCTCTCCCCTAGTAACTAAGCACAAAGGAAAGCGAGGATTTTAGATGCTTTTATCTGCAGAGGGCGCTTTAGTTTCCAAAGTCTGGTTACAGTTGTGAAGTTGGTTAGACCTCTGTTTTAGACTCCAGGGAACTGAGGCCAGGAGGGCAGCACCACCCTGGTGGGACTTAGCGGGTTGAAATCCATAACCTATGACCTTCGTGACCTGCCCAGATTCCACAGCCAGCAGAGGTGACCAGGAAGGGCTGAATTAATCCTACATAAAGTTGCTTTGGGGGAGTCAAACACCAGTGAAGGCAGGTTGGGGATGTTAGGAGAACACCCAAGTGATTATGACCATTGCTACTCCCCCCAGGGCCCAGACCTCCCTCCGGGGCCGAAACTCCCTCCCAGGACCCATCCATCCATCTGGGGCTCAGACCTATATCCGGGTCTCAGACCATCATGCCAGGGCTCTGAAGGCCATTCCGGGGCCCAGTCCTCCAACCCAGTATCCAGTCCTTTATTGGGGTCCAGACCTCCATAGTAGTCCTGACCACCATTCCATGACCCAGAGGTCCAGCCCCTGACCCCGACAGGGGGAGAAGGAAAAATTCTAAATATAGACCCCGTGGTGTTTGCCCTGGGTTACTCTTGTTTTCCAGCTTCTGCTGCTACTTACATCAGGCACAGTGATGGCAGTTTTGGGACCTGGTTTTGGAGGTTGGCGGGGGGGAGGCGGGAGTAGAGAGAATCTGGGGAAATAGTCTTGAAAGACGTGTGTTTTTCTGCAAGCTGAATGAATGGGAGATGGGGACACTACACTGAGCGTCACTATACTAACTTGTAATCCTTGGGGTAAGAGTTGAGGGTTATGGATGCTGGAATGCCAAAGTGAGTGCTGGGATGCCCTCTTGGACTGTCATCAGCAATTTCTAACCGGCTGTGCATATTTATTTATATAAGGAACATTGATTAGATTTGTTTTTCTTTTTAACTTGATGATATCCCTCCATGTGGTCTCCTTCATTGGCTTCCCTCTGCTCTCAGCATAAGGACCACTGTTCTAACCTGGCACATGAGCCATTCATGAACTGGCATCTATTTAGCTCCCCAACCTCATATCTCAGTTCATGTTCCACACCAAACTCCTGGCAGTTCTTGGAACATGTGCTTCTCAGAATGTGATGCTTGGTTTGTCCCCGCCCACCTTGGGTATACACATGTGCTTTATCTTCTGCCTGCAACCTTCACCCCACCTCTTCCTTCATCCTGTCACCCTCAATGAACATTGCCCGCGCCCCCCCCCCCCCCCCCCCCCCCGCCCCAGCATATGTACTCAGTTTCCAGTCTTCAGGTGTCAGATTGGACAATTTCTTTTTTAAGGAGTCTTCCTTGAACACCCACACCTGGATTAGATACCCCCTCCACCCCCAATGTAGTTTCCATAGCACTTTGTGATTGCTCTAGAAAGGGTTTTTTAAAAGACAGGAAAGTACAAAGGATTCAGTTTCTGGGAACATGAGAAGCCAAGAAGTCAGGTAACCTCTGCTTCAAACACAGAAGTTCTGAAAAAAATCAACAGTTGAAAGAAAGAAAGGGGAAATCTCTAGGTATGAGATAGGAGGAGGGATAAGGGTATTTGACAGGAATATAAGCTCAAATGGCTAAGGACTGGGAGGTGAATAACCACTCAGGCCTTGTGTTCTAGAAAGGTAGAGATCTGGACTTGAGAACCCCACTTAAATCGGGGACACTGGAAAGACTCTTAGTGACTGGAGAACAGAAAAATACCAAGAATCCTCCCACTGGTCCAAGGCCACAATGAGGAAATTTGTGGTTTGTCTGGGGCTCTGGATGAATTTTAAAAAATGACTGCTAGCGAAACTGAAACCAGAGTTTGCCTATGCCATTCATTGGTGTGAAGTTCCAGTTTACAGTACCCATGTGCTGATGGAATTCTGAAGTCAACACAGAATATAAAAGCTGGTTCCAAAGTGACCCCCGTGGCCCTGTCAGAAGCAAATGCAAAGTCAGTTGTTTATTCTGATTTTTCCCAGAATGAAGAACTCCCATGGATGATGAGTTTATAATAAGAAATTATAAACCAAAGTAGGAAATGAACTACATGAGGGATGGATCAATAAAGAGGAGAATTAGCCCCTTAAGAACTTGAGACAATGGAACAGTTTTCAAGAGACAATAGAATAGTTATGTTCAAAATAATTATAGAGTCAAAATGATCGAACATAACACTATGAAAAAAGAATAAGCAAATTTCAAAAAACACAAATAAAACATATAGAAATAAATATTTAGTCATTTCGATTTTATAACCTCAATGGGTGGAATTTTTTCTTCCATTAAGTCAGTAATAACATATTAGCCAAAAATCCAATAGAAATAACTCATTAAAAAAAGGAGAAAATGAAGAAAAGTACTAATTTCATTTAAAAATACTGTTTTAGAAAACCTAAATAAAATATTAACACAGAATCCCAGTAGCACATCAAAAGAATATTACATCATGAATAGATAAGAAAAAGAAAAATGGGAAGACCATCACCATAGATGCTGAAAAGCCATTAGATAAAATTGGCACCCAAATGTAAAAAAACACTTTTGTAGCATGAAAAAAATGAGAGATGAAATTCACTCCCACAAGCCAATATCATGCTTAATGGGGAAATAATAGAAACCTTCATGTTAAAGTCAGTGTAAGATAAAGAATTCTTCTTTTACCTTTTTTTAAAAAAAACTTGTCAATTAGGAATGTGTTTGGTTGCAAGTAATAGAATATCTGACTATAATTTTATGTGTTTAGGACTATAAGAGACTTAAACAATCAGGGCTTAATTTTTAGGTCTGCAGATAGGTAGCTGCATTGGCTCAATGCTTCGATAGTTTGGGGACTGGTCAAAGTTATGTACACTTACTGTTTTGATATATTGCAAAATTGTCCTCTAAAGGTGTGTCACTGATTTGGACTCACCAATTAAATATGAGAATGCCTGTTTCTCTAAATCTTTTTCAGCATTGGCTATTTCCTAACTTTAATTAGTTGCTTCTTTTATAGGTGAAAAAAATGATATCCCAATGTCTTGATCTGCATTTCTTTAATTATAAGTGAGGCAAGATGGAACATTTTATTTAATGAAACTTTTCTATTTGTAAATAGTCATAAATTCACCTATTTTTCTGTTGGCTTGTTTTTCATGTGTGTTTTTCATGATCTTAGGTGCTAGTTATGACTTCAAATTCCACAGTGAGAGGTGAGTTGTGATAAACACTGGACCAACCATGGGCAGCTACACACTGTACTTCACCATCAGGAACATTGGCGATAAAAACAAAAGAACAAACATGGGGACAGATTTCCTGTTCACCCCCAGCTGTGGTTATCCCAGTAAATGGAATAAAATACATGACAATGGGAGAGACAGGAAGCCAGTGTTAGTTATGAAGGGTCTGATGGATGGAAAAAAAGAACATTTTCCTTGATTTGGCCAATTTCTCACCATCATGAATTCACCTTTGCATGCAATTTTGAGAGATGATAACAAGTTGGCTTACAGGATGTATCATTGGAACAGACTGCTTGGCTGAGACCTCAGAGGTGTCAGTTGAACAGGATGAATGATTTGCCATGGGCTATTTCTTTACTCAGAGTCTGTCCTGGGAACTCCTCCACCTCCTCTAGGCATGTTGGAGCCAGCAGGGCCTATTTACCAACATAAATGAAGCCCAGAGAAGTTAGGTCACATATAAAGGTCACCCTTTTGCTTAGAGACAACATAAAAATAGCTAAAACTTACACTAGGTACTAGGCATTACTCTAAGCCCTTTACAAATAACAACTCATTTAATTATCATAACCCCATACAGTAGGTATCATTAGCATTCCCATTTAACAGAGGAAGAAATGAGGCCTCAAGAGGCTAAGGAACTTACCCAAGGACACACAGCTCATAAGTGGCAGAGTTAGGATTTAAACCGGAAACTTGGCTCCAGAATCTTGTCCTTAACTATGATTCTGTATCATGTTCATAGTAAATCTCCTTCAAATGTACAACACTGAATTTCCCCCAAATGAGATTACAATAGTTAGAATATTTTTCAAAATGTTTCGAAAGTACATTTTACCTTAGAACCCAATATACTTACACACAAGTGTGTTATAATAGAAAGTTTCTTTAAAAAACAATCCTTAGGTTTACTATTTGTGATATACCCTGGAATATTCCCTCTTTTTCTATTCCATCTCTTATCCTTTTTTTTGAGAAAAATTACAGGTTACAATGTACTGAGTCATGATCTACAGTTTGAAAAAATTGCTCCTTTAAATCAACCTTGTTGCTCACAGCTCTGTTATGACCTGACAGCTCTTAGTGGTTTATACATGTTACGTTTCCATCCATACACCGCTTGGAGTAGGAAAGACGCTCAGATAAATTCTATCGAGCTTATTTCTGGTCAGTAGGTATTTATTGCTCTCCCAGTAGTTAATGTCTAAAGATGATACACGGGGGTTTTAAAACAACCCCTGTAATTTTAGGAAAACCTTCATCCATGTATCTAGTCATTCAATAAATATTTGAGCACCTACTATATGGCAGGCATTGTGGCAAACTACGGCCAGTGAGCCAACTCCAGAGCAACACCTGTTTCTGTAAATAAAGTTTTACTGGATCACCACCATGCCCATTCATTTAAGCATTGTTTGTGGCTGGTTTTGTGCTATGATGGCAGAGTGGAGTAGCTGCTACAGAGACCATGTGCCCCACGATGGCCAAAATATCTCTTAATCTGGTCCTATACAAAAAGAGTTTGCAGAATCTGGTATTAGATTCTAAAATATAATGGCATTTTAGACAGGTCTCTGCCATCCTGTAGATTTGCAGTATCCTGCTTAGCTTAAATTGGCTTTCAAGCCCCTTGGGGAGGTGGGGGTTGGGATTTGTCTAGGCTTTTTGCTTCCCTCGAATTGCCTCGGAGAACACCTGTTCACAGTAGGTGCTCAGCAGGCATTATCTGCTGCTGAAATTATTCAGTAGATCTGGCAGCAGATAGTGGAAAGAAGGCAACCTATTCCTTTAACATAGCAAAGAGTTTCATTTTATAGATGTCTATCTTTGTTGCAATGAGAAGCAGGGCACCAACTTGAGTATCTACTGTGCATTTGGCCCCGTGAGTTTAAAAAAAAACAAACTTGGTGGGTTGCCATTTGCATCAGGATGGGAAGAGAAAGGAGATAAATGCATTAAATTGTAATTCTTAGTACTTCTGCTTGGGGACCTAGTGTGCACTTGGAGGTGATTCTGTTCAGCTAAGTTAGAATCTTAAATATTTGTGTTCCAATAGCTTTTAACTTCCCTCAATCACTACTGATTCCCAGGAATAGTTGCTGCGTGTCTGAGTGCATAAGCTAATTTCATCCTTCTTTCCTTCCTTCCTTCTTTTCTCCAGCAAACTTTCTATTTTAAGTGTCTCTTATGTATCAGCACCATAGATATATTACAGAAAACACTGGTCCTTCCAGTATTATGGGAAAGACATAGACATAAACACATGATTAAAATACAGACTATTGACAGAAGGAGAATTAGGTCTTCTAGCAACACAGAGAGGAATGCCTAACCGGAGAAGACTTCCTGGAGGAAGCGGCATTGAGCTGAGTCTTGAAAAACTCACTGGATACAGTAGGACATTTCAGACAAGGGACCTGCATAGGTAAAGTCTAGAGGTATGTGAAAATGTGGTGTGTGTGTGTGTGTGTGTGTGTGTGTTTCAGGAGATAGTAGAAATAAAAGCATTGACCTGTATTCCAAGGGATGGGTGCTCTGATTTTGAAAAAATCTATCTATTTATTAATTTACTTACTTATTCACTCACTTATTCAGTTTATTTGTAGTGGGAACAGGTTATGTGGAGCCATTCAGTCTTTTCAACCAATCTGGTTAGCAAGTCACCTCTAGTTCTAGGGAGGACATCAAACTGTGACTTTGGCCTCTTGGGCAAGAAGCACCAACTGAAAGAGCTCGCCTAGTCACACTCAAAAGTGATCTGACTGGGAGAAGTGTAGTGGCTGTTAAGCCAATAAAATTCCAGGCAGGTAAGATGACTGGGTGATTGTGACACTGTCCTCTCCTTCTCCTGGTAAAACTGATCTCCTGTGGTGGCAGGTTGCCCACTGCGTCCTCCTCATGCCTGACCTTTCAGTCTTCCTAATAAATCTGCCCGAGCTTTGCTGCCTCCTCTGGTATCAAGAGGGGAGTTTGTATGAAGACCTTTTGGGAACTCATGTCAAACGCTCCACAAATGTTCTGTTAAGTTACCTCTGCAGCAGGCTGGAAATGGCTCAGATTAAAGAAATAAAATATAGTCCGGACAGTTTTGAAAGCATGAGCCAGCTGGGACTCTACTCTGTCATCTCAGGTGAGCATGGGGTCAGCTGATAAATGATAACAATTTTCTGCAACATGTGGGCTTTTAATCTTCCCAATAGACTGGCGGAGAAATGTTAGGTTGTTGGGGGCTGACGATGCAGGTTTTAGATTTCATGGATTCTAAATCCAGAGATTTCACAAGAATGGCTGTAGAAATAAGACCTATGTTGGTCAAGACTTTGTGGCTTTATTTTGGAGTGGGGGCAAGTATGAGCAATGGAAACTCACTTCATCTAGATGAAACAAATAAGGTGACTTTGTTAGGAAGATGCAAATGATCTAGCAGAACCCAAGAAAGCAGGTGTTGCTGGGCCTCCTCAGGCTCTATAACGAGAAATGGAAGGGGCACCGACAGCCAAGGAAGCCCCCTTGGTCCTCAACTATCCTTTTCTCTCTTGGGCCTGTGGGTTCCCTCTCCCTGTTCACTTGCTTTATTCTTCCCTCTACGCAGCCTACCTTTCTCTGCCTCTCCTGGGTTTCACATATACTCAGTTCCAGGCCCCAGCACTGAATGGCTTGCAAGGCTTGGTCCCAACTATAAATCCCCAGGAAAAATAATAGAATTGGCCTTATGTGGGTTAGATTTCCACTCCTGACCCTGCTAGCTATGACCCTGTGGGGCAGCGGCGGGGGTGGGGGGTGGGTGGGCATCCAGAACATTTTGGCTTTAGGGAGAAACATATTTCTGGGTAGGAGTTACTAGTGTCACTAATAACATTATCCTTACCAGTTTCACTAGAGCAGTGGTTCTCAACCTTCCTAATGCCGCGACCCTTTAATACAGTTCCTCATGTTGTGGTGACCCCCAATTTCATTGTTACAAATTGAACATAATTAAAGCATAGTGATTAATCACAAAAACAATATGTAATTATATTGTGTTTCCCGATGGTCTTAGGCGACCCTGTGAAAGGGTCATGCGACCCCCAAAGGGGTCGCGACCCACAGGTTGAGAACTGCTGCACTAGAGGATTGTGGGCTGTGTAGGATCCCCCACCATTGCTTCTAGGACCTCTGCGATCCATTAGAGGAGTAGCTTCTTTTTAAGGCCCAGTTGCTTTGCATTGCAGGCTGGGGATTTCCATGTAGGTCTGCATATTAGTGTTTCACTTTATGTCCTCCCTGGGTGCTGTTGAAGAGGCGAGCACTGTGTACATAACACTGTTCTTATTAGACGCCCTAGGAGGGTGCTATAGTAGACACTTAACCCAGGTTTAAAAAAGGGGGTTTGCAGAGGCATTAAACTTGAACTATAACTTGAATATTATCTGGCAGAGTGAGTGAGTGTGTTCATGGCTGTCCCTGGTCTCTGAGTTTGCAGCTGCTTCTCTGCTATTCTTCCAAAGCTCCACTATTCACCTACCACCTTTTATCAACATTCGTGTCCACTAGCCCCTGATAGGGACCTCTGCCCCCTCCCCATTGCAGGATTTTTGCATGCTTGCCTTGGTATCAACCCAATGCTATTTCCCATACTTGGAATTTCTTCTATGTTCTTCCATGTCTATAATTCAAATGTAGCATTTAAGGCCAAGTACAAGTGCTATATCTACCATGTACCTTTCCCTAATAATGCCATCCTTCACTGAATATTCCTTATTCAATAGTCATTCACTTAATAGTTACATACTGAAAGGCGTGATGGTCATTTACATTAGTTTGCTGGGCCTGCCATAATAAAGAACTACAGACTGGGTGGCTTAAACAACAGAAATTTATTTGTTCACAGTTTTGGAGTCTGGAAGTCGAAGATCAAGGTGTTTGGTTTCTCCCGTGGCCTCTCTGCCTGGCTTGTAGATGCCCTCTTTCTTGTTGTGTCATTCCTCTGTGTGTGTGCTTCCCTGGTGTCTCTTTGTGTGTCCAAATGTCCTCTTCTTACACCAGTCAGATTGGATTAGGACCCACCCAAATGGCCTCCTTTTACTTAATCACCTCTTTAAGGGCCCTATCTCCAAACAGTCACATTCTGATGTACGGGGAGGTAGAGTGGGGGGTGGGGGACTTGGGGGGGGGGGGGAAGGGCTGGGGTTGGGGGTGAGGAGAGGGTTAGGGCTTCAACATATGAATTTTAGGGGGATGCCATTCAGCCCATAACACCAGTGGAGACAGGGCTGAACAAGACACATGTGATATTTGTCTTCTTGTTGTTTGACAGCCTGGTAGAGAAGACAGATATTAAACAACCATTTCCATGAATACATAATTAATTACCATTGTGGGATGGTCTAATGGAACACATGGTACTTGAAAAGATAGTCTGGTGTTGGTGGGTTGGTCAGGAAAGGTCTCCCTGAGGAAGTGAGATTTGTAGGACGGATGCATGGGCATCAGCCAGGTGAAGAGGAGGGTTGAGTATTCTAGACAGAGAGCTCAGCGTTTGTGAATTTCAAGTAGTGGGAAAGAACAGGACATATGAGGACTTGAGGAATTCAGCGTGACAAGGAGAGGTAGGAAGGCACCAGGAGGTCAAAGGGGTCAGCTTACATTGGATAGTATGTCTTGACATCTTCATTTCAGTGCTTTTTACATCCTGCCTTGGACTGTTTTAAAATCTTTTTGTGTGTGGGAAGGGTGGTGGCATGCAGGTTTGGCTTCTCCTCATGCTCCTTTAGGGAAGAGATCCTTTCAACTCCTTCATAGCCTGCACAGTGTGCAGCATAGGGCTGGGAACATAGTAGGTGCTCAATAAATAAGTTCAGTGAGTGTAATGAGAAATGAAATGGATAGAAGCACTTTTTATTTGTCTCAATTAGGGGCTAACCAGCCGTGGGCAAACTACGGCCCGCGGGCCGGATCCGGCCCATTTGAAATGAATAAAACTAAAAAAAAAAAAAGACCGTACCCTTTTATGTAATGATGTTTACTTTGAATTTATATTAGTTCACACAAACACTCCATCCATGCTTTTGTTCCGGCCCTCCGGTCCAGTTTAAGAACCCATTGTGGCCCTTGAGTCAAAAAGTTTGCCCACCCCTGGAACCCAATCTTGGTGGGTGTGCTATTCCTAGAGGCTCTAAAAGGTGAGGACTTTTGGTACTATGATGCCACCTAGTGGTCCTTTGTATTACAACAACAAAGGGGAGCAGGTTGGAGAGTTTTCCAGTAATCTGAAAAATTAGAAGCATTTTCTTTCATCAGCGTATATTAATTTGTCCAACCATCCATGCTCTCATCCATTCATTCATCCATGTTTATGTCCACATACACATCTCTCCTGTGAGTTGAACATGTCACATTCCTTTCAACCTCCTGTGGTTCTCTGATCTCCCATGCCCGGGCCTTTCTTTCCCCGCCTTATAAGTAATGCTCTCCAGTATCACTGTCGTGATTTTCTGAGCACCTGTGTGCTTCTGTTGAATGGCATGTTCTAAACCAGCGGTTCTCAACCTGTGGGTCGCGACCCCTTTGGCGGTCGAACAACCCTTTCACAGGGGTCGCCTAAGACCATCCTGCATATCAGATACTTACATTACGATTCATAACAGTAGCAACATTACAGTTATGAAGTAACAACGAAAATAATTTTATGGTTGGGTCACAACATGAGGAACTGTATTTAAAGGGCCAGAAGGTTGAGAACCACTGTTCTAAACGATACCATCACATTGTGTTAGAATTGCAGACTCTGCTTTCTTCCTTTCCCCCAATGGAAAGGGAAGTGACTCTGCCTTAGTCACCTTTGTGGTTTTTGTGCCTGCCTGTGCCTGCTATGTAACAGGTACTTATAAAGAGTGTTTTTTGGATTGAATTACTGTTGCCTTGGCAGGCCACCTGCTTGTGCAATGGTCCTGTAAGAAATAACTAGGAAACCAGAAGACACAGAGCCCCACAATAGTATAAGAAATAGATGGCTAGGTCACTCTCTGATGTTATGGTCCTTTAGGAATGTTATGGAGTCTCTCCAGATCAGTGATGGCGAACCTATGACATGCGTGTCAGAGGTGACACGCGAACTCATTTTTTTGGTTGATTTTTCTTTGTTAAATGGCATTTATATATATAAAATAAATATCAAAAATATAAGTCTTTGTTTTACTATGGTTGCAAATATCAAAACATTTCTATATGTGACACGGCACAGAGTTAAGTTAGGGTTTTTCAAAATGCTGACACGCCGAGCTCAAAAGGTTCGCCATCACTGCTCTAGATCATGGTGGTCCCACAGCTGGTGGTCCCAATGTGTTGTCAGGTTTCCTGTAAACATACAAGTAACCCGAGACCTGATGCCTGCTCAGCTCCACCTCATTTCTATTAGCTTGGCTTTCAGTTTGGTTCAGCCTGCTTCTTCAGCATCATTTGACACCTTTACCACCACCTCCATGCACATGATGCCTCAGCCATATTTTGTTCTGTTTGTCCACCAGATAAGCAGTCGCAGTTCATGAATAAGATATCCTTGTATAAATGTTAACTTTTCCAACATTAATTCATAAATTCAATGATGTTCCAGTTAAAATTTCTAATGAGGAACTTGAACAACATCAGAAAAATTATATGGGATGGTAAAAGTTCATGGATAGCTAATGTAATTTTGACCAAAGAAGTAAGGATGAGGGCCTTGCCCTTTAACCATGACAACTAGCTACAAAACCCTGGTACTGACAGAGGAACAACCAGAGATCTCAGGACACACCCATGTATATTTAGGAACCAAGATGTTGAAAAATTGGCTCACTCCATCGAGAAAAATCAAATCAAATCCTTGTCTCACACATATACAAAGATGAACCGCAGATGGATTAGAGAACTGAATATGAAAAAGTAAAACTATAAAGCTAATAGAAGAAAATGACAGAGAATATCTTGATGACCTTGAAGGTATTTTTAAATCACACTGAAAAAGCATATCCTATGTAATAAGAGCCTAATATGCAAATTGTCCCCTCCACCAGGAGTTCGACCAGGAGTTCCACCAGGGGGCAGGGCTGCTGGCCAACTGCCCGCAGCCCCTCCCCCCAGCCTGGGGCTGGTGGCAGCAGGCAGCTGGAGGAAGGGAGGCCCTGGCTGACAACTGGCAGCTGCTAGGGACCCTACCTGTGCATGAATTTTGTGCACTGGGCCTCTAGTAAAAAATAAAAAATATTAAAAAAGGTTTACAAAATTAAGGATCATTGTTCTACAAAGAACATCACAGACAAAATGTTCAGTCTTTGAAAGCAGATTAATGTCCAGACTTTACAAAGGCCTCTGGCAAATCAAAAAGAAAAAGACCGATAGAAAAACAGGCAAAGGCTATAAATAGACAGTTCACAAAAAGGGAACACCAAGTGGCTTATGCATATACCAGTATATAGAGAAACTAGAGGCCCGGTGCATGAGATTCATGCACTCAAGGGGGATCCCTCAGCCCGGCATGCGCCCTCTCACAGTCCGGGAGCCCTCGGGGGAGCGGGGGTGGGGGGGGTGGGGAGGGGGTGGGCCTAAGCCATCAGTCGGATATCCTTAGCACTGCCATGGAGGCGGGAGAGGCTCCTGCCACCACCGCTGCACTCACCAGCCATGAGCTGTGAGTCTGGCTTCTGGCTGAGCGGTGCTCCCCCTGTGGGAGCGCACTGACCACCAGGAGGCAGCTCCTGTGCGCGTCATAGCGACCAGTTGTTCTGTGGTTCGGTCGATTTGCATATTACCCTTTTATTATATACGATGTTCAATATCACTAGTAGTTAGAGAAATGCTAATTAAAAAGGTGTTGATGCTATTCAATATTGACAGAAAAATTTAAAAATTGTCTAATTAGATGAGTCAGTATTTATAAGGCACTTAGAATAGTATCTGGCACTTAGTAAACACTATATGAATTTATAAATAAGTAACTACCACATGCTGGCAAGGATGGGCGTGGGGGACAGAAACCCTTACACTAGAGTGAAGGGCAGCAATTGTGGTGTGCAATCCAGCAGTACTTGGTGAAGGTAAGTACTCAGGCTTCCATCAGGCTGCTAGACAATTCTGTGGCATTGGAAAATGGAGTTCTCCACTGTGCAGGTGAATTTGAAACAGGCATAACTTCTGGGTAGTCAGCCTTCTAGGTTCATGACTTGACTAGGGAACAGAGCTTTCGTGGGAAGAAAAGGAGACATCTTCCTCCAGCAGGGCACATTACAGGGGAGAGAGTAGGGACTGCTTTTCAGCTCCCACTGGCCTCCTGACTGGGTGTCACTATGCAGGACCAATTGCATATGTGAATGCTGTGACCCTGTGCATTCCCTATGACTTTAACAATCTCACTCCTAGGTATATGTTTCAGAGGAATTTGCACACAGATCTAGAAAGGACCACAGACAATCATGGCTGCATTGTTTGTTGGTGGTACTAGGGATGCGAAGGCAGCCTTGGTACCCATCACTTGGGAGGTAGAAGTGAAATGTGTGGGTGTCCAATACAGGGTCCTATGCAGCAATCAGAAGCAAGGAACTGGGATGACAACACCAACTGCAACAGGGATCGATCCTGAAAAAGAATGTCGAGTGAAAAAAGTAGAAAATATGATGACCCCCTAAAGTCTGATACCATTACCAAACATTTACAAACACACTAATAAAAATGGTATACATATTTCAAATGACATATCCCAGCACAGTGGCATGAATGTCAAGGGGCTGAGGATGAAGATAGGATGGGGATAAAGGGGGAAAAGTAGAACGAGAGGGCTCTTGCATGATTCATGAAGAGAGAGGGGAGGAGAGAGAGGGAGGGGGAGAGAAAGGGAGGGTGAGAGGTCTTGAGAGAAGAGCAGATTTTCACGATGTGGTTCCAAATACGTTTTCCCAGGGTGTCGTGAACTCTGCACCCCACTTTTCTCACACTAGTGACCAAACTCTTTAAAGGCGGAGCCCGTAGTTTCTCTATCTTCGTTTTTCCTGCCTGTGTTTTGCACACAATCACTGCTTCCTAAGGGGTGGAATTGACTCGAATTGAGATGATTTCTTGTTCCCCTGACAGAGTCTCTGTCACAGAGGGTGGCTGCGGGCCCTTCCCCATCCAGAACCGTCTGGTCCACATTCCCTCATGAGCATTAGTCTTCGGGCTCTCTTTCGCTGGCTGCCTGTCCCGTCCACAGGCCTCTTTCTCGGTTGCCTCTAGCCATTCGCTCTCTCTGGTCTCTTCGCTATTTCTAACTTCTGCGCACCCCTAGGGACTCCTCTTAGCTTCGCAGAGGCACCGCCCCCTTATTTCCTTGGTCCCGCCCCATTTAGGAGATTTGCATATTTCCAGGGAGGACGTGGCCCCGGTGGGAGCCTCACGGGCACCTCCCCCTTCGAAACCCCGCAGCGCCCTGAGAGAGCGTGGCGGTTGCCAGGCGACGGGAGGACGCCTCAGCGTCTGCTTGCGCCGCCCGCCCCCGCCCCCCGGCCGGAAATAGAAATAACGTGGCGCGGTTTTAGACGCCGGGGCCAGTGCACAGCCCTTTCCTCAGAGTCCCGCCGGGTGTCTGCGACCTCCACAGCAGCCTCTGAGGCTACCCGCAGAGAGCGTCAGGATGGCCGAGGTCAGGAGTCAGCGCCCCTCTCTGTCGCCTCTCGCTCGACCCCTCCCCCTTGGGCCTCTCCTGTCGACTTATCCTCTGTCATACCCACGGATTCCAATATTTTCCCCATTAATATCCTAACCTCACCCCACCACCTGTCCCAGTTGGCTCTGGCCCCATCACCTCCTGCCCCTCCTTCAATTGGGTGGGTACCCCTCCTCTCCCCCCAACTATTACATTGGCGCTGTGCTAAGCGCGGTAGGAAACGCAGGACAGGCACCCACTCCTACATTTTGAGCCACAAGAGAGAGACGCATAGACATATTGATGGCTCACGGACTGATGGGACCTACAAGAAGGCTTAGGAGATATCTACTGTCACCCCTGCTCACTGACCCTTGTATACCTGTCACACCATGATTCCCTATCAACTGATCACCTTCTGTAACACATCTTCATTAAGTTCTTCAGCCCATCACCACTGCCCCGTGTTATCATTCGCCATTGTGTTATGGTCCTGTGGCCTTTATTCACTCCCCGCCATTGCAGCACACCCCATTTTCAGCCTCACCGATGAGGGGTAACCCCTGCAACCCTTTAAAGACAGCTGTCTGTCCATGAGCACCCTCATTGATAACTTCGATGGCAGGTCCCTGTCATCACTTGCCATTCATAGTCCCCATCCACCAAGGCCCTACCAGAATCCTTCATGGCCCTATCAGAGCTCTCCCCCATTTCACCCATCACATGGTCAGTCCCATTCAGGATCAGCTACAGAATTTGTGGGGCTCAATGAAAAATGAACATTCAGAGCCCCTTGTTAAAAATTATTAAGAATCTCAAGATGAGCCCTAACTGGTTTGGCTCAGTGGATAGAGCGTCGGCCTGCGGACTGAAAGGTCCCAGGTTCGATTCCGGTCAAGGGCATGTACCTTGGTTGCGGGCACATCCCCAGTAGTGGGTGTGCAGGAGGCAGCTGATCAATGTTTTTCTCTCATTGATGTTTCTAACTATCCCATGAGACAGTAGAGTAGTAAACTGACTGGGGAATGGGGCCAGTCTGAGCAAGGGGCCCTATGCAACATCTCCCACCCATGGGTCAGCCCTGGTCCCAGCTCCTGTCACCACCATCATACTTCCACCCCTATTGGTTCTCATGTCTCCTGTACACCATTCACATCCCCTCAGCATTCCATCTCCTCCATGTCTAATCTCCCTTTCTAAACTCCATCTTCCCTGGTCAATAGTTCCCTCTCCTTATCATACAATCTCTTTCATACCCTCTGTCTTCCTCACTGCCTGGGCTCCATCACCTCTGGTCTCTCTTATATCCATACTGCCGGGGCCACATTTCTTTCCCCCACTACTCACACTTATTCATATTTCTTTTCTTCCCATCTTCTCCTCCCGTTCCTTCTAATTCTCCCTTTCCCCCCTATTATTTGCTTTTGAGTATTTCCTCCCCCCCCACTAGTCATTGGTTTATTTCACTCTTCTTCATTTTCCGTACATTAGCTCCAGGTACCAATACTATGAAATAATTATTTCCCAGTCCCTTTCCTATCATTTTCTCCCCTTATTTCTTCTTTCTGTTTTTCTTCTCACTTGATCTCAGCCAACTTTTTCTCACCTCTGCTTTCATAAGTGTTAATTCCCACTGTGGCCTCACTTTTCATTGTGGCTCTCTTTCCCTTTTCCTTCTCCCCACTAATTGGTATTCCCAGCACCTAGAACAGTGCCTGGCAGATAGTAAACACTCAATAGGTGTTGAATGAAGGAGCAACACAGTTCCTTTCTGATTAGTTCCTGTTGAAACCATGCTTCCAAAATAGATAGCTTTATATGCCATAACAGTGTGGATACCAACTGGTTGTTGGTCACAGCATTTTTGCTTTTCTTTTTATAGTATATTTTAAAAATAGAAAGATGAACACATTTCTTTTGGTCATCAAAGTTTCTTTAAAACTTTTCTTTCTCCGATATTTTCCTACTCCTGTGCTAAGGGCCAGGTGTACAGGGAAAACCTGGCCTGCCAACAAATCATTAGGCTGGTGATCAAGTGTTGACATTAATACCATTTACAGGGATGGAGCTGAGAACATTGCCATGATGAATTTTTGTGTGTGCTCATGTTTAGCATCAACAAGGGGAAAGCACAGAGCAGCAGCGGCTCCATATTTCCTTAATATGGTTTTTTCCTCCTTTGTGGAATTGCTGAATTGTGATCTTTGCAATAATCTACTTTTAGTCAGGAAGAAAACTTCTGTTGAATTTAACATTAGTACAAACATTGTTACATGAAATGTTATAGATATGCTTGTAACTCAGACATCTATTTTAAGATGTGGGCTCAGTTTTGCTTGCATGCCATCTTTAGAAATTTAATCAAGGGTACACATGTTTATGAAAACCAAAAATATGTAGAATTGGAGCTGCATTAGTCTAATTCAGCCGCGGGCAAACTACGGCCCGTGGGCCGGATCCAGCCCGTTTGAAATGAATAAAACTAAAAAAAAAAAAAAAAGACCGTACCCTTTTATGTAATGATGTTTACTTTGAATTTATATTAGTTCACACAAACACTCCATCCATGCTTTTGTTCCGGCCCTCCGATCCAGTTTAAGAACCCATTGTGGCCCTCGAGTCAAAAAGTTTGCCCACCCCTGGTCTAATCTATGCCTCTGGCTTCACATGGCATTTTCCTGTGTGTCTGTGTCCAAATCCACGCCCCTCCACTGGTTTTTATTGAGATATAATTGACAGGTAACATTATATTTGTTTTAGGTATACAGTATAATGACTTGCTATATGTATATACTGCAAAATGATTACCACAGTAAGTTTGGTTAACATCCATTACCCCACAAAGTTATAATCCACTCACCCTCCTTTTACTAGTATAACGACTCCTGGGTTAGGACACAGCCTCCTCCAGTATAATCTCAGCCTAACTAATTATATGTGCAATGACTTATTTCCAGGTAAGGTTACATTAATAAGTACTGGGATTAGAGCTTCAACATAACTTTGTGGGGGAGCGGGGACACAATTCAACCCATACACTAGGGCAGTGGTCGGCAAACTGCGGCTTGCGAGCCACATGCGGCTCTTTGGCCCCTTGTGTGTGGCTCTTCCACAAAATACCACGTGCGGGCGTGCACGTACAGTGCGATTGAAACTTCGTGGCCCATGTGCAGAAGTCTGTATTTTGTGGAAGAGCCACACTCAAGGGGCCAAAGAGCCGCATGTGGCTCGCGAGCCACAGTTTGCTGACCACTGCACTAGGGAAATAAGAAATCCTATATAACTAACACCTGGGTTCTCATCTAAGTCATAGCCAGACTTGCTTGAATTACGTTTGTGTATCTGGGCTGATAGTTTTAAGAACTTGTTGTCCAGATAATCATGGAAAGCAAATGTGGAAAAGGCCCCTGAGAATTGCACAGGGAGCATTTCAGTATACTTGTGGAGATGACCTAATTTTCTTAAGGGATAAAAGTGATGGAATATCTTGTAGGAGACTATTGCATATTTCTGATGGGTTTCACTGTATGTGTGATTTCATGGTATGTATACCAAAATCTCCCTGTGTCTGACCCCAACATGCTGTGGACTCCCTCTGCAATCCTGGGGGCAGTAAGAAGTAGGGTGAAATGAAAATAGATCAGAGTTTGGACAAGCTATAAACATTCATCATAACAGCTATAAAAATTTGTTGCGTGCCTACTTTGGCTAAGTGTTGAACATGAATTACCCTATTCAATCCAATCCATAACAACACCATATGGTAGGAAATATTATATACAGGGGGGTTGGGCAAAAGTAGGTTTACAATTGTCATACAAATAAATAGTACAATAATCAATAAGTAATAATACAGGAATAATCCTCTGTGTTTTGTGTACGTACAAATGTAAACCTACTTTTGCCCACCCCTGTATATCTTGTAGCATCAGGGGATGAACGTCATATCGTTTTTCACTTCATGACATATAGCCTTAAATGTTCTAATTGTCAGTGGCTTTTAATGGGCTTGTCTGAAGGCCTTTTGTTCATGGATATTCACAGCAATTTCTGAATCGTCATGGTGTAAATGTTGCAATGCTCGTTCCCATCCCTGCTCTTCTGTACAGGAAAAGAGTGATAAACCAGTGCTGGAAGAAACGGCGTTTGAAGAAATCGAAAGGGATTTTCAGGAGGTTCTCAATGAACTTTTAGGCGACAAAAGTCTGGAGAAATTTAGGATTGAATATGAGAAGCTTCATGCTATCATGAAAAAGTCTTATGAAAATGAAAAGCGTCTGATGGCCAAATGCAGAGAACTGAACGCGGAGATTGTGGTGAATTCCGCGAAGGTCGCCACTGCCCTGAAGCTCTCTCAGGATGACCAGACCACCATTGCATCCTTGAAAAAGGTCAGTGATCATCTAGAAACGAAATCAGTGAAGAGCAGTGTCCTGTATGTAAATGCATTCTTTATTTAAAACATCATCTTTTCATCATATTGACAGCTCTGGGCTGGTAGTAAATGAGTTATTAAGGTAAAATTTACATGATTTATGTATTCATTTAGCTTAGGGGATAATGTTCATTTTCAAAGAAAATAATTAGGCTGGATGAGTTTTACCATTCAGAAAATAATGTAAAACTTCACTAGCTGGGTTTCGAAGGAATAATGGGCTAGCCAAAAGAATCTATATAATAAATGCCTAAGTGACCATTATGGTGGAATGACCAGGCCGACCAGTTGATATGATGCGCACTGACCACTGGGGGGCAGATGCTCAATGCAGGAGCTGCCCCCTGGTTAGTGCACTCCCACAGGGGAAGTGTCGCTCAGCCAGAAGCCAGGCTCATGGCTGGCGAGCACAGCGGCGGTGGCGGGAGCCTCTCCCACCTCCACAGCCGCACTAAGGAGCAGCAAGCTGAGCATTAAGGAGCAGTGAGCAGGTGAGCAGTAAGGAGCGAGCAGTCCCAGGCTGCAAGAGGGTGCAGGCTGGGCTGAGGGACGCTCCTCCCCCCACAGTAAACGAATTTTGTGCACCGGGCCTCTAGTTAGAGATAAGTAAGAGCAATATTAGGAATCTTAGCATGTCTATGTCTTGTCTGATACAAGATGAGTAGTAAGTAAATATCTCATGATGATAGCTTGTTAAAGATATTTTCATATTCCTACTTTTTTTGTTTCTTACTGTTTTAGGAAATATTAGCTTGAAAATACCCAAATAGTAATATTTGTATTTTTTCTTAGCATCTCTTTGCTTCTGCCTTGATCCTCCCAGTTCCTCATAATGGGAGAACAGGGATTTGGTCTGGCTTAGTCTTACACTTTCTTTTCTATCCTGAAGCATGTTGCATTATTTTGAAGGTAAAACATAAATGTTCCACGTTGATTTCAGGGTGATAAGAGGTTAAGACATCTTAATTTATAATTAAAACCCTAGTGATGAGAAAAAATTCACAGACTTTTAAGAAATTCCTTTGATGTCATGCAATTAAATGTCAGCCACTTCAAATAAATTTCCAAGACTAGTGCAAAATATGACATGTTTTCTTAGAAACAACTTTTTTTGAAGTGTTATTTTCTCCGTATTGTCATTTCCTTCTCTTTCCTGAAAAATCAACATAAAGAAGGCTCCAATTCATTTTATAATGAAAACACACATACTTTTTATTGTAAATTTAAAAACTGGAAATGGAAGTCATGAATTGCTTAAAATCTAATTAGTGAAGTTGATTTGGACAAATCTTCATATAATCATATTTTCATTTGAATATTCTTCATTTGTTTTGCTAAAAATAGTACGTACGGTTGCTATAGAAAAACATGTCTCAATAAACTGACACTTAGTTTTAAATCACTGAATTGTAACCCGAGGGCCATCTCTCTCTGTTGTAATAGCATGAATTTATTTAATTAAATAAAATACTCTCTACCACTCATTTTATTCCTTGTCAACATGAAAGTAGAATATTTTTTACCTTAAGCCAATAGGTTCTTAGCTATATAAAAGACTCACATGCCACTGGATGAAATTTTGTAAGAAAATTAAGTGGCAGGGTAAAAATCAAGACTGTTGCAATATTTACTGTGCTTTTTTATTTATTTGAAGGCTGTAATTCACTTTTAAGTATTTATGTTAATATTCAACCATGCATTTCATAATAGTAAGGAAGCCAAAGCTACATGAGTCATTGTTCCCATTCCCTGCTGTGGGTTTTGTTCTTTCTCTATAAGCATTTGATGAAAAGGCCTGGGCTTGAGTTTCTGGAAATGGGAATTACCAAGACTGTGTGTACAATTAGATCACAGCAAAGACCACTTTGCTATGACTTGTTCTAAAGCTCACATGGCCATTAGGAGTTCACTTGGGACCTAAGGACAAAATATATTTTTTTAATTCAGAATCTATCAAGAGCTTCAAATGTAGGGCTTAGATCCAAGATCATTCCTTATGTGATACAGCTTATTTAAAAAAATCTGGACTTGGAAAGCCCATAAGCTTTCGTATCTTAACATTTTTATTAGAAACATCCTCTTATTATAGCCACCCTTGCAGTATGTGAGTTTTGTATCCACACTCACCAACACAAGAAAAAAATACCCTTTTCCAATACCCCCTTAAAAACCGGTGTTCAGCATGGATGAGCTCATGTTGAATAATTCAGTAACTCAATGCAAATTTAAAGCACAATGTATACTATATAAGCTTCTTTCCCCATAAATGACTACTGGATTGTAGTGGTTTTATTATTCTGTTTACCCAGTTCACCTTGCATCTGGAACCTAGTTTGATTTTTCTCACTGATGTCATGTGGCCCATCTAGGAAATTGAAAAGGCCTGGAAGATGGTGGACTCAGCCTACGATAAAGAGCAGAAGGCGAAGGAGACGATTCTTGCCCTGAAAGAGGAGATTGTGAACTTAACTAAACTAGTCGAGCAAGGGTCTGGACTGACAATGGACCAGGATAGCAAGTAGGTCATAGCCTTCTGATTTATGTTGGATTTGCTTTTGTAGAGGACTCCCTCAATAGACAGCCTGGGGTTTGCCAGTGTCACTTTGAACATGATATAAGACAGTGTCTCTGTCTCTCTCTCTCTCTCTCTCTCTCTCTCTCTCTCGTTTCCTAGAGATTATTTTCTGTCTATTGCTATTTTTTCTTTTTAATATTCCCTTTCTCCCTATACAAAACTCCTAATTTATGGTTATATTAAACTTCTGGGTCTATAAGAATCAGTACTACAGTTTCAAAATGAACAAAGGTTTTAGGTTTATTTCTTTCAAATGTGTGTGGAATGGAACTGGCTGCTTTTTGGCTCTAATTTCCAGCTGCTCCCATGTACCCCTCCCCCCCCACCCCACACACACATATCCCCCCAATTAGTGGCATCACCATCCTTCTAGCTTCTCAGGTTCTTGGCCAGAAAACAGAGTTGCTCTTCACCCTTGCCACTCCTTCTTCCCTTAAAACTTTGTCTTGTTGATTCAGTCTTTCCCTCCCCCCTATCTCCAGTGCTACTGCCTTGGTTTGGACCTCCCTTGCCCTGCTGGACGTGGCAGTAGACTCCTAGCTGGTTTCCCTGCCTTCAAGGAGACATCTCTCTTCTTTACCATCTGCCACATACCCGGTTTATGATGCTGAAACATGTACCCACATGCTTCCATCTCCGGCATAAACACCTTTGAAAATCTATCCATTCCTGAAGGATAAAGTCCAAAATCTTGAACATGTTTTTCTGGGCTCTTCATAGATCTGCCCCGGTTAGGCTGGCTCGATTCATGTCCAGCAACACCGTCCTTACTTGCCGTCATACCTTTGAACATGTTGTTTTCTATGCCAGGAATGCTTTTTCTTCCCTTATCCACGTAGTACACAACTCTGCATCCTTCAAGACCCATCTCAAACACTATCTGAACTTCCTGGCCATCAGCTTCTCTGTTCCAATTCCCCTCCCACCCCCAGACTCAATGACCAAGCAGAAGAGTCACTGTTTCCATAGGATCTTCATCTGCCTCAAGTCTGGCACTGATCACATGGAATTGAAATTAGTTGTTGATGTGCTTCTGTACCCATTAGGCTGTGAACCCCTTGACCTAAGACATCGTTACCTTCCCTTCAGGAGTCTTAGCACTCTGCAGGCCATGCAAAACCTTGCATTAATCAGGAATGAACATGCACTTTCTTAGGCATCTTTAACCAAATCTAACTGCCATCTAGATTTCTTATGCTTTCTAGATGCATTTATCCAATGTTGCTAGATAATAGTTCTAAGTGTAGGTAGTGTGGGAGGGACTAGAAAAACAGAAGATATGGTATCCATCATACTTAATATTTAATCATATAAACTATTTAATATTTTTTAATTAGAGAAGTCAAGCATAATCAGAGCAGCTACTGAAGAGCAATGTGAGGGCTCTGATTCAGTTAGGAGGCATTTTAATGAGAAGTGGCACATGGTTGAGGAGGGACATTGAAGAAACTGTCTGGCCCAGATTTTGTCTTCAGTAGTGCCCTCAGGTGTAGTTTCTCTCTTCATAGTAACCTTAGGATTTGAGGTTTTGTTTCTGGAGAAGAGTTTCAATGTGGTTTTATGTTATATCAAAGCTATTGTTAAAAAAATCATCAAATTATTGTGTTTGGAATAGTCCTTTGATGACTGTCAGCTGCAAGGGCCTCTGCTTTCTCAGCTCTAAAGTGGCTGTTTTGCTTTAGTCTAATTCTGTTGCACAAGTCATATCTGACATAGTTTTTCTACTTTCGAAATGCTAATTCTGCAGAAAGTCATGACAAATTATATGTAATGATTTTTGAAATGTGGAAGTAACTGGTTTACAATTCAAATAAACAAATATTATCACATACTCTCTAAATACTGGCATCATGAATGATTTTTCAAATTTT
Source organism: Myotis yumanensis (assembly GCF_028538775.1). NCBI lineage: Eukaryota > Metazoa > Chordata > Mammalia > Chiroptera > Vespertilionidae > Myotis > Myotis yumanensis. Next base: position 15,792,653 of record NW_027223764.1, on the reverse strand, counting down.
GTTGTTGGAAACATTTGATATGTGTTGAATTTCTTTGGGAGAAATTATACTCTGTGGCTAGTGGATAGAAAAATGGCAATGTGTGTTGTTTGCTTGTTTTTGCTTTACTTTAGACTTTATAGCTATGATCATAGACCTCCAAGGAATATATTAAATCAATAGTTTCCGAAATTCATAACTCCTTAGGGTTAATTACAAGAGTTGACAATAGCAATTATAGTCTTATTGTAACAAATTCAAAATAATACAGAGATATGGATGATCTTTACTTCATCCCCTCAAATCTTCCACCCTAAATTCCACTTTTCAGAGATAAGCCACTACTTGGTGCTTAAATCCCTATAAAGCACACACACACACACACACACACACTTTTTAATTTTTTTCATTATTTCTAATAAATTTAATCATAAAAATTTTAATCTCTATCATATTGAATACTTATTCATCAGTTCTTTTTTCTTATTTTTTAATTTAATTTTTTATTTAAAATTTTAAAAATTTATCTTTATTGTTGAAAGTATTATAGATGTCCCTCTTTCTTCCCCACTGACCCCCTTCTAGCCTGCCCCATCTCCCATCCCAGGCCTTCACACTATTGTCTGTGTCCATGGGTTATGCATATATGAATATAAGTTATATGATTAATCTCTTCCCACCTATCCAATCTCCCCTGCTTTCCCTGGACACTGTAATTTCTTAAATATAAGAAAAGGAATTACATTATGCACAGTATTATTGGCACTTTTTCAGTGAACAACTCACAAACAACTCCCATGTCAGGGTGTGAAGATTTTTCTCTTTCACACCTGAATAGTGTTCATCCTTGATCTAGAGCAGTGGTTCTCAACCTTGGCTGCACATTAGAATCACCTGGGAATCTTTTTAAAATCCTGATTTCTGGGCCTCATCCTCCGGAAATTCTGTTTCTTTGTTATGGGGTGGGGCCACAACATTAGTAACAAAGAAACAGAATTTCCGGAGGATGAGGCCCAGAAATCAGGATTTTAAAAAGATTCCCAGGTGATTCTAATGTGCAGCCAAGGTTGAGAACCATGGATCTAGAGTCTTTCCCATGAAAATGAGCTCAGAGGATGATAAGGAGGCCTCATGAGCAGATGGCTGTTTAGTCTGACTCCTGTGTTCTTCTCTTTTAGTATCCGAGATTTACTGAAGTTCAAAGAAGAAGTGACAAAGGAACGAGACCAGCTCTTGTCAGACGTGGTGAAATTACGAGAGTGCTTAGCTCAGACCACTGATCAGCAGCAGAATGCGGAGCGAAGCCGAGAAGAGGCAGAGCACGCCATCATTCAGGTCAGCTCTGCCAAGTAGGGCTTGATGAAGGACTGTTTCCTTCCAGAAGGAGGTTTTGTTCTTCCCCAGCCTCCCCCCACCCCCCCCGACCTCCGCCCTGCTGTCCAACGGTGGCATCCACTGTTCTGCTTGTTTCTTTGGTTTATTCTTGCAGGAGCGGTTCTACTGGAGCCACTCTTCTCAGCATTGTCTGAGAAGCCACTAAGGCAGGGCACTGCTTACAGATCTGTCTGGCCCAAGAAACTGTCCCTGGTGAAGGTCAGGGTGCCCTGCATCTGGAGATGCTGAAAGTAGTTCCCTTGATCCCTTTCCATTGAAAAGGAAGCCATCTGGCTGAACCCTTCTGAACACTTTTACATTAAGCCAGAAGTCAAATAGATAATACACAAATCCCAACTCCAGGAGAAAAACAGGAGACTTTTGATCATGAGATAAGAGAAAGGCCTTTCATAGAATTCAGACACCATGATAAAGCTCTAGTGCTTTCTTTAGCAATATCCAGTAGTCATGTACAAAATGATTTCACATTTAGGGTAGTTGGCTACATTTAATTTAGTTCCCATTGATGGAGAATTGGATGAGCTCCTTCCATGTTTAACTTTTCTAGATTCTGGGCTTCCATATTTAATTGGATTTTATACCTTCTTTGTGGATTTGTTTCCACCATCAGGGTGGATATTTAGTGGGAAGGCTCTGAAAAACAAAACAGATTTTTTTTTAAATATGTTTTTTATTGTTGATAGTATTACATATATTTTCCATTTCCCCATCTTTCCCCCCTTCTTCTAAGCTTCCAGCCCCTACCCACCCCACTTCTTTTTTTTAAAACATGTTTTTATTTATTTATTTTAAAAATATATTTTATTGATTTTTTTACAGAGAGGAAGGGAGAGGGATAGAGAGCCAGAAACATCGACGAGAGAGAAACATCAATCAGCTGCCTCCTGCACACTCCCCACTGGGTATGCGCCCACAACCAAGGCACATGCCCCTGGCCGAAATCGAACCTGGGACCCCTGAGTCCGCAGGCCGACGCTCTATCCACTGAGCCAAACCGGTTAGGGCTAAACATGATTTTATTGATTTCAGAGAGGGAGGGAGAGGAAGAGAGAGATAGAAACATCAATGATGAGAGAAAATCATTGATTGGCTGCTCCTGCATGCTCCCTGCTGGGGGATCGAGCCTGCAACCTGGGCATGTGCCCTGACCAGGAATTGAACCGTGACCTCTTGGTTCATAGGTTGACGCTCAACCACCAAGCCATGCTGGCCGGGCAAAGCAGAATATTCTTGAGATGTTTTTACATTAGGGCTCAAAGATGACTGACCTACAGGGGAAATGCTACTACAAAGTGACTGCCCTGGGAGAGGGAGAAGCTTGGCTGGTTGAGACCTGTCCTGGGGAGGGGTTCATGTCTTTCCTCCCTGTCCTTTCTGTGCCTGTAGTTCCAACAAGAAATCCAGCAACGTCAGAATGAAGCTTTGAGGGAGACTCGGAAGAAGGAAAAACTGGAGAAAGAGCTCAAGCAGATTCAGACGGACATGGACACCAGGCAGACGGAGATCAAGGCCCTGCATCAGTATGTGCAGAAGAGCAAGGAGGAGCTGCAGAGGCTGGAGCAGCAGCTGAAGGAGCAGAAGGTGTGTAGGGTGCAGGCTGCATGGGGGTCCTCGCAAAAACAAGACCAGCACCTTGGTTCATGGTCTGTTGGGGCCTTTTGTATTTTCTTTGGAAAGCAGCAAATTCCCTTCACTGTAGTTGCTGGTAATAAGACACTGAGCCCTTCGAATAGCTCTTATGGGTAGATATGTGCCCTCCTTCCCCCCCCCCCCCCCCCCCAGCTCCAACAGGTTAATTTCTTTTTAACTTTTAATTTTAAAAAATATATTTTAATTTATTTTTTAGAGAGAGAGGAAGGGAGGGGGCAGAGAGAGAGAAAAAAAACAACCCACACATAGATGTGAGAGAAAAATATTGATTGGCTGCCTCCTGTTCCCACCCTGACCCGGGGTCAAACCCGTAACCTGAGTATGTGCCCTGACCAGGAATTGAACTGGCGACCTTTCAGTGTATAGAACAACGCTCAACCAACTGAACCACACTGGCCAGGACAATCTTTTCTTAATGTATAATAACCATAGAAAAGTGTATAAGTCACAAGTATCCAGCTTGATCAGTTTTCTCCACTTGGTCACCTGCACTCAGCCCAAGAAACAGTACTCCAGGTATTTCCCTTATGCCCCCTCCTAGTCATGTTCTCCCCCAGGTCACCTCTATTCCGAATTCTAAGCAGAGATCAGAATTTGCCTTTTTGTACTATGAAATGAAATCTACAGGATGTACTTTTTTATGTCTATATTCCGTTTCTCCATATTTGTCTGTGAGATTCATTCATGTCATTGCCACATAGTTATAGACTTGTGTTCTCCAATATGGTAGCCATTAGCAACATGTGGCTATTTAAATTTGTTTTAAAATTAAATACAATAAAAAATTCAGTTCCTGGGGTTTCACTAGCACCATTTCAGGTGCTCAAGATCCAGATGTGACTAGTAGATACCGTACTGGATAGCACAGATAGAGAATATTTACATCAGGGCAGAAATTCCTATTGGACAGAGCTCATAGAGCATTCACTCTCATAGCTGTATAGTATTCCATTGTGCAAATATAAGATGGTTTATTTTTAACAGGTTTATTTTAAAGGTTCAAGTTTAGGGAACCATACTCAGTCTTTACGCACTTTAAATAAGGTACTATTTTTTGGTAACATTTCCCCTGTAATAGTGGTTTAAGGTAACTTAGTAATAATTCTAGTCTGTCATTTCTCATTTCTTAAAGAAGCAGTTCATGTAATTGAAAAAAAGTCATTTCTGGAAAATATTTTCTCTGAGGAAGTTTCCAAAGAATTGTCAAGCCATATAGCATTTTTCTATTTAAAAAATAGATATTAGAACACATTTCTTTGTCAGTTGCTTTATTTATTTTATATAGAGCCAGAAATAAAATAGATAATAAACAATATATAGTATCCTCAAGTAAAATATGAGACTTCTTTGAGCGTGAAATCCGAGAGAATTTTGGACATTATGATAAAACTATAGTGCTTTGTTTAGCAATATCCAGGACTCCTGTAAAACAATTTTATTTTTAGCATAGCCAGCTATATCTTATTTAGTCCCTGTTGATGGGAAATTGGATGGATTCTTTTCATGTTTAACTCTTGCTTACATGAAAGCTTTACTGACCCTTGAACTACACGGGTTTGAACTGCACGGGTCCATTTAGATGCAGATGTTTTTCAATAAATATACAGTTGGCCTTCCTTACCTCCGGATTTCCCATATGCAGATGCAACAAACTGTGGATCAAAAATACTGTTTCTGATCCGCAGTTAGGAAACTGCAGTTGGGAATCCTCAGTTGGGGAAGGCTAACTGTATGCATTGCTTGGTGCCATTTTATACGAGGGACTCGAGCATCCATGATGTTGGTATTCTAGGGGGTCCTGAAACCAATCCCTAGTGTATACTGAGGGACAACTGTAGTTAAGCTTTTGGGGAGTCAAATTGTGTGGGGAGGGTTTTCAATTGTGTGGGGAGGGTGCCTCTAGCCCTCACACTGTTCAAGGTCAGCTAAATACGTGTCTTTCTCTTTTTGACCTTCAGGGGATTTGATATCCTTCCATCTCTCCAATTTTCTCCCAACAGAAACGGCACCCTAAAATATAACCCTCTCTTTTTATAAAACCTACTGTCAAGGAGTGTAAGAGGAAAAGCCAGCTGACACTGAGGTCAGGCTGTTAGAAACCATCCCACTGCTGTTCCACGGTTTTGACTTAAGTTGGATTAAAGGGGAATTGTGTTGGTGTTAGTGAATGGTTCTGTTCCAGAAAAGGTAGTAGGCATGTTAATGCAGGATTTGCTTCTGAAGAGGTAGCTTCGGAGCCTCACAGCAGATAAAACTCAACTCGGTTGAATCCCTAGCTCATTTGCAATGATTATAGCAATTGTTGTGTATGCGAAGCCTGCCGAATGGTATTAAAATATTTATCCACCACCTGTGAACAAGACTTCCCAAGGCTCTCAGAAAAAAAAAGGTCCTCTCTGTGTTATTCATTATAAGGCGTCATTTTCCTCATCCATTTACCAGTAACATTCATCATTTTTGAGTGCGTTAGAGCTTTCACGGGGATAAAGAACCATTTCTACAAAGACAAAAATAGTGGGGCTTCCTGTGTGGAGACACAGATATTGTAATCAGATAAAAAAAAATTAACCAGCTCATTCTACTTCTTTCAGATATTGAACGAGAGAGCTGCAAAGGAACTGGAGCAGTTTCAGATGAGAAATGCTAAACTTCAGCAAGAGAATGAACAACACGCTTTGGTTTGCGAGCAGCTATCCCAGGAAAACCAGCAGAAGGCATTGGAGCTCAAAGTAATTATCAAGTGACACATCAGTTGCCTGGCACTCCCTCCTTCATTCCCTATAGGTTTGCTGTGCGGTTGGAGCTCTCGGTTCCATAACCTGAATTAGCCTTGATGCATCAGACAGGTGTAAGCCTACCGTGATTGCTTTGTGCCTGGAAGCAGACAATGTGATAAGTCCCATTCTTACTTATAAAATTTCAAACCTGATTATTGATCATATGATTATGCAAATGCTTTCCAAAGCGAGCTCTGATGTTCATCTCTGTAACTGAGCCTTGCAAGTCACCGGTTGCTGAGAGCTAGAAACCATTTACACGAGCGAATAGCAAAGAAGTCAGATTGCATTTTATTACTTGTATGGAGAAGCTAGAATGAGCAGGGTAGGGGATGGACTGGTTCTATTAGGTATTTACTTCTAGGATTGTAGAAGCATGATATTCACTCTGTCCAATGCAAACTTTAAGACAGGCCTCCTGTTCTTCCTCCCCTTCTTCTGAAGAGTGCTTGCAAGTTAAGTTTGGACAACTTTATGCTGGGTACATATGTTATGCCTATATGCTTAATAGAACAAAATTCTGAAAACTCTGTAAACCCTATTATGTTAGAATATTGGTTATAAAATTAGTGACCGATCAAAAGTAATACTTAGATTCGAGTAATGAATTATACAGTTTCTGCATCACAGGCCCTTCTGAGAATCTAACAGAAATATATGAACAGACACACACACTTGCGCGCGCGCATGCGCGCGCACACACACACACATTGCACATCTTGTATCTTGTTTTGTATGCAGTCTTAGAGGTCTCCAGGATTTTTCTGAAATCTGACTATGGGGTCTGGATGCATAATTATTGAATTAGAACACCTTATTATTGCAATTGAAAGGGGATTTAGGTCAGTTAATTTGGACCCTGTAGGACCTGAGGCTGAGGAACATTTAAAACAGTCTCGAATGGTTTGACTCGAAAGCATTCCCTATGAGAATGTTGTAAGTTAAAGCAGAAATGAAATGACTACTTAAGGCAAAATAATATATTAGCCCCTAAGGTGAACTGAAAGTAAAAGTACTTATGCCATTAATTCTCTCTTTTGATAACATGACTGGGGCACCTTGAAAGATGATAGATTTTTGTTAAGGGATCCTGAACCGAGGCCATTCAACTTCTCCCAATAATCTGAGGATAACATGCCCAGCTAAGTTCAGTCTCTTCAGTGGCAAGACCTGGGGATAATTCCCAAGTTTATTTGTAGAAGTGTCACTGGTTGCTTTCCCAGTAATTTCTAAAAATGACAAAATTTTGAAAAGTGAGTTTAATTTGAATGTAAAAAAAATTCATAAAACTTGAAGCCCATAAACAAAAATTTGGTGTTTTCCTTTGCTAGACTTTATTGTTCTGGTACCTTTGGGCATTATGTAGATTTACCTTTTAATGTTGCCCTGTCCACCTGTCTGAATATACACCCATTGGCTACCATCCTCTGAGGACGGAGGCCCCCTCTCTCGTGGATGTAATTGTACTGCTGTGGCCATGTGGGTACAAATGTATTTGAATACTTTATGGCATGTTAATAACCTTCTGAAAGAGACCACTTTGTGAGTCTGTGAAAACTGCTAATTGAATATAGCATCTGTACACAAAATCCACACATTTATGATACACACAGCTCAGCATTCAGTGGTGCCTTGGGACATCAGGTTTAATCTGTCTTTTTATTATTTTTAGCTTATACAGCCACATATTTTATTCAGAGAATAGAGTTTTTCAATTTCCCTCAAAACTAAACAGTGTGTGTTTTGATTTAGTCCAATAGAGTAACTTCACACTGACATAGGAAGAATTTCCTCTTACTGGTTCTGAGTTTACCATCATCCAGTCACCCATTTTTTACCGAATGTCCCCCTGCTTAATTCTCTCTCACTAATTACAGGCCAAAGAGGAAGAAGTTCATCAGATGCGCACTGACATCGGGAAGCTCAACAAAATCAGGGAGCAAATCCATAAGAAATTACACCAGATTGAAGACCAAAAGGCGGAAGTAGAACAGCACAAGGAAACTCTAAAAAGTCAGATCTTGGCATTAGAGAGAGGTAAACCAAGGATTATTTTGTGCCTTTTAAAAAATATATATTTTATTGATTTTTTCCAGAGAGGAAGGGAGAGGGATAGAGAATTAGAAACATCGATGAGAGAGAAACATCGATCAGCTGCCTCCTGCACACCTCCTACTGGGGATGTGCCCGCAACCAACGTACATGCCCTTGACTGGAATCGAACCTGGGACCCTTCAGTCCACAGACCGACGCTCTAGCCACTGAGCCAAACCGGCTAGGGCTATTTTGTGCCTTTTAAAAATGCGTTTATAGACATTTCATTGGTGACTAATGTCATTTGGCAACTCGGGGCTCTGTATGTACAAACCACAAACCATGCAAATGAAATCAGCAAAACACGTTCATACTGGTGTGTGGACAATATGGAGGGGACATCATTAGGAATTCCTTAAAAATTCTTCAACAGACTATCTTGACACACTGTAAATCCAGCCCAAAGTATTTCTCAGTATTTGTCATGGAGTAAGTGACATCTATACTGTTAGGTTTGGGTTCTACATGACCTTTAGCATTAGTCCGTTTTCTCACCAAAGATAGGGATAAAGGAAAAGGAATGTCCCCCGTCAGCAATATTTGAGGCAATACTGTACCAAGGATTAGTGGGACGAAAGTTAATGGCTTCTAATTTCTTTTCTCTGTTGGTACTTTACCATCTGGCAAACACTTGTTCTACGAGCTCTCTCATTGGCCTGTGGAGGCAAAATTTAAGTGCCAGGGAAGGCCATCTAGTACAGAAAAATCACTATGGATACAAACTCTGGAGTCACATCTGCCTGGGTTCAGATCCCACCTCCACTATATTTAGGTCTTGGGGGATGAAATGAACTAATACACATAAAACATGTGGGGCCAAGTGCCTAGCACCGTGGTCGGCAAACTGTGGCTCGCGAGCCACATGCGGCTCTTTGGCCCCTTGAGTGTGGCTCTTCCACAAAATACCGACTTCTGCGCATGGGCCATGAAGTTTCAATCGCAATGTATGTGTGCGCCCGCAGGTGGTATTTTGTGGAAGAGCCACACTCAAGGGGCCAAAGAGCCGTATGTGGCTCGCCAGCTGCAGTTTGCCGACCACTGGCCTAGCACATAGTAAGTGCTTACTCAATGTCATCTATTATTATCCAGATATATTACTATGTATATAGTAATAGGACAGACTATGATCTCATTCTGAAAAGAATATAATTGAAAATAGGGGAAACTAGTCAAATTTGGGGTGTCTGAAAAAACTCTGGACTTGGAGGCAGAGGACCGGGTCTGAATTCCGACTATACCAGAATATGTGAGGCAGGAACACTGTATTCACTCCCAGCGGGCTGCTGTGAGTCGTAAATCACCAAAAAACATACATCTAGGTAAAATCTGAATCTCCAGGTAAGATTTTATTGGAAACATATGTCATGTGAGCCTTTGAGAAGTGCAGCTATTTTTCCTTCTAAGACATCAGGAAAAAATCTTTTACCTTGACAGTTTCTCCATTCACTTATTCTTTCATCCGATAAATTGGATTCCTACTATGTGCAGGTACTATGCTAGGCATTGGGTGCATGGAGGTCCCTGCCCTCAGCATGCTTACTGTCTAGCGCAGTTTAACGATCTAATGTGACAGATGGGAAGGAAAATGGATCCCGAGAGCTTGTTTTGTAACGGGCTTAGTGACTTAAAAAAAACACTCCTCTATTTAAATTCCTGTGTTTTTGCTTGCAATAGTTCTAAGCTTTGAAAAGAAATTACATATTCAGTGTTGAACCCAACTCTTCATACTGAAATCATGTTTATAGAGGTCTTCACACTCTCTCTTCTTGTCAGTTTATAGATATCGTTAACCATTATTTCTTCTTAGGGACCTCTGCCTGATCAAAGAGTGGCATTAGACATAATGGTTAGGAGGATGAATCCTCCATTTATTTATTTATTTTTCTATAACAAAACCCAAGAAATGAACTGAAAAACTGCCAGAACTAATGGGAGTTCAATAGGGTGGCAGGTTATAAAATAAATATATAGGTATCTATAGCTTTCTTTCATACAAAGAATCAGTTAGAAAATATGATGGAAAAACCCCCTCTCACAATAGCAAGTAAAGTAATAAAATATCTATGAATAAAGTTACCAAGATATCTGCAAGACCTATATATAAAAAGTGCTACAGAATTCTATTGAGAGGTGTAAAGGAAGACTTGAAAAATGGAGAGATATACCAAGTTCCTGGATGAGAAAACTTAATGTAATAATGATAAAAATCTGTCTAAATTAATCTGTATACTTAATATGATCCATAAAAATTCCAGTGAGTTATATTGCTGGGAGTTGAAAATGGATTCTAGTGTTCTCCAGAAGAATAAACATGTAACAATAGCCTAGCAATTCTGGAGAAGAGTGATAAGGGAGCATTTGCCTTCCCAGGTATTTAAGTGCATTATATAGCTTCAATAATTAAATGGTATAGTGAAGATGTCTAACAGATCAATGGAAAAGATTGGAAAGGCCACAGAAAGATCCAAAATTTTCATTTAAGATAAAGATGTTGTTTCATACAATTGTACAATATGGGCTGGTTATTAAAAAATGGTAGTATGATAAGTTACTTTTTTGGAGAAAAAGTTAACACCAAATGTAGAAACTATAAAGCCAAGATTGAGAAGTTTAGTGAAATAATAGCTATTTTTTAATGTACTAAAGACTATATATGAAGGCAAATGACCAAAATATTGTCAGTCAGAGTTAGTATCCTTATTATACATAAAGAGTTCTTAAAAATCCACAAAAAGGATAAAAAATTTATGAGAAAAACTGGCAAAGGTTAAAGTGTGGACAATTTGAAAAACAAATACAAATAAGTGATCATTAAACGTGAAAAAGTAGTCAACTTCACTACCAGACAAAGAAATATAAATTAAACACAGGGATACTGGTTTTAATAATCCATCACAGTGTCAAAGATCAAAGAGAATGATAATAACTAGTGGTGGTTTGTGTGAGGAATTAAATTGCTATTAATTTTGGGGGGGAGAAATTTGGCAGGAGAAGAGAAATGTCTTTTTAAAAAAATTCCTTTTGTTTCAGAACTTCTGCTTCTAGAGTAACAAATTAAAAATAACTTTTACAGGATCATTGCTAAAAATTTCAAATAAGTAAATAAAATGGAAGCAATTTAAATGTTAAGAAGGGGAATTGGCTCAATAAATAACACATTTTCATATAGAGAAATATGCAGTAATTAAAACTTCTGATGTTGATGCACATTTATAATATAGAGAGACATTTATTTTGTTTGTTAATTGTAAAAGCAAGTTACAAAACAATATGTGTACCATGATTACTTTGGCATGCATATATATTTATAATGATATACACATATAATTTGCACAGGAAAAAAATCTGCAGACATCAAAATCCTGAACAGATTGCAGTTGATTTAAATTCTTTTCTTTTTACTTGTTTTTATTTCTAGTTTCTCTCTGTGTCTCTAATTACTTGTAAATAAGAAGGATTTAAAAAGAGCAAGGACTTTTGGAGTCAGTGAATCTGTGCTCCCAATCTCAGCCCTGTTACCTCCTAGCTGCAGAACCTTGGCACGTGGCTTAATCTCTCTATGCCTCAGTTTCCATCTGTCTAGTGTGGTGGTTCCCAACCTTCCTAATGCCGCGGCCCTTTAAAACAGTTCCTCATGTTGTGGTGACCCCCAATTTCATTGTTACAAATTGAACATAATTAAAGCATAGTGATTAATCACAAAAACAATATGTAATTATCTATGTGTTTTCCGATGGTCTTAGGCGACCCCCAAAGGGTCAGGACCCACAGGTTGAGAACCGCTGGTCTAGTGAGACAGGAAGATCTTCCTCAGTTATAATGAAGGGTGTGTCACAGTTAATAAACAGTCGTTTTATAGCTATAGATAAGTATGTAAAGCAAGTTTTGTGTGTGGGAAGATTCTTTTTATTTTAAAATACAGTGGGGCCTTGACTTACTAGTGTCCCGACTAACGAGTTTTTCGAGATACGAGCTGTCTCTCAGCCGATTTTTTGCTTTGAGTTGCGAGCTAAAATTCGGGTTACGAGCCAGCTTCAGATACCCCACCGCTAGTTGGCGCAGCGAACGTCACAGTGAACACCACATCAGTCCAGCATCACATGTCTCACTCATTCACTTTACGCGGTTAGCTCTTAGTTGAAACATCAGTGTTGTGCTCGCATTTGTGCTTGCAGTTATTTTGCAAAACTTCGTTTTTGGGTGTCCGGAACGGATTAATGGCATTTCAATTCATTGTAATGGTGAAAATTGATTTGACATATGAGTAATTTGAGTTACGAGCTCTGTCACGGAACGAATTAAACTCACAAGTCAAGGCCCCACTGTATGTTTTTATTGCTTTTTAGAGAGAGAGGAAGGGAGAGGGAGAGAGAGATAGAAACATGGATGAGAGAGAAACATTGACCAGCTGCCTCTTGCACACAACCTGGGCATGTGCCCCGACTGGGAATTGAACCTCTTGGTTCATGAATTGATGCTCAACCACTGAACCACATCGGCCGGCTGGGCAGATTTCTTTTTAGGTTGACTCCATATTGATCATTATTTTTCTCTCTGGTGATTTAGAGGTGGAGGCTTCGAAGAAACAAGCAGAACTTGATAAGAAAGCAATGGATGAGCTTCTGAGAGAAAGGGACATGTTAAATAAGGTGAGCTGTTACGGTAACACTGGTAAATAAATGCCTTTCTTTAGCTATAATATCTGCCTATAACAGGAAACTCGGAGGCAAACAGAAGTAGATTAGAATAAATAATAGTGCTCAATTTTCCTCTGAGCAGCTATCTGCAGTCCAGCATTTACTGGCTGTGAATTGAAACTGCATTATCACCTGTGAACACAAAGGAATTTTGGAGCATTATCATGTAAACTAGCAGGGGATTTCAGAGTGTTTTGTGGATTCTGTTTTTATTGGCGGTGTGTTATTTGGCATCCCAGACTGCCCAAGTCATTCAAAATATCTGAGTTTAATATCTACGATCTGTGACTTTTGCTAATCTAGAAAGCAGAGCTGACTGCTAATAAAATTTTAACTTTGGTGATTTTAAGGGATAGTGATATAAAAAGTCTCTAACTTTGCCTCCATCTTTTCAGGATTGTTGTAGGTTTGGGGTTTTGGGTTTTCCGTCCTTCTTTCTCCTAGTCTTTGAGCTCAATATGGTCCAAAGCTAAGGGAGGGGTTGGGGGAGTTTGAGGCCCGGAGAGCCTTCATTCCAGGCGAGACCCCGCACCCTTACCCTTCTCCTCCTCTTGCCCCTTCCAAAGGATTCCTTCCATTGACAGTCACTCTTAGGACATTAACTACTTTCAAGGTTATAGGATAAGCTTTCCTGCTCAAGGATTTCCTTTGGGGAGGAAAAGTGATTGGCCAGGTGCAGAGTGGGGAGGCTGCTTCCTAACAACAGCCCCATGGCTTTTGGCCAAGACAACTTCATCTCATCAGAGTAGACACAGCCTGTATTTGTTCATTCTGACTTGTCATGATTGCCTTTAGTTTCCCAGGATTGAACAATTGTTAATAAAATAGATTACCCTTCGGCTTAAGGTAGACTAGGTAGGGAATCTCAGGAAGTAATAGATTAGATATTATTACATGCATAGCACTCCTTAGGAAAATCATTGAATCTTTTTTTTTTTGCATAATCCTGGAAACTGTTCCTTTATTCTATAAATTGGTACATACAAACAATATTATTCTATTTAGATTTTTAAATTTACTTTTAACTCATATAATATTTAGTCCATTTATATTTTATATACAGTGATATTCTCTAGAGCTCTTAATAAGCTCTAGAGAATATGATTGTCTTCGCTCATCTCTAAAACAATGCAGCTAACCCCAAATATCCAAACACTTTGAGTAATGGGGATGCTCTGTTGTCCTTATTTTTAGAATATGCTCAGGGCAATCCACGCGACCCAGAAACAGGTAGACCTGGTGAAGCTCCATGAACAAGCCAAGAGGAACTTGGAGGAGGAAATACAGAACTACAAAGACGAGGCTCAGAAGCAGAGAAAGATCATCTTTCAACTGGAAAAGGACAGAGATCGGTACATCAATGAAGCCAGTGACCTCACCCAAAAGGTAAGCCGTTCCTTGATGGTGTGGGTGGAGGGAACACCGCACATTCTTTCTGATCGTCACATTTCTTTCTTTTTTAAATTTTTTATTTTTCTTAATTGTATTTATTTTTGCTTAATCCTCACCCAAAGATATTTTTTCCTATTGATTTTTAGAGACAGTGGAAGGGAGGGAGGGAGAGAGGGAGAAAGAGAAAGAGAGAAACATCAATGTGAGAGAGACACAACAATTGGTTGCCTCCCACATGCACCTGGCCCTGGCACGTTCCCTTGACGAGGAATTGAACCCGTGACTCTTCAGTGTGTGGGCTAACACTCTAACCATTGAGAAACACCGGCCAGGGCTCTAATGGTCACCTTTCTGATCGGCACACTGTTGTATAGGCGATTTATTCAGATTTCAGCTTGTGGTTTATATGAAGATTTAAGAGGAATGGTGTTGACTGTATAAAAGCTGTCCCAGAGCTGATCCTGGGCCAAACAGTGACATGGGCAAGGCTTATGTTTGGTGCTCTCTCTCTCCCCTTCTGGGCCCCTGTCCTAATTTCCGGGTTCTCCATCTTCCCTGTTGCCCTACTGAGAAAAGCATCTTTCTAATTAAATGACCTCAGATTAAGAGGCGAGTAAATACTGGCATCAGCTAAGTGTGTCACACATTCAAAGAGCATCTTTATTTTAATATTATTGCAAACCTAAAACTTCACTAGTGATGGAAATCCTCCCATTGTGTAGCTGAGTTTCAGTTTCTACTTCTCCTAAACTGCTTATGAGGGAGAAGGCTCAGGCAGTATCCTTAGGCATGACTTCGGGGATTTGGATGTTACTTTTAACCAGCATCCTAGCACATTGCCTGCATTAAGCAAGAGTGGTTAAACAAGTATTTGTTTGGTGCATTCACAGATGGCAATGAGCAGTGGTTTCAGGATGGGGGGCGGGGGATGTTGGGGAATGAAGAAAAGTTTTAGCTATGAGGCTGAGAAGAGAGTTCTGGAGAAAAGACTGATTTAATGAGATTGTCCCTCTAGCAAAGTACTGTCTGCTATGCTATTGCATAGCCCTCTCTTCCATCTCAATGAAATCTGCAGTAAATTCTACAGTGTTTACTGATGCTTTTGCATGTTTAAATTTTGCTTTTTTTTTTTGAGTAGAATCTCCAAAATGACAAGGAGGACAGCCAACTTTTGAGTCATAAACATAAAGAAATTGGGAAACAAGCTTTATAACTTCTTCCCATTTAGGCCAAATAAATGCTGAGCAGATATTTGCGAATATAAGTTTAGAGAAGCACAAATGCATATGATCCGTCCAGCCTCCTACCCCTGATTGGGAGCCTTTGGCATTCAGCACATTTCTTTGCTGACTTAATCATCTTAGAAGCTCCCTGGATTGATTTACTGACTCTGAGAGGACTAGCTGTCAGTTCAGGCATTCATATTCTCTGGCTTGGGCTGGCACATTGGCCTCGGTATCAGTCAGCGTTAGCTGAATGGGTTACCGCAACAAAGGTTTATTTTTGCTCACATTAGTGGCCTTTGAGGGTCAGTTGCAGCCCTGCTTCTTGTCCTCCTCACTCCAGGATAGCTCTGTTGGGATGTGCTGGCCTCTTCAAAGGGAAAAGAGTGTAACAGTGGATACTTCAGGGTGCTCTCAGAGCTTCTGCTGCCAAAGGAAGGGCACAGGGCCTGTCCACCCATATTCCATTGGCCAAAGCAAAGCACATGGCATACTCCCTGGGCAGGAGTATGATCCTCCTAAAGGAGGAACCTATATGGCGAGACACTGAATGTATCTGAACCTATAATTCGTTGCAGCCTCTTATGTCTCCTTCCTGGTAATCAGTCTCTCTCCATTCCTGGCTGCCATCACACTATCAGGGCTAACTATTAAAAATTCCAATGTACTCTTATAATTATTCCTGGCCCCACCAACCTTCCTTACCTCTGAGCCACCTTGGGCAGTGCTTCCTAACATTTTTTGCATCACAATGCTCATAGAAAACAATGCCTATGGCATGTGGAAATAAGGAGGATGAGACAGGGCTGGAGGGGATTCACCCAAGGATGATAGCTGCCCTGGCCATGCGGTGGGTAGAGTGAATCAGTATTTTTGTATATACCTGTCACCCATGCAAGACAGCAGTTGGTATGCTCTGACTTAAAAGACAGAGTCCAAGCTCTTTGTTCTCCCTAGAAAGTTCTTCTTCCCCTTCTCTGCATGGAAAACTCTATTCATCCTTCAGTACCCAGCTCAAATGTTCATCTCTGGGGTCAAGCCTGCTCTGACTGCCTAGGCAGAGCTAGTCATTTCCTACGTGATGGATTGGTTTATATCTCTGGGATGGCAGTTATCATCCTCTAGTATAGTTATTTCCTTGCATATTTGTTTTTCCTACTTTACAGTGAGCTCTTGGGAGCAAGGATTTTATCTCATTCACTGTTTCATTCCAGCATGCTGGTAAATAGTAGGCACCAAAAAAGTGTGTGTTAAACAAATGGATAGATGATGTGTGATAAAAATAATGCTGCCACTGATTTTAATATAGGATTATCTATTTTTCTGTTTTCTTGCAAAGGAGAGATACTAGTACCAAGTTTTGCTGGTAACTTTATCAAGTTTTCTGATGTTTAACTGCACAAGATTATACAGTGTCTCGCCTAAATAATTTAAACACAAGTCCTTAAAATATATTATCAATTATAATTTTTCTATCTGTTACATAATCTCTGATAGCATATATCAGTTGCTATAGCAACTTGTGTCCTCTCTGGGCTTCTTATCAAGGACATATATGTCTTTTTTGCTCTTCCTCATATTTTTTGTCTCCCCCCCCCCCCCCCCCCGCCCCCCACACACCTACTCCTTATTTCCTTATTTGAACAAACAAAAAGTTGCCTTTCGTGCATTCTATTTATAGGGAGTTGAGGGATAACGTCAGGTGCTGGGGATGATGTCATGAAGCTGATATTTTCATCTACTTCTAGAGTATACACTGTCCAAGTTTATTCTTTTGATCCAGCAGTTTCTTTAAAAACTGAGTCTGTGGAACCATAAGAAATGCAAAGATTTCTATAAAAGAATATTCTTCAAAATAAATTATGCTATGTGTATTTGATACAGTATTATGTACCATTAAAACCATGTACATTTAATGTTAGAAAATCATTAAAAAAATGGAAAACAATGTTTACAATATGAATCTGATAAAAACACAATGCAAAAATTGTGCAAATGGGGCAAAAGTAGGTTTACAATGGTTTATATGGAAAATAAAAACTTTTAACAGCATCAAGCACTAAGGCTGACATAGAGCCTGATGCTGAAGTAGAAGAAAGGAGAATGGATGAGAATTTTAAAGCCAACAGAGGTGAACTGAGAAAATCTATCTGGACCTCAACTCACAGTTCCTTGAATTTGCTTCATAAAAGAGACAACCCGAGAAGAGCTAGAAAGATGCTTCAGAAATCTCTTACCATCTCTTCCCCTACTCAGTGTCCATACTGACCAGGTCATTCAACCTTCCTGCTAGTCAAGTGCTTCTGCCTAGCCAGTCGGACAATTATGGCCAATCCAAAGAATGGGGAAGGCAGGGTGGAGCTGGTGGTTGCCCAGTGCATTCTGGGGATGGCGGCTTAGGGATGTGGCAGGGCAGAGAGAATGACCCCTGAAAGTGGGACATATTGGGAGTTACAATTGTCCATAGACCACATCAGCTCAGAGTGATAAGAAATAGGCATTTGGGCCTGGGGCTCCTGCAATATCCTAAATGAAAGAATACTAAAGATTGGGAAGTGGACAGAGCTCTGCACATCACTGTATTCCCACCTGTAGTTTTGAAAAGTGGATTCTAGCACCATCCTGTGATTCTAAGAGTTGAACCCACCTTAATAGAGCTGCTCCTAGGGTGCAATAAATCCTCCCTTGTTCAAGGATGAATAAGGAAAAAGGCAGCTTAATGGGGTCTATGGAAAAAATATGCCTTCGAACTAGAGAAAGAATGGCCTCTGGAAGCCCCAGGGTAAAAGCCAGGCTCTGAAAATTCCTTTATGGGAAGATATTTAGGTTGAACCTCTAAAGTAGCTGTTTTTGTAAGTGAAAAACTGTGGATGCTCAGAGATTTCTTAAGGTTCAACCTGATAGAAGAAAATTAGTGTCAGGTTTCTTCTAAGGTAAAGAATAGTGTTTGTTTAGCAAAATACCTTGATCCTTGCATTGTTTTAGGTGAGGACCTAATGAACTAGAGTGAAACAAAGAAAAGTAACAGAAATTGGGGAAGGGAGGGGGTGGTGGTGAGCAGGAAATGGAGGAGATTTGAAAGGATGAGACCACACCAACATCCAGGTACTCAGTAGGATGGGCTCTTTTGGAAGAGACTCCTTCCATGGAGGGTGTGGGGGTAGGGAGAGGGAGTGAATATTTGCAAAACCAGAAAGTAAGCTACTGCAGTGCTTCAGCACTTTTTATCCTCATGGTTTTTCCTCTGCTGCACTCTCAGATTTTACTATTCAGATAAATTGAGAGGCGCCAGGTATGGCATTGTAGGTTGTGGTCCACCATATGTACTCTTTTTCTCAACTGTTACCAATTCTAGGTAAAACCACGTCTAGTTAATTATTAAATCTGAGAAGAATTTTGCACATCATGCATTTGGCTTACATTAGGGCCCCTCCCTTTTCATTCTAAACGTTAAACTTCTGGCCTTTGCCTCCCAGACATTTCACATGCCCGAAAGCAGTCTTTTACAACGAATCCCTCCTTACAACTGTCTTAGCTCGCTACTTGTTTGCCTATAAGAGTGTCAGGCAAAGCTCTTCTAGACACAGGTTCCAAGAAATGAATAATAATGTGCTCTCAAGGGCTTAGAAGTAAGCGAGGAAAGCAAAAGATCAAAGAAATATTGTTCCCTGAGTAGGTACTTCATAACAAAAAGAAGCTCCTGTTTCTTTGATATTTATTCAGTTTTAGACAAGAGCACCTTTAATAGGCTAGAACCCTGGAGAGGAACCTCAATGGGACATCCACAAATTATAAGCTTTTGGTGTTATAATGAAAGAAGTGTATTATGGGTCACTATTTTTCTGCAGAACAGAATTTGATCCATAGAAAAACAAAACTGATTTGTTAAGTATACTGCTAATACAATATGATATAACGTTAGCCTGCCATGGTAATCTATTAGCATTTATTAAATGGTTAGATTATACTATGCTAGGTACCTATATAGTGGCACAAATACACATTTTCTTTTTATTTATTGTTGAAAGTATTACAGACGTTTCCTTTGTTTGTTTGTTTTTCCCCATTAACCCTCTCCACCCGGCACCTGCCCCTCCCAGGCCTTCGCCACTCTATTGTCTGTGTCCATATATGCATACTAGAGGCCCGGTGCACAAAATTCGTGCATGGGAGGTATGTCCCTCAGCCCAGCCTGCGCTCTTTCGCAGTTCGGGATCCCTCGCTCCTTATCACCCACCTGCTCACGCCTTACTGCTTGGCTCACTGCTCCTTAGCTGCAGGCTCCTTACCACTCGACTCACTGCTCCTTAGTGCTGCCGTGGAGGCAGGAGAGGCTCCTACCGTTGTGCTTGCCAGTCGTGAGTCCAGCTTCTGGATGACTGGTGCTCCCCCTGTGGGAGTGCACTGATCACCAGGGGGCAGCTCCTGAATTGAGTGTCTGCCCCTGATGGTCAGTGCGTATCATAGCGACTGGTCATTCAGTTGTAACAGTCGCTTAGGTTTTTATTATATAGATAAGTTCCCCAATTAATCACTATCCCCCATGTCCCACCCATGCCCTCTCTCTGAAATTCTCAGTCTGTTCCATGACAAATACACATTTTCTCACTCAAATCCTCATAATGGTCCTCTGAGGTAGATATCATTATATCCCTCATTATATAATATCCGTCATTATATAATATAATGTAATGTTATTAAAAAACCAGAAACATAGGTATGCCACTATACATTTAAGATAGAGGATGAAACAAGAAAGTGAGTAAAAGAAGACTTAACATTTCACCTGCCTGGGCACCCAGGTTCTTCCTTTCTGAGAGTGAGTTTTTCAGTGTTCTTATGAAAGTAAAGGCATTGTCAGCATTCAGACCATTGACATCGAGTCAGGAAAAACTCATTTGAAAAGATTATTGCACTATTTCATCAAATGCAAGTTAAAGAGCTCCACATTCAGTGACCTACTTCCTTACCCTGCCTTCGTCTATATGATGTTTTGACTACGCTGCAGCTTTCCAGCCTGTGTTATTGATTTTTATCTCAGTCTTATTTCTATTGGCAGGTTGTTCTAAGAGAAAAAGAAAAGGCAGGAGTAGGTTATAAACTGGGACTGCACCCCGATAGTGCACCGTAAGCAGTTTCTGGCTCCTCTGAAGCAGGCCTGCAAATGCTGGGAGCTCCAACTCTGGCTGTGATAAAACCTTCTATATTTGGGTGTGATTTATCTCATGTGTTGGGTTGAGATATCTAAAGTGTAATCAACTAATTTAACTCCGGCCCCACAGCTGGTACCCCACATCTCTGATAAACCATTTTTAATGGGGGGACGTTTTGCTGACAAAAGGTTTTGCTCCTACTTAACATCCCTCACGTTTTATGAATTTTCAGGACTGGAACTTCTGTATGACATTGCTTTGAATGATTTCCTTTTAAAAAAAAAGTTTGGTTCTCAACACTCAGAACTAGATGGCTTTGTGAATTGTCTTTTCCCTTAGTTTCAATACTTATTTTTTCATTGTAATTTAACTGAAATGCCTTTGATCTTCTTGGTATCACGATGGTTTCTTATTCCTCCCAGCTTCAAGGATGCAGAAGTGAGATTGTGCACTGTTGTTGCAGAGAGGTGGACCCTGCTACTGGATGCCCCAAAGGAAATGGGAACCCTTTATCTGGAGCATTATTCTGCCTATGAGAAGGATTATTATAACACCTCCCAGAGTGATTGAAGATTTTTTTTCCTCTGATGTGCCTCTTCGTATTCCAAATGCTGATCATGCTGTTCAAAGTATCTTCAATCTATCCATTTCCCTGACCCCAAAGAGGGTGATCATGTTCAGAGAAAGGTGCATTTCTTTAAAAAAAATCAAGCAAATAACAGACCCAGTCATGGATACCTTACTCAGGTTTCACATTTACTAGTGGTGGTATCTTGAAAGGCCATCTACTACTCATTTTTAAGGAACCTGAAGATATGGATCAAAGACATTGAAGAAGGAAGGGGATTTCTTTTCATTTCAGATCTATTCACATGCCTCTTCCCATAGACCTCCTTGTCGCAGGTCTTCTAATTTTTTTTTTTAAAATATATCTTTATTGATTTCAGAGAGGAAGGGAGAGGGAAAGAGAGATAGAAGTAACAATGATGAGAGAGAATCATTGATTGGCTGCCTCCTGCATGCCCCCTACTGGGGATCAAGCCCACAATCCAGGAATGTGCCCTTGACCGGAATTGAACCTGGGACTCTTCAGTCCACAGGCTGACATTCTATCCACTGAACCAAATCGGCGAGGGCTAATTTTGTTCTTTCTAGACCCCCAACCAAGACATCTACTGCTGAGTCTGTATATATTTTTACCTTGGGCCATGTTTTCCACACAAAGTGTTGATAGCAAATAATAATAGTAAAATAGTAAAAGCATAAAATTATGTTGTACAACTCTAGACACATACATTTTAAAAAATGTTTGAAATGTTTGAAAAATGTTTGAAATGTATATCATGGTTTGACCCAAGAAGAAGTAGAAAATGTGGAAAGATCAATAACTATGGATGCTACCAAAAAAGTTGAGAGAAAATTAGTTCCAAAATTGCCACCGAGGGCCTAATGATTATAGAGTTGAGTTTCTTCAAACTTTTAAGAATCAGATAATTCCCACGCTAATATATATATTTGCAAATAAATTTAGAAAAGTGCTGTTCATGCACTTTGTATTCTTTTGGGTAATATTGATTGGCATTGCTGTGCTGATATTACCCATGCCTTCTGCAGTGATAATGAAAAAAGATTCCAGGACCAGGAGAGAGCTTGGGGTCTGAGATTGGAATGATGGAGGAATACGAAGGCAGAGGCACTTCCCACAAATTCTGTAAATGCCCAATATTAACTGCTTAGATAAGATGGGTAGGACCATCCTCAGACCCTCATAACATTCTGTGCATATCTCAGTTTACTGGTGGTATCCATTCCCTGATTATCCATCTTATGGTTGAGTCACTCACCAGAGGTGATCTTGAGGGTAGGCAATGAGTCTTGTTTTCCTTTACATCGCTAGTGCTTTTGCAGTGCTTGCCCCAGATAAGCCCTCAATTACATAGATTAAGGTTGCATAAAAGTGCCTCAATAAATAAGTGGGTAAGTGAATTAATAAGTGAACAGAAAGGGATTCCTTTCATTTTCTGAAACCAGCAGAAACATCGATTTTAAAATAGAACCAAAAAGAAGGGGATTGAGTTAGATCATTTATGAATATGTATGCAGAATCCCAAATGAAATTCTGGCTAACCAAATTCAACAGTACACTAAAAGAATCATCCACTATGACCAAAGAGAGTTTATCCCAAAACCACAAGGAGAGTTTCCTATTAAGGAAACTATTGCTGGCAGTATGGGTATGTGCAGTGTTACAACCATTTTGGAAAGCAATCTAGCAATATCTATTAAAGTTTAAAGAGATATATTTCTTTTGAGTCAGATATGCCACTCCTGGGGATCCACCCCAGCAGAACTAAAAGCGCAAGTGAAATAAGTAAAAGGACATATGTACAACACTGTTCATTGCGTGGCTCATAGTGGCAAAACAGTGGAAACTAAGTTAATGGCCCACCGAGGGGAAGAGCTGAGTATAGGATGGTACTCTCACACTATAGGGTTTTATACCAACTTTAAAGAGAATGAATTAGAGCTAGTTCATGTGATTTCCACAAAGTACTATTGAATGATAAAAAGCAAGGTGCATAAAAGTATATATAAGAAGATCCCATTTTGCCAAAACATAAAAACCAAACCCCAAAAAGCAAAATGAAAACCAACAAATTCCTGTATCTGTATGTGTCCTAGTAGAATAGTTGTGAATGATATTACTTCTTTTGACTTTGGTTTCCTTCTTTGAACAGCAGGGTGATGATAATGTCTATTTTATAGGATTTTTGGGAAGATTAAATGAGTTGCATAGAAAGTACCTGAGAAATATTAGCTATGATGATGATGATGTTACTGGACTTGAATAGAATATGCAGAATTCAAAGAAAATATATGGAAGAACACATACTAGGTTGTTAACCTGGTTATTTTATGAACCAATGAGGGGCTGATGTGGGTTCAAGAGAGAAGGAAGTTCCAATAAATAAGGAAAATAAAATAAATGTATGTTTCACATTTATGCATTTAATTAAAATTATGGCACACAGAATTGTGTATAAAGAAATAAAATTAAAATACTTGTAAGAGGAATACAACTATATCAAATCAATAAACCTAATAAGAAAAAATGCTATAAAATAATATATGCTGAAAAGGCACTTGCTAAAATTTAATACCGTCTCTCCTTAATTATAAGTCCAAGAAAACTTTGAAAGGTGTTTATTTAAAGATATAAACACCAGCCATCATGGACCCTGAAGGAAAAATATAACAGCAGGGTTTCTCCAAGTGTATTTTCCAGAATACTAATTCCACCAGTGGAATAAAAGAATTCTGTAGTGCAATGATTTGGGGACATGCTGCTCACAGGTAGCCCACACCTGAATCAATGAATATCAGCATGGCAAAGGTCTAAGTACTTTTTGACCTTTAGATTTTAGGTAAAATGCCTCTTTTTCAGAGGAACCTCCCCGGCTGTGTTACTTCAAGTACACCCTGTCCTTTTATCCTCTAGCACACTGCGCTGTTTATTTCCTTCCATTCCAGCCAATAATTAGGAGAACTTCACTGAAATGCGGTGACATCTTAAGAAATTTCTCCTTATGTGTCTTAGTTCTATGTATTGTTTAGACCAGAGTTCCAGTGAGTGAATCACTAACATTTTTTCTACTTAAGGAATTTCTGAAGAAGTTTGTTCATAAATATCAATTTCTGTGGACATTGAGCCGAGAGTCATGATTATGTAACTCTCACTGTATGGATTGCTTGTTCGAGAGGTACTGGCTTTCTGTGGAATTTCATGCCTCCATTTTCCGTACTTGCAAAAAGGAGGCAGTTATTCTCGAATCTTATCTTTCCCAGAAGTGTTTTGTGTGCGATAGAACACAGTTTTATGAAGCCCTTGGAGTTTCCCTGATGGAGTGACACGGACGTTGGCATGACAGTGTTGTGATTGCTATCAGTGTTCAGAGGCCACTTTTCTTTCTTGTGTTTAACTACAAAGACTCAAGTGTAGCCAAACAGCTAACTTATCTCTTATCTTTCTGAGCCCTCTGTGTTAAGATCTGTTTAAACCTGAAACTTTATTTCCTTTCTCTTTTTGGTAGTTGAGGTAGTCAGGAGAGGTTTTCAGATTTGAAAGGATTTCTTTATTTCCCACCCCTCCCCTCCCCTCTTGTGATCACAAAATAACTGTGCTTAGCTCATGCTCGAGCAGAACTCCAGAGGAGATAAAATGTATGTTTGCCCCTAATCATCTGGGCTGAATTTCTGTGTTGTACCTCAATGATTAGAGGCACAGTCCAATTTTTTGATTGCTGGCATTTCTACTAGCTTCCCTAGGATAAAAATCTCTGTGTACTGAACTGGTAACCACAGATGGGCTGTTTAACCATCATTGTATTCTTTCTCCTCCAGGTCCTCATGAACATGGAAGACATAAAAGTCCGCGAAATGCAGATTTTTGACTACAAAAAGAAAATCGCTGAATCAGAGACTAAATTAAGACAGCAACAGAACCTGTACGAAGCTGTGAGGTCAGACAGGAATCTGTACAGCAAAAACCTGGTGGAAGCTCAGGTAAAGAATGTATTTATGTCTTTATACTTTGATTCCTCCCCATCCTGGATTCAAAGCAATTTCTATCATCCTAATAGCAGAATTTAGAATAGATCAAGAAAATAATCTCATGGAATTCATCTGAAAAAAAAAGATGAATTTTATGCAGAACTCTCAGATTGTTTGAAATGGAAATGACTCAACTTGATAGGATGTGAATATCTCAGTCTGGCTTTTAATTATTATGTAGTATTGCCATTCTCCTGTTTCTAATTTTTAAAGCTGCTAATAGCTGCTGTGACTCAGAGGGGAGCAGTGTACTCTTGTCATTTAATTGCAGAGCTATGCTTTGTAATCTTTTAGTTATAATGTTTGCAGTGATTCCAATTCTTCTCTAGTAAAATGAGGAATAAGTGTGTGTGTGTGTGTGTGTGTGGCGTAGTCATTATGCATACTTTGTATATATCTCATGAGAATATTTTGAGAGTTCCTGCTATAAAGTACAGTGAGGTTGATGGCACAGCATACGAAGGAATAGCCCAGTCATAAGTAGTCAGGAGACCACTGTTTTGAAAGGGCCTCCCTTAAAAGTTCTCGAATGTGCATTTGAACTTCCATAGGGACTGTGGTGTCAATTTAATTCACTTCCAAACACTTCTCCTTTTATTTTGTTAGGATGAAATAACGGAAATGAAGAAAAAATTAAAGATTATGACTCATCAGGTAGATCAGCTGAAGGAAGAAATCTCTGCCAAAGAGTCAGCGCTCGTGAAGCTACATCTGGAACAGCAGCGCATAGAGAAGGAGAAGGAAACATTGAAGGTACAGATCTTACCTGATGGACCTATAGTCTCTCTATTCAACAGATGGAGGCAGGCTCGACACTCACCGAAGGCAACAAGGGGCAGGGAGGACAGCCAAGGTGCCAGGAGGATGAGTTCTGCCACCTCTAGGTCAGGCTACCTTACAGGTAAACAAGGACGAGGCCAGTGGAGATGTACAAACACCTGGTTCAGCTGTGTTGGCTATCATCACATCAGCAGAAGAGAACCTAGCAGGCCAGCAGTGCCCAAGAAGTCCTGGAGCTTGCAGGCTTCCCACAATCCCTTTGCATTGACAACCCAGGCCCAGGCCTCCTACTCTCCTCCCTGGGCCTTCTATAAGGCAATGTTGGCAAGACCCTTTGTCCCTCCGCTCCTAATTGCTGTTTACTTCACGTGTGCGTGACTTTCTGCCTGCAGTATCATTAGCTATTGGGTTCTCACTTGATTTGCCCTCAACTCAGGTTCACAGCTCACCTTACCTCTTTGGATCTAAAAACTTTGCAGCAACTCCTCCAGGGAATCACCTCCGACTTTATATATCTATATCTATATCTATATCTATATCTATATCTATATCTATATCTATATCTATATCTATATCTATCTATCTATCATCTATATCTATCTACACTAATAAAAGAGAAACATGCAAATTGGTGTCACTCTGCTATACCAACCAGCCAATCAGGATGAGTATGCAAATTAACCCAACAAAGATGGCAGTTAATTTGCATATGCAGGCGTGGAGCAAAGACTGAAGACAACTGAAGACTGAAGAGGCTTGGCTTCTCTGCTGCAGCCCGAGCAGAGAAGCCAAGCCTCGCAGTGGCCCAAGTGGAGAAGCCAAGCCTCGCTGCTGAGGCCAGACCAAAGGCCTGGGTCCTGGATGCCAGAGGAAAACTGGCGTCGGCAGCCAGGTGAAGTAAGGCCTATTGCGCGAATCTTCGTGCAATGGGCTTCTAATATATATATATATATATATATATATATATATATAGTTTTAAATCTACTAATTTAGGACATTTTATGTCTGCTAACATAAAGACTATCTTTAAGAATACATACCAAATGATTAAACCATTTCAAATTCTTGAACCAAATATGTTTTACTATACACATTTACTAAACGTAATATGTTTTCCTTTTTTATTCAATCCAGTAGATTTCCCTTCTAATCCATTTGACCAAAGAATTGAAAAAGGAATTTTTGAGAAGATGATGGCACTTTTATTTTGAAAATATACATGCAGAATACTCGTGGATGCTTATGAGCCACTTGCAGGAACTATCTCTAACAAACAAGAGAACTGAATACCTTGTTTTCTGTACATATTAGCTTGCAGAGAATATCAGATTATCTTGAAAATGTGTAATCAGATTTAATACACATATCCTTGTATTGGATAGATTTAATGCCATACATCCTTGATTCCAAGATGCCATTAATTGAAATATGCACTCTCAAAATGGGTTTTGTAAACTAATGATAGGTCTTCATGGAACTAGAACTACTACATTACATTAAATCAAGGCACATTTGGTTTGAGAAAGATTAACATGTAAGAAAGGCATCTTTACAAAAAATATGTAATTTATACATTTGCCTGTCTGAGACTTTCATCTCCCAACTCTAGCTTATGAAAAAAAATAATAGAAGATTCTGCATTAAAATTGATATTTATATAAAAAACATGAATACATTTTCTAAAATTTGAAACTTTCCTGCATCTTTGCTCTTATTGTCCTTGTTCTAAGACTTAGTTTTATAGAAGTTACCTTGTTCCACTCTGAAGCCTGTAGTGGAAATGAGTTTATTTATCATTAAATTATTTAGAAGAATCTTACTATAAACATTGCTTTACCTGTGGGCCTCATGGACCCATGTTAGCCAGGCTTCAGTATAACTTGATCTAGTACACTATCTCTTTCCTTTTACAGGATGGCATTGATCCTCATCTCTTCCTTTCCCAAGTAATGCTCTACTGGTAATCAAAAGATTAATTATTAACCCATGCTAATGTCCAAGGTGGAACTAACTGCCTTCTACAAATCCTGCTTTAGAATAAGCAATGTCCTATGCAAAAGAGCAATTTTTCCTACTTCTTTAGTGTTTGACTTCGGTTAACATTGGTTTCACTTATGCATTCCGTCACCAGGCATCCACACATATAGCTCCAAAGAAGCATCATAATAAAATAAGACAAAGGTCAATAGGACCCTGTTTTTTGGTCCTGGTCCAGCAGAGCTGGTGCACATGAAAGGTGATTAAAGAGCTTCTGCTCCAGAGAGTCTGCTCTAAATGGGGAATCCTGGGTCTGCATAGCTCTGGGTCATCAGTTATAGTAAGATGAGTGCTTTGGACGTACTGTGAAACTATGATACCTCC
Organism: Myotis yumanensis; assembly: GCF_028538775.1. Lineage (NCBI taxonomy): Eukaryota > Metazoa > Chordata > Mammalia > Chiroptera > Vespertilionidae > Myotis > Myotis yumanensis. The sequence goes on along the minus strand of NW_027223764.1, from coordinate 15,764,541 downwards.
CCTCCCCCCCCAGCATTTCCCATTAAGGCAGAAATGAGTAACAGAAAAAGGATGCCAGCTTGATTTATTATTTGAGGTTATCCAAGGGTGACTTGCAGTGGTGCTTCGACTGGGTACTTCTGGCCTATCATTAAGCCCATTTGACATTCTGTAGAAAAATATGACAGCTCAAATGTTGAGTCTGAGCCTCTTGACTTTTTTAGCCTCAAATTTGAATCATGTTCCACACAGGTCTCTGGATTTCATGCATCTGTAGTTCAAAACCCAAAACCCCGAGGGAAAGGGCAGATTTTCTAGTAACTTTGCTCCAAGAGATATTTAGCTTGTTATTGTGAGTTCTACAAAGCTATGTGGGTACATAATCCTCCTGGAAGGCCGGCCCTCTTACCTGTTTGGTAGACTAGGAGATGCCTTTTGACAGGATAACACAATTTATTACTTCTCCAAGCCAACAGATAGACAATTGCCTATAATAGGTCATCCCCATTCTCATTTAACCCCCTCAAAAGAAAAAATCTTGCTCCTCTCATGTTTCTTTTCCATTTTAAGTTGCTACCAGGCTCTACTGACTCCTCAGGACACTAGCCATTGTCGGCACATTAGGGTTATGACAGAATGTCAATAGTTCTCGGTGGACGTGGCTGCATCCAGTCTGTCCCAGTCTTGTTTCATCAGCACTGAAGGAGCCAGCTCATCTGGAGTGTCTGCTCTCTAGTCCTAACAAGCCCCTGATTCTGTCTCGTCACCTCCCAATCATCCCACATCAATCTGACAGCACTTTGATTCCTGGCGAAAAATTCAGTGGCAAATTCTCTATGTTCAGAGCTGAGCATCACATTAGTGACTGGCTTCAGGGCACTGCATCCTTTTACTTAGTGGACTCTAGAATGACATAGATGGGGACTGTCAGAAAGAGAGGGAGAGCGAGAGGAGAGAGAGAGAGAGAGAGAGAGAGAGAGGGAGAGAGAGAGAGAGAGAGAGAGAGACACTAATTATTCTCATGGCTGGACAGCTTCATGTGCCCCTATTTGTTTGGTTAGATGTAAATGCATGATTTCTGTGAAGCCCAGTGAATATCAGGATCATGTATGAATGGGTGAAACGTTCACAGTCGTGGTTCTGGAGATATGATTTATGCCTTCAACCAAGTTAGATGGTGAATATTCCATAAACACCTACTACAAAATGGTATAATTATAGAGGCAGTGACTAAAAAATGTGTCCAGCCACCATATTACAACTTCACACCACTTTGAGAAATGCTGATACCTTGGGCTCCACTTACAACATTGCTTGATGGGTGTTTGGGTGCAAAGCAGTTGTTACCAACTTTTCTGGGTGAGACAGCTCAGATTGACAGCTGCTAAATGCATGAGACCAAAGGTATTGTGTTGATGTTAACATTTGCTGCCAACATCTAATGCCACATCTTGTTTACAGCCCATAAATTTGAGACATAAGGAGACCATTCAGAATTTTGATATATTGTGAAACAACACACCCAGCAATGCCAAACGCACTAGTGGTTTCACATTCCAGACAAATACTTTTACACACCACTGATTGCATTTTAATATAACAGGGATTTCATTTTGTTCTGCTGATGGATTCTGATCAGCTCTTGGCACTTAAGAACAGGGAAGTGAATGTTACACATCTGGGAAAATAAAAGTTTTATTAAAGAAAGCATGAGCCAAGCAGGTATTTTATTGCTGTCTTCGCTGTCACCTTAAATGATTATAGAAATCGAAAGGCCGGTTCTTCAAACGCTTTCCTAACAGGCAATCCCCCAAAGTGGTAAATAGTAAACCAGATATTTTCTCAGTCAGTATTTCCTTTTGCTTATCCCTGGACCAGAACGTATTTCATGAGTGAACAAACAAAGTGTCATCAGAGAAGCCCTTGGTTTTATAGTAGCTGACTGCATTTAGTTTGTGACATTACACATTACACATTTGTGGCATCGCACGGTATCTTCTACTGCTTGGATAAGTTTGAAGTATGGAGTTAATGACTCTTGCTCTTCATGGATTAGAGACAGATCTTAGGAAGAGTTGGGGTGGTTCGCAGGCACTTACAAATATGGGGTTTTCTAGCATCCCAGGGAGATTTATGAGTAGGGAGGGTGGGGGTGCCAATATTTTCTTGAAAGAAAATCTGATTGCTTTTTCACTGTCATTTGCTGATCTGCAAGCCATTGAAGAGTTGGAACCTTAATATTGTCTTGCCCTTGTGATGCTTGTTATGGGTAAAACAGAGCTCTCCTCCCATTTGTTTCTTCTTGTGCTCACCTGGTCTGTGATATCACCTGTCTTCCCAATTTGGGCCTGGATACCTCTATGGCTCCCCATTGCCTACACTGTACAGTGTGTGGCCTACAAGGCCCTTCCAGGCTGGCTGAGCTGTTTTACCAGCCTTACCCCCTGCTGTTCTTTACCTACCACTCTAATCCAGCCACATGGGTTGTTTTGCTGACTGGTGAGTGCACCGGGCACTTTAGAGTTTGCATGTGCCTTTGTTCACACAAGCCTGACTGCAAGCTACTCTCCCCATAATATATAGTCGTCCCCTTTGGGAATATCTGTTACCTGCCAAGGCCCTGACTGGTTATTTCATCTAAACGCCAGGCAGAAATAGGAACTTACTCCTGTGTACCCCCATGTCCTTTTTCATACTGTTCATAACATTTTGACACTGTAGTGTGGTTGGTTATATTTATCATCTCCAATGGATGGAGCAACCCTCAGGTCTTACTCTTCTTCTGTATTTGACTTGGATGTGTTGTGTGATGATAGCTTTGGGGCCAAAAGATCCAGGTTGGAATCTCAACTCTGCTACGTACTAGCTGTGTGACCTTGGGTGAGTTAATTTGCTTTTCTTTGTCTCTGTAATTGCATTTGTAAAATGGGAATACAAGTAGCTATGCAAAATACCCAGTATCATGCCTAGGATATTGTAGGATCCTGTAGGTCACAAATATACTTGTAGAAATGAAGTGAATGTATTATTTGAAGAGAGGAATTTTCCTTCTGAAACTTAGCAGACCATAACACCCTTTCTCCATCATTCTTATGAGTTCCGTGTAACCTAAAGAGCTGCAAGATCTGCGTTTAGTTCCAGGAAGTTTCCCTGACAATCCCAGTCCTCTGACCTCTGGTAACATCAAATCACTGTCTTTGTGACAGTAACGATATGGAAACATTATTGCCTGGACTTGTTAATATTTGCATAAGACTTATATATCTTATTTTTCATCTAGGTTGGAAGCATCTTAGGAGTAGGATCTATGTATCTTTTTATGCATGATATCTCTCCTGTTCCATCAAGATATTTTATAAGATAGACAATGGACTGTTATCTTTATTCATTTAATTTTTGCTTAAAAATGGTCTTTATCTCTGTAGTTGATGTGCTGGTAGTATTAGGACCATTACAGGAGCTGGCACATACAAAGATTCCTCCCCATGTTTACCCCCACATCTTCTCCTGCACTATTCTTTGCGAATTCTCCTCATTTTTAGTTGGTGAGAGAAATGCAGCTGAATACCAATGAAGACCCTGCTACACACATATAGAAAAATGATGGAAATCCCCCAAGGGCACAACTCATGGAATAAACATGATCCCTGTAGTGTGCATTGCTGTTTCTTTACAGGCTGTGTGTGTGTGTGTGTGTGTGTGTGTGTGTAGATTGTTTTGATTGTGAGAGTGATCAAACCATGTTAAAACATCAGAGGAGAGTGTGAGAAGTACATGATACATCTAATTCTGGACCCTGCAGTCCTGGTTTGTGCTGTTATAGAGTGAAATTTGCCCGTATCTTTCACTCTTTCTCAGGCCGAGCTGCAGAAGCTGAGACAACAAGCCCTGGAGACCAAACACTTCATTGAAAAACAGGAAGCTGAAGAGAGAAAACTCTTGCGCATTATTGCCGAGGCTGATGGGGAGAGGCTGAGACAGAAGAAGGAATTAGACCAGGTAGGAACATCTCCTCACCAGACCCACAGACCTCATCAGCAGACACAGCTGTTCGATTCAACTCTTCACAAGTCCGAATTCTTCTCTAAGCTCTGCCACTCAGTTTATTGGAAGAACAGTAGCAGAGGTTCCTCTTCTCTTGATTAATTATGAAATATTTACTTATTCAAGTCATATCTACGAGTACTTACTATGTGGCAGTCACTCCTCTAGGAACTGGGGATCCATTGACCAATAAGAACGTAAGATCCTGGTCTTCAGGGAGCTTAACATTTTAGTGTAATATAATTGCTTGCATATAACGGTAATTAATAATTACATAGTATGGGGATTACAAACATATGCTTTCAGAGAACAGGCAGGTTAAAAATAAAGAAATGGTCTGTGTAAGATCATGAGGAGTGATGCAAGGTGGCAAAGGCTAGCCCACGATAAGTCACTCAAATGGAAGCATTTATAAAATAATGGGTTGGAACAAAACGACCCAACACCTATGGACCAAGGATTATTGAATTATTATTATTACGATGGATTATATGTTGTACTCTTTCTAACAAGACTGCAAGCCCTCATGGGAGGAGTGCAGTGTTGATTGACTAGCAGACCATTTCCAGTGCCCCACCCACTGGGTGCAGAGCACATGTGGCCATTGGCTGGGTATTCATCGACTGAGTGAATGCTGCTGCCATAATGAAAAGTGAGACCCTTTGTCCCTTGGTGGCCATGTCCTCCCCTACCTCTCCAGGTCATCGGCGAGAGAGATATCCTCGGGTCACAGCTCGTTCGTCGCAACGATGAGTTGGCTTTGCTTTATGAGAAGATCAAGATCCAACAGTCCGTGCTGAATAAAGGCGAGATCCAGTACAACCAGAGGCTGGAGGACATGAGGATCCTCAAGCTTGAGATCAAGAAGCTTCGCCGGGAAAAGGGGATTCTTGCCAGGAGTGTGGCTAATGTCGAGGAACTCAGGTAACAGGAGACCCCTCTGTGGGGAGTTCCTGAAATGACCTTTTTTTTTTTTGGAAAAAGTGTTTTTATTGTTTTTAGAGAGAGAGAAAGGGAGAAGGATAGAGAGATAGAAACATTGAGAAAGAAACATTGATCGGCTGCCTCCTGCACACCCCCCATTAGGGATTGAGCCCACAACCAGTGACCATGGAATCCATCCAGTGACCTCTTGGCTCATGGGTCCATGCTCCACCACTGAACCACACCAGCCAGGTGACCTTGTGTTCCTTTTGTTCATCATTGAGGTCTTTATCAAGTTGTGTACCATTTTTTATATGTTGAAATTATTGGCAAATAATAACAACAACTTTTCCATAATTCAGAATCTACATTGTGCCCCTTCTATGTCACAAAAAAAAAATGAATTTGTTCCCTTTCAGGGGAATATAAGTGAGTGCAAAAAGTTTTTTTTTTAAACTTTATTTTGGATTTAAAAGAAGAAATTTCAAGTCAAACCACAAATACGAACTAGTTACAATTCAGAAAAAAAATTTCCCCCAGTGAGCTCTTCAGACTTTCTTTAATAAGGCAGTACCCAGGAGATGGAACATCAATATTTAAAGTTAATCCTGGTAACATTTGCACATTTTTTCTCTTGGAATTATATTCAGAATGAAAAGGGGGGTAGATTTAATTTTATCACTATTTGAAAACTCTGTTTCCTTAGAAGGTGGCCAAATTTTATTTCTCACTCTTGATTTATCTTCTGCAGCTTTCACTTTAGCTTAGTGCGCCTTCTTCTTGCTTTAAATCTTACGCTACGTAAGATGTACTTTCCCTTTGGGAAAACATCACCATGTTTTATATAGGCAATTGCAGGAACCAAATAAGAGGTTTGGTGTTTTCTCAGTAACTATCTTTAGTCCCCACAGACTTGTAGATGAACAGTATCCTTGACAACCTTGGAACAAGGACACCGTTTGGGTTGCCTTCTTAAATTAATCAAATTAGAAAATAGTTTTGATGTTTAGATGCAGTGAATATGTTCAGGAATAGCAAAGGAAGATGCCACTACCAAGGATATATCAATACTCTCTTTTTTTTCTAAGATTTGCTAGTATTTGAGATGATAAGAGTAATACAAATTCATTGTAGAAAATGTGGGAAGTGCAGAAACAATACAAAGAAGGAATTAGACAAATTACTCATAAGTTTACTACCCAGAGATACATACCATCATTGGCATTTTGGAGACAAATGGATTCATTCTAAGTAGCTATTGAATGATCTCTGAGACCATTGCTAAACTTGCCAGCCATGAGTTATTTTTATTACATATACAAAGGACCAAATTCTACCCACTCCTAGTCAGGATTGCTGGTTTGTTGAGAATAGATTTTATTTTTATTTTCAATGGGAAGACAACTTAATAAAGATATTGGAGGCAAGCAGGCATGAATTCTAATCTCAAGCTGTGTGACCTTGGGAAAGTCACTTACCGTCTCTGAGCTTTAGACTTGTAGTTAAAATTAAACATGAAAACAAACAGAATGTGCCTCCCACAGAGTCTAGTAGCTAATGCTCTTGCCCTTCTCTTCTGATGGCACTTTAGAAAATAGAAGTGTTAAAAATATGCTTTTAATTCCAAGCAGCTTGTTCTGAGCTCCCTGCTGAGTGAGGCTTATGCAGTTAATTCTAATGGTTTGCCTTGCTAATGAGGGGAAGTTGTATTATTGGTTTAAATGAAGCAATTAAGTAAAAGAGATGGCTTAGTATTGGTAATCTGCACACCCACAGCAGAGGACAGATAATAATTCCGTGTTGTCCATCCTTACTGCCCGTTTCAATGCCAGTGCTTGCTTCTTCTCTGCACCGCCCCCACCAACCCCCACAACAAAGTGACTTGTTCAATAGGGTGGTAGCTAACTCATGGGGTACTGGGGATGCCTGAAGCACATTGCCTACTAACCAGAGATCCCTCAGATTTTAGTTTGAGCCAGAGCTAGTCTTTCAGCCATCTGTGTACTAGTAGTTATGGAATACCATATAATAGCAAACATCACTCCTAACTCAGTGTTTCTCAATCCTGGCTACATATTTGAAGTTACCACTAGAATTATAAAACTTACAAAATCCAAGCCACATGCAAGACCAAGTAAAGCAGAATCTCTCTAGGGATAAGGGCCAGGCAAAGCATGTTTTCAGACCCCCCAGGTGATTCTAATGGGCAATTAGGGTGGCAATGCCCTGGCCTACCTGGTGTCGGGCTATCATCTGAGCCTCAATATCTTGCAGTCAGGTGCCATACCTTGTGGTGGAATGTAGCTTGTTCTCTTGTTGCTATTTGTAAAGACATTTAGAAACACTAAAAAGTATATTGAGCCCTGGCTGGTTTGGCTCAGTGGATAGAGCATCAGCCTGCAGACTGAAGTGTTCCGGGTTCGATTTCAGTCAAGGTCACATATCCAAGTTGTGGGCTCGATCCCCAGTTGCGGGGGGGAGAGGGGGGGGCAGGCAGGAGGCAGCCGATCAATGATTCTCTCTCATCATTGATATTTCTATCTCTCTCTCCCTTTCCCTTCCTCTCTGAAATCAATAAAAAAATATATTTTAAAAAGTATATTGAAATCCTTGTAATTCACCTCCTCCCTGTTCTTTCCAGTTACTTCTAAATTCCTTGGGTGTCCAGAATCATGATTCTGAAGTTTTGGCACTTTTTTTTTTTTTTAAGCTAAGCCTGAAGTTTGAGCTCTGCAAGAATCGGTATCCTCTGTGTCTGGCTCTGGTTAGGAGTCTGGTCTCAGTGTTCATAGAAGTCTCCTTACTTCCAACTTTTTGTATAAGATGTAGCATATATGTAGAACCACATAAAGATATGATTTTCAAATGGGTAGAGAATTCCTTTGCAAATGAAGTGTGCCTTGTTCAGGCAGGAGCTTTTCCACATGCAGAGAGAGTTCATAAAGGAGCGGACACGCTGCCGAGCACTGGAGGAGGAGCTGGAGAACCCCATGAACGTGCACAGGTGGAGGAAGCTCGAGGTAACCCCTGGCAGAGCCTTCCTCCCACGCCCAAGTCCCTTCTTCTACCCCACAGGGCTTCATAGCTGAAGCACAACAAGAAGTGTGGTTTTATTAAATGTTATGCAAATTGTTCCCTAAAATGTAAGACTGGATCGAATGTAAATTGAGTTCCCAGAAGAAGGACTTCCCAGAAGCAGATGGTTCACTTGGGGATTGTCTAACCCAGTTGGTTCTCAACCTTCCTCATGCTGCGACCCTTTAATACAGTTCCTTATGTTGTGGTGACCCCCAACCATAAAATTATTTTCGTTGCTACTTCATCACTGTAATTTCGCTACTGTTATGAATCGTCATGTAAATATCTGACATGCAGGATATATTGTCATTGTTACAAATTGAACATAATGAAAGCATAGTGATTAATCACAAAAACAATATGTAATTATATATGTGTTTTCCGATGGTCTTAGACGACTCCTGTGAAAGAGTCGTTTGACCCCCAAAAGGGTTGCGACCCAAAGGTTGAGAACCGCTGGTCTAAACAGTCTTGGACAAAATTCTTTCTGCCTAAAGAAGACTTAGTGGAAGTCGTGAACTGGCTTCACCAATGGACATTCGTTTTTCTCTTTTTGCCGTTTTTTGCTCAAATAGCTGTCCCGTGGCTGCCTGTGAGTCTCAGGTAGTTTGTTGCCTCTAGTTACATTGGCCATCAGTGTCTTCAACCATGTTTCAGTTGGTCTTTGCATCTTTTTATTTCATGCAGGAAATAAGGCTCTTGTGAAATTGCCTTCTTTTTGAGGGACTAGCATTGTGTGAGCCAAACCTTTTTTCCCCCTTAAGATCTTGGGAGCACAGACAAAGTCCATTGGTGGGTGATGGATAATAGAGGCATACCTCATTTTATTGCTCTTCACCAGTGTTGATTTTTTTTTAAAAACACACTGAAGGCAAACCCATCCACCAGCAAAAAGATCATGACTTGCTTGCTTTATTTGCGATACATGCTTTATTCTGGAACTGAACCTGCAATATCTCCGAGGTATGCCTGTAAACCTCCTATTTTATTTTATGACTTCCTGATAGATGTTACCACCAGCACCGCAGGTAACAGTTAAAACAAGTCTCTGCTTATTCAATAAAAGGTGGCCATATCCTCTCGTTGTGCCCAGCAATGTGGGCACCAGTAGGGGCTTCGACTAATGGAACAATTAGGATATTGGGAGAGTATGTGTTTTCAGAAAAAGCAGGGCAAGGGTAAAAAACAGCCAAGGTGTTTTTTTGGTTTTTCATTTTTAGTTTTCCTTCTTAATGAAGAAAGGCATTAAGGATAATGCATTATAAATTGTTATATAAACATGAGGCCTGCATTTGAACAACATCCAGTCTTGCCAAGTGAAAGTGTGTGCCAAATGCAGTCCCAGCGTATGGATATCACTCGGCACTGCTTAGTATTTTGTAAGCAAAGCCAGAGTTAATGGAATCTCTTTCCCCCCCACTCTTTTGGACCCTCATTTATTCCTCATCAAATGCCAAGAGTGGTGTAGTTTACTGAACTAACCGTAATATGGATGTGTAGGGAAGTGGAGCTGAAGATTTAAAATCCATTTACTGTCACATTAGCTTACTCCATGTGTTTGCAAGCAGAGCTTTAAAGTTTCCAATTCCATGTCAATTTCTATTTTAAAAATTAGAAAACAGAGATTGTGGGAGGCAGTTGAAAAGATTTAGCTGTTAGATTAATTCCAAATGTCAATACAGTTGAAAGGGAAGCTTTGGCTCAAAGTCTAGAGGACAGAATGTCAATTTATAAGTGTAGATCTTGTTTGAATTGTACGCAGATAGTTACTGAAGGTGCATCAAACCTTTATGGATTGATAACACTGTTTGCGAGCGAAAATGCCATGAACGTGTTCTGTTGTCAGTTATTAGCAGAAGTCCACATCCTAGAAAGCTTCCCTATCATAAGCTGTAAGGCATCTCCTTGTTGACAGTATCAAAGGAGAACCCTGAGGCTGAATGAATTAGGGAACCCTGTCTCATTCCCATGGAAACAGAGGTGATGGGAGGGGAAACCTCAGAGCATAGTAATTAGAGCCTGGCGTATCTGGGCTTGAATCCAGCTCTGACCCTTACTTGTGTGGGTGAATAACTTAATGCTTTGAATTTCACTTGTCTCATCTGTAAAAGGGGAAGACTCATGCTACCTCGTAGGGCTGTTGTGTGGCTAAAATTGGATAATGGAGGAAAAGCACTTAGCATGGTGTCTGGTTGGTGACAAAGAATCAGGTATCATGCACAGTAGCTATCATTATTGCTGTTGTTATCAGTAGTAGTAGTTTCCTTGGTGGAGCAAACATATTCACTTTCCATCTCTTGGCCAAGCAGAGTCAGTAGGTAAGACATTAGCCAAGCATCAGTCTGTTTCGATGACCATCTCATCTGTTACATACCCATCTCTCTGTACTGGGTCTGCAGGTGTGCAGTAGATTTCAATAAAACAGTAATTCTTTTGCAAAGGGACCTCAAATGATAGTGTCTCAACTATCATTTTTTTTTATTTTGTCTTTTATTTTGTTACCTTGAACAGGCCAGTGACCCCACTACCTATGAGCTGATAGAGAAAATTCACACCCTGCAGAAGCGTCTCATCAGCAAGACAGAAGAGGTGGTGGAGAAAGAGCTGCTCCTCCAGGTAGCATTTTCCCTTTCTGTTCTCATTGAACAAGCACGGTTTCTGAATACCGCCCCCTCCAGGACTGTGTTTTTTTAGGATTCTTTGGCAGGGCTGCATGCCCCATTTTTAACTGTAGATGGCAACAGCGACTCACACACAGAGAACAAACAACCTGATTAATTGGTCGTTTATTCTGCCATCACTGATATTTCAAGAATTCTGGAAAACAAGTTCAAGGCCAGAGTTATTGCATTGGGCAATGCGTGCTCCCTCCGCCCCTCCAACTTCTCTACCGTTCTCTTTGTTAGATTCATTTAAACACTTTTCCTCATATCCTAACGTAATGTGCAATGCCATGATTTTGATTTTGAAAATGAGCTTTCACATAAAGCACGGTATGTCCTCTTGAAGATTTGTGGGAATGAAATGGAAAGAAAGATTTCTTTTTGAGGGTTTTAGGCAGTTGGTTATTCTGGAGCAATCAGGAATGGCACCATCCTTTTAGGCTTAGATCTTTGCAAGTACTTGCTGTCATCACCGTCAGCACCATTATCATCATCCTGCCAGATACTGTGCTGGTGGCTTTACCTACCTTGTCTCAATTCCTCCTCGGAGGTCATGTGGGTGGGTGCTGTCATCTCCAATCAATGGGATGAGGAAGTTGGGTCCCAGGAGTTTAGTGTGGAGAAGACTGTAAGCTCTGGTGTGAGATGGCCTGGGATGGAATCCTGCCTCTGCCAATTTGTAGCCGTGTGAGGTTAACTTCTCTGCACCTGAGGTTCTTAGTATTACGGGGTAATAATAGATGTGAAAAGGGATGTTGTGAAGATTGAAAGAGCTTAGCATTATGCTTGGCATATAGTAAGTGTCTAATAAGTGTTAGCAATTATCCTTAATATTTCTAATTCCAAAGCACATAATCTTAACCACTGGGTTTATTGTAAGAAAGAGTAGAAAATTCTGTATACGAACAAGGGGCATTTTCCCCTTCCCTTTACATTCTACCTTAAGAAAGACATCTTCCCTGAAGTTGGATATACAGCAAGTAGCTTTCCAGAGTATTGCTCTGCTGAGTGGTCAACAGAGATGTTCCTATTCTCTTATAGATGAACATGATAGTTAAGAGGACCAACTTCAGGGAAGATCTCGTCTTCAGTCCACTCCAACTCTTTATCTCATGACTTGGGGAGAATTACATAAATCCTTCAAACCTCAGTTACTCCATCTGTTAAATTGGGATAATAATCCTCAGTTTCATTATGGGAGGAAGGCACTCTCATCAGAGTCCACTACTTAGAAATCCTGTCATAAGAATAACCAATCAGTGCCTGGGCACTGGGGTCCAGCAGCCCAGGGTTTGAGCTGTGATTCCACCATTGCCGGACACGAGTCCCATGCCCAAGGCCATGAGGCTAGTAAGTGGCAGAGTGGGGACTCCAACCAGGCAGTCAGCTCCAGAGCCCACGCTTTCTACCACTTCACCACCTGCCTCTCCAGCTATTATCACTTTGTTAGATTTAAAAAGAACCAGATTTTGTGTTTTGCCAAACCTCTCTTTTATAAGTCTGTTTCATATTTCCTTGACTGCTCTAACTTTATTACGTTCTTCCTTCTATGTACTTTGGGTTTATTCTGTTCCGTTTCTACTTAATATCGATGCTCAGCTCATTAATGTTCAATCTACCTTTCTAATATAAGCATTTACAGCTATAAAATGTCCTTTAATTTCTTTAGTTCCTTCCCATATGTTTTGAAACGTGGTATTTTCTTTTTGTTCTAAATACGACTTGAGTAACTCTTAAAAAATATTTACTATTTTTCCCATGGTAACAAAAAAAAAACCTCCACAACTTTTAATTTCTAAATATACTAGTATATGTATTTAAGTGTTTTTTCTTTTTTAATCTTTATTGTTGAGATTATTACAGATGTCCCTCTTCCCCCTCCCCCATTGCCCCCCTCCATCTGGTTCCTGCCCTGTCCCAGGCCTTTGCCACCCTATTGTCTGTGTCCATAGGTAATGCATATATGCATAAAAGATCTTTGTTTAACCTCTCTACCTACGCTGCCATCTTCAAATCTCTCTATTTAAGTTGTTTTTTATTATTGATTTCTCACTTTTATGCATTGTGGTCTCTAATTTGTTGAGACTTGCTGTGTGATCAACTAAGTGGACAGGTTTTATCACTGATGCCTGTGAGCTTGAAAAGGATGTGTACTCTCTAAATGTTCAAGAGTCAGGAATCGATATGATGTTCATCAGATCAACCTTGCTCTTTCCTAATTTTTTGTCTCCTTAATCACTGAAAAAATGTTTGGAGACTTGTCTGTTTCTCCTTATAGTTCTGTCATTTTATTTTGTTTTAAGTACATTTTAGATTATGTTTATAAGGTGAGTAAAAGGTGTATATGGTTTTTATCTCTTCCTGATGAATTGTTTCTTTAATATTATGCAAGAATCCTCCTTAATTCTTAATGCTTTTACTTACAAAATTGCCTTATATTAATATAGCCCAGGTTTTTTAAACATACTTTTTCTATAATTTTATTTTTATTTAAAATCTTTTTTAAAAAATATATTTTATTGATTTTCTACAGAGAGGAAGGGAGAGAGAGATAGAGAGTTAGAAACATCGATGAGAGAGAAACATCGATCAGCTGCCTCCTGCACATCTCCTACTGGGGATGTGCCCGCAACCCAGGTACATGCCCTTGACCGGAATCGAACCCGGGACCCTTCAGTCCGCAGGCTGATGCTCCATCCACTGAGCCAAACCAGCTTCGGCTATTTAAAATCTTTAAAAAATATTTTTATTGATTTCAAAGAGGAAGGGAGAGGGAGAGAGAGAGATAGAGACATCAATGATGAGAGAGAATCATCGATTGGCTACCTCCTATACACCCCAAACTGGGGATCAAACCTGCGACCCAGGCATATTCCCTGATCGGGAATCGAACCGTGACCTCTTGGTTCATAGGTTGACGCTCAACCACTGCGCCACACTGGCTGGGCCAAGATTTTATTTTCAATAATTTTCTTTTTATTTTCTAGAGATTCTTTTTCACAAATCTTTGTTGATAGTGTCTTGATCTTATGCTTCATTAATTCATTTATGTTTTCAATTGATTTAAATATTTTATAGTTTTTATTAGATTATTCTATTACTTGGAGGTCTTCCTATTGTTTATTGTGATTCCTGATTTTTATTTGGGATGGACCTTTTTCCTATTATGTTATGATTTTGGATTGTAGACTAGTTTTCAGAAAGGCTTTATTTGTGGGACTTGGAATGGTCCAGTTTAAAGGTATGTCTTCATTTGGTTCTACTAGGGGCCTAGGATATATCTCTTGCTTAGGATAATTTTTTTAGGTTAAGTTCTCATTTTTGGGCTTCCTGGACCACTCCATAAATAAATATTAGAACCCCAAACTCTTGTGATGGAAGATCCATGGATACAAATTCTCTGAGTAGCCATTGCCCCCCACCCCACCCAGAGCCTAGGAGAGATAGGTTTCTTTGTGGTCTTTCTGTCCCAGTGGGTGGATTTCTGTCTATTGTCTCTTTTTGTACTGAGGCTGTAACTCTTTTAAGTTCCCAACTTTATGTAGAGGAGTCTCAGTACTGACTACCCACTCCACACAGGCCCACCACCTCATCTTTTATCCTCCTGTGGCCATCAAAATCCAAGCTCTCTGCTCAGTGAGTACAGCCACTTGTCCCAATCAGCCCCCAAGGGATAGCTGCAATATCTATTGATGGCTCCAATATACAGTTCACTCTTTGATTTTGATACTTTGAGGATCAAATTACTTGCTATCTCCATTTTGTGATGAAACAGATGTGTCATTCTATTTAGCATGTCTAATGCTTTGTAGACTTTAGTTTTCAGGTTACTTAGTCTGCCACACTGCCATAAACAGAAATTTCTTGTTTACTGTAATCGCTAGTTTCCTCATCCACAAAATGGGAAAAATAGTCGCACCCACCTGCAGAATTAAATATGTTAATTAAGTACATATAAGGTTTATCACAGTGTTTAGATATCATTAACATTATTATAATGACTAGAGACCCAGTGCATGAAATTCATGCACTGGGGGCGAGGTCCCTCAGCCCAGCCTGTACACTCTTGCAGTCTGGGAGCCCTGCAATGGATCGCCCCACAGAGGGAGACCCCACCCACCCACTGCAGTGCCTCCGGCCAGGTATCCTGGGCCTCCCTCTGCGGGGCGATCAATTGCCCCAAAGAGGTAGGCCCTGCTTACCCAGTCAGGGCTCCACGATGGATTGCCCCCACAGAGGGAGGCCCTGCCCATCCACCACAGCACTGCCAGGGGGTAGCCTGGACCTCCCTTTTTGGGGCGATCGTGGAGCCCCCGATTGATCGCTCTGCTGGCCTGTGGCCTGGGCCTTCCTTTGCGGGGCGATCATGAGGTGATGGTGGGGCCCCCGACCAATTGCATCGCACCGCCTTGGTTGGCCTGGTGCCAGTGAGTGTCATAGCATGGTTGCCTGATGGTCGTTCCACTGTTTGGTCAATTTGCATATTACACTTTTATTATTATAAATGATTATTAATATTACTAATTATCACGCAGTTTTTTTACAGGCTTCCAAAGTTTAATATCCTCCTCACTTCCTTTATGCAAGTCCTCATTTAACCTTTCTCTTGGATGGTTGGGTGGCTTGTACATCCCCAGACAGCAAGCCTTGTTATCTTGGTGAAGCCTCAGGTGTTCCACGGGATTTGACAGTTTCTCATTTTCATCTGTTTTATCAAATTATTAGAGAAATTCTCTGCATTCACAATAGAACATTTTGCAATTAGGAAGATTTTTGGTTGAATTGTTCTGAGTATCAGAACAATTTAAAAATGATCCCATCATTTCCCAGCAGGATATCTGATTGAAGCCTATTTACCCCCAGAGACTGAGTTTTTTGAGGAAAATCTGTTGATAATTTCTCTCTCTAACCCCAATGCCTGGTGCAGTACCAGGCACATAGTAAGTGCTCAATAAAAATGGACAGGCTCTGTGCCTGGGCAACTTCGACTCACCCTTTAAGTCTTAGCTTAAATGCTTTTTTTTTGGCGTAGAGGGATGGGCGAGGGCTCTTTGTAAATGTTCCCATATATTGTCTTTTCTTATATGCCACTCATCACACTTGTAATGAATGAAATAATTATAATTGTGTGTTTAATTATTCTTTCCCGATAGACCACTCACAAAGGCAGTTCCTGTGTCTGCCTTGATGATCACTTCATCCCTAGGTCCTTGCACACAGGTAAATATTGGTTTAGTGACTGGTTAAATGTTGGAAGAATATCGGCCCGCCAGTAAGTGATATGTCTCACAGTCGTTTACATTCACTTTGAGCTCTGAGAGGTCACGGAAATGATTCTTCCTGTTGCCTTTGCATTTTTTGTCATTAACTTCTAGCTCTGCAAGAGTCTGGAATTTACTGTGGGTTGGTTTATAGATCTGTAAACGTGATTCAAACGGTCAGCATCCTTTTTGCATGCTGAGGCCGGCTGACCCGCGTGGTGCTCCCAAAGTCCTTCCCTTGCACGGGGTTAACGTGACATGCATGGTTCTTGAACTTGACTTGATGGCTTCAGAGGTAAGATGAAGAAGTCTGTACTCTTGCCAGAATTAGAATCTAAGGTGTGAATGGGAAGAGTTTCTTTTCTTTTGCTCACCAGTCTCCTCACCCTTAGAAGGAAGCAAGGGCAATGCAAGCATAGCTGAGATGTGCCTCCTGCTGGCCTCTCCTTTCTGTTTTTGCCCTATTTATTCCTCATCCCTTCTGAATCCTTCGGCATTAATGATTTCATGAAAAAAAAAGCACCTGTAGAATTAAGCAGACATATGTACAAGAGTAACTGCTATCCATTACCCATCATCATCATCATCACATCATCATCAAGTTCTGGTTCCAAATAACGGCATAAGGCCTGATAGCATTAGAGTAGGAAGCTCTAACCTCTTGCCAGAGGCACTTAAAACACACGGAACAATCATAGCAGCTGGGACTTGGTTTTTTCCAAGTGTTTAAATATGCCGTAGTAAGCTCAAATACACTCCCCCCAGCCCCCCAGGGCCAGGCAGGTGACAAGAAAGAACAAAGTAAACTGCACATCACGATCATAAATGGAGTCTCAGAGTCAGGGGCAAAAGAGAGTGGTGGGGACTGCAGCACATAGCGGGCTGCCGTTAACCCCACCCCAGTGTGGGCCCAAGTTACCAAATCTTTAATTTTTCAGGAGTAGCTGGGAATGTGGAGTTTTAAATATTGGCAACTTTAGGAACATTGCATGGGCTTCTCAGAAACACATCCACCAACCACCCTTGAGCCCCAGGAGGCTAATTTGCAACCTCTAGCTTTAAGCCTGGGGGAGAGAGAGATTTCAAGGAACAGCAGTAGCACAATCAGCTTTACTTGTTCGAATTACTTTTCTTTGATCTAGTCCTTTGCTATGATTCCTTGATAGAAAACAGAGCACCAGAACAAAAAGGGAAAGAAGAGATGGGGAAGGAGGAGGAGGAGGCTGCAGATGATGTGCGAGGATGGGCAGTCAGAGGTAGATGAGGCTGAGTTCCTCCCAGGAGTATGTTTGGTGGTACAGTGGTGGGTGAGCTTAAGGGAAGATGGACCTTCTTTACATGTCTTTTCCCCTGCTGCTAATGACTCAGTCTTAATTTATTTACAAGCCTTTCTAAAACAGAAAAGGACTTCTCTGAATTGTTGAAAAGGCCAGGGGTTGCCTCCTGACCCCCTGATGCCCAGGCAGCAGATGTATTGCTGGCACCCGCTGTACTAACAGTTACAGAGTGCTTCCTATGTGCCAAGGCACCTGGGGCTCCAGAGTGAATGGAGATGGACTTGATCCTGGCCTTGGTGAACCTCCTAGTTCTGCAATCACAGTGCATTGTGACAAGGGCTGTGATTCCGTACAGATGCTATAGGACTCTGAACAAGACTTTGCAGTGGTCAGGGGTTTCAGTTTGGGTTCTCAAATTGGAGACTGAGACAAGAGCTTGGGTCCTGGTAGTTTGAGAGGCAAACTCAGGAGTGAGGCAGGTGAGGAACAGCCAGTAAAGAGATGGAGGGAGGGAGAGAGAGAGTGGGGGTGGGGGGGCGGGCGGGGGCTGATCACGATTGTGAACATATGAATCCCAATGTCACTAGAGTTCCTCTGAGGAACCACATTGAAACTATTGTAGAATTGTCCTGTCAAAGGAAGGGAGGCTGGGACACTTCATTGACTCCTGTTCCCTACTGGTTGAAAGTTGCATTGGGGCCCTTCGGCTGCTTCTGAAAGCAGAGGGTACTTGACTTGTTTTCTGAGGAAGCCCTGGCCTGCAGCAGAAAAGCTGACTCTGCACACCCTTGAGGTGGGAGCTGCCAGAGTGTTCCAGGAACCGATGGCCATCCCGTGTGCCAGGAATTTCAGCTATAGCTGAAATGTCAAGGGATGAGGTTTCCGATAGGTCCTGAAGACCTCCAACCAGTAGATCCGTTCTTTCAGTCTCTTTCTCATGTAACTTCTCACCTGCATGGCAAATTGCCAGTCCAACTTTAGAAAGAACAAGGACCACTTTCTCAACCAAGTTCCCATTTGGACTTGCCCATTCCACCCACCTACTGCCATTCCAGTTGATGTCCAGTAACTAGATGACATGATCAGGTCACACGGTGGTTCACTTAAAAGATGGTGCCCTGGCCCTGGCTGGAGTGGCTCAGTGGGTTGGAATGTGATCCGTGCTCCAAAGGGTCTCAGGTTCGATTCCTGGTCCAGGCACATACCTGAGTTTCAGGTTTAATCCCTGGCTGGGGCACATAGGCAATGTTTCTCTCTCTCCTCCCTTTCTCTGAAGTCAGTGAAAACTCCTCCTTGAGCAAGGATTAAGATGTAAAAGATGGAGCCCTGATTTTGTTCTAATCACAGCCATCCTTTATTGAGTACTTCCCGTGTGCCTGGCACTGTGCTTTATCACCCGTAGACCTTAGGGGGGTTTTGGTTGACACTCAGTGAACAATAGCTCATCAGATGGGTGAGTGGGGGCATGGAATGACCAGCGATTTACTTGAGGAGGTGGTGCAATTTGGGTAAAAGGACACAAACTTAACTTCATAGAATGTTAGCACTGGATTATCTTGTCCAGAATGTTCATTTTACAGATGAGACCACTGAGGCATTTCCCTTACTATAGAAAGTAGTGACATGTTACTAGAGGGTTAATTACTTTTGAGGGTTATGGTGCCTGGGAGCACTCTGCCTAATGAAGAATGACACTCTGACATGACCTAAGTGAGAAGCTGCTTTGGTGGAGTTCAGATTTGTGTCTCTCTAGGAAATTGTTGCATGCATTCTCGATTGTTTCTTGTGCCCAGAGATCCAGGGAATGGACATGTCCCTCAGATAAATAAATAATAAATAAGATGGAAAGGGTTGCTTCTTTGTTGGCCTCTGGATCCTGCCCTTTCAAGGCGAACTTTCTCTGTAATTTAATTTTATGACTGACTGGATGCAAGTCTGGTTTACTTAACTGTAAAATGGCTTGAATGATAAGCAGATTTGGATGGATCTGCTCAAGCTATTAGCTGTGCGGGGGGGAACAAACCTCATAGAGCACATTTTTAGATACTTCTTTGGTAAGGATGTTCATTTTTCCTGATCTTCTGATTATCTTCTATTTCTTGATCATTTACAAGGTGTGAGACATTGCTCTAAATTATATATATATATGATTTATATATATATGATTTCATATATATATTCAGTATAATATATAATCATATTGAGTCAATGTCTCAGCCCTATGTGATTAAGAGTTATTACCTTTCTCCTTTATAGGCAGGACACATGAGGCACAGAAAGGTTGAGAGATTGCCCCCAAGGCCACACATCTGGCACCTGGTAGAGTCATACGTATAACTTCTGCAGTCTGGCTCCAAAGACTCTGCACCATAAGAAACCCATAGCCATTGCTTCATTTTGTATGGACCACCTTGGTCATTAGTGGGGAAAATTCTAATTTCTCACTTCCTCTAGAGTAGAGGTGGGGAACATCTGGCCGTGGGCTGTATAAGGCCCTCAAAATAATTTGATCTGGCCCTGCCAAGGCATTAGGGGTGAGTTAATTAAATATTTGACCAAATATAGTAGGCTAATTTTTAAGTTGATAATTTTTTTCTTTTTCTTTCTTAATTGATTAAGGCATTACATATGTGTCCTTATCCCCCCACCCCTCTTCATGCCCTCATCCCCCTGGTGTCTGTGTCCATCGTTTATGCTTATATGCATGCATACAAGTCCTTTGGTTGATGTCTCCCCCTTACCCCCACCCTCCCCTACCTTCCCTCTGAGGTTTGAGCATATGATCGATGCTTCTCTGTCTCTGGATCTGTTTTTGTTCATTAGTTTATGTTGTTCATTATATTCCACAAATGAGTGAGATCATGTGATATTTATCTTTCTCTTACTGACTTATTTTGCTTAGCATAATGCTCTCCAGGTCCATCCATGCTGTTGCAAATGATAGGAAGTCCTTCCTTTTTTTTTACCGCAGCATAGTATTCCATTGTATAGATGTACCACAGTTTTTAATCCACTTATCTGCTGATGGGCACTTAGGCTGTTTCCAGATCTTAGCTATGGTAAATTGTGCTGCTATGAACATAGGGGTGCATATATCCTTTCTGATTGGTGTTTCTAGTTTCTTGGAATATATTCCTAGGAGTGGGATTACTGGGTCAAATGGGAGTTCCATTTTTAGTTTTTTGAGGAAACTCCATACTCTTCTCCACAGTAGCTGCACCAGTCTGCATTCCCACCAGCAGTGCACGAGGGTTCCTTTTTCTCTGCATCCTCTCCAGCACTTGTCATTTGTTGATTTGTTAATGATAGCCATTCTGACAGGTGTGAGATGGTACCTCATTGTCATTTTGATTTGCATCTCTCGGATGATTAGTGACTTGGAGCATGTTTTCATATGTTTCTTGGCCTTCCTTTATGTCCTCTTTTGAAAAGTATCTATTTAGGTCCGTTGCCCATTTTTTTGATTTGGGTTGTTTATCTTCCTTTTGTTAAATTGTATAAGTTCCCTGTAAATGTTGGAGATCAAACCCTTATCGGAGATTACTTTGGCAAATATGTTCTCCCATGCAGTGGGCTTTCTTGTTGTGTTGTTGATGGTTTCTTTTGCTGTGCAGAAGCTTTTTATTTTGCTGTAGTCCCATTTGTTTATTTTCTCTTTAGTTTCCATTGCCCTAAGAGCTGTAACAGTGAAGATATTGCTTTGGCATATTTAGTTGCTAATTTTATTTGGTCCATGGATGATGTTGTAAATTTCCAAATGGCCCTTGGCAGAAAAAAGGTTCCCCACCCCTGATCTAGAGCTTTGCTACTCAAAGCGTGGTCCTAGGACCAGTGGCGTTGGCATCACCTGAGAGCTTTGTAGAAATGCAGAACCTCAGGACTCTCCCAGGCCTAATAACTCAGAACCTGCATTTTAACAAGATCCTCAGGGGTTCAGATACGGATTCAGTCAGAGAAGCATGGGGGCCCTAAAAGATGGTCATCCCTTTCTTTGCTGCAAAGCAAGAGCTGTGGTTCAGGAAGGAACCCCATGATTTCTGGTTACCTGGCATGTGGGCTTGCCTCCTTACCCAACCCTCCTACAGTTTAGTTTCCTTTTCTGAAACCTGGAGCTCATCATCTCATCAGCACCTTCAGTTGTTGTGAAGATGAAGAGAAAGAACTGCAGAGGATACTTAGCAGGATGCCAGTGGTCATGAGGATTGGCTGGGGCTCAAACATATAATTATTTCTGAAAAAAAATCATTATTTCTGTTTTGGAGCATGATAACCTCACATTCTGGTCCTCAGCTCTTGAACTGCAGTGACTGAGATCCAGGAGGAAACTGACAAATGAGAGCATCCAGGGTTGAGGTGTGTTTTAGGGCCCCACAAACTCTCTGAGGGTTCTGATGTTAGTATGAAATGTCTAGAATGGCTCTTTGTTAATAGAGACATGAAAATCCTTGATCCTGTTTGTCAATAGCCTGGATGGGTTTGGCAGAAGCTGCTGAGTGTTTTGATGAGAGAAGGTAGTGCAGTTCACATTTATTTATGCTGAGTATATGCAGCCGCCCTGAGCTAAAATATTTTGCTTTTACTGTCTCCCCCAGGAAATCCAGATGAGGTTGATGCTATTATTGTGTCCATTTTACAGACAAGGGAACGGAGGCTTCAAACCAAGGCTTGCCCCAGAGTTTACAGCTAAGAAATGCCAGAGCTCTAGATATAAACCAGGGTTTGGCCCACTCTAGCCCGCTGTTTGTATTTGGCCCACACCAAGGATGGTATTGATACATATAAATGGTTGGAAAAAAGTCAAAAGAGGAACAGTATCTCGTGACATGTAAAAATGACATGAAATTCAAATGTCAGTGTCCACAAATCAAGATTTATTGGCACACAGCCACACTCATTCATTCTTGTAGTGCCTATGGCTCCTTTCATGCTGTAACAGCAGAGTTGAGTAGTTGTGACAGCAACTATATGGCCCCAAAAATCCATAGTAGTTACTCTCTGGTCCATTACAGAACAGATTTACTGGGCTGTCTTATAAACCTTAGTCATTGGAATCTGGCATGGAGCCACTCACCCCTATTCTATGGTGCCTCCCAATAAAGCCACTAAAATTTCCACTTCCTCGACTACCCCTCTCCCCAAATTCCAAAGGAATTGTTCAATTACTAAAAAGCTGCTTTATGATATGGAAGGCAGAATTCTTTTTTTAAAAAAATATATTTTATTGATTTTTTACAGAGAGGAAGGGAGAGAGATAGAGAGTTAGAAACATCAATGAGAGAGAAACATCGATCAGCTGCTTCCTGCACATCTCCTATTGGGGTTGTGCCCGCAACCCAGGTACATGCCCTTGACCGGAATCGAACCTGGGACCTTTCAGTCCGCAGGCCTATGCTCTGTCCACTGAGCCAAACCGGTTTCGGCGAAGGCAGAATTCTAATATCATGTCCGAGCTGCCGGTGGGGTAGCCTACACTAAACGTAATTCTTGCCCACTCTATTAGCGGGTAACTAAGTGTCATCCTCCTCATAGCTGAGCTGAAATTGTTGAAGATGCTCCATCAATAGGGAGCCCGATGGACCGAAAGGCACAGCGTATCCTGAAGCTGTTGACTTAGAAGCCCATCCACAGGTTTATGTTCTGTTCTAAAATCAAGGGGAAGAAGAATGAGAGGAGGAAATACTTTCTGCAGAGTCTTGCTGTTGTCACCAAAGAATATCGAAAGTGTGGGGAACGGGGGAGGAGGCTCCTTCCCCAGCATGCTGCTCCTTGCAGGCTGCTCCTCTGTTCTTCACATGTCAGGGAGGATGGAAGGAGCAATTGGAGATGGGTTGTTCAGAAAACAGAAAGCAGATGCTGACCATCAGCCAAGATGTGCAGACATCCATGTGGCTGGCCCATGGGGGACAATATCCCTCTATCCACTTGGTCTGGCTAACACAGCCTTAGTGAGCCCTCCAAGAGGGTGGGCTGTGGGGCACCTTGCTCCATACCATCTTTTAGCTCCATACCAACCATTAATGTCTGATGGGCTTTCCATACATTGTATCTCAGTGGTTCCCAAAGGCTGATCCGGGGACTGGGAGAATCTATATGTTCCCAGACATAAATATTCATTGGTCTGCAGTAAAATGAACACAATGACTGAGTAGCATAAAACCAATCTTTACTTTTCAGTTTTGGGGACTACTATTTTTTCTGTCCCTTCTTTCTTTTGGAGATGTAAAATATTTTTGGAAATGGCATTCTTATTTTAGTGTGTGCATTCCTTTTCTTTATGAAACAATTGGGAAGAGCTCCAGACAATCTCCTATTTGTTGAGAGCATGGATCCTGGTGCTAGATTACTGGAGCCTGAATCTTGGCTCTGCCATGCCGAGCAGGTTACTTAACCGGTTAATGGTAAGTCAGTTTCCTCATTTGTTAAATGGGAGTAACCATACCTATCTCAAAAATTGTTGGGGAGATTCTGTTAATATTTGGAAAACATTTAGAATAGTCCCTGTCACAGAACACTACATTACATACATTAATATCTACTAGAGGCCCGGTGCATGAAATCCATGCACAGGTAGGGTCCCTGGGCCTGGCCAATGATCAAGGCTGATCGGGGCCTCCCTTCCCTGGCTGCTGTCTGCTGGCTGGAGCCTTCCTTTGTTCCACGCTATCCCCTTGTAGTCAGCACACGTCATAGCGAGCAATCGAACTCTCAGTATCCCGGTCGAACTCCCGAGGGGACAATTTGCATATTAGGCTTTTATCCTATATAATAAAAGGGTAATATGCAAATCGACCAATGGCGGAACAACTAGTTGCTATGATGCGCACTGACCACTGGGGGCAGATGCTCAACACAGGAGCTTCCCCCTGGTGGTCAGTGCACTCCCACAGGGGAAGCACCGCTCAGCCAGAAGCCGGGCTCATGGCTGGTGAACGCAGTGGGAAATGGGCCTAAGCCATCAGTTGGGCATCCCCCTAGGGCTCCCAGACTGTGAGAGGGTGCATGCTGGGCTGAGGGACCTCTCCTTCCCGAGTGCATGAATTTCGTGCACCAGGCTTCTAGTATATATAGAAGATTGGTCTTTTTCATGTTAAAAACTTAGCAAAAGAAGAAATTAGCAAGACTATGCTGGTGCCTCCAAGATTTTGGGGGAGAATTATTCAGGTCCAAGAAATATAAAATCCAGGAACTATTACTCTATCTCTTAATCTTTGTAACATTCCCAATTAACAGATCAGGAAAGGAAAGGTTGGAGAGATTTATGGGCCCCCAGGAAATGCCTCTGTCATTGCTGGCAGCCCTAAGAAAAAGGGCGATTGTGCAGGGTTGTCTAGGACCTGCTAGTCTCTTTTACGGGAGCAGGGTTTTAATATGCAGATGTTTGGGGCTTAAAATCATGTTCAGCTTCATTTAAGGCAAATAAGTTTCCCAACCCATGTCTCTTCACACTTGCCTAGGTATACTTAATGTGTTCAATTATCTCATGCCTTCTCATATTCCCTCTCACCAGTTCTCTATAAATGTGCCAGGAATAACTTCCCATAGTATTAGAGTCCTACAAGCATTAAGAATTTGTTAAAAACAGATTGGCTTTGGTAGGCTCGATTAGGCAGATAGAGGTTAAAAACCAGTTTATACCTTCAACCATACCCTAAACACTTGAATTTCAGCCAACACAAGGAGCTACACAGCTAACTGGTGGGTTCGATTTTGGGTTTGATTAGGAAGGGTTTTGTTCCTGTTATGTATCTTGAATCAAGTATTTTTTTAAAGGGGCTGTCTTGACTTACTTCCTTCTCCTCACCCTTGTTTTCATCTCAATATTAAGAGTTAGGGTTGAGGCATTTTAAACTGTCAGAAATCCAGGAACTAACAGGTCCAATTCCAATGGGTTCATTAACAAGGAACGAGAGATAATAAGTGTGTAGTACATATCGAACCTCTTCCCTTTCCTCATGGAAACACCTTCCACACCTAGAAGAAGAAAGGAACCTCTGCCCAACTTTCCACCTATTTTTTCAGCCCCCTCCAAGACTCCTTTTTCCTTTCTAACCTCTTCCCCCAAAACTGAAAGGAAGGCATTGCTAATCTGATTAGCACACAATCTCAAGAGACTTCAAATGCACCTTGCTGGTAGCACAGGCCATTATGTATTAAATAGCTCCTGCCTATGCACTGATGCTCACTTTCTCTGGATCAGGTCAGCAGGCACTAAGTCCACTGTTGCCTCTGTACTTTAACTAGGTGGGTAAGCACCATTGGGTCTGCTCTGCCTGGCCATCTAAGATTCAAGAAGAGAGAGTAGATCTCTTGGTCCAGACTTCCCCAGCCCAACAGACTAGAGAAGCCTTTCATGAGATGAGATAGGTATCAGGTAGAAAAAAAACACATAGTGATTAAGAACGCTGACTCTTGAGCCAATCAGCTTTGAGTTCAAGCTCACTCATGGTATCACGTGACCCTGAGCAAGTTACTTAGCTTTCTGAAGCCTCAGTTCTTATGTTGTAAAATACAGATGAGGTTATTGTATAGATTAAATGAGATCGTCTTCATCAAGCACAGAGCCCAATGCTTGCACTTAATAAGTGTTAGTTGCTACTATAATGGTATTGCATTTTGGATATAGATTTCAGAAGGATCTCCAAAATAGTAGCTTATGAATTGCTTTGTATAACAACTCAGTATTTCATTGCAAACTCACTCTCAGGATTAATTGCTAGACCCATCCATCATTAGACAGCTCTCTCTTTCCCTCTATGGCAGTGGTTCTCAACCTTCTGGCCCTTTAAATACAGTTCCTCATGTTGTGACCCAACCATAAAATTATTTTCGTTACTACTTCATAACTGCAATGTTGCTACTGTTATGAATCGTATTGTAAATATCTGATATGCAGGATGGTCTTAGGCGACCCCTGTGAAAGGGTCATTTGACCGCCAAAGGGGTCTCGACCCACAGGTTGAGAACCGCTGCTCTATGGTGACTGGTCCATTAATTGGTGTTCTCATGAAATAGGTTCTGTGATGACCTCAGTACCAGTTAGCTTTTGCTGTATAACAAACCAGTCCCAAACTTGGTGTCTTAAATCTATAATCATTTATTAGATCATGGTTCTATAAGTTGGCAATTTAGGCAGGTTTCAGCCATCCAGTTCTTCTGTTGCGATTGCCTGGACTCATGTTTCTGCAGTCAGCGGGCAGGTTGCTAGGAGCTGGTTTTTCTAGGGGGCGTCTTTCACATGTTCAGTGGCTGGTGCTGGCAGTTGGCTGGGGCGAGGGGAGTGACTGAACTACATGTCTCCACTAAGCTAGCCCAGGTTTATTCTTACGACAGTCTTAGGATTTTTCAGGAAGAAAGGATAAGCCCCAATGTGTAAACAGTTTTTGAACCTGTTTGTGTCATGCTTGCTAACATCCATTGGCCAATAAAGGTCATGGGCCAAGTCTGGAGTAAAAGTGGGAGAGGATTGTCCAAGATCATGGATACATGTGGCTTTATTTCAAAAATCTCCTTTCTTTGGTGAGTTTGGGTAGAAATACTTTTGCATTTAAGGATTCAAGTGGTATAAGGTTTCCTTTTCTAATCCTTTGTCGGATATGGTATTTTAATATGCCTGGCATCTGGTCCCTATCCTTGGATTTTATTGCTGACATGTTTTTCTTTTCTTTAATCTTTTATTCCCTTTATTTGGGAAATTATAGTTTGCTGCAGGACATAGTTCTTTTCATAAGAGAAACAGCTGTGATGTCATAATTGAGCACATTTCCTTAGGGATATGCATTTATCCCCTTGCATTTGGAGACATGATCCACAATCCATTTGTTCATTTCTATTTTGGTCTCTGACTTCATATTGAATCAGAGCAAATAAGTGAACCAAAAATGTATTAGTTGATAACTTAATCTTTAAAAATGTTATTTACTATTTTCTTTTGATTTCTATTGAGCTCTAATAGGTGAGGGAATGTTAAAAAAGAATTAATTTTGTTTCTTTTATAAGGGTGAGTTTGAATTGCTTCACAAAACCAAGTGAGAAGAATACTATGAATTTCCAATATCACAAACTATTCCATTTTTTAAAAAATAAAAGCAGTGTTTAAGCACATTTTTTAAAGTAAAAACAAATTGAATTATATGACTAGTAACTGAGGATGGAAATAAATAGATTACTTAGAGTCCGAACAAAACATTTTCAATAAAGAATTTCTCAGTGGAACATTTAGGTTCTTATTGAATCTGTACACAATTACATGTTACTCCCCAAACAAAACAGATTTTCAGTGATAAATGTTTTTGGACAGCAGCAGGATTCAATTCAGTTCATTTCAAGATGCAGATTTATTTGTGAAATTAGAAGAAAATAGTTCCCAACAAGAACCTGAGGGAGTCCTATCTATCTTTAGCTGCTCTGTTGGTGTTGCACCCAGAAATATCTCAGAGATGGAGGTGTTTCTTACAAGGATGAGAAAAATTGCAGCTGGAACAGAAATTAATTTGTATTTATAGCCCAAACACCTACATGAATCCTTAATCTGCTTTTTTATGATTTTAGGGGAATTTATAGAATCGTTTAGATTGGAAGAAATCTCCAGTGGGTCATCAAGTTCCCTCTCCTTATAATGGCAGAGCTGATTTTATTACCCTTAAAGCAGTGCTGATAGATGGGTGTCAAGTCTGGCTCATGTTCCATGCATTTAAAAATGTATATTCCCTACTCCGAGTGTATTTAATGTGTAGAGACAGACGGAAAGCTGCCTATATGCCCGGGAGACCTTTTCTGAGTTTCTGACATGCAGTCTCCTCTGGAACAGATGCCAAATATGCAGCATATTAAGCATTATATTGATGCCATCAAATCCAGTTTGCTTTTGGCTTTTGACAATTGGAAACATCCTTCCCAATGTGTATAAGGAACCTAGTGTACTCTCTGTTCTGAAAGAATAGAAGATCATTCCCATTTATATCCTTTTGTCCTGCATATCTCTGGGGACGCACTATCCCCCCAGTTAAGAAAGCCTGCTTGGAAGGCCAATTATGAACCAAAAGGTATTTGGGGGTATCTCTCATGTCTGCAGAAGTTTGTAAGACACAATTGAATCAGCGATGTGGTCCTTACCAGCAAGAGATTTATATTCTATTTGAGAAGATTCCTGCTGTGTATCTGGGAAGAAATGAGACTGGTCTCTATGAGCAGTGTATGAAAATCCAGATCATTACTTTATGGTTCCACTTACTGAACAATACCCAATTATGCATAATCACATTATATTGCATGCAGACAATAGTGAGTGCCCAATTATGCAGCAGAGATACTGTCTAGGACATATATAATATGCTATTTGTTTTAAACAGCTGGAAGAGCCAAAGGGGTAAGAGCAGGGGAGATGAATGAGAACTGGCTTCTCGAGGACAAAGAAGACGTGATTGGGCTGGACTTAGACGTGTTAAAATGACTCATCCAGCCATCGCCTAAAAATATGTGTTGAAGGATGGGGTAGCAGTAGAGAGTTCAGACCTAGTTTTGAGTCCTTGGGCAACTTTGTGACCTTTGGCAAGTAACTCACCCTCTCAGAGCCCCAATGACTTCAGTTGAAAGTGGCAGCAAGAGTAGAAGTACCTGGTTCATAGGGTTCTTGTGGATCAAGTGAGATAACTCATGTAAACTGTCCAGGACAGATAGAGCTAGGGAGGCAGGGTTGTCAGAGCTAACTGCATATGAAGGTGGTGATATTGGTATAGGAAAGGCACCGTGGAGGCACACGGGTGAAGTAATGGAAAGTTTTCTTGAAGGAGGTACATTTGGAAATAAGTGAAAAGGGTATTTGAAGCTGAGGGAAGATGAGTCAAAGTTCTGAGATGGGGTTCGGGCATTCGGGATGTGGAGAAGAAGTTGAGTGGCTATTTTATATTGAGGAGTACTTTTGGATATGTCAGGTGGGGACCAATTATATAGTCTTAGAGACCAAGCATAGGCATCAAACTTACTCCAGTAGACAACTATGATCTTTAATTATGATAAAGACCACACTCCCAAGGCAGCAGTCAGGGTCTTTGAATACCTATTATATTATTATGTGTCTAATCCTGTGTTGGGTCCTTTATTTTATGTATTATTTTTAGTCCTCACAATAATTTTAATTATTTATGTAGTAAGCCAATTTTACAAATGAAGAAACTGAGGCTCAGAGTAGTTAAGTAATATGGTCAAGTTCACAGAGCTAACTAGTGGCAGATTTGGGGCTCAAACCCATGCATTCTGTGGTAAGAGGTGACTCCCATATTCTAGCCCAGGTTGGTTGACCTTTCAGGCCTACATCCTGCAGAATATTAACTAGTCAGAAATGTGACACAGTAAAATTGCCAAGGAGGGAAGACTGAAAGGGACACAGGGGTGGGGTCACAGTCTTGGGATGAAGAAACAGCTAAGAGACAGCTATAATTTGGGCCCAAGTTACTGAGGATATTGGTAAGGGACAGGTACTGGGGATGAGGAGAAAGGAGTAAATATATGAGAGCTTTAAAAAAACCGACTTGTAGGACTTGGCAATTGAATATATGAAGGTCAAGGGAGAAAAGTCAAAGGTGGCTTTTAGTTTTTCAGTGATAACTCCTAGGTTGATGCAGCTGATCCATTGCCTCCAGGCCCACTGACCACATCACAGCCCTCCTCCCGTTCCTCCTCACCCGATATCTCCACACCTGCTCCCTCTTCCCCACAACTGTCCAGGCTGAGATTTGGACCATGAGACCCTTTAAATCTTGAACAGAAGGCAAAAAGAAAACAAAACAGGAAAGAAAACCCATGGCACGTAAAGGCTGTTACCATCACAGAGAAGTGAGAGATTCTAGTAATCTTTATGTTACACGCTCTCTCTTGTGCCTCTTCTGGGGATGGGCAGTTAGGGTCAAAGACAATTTCCCCCCATTATGTGTTCCAGTTGGTTACTGCTGGCATATTGGAAAGCTGTTCATTCTTACATGCTTATTTGTGCCCAGCCCATCATGACTTCTCTGTTGATTTTCTGGGGTTTCTAAGTATACAATCACATCTTCTCAAAGAAGTGGTTTCCTTCTTCCTTTCCAATAAATATTCCATTTATTTTTATTTCCTGACTCATCACTTTGTTTATAAAATCAGTTATTTTTAAAAAATCAGTTGGAATAATGAAAGTGATGTTGGGTTTCTTTTTTCAGCACCTGGAGGAAGGATGGATGGGAATTCAGAGAGGCTAAAGATAGAGTGAATGTCCAGGGAACTGCTGCAGTAGAAGCATGATGTTATGACGCTGAGAGAAATTGAAATGGTCACAAAAGAAAATGGACTGGCCTAGTTATTGTGGGACTGGCACACAAGATGACTTTCAGGCCTTAAATCCAAAGTCCAATAGTCTAGTTGATAGTTACCAGGAGCTTGACTCTATTGTTATTAGATTTTGAAGTTTATTGCAATCAGTTCACCTGAAAAGAGGTCAGAAAAAAGATTAATTAGAATTCTCTGTCTATAAAAAGTCCCAGGAATGTGGATTTAAAAAAATTTAGCAGGTATCTTAATTTTCTTCATTATTGCCATGGTCTGACTCTTAATCTAGATAGAAGCAAAATATCACATAATAATTACAATTTATAAATACTCTATCCGGTTGACAAAGCAATTTTACATATATTATCTGATTTCGTCTTCAACAACTCTGTGAGATAGATGATGATGGAAGTATCTAACATTTGTCTAGCAAGTTACATTTTGTAAAACATTCCCACCTACACTACCTCATTTAATGCTCTCACTCATTGATTTTAACATACACTCAAAAGGTTTATCTAAATGTGGTTCTCTAAACAGATTTTCTTTTCTAGTTTTTAAAATGAAATTCTCCACATAAAATGTTCTTCCTTTCCTTGTCCAGACACTGAATCTCTCTTCATTTTTCAAAATCCTGTATCTTTAGGACATTGTTGTTGCCCCTTCCTCACAAGAGAGAGGTAATGACAGAGGTAGAGTGGCAAGAAGCTGAGCAAGCTAGCGGAAGAAGGGAGGACCAGTCTTATGGCCCCTGGGGACATGCATGTGGAGGATGGTTGACCAGAAGTCCCCTCAGCAACACCGAGGGTTACGGAAATTTTAGTGTGGTTTTATCATCTTTGTTTTTTTTTTTTCCCAAAGAGGAGACAGGAGAGAAGGTGGTTGTGCAAGGATATGTGGAAGATGACATTGTGTGTGCAAGCACATGCTCTGCATTCTGCAACTCCTCTCACTTCCTTTGATTTTGGGAGAAGAAAAAGGAAAGCTCATTTGGCTGTTTTCAGGGTACTTCAGTGAAAGGTGTTCAGTTTTACAGTGGAACTCAGAGGGAAGTCTCACAGGGACCAAGGTGGGGGAGACTTTCAGGAGGGAAGTAGGTCATCACTGTTGGCATCTACCAACAGAAGTAGAACTGAGGGAAGGATGTGGCCACTGTTGCATAAAAAAAGCTTAATAACCTAATATATAAAGAGATTTTTCAAATCAGTTGAAAAAGATGATTACCTCAGTGATTAAATTGGTAGAGATATAAGCAAACAATTCACAAAGGAATAAATATGTATGGCTAATACACATAAAATATGATTGACATTATTGGGAATCAAAGGAATGAAAATTAAAAGAATATTCTTTTCTGCCTATCAGATTGTCAAAGATGAAAAAGAGAATGATACCTAGTGCTAGTGGGGGTGATAGGCACTTTTATATATAGTGGTAAACTTTCTAAAAGAGAGTTTGGTAGAGGTCAAACTCAATCAAGTATATATTCCTTGGTCCTAAAAGGGACCCTTTCCTCAGGGTCTGTCTAATTTGTGTAATGTAGACCTCAAGGCCTTTTATACTTATCTCTTTAAAGTTTAGGAGTGGGGAACCTTTTTTCTGCCAATGGCCATTTGGATATTTATAACATTATTCAGGGCCATTACAAAATTATCAGCTTAAAAATTAGCCTGCTATACTTGGTCAAACATTTAATTAACTGACCCCTAATGCCTTGGCAGGGCCAGACCAAATGATTTTGTGGGCCTTATATGGCCCGAGGGCTGGATGTTCCCCACCCCTGCCTTAAACCCTGGGGTCAAGAGTTGTGCCAAACAGTGAACTCCCAGCTTCTTCTCATCCAGGGGCCACTGAGGCAGGAAACATAAGGGAAATTCTAGAGCCATAAAGAATTAATTGGGCCCATAATGTGAATGATCCCTGGGGGACTAATAAGAAAAGACAAAAAATTATTCCAATTATTTATAAAATAATAATTATAATAATAGCTAACATTTATTGAGCACATACCATAAGCCTTATAATGAACAAACTCTGACTCAGAAATTCCACATTAGGAATTAATCCAGAGAAAATAAATCACTTGTGTAAAATATGTCATACTGAAGATGCCTATTGTAGTGTTATTTATGCTTTATATAAAATTAAAGATGGATCAATGATGCTTATGTATTGTGAACTAAAGAATATGACTAAACCAACCCAAGGTTAAAATACCTAACAATACTCTGATAACACTAAGGATGTATTTAATTGAAATTGGAAAGGTCTCCCAATGGAAGTGACTTTGAGTAAGGTCTTGATGGATGAAAAGGTTTGACAAGGGATGGGTGTGGTAGTGGGAGAAGGGCATTCTGGAGAAATAAGTGGCCGGGGAGTGACAGTGACTTATTGTGATGGGCAAATAGGGAATGTGACAGGGAGCAGAGAGAGGACGGAGCTCTGCTCTGAGCCCATCCTGTGATGTCATGGTCCTGTTATTGCTTGGAAGCTTCTTAGGATTTAATCACAATTTCTGCATCACTTGGAGTTACTTCAACTTGACTATGTAATTCCATCAGAGTATTACTTGTTTTAAAATTTAATTTGGCTTACTCAGAACTATGCTCTATTCCAAAAAATTTTCCGAGTTAGCGAGATTTCCCTTGGGCTGCCTTTCATTGGCCCTATTGCATGTTTTCATAACTTGGTTGTGTAAGGTCCTTTCTTTATGCAGCTATCATTGTCAATATATAGTTACAGAGCTGCTCTGTCCTCTCCTTACCCCTCACTCCCTCTGGTTTGGCTGGTGGAGTGGTGGAGGGAAGTTGTTGGGCAATGGACTGAAAGGAGCCAAGGGTGTGCTGGTCCTGGCTTGGAGTGACACTGACCTGGGTTAGAAGTCTGAGTGTAATTTATAGGTGTATGATCTTGGGCAAATGACTTAGCCTTGCTGAGCCTCAGTTTCCTCATCTGTGAAATGGAGCTGATGTATGAGGGTTACATGGATAATGTCTAAAAGTGGTGTTCAGAGCTTGTGGTATGTGTTCAATAAATGTTAGCTATTATTATTATTTTATGAATAATTGGAATCATTATGCCTTTTCCTCTTAGCCCCCAAGAGATCATTCATATTATAGGCCCAATTAATTATTTATGGTTCTAGAATTTCCCTTATGTTTTCTGCCTCAGTGGCCCTTTGGTGAGAGGAAGCTGGGCGTTCACTGTCTGGCTTGACCCCAGCCTTTAAGGAGAAAAGTATAGGAGGCCTAAGTTCGATAAATTAGACAGGGCCTGAGGAAGGAGCCCCCTTTAGGACCAAGGAATATGTACTGTACTTGATTGAAGTATGTCCCTAGGCTGTCTCTCTCGAATTCCAACATTCATGCGGTCTAGTTTACCAACACCTGAAAAAAACCACCAAAAAAAGCAAGTGTGTGCGTGTGTGTGTGTGTGTGTGTGAGAGAGAGAGAGAGAGAGAGAGAGAGAAACAAGTCAAAGAAAACTAGGTACATTTGGATATATTTTGTAAAGCTCAAAGTAAAGCAAAGTTAAATAATAGATCTATGCTAAAACTATACGAAAAAATCTGGGCAATGGTAATGGGATTCAGAATGGTGCTTACCTTGGCTGATGTGTATGTACAGGGATGGGATGGAGAAGGAAGTACAAAGATTCCAGGTATCTGATAATGTCCTATTTCATTTTATTATTATGCTTTATTGTTATATAAGCTATATATTCTTTTGTGTGGTTTTTGCATAATAAAAAAAGTTGTATTGTAGAAGTCAGATATGTGAAAGAAGTCAAATTGTACTATATAATGCTGTTATGTAAAAAACCCCAATCATTTTACTAATTAGTTTTTTTCCACTAAGTAGTACATTATTAAAGTTAAAATGTAAAATTTTAAATTACAAGATAAATAAACTTCTTTTTATAAGTATTAGATCAGTTTTCCAAGGAAAAAAATCTTACTCAAACTTTTTCTTTATCACGTCTTATGGAAATTGGTCACATGTTAAGTGTATTGACTTTAACTATTAAATTTGCCTTTTGACCCTGAGGTTCTTCTCTAATTTATTAATAGAAATGTTATTGTTTCTATTATTCTCACCAAAATCCATCTAAACTATTTCCCTTCCTATGGTCCACCAAATGGATATCATCTCTACCTTTGAATCTACCCATACACCACACACTATTTCTGGCACCTCTTTGGGGGCCTGGCATTACTCTTGTTTTCTTTTATGACTTAGTTATTTATTTTTCCTCAAGTGAATAGTAAGCTCCTTGAACTCTTAGGCCTTACTTATTTTTCTGTGAAATAGCACCATAATATGCATAGTACTGGTACTAAATAGAAACTTAGTTGACTTGAATTTTCTAGACCTGTTTTATTACAGGCTTTAAAAGAATGTACACTATCACTATTTAATATGTGTAAATTCTTCACATATTAAATTGTCAGGTAAGATGCAAAGATGAAATAAGTCAACTATTTTGGTAATGAAGTTCTTGCTAATCTAGATGATTAGATACTTTCTGTAGGACTTTACAAACATACATTTGCATTTGAAAAGAAAATCCCTTGAAAAATGATCTCTCAGGAAAGTTGTGCTGCTTCTATCAGAATGTACCAGAAGCATTTTTCCTATTGTTGCAAAAATGGTGAAGGTTAGTGCATGCAAATTTCTCATATGCCTCATAAAATACTTAATCATCTACATCCGAAGCCAAGAACCGCTGTGTAACCAAGTAGTTCCCTGCTCATAAGGAACTCAGCTGTGTAATTCTGTTTCATCCCCAAATTCAGCATCTCTTCTCCTCTCCAGGGGGCTCTACCACTTCATGACACCGTAAACAAAATAGGTCCAGAGTTCAGTTTAGCTGACATTTTTGTTATAAAGCTAATCAACAATAAAGTCCCAAAGTATCAGCCATTATTTTTTCCTTTTCTTAAGTTAGATAGACATGTAATATGTTTACAGAGTTTCTAATTTATTTCCATACTAATGAAAACAGGCATTTCTACATAAATTAGGCAGTGTCCTGGAGTTGCCTTTATATAGAGAGGAAAGCAATTTTGCTTAAGATTTGAAATCTGGCTTTAGTCTTTTGCAAAGAATTATGGATAGGAATGGGGCAATGAAAAAAGGACTAAAAGCAAGGAAAGAAGCAAAAATGTTTTGTATTTTTTTTAGGTGTGGCAAAGAATTATGTGTGCAGTTATTTTTCAACATAAATATATCTTACTCCTGTTGATGTGTACTACTGAAAGACAATGAATGGGCATAGTTTGCTGACAATATAATTGCAAGCGACAGAATAACCGAGCTCCTAGAATGAGCAGAGCATAATAGTAGGTACGAGAGATATATAGAAAGATCCACTGTGGTTCTGAACTCAAAGGCTCATAATGCAATTAGAGAGAAGGAGTGGATCCATCAAGATCATAAATGGCATCTGTTGACATTCTGGAAAAGAGATTTTTCTGTGCATTCCGTGAAGTAGCCTTTTTTCAGAAGCATCGGTCCTGGGATTTAAAAAAAATAGTAACTTCATCTGGAACCCCTTGGGTGAGCTAGAGTGAAGACAAGACAGAGTCCCTTTCCTTGGAGTACATGGTATCCAAGCATCTGAGTGGGTGGCATTCACCCTGGTGGGTATAGATAAGTTCTTGTCGGACTCCGGAGGAAAGCTGCCTGTTTCACATGGGTTAGCAAGGGCACTGTGATTATTCCCAGAGCTCACCCAAGCAAATTGATGAGTCCAAGGTGAGCAGAACCAATGCACTGGCATTTGCCAAACACAGATTCAGATTAAAGCAGGATTAATTAGTTCCTCTTAGTCAGTTACTGCCTCGAGTAGGCGAGCTGAGGAAGAAGTGTTAGGTGCACACTGAATGTGAACTACCTTCTGTTTTCAGCTGAAGGTGCAAAGCAAAGAGCAGGGAATATAAACAGACAGTGAATATAAAATTGTAGTTCGGTGGGGAAAGGAGTTCTGTGAGCAATTCAGCTTCTTCCTTTGAATTGTACCCAGAATAACTGACTCTTATTTGTGTAGACTGTTCAGAATGTAGAATTTTATTGTCAGATAAAATACAAATACATGCAATCTGAGGCATTCTGTGAGTTTCCAGGATGGGGTTTGAGACTATCACCATAGTTTCGAAGCTGATACTATAATTACTTTCTTACCACTCTGCTAGCTAATATTGACAATGAACCATACTGTTATCCAATATAACTTGGTCGAGACCCTTGTAACAAAAGAATCTGTAACCACGCGTGGCAGTCTGTCCAAATGAGAGGCTGGGACACCTAGGAAGAGAACATCATTTTAAGGACGGACATGGTACAGTTAATGTGCGCAAGACATACCCAGCCAAAGAGAAAGCCAGTCTCTTGGTGTTAATAGTCTAGCTTTTTTTCTAGTATAGCTGTTCACAAAGTAATTTAAAGATGAGGCATGCTACAAAATAATATTGATGTGTGTTAGGAATAAACTCTGAATAAATAAATGCCGACCTGGAGCTACAATCTTTTGTTGGTGGGGAAATAATAAACTATTTATGATTTTCCTTATGATGCTTCATTGACATATGGTGCTTCTAAACCAGTGACAAATTAATTGACTTGGTTTAAAAAGAAACGGAGGTGGCTTAATGAAGAAGGACAGGGTATGTATGAGGAGGCAGCTGGTTCTGCCACTGCCGGCTTATGGAGACAATATACATCGGACAGCAAATGAGTCTCTGTTGCATAAGATAAATTCTCCTTATAATAGAATTGCATGCTTTGTCTCTAAATGGGGTTATTATACACACCATTGCACAATGTTTGAAGAGCTTCGTTGGCCCTTATAGAGGGTTAGGAGAGAAATAAATTGGAAAACAATCGTACTTAAGACCTTCAATCCATCAAACACTCCGCATTTATCTAAATTACTAGCACATTCTTCCAAAATACAAATCTGGATGATACACACAGCTAGAATGTTAATGCTGACCAGCCTCCACGTCTGTTTTATCAGGTTTTCCATCGTAAGCGCAGACTAAAATGATGCACGTTGGAGCCTGGCAGTGTATCTCAACTACTACCCTCCCCTTCCCTTTCCCTCCGCTCTTCATACAGCCGCTGTCTTAGTCCCTGAAGTTGCACTCGGTATTCTTTCCATCCACCGTGAACACACAGGCATCACTTGTCCTGGGTTATTTAACTCT
This sequence comes from Myotis yumanensis, assembly GCF_028538775.1. Classification (NCBI taxonomy): domain Eukaryota; kingdom Metazoa; phylum Chordata; class Mammalia; order Chiroptera; family Vespertilionidae; genus Myotis; species Myotis yumanensis. The sequence goes on along the minus strand of NW_027223764.1, from coordinate 15,726,812 downwards.
CAGAACTTTTTTGACTTGAACACTCAGGCAGGCTTAAATGCTAATTTACTCGGCCTCTTCGCTTTTCTCCACACTTGTGGGTCCTTACTGTTCAGTCTCTTAGTTATCCTTGAGAATAAATCCATTTCAATTCCCTTACAGCCTCTAAAAAAAACCCAGGAAGTAATAGAAGACGACAGGATAAGTGGCACCATTGTCCACTCCGTCTATGAAGATTGCACGTCCTAGGAGAGGACACGAGCAAGGCTCATTCGGATGGTGTAGGTCAGGGGAGGTGGGAGCTGAGTCATGCTCTTCCTGCTAAAGCCCTCTGACCTGGCTTTGAACCTGGCTCTCTCCTTCTCGGATATTATCATGTAGCCTTTAGGAATTTTGTAGCTCATAATAATGATGTAGCTTGATCTAGATTGCTTTAGGATTATAACATGTTTTCAAGCCCCAGAGGTGGTGTTACTTGGGAAAAGGGACCCTGAAGTATCGCATGATGAGGTTTTGACTTGTCAAGGGACTTTGAACACACCGTTCATTCCTGTTAAGCTTGGGATTCTCACCTGTGAGGTGAGGTAACAGTACTTGCTTCTTCCAGATTTTCTTCTGTATTTCTTTCCTCCCTCCCTCCCAGATCAATAGAAAAGAATTGCTCTTGTGAAACATTTGAAGGTTCTTGAGTAAGAGGGTCTTTTTACAATATCATTCTATCCCAAACCAGATTACTTCCTCCTCCACCTCCTCCTCATTGTGGGGTTCTTTACTTTTCAAATCCACCTGTATTCTGGTCTAGAGAAAGGTGAGCTGAAAGAAATGGACAAAACAGTCTCATGGGCTTCTCCACATATCTATTACGCTTTCGGATGGAATCTTGAAGCCGTGGCAAAAGTGTTATTTTCCCGACAGAGCAGGCATGAAGTGGCTAAGATTATATTGAAAGGTGTGACGGGGTGCTGTACAGCAAAGGGAAGTCGCCACTTTGTGATTCAATCTGTTGATGTTTTCTTCTTCTGCCTGGGCTTTGGGATTTCCTGCTCATTTCTGGAATTCTTTCCTTTTTAAAATCCTCACCCGATGGTATGCTTCTCATTGATTCCAGAGAGTGAGGGAGAGGGCGATAGAGAAACATCCATCTGTTGCTTCCCATACACATCCCGATCAAACCCACAACCTGGGTATGTGCCCTGACTGGGAATCAGTGCACAGAATGATGTTCTAACCAACTGAGTCACACAGGCCAGGGCTGGAATTATTTCTTAAATGGTGGGTATTGTGTTGTTAAGTGTGTTTCTCCAGAAGCTTATTCCATCCAGCTAATTTTTAGGTTGCATACATTCTTTTGAAAATAGAGCCACATTATTTATAATAAAGTTTCTATAATTTAGTCAGGGAAAAGAAAAAAATGAAGACAAATGGTTACTGTGACTAGTTAATGAATTTTCTTTTGCCTGTTTTTTAAAAAGACTTTTATGTTCTTCGGCAAAAACAGATTATTTGATGACAATGCTAAGAATACTTAACTCTAGGTAAAAAATCGTTTCCATTTGGCTGCATATTTCATTTAATGAGAGGGCTTTTATTTATATTTTGTTCTTTTAACATAATTATCTTAGGAAAATAATATGTACAGAGACAAATGAGTAGAGATTAGACACTAGTCTTTATAAATGTTTGTTCAAGTTAGTGCAGTGTAGAGAAAGGAAATCAAGAATCAAAATGCCTTAGAATTAAATCTTTGCTTGTATGTAATATCTTTAGTTCAAGGATCTGAAAACACATTATAAGCAATTAAACTTTAGGATACAAATGGGATTTCTCTATTGTTTATTGCTTAAATTAAGATACCAAATTGGGATTTGTGTTGGGTTCCTAGGAAGTCCTTTCTTTTAAGTCTACAAATTTGCATATCCTAGTTTTCCCAGAATATTTTTAAAATCTTATTTCCTCAAACCATTTCCAGATCTTTTTCTACCCATGTCATATTTCTTAAAAGACTCATTTTCTTTACTTTCTATTTTTGATTTGTTCTTCAACCTCTGTGACTTTCGCTCCAAAAATGCTGAGTAAGGTCAGTGGTGCTGTCCTAATAGCCCACCCTAAGGCCATTTCAGCCCCTCTCTTGTTTCTCCTCTTTACCCCATTTGATGTCACTGACCACTCATCATGCCTCCCTTTTTAAACATCTGGGGACACTCAATTACTCTCCTTTATTTTCTTTCTCTGTATCTGTCTTACTTTCCTACTACATATATGCTGGCTCTCCCCCAAATCTGGTTGTCCTGGCTCATCCTGTGAGCCATCCTGGCTGAGGAATCCATTCTTGTGGCTCTGGCCTGGACCCACCTCTAGCTCCAGCTTGCTCCTCAGTTCTCAACTCTGGAACTACATTTTCAACTCCTTTTCTAAATATCTTACAGAGCCCCAAGCTCAACATATCTCAAACCCCACTGATTATCAGGAGAGGATAGAGTAACAGTTCCCTTGTCCTTCGCCCAATACTGTCTCCTCTCTAGCCTCTCTGTCTCCTGTACCATCACCCTCCAGCCCCCACATGTCCCTGTTAGAGACTTTGGTGCCGTCTTGGCTCTTTCCTTCCTCACTTGTCTGTAACAAACCCCACTGATTCTACCTCAGAAATGTCGTCACATCTACCTACCTTCCATCCTAACTGGTTGCCTTGGGTCCAGCTTTTCTTCATCCAGTTTGTACTGGTGCCCTGAGCAGTCTCCTCATTTTGTTCTCTGCTTTGCTGCTGGAGTTATTCCCCTGAAGACAAACCCAGGCATGGCTCATCCTTGGCTTCCACTTGTGTAAAGGATGTGGTCCCAAACTACATCCTGTGTGACACACAGAGTCCAGTTCCAGCCAGTGAGCCCAGCCTGTTCTCTCTGCTTCTCCCTCCTCCTGCCCCGTGCACCTGCTCATCTGGATTTACCACTCCTCTGTCCTCTTATTAAACCTTGGTTTTCAGAGCTCTCCTTTTCTCTCTCTCTAATTGGGGGACACTCCTACTCATTCTTCAAGGGACAATTCAAGTGCCATTTATGTGAAATCTCCCCCAGCTCCTGCAACCGGAAGTAGCCACTCCTGGCCTTGACGTAACACTTTGTCCAGCTCTTCCATCACTGCCCTTGTCTCAGTCCTGTGATCATAAGTTTAGGTAGAAAGGGACTCTCTTTTCCTTAGCTGCCATATTATTTGTAGCCAAATGCTGGGCACATCCTAGCCCTTTGATCAGGGCTGGCTCAGTGCATGATTGAATGAATCTGTGGGTGCATGTAATCAGCATGGAGCTGTGACGTAGCTTAGGATGGTCCCGAACCATCCTGACCGTGCTGCAAAGGCACTTTCCTTGTCTTGCTGGGGCAATTAATCTCCACTGTGGTTATGCTTTCCATCAGGAAAAGGAGAAACTGTATGTGGAACTAAAGCACATCCTGGCCCGGCAGCCGGGGCCCGAGGCTGCAGAGCAGCTGCAGATCTACCGCCAGACGCTGCAACAGAAGACCAAGCAGCTTAAAGTGAGTAGCCTCTGCTCTTTCCTGGCCAAACTCTGGGGAACACACCTGAGCAAGTCTGCTGCCTCAGCTCCAGGAGCTGGTTTCCCAAATGCCCTACTCCACCGAGGTCAGCCCTTTTAGCACCTTACTCCCAGGAGGAGCAGGGCAAGCCTCAGAGCTACCCCTCTGCTCCTAGACTGATAGACCCCACAATTCTCCATCTCCCAAAAGAGGGGAGTGAGCAAGTGGGGAGAGAGTCAGGGAGAAGATGATGGCAATGGGATGGACATTGGGGGTTAGGGTTTGTATGGATGATCTCAAGATGGTTATAGGGGATCTGGATGGTGGAAAAGAACAAAGGAAACGTTAACACCATTGCCCATTGAAGGACATCGCCGTGACAATGCAGATTTTTGCTCTTCCATTCCACCTGAAATAAACACACACGAAGTACCAGCTTCTCCCCAGCCCTTGGGGCCTTGCTTCATGACCTTCTATCAAACAAATTGCCATGAACGGGAAATAAAACCCTGAGGAATCCTCTTAGTATAAATTCCTTTCCAAATGACATAAGAACTCAATTGAAGAGATAATAATGTTTTACCATTACACATGCCTTTTTAAAAGTTTTCTAGAAAACGATGCTTTCCCATTATATTTTGAGCTTTTTCTTCTAAGTGAGTACTTTGATATTCTGGGCATGTCAGGGGAGTCTGATTCATACACATGCACAGAGGGTAGCACACGCCAGCTGGATTCTGGCACTTACCTGGGCACTGAGGGTGATAATTATTGCCTTCCTGCCTGGGGTAAAATAGATGTCATGCTACTAATATAGTACTGATCCTTTCACGAATAGGACAAAATTGCATCCTTTTAGTTCAAAAAGGCAGATGAAACAGAAGTCTAATTAGAACATTAATTTTCAACTTATCACTCTAAGTATTCATTTCACATGATCATCCTGAGACATAATTTGAGTTTTGCATGAGGCATAATCTTTTGATTGTTTTCATCCCTTTAAATAGTTGAATATTTCAAACAAAATAGAAGCTTTTTTCCCAGGGATGAGTATAGACTAGAAAAGCACATGTCTGTCTTTACACTACTGTCAGAAAGCCACACCGAGCACCGGATTGCACTTGATGGCTCATAGGAGCCTTTTGTCACTTTAACCCTTCATTTAAGAAAATCTGTTTTTTTTTTTTTACGTTGAATGAAATATGACCAATGGTGGAAGCGGCTCAGAGATGGATGCACTGAGTCTCTTAGCAAGTTTGTCCTCATGATCTGGACTCTTTTTTTTTTTTTTTTTTTTTTTTAGGAAATTCCACATTCACAAGGTCTTGGTTTCTAAGACTTTAACTATTAAGACAGGTTTCATTCCAACATGAAAATCATATCCTTTAGCTCATGATAACAGAGTCAGAATCATTTCCCCAGCAATTAAGAGGAGAGGGTTCAGAAGAAGATGCACACTCAGAAGACAAAATTTTAAAATTGAGTGAGAAGAAAAATAAATCCGAATGGAGTGCATGTCCCTTAGAACAACAGCCTTTCTTTTCCGCCCTTGGTTTTTGCGGGGAGCACCCCTAGCTTTGGCATGCTTTCCACATGCTGTTCTGATGAGTAAATTTCCACTCTTCTTGCCCAGCCTGACATCAGTAGCATCTATTGAATACACAATGGGAGAGGCGGGCAATCGGACTTCCTATTACAGCCCTCACGGGCACTGGACTCCCCCATGCACATGTCATAGTTCTGTAGTTTGTAGTTCGTAGAGGAAAGTGTCCCAGTGCTGGGATAAAGCAAGAACCTGTGACTAGTACCAAAGAATACAATAAAGAGGTGACAGGCATTTAGCAGAAACCACGTAAATTGAATTCCTGCTTAGTGGGGGTGGTGGCAGGGTGACTCCAGATCTTTTATTTTGTATTTTTTTTACCATAATCCTCAGATGAGTCACACTCCCTAGTGATATCTTTCTTGAATGTTTTCTAAAAAAGGTTTTAAAGGCAATTTTATACTGTGTGTCTGGGAGTTTTTCTGTCTGTCCTCACAGTATTCCTCGAAACACATCACATCATTCATATGTGAGCCTGTTGAATGTTGCCTGATAGTTCTCATTGTTAAGCAGGCGAATGAGGTTTCATTTAGATTTGTGCCTGGATTATGAGTCTTCAGCCCTCAGCCAGATTTTTGCCCAGACACAGGCCTTGCCCTGGTAGAAGCGTGCAGGCTAACTGTTACACTGGTTTTGTACCTCTAGCCCCACTGAGGGAAATGGCAGCAGGTTAAAAAGATTTTTCAGAAAAAGCATATGTCTAACTGCATGTCTTCTGTTCATGCTGTTTTACTTGCCATGCTAGGTTTTGTCTTCAGAATTGAATATGTATGAATCACAGAGCGAAGAGTATAAGTATGAGCTGGGAAAACTTAGCAATGAACTAATGAATTTAAAGAAGAAATACCTCGCTCAGAAACGTAAAGAGCACCTTCAGAAGTAAGAATCAGACCAGTGTTCTAATTTTGGTGTGCCTATTACCGGCGGATGGGAAGATATTTGGTGTACAGTCACAGAGTTGCATATTTCATGGGGTAAACTAAGTCACAGGGTGAACAATTGACATTGTACAGGTCACCCACTGGGTATGTATCAGAGCAAGATCAGTATTTCGGCTGATACTAAGGCCTCTCCATTGGACCCTAACAGGGGGATCCATTAATATCTGCTCACTGGTAGATCTAATGTGGACCATGGGAAAGTGTGATTTTTTTTCCCCCCATCACACTGTTTTCACAATTTGGAAATGATCATGACATAACTGCATTTGCAAATGATGTTCACAGTCAGCCTTGTACAGCTTATTCACATTGAAAACCACAGGTAATTTTGCCAGTGGGTCTGGCGTCTGGGCTTGGTAAAGCTGTTCTTTCTATAGTACAGCTGTACCACTGTACTTACGAGCAGTTTGTGAATAATTTTCACCTATGATTTAGATAAACTATCTCTGTGTCTAGCGACTGACTTCAGTATCTGCACTGGGGTATCGATGTGAGCTCTCATTCCTCTGGGAGCTAGAATGCAGGTGCCAGGTTAGCATTTTGCATTTCAGGACGCCTGCATGTCAAGGAGCACGTCTTCTCTCCTTTGTTATCCTTATATGCCTGGTCTGAGGGTGAGAGAGTGAGCCCACAGCAGCAGGTTTGAACCTTGGCTTGGCTGTGTGGCACTACCCAACTCCTCTAGTTCACTGCCTTGTGGCTCACATGGTGGGTTGAAAGTCAAGTTTGTGATTTCTTCCACGCGGGCATTTCAGGGACGTGGCGAAAGAGGGTTTGAGTGCATCTGCCTAGGATTCATGAATGGCAAACAGCTATTTAAAGAAACTGGATGCAAATTCACTTGCCAGTAAAGATTCTACCCTTATAAATGAGAATGGTCTCCTATTCTACATTTCAGTTCCTTGTTAGAATAAAATATGCGAAGAATTATAGCTAATTTAGGCGAGTCTGCCTTAATGTGTGGGTCTAGCCACTCTCTGGTTCAGAATCACTGGCGAGACGTATTAAACAGCAGCCCCCAGTCCCTATTTCCAGATATTAGGATTCAGCAGGCTCTGGACGGGCCTCAGAAATCTGCAGTTTAATCACTCCACAGGCAATTTCCGTGCATACTGAAGTTGGAGAACCACGGGCATTACTGATGTGAATTAGATGAGTGGAGTGGAAACACTGTAGTTTTCCTTTAGGAAGCTAAAAGGCGTGCTTATAAACTGTCCATATGGCTAGTTTCTACAGGAGGCAGGTGTCTAGATCAGTGACCTTCAAACTTTTGTATTGCGCAGCCTTCTCAGTAAAACATTTTTGAACTTGCAGCTTCCCAATATATATGTATGTCGTTTTTAGAATAAATTTTTTAAATTTTAGAATATTTTTTACCTCCAATATATTTTAATTTACAAATTACATACAAATAGTATTGTCACACTGTGACTAATTATTAGTAAAGCGAGATTTTTAATTTTTAAGGAATATATATATATATATTCCATTCTCTTCCTTTCAGTCCCCAGTGCGTCATGTCACTCACCTTCTGGATTTCATTTTGGAGACTGGTGGTATGAATTACCCACCAACAAACTGCTAGCTTGGCTAAACTGTTGATTATCTTCCTAGAGCTGATTACCTCCTCTGGGTTGGCCCTGGGTTTGGCCTAGTCTAGTGATGGCGAACCTATGACACGCGTGTCAGAGGTGACACGTGAACTCATTTTTTTGGTTGATTTTTCTTTGTTAAATGGCATTTAAATATATAAAATAAATATCAAAAATATAAGTGTTTGTTTTACTATGGTTGCAAATATCAAAAAATTTCCATATGTGACATGGCACCAGAGTTAAGTTAGGGTTTTTCAAAATGCTGACACGCCGAGCTCAAAAGGTTCGCCATCACTGGCCTAGTCTCCCTTGACCTTATTGATCCCCTGCTTCCAGAGTTTTTGGACACAAAGAGCATGCTGAGTCCATAGAGGGCGTCCCTCTGTGAACTCAGCCCTTCCCAACTGCCATCTGCCAGAACTTCAGGGCTCCAGCCATATGCCACCTGTAGCTATTTAAATGGAAACAAATGACAGTGAAATAAAATTAAACATTTAGTTCCTCAGTTGCATTAGTTACATTTCCACGGCTCAGTCGCCACACTGCCTAGGTACAGAGGTTCTCCATCAGCATGAAAGTCTTATCAGTGCTGCTCTAGCAGAATCTTTGCCTTTACCTGTCCTCTCTTGCCCTTATGTGCTCGTTACTGGCAGCCACTCTGACCTGGTTGGAGTGTCACTGGTGGTTCCTTTTAGCTGGTGACCTGTAAACTGGAGGTGGACAGAGAGATGAGTTCCGAGGAGAAACTGCAAAAAACTATGAAAGGGGCTGAAGGAAAATAAGCCGAGGCAAAAACAAAAGTGCTGAGGTGGTTTAGATCGGAAGGAGAACGGCTGAAAAGAATTATAAATACATGAAAAGGGGAATATAAAGGAGACATTATTCCCATTAGTCAGCTTAGGCCAAGTGAGAAGCCTTTAAGCACAAGTTCCTTCAAAGAGGAAAAATGGGGTTATTTAAGGCCAGAGAGGGCGGGGGAGGGGAAAGGGGGGAGGAGAGCTGCCTGCATGTAGCTACAGTCAGGAGGAAGGCAGTTGCCAGAGCCCTGGAAGGAATCCGCTTTGCTGGATCCGCTTTGCTGGGTCCACTGCATTTTGTTCTATTTAGGGAGGAATTTTTTTTGTATAATAATGAAATCAACTCTAAGAGATGGCTGGATTGATGAACCAATCCTCTACAGGTTCTTTCCAAATGGAATAATTTAGAATAATTTCTGTAGATGTTCTCCCCACACATGCACTTTATAAAATAACTCATATCATTTTTACCTTTTTGCCTTCTTTTGGTTTTTCCCTCCAAACACCCTCTTTTTTTAAAAAAATTTTTTTATTGCTTAAAGTATTACAAAGGGTATTACATATGTGTCCTTTTTTTTCCCCCCGCCCTTGACAATCCCCTGGCCTCCCCTACCCCCCAGTGTCTTATGTCCATTGGTTATGACAAACACCCTCTTTATCATGCTTCGGTCCCAACCTGTACCCCTACCCATCTGCCCCCGACTCCCCTACTATGGACCCCTCAGGCTGGTCTAGAGTCTGAAGTACCAGTCAGATTTTTTTTTTGCAAAATGTGGGTTTATTCCCTTCAGGTGAGTCATTCCTAGTTGTCAAATCTAATTGGTTTTGGTCTTAGTAGTTTGCTTAATTTTCATTTTAAAAAGGGATTCCGGAGTTGATTTTCATAAGAACCCTAATTACACAATGGGTAATTTGTGTAAATTTAAGGTACCTCTGTAGGAAACCTAAATCTGTGTGCGTACATGTGTGGTATGTGTATGTGTGCTATGGGTGTGTGTATTTAAAGGAGCATTATATAGAAGATACATTGTAGACTTTATGGTAGAACTCCCTTTACTGCTAAATGTACTATCTTATTTATCTTTCCCGGCTTTTCTTGCATCTTAAACTCTTTAATAATAATTGCTGCTTGTGTAAAGCTACAGGATAACTCGCTTTTATAAATGTCCAAGTTTGATGAAGATACCTTTGTGCGGTAAATATTTATGTTAGTACTGGTACTTTGAATATAAAAGTTGATAAATGATGAATGAATCATTATCATTGAGCCAAGAGAAAGATTCTTCTGATCTGTGGAACTAAACCAGTGTTTTATAAAACAGGAAGGGGATTACAAATGAGAGGAGCCTTAAGTTCATAGTGCTTGAGTTATAATGAGGTCGTCTACCCATTAGGATGGAAGATTTAATTGTGTCCCTCCCTAAGTCTATGTGTTACCAGCAAACACCTAATTAGATCTTAAACAACTACCTTGTCTAAAACTGGAGCTTTAATAAAGCAGTTTTCACCCTATGAACTTAGAGAACGCCAGACTTAAAAGAGGAAAACCATGTTCAGGAGGTTAACTCTCACCTCCTCTCTTACAGACACAAGGACAAAACATCCATGGATGTCGCCATCCCAGTGGGCAAACCAACTGGCCCTCATTTTACTGGGGGTGGATTTCCCCTCAGCAAGTCACCCCAAGTGCAATCCTAACTCGAAGCTGCTGGCTGGGTCCAGTTGAACAGCTCATGACATTTGCTCTGGAACCTTTTGGAGAAGTCTCTTTCAAACTCCCTAGGAATTTACAGAAATCAGTGCTTAGATTACAGGATGGAAAGAACATGCAGAACTATCGTAGTCATGTACAAATAAGAGTGACGACATTCTACTCGGTCCACATGGATAGGAACAGCTTGGAATTATATCTGTTCAGTTAGGCTGACCCAAGGCATGAAGCAGGTCTTTCGTTATGACCACGTGCGTTGGTTGATTTGAAATGTATCATATCTAGCCACTCCGTACGCACGAAGTTGTGGGCCTTTATTTCTCTGTTATGAGACATGGGTGCATTTGAAGACATTTTATATTTTAAAAAACATTTTTGAAATGCAGTGCATTCTTATTAGTAAGAATCTATTTTAATTATTCATACTTAAAATTAAATAATGTTAATCGTTTTCAGAATGATTTCTATGTGGAATTCCTTTTTAGGCCTGGGGTATGAAAATCTATTGCAAAGAGACATAATAAATATTCATCATAAAAATTAAAAAGGAATATTTGTAGAGATTTTGGTCTTTACTTTGGCAAAGTAAGTAAGGTTTAGAGGTTCTGTGAGAAATGTTTAACGTAAGCATTTGGTTCATTTTCAAGACTGTGAAAGGAGGGATTTGGGCTGGTATTCTTCACAGGGCTCTCCTTTCTACCTCACTGTTGCAGAATGGAGTTACGTAGAACAGGGATCTGGCTTCATAAGCTGCCGTCAGCGTTTTTGAGCTACTGAATCCATTGTATTTTCTTTTTGTTGAAGCCACAGTTAGATGGAAAACATTCAACGTTCCCTCCGTAATATTATGCGAGGACACTCTGGCCATCTCTCTCACAATAACTTGAGTTCTGTAATTTTTAAAAGTTATTGAGGAGTAAGCTCAGGAATGAACAAGGACCATGCAGTGGATCATCCATTTGTTTTACAAGACCTAGGTTTCCACTGAGAGGAGCAGATGACTAATGACCCAAGATGCTGGTTCAGATTATACAGAGTTGGGACTGCAGAGGCATCTTCTGCATGTTCTGCTGTCCCTCTCAGTTGACACCAGAAGCAGACCCCAGACAATGATGGCCATGAAAGTGATTTATTATGAAGTGATCTTAGAAATCCCAGTAAGAGTGGGGAAGTGGAACTGGGAAGGGAAGGAGAACCCAGCGAGGGTGCAATGTCAAGTCCAGTGCAATGCTGGGGACTTTGGCCAGATCTTGCAGGGAACTCTGAAGACAATGTAATCACATCTCAGAGTTGTCGCCATCAGGGGTGAGGGAGCTGGCGTGCTCATATGCCTCATGTTGTTGGTCATTGACCAAGGACTGCTCTGAAGGGATCCTTCTGGTTCTTCCAGTGTGTGGGCAAAGCAGGGTCTGGCAGCCTGGGGGTGGCCTCAGACGGACACAGGTGCTGACTGTTGGGAAGTGAAAGTGATTAAGGTCTTGGGAATGGGTCTTCCATTTCTCCCAAATGGTTCCAGAGGGAGAATTATAGAGAGAAATCAACCTCCATGTAGCTGACCTCTCTGTGGTGAGGTGTGACCATCAGCTGTGGCGAATGGGTATGTTCCCTAGAGAATTTGCTGAGAGCACTTTAAACCTACAGAATCACAGTGGGGCCATTTCTATGTTTGAAAATCACTGGTGCTATCTTCCCACAGAGCCAACCATATTCTGTTGAGACAAAAGCTTTTGCAGGTAAGCAAGGCAGTTATGATAATATGCACAACACTGGAGATTTTACCAACTGCTTTGGGACATTTTGAAGGATAGCCATTCCATCTGAGTCCTTGGTAACTATAAAAAGGTCACTTCTCTAGGGAAATGGGGCCTATGATTCTTGATCTATCCCAGTATGGCAAAGACTCCAGAGATGGATGCTGGGTTCAAATCCTGACTTCAGAAAAATGAGTTCTTTTGAGAATTAAATGAGTTAATGCATGTAAGCATACAACAATGTTAGGCACATAGTTGTTGAATACAAAACCGTCATTGTTATGACGTAAGAGATACCTAATGTTTTAAAACTAGAGAAGAAACATCGTTACATAATGCTTTATTATATCAATGATAGAGGTGATCCTAATGCTTATTTAGAGGGTGAATGACACTAACATGTTTGGGTGAAGCAGAATTTGTTCATGAAATTTATAGTTGAATATCTCGCAAAAATGCCATGTTGGGTGCCTCATGGAAACTTCTGTATACTTATTTTTATTTTTGTTAATATACAGAGCTTCCAGAGGGAAAGACACAAGTGGCCTTGAGCTACCATCTTCTTGTTTCTCTCCATGTAATGGAGCAGGGTGGTCAGCCTCTGCTGGTGACAGCTGTTCCATGAGCTAAGGTGGCATGGGCTCTGGGAGCTGACCTGGCTGCTCTATGGGCTCAATATGCTTATTTCAAATGCAGAAATAAATTAAGGTTAGAAAAAGTAGAAGATACTGCTGCTGCCTCTCATTTACTGCACATCCCGAGAGCCCAGGGTATTATAAGCAATAACTATTTAGGTGCAGGTGTTACCACTGTGGCCACAGTACAAAAATGAGCTGTTAAAAACACTGAGATTTGCAAATCATTAAGGATAACTGTGATCTCACAGTGGGATGAGGTGCTTTTAAAATTACAAATTTGAGCTGCACTGTAGAGCGACATTAAGAGATTATACAGTAGCATCATTTTACCCTGGGGTTTTCAAAGTTTCTGAAAGAACTCATATTGCCAAACCAGCCGTGGACTCTCTACTGGGCTACTGGGGAGCTGGTATAGTTTCTCTGTTGATAGAGAGAGACATGATAAAGGGAACTGCCTGGTCATTATTTGCTGATCATCGCATCTCAGCGATGGCTCTTATAGCCAGGCTTTTGTGGTGCTTACCTCTGAAGAAACTGCTCAGAGCAAAGGTTTGTTGCTGTGATAAGCCAGAGAGATGGTGGTAGTCATGCTAGGAGGAGATGGCAGCAACTTTCCTTGTCAAGAGCTGTAATTTTGCTATAAAAATTTATCCAGGGTTGATAATTATCATTTGATTTCTTGGTTTGCTCAGCAAGATTCTGAAGTTTGACCTAGCCTCTGATACCCTTTGGAAAATACTACGTAATGAATTTTGAGCAGTATGGTATTTCAGAGGCTGGACAATTTAAGGAAAGATATTATCTCTCTCTTAAACATAATCAATTACATGGAGATCTAGTTGGAACAGGAGCTGAGGGAGGGCATTTTAAAATATTAAAATGGTAAAATAGTTTAAAAATACATCTCACTATTTTCTTTATAGTAGATGGGAAATATTTTTATGGCATCATCCATTTTTAACTTCCAATTCAATGCTGTTTTAGTATACCATTTCTCATATCTATTATTTAAAAGTTCCATTAGGGTTTTGAGACCCATTAAAATTTTATAACAGTATAAGATGTGATATCAACAGGGCACCATTTTTCTTTTTTATAATTAAAAATAGGTTCCCTCCCCCTTATTTTAAAGTACCTGATTAAAAATATGGATAGACAATTAGAAAATACAGATAAGCAAAGAGAAGAAAGAGGACATCAATAATCCCACCACCTATTGGTAACTATGGTTTTTCTGAGTTAATAGTTGTCTCATTCACATGAGTTAGCTATACCAATTGCTCATACTACAATTTGTTTTAATTACTTGGTGCTTATATTATAATCCCCAATTGTTAAATATTTTGAATATCACCTATGCAAAGCTACTGTTTTATAATTTCGAGGGTATCCTAATGGACATTTAAAATGAGTATATATAGATATACTTAATTTTTAAAAATCAAAGATATAAATTTACATATAATTAAAGTATTTTAAGTGTACATTTTGGTAAGTTTTGACAAATGCATATGCCCAACTATTATCACCACCACCACAATGCCCTCATGCCTCTTGGCAGTCAATATTCCCGGTCCCCACCCAGTTTAAGCAACGACGGATCTGTTTTTCGTCATTATATATTTTTGTCTTAGAACGTCAGATAAATGGAATCATACATTATGTACTCCTTTGTGCCTGGCTTTTATTTTCATGTAGCTATAAATTTTTTGAAATATACCCATGTTGTTGCATATATATTCATTCATTTTTATTGCTGAATAACAATCTGTTATATTGACATAGTACAATTTGTTCATTGACTTACCTGTTGATGGGAAGTCAGGTTTTTTCTGATGTTTAACTATTAAGAATCAAGTTGTTATGAACGTTCGTATACAAGTCATTATGTGGACAGGTATTATCATTTCTCTTGAGTAAATACTGAGCTTATGAAATTGCTGAATCAAAGGGTAAGTGTATTTACTTGATAAGAAACTGCCAGTGTTTTCCTAACTGATTGGACCATTTTACTTTCCTACCAACAATGTGTTTGAGCTCCACTTACTCCAATCTTTGTTAATATTAGGTATTGTCAGTATTTTTAATGCCATTTTATTTGGATATACAGTGATATTTCATTGTGATTTAAATTTATATTTCCTGATAACTAACAATGTTAAGCTTTTTTTCCATACACTTTGGACATTTATATGTCTTATTTTGTGAAGTGTCTAAATCTTTTGCCCATTTTTAATCTTCTTATTAGATTGTAAAAGTTCTTTGTATATTCTGGATATAAAAACTTTGTCAGATATATTTCTTACAAATATTTTCACTGAGTCGATGGCTGACTTTTTTATTTTCTTAGCAGTATATTTTGAAGGGCCAGGCATTTTAAATTTTAATAAGGTCCCATTTACCTTTATTTTTCTTGTGTTGTTTGTACTTTTCTTGTCCTAAGTAATTTTTGCCTACTCCAAGACAGTAGTAATTTTTAATGTGTTTTTCTCTAGAAGTTTTAATATAGTTTTAGTTTTTATGTTTAGATTTATGATCCATTTAGAGTTAATTTTATGTGAGGTATGTGATTAGTGTACAGGTTCAATTTTGTTCCATATGGATAACCAGTAGTTCAGCCTCATTTGCTGAAAAGAGTCGTTTTCCTATTGAATTACCTTGGCACATTTGTAGAAAATCAGTTGAATGTATTTGAGTAGTCTCTGTAGTTTTATATCTATCTATCATGATAACAATAACTTATAATAAGTCTTGAAATTGGATGGCATAAAACGCTCAACTTTTTTCTCCTTGTTTGAATTATTTTTGTTATTCTAGGTCTTCTGAATATCTGTATACAGCTTAAAATCAGCTTGTCAATATCTACAGAAAAGCCTTCTGGGAGTTTGGTTAGAATCACATTGAATCTATAGATCCCTTTGGGGTACATTGTCATTTTAACAATATTGAGACTTTTAATCCATGAACATGGTATGCATGTCCCCACTTACTTAGACCTTTTGAAAATTTCTCTCAGCTCCTTCTTGTAATTTTCAGTGTATAAACATTGCACATATTTTGTTAAATTTATGCCTATTTTGCATTTTCTGATGTTATTGTAAATAGTATTTTAAGTATCATCTTTATTAGTATTTGGAGACACAATTAATTTTTGTATCTCATGACATTGCTAAATTCATTTGTTTTTCAATTTGTTTTGGAATTATTTAGGATTTTCTGTGATCATAATCATGTTTTCTACAAATAAAGGCAGTTTCTTTGTTTCTAATCAGTATGCTTTCTATTATTTGTTTCTTTGTTCATAATCTCCAAACTTGCACTGGCCAGGACTTCTAGTACAATGTTAGATTGAAATGCTGAGAGCAACATCTCTGCCTTCTTCCTGATCTTTGGGGGGTAGGGGTACTAGTCAGAGGGGAGTTTGAGTCTCTCATCATGAAGTATGAGGTTAGCTATAGAATTTTCATAGATGCCTTTAGTTACATTGAGGAAGCCTGCTTCTCCATTATTTGCTAGAGATTTTAATCATGTACAGATATGGAATTTTGCCAATGCTTTTTCTGCATAGGTTGAAATAATCATATATTTTTCCTCTTATTGACATGGTGAATTACTTTGATATTTATTTATTTATTTATTGTCTAAAGTTTTACATATTTTTCCCGCTTGACCCTCTCCCCCCAGCCATTCCCACCCTGGGCAAGCCCCCACCGCCCCAGTGTCTGTGTCTATTGGTTATGCTAATATGCATGCATACAGGTTCTTTGGTTGCTTTCTAACCCCCCACTCCCCTGCCATTTGTCTCTGGATCTATGCTTGTTTTTCAGATTATGTTGATCATTATATCCCACATGTGAATTACTTTGATTTTTAAATATGAAACTAATTTTGCAGTCTTTGGGTAAACCCCACTTGGTCACAACATACAATTTTTATGTATTGTTGAGTTCGATTTGACCATATTTTGTTAAGGACTTTTATAACTATGTTCATGGGGTTTATTGGTCTGTACTTTTCTTGTAATGCCTTTGTCTAGTTTTGGTATCAAGTTTCTGCTGGCCTCAAAACTGAGTTGGGAAATGCTCCAACTATTTCCTAAAATGCTTTGAATATAATTGGAATTATTTCTTCCTTAAATATTTGATATAATTTAGCAGTCAACTCATCTGAAATTAAATTTTTTCTTATGAGATGGTTTAAATAGATATAGTGTTATTCAAATATTCTGTTTCATCTTGTGCTGCTTTTGATAATTTGGGTCTGTCAAGTAACTTGTGTATTACATACGTGTTGAGTTTAATGACATAAAGTTGTTGAAAATATCCTATTCCTACTGTTAGCATTGCTAGGATATGGACAGATGTTCCTTATTTCATTCTGGATATTAGTAATCTGAATCATCTCTCCTTTTTTCTTTTGAAAGTCTAGCTAGGAGTTTGTCAGTAAAATTTTATTGATCTTTCCAAAGAACCAGCTTTTGTTTCATTAATTTTTCTCTACTGCCAGGTTTTTGTTTTTCATTGATTTCTGCCTTAATAGTATTTTTTCCCCTGCTACTTACTTTGGATTAAATTTTCTTTTATTTTCTCTTCTACTTATAGCTTCTTAGGTAGTCAGTTGATTTTAGTCTTTTCCTTTATTTTTAATGTAGCCTTTAAAGCTATATATTTCCCTCTAAGCTCTGCTTTAAATGCCTCCCACACATTTTAATATGTGGCTTCTCATTATGGTTCAGTTTAACTTTTTCTGCTTATCTTTTATTACCGTTTCTTTGACTCATGCACTACTTAGAATCATGTCTTTAAATTTTCAGACATTTAGGTGCTTTTCCAGATATCTTTTTGTTACTGATTTTTAATTCAATTCTGCTGTCATCAGAAAACATGTCCCTGTATACCAAGTATGAGGCCTGCGGCCCGCGAGCCACGAGTTTGACATGCTTGCTGTATACGTTGAATCATTCCACATTAATTGAGGCTTGTTTTATAAGCCACAATATGGACTATCTTGGTGGTGCTTGTTCTATTTGCACTTAAAAAGAAGGTTTATTTTTCTTTTGTTGGGTGGAGTGTTATATAAATGTCCATTGGGTCAAGGTAGTTGCTAGTGTTACTCAAGTCTTCTAAATTTTTACTGATTATCTGTCTACTTGTCCTATTAATTATTAAACATGGAGTATTAAATCTCAAAATATGATTGTAGCTTTATCTACTGTTTTACTGTTAGCAGTTTTTGCTACATGTATTTTGAAGCTTAGAAATTAGTGCATAGACATTAAGATTATGTCTTCTTGATACATTGACCATTTTATTATTATGAAATATCTTGATTCCTGATAATATTGCTTGTTTTAAAGTTGACTTTGTCTTATATTAATATAGTCACTCCAGCTTTAATGTTATTTGTGTTTTCATATTATATCTTTTCACATCCTTTTACTTTTAAGCTATTGGTATTTTTATATTAAAATTCATCCATTGTAGATATAGTTGGATATTGCTTTTTTTAAAAGTTCAGTATTATAATCTTGCCCTTTTAATTGAAAGGATTAGATCAATTACCCTTCAATTGTAATTATCAATATTATTTCATTTTGGTCTACCATCTTGCTGTTTGTTTTCTATTTGTCCCATTCATTCATTGTAATTCTTTTATAATCTGTTTCTATACTGTGCTTTTAAAGCTTTATTGAGATATAATTGACAAAATATTATAAGATATATAGGTATACAATGGGATAATTTGATATATGTATACATTGTAAAAAGATTACCCCCATTGAGTTAACACTTTTTGGGACGGGTAAGTAGAACTTAAATTCTATTCCCAGCAACTTTCAATTATACAATATATTGTTATCAACTATAGTCACCATGTAATACATTACATCCTTAGACCTTTTCCACCTTACAACTGAAAGTTTGTCTTCTTTTACCAACCTCTCCTTTGTTATAATTGTTCTGATTTGTATTATTTCTGATTATAAGGCTGCAGTATTCTTATCTTTGTTCCCCTGAATGTTTTTTGCTTTATAAAATTTGTCCTTTAAAACAGATTTTTAGGATATGATTATGATGTGCTTCGGTATGTTTTTTTTTTTAAATGTTTATCCTGCTTGGGATTCATTGAGATTCTAGACTTATAATTGTTATAAAATTTGGAAAAAAATTAGCCATTATTTCTTCAAAAAATTTTTGTGTCAACACCCTCTTTCTGGGATTCCTTTTACTTTTATGTTAGGCAGTTTGATAATATTTTATAGCCATTGATTCCTCTATTTACTTTTAATCTTTTTGTTGTTATTGTTTCGTGATTCACTTTGAAGAGTTTCTGTTGCTGTCTTAGTGTTTTCCTAATATTTCCTTGTGCATTGTTTACTCTGTGATTAAACCTCATTCAGTACATTTTAAAATTTCACATGTTATATTTTTCAGCTTTAGAAGCTTGATTTGCTTACTTTTTATATATTTCATCTCTCTCCTCTCTGTGTTCATGCTTTTCTTTACATCCATGAGCACATTTAGTTGTTTTGAAATCCTATTAATTACATCATCTCTGTAATTTATGGTTATCTCTATTGACTGAATATTTCTCCTGGTTTGAGTCACCTTGTTCTACATCTTTGTATATCTGATAATTTTCTATTAGATGCTAGATACTGTAAATATTACACTACTGAGTGTCTAGATTTTGTTGTCTTTCTTTAAAGAGCATATTTTCTAAAAACAAGGAACTCTGTCACATAATTTCGATAAAATCAACTTCAGAAAATTAACGTTGACATAATAGTGTTTTCTAATCTATAGACTTTATTGATATTTTACAAGTTGTCCTAGTTATGTTCTTTTTTTTTTTTTTAATTAAATCTTTATTGTTCAGATTATTACATTTGTTCCTCTTTTTTCCCCCCATAACTCCCCTCCTTCCAGCTCCCACCCCACCCTCCACCCTCATTCCCCACCCACTGTGTTCATCCATAGGTGCATGATTTTTGTCCAGTCACTTCCCGCATCTCCCACACCCCTTTTCCCCCCAAGAATAGTCAGTCTATTCCCTTTCTATGTCCCTGATTCTATTATAATCACCAGTTCATTCTGTACATCAGGTTATTTATTCACTTGATTCTTAGATTCACTTGTTGATAGATGCATGTTTGTTGTTCATAATTTGTATCTTTACCTTTTTCTTCTTCTTCCTCTTCTTAAAGGATACCTTTCAGCATTTCATATAATACTGGTTTGGCGGTGATGAACTCCTTTAGCTTTTCCTTATCTGTGAAGCTCTTTATCTGACCTTCAATTCTGAATGATAGCTTTGCTGGATAAAGTAATCTTGGTTGTAGGTTCTTGGTATTCAGCACTTTGAATATTTCTTGCCATTCCCTTCTGGCCTGCAAAGTTTCTGTTGAGAAATCAGCTGACAGTCGTATGGGTATTCCCTTGTAGGTAATTGAGCCTCTTTCTCTTGCTGCTTTTAAGATTTTCTCTTTGTCTTTTGCTCTTGGCATTTTAATGATGATGTGTCTTGGTGTGGTCCTCTTTGGATTCCTTTTGTTTGGGGTTCTCTGCGCTTCTTGGACCTGTAAGTCCATTTCTTTCTCCAGATGGGGGAAGTTTTCTGCCATTATTTCTTGAAATAGGTTTTCAATATCTTGCTGTCTCTCATCTTCTGGCACTCCAATAATTCTGATATTAGACCGCTTAAAGCTGTCCCAGAGGCTCCTTACACTATCTTCACACTTTCGGATTCTTTTTTCATTTTGCTTTTCCAATTGGGTGTTTTTTGTCGAATCTTTGGTTTGATTCTTGTACTCCTCTGGTCTGCTATTGGGTATAATATTCTTTATTTCAGTCCGTGTATGCTTACTTTCTAATTTCTTTATCGTAGCATCGAGGGTCTCATTAGTTTTCGTGAGGTTCTGCACAAATTTATGGCAAGCCCTCAAAATTGCGATTCTTAGCTCCATATCCTCCATTTCTGTCATGTTTTTTTGTCTCCGCATCTTTTATGCTTTCTTGGTGCACCCCCTTGTGGTCTCTGTGCGCAGTCTTGTTCTAGCCAAGCCTTAATTGTTGTAGTTAACACTAGAGGGGTTTGACCACCAGGCCGACTGGCTATAGGAATCAGCTGTATGGAAAACGTCTGCCTTCTGGGGAGGCGCTAATCCAGCCTTTGCCTGAGGCGATCGGCAAATGGCTGTGCGCAGGGTTTGGGCGGGGTGGGATCAACAGGGCGGGCGGAGGGAGCAGTTATGGCCACGCTCAGTCCTGTTCCCAGAGGCTCTGCTTCTCAGAACCCCGGCAGCCGCTGCAAACTTCGGAGAGAAAGCTGCCCTCAGGTTCCAACTGATGCCGGATAATCCCGCTTCTCCCGTTTGAGTCTGGGTCCCTAGAGACTCGCCCGGATCTGGAGCCCAGAGTCTGAGACTCACTCCCGACAGAAAACGACAACCGCGCCCTCAGCCACCAGCCCGCTTTGCGCACGCACCTCGGTACCTTTGTATTTTCCACACTGCGCCGCCTCTGAGCCTCGATTTGCTGTTCTCTTTCCTTCTAGTTGTAGAGTCTCTCTTCAGCCAGCCTTCCTGTGGTTCTGGGTGATGTCCGTTCAGTCTTTTAGTTGTATTTTTGAAATGGTTGTTTGCGGCAGCAGTCTCCGGTGTTTACCTACGCCGCCATCTTGGTCTCCTCTCTCCCTAGTTATGTTCTTTATAGCAAATGTAAAAACGTAACAGCTTGTTATATTCAATTGTCTTATCTCTTTAGACCCCTTTAATCTGGGACAGATCTTGAGACTTTGTATTTCATGGTATTGAAGATTATTTTTAAACTTAACTCAATTTTGTTTATATTTGTGTATATAAACATTTAGGTCATACACTTTTGGCAGGAATATCATAGAAGTGATGCTGAGCTCTCAATGCATCATATCAGGAGGCAGATGGTAAATCTCATTGTTTGATAGTTTGTTTAAAGTGGTATCTTTTATGTTTCTCCATTGCAAATGTATTCTTCATCCATTGTAATAATAAATATCTAGTAGATAAACAATTTGAGACTTCACCCACTAGTTTTGCTGAATCAACAGCAATTACAATATTTTGCCAAATGGTGATTTTCTTACTCGACCACTTCTCTATTTATTAGCTGGCTCCTTACTGGAAGGAAGAATGTTTCCTTCCTTCCTCCCTCCCTCCCTTCTTTCTAATATTTATATTTTCTAAGATATTTGTACCAACAATATAGCTGTAATAGGTATGAGAACTGGAAAGAACAAAAAAGCTTCTAGAACCCGAGCCTTTGACAAATCAACTGTTTCCATTAAGATTTCTCATTTAATAATACAATGACAATTGAAAGAACATTCAGTCAACAATATGTGTTGAGTTTCTACTGTATATAATTTACAATGTTAAGCACTTTAGGAAATGTAAAGGCCTATAAATTTTAGGATTTTTGCGTTTTTCTCCTCTTCACTTCTGAATTCCTTTACATTCTTTTCCCATTTTCTCTTTTATTCTATCAAGCAAGAGAGCATGTCGCTGCCTTCTCTAAGGCTAATTCCTCCATATTTCCCTACAACCCTTTCATGTCTAATGGAATATTGCAAGTAGATGGGATGGCTTAGTGGTTAACAGCACATTGGTTTTGGGACTAGGCAGACTTTTAAATTTGAATCCATACCCTTTCAATTACAGATGTTTCATTTCAGGCAACGTAAGTAACATCTCCAGCCGTTGGACTCTCATTTGTAAAATGGGCATAATAACGCACCCATCAGATAGAATTGTTATGAAGATTACAGGAGGCTGCATGTGATGACTTGCACAGTACCTGGCACATAGTAAGTGCCCCCAAATGTCAGCTTTCATTATTATTATCTGATAATCACCTCCTTACTCCTAATAATAGCCAGGAAAGTTTTAAAATGTTTTTAAGTGGTCAAGGGAATGGATAATAAACATAAAAACTGCTTAACTGCTGTCTGAATGGACATGATCAAGAATCCTCTATGGACTGTGGAGCTTTCTATTATTTTCTTTAAATAGGTATTAGAAGATTAAATGCCTGTTAAAGTATATTGTGCCAATTCTGTCTCTTTCACATAAGTGATTAGTCTTTCTTACACTTAATTTGAGACAATGCCAGGAACTCTTTCCTCTAGTTTCAAAATAACATTGTTCTCTCCTACTAGTATTTAAAGAAAGACAATTCCTTTTCCTCCTTCCCATTGTGATGATGTAGGGGAACATAATACTGTGAAAATAACAGTAATAGCCACCATCACAAAGGCTTTTAAACACCCTCATGCCCATGCCATATCCCAGAATCTTGGGAGAGAGACAACAGGTTCTCAAACTTGGTTGCAAGTGGTAATCACTTGGGGAACTCTCAAAAATACTGGTATCTGGGTCCTCTTCCCAAGGACTCTGATTTTATTGGCCAGGTGTGATGTGAGCAATGGGATTTTTTAAAGCTCCCAGGTGGCAGCCAGCCTGAGAATGGCTGCTTTAACATACAGTAGCACCTCCTTGAAAGAAACCTGTCTTCAGACCCACATGGCCTCACTAGTGAGAGAGAAAGGTTCCTGGGTCATGAAGCTTCATTTTCAGAGGCAAGACTTGAACTGATCCTATCATGCCCCTTGTCATAACATTGAGCATTTCCTCATTCTCATTTTGCTCAAACTGACCCAATCCCCTCTCCCTTCTCTTTTATATCTCTGGAAAGTTTTAAATAGAAATTCTCCTGTCCTAATCTTATACACTCAACAACATTTGATTCAACGGACTACTTCCTCTTCCTTGAATCACTATCCTGTAAATGCCCTTCAATATGAAACTGATTTTTTTTTTCATGATTAAATTGGAGTTGGTTTTTAGGGGAAGACTACCACAGAGGTGAAATGCCCTTTTATCCCTTCGTCTCAGGGGTACATGATCGCCACATGACATCACAGGTGATGATCTCCTTTAGCACTTGGGTAAGTTAGTGTTTGCCAGGTTTCTCTAGTATAAAGTTACTATTTTTTTCACTTTTCATACTTATTTTCTTTGGAAGCAGGTCACTAATTCAGTGCAACCTCAACCTGTGAAGGAATGGTAGTAATTAAGTTCCACCAAGGAAAATATTTTTTATCCCAGTTTTCAGATAAAGAAATTGAGGCTCAGAGAGGTTAAATGAATTTTCTAAGGCCACACATAGATGTATGACTAATGATATTGGCTAATTATCTAAGTAACTTAGAGCCATCTAACTTGTATTCATGTGGGCAGACTTGCATGAGGAATTAGTTTGGTTTGAATGTTTTAAAAAAGAAAGCTTCCAGGTAAATACAACTATATGCTCTCAGAAAGAAGACACTTAACAGTCTCTGCAGGCGAGTGCGTAGGGCAATAAAAATAAAAAGGCAAACCAAACAACATATGTCATTGTCAACTAAACCACACGCCTCTAGTGCCAAGGAGAGAAGGTTGTAGAGAAGTAGATTCCAACTTATGTTCTGTGGTTTGGATCTGGCTTCCAGATGAGTTTCATTTGGGCTACATGGTGTTTAAAATTACCTTCTGGCTTGGTTGTCAACTTTCAAAACTGGGACATTTTATGTACAAATTCAGATTTCATGCTTCTCTTGGAAATCGAAAGATCTGGCAGCATTGGGTCTTTATCGATGACAATAGTCACGTGGTGCCAGGTCTGCCAAACCCCTCGGGTGAGCCACACTCTGGTTCCCCACTGTTCCAAGAGCCTACCTGGTTTGACTTTTGGCTTTTGTAGTGTCTGATGAAATTGCTGTCTCTAGTTGATTGAGGGACCATTTAGTGAGAAGGAGTTGACGTATTCTCTAGACAAGACGCTAATGTAAAAAAACAACAACACTCAAACCAGTAAAGAATTTTTGTGAGTTTATTTGAGCCAAACTGTCGACAATTGCCGGGAAACAGAATCTCAACATATTGGAATAATGCTCCGGAGAATGGCAGTTTTTCACCTTGTTTTATACATTCCAATCAAAGGATAAGGCATAAGTGGGTTACTTTAGTGATAGATTAGGGAGGCAGGAGAAAGCAAAGGGGAGGGGGGAGGGAACCTCTGGGATTGAATAAAAAGTAAAATGATAGACACATACTTCTTTTACTTAGATGGGTACAGGATAGTTAACAGTCAACAATGAACATGATAACAATAACAATAACAATGAAGGAATTTGTGGTGCCCTGGCGCATTTGGTTGCCCTGAGGGGTCTGGAAAAAGGGAAGTTGCAAGTTACCCTGATATTTCATGTTATCTTAGATTCAAAAAGACAATAGGCTCATTTAAGGTAAAGATTGATTCTGTCAGGAAGATAATGGCCTAGGACATGACTACCCACTATAAATTGCTTTTTAATTAAAAGTTTTTAATTTCCTACCATCCTTTGTGGTTACTTCAGGTCTCTTGAGTTTGCAAGGCTGCCACACAGGCCTTTTCTGAGTTAGTCAGGTTAGCATGTGGCCCCTTTTTCGTCCACAAGCCCTTGAGAGTGGAACCAGTATCAACAACTCAAGTTGTAGGAGACAGTCTCCAGCAAATGTAAGTCTACAGCTGTTTGCAGCCTGTCAATGCAACAGGTTGCCTCAAACATGGTGACCTTCTTTCTACCTGAAGTGTGTAAGCAGAGGGAGAAGATCATGAATGAGGCTTTTCAAGACAGGATTTGTGTCCTAGAGAGAGCCCAGAACTGACGACATTGGAAAAAGCACTCCCAACTCAAATATTATGCAACCCCATTTTTCCTGAAGAAATGAATAAACTTAGTGGAATGGTGATTCTACTTATAAATAAGTAATTATACTTTATAACTGATTATACAGGGAGGATCACATTAAAGTTCCCAATTTTAAAAAAAATAGGCAGCAAAGACTACAGTGAATTGACTCATGTATGTAAGCGAGAGGGGAGGGTGAGAATAGACAGATGTAAGGAGGAAGGTGGGCCATGGGAGAAGGTAATGGGGCCCCCGGAAGCTTGTGTTCTGTTTTAGATGCAGAGAGAAAGGGCTGGTTGTGATGATGAAATGATCCAGTTAAACAAGCAGCATGCTTACACGAAGCAGCATGCTTAAACTGCACACGCCTGGATTTTATTTTCTGATCGAACAGCCTTTGCTTTCTTGTAATAAATGGAAAGCCAGGTGTAGTATAAATTTGTACAGCCTCATCTAAACACAGCCTGCTAAAGGTGGTATTTTAATCTTTTTTGTTATAGGGCCCCATGTCGCCGGATGGCAGTGTGGTTTTTGGTGTAGGTGGTTAAATACATGAGTGCTGGCTGTCTAGTTTGTGACCATCAGAGATTGTTGTAGCTTTGCTCTCAAATCCAGGGTCAGCTTTTGGCTGCCTTACTTGTGTTACCCCTATCTATGTTGTTACAGAAAGTTAAGTGGTCTGTTATAAGGCTGTTTATGTTTGCAGATGTGAAGATTTACCTCTGGAAGCATTTTGCCTCTGTGGACTCTCTTCACCTATGAAGAGGCCTTGGAAAAATCATTGGATGGTTAACTTGGGACATCTTGTTGCCAAATCAAGGCAGGTAAAGCATCCTATCCATTAGGTGGGCTTATTAACCTATCTGTGATATAGACGCTGATCTCTTTGGCATCAGCGATGTTTGAGATGAGAAAGGAAGGCTTGTGGCAGTTAATTACATTTCCCTGTACTAATTACCATGTTAAGTGACAGTTTTGTTCACACCTAGTTGTTTTGGTTAAGGAGAAAGAAAAAGAACAATTTTGTGCCATTCTCTGAAAATTTAGAACAGGAATCTTGGCTCTTGTTCTGAACAGATTTCAGATCAAAATAAGAAAAGGAGAGAACTATTCCACTTGTGCTTGGTGGCTTAGCAGAAAAAGAAATTAATGACTTTCATCGTATTTTGGCTCAGATGCCTACCTGAGATATGATTTGAAATGAGTTTCCTAGTCTCAGCTCCCCTTGCTGAAGACCTGGAGATTTGTCAATATCTCCAACAAGAAAGAACATTGCTCAGTGCAGCCTGACACAGGTTCTGCTTTCTTCTCCAAAGAACCCTCACGTCCTCTTAACTTCTACAGATTTTAGCAGGATTTATATTTCATAAACCCAAGTGTGTTTCCAAATCCTCTTGTTATTGTAAGGAAAGCAACAGAAAAGCCAGACTCACCATAAGCCAGTCTTGTTTTCTATGAACCTCTAAAGAAAGATTTGTACTTCCCCCCAGTCCGAGCATTAGAAGAAATAAACCCAGTTTGGCCGGCACCTCTCTCAGAGAATAGTATCTGAGAACAGGCCCCGGGGCCCTGTAACTTTCCAGGCATTAATAGGCAGGACTCGGCCAACTAGCGCAGTGAATTTGTTGCTGCTACTTTTTTTTAAAGCAGGCGGCAACTTAGGCTTGTGTTTGTCTTTCTGGGATACGATGAAAGTCATTAATTTCTTTTTCTGCTAAGCCACCAAACACAAGTGGAATAGTTCTCTCCTTTTCTTATTTTGATCTGAAATCTGTTCAGAACAAGAGCCAAGATTCCTGTTCTAAATTTTCAGAGAATGGCACAAAATTGTTCTTTTTCTTTCTCCTTAACCAAAACAAATATGTGGGATATTGGTGTGTTATCTAGCCAGAGCCGTTTTTTTACTCTTTCCTCGGGGGATTTATAACCGCAGGGTTTATATCCCTGCTGATGTTTAGTGTTCGTTTTAGAATTATGCCCACCTGACACTTCAGGAAATTTCCTCTGAAGAGGTTGTATTTAAGTCAGAGACGGCCAAGCCCGTCCAGATTCCACTGCTCAGCTGCTACTTTCTATACATCGGGAAGGAGGATGGGTTAAGTTAAATTGATTTTTCTCTTGTGGAGTTAACTCTACCTTCCATTTTCCTCTCTTGTTGGAGTTTTCCTCACATTGCATTCCTTTCCACTGCCTGCATATTAATATGCAACCGATGCAGAAAATGCGACACCTGAGCATTGCACAAGCTTATCACACATGTGGTGCCTATGGGCGTGCACGCTGTGTGCACATACAGGTGCGGTGTTGCTGAGAAGGGTGCATGGGGGCACTGGGAGCAGGCATGGGATGGAGACAAAACAAACTTGGGTAAACTCTGATTCTTCCAATTACTAGATTTATTCATTCCCCACCTTCAAAAACTCATAGGGATGTGGTAAGGGACTGCTTGAAATCATAGGAGAGGAATAGTAAGAAATGTAATTAATAGTGAATGTTAGTTTAGTTTTGATCACTAGCCCTGTCCTTGGTAAATAGATTGAGAGTCCCTGTGAATATTATATATGTAGCTTGGTATTCACTCATTTGACAGTTTCACATTGAGAAGCACCAACATCCTTTAAAAGTTGTATTTCTCATCCGATCAGCAATCCTACGTCTTCTAAGGTGAGTCTGGGTAGAAAAGTTTAAAGTACTTTTGACCAACATACTGTATACGTCTGTTTCTTACCTGTGTGACAAGAGACTCCGTGAAAAGTACTGTACTGTACCCACACACTTTGAGCCTACTCAAAATATTAAGACCTAAGTTTACGCTATATTAAAGGTCTGATAATTTCCGCTTTTATTGCCAACACAGACATGACTCTTTATGGAGCCCCTGACCCCAGCTGGAACATTTCTGCCCCTATTCCCATGAAGGGCACCACCTGTCATGTCCAAGGTGAAGGGTCACTGATTGCATCAAGAGACTACCCCTCCTGTAGATGCTACAAACGCCCTGGCTTTTTCTTGGTTGCTAATGAGTAATGGCTCTGTGGCCTCCAGCAGGCTGCAGATGTGGCCAGCCACCCCAGGGCATTGTGAGAAGGCAAACACTTTCCTCTTCCAGGGCCTTGGATGCTGCCCTGAGGTATGCGGAGGAGGCTGGCTGCTGGGCCAGCACCTTGTGAGCAGATTTCCATGTCCAGGACTCAGAAAAGACTTGATAAACCAGCTGGCTGAGTATTATTCTTATGGAAAGACACAGCTACTGAGTGTTTAGGATGGTCAGTCTGCTCTCTCTTTAGTCGCAAAATGGACTCGGGAAACCAGTTACATTCCCCAAAGGGTTGCTTGGTGCATATAGAATCAGATTAATGAGATTGAAAGGCTTTTAGCATTATTGTTGCTTTTAAAAATTACACATGCACTACATTTTCATTAGAGAAAGATTAGAAAATAATGATATGCAATAAAGAAAAAAAGGGGAGCTATATATAGTATTTAGAGATAGCCATTGGTAATATTTTGGCGTATGCCCTTCCATACTTTTTAATGCATCCTTATTGAGTCTTGCAGACTCTAGGGCTTGAGAATAATTAATTCTTCCAGAATCTTAGGGCCCTGCAAGAGCAATTTTTTTTCAGGTTTTATTTAGAGCAGGGGCCAGAAGGAGAAAAACTTGTTTCTGTAAAGCTAACACTCTTGCTAGATAAACAAGCTGCCTGGCTGGATGAATGAATGGAAGAGAGGAGGGATGACTAGATTAATGAAATATTTGGAATGAAAATACCTAGTTAACCAGTAGAGTGCATTCTGAAGCTGGATTACTTTCTTTGGGTGGGCAGGGTTTTGTCTGCCAGCATCCTGTCCTTTGGGGGACCACCTTTCCCCCTGCTGGGTGTGATCTGGATAATTATCCAATATGTGATGTGTCCTCTCTCTCCAGACCTCCTAGCCATAGGGGTGAGCATGTGACCCAGGCTGAGC
The DNA here is from genome assembly GCF_028538775.1 of Myotis yumanensis. Taxonomy (NCBI): domain Eukaryota; kingdom Metazoa; phylum Chordata; class Mammalia; order Chiroptera; family Vespertilionidae; genus Myotis; species Myotis yumanensis. The sequence continues at coordinate 15,697,551 of NW_027223764.1, read as the reverse complement.
AAATCATATATTTGCAACCCCTTGGATACAATGATTGGCCCAGGGGTAGGCATATGATCCAAACAGGGCTAACCAGAGGTTTTTCCTGCAATTGATAAATTAAAAAGTCTCTTTACACTGAGGTAGCTCAATGGGGGAAATGGTCTAAGGCAGGGGTGGGCAAACTTTTTGACTCGAGGGCCACAATGGGTTCTTAAACTGGACCGGAGGGCCGGAACAAAAGCATGGATGGAGTGTTTGTGTGAACTAATATAAATTCAAAGTAAACATCATTACATAAAAGGGTATGGTCTTTTTTTTTTTTAGTTTTATTCATTTCAAACAGGCCGGATCCGGCCCGCGGGCCGTAGTTTGCCCACGGCTGGTCTCCGATCAGCCTGTTGCCTTCTTGCCTGCCACAAGGAGATTGTCTGAGAGCAGGGAGCGGTAGTGCAGAGATAGACATAGGGAGTGAGGGTGAAGGATGGAGGGAGGAAAAGAGATGAGAGAGAGATGTGAGAACATTCTCCTATCACTGAGTTGACATTGTTTGAGGCCTTGGATCCAGCCACCCTTAAAATTCCCACTTTACGTTAATTAACTTTTTTTTCAATCAATTTTTTTAAAATTGAGGTAACATTGGTTAATAACATCCTATAAGATGCAAGTGTATAACATCTGTATGTACCACCACCAAAAGTCTAGTTTCCATCCACCAACATATAATTGATCTACTTTGCCCAATTTGGCTCTTCCTCCATCCCCCTTCCTCTCTGGTAACCACCAATCTGTTATCTGTTATCTATGAGCAAACTTTTCATTATTGCTAAAACTAACTAAAGTTGGTTTTGGTCAAATATAACCTGGTCATAACTACTTCCCCAGCTCCTTGGGGACAGGGTCCCTGTCTAGCCTAGTCTCTGTGCATGCGGCCAGGCACATGCCTGCCTGGCTCACTGAGTGTCATGTCTTCTTTCCTGCGCTCAGGGTGTAGCTTTCTTCCCTTGCATTCTGCCTTGGAAACTTCAGCCTCCACCTTTGCATTCACTGTGGTAGTGGGTCGGTCTCTTCCCGGGAAAAAAGGAGCCCTGAGCCCCCTCCTGGCAACCAGCATCAGGAAGAACCTGTGACTTCTCTGACAGTGATGGGGTCAGATGGGTAGGGCAGGCCCCGTTTTGATTAATATGCCCATCAAATGGAATTCTGGGACTGACCTCCACTCAGCTCAAGCAACACAAAGATAATTGACCTTTGGAAATTGCCTTTGGCAGTCTTTTTATTATTTTTATAGGAAAGTCCTGCAAACCCATTATATCTCACAATGGGCCTTTTATGGTGCTATTAGTTTAATGCAGCTCTCAGAGAAATTAGTCCTCAGGGAGCCTGAAATTCTAGAAAGAAAAAAAAAGCTTTTCATGGACTTATGTGACTTCTGGATTAGCAGGAAAGATGATTGGTAGCACGCTATTCCCGTGGTAACTTTTGGCATTTTGAGCCATCTGACCAAGGTACCAAATCTCCATTGTGGGCCCCTGATGTCTGCCCCAAGCAAAAGGAAAAAAATACATTTGAAAAAGGACAAGGTGGCTCTTTAAAGAATTCCAGTCTACCAAGCAGAGAGGGTTTATTCCTCCCTCAGTCTAAGGTTAAAGGAGAATGGGAGTGAGAGAATTGAAATAGCACCTCTGTTTACAGTAAATGTCTGGGCTTTTCCAAATGTGAAATTCCAGATGCCTCCCTTAGATCCTCACTCTGACTCCTCTCGCCCTGGCCACAAGTATTTTCAGTGACAGTTCTGGGGCCATTGTCAGGGGGTGAGGCACTAGTTTTGGGCTGAAAGAGAGGAGGTACCATCTCAGTCACATCACGCTGCCTGGGCCCGGGGATCAAGTTCATGAGGCCCTGTAGAGCGGAGTGGGGCAGGGAGAGAAACTCGAAGGTGACAAGAGAAACTTGCAGGGCGCCCTTCCATCGCCTGGGATCTGATTCCCAGGTTGGTTGGCCAGCCCATCCCTAGGACAGGGAAGGGATCGAGGAGGAGGATTTCAAGGGACAGAGGGCCTGGGTGAATTGCCAGTTGTAGCTGCTTCCCCATCAGCCTAGCCCTGACCCTTGAAACCCCCAGGCCTGCCTGTCCCTGTGTCCTGCAGTCACTAGCCAGGCTGCACCAGGGATCTCACAGTCCTTCTGTTCCCTTTGTAGCTTGAGGACTTGCACCTTGTCCTTACATTTTTTCCCTCCTCCTTACTGTTTGCTCTGGCTCTGACCTGGTCATATCCCCGGGCACTCCCAATCAGAGCTTCTTTTCTGCAAGCACCTGAGTGAGACTCTGCCTTCGGGCTTCCTAGGCTGCAGGAAGAGCTCGCTTAGCGTGAGTATGTGGGGTGGGCTGAAATGCTGGGACTTAACCTCACTTGGGAGCAGCCCTCAACTATTTATGTGAAGGCATCGGTAGACAAATACCCCAGCTCCCTAGCCCCTGGGGGAACAATTCGGAGCCATGTTGCATGAGCCATGTTGCACGTAGTCTCCCAGAATTTCCTGGTGCAATCAGCTCCAATTGCACCAAATAATAATCTTAGGAACACACCTTGTATTCACTTCCTTCCTCTCCTTGTGTCAAATCCCCATTTCCCTATTGCTACTTCTCAGAGCCACCTCCCAAATAAACCATTCACACTCAGCCTTGTCTCAGAGCCTGCTTCTGGGGCTCACACCTAAGACCTCACTCCTGTTTCCGGTCTCTGCCCTGACTCTCACCTTGGATCTAAGGTCTGACCGATGGCTTGTCTGGTGCTGTCAGAGGCTCTTCTTGCTCTGTCCTTACCTAGAATTGGCAGGACTTCTCAGGTCACTTCTGTCTCGGGCTCCTCTGAGCAATGACCTGGCTTGTCTCACAGGCCCCTCCCTGGCCCATGTGGCTGGTATTCCCGCTGGTATTGGTCCAATCTTCGATGGGAAAGAATGGAATCTCATTTTGAAAGGAGAAGGTATAGAAAGGAAGGAAGGAAGGAAGGAAGGAAGGAAGGAAGGAAGGAAGAAAGAAAGAAAGAAAGAAAGGAAGAAAGAAAGAAAGAAGAAAGAAAGCCTGAAAGGAACATGTCTCAGGCATCAAATGTAGGGATGTGTGTCTCCAGAAGGGCCAGGGCCAATGGAGAGCCATGTTCACCACCCACTGGGGCTGCCCTGCGTTCTTGTATCAGTGCCCAGTCCTACCACTTGAAACGCGAATGGATTGGCTTTATTTGAAAGAGGGCTGGACCCCTCTTTTCCTTCTCCTAACTGCTCCCGTTGGAAACAGCACCGTGTCAATTACAAGGCAGATAGCTCTGGTTGTAATTTCTGCTTGTGTGACACTGGGCAAGTTGTTTAATCGTACTAGTGCTGAGTGTCCTCATCTGAAAAATGAGGCTCAGCCCCTACACCTCATATGATAGTTGCGAGCAGTAAATAAGAATGTGTGATGGGCTTAGCAGAATGCCTGGCACGTAGTAAGCGCTCATTCATTGCCAGCTGTTGTTATTCGCCTGGCATGCACTGCCTGGCTTTGTTGATTATCTTTTGCTATTTTATCTCCCTGAAGGCAGGAGGCATGGGGTGGCGTCTTCCTCTCGGTATCTATATTACGTGTATGTATATAGTAAGTGCATAAAAAAGATCCACATGAAGGGACCATCCTAGTGGTCTGATCCTTGCTCTTTCCCTTTTAACCTTTCAGGCATGTCGTAGCTTTGTCCACTGCCATAGCTTTGTCCAATAGCTGTGTAGAGGCCACACTGGTCCTACAGGATTGTTAAAATACCCTCCTAGGCCATGGGCCACCTATCCTGTGTCCCTAAGGATGCAGCCCTATTATAATGGAACCGTTTCCTTGGCAGCCTCTCTCTATCACACTCAAAGCTAAAGACAGTGCAGGGCCTGGTCTCCCAGGGAAAAGCCAGGGCAGCAGCGGGGTATTTCATGCTCTGAGGTGCAAACGTCTTTCAGCTGAACAAGCCACTTAAATAATGGTGTGATCTATCTGCTGCTCCCCCTTCGGTGTTCCAGACAGATAAAGATAAACTAGCCGAGGTAATTGTGGAGATGGAGTGTCGCTGGCAAATGATCTGAGCACAAAGACCATTTCCAGAGGCAGACGGAGTGGAGGCTCCGGTCATTTTTCTTAAATCATGTTTGAAGTGGCACAGTCTGCAAACCAATTCAGCAGGAGTGCCTCTCGGAGGGCCCGGGGCCTCCTGAACTTTGGAAAGGGTAAAGCCCAGCAAAGCTCACAGGTGGCAAAGAAAGGAAGCTATCCCCCAGAGAGTGGGGAGGGGAGTTGGGTGGTCACCCCTGGGAATTCGCACAGTGCTGGGTGCCGAGTGTTGAGGTGTAATGATTGGTGAATCCGGCAGAGCTGCCATCTGGGCTTGGCTTGATTCCAGGCCTGGGAAGCGATTGCACAGATCTGGGCGGGGTCAGCAGTCTCCCCAGGAGATTTCCTCAGTCATAATTTGGTTTGTTTGGGGACATTGAGGCAGTGGGTCTAGGAACCAGGACTGTTTGAATGTGCTGGCAGCTCTGTGCATGGGGAAGCAGGTGGGGACTTCCCTTGACTCACTCTCCACCTGCTAATGAAGGAGGTAATGGGCTCTGACGGTAAAATGACAACATCTTATGGAACACTTTGCAGCCATTGGAAACCATATTGTAGAAAATGAATGACTTGGGGGAAGTTTCATGATAGATTGCTAAGGGAAAAAAGCTGTCTACAAAACAACACACAGGTATGTCCCCAGATCTTGTTTAAAAAATGACATATATGCACATGTAGGTGCAACGAAAAAGATGAAGAGACAGATAAAATGTTATTAAATTTCTTTTTACCTTTCAATCTTTATGTTTTCCAAATTTTCTACAATGGGCATGTATTTCTTTTGTAATGAGCAAAAGAGATATTAAAATCATATCTTACTTACATGTATAAAGTATTTATAGTTTCCAGTGTTTTTTTATGTACATCCTTTTGTTTGATCTGCATAACAGTTCTGTGAATTAGGGAGAACAATTATTCCCATTTCACAGATGAAGAAACTAAGGCTCAGAGCACATCAGTGACTTGAATAATGCGTTGCCTGGCTTGTAAATCACTGAGCCTAGGCTAGAGCCAAAATCTTGTCTATTTTGGTTTTAAAGTTTCCCCCGCCACTGTATATTAGGGATTTTGAGACAAGCCAGTCAGCAGTATCTGCCACTTCATTATTGCAACCCTAACTCATCACCTCCCTAGGAATGCCTACCCTGATCCCCTGGTTAAGACCTGTTCCTTTGTTATAAACTCTCAGAACTGAGTTTATTCTTTTCTATGCTGTTCCATACAATAGTCACTAGCTACCTGTAGCTATTTAAATTTGAATAGAAGATTAAAAAAATTATACCGTATCCACCTCTATCCATCATCACTTAAAGGTCCTGGCAGGGCTGTTCTGGATCGCTTATCTCCCTGATGACTACACATTGATTTGTTCAGTTATTTTTGGAAACATGTATGTTTCTGGCAGTAAATTATAAAGTACAAGGATCTGATTTGCTTCCCTTTGTGCACCAGGCTTCTCAGTCTGGGCCCCCTCACTAAGCTCCCTCCAAATACTCTCTCCTTGTCCCTATCCATCTAGTTATCCCACATCTTTTTCTGTTTCTTGTATATCCTATTTCCTCTTGCCACCGAGTCCTCACAATGCCGTTCCCTAATGCCTATGCCCTAAATCACTGAGCTGAAGCCTGATGAGAGGGTGCTGCATTTCTCAGGTGGGTTGGAGCTGGAAAAAAAAAGATTGAGAACCACTCAGGTTGAGAAGTTGGCTCAGAACTTGGAGAATCCCTCCACCTTGAACTTACATTAGTTGGGGACATGACAGTTACTCATGAAACCATTCAAGAATGTTTCAGAGCAGGACACAAGCCAGTGCTGTGTTTGGTGGCCCAGACTGTGTGAGACCAAGCCAGGTGGACGAACAAGAAGGAGGGGTGAGTGACTTGGGGCAAGCAGGGTGATGGGACATGAGGACCAAGGTAAAGTTGGTCCAGAACTTGAGAGTTGGGCAGAAAGTGAGTTAGTTTTTCTTCATGTTCTAGGAAGGGCTTCAGCCAAACATTGATTTGTCATGGAGTTATTGAGCACCTGCTGTGTTCCAGGCACTGTGCTGGATGCTAAGTGCATAATGTGAGTAAACATATCCAGTTCCCACCCTCATGAAGTCTGACAAGGAAATAGACAGCAGTCAGATTATTAAAGAAATGAGCATGTAACACAAAGGGAGAGAAATCATCTAAAGCAGCGGTTCTCAACCTGTGGGTCGCGACCCCTTTGGTGGTCACACGACCCTTTCACAGGGGTCGCCTAAGACCATCCTGCATATCAGATATTTACATTATGATTCATAACAGTAGCAACATTATAGTTATGAAGTAGCAACGAAAATAATTTTATGGTTGGGTCACAACATGAGGAACTGTATTTAAAGGGCAGGAAGGTTGAGAACCACTGAAAAGGAAAGGAACATGTTTCTTTAGGAGCGCATAACAAAGCATCTGACCAGGCTGGCTGTGGGTGGGGGAGAGGAATTTAGCAAAAGCCTCCCCAAAGTATCATTCAAGCTGAGATATGGGTGATGAGCTAGAATTAATTGGATAAAGGCAATGGCCAAAGGATTCCAGGGAGAGGGTTCAGCACATGCAAAGGTCCTGTGGTAGGAAGGAGCATGAGGAATTCTGGGGAGTGAAAGCAGGCCAGCAAGGCTGGAATGCAGAACAAAGCATCTCAGGCTGAGTTGGAGAGAGAGATTGCGGGGGCAGAACATGCAGGGCCTGAATGGATAGGGACCAAGCATCTCACTTTGCTGGGGACAGTCCTAGTTTGCTTCTGTTTTCCTGGCAAATTAGAAAAATGTCCCCTTTTACTCCCAACACTATCTTGGTTTGGATGGCAGATGTTACGGTCACCTTCTTTGGCCTCGTTAAGGATTTTGTTCTTATTCTGAAGCTAGAGGCTCAGTGCACAAAATTCATGCACTGGTGGTAGTGGGGGGGAACCCCTCAGCCCAGCCTGTGCCCTCTCGCAGTCCTCGAGCACTTGGGGGATGTCTGACTGACGGCTTAGACAGACATCCTTAGTGCTGGCGCAGAGGTGGGAGAAGCTCCCACCACCGCCACTGTGCTCAACAGCTGTGAGCCTGGCTTCTGGCTGAGCGGCCCTCTTCCTGTGGGAGTGCACTGACACCAGGGGGCAGCTCCTGCATTGAGTGTCTGCCCCCTGGTGGTCAGCGCGAGTCATAGTGACAGGTCGTTCTGCAGTTCAGTCGATTTGCATATTAACCTTTTATTATATAGGATATGGGAAGTTACTACAGGGTTTTCAGCAGATGAGATCCTCCCTTGGCAGAATCAGATTCAAGTTTCCCAGATAGGCCTCTGGCTGCAGTGAGGAGAAAGCACTATGGGTGGGGTCAAGCAGGCAGGCAGCAAGCCCATTAGGAGATATTGCTAGAGTGATGGAGAAATTGATTTTCATGCCCAGTGGAGAGGACTATTCCCTTCCTCTCCAACCCACTCCAAGTTCCAGAACTCAGGTTTAAAGGAGGGTTCAGCAGGGTTTAGAGCTCCTGTGTTTCCTCACAGGGGACTTTGTGCCATACTACCTCAGGGTGAGCAGGACCCCTTGTGTGGTTTTCTGAAAGGCCAAGGACCTCCTACTGTTCTGGAAAACATTTTCATAGGTCTCCCTAAATGTCACTGCTGGCTGAGGGTCTCTCATGGGGACCATCATCTAGGGCCAGCTGTAGGGATAGTGTCTTGTCAAGGCTTTTCGATGGAGATTGGTGACATTCTGGTAGTGGACATTCATTTTCCTAGAGCCTGTCTTAGATTTCAGGTGAAGCATTGGAGTTTGCAAGGACTGATCCAAAACCCACTCCTTTGTGGTTGAGCGCTCTCTCCTCCTTTCTCTCTCTGTCATTTTCTCTCTCTGGAGTGTTTACTTATTTTAAATCTGTGTTAAAGTACCCTTATTGCCCCACCCACTAGCCTATTAAAACTGCCTGGGCTTCACTGCTTTTTAAAAGCATCTCAGGTCTTTTCTCTTGCTTGGTAAAATGAAAACAAAATTATTCTAGTGGAACACTTTCTGTTAGATGCAATCTAAGAAAACAGCTTACAGAACTGGGGCTCATTTGGAAGCAGCCGGATCTTGGAGGGAAGAGAGGGAGATGGAGGGGGAGGGGGAGCAGATAGAGCATCCTAGCAGAGTGGGGACAGAGGAGCCAAGGTTGCAAATGCCTTAAGGAGCTGGGGTGGCACTAGCATCAGTCCCAACATGAATTGATGACCCTATTTAATGTTTTTTTCCCCCTGGATTTAATTTTATTTTATTTTTCAGTCTAGAATTATGCAGCTCTTTAACTAGGAGCCTCTTTCTTTATCTCCTCTTTTCTCCCCTCACCCCATCTCTCCTGCTCTTAATGTTTTTTCTCTACTTAAGTTTTACTGCTTTCCTGGCCCCAATCAGGAACTCTACTTTCTCTGACACCTACACACCATGCATCTTTGGATTGTAAATGAACCATCACAGGAAAAAGCAAAGGTTTCTAGCTTTCTCCCTCTTAATGCTGGGGCTCCAGTGGCTGGGAGCTCAGCCTACCTCTAATAAGAAATCCAGGGCATGACTGGCTCTGAACAATGATTGGGGCCCCTGGGGTCATCACGCAGCTCTATTCCCAACTGAACCAGACAGTTGCTGACTCTGCAGTTATGACCAATTAGAGCAGTGGTTATCAACCTTGGCTGCACGTTAGAATCACCTGGGAATCTTTTTAAAACCCTGATTTCTGGGCCTCATCCTCCGGAAATTCTGTTTCTTTGTTACTAATGTTGTGGCCCCACCCCATAACAAAGGATTTTTAAAAGATTCCCAGGTGATTCTAATGTGCAGCCAAGGTTGAGAACCACTGAATTAGAGCCTCCCGAGTCACAGCGGGGATTGAAGTCCAGCCAGCTGATGTGGGAGAGAATGAATTTCCACAAGCCAGGTGCCAGACCCAGTGCTCTTTTCCTGTTGGGGAAGAAACTGAGTCTGCAGGGAAAAACTGTCCCAGTTTCTTCTTGTGGCCCCATTCTAAGGACTTAACAGAAACCCCCTTCCACTCTCTCTAAAAAAAATGGAAAAAATATCCTTGGGTGAGGATAAAAAACAAACAAACAACCCTAACCAACGAGCAAAAATACCCCACAGACCAAAATCTATGTTCTCTATAAGAAACCCACTTTCAATATAAAGACACAGATAGATGAAAACTAAATGGATGGATGAAAATATACCATGCTAACACTATTCAAAAGAAAGCAAGAGTAGTTATATTAATCTCAGGCAGAGCAGATTTCAAACTAAGGCAACTTATTAGGGATAAAGAAAGGTATTATATAGTGATAAAGAAGTCAATTCCCCAAGAAGACATAACAATCCTTTAACAATTGCTCTATAGCTTAATAATAGAGCATAAAACTACATGAGGCAAAACTTTTAGAATCACAAAGAGAAATAGAAGAATCCACTATTTTGGTTGGAGACTTCAACACCCCTCAATCAGAAATGGAAAGATCCAGCCAGCAGAAATCAGTAAGGACCTAGCTGAATTCAATAACATCAACCAACTAGATACAATTGAAATCTATAGACAGCTTCATCCAACAGCAGAATACACATTCTTCCCAAGTTCACATAGAACATTCACCAAGACAGACCACATTTTGGGCCATAAGACAAATTTAAAAGAATAGAAACCATACAATGTCTATTGTCAGACCACAATGGCATTAAACTAGAAATCAGTAACAGATAACTAGAAAACCCTAAAGTACACGGAGATTAAATGACACTTCTAAACACATGGGTCAAAGAAGAAATCTTAACAGAAGCTAAAAAATATTTTGAACTAAATGAAAATGAAAGCACAACTCTTTGAAATTTGTGGGATGCAGTGAAAGCAGTACTTAGAGGGAAAGTTATAGCAATACATGCATGTATTAGAAGAGAAAAAAGATCTAAAATCAATCATCTAAGTTTTCACCTTAAGGAACTAGAAAAAGAATAATAAATTAAATCCAAAGTAAGCAGAAGAATAAGAATTAGAGCAGAAATCAATGAAATTGAAAACAGGAATTTAATAGCCAAAAGCCAATTCTTTGAAACGATCAATAAAATTGATAAGCCTCCAACCACACTAAGCTAAAAAGAGAGGACACAATTACTAATCTCAGAAATGAAAGGGGACAGCAAAAGGTCCAAACACAGAGCTTCAGGAGAGCCTTCTCAAAAAGTGAAAGTAACCTTTTGAACAAAAATTTGAAGTTGCTGAGAGCATCCCCCCTGATGCTGTCAGGCTGTCCTTTTCCGTGCCCTGGGGAAATGGGATGGGTGGGTGTGGGGACAGAGCAGGCTGGACAGGGTTCCACAGCAGGCTCAGGGGCAGGTCCAGGCCAGGAGGATCAGGTTTCTCGGGGCATCTGCCCACTCTCCTGGGAGGAGTTTGGAGAAGAAGGATTCCCGCTCAAATATGTGCTGCGGGGAACCTTAGTTCCTGGTAGAGAGGGCTGCATGGGCAGGAGGCAGAGGCTAAAGCCCATGATTCTGCTTTATTTCCAGGATTAGCCAGGGGAGCCAAAGGTGGGTCCAATGGGGGCAAGGGCCAAGTCTAGCTCTTCGGGGCCAGGAGTTTCTGTACCTCGGAGTAGGGGTGAGGGGAGAGGATCTCCCACTTGTGATTGTCCCCTATGCCCGAATAAAGGCTGCCTTTCACCTGGCACAGGGGGTCAGCTCATCTCCTTGGGAGATAGACAGGTGCACTCAAATCTCCTCTCCACTTTGCATTTTCTATGTGACCTCAAGCATGGTCCTCTCCGGGTGTCAGTTTTCATCATCTGTAAAATGAAAATAATAACATAGGGTTGGGGGCTGGGTAAATGCTTGACCAATGTCAGCCGTTATTATTAAACAGTAAACCTTGCCAGGCAGAAACCACGTTCCCTTCCTCTGTTGCTCTCTCTAGGGCAGCTGGGAGCTGCACTGGCTCCCTGGACTGATGGGTGAACAGCATCCGTATTTTTGTCTTCAAACCTAAAACATAATCACCCATTTATGCTCCCTGGTGAGGTCATTCATCAGGCATCTGGTGTCATGGAGAAGAACACAGATTCTAATACCATTTTAATGCTTGTATTAAAAATTTTTTTTATTGATTTCAGAGAGAGGAAGGGAGAGGGAGAGAGAGATAGAAACATCAGTGATGATGGAGCATCATCGATCGGCTGCCTCCTGCAAGCCCCGCACTGGGGATCAAGCCTGTGTGACCTCTTAGTTCATATGTTGACACTCAACCACTGAGCCATACCGGCAGGGCTAATGCCTGGATTTTAATATCATTAAACTACTCATTAGCTGAGTGACTTTAGGCATATTATTCAATCCCTCTGCACCTCAGTTCCCCCACTTTTAGCCTTCCTGTCAGGAGTAAGGGAATCCACGCACTTGAGCTGTAGAGGGTGTCTGGTCTCTGAGATCCTGCTCTTCCCTCCCAAGGACCACGGCGAGTGGGGGCCTAGGTGGAACCTGGGCAACAAGGGCCTTTCCTAAGAGCCTGCCCCTGCGGGGGGTCAAGGGTGCAGGCTAAGCCCGGACCCAGGAGCAGCCTTGTCTGGGTGCAGGCTATGTGGCTCAGACAAAGCCTGGAGGGCTGAGGTGTGGGCCACCCATTGAGGGCGCAGTGGGTGTTTGCTCAGCCCTCCAGATCCCATCCAGGTGTGAAAGTGGCACAGTTGGTTAATTGAGCTGAAAGCAGCATCAGGGAGCCAGGGAGGAAATCAGACATCTGTTCCCACAGATCCCCAACCGGCTCCTTTGTGCTGCTTTGTGAGAATGGGCCCCCTCCTCACTGAAGGCCAGTGTGGGGGTCAGAGGGAGGGCAGTGAGCAGGGTTGTGAGCATGCTCCCCGCTCCCACCTCCAGGTGTGCTCTCAGGACTGGCTTTTTATTTAACATTACCCTGGGTGGAGCCAGTCCGCTTTCTATTTGGGAACAGAGCACAGATTTTATTTTATTTTTTTAACCCAAGGACAGTTTGCTGCATCCGTCCCCTCCTCCTGCTTCACTTGTTTATTTTTGTCCTGTAAGGAGAGCTAGTTCCACTGCCCCATCCAGAGGGGAAGAAGGCCGTGATCTGGATTACTGAGGCTGAGAAACAAAACCAAATGCTAACAAAACTCCTGCTTGGCCTCGTGCCTGGGTAACTCAGACAAAACACCATTCGGCTCTTCTCAGGGACAACTGTTGCAAACCCAGAGGAAGTTCAAATCAATTGTTTCTTTGGTTTGTAGTGAAGCCAGAGATTGGACATACATATTCACTAATATTCATTGCGTTCCCAGCCCCCTCTGTCACCCAGCTGGGGACAGAAAGAGGAGGAGGCAGGGATGGTAACTGACATACATATATTGAACACTTATGAAATACCATTCAGTGAGCAATCAGTGTTAGAGCTTCTTATTTGTGTCATCGTACATTAGAAAAACTAATCCTTATGAAGTGCTGATATGTCCGAGGCCTTGACCTAAGTGTCAAATTCTCACACTCAGGTCTCTGACCCCAAGCCCATGTCATTATCACACTCCTGGACTGTGCTTCTTATGTGATCCATTTTAAACTAGTTAATTGTCACAGCCTCTTATTATGGCTGTTAAACCACCTTCATGCGCAGGCTAGGAAACTAAGGCCCAGGGAGGTGAAATGACTTAGTGAGTGAGTTACGAATACTAGCACCGTGGGGCTCCTATACTGGAGATAGGTCAACAATTCACTGAAGAGTCTGAATTTGCATCATTCCTTGAGGGAAGACGTTTGACTGTTATTCTCATTATTGTATCCCTGGTACCTGGGTCAATTGCCTGGCATGGTAACTATCTGTGAATGGGTGAATTCCATAAGCTGTTCCTCTGCTAGACTATAACCTCCATAGACTAGTCTGTGTATGGTAACTATCTGTGAATGGGTGAATTCCATAGGCTGTTCCTCTGCTAGACTATAACCTCCTTAGACTAGTCTGTGTATGGTAACTATCTGTGAATGGGTGAATTCCATAGGCTGTTCCTCTGCTAGACTATAACCTCCATAGACTAGTCTGTGTATGGTAACTATCTGTGAATGGGTGAATTCCATAGGCTATTCCTCTGCTAGACTATAACCTCCATAGACTAGTCTGTGTATGGTAACTATCTGTGAATGGGTGAATTCCATAGGCTGTTCCTCTGCTAGACTATAACCTCCATAGACTAGTCTGTGTATGGTAACTATCTGTGAATGGGTGAAATCCATAGGCTGTTCCTCTGCTAGACTATAACCTCCATAGACTAGTCTGTGTATGGTAACTATCTGTGAATGGGTGAAATCCATAGGCTGTTCCTCTGCTAGACTATAACCTCCATAGACTAGTCTGTGTATGGTAACTATCTGTAAATGGGTGAATTCCATAGGCTGTTCCTCTGCTAGACTACAACCTCCTTAGACTAGTCTGTGTATGGTAACTATCTGTGAATGGGTGAATTCCATAGGCTGTTCCTCTGCTAGACTATAACCTCCATAGACTAGTCTGTGTATGGTAACTATCTGTGAATGGGTGAAATCCATAGGCTGTTCCTCTGCTAGACTATAACCTCCATAGACTAGTCTGTGTATGGTAACTATCTGTGAATGGGTGAATTCCATAGGCTGTTCCTCTGCTAGACTATAACCTCTGTAGACTAGTCTGTGTATGGTAACTATCTGTGAATGGGTGAATTCCATAGTCTATTCCTCTGCTAGACTACAACCTCCTTAGACTAGTCTGTGTATGGTAACTATCTGTGAATGGGTGAATTCCATAGGCTGTTCCTCTGCTAGACTACAACCTCCTTAGACTAGTCTGTGTATGGTAACTATCTGTGAATGGGTGAATTCCATAGGCTGTTCCTCTGCTAGACTATAACCTCCATAGACTAGTCTGTGTATGGTAACTATCTGTGAATGGGTGAAATCCATAGGCTGTTCCTCTGCTAGACTATAACCTCCATAGACTAGTCTGTGTATGGTAACTATCTGTGAATGGGTGAATTCCATAGGCTGTTCCTCTGCTAGACTATAACTTCTGTAGACTAGTCTGTGCCCTCCAGACAGGGCTATCTGGGCAGGAAAGCTCTGGGGCCTCCAGAGAGCAGTCTGGACCCTGGTTCCTGCCCCGACTCAGGGCAGCCTTCCATTTGATGAAGAGACACTGAAATAACCCCTATAGTTGGTATGAGCGTATATAAAATATATATTCTGCTTTTTCAGACCTGCCTGTAGTATTTCTTTCTGTTTGGAAGATATGCAAGGAAAGAAATGAAATAAAGATATGCCAATGAAATAAAGCTCACTCAAGCTTTATGAATTTTAACCTTCAGAAATACTTGACATCGCTATAATTGAATGTTTCCACCAAGATCCAGAAAGTATGCGAATACATTTATTAAATTGAAATCAGTTTTCCACAACTGGCCTGCTTCTGTGATGTCCTGAGTCACGACACATCAAAAGAAAGGTACATTATACGAGATGAAAAGAGATTTTTCCCCCTTCTGTATAATCCAGTGTCCGTCACACCTGATCGCTAGAGAAATGGACAATTTTTGTTTGTTTCAGGATTTTCTTATGTTCTGTTGGTGGCTGTGTGGACGTTAGGGGGTGACCTGTTGCTCTCTGGGCCTGTCCAGTGTCTTTTTCTAGACAGCTGTCTCTTTCTACCTGTCAGGGTACCCTCAGAGCTCACTGGGAAACCTGGGGGGAATGCTGAGGGGATTCAATGCTTTTCTAGTCTGAACAGGGATTTCGGTCCTCCCAGCTGTCTTATTGAATGGGAGGCGGATCAGACAGTTTACACTTCTAGCTCAGTCATTAGCTGGTGAGCTCCAGCTAGTCATTAAGTTACTATTATTTTCATCTGATAAAGAGATACTGAAATTTAACCCTTACAGTTGCTATTGGGATATATAACATATACTATATTCTTCCTTTCCACTGATGCATCCTAATTCCAGAGGACACTGACCAGGTGCCGTATGTGTGTGTGTGTGTGTGTCCGGGAATGCAGCCCTAATCCAAGAGCTTCTGGCTCTATTTTAAATCTTTTGCAGAGCGTGCATTATATCCCATACTATACCCAGGCTTGTTTTGATATCCGGGGATGCTCTCTGCCCCCACATCTCTGGATAGAGAACTCGCATTCCAGGATGACGCTGTAGTGTGCACACCCTGCAAAGCCTGGGACTTTTGGAATCTGCTGTCTGTTACCACCACCCACCCCTCTTCCGTTTCAAAGGTATGAGCATCCAAAAAAGCGTGAGCACAGTGCCTGGCACTGGGTAAGGCCACATTAATGTTGCTCAAAAAGAATCTCTGGAATAAAGGCTGAAGAGGTCGGCAGGGAAAGGGCTCTTTGGAGAACACCTGTTTGCCTTTTCGCTGCCCCCACCTGCTGCCCTCTGCATTTCTGTGGTTCCAGCCCGCCCCCCCCCCCCCCACCCCCCCAGGGCCCAGGCACTTGCTGCTTCTTGGGTTTGTCAGCATTTCCCCCTTGGATGTCAGAGCGACTAATTAGCCTTCCTTTCAGGGCACTGCCAGGCCAGCAGTTTCTCACATGGCATCTGCTGAGGAGAAGCAGGCTGAGCCTTTGACCCTGTCTTGTCAACGCTGGGCTCTCTGGTGGGTTTTGGTCATATGGGCACATATGAGCTCCTATGTAGGCGGGTGTGTTCACCCCCTTGGGCTTAGGGGATATGAGGTGTGTTATGCTCATGGAGTTATGGGGCAGATGTCAGAGCTCACTCTACTTGGGTCAAAGGCAGGACCTGGGTGTGGAGAGTCCAAGAGGGAACTGGGGAGCGGCATCAGGTAGGGCTAGCTAGCTGGACTTGTCTGGGTCCTTGGCTTGTCTGAGTCCTTGGCTTCATTCTGAGTCTGCAGGTCACACAGGACCCCTCATGTCCATGCAGGGAGTGCAGAGAGTCAGGGCCACCTCTGTAGACCTCTGTGCTGGCAGGGGTGCTACCACGCTACCCTGGGCACAGGCATTGGAAGACAGAGGTCACGGCCAATTCCATGACCTGGGCATTTACAACCTCTTGTTTTAGTCTATGGAAAGCCCAGGTGGGCGCGGGGGCTCACCAGCTCTTCCCATCTCTCGAACTTCCGCTCTGACTCACAGAGTTGGCTCCAGCTGCAGTCCTGGCCTTCTTCAGAGCCGTCTTCCTTGGGCAGCTCAATACCTCTACCTCGGCCCTCCCTCTTCTGTCTTTCTCTGCTAATGATTTTTGTAGTTAATGAGGTTTCCCCTACTCTGTTCTCTAATTATACGACGTCAGGGTCAAGTTTACAACCATCCAGCTATCTATTTATACGTACTGGGCTTTTCAGCTCTTCCTCCCCAGGTTCTTCCATGACCCTTTATTTTTTTTATCGCTGCAGCAAACAAAGTGTGTCTTGGAGAAGATGCTTATTTTCCTAATAAGGAGCCTCAGTTCATGAAGAGACGCTGATGTCCAATGTGAATAATTAACAAAAACATGGTTGGGATCCTTGGCCTTTAGGACCACGTGTTTGGCAGCTCAGGTAATGTTCATCTGCAGTTATCTAATATTCTGTGGGGTTTTCTTTCGCTAGGAAAATGGAGCTGAATCATGATGATGCCTGCAAGGAATAATCTCTTCTTGTCAATTATATTGATCACACAACTCTGCGTACCTCAATCTATGTATTAAATCCTTCTTGAACATCTATAGAACTCAGTACTGCGCTGTTTGCTATAGGGAAGTGGCTGAGGGAGCTTTAAAAGAATAGATGAGGTTCGAGCCCCACGTTGGGATCTCTGGGCATTCACAGCTATTCACCAGACTGATATGCAGCCGTGGCTCTGGGAGAAAGGGAAAAAGACTAGCGTTCATCACTCTCTAGAAGCTCAGACAGTAGCTGTTGGGTGCCTGCACAAGGCTGGGCACTCTTGCAGGCATTGTCTTACCTCTTTTTCTCTCTACCCTCACTGAATTTCTTAAATTCTAAGCATAGATGCGGATTCTGAGGCTCAGAATCGAAGTGATACAGCCAGGGAGTGGCAGAGCTAGCCTCGAACCTAAATCTCTGGTTGTAAAACCCACACCCTTTTCACTCTCTCAAGCTATGTATGCCAGGAAAAGACACGAGGCTTTGCATAATGAAATGCCTAATACTTGGTTCTGGCTCAGGAGGCATTTAGAAGAGAGAGAGGGGGAATGAGATTGGAGAATTCAGCCATGGTTTTGCTGAGGAGGGGAGATTAAAGTGGGACATGACAGATCCCCGTGAGGAGCTTGGAAAGCATAAGTGGATGATGCTTCTCTCATTCCTGGGCAAAATGAGAGCATTTCCCAGATTTGACGTATACTTTCCTTATAAACAGGTATGTGTTGGGAGAAAGATGGCGGACGGGGTTGACAGTTCACTCTCCAGACTGGGCCTCCTAGAATTTGTGATCCTCTAGGGCAGTGGTTCTCAACCTTCCTAATGCTGCGACCCTTTAATACAGTTTCTCATGTTGTGGTGACCCCCAATTTCATTGTTACGAATTGAACATAATTAAAGCATAGTGATTAATCACAAAAACAATATGTAATTATATATGTGTTTTCCGATGGTCTTAGGCAACCCCTGTGAAAGGGTCGTTCGACCCCCAAAGGGGTCACAACCCACAGGTTGAGAACAGTTTCTCTAGGGGGTCATTTGCTTCCTGGGCTTTGCAGGTTTAGAACTTAAGCTTTTTCCAGTGGCCAGGCATTGAGGTTCTGGGGAAAGGAGGTGCTGTGGCCAAAAAGGACTCTGTTCCCAGGGGAATGAGGCCTGTAGCAGAGTGAAAATGTGGAAATTTACAACAGAGGGCTTCTCCAGCCACATGCACCTGCAGGGCACACTGCTTCCTGGAAGGTGGGTTGGGTGGGGGTGGAGAACAGTGCTTGACAAGACCTTCATCCTAGATCAGAATACTGCCTGCAGATCCTGGGAGAGGAGCAAAGGGAGCTGGATATTCACCAGGAACATGCCTCCCATTCATCCTGAAGATGCTTTTGCTTCATTCAGAAGCGTTTGGTATTAGAATCAGACCACACATTCAATTGGGCAGGGACCCCACCAAACATTATTTCTTGTGTCTTTCTGCACTCCGTCCAATACATTATGACAACTTTATCAAAAGAATTTGTAATTAATTAGGTTAAACTTATCTCATTGGTACATTTCTATCTCCTTGATGTGGCTTCATTTTTTACTGTGGTAAATATACGTAACAGAATACTTATCATTTTAAGTGTACAGTTCTGTGGCATTAAGTACATTCACATTATTCTACACCATCAGCACCATCCACCTCCAGAACTTTTGATTTTTTTAATGTATTTTTAAAATTGATTTTTAGAGAGAGAGGAAGGGAGACGGATAGAGAGATGGAAACACTGATGAGAGAGAAACATCACTGGAGAGAAACATCATTGATTATCTGTCTCCTGCACACCCCCTACAGGAGATCAAGCCCACAACCTGGCAAAAGCACATGACCTTTGGTTTCTGGGTCAACACTCAACAGCCGGGCTACCTCCAGAACTTTTTAATTTTCCCAGACTGAGACTCTGTACCCATGAAACATCGCCCATTTCTTCTGCTCCCAGCTCCTTGCATCCTTACTGGGACACGAGACACCCCGGGAAAGAATTCTTCAAGTGCCTGTAAGTCTGACCTGGCATCCTGTTTAAATGAAACATCCTAAACCTCCCCTTGATAGATTCTCATTCCACAGGTCTGGAGTGAGGTCTGGGGGCCTGAGTTTCTGTGATGCTATTATGGCAAATCTATGGATCTTAGAGCTCGAGGAGGGTGTTCCCTTGATCCTAGTACACCACAACTCCACAGCCCTAAAAGCCCGCCTCCACCTGAAAGTCCTCCTTGACTGATGAGTAATGAAGTCATGAATGCTCCCTGGACAGTGGATTTAGAAGATGCACAATGCCTTTCTCTTCTCCCCAGACACTCCCTGGTTTCTTTCTGGACCAGTGAGGAACACCAAGTTCTGAGCCTGTGGCCTGTATATCCTTCCTCTCTGCCTCCTTTACAGTCTCTCTGCTGCTCAGTTGTTTTCTTGACAGCCTCTTGAGTGAGGGCTGTGGAGGAAGGGCAGTTTAAGATGATTTATGTATTTCTATTGACTAGAAACTGGGACAGTTGCAGAAAATTCCTGGCTCTTTGTGTGTATGTGTGTGAATACAGATGTCCATATTTACATTTCGGCTATGTTAAGTCAGTGGTTCTCAAAGTGTGGTCCCTGGACCAGTGGCATCAGTGTCAATGAGGAGTTTGTAAGAAATGCAAATTCTTGGGCCTCAGTGCCTGACCTACTGACACTCTGGGGCGAGACTCAGTAATCTGTGTTTTAACAAGGCCTCTGAATGATTCTTATGCCCAGCAACATGTGAGAACCACTGCTTTAAATACTTTGCCTGATTTAATTCTCACAAAAGTGCTAAGAGAATCCCCAATAAAGAGAAAACAAGGAAACCTGGAAGGGTTAAAGATAAGGGGGTTGCCTGGCTGGTGTGGCTCAGTATTTGAGTGTCAACCTATGAACCAGGAGGTCACAGTTCGATTCCTGGCCAGGGCACAAGCCCTGGTTGTAGACTCGATCCCCAGTGTGGGGGGCATACAGGAGGCAGCCGATCAATGATTCTCTCTCATCATTGATATTTCTACTTCTCTCTTCCTCTCCCTTCCTCTCTGAAATCAATAAAATTATATTTTAAAAGATAAAACAAAGAAGGGGGTTGACTGGGTCTTCTCAAAAACCCCAGTGCCAACTCGTGTAGGGGCTCTTGGATCCTGGCGGATAGCGCTCTTGCATATGTCCATGCATTTCTTGCAGCCAGTTGCTAGGGGGAGAGAGAGGTCCAGCTGGCCTTTGCAAACACAGATGGAGGAGACGACAACGTGGCCAGAAGAGCATGCAAATGGGAGTAAAGTGCTTGGTGTCTGGGGACCATTTGTGCAAAAACAGCAGCAAGAAGCATCTTTCCACACTGTTTCCCTTTGTCCCAGATGGAGCCAGCTTGCCCATCCCAGAGGGGCCGGTTGGGTCCTTGGACATCAGCAGCTGGCTGTGCTCTGCAGGAGGGGCAGCCGAGATTCTGCCTGGGAAGTGTCATTACTCCGGGTGGGCGTGCTCCGTGCACGGCAGGGTAGAGGGGAGTGGGAGCGCAGAAGGCCAGATGTGGGCTCGGACTGTGCGAAGATTGGCGTTAGTACCATTTGGTCTGGGCTGCTTCGTCCATGACCCCAGGGAAGTGCAGTGCTTGCTGCTTGTAAACCAGCTGTTTATGGCGTCTCTGAACAAGCACAAAATCCCTCAATAGCTGTTTTTCTTTATCCTTTAACGTTTGCTTAATGTGTGAAGTTTGTTAATGGAAAATCAACATGATTTTTTTGACCCTGGCTCTGGCAGAGAGGCTGCTGGGCACTAGATTAGCGTCTTACATTTTTTCTCCTGGTCCAGCCTGGAGTTTGGACGAATGGTGGCGAATTCATTCCACCAATATTAGGGTTATTGCTGCTGCCAGGCAAGGCTCTAGGGGAGACTGCAGGGAGCAAACGGCCCTGCCCTCCTGGAGCTTACCTTCTAGAGGAGGTGTACAGAAATGTTTGTGTTGATTTGTGACAGGTGCTACAAAGTGAAACGGAGTGGTATGGTATCAGGTATCTATTGCTGCATAGTACAGCCAGCCATTCCTAAGCTCAGTGTTTTAAAACAACACCTATTTAAATTGTTCACAATTCTACACTCAGGGCTGAACTCAACAGGGTGGATCTTTTGCTAATCTTGCTAATGGTTGCCTGTGTGGCTACATATGGCTGGCAGGTTGGAGGTGTCTGGGGTCAGCTAGGTCAGCTGGGTCTCTCTCTCTCTCTCTCTCTTTCTCTCTCTCTTTCTCTCTCTCTCTCTCTCTCTCTCTCTCTCTCTCTCTTCATTAGTCTCAGGGCCTCTGCCTCTCCATGGGGCTTCTCTATGTGCTCTGTCCAGGAGGGGGCTCCAGGTGTCTGTAAGCACAAAAGTGGAAGCTGCCGGGACTTCTTAAGGCTCAGCGTTGCCTCTGCCACATTCTGTGGTTAAAACAAGGCATCAGCCCAGCCCAGATTCAATGGGATGAGACAGAGTAGGGCATAAATACCAGAGGCACGATGGATCAGGACCATCATTTACAGGGTCCCAGATATGCTCGACTAGATGATGGGTAGACTGATGAGGTGGGGATGAAGATGTTAGGTGGGCTGGTCAGGGATTGAAGGAACAGCCTGGGGACATCTTCCTGAACTGCTTCCTGGGTGCTTTTGAAAAACAGACCACGCTGAGCCATTGGCCCTTCACAGGGCATGGATGAGAGTTGAGGGGATGGTCTTCATTTCTGAAAAAACTCTTGTAGCCTCTTGGGGGCACCACTGTAGTGGCAGCAGCTGTTGGTTTGCTCCTTGGGGAGGAGGTCCCCTATGTGGAAATGTAGAGAATAATTTTCAAATGTTAAGTGTCTGCATACAGCCCTTGACTTTTCTTTTTGTAATAATACAGATAGAATCAAGGAGGACTGAACTAGTTTTTTTCTCAGAATGTGGCCCACAGGCCAACTCCTCCAGAATCGCTGGTGAGCTTGTGAAAAGGCACATTCGCAATCTCAGTCTCAGACAGATTGCTCCGTATCTTTGTGATATGGGCCCCAGAAATGGACATGTTAAGATGCTCCTCAAAGATTCACATGTTCATAAAAGCGCAAAGCACTGCCTTAAACCTTTAGTGGCCCCCGATGGAGTGACAAGTGAATTGCTTGGAAATGAGGTACAGAATCATTCTTTGAGGTCCAACTGAAATGTCACCTCCTCTAAGAAGCCTTCCCAATTCCCTTGGGATGAACCTGTTTACATGTGTATGGGATGCTTATTGTACATCCTTAAGATGACCTGGTTATATAACCTTTGCTCTTGGCAAACTGAGAGCTCCTGATGGTGGGAACATGTTTTATTTGGGTTTCTGTCTCTAGTGCTTATCACATGCCTGGCACATAGTAGGAAGAGGAAGTGCTTGTAGTGAGTGAATAAATGAATGGAGGGAACCCTAAGGAGCACTGTGTCCAATCCACTCCTTGTAGAAATTCAGAATTGAGTACCGAGGAGGTGAGATGCCTGGCTCAAGGCCTCAAGGCTAACAGTGCAGAGCTGGGACCACACTTCTGGACTCCTAGTCCAGTGCTCATTCCTCTCACCCAGGCCAACTTCTTCCTTCAGGTGACAAGCATAGCAGTCTCATTTAGAAATTAAATCCTGACAGTGTCCCCACCCTTCTCCCAACCCCACTGTATGGTGTGGAAGGGAAGTCATGTGCCATCCAGGTCTTCCTTTGCTATCCCCACTCAGGCAGGGCCAGGAGAGCTCCCAGGAGCACCCTCCAACTTTATCAGGACTCTCCTCTCCTCTCCACCTTCCTTCAGTTCACAGCCTGCAAACCCCCTTTGGTGGGCATCCACCAGGGCCTCCTCCAAAGGAATGTAAATGATGCTTAGGGTGCCTCCCACTTCATTGTGGCCTGCAAAGGGCTCAGGGTGGGATTTGCATATTGCTAATTACAGTTGATTCTAGCTTGGGAGAAAATCATTGATCCATTTATAACTTACAGTAATTTGCAAAGCAATTACCTTCTGGCATCTTCCTACTTGCTAAAATGTGTTATTACACTTTTTCTTTTCTTTTCTTTTCTTTTTTTTTTTTAAAGAAAAATGATCTGGGCATTATCCATGAAGGAGCAGCCCTCTCTGTGTGCCTGAAGAGGTAAATAGTAAAATCCTGGAGGACTGGAACTGGGGCCTAAGAATCTTTAAATCTTATTGGGTGCCCACACACAGTAGGTGTGCAATCAGTCTTTGGCGGAAAAAAGAAATTGGAAATGTCCTTGTGTGGTATTTGCAATCTATGACCTTCCCTTCTCCTCTTGTGTGTTGTGTAGAAATAGTGGTGGGTACAGCCCCAGGAGGCAGGTCACATGTGTTTCTCATTGTGAAGTGGAAAGGCTAGCAGTATCTCCCCTTCACCCCCATTTGATATAAAGATGGAATGAGATGATGTAGGTAAAGTGCCCAGCATGTGGTAAATGTTAAATGAATGTTAGCAATTACCTTTTCTTGGTTCAGAGTTGTTTCTTATTATTCAATAGGTGAATTGTCAGTTTCCAGCTGGATACCTATAAGACACACACACAGAAAGGCTCATTGGTGTGGACGAGGGGTGTTGACTGACAGGGGATCACAGCAGTTCCTTGTATGCATGGGGGATGGCCCAGATTTGGGGGCGATGCGGGGCAGGGGGCAGCCTCTGCTGACCTGCCCAAAGGAGTCACGTGAGCAGAGAAAAGCAGACACCCCAGAGGGTGTTCATTTGGGGAACTGCGGTCTAGTGGAAAGAGTGCTGAATTTGGGATTCCAAGAGTCTTGGGCTGGAGTCTCTGCACTTACTCTGTGATCTCGGGCAAGTCACTCCACATCTCTCTCTGAGCCTCAGAAGGGAGAAATGGGGATCCGTATGGCAATCTTGCAGCCTGGGCCAGGACTAGGGTAAGGAGAGTCCAGCACTCACCTTGGTGCCAAATTTAAGCAGGGAGGCACCAAAACCTCAGTAACCAGAGAAATAATTTTTAAAAGATTTTTTTCATTGACTTTTAGAAAGAGAGGAAGGGAGAAGGAGAGAGAGAGGGAGAGAGAGGGGGAGAGAGAAAGACATCAATGTGAGAGCAATACATTGATTGGCTGCCTCCTGCATGCCCCCTACCAGGGATTGAGTCAGAAACCCCAGGCAGGTGCCCTTACTTGGAATTGAACCTGCAACCTTCTAGTGCATGGGATGATGCCCAACCAATGAGCCACACCGGCCAGGGCAAAAGAAATAATATTTTGATGTAATATTTAAAAATCACAATTAGTGCATCCCATTCTGCTTATTTAGACATGGGCCCGTGTGGACAACAGAGAACATAACCCTCATTTGGTTTGCTTTGTCTGAAACTTCACTTTAGAGAGTGGTTCTCAAAGAGTGGCTCCCACCGCAGCAGCAACATCATCTGAGAACTTATTAAAGTGAAAATTCTTGGGCTTCATACCAGATGGACTCAGTCAGGAGGTGGAGCCCAGGAAATTGCTAGGGAGAGCCCCTTCTTGGAGAATAGAGTCTTCTCTCTCCAGGTCAGGACAATATCCCGTCTGACTCTTTTGATCTGTAATAAAAAGATCAAGTTTCCAAGGGTTAACAAATGACTCCCTTTCATCCTTCTGGCACCCTGCACCCTTCCCTCCTCTCCCATCCCAGTTAATATGTAGATTTTCAATGAACTGGAAATAGAGCTGTTTCCTTCCAGCTAAGAGCTGTGGTGAGAAGGTATCATGCAAAGGAACGTCTGTGTCTCCAGGCTCAATGCCATGCTCATTGTCTTTAATTTTCTTGTCAGAGCAGACAGGTTAAATAGCCTCTCATTCGCCCGCTGCCAGCATTGCCTTCAGACTCAGCTTGTGCTGTAGTTAAACACATTTTTTCTTTGCTGTTGCTCTTTTGTTTCTCTTCTTCTTTAGAGAACCGAGTAAAGAGTAAACATGTTGTTCTTCTCTTTTCCATTTAAGTAAATATCTTTCTTTCATTTCTGAAGGCTCCTTGCTCTGGTGGGCTTGCGTTCTCACATTAATCCCATCAGCTCTCGGTTTATGCATCTTTGGAAAAGGAATTAGAAAATAATCTCTCTGCCTCTTCCATTCCTCGGGAAACCCCAGCTAATCCAGCTAAAAGCCCCTTCTGCATAGCAATGCAATCCTCCTCTGGTTACACACATGGCCAGGAGAATGTTTAGCTGTTAAATGCAATTGGTTAATTTGTATTATGCAGGTTTCATTTCTTTTTCTGTTCATCGAGACAGCTTTACCTATCAACAGTGCTGCCCAATAGATAAACGTTCTCTATCTGTGCTAATACGGCAGCCACTAGCCACGAGCACTTCAAATATGGCTTGTGCAACAAAAGAACTGGATTTTATTTTAAAATATATTTTATTGATTTTTTACAGAGAGGAAGGGAGAGAGATAGAGAGTTAGAAACATCGATGAGAGAGAAACATCGATCAGCTGCCTCCTGCACATCCCCTACTGGGGATGTGCCCGCAACCCAGGTACATGCCCTTGACCGGAATCGAACCTGGGACCTTTCAGTCCGCAGGCCGACGCTCTATCCACTGAGCCAAATCGGTTTTGGCGAAGAACTGGATTTTAAACTTTACTTAATTTTAATTAATTTACATCGAAGTGAGAAAAAGCCATATGTGGCTATTGGCCCCTGTTGTGGACAGTGTAGGTCTAGGAGCAAGATCACTCCTGATTAGGGGGGAATGACCCTCACCTGCTTCTCTGCAGAACCCCTGGACTCCTGGCAAGAGTTTACGCATCTCCATCGGGGAGTCGGGAGGCAGTCAGCAGCATGGCCGCCCAGAACTGCTCCGGACTCCCTCTCCACCAAGGGCCCCCACTGCTCTCAGGTCATTGGCAGGTTCTTCCAGCTCTGAGTGGTCTCTGGGTGCATCTGGCCACGGGGTTCTCAAACACATCTGGAGTGGAGGGTATATCCCCAGCAGAAGGAAAGCCTGAGCCATAGCTGAGGAGCTCATGGCCTAGCAGTTCCAATCCCTGGAATTACAAGGTGTTTGAGCTTCTTCCTTAGCTGCTTGGGGCCTGGGGGTCCCTCCTCTGGACCACAGACCCATTGATGAGCTGCATGGAGAGCAATAGACTAATGGTGCTTTGCCTTCCAGGCCTGAGATTCTGACATAACCAGGGGAGCTGGCATCAAAGACAGGGTCTGGCTAGAAACGCAGGCACCACTGAAGTTTTTACAATGCTGGATATTCAGTGCAATGTGACGAAAAAGCCTCAAGCTGCAAGGCATGGCAAGGCATCCCAGAGATGAGCAATAGTGAAAGTAGTTGTCTTTCCCAGGCTGGACACGTAAAGGGAAGAGGTGGTGGGTGCTACGAGAACCCAGGAGTGAGGGCAAGGGTGTCACCTGGTAGAAACTGGAGTCATGGGGCCAGCATTTCCAAAGGGAGCAGGTGCCAGTTAGGGAAGCATCTGTTGCCATAGACATGTCCTCGGATAGGGAAGGAAGGGTACTCTGACTTCTCCCTTCCTCTCATCCTCCAGTCTCCAACTGATGCTGCCCATCGGGCCAGCCCAGCCAGCCCAGCTGACCTAGCAAGCTCCTCCAAGGTCAGAGTAGGGGAGGAGCGAGGACGGGCCCAGATTCTCTGTGTGTGTTTAAACTGTGAGCCCCTACTGTTTCCCCAGCACACAGCTGCAGAGGCAAGAACCATGTCCTATTTCCCCTGCTTCCTGCCCCCGACTTCCCCTGCTCCAGTGTCCCTCCCAGTGTACATGGTTGAGAGCACAGAGAGGGTGCCAGTGGTGGTGAGGGACCAGTTCTCTCAGGATGCTGTAGAGGAGAGTTGGACTTTGGTGGTGGTCATGGTTTAACTGAATTATTTTTATAAATTGTGAATTATTTATTTATTTATTTTAACTATATATATTTTATTGATTTTTTTACAGAGAGGAAGGGAGAGGGGATAGAGAGTTAGAAACATCGATGAGAGAGAAACATTGATCAGCTGCCTCCTGCACACCTCCTACTGGGGATGTGCCCACAACCAAGGTACATGCCCTTGACCAGAATCGAACCCGGGACCCTTGAGTCCGCAGGCTGACGCTCTATCCACTGAGCCAAACCAGTTAGGGCGTAAATTATTTTTAAAAAATTTATTAATTAAAATTGTAATTTTACCACAGTTTTAAAAAGCACATAAGATAGAATTTACAATTTTTAAGTTCAGGAATATTAAGTACGTTCACGTTGTTGTGCCACCAATCTCCAGATCTCTCTTCATCTTGCAGAACCCCTCCCCCCTCCCCCCACCCTTGGCAACCAGCACTGTGCTTTCGGTCTCTGTGAGTCTGACTCCTCTAGATGCCTGTGAACTGAATTATTTTTGAAGTGATTGCCAATCTGGAGAGTCTGTGATTCAATCTTAAAAGTCTGTGTAGTAGATTGTCTCTGCGATTTAAAGCACAACAAAAAGAGCATTTGGGTAGGGTTGCTGTGGCTGGATTTTTCCCTCTAGAAATGAAAGAAAGAAGTTCAGGAAGGTCTGCTACTGTCGGTGGGCTCCTACTGGGTGGGGTCCTTCACCTGGCGGGCGTCCCAAGCATTCATTCTGTGAGACCTTGAGATTGCTGCCTTTTGCATTGGCCGAGATTATTGGACAAAAGAATGCCAGAGGTACCCAGTGCTTCCCCAGAGTTCCAGACACAATTTCCCTTGCCCCACTGGGGCGCAGCAACCCAACTTTCCTTTGGATCAGTCACTTTCCCTGGATCAGTCACCCTAGCCCAACCGTGGGCAAACTATGGCCCGCGGGCCGGATCCGGCCCATTTGAAATGAATAAAACTATAAAAAAAAAAAGACCGTACCCTTTTATGTAATGATGTTTACTTTGAATTTATATTAGTTCACACAAACACTCCATCCATGCTTTTGTTCCGGCCCTCCGGTCCAGTTTAAGAACCCATTGTGGCCCTCGAGTCAAAAAGTTTGCCCACCCCTGCCCTAGCCCTCTGTTGGTTCTGAGGCATGAAGAGCATAGAATGGCTTAGCTACCATTCAATGGACCCATGACTGAGACTTAGGACACACAATTCAATCTGTCCCAGGTTGAGCTGATTTGAATGTATGCAACATGCTTAGTTTTTATTTTCCTTTAATTTTTACAGCAGCTTTATTTGTAATAGCCAAGAACTCTGTGGTAGGCAGAATTCTAAGCTAGCCTCAAGATTCTGGTCCCTAGTACACAATGCACCTTCTCCCAATGACTCAAACGCAGGGACCTCACTCTGCCAACTAGAAGGAACTGTGGTACTTGGGGTGGGCTTTCCCCCAGACGTACCAAGAAAGAATGCAGCCTGGCTGACACCTGGATTTCACCTATGACACCCTGAGCAGAGAAACCTGGCCACACTGGGCCTGGACTTCTGAACTATGTAACCAAAAACTAACTAATAGATACTATTTTTCAGCAGCTAAGATGGTAGTCATTTGTTATGCATAAAATGTTTGGTTTTTGATGAATGTAAAAGGCTTTAGCTCAGGACCTGTCATAAAGTAAGTTCTCTTTCAGTAGACAGGGCTGTTGTCTGTTATCTAACTGAATTCATATATCATCATTACAGGGTAAGCAGTTCAGGTCTTACTATCATTAATTATGTCATTAATACAGGATTGGGAAGAATTAAATCTATGAGGAAATTGAGTCCCAGGAAGGAGGACTGACAAACCTCAAAGCCCCATAGCTTGTTAGTGCCAACGCTGGGACTAGACTCCAGGTCTCCTAACTCTAGTGATATGCGTACACTCCTGGCATTTCAGGAGTTCCTGGAGGGAGGAAGGGGAGGATATCCCTTCCTGGGGCTTCTTCTGGAGGCATTAGACAGAGCCGGTAAGCAAGCCGGGGCCTTGGCCTGTCTGGATGGGGAGGCTGGTTATTGTTCCTCAATGGAGACGCCACCACCGTCTGCAGCACCAGGAAGATCTGGGCTCATGTCTGCAGGGGTTGTTGAGAAGAGATTGGGTGCTGCTAGGGTTGGTGCCTTCCTACACAGATTGTCAATGTTACTTATATTTCTCCTGATGGCCTGACAATTGAATGCACTTTCTTGAAGGAAGGGGTGGAAGCCCAAACAAGGGGTCCTTGAAGGAAATTCTTCAATGCATCTGTTCTCGTCTGCTTTACTCAAGGAAATTTCTACACTACAGCACGGGCTCATCCCTATTTCAGGTGACTTTGTGGGAACCAAACTCAGCCCCCAGGGAGGGGTGATGGGTGAGTCATTGCTGAGATCTGGGCCCTGGAAGGAGTTGGGGCTTTGAGGGATTAAGCTGGCATTATTTGGAGTAAAAAGACAAAGGCAGGCTGGCTCCCTAGACACTGATCCATCTATATCCCCACTTCAAGGTTCTGACTCAGGCAGGGCTGCCCACTCAGTGTCTGAAGAGCCCTGGAATGTTCTAGCTGGAAAGGACCTCAGGCATCTGTTAGTCCCAACTTCACATCATACAGGTGGGAAACAGGTGAAACAGTCGCCAGATGGCAGAGCCAGGCAATGGCATTCATTAGGAGGCAGACAGTATTGGCAGACACGTTTGGGACATGACACTGAGTTGTTTTTTATATTATTTATTTATATAACATAAGCAAGTGAGAAAACTAATCAGCCTGCCTCACAGGCCTCTGGGTGCCTGGCTAGAGTAACAGCCTGTGGAAGAGGAAAGAAGGTCAAGATTCAGATTAAACTTGAAGGGACCAAGAACCTAGAGAAATCTCCCCAGGGTAAGGACATGCTATCCCTGCCTCCATGCATCTATGTGTCCATCATCCCTCCCTCCCTCCCACCTTCCTTCCTTCCCTCCTTCCACCCATCCATCATCCATCCATCATCCATCCATCATTTATCCATCCATCCATCCATCATCCATCCATTCATCCATCCATCCATCCAACATCCATCATCCATCCATCCATCCATCCATCCATCATCCATCTATCCAACCATCACCCATCCATCCATCCATCCATCCATCCATCCCTTGCATGTGTAGGCAATGGGCAGACCACATCCTCAGTACACACTGAGCCAGTTCTTAACTGGCCAGTCCAGCAGACCGAGTTTTATGACCCACAGCTCTCTTCTGCCTCCATGATTAGCTGGTGAAACACCTCTAGCTTGAGTTCCCACCCTGCACCAGCCCTGTGCCAGTTCCCAGAGGGGATCCACAATATGTATAAAGACAGCCCTGTCCTCAATAAACTGTCCTTGTAATTGAGGAACAGCACATTCACTCTGAAAACAGTTTGATGCACTACATGAGAATATTTGATGACATATTTAAAGGTTTGTAGATAGTAAGCAGTACTAGTTGGCAGAGATAGAGGGGTAGATAGCTCATATTTTAATGGAGAGGTGAGCTTTGAAAGATTTCACAAAGTGGAATAACTGAGACATATGAAGGGAGAGAAATATGTAAATTGAGCATCTACTATGGCTGCCAGTATCCCCATTTTACAGATGAAGAAATGGAGGCACACCGAGAGCTTGATAATATGCCTAGTGCCACAGGGAGCTTGTTTGAGCCCAGATACTCTCAGACTCCAAAGCTCCTCTTCTTTCGACTACTCTGCCTCTCTGGCTGAGGGAGGCTGGGAGGGCACTGCCATTAGCTCTTGTGTAGTTAATTATCTTCTTTTCTCTGCACAGTGGGAAGCCTGCCGGCCATGCACCAGGTGCTAAGTCAATGTTTGTTCCATTGTGAACCGAGTTTCCATTTCTGAGTTGCCTTTGAACAGACTGGTCTCTAACATCTATCCTTTTCCAGCACAGGAGGAAATGGGGTGGGTGGGATATTTTTATTTCTATTTCTATCTGAGAATAAGGTCCTTTAAAGTATAAGACTTCCTGATCACAGCTGAGTCCACGGTGAAATCCGTGAAAGCTATTCTAGGATGTCTGCCATGACACAGGTGCCTGGTTTCATAGGTAGCAAACGGAAGCTTCCAGAAGTTCTTTCACTGGCTGTTGGCATGAGCGCAGCCTTTCTCTTGGTCTGTCTCCTCCTGGCCAAATCCCTTGCAAACTGGGACCTCTAGGTCACAGAGACATGGCCCTGCCTGGTGATGCTTTCCTGGGGTCCAATACCCTGGAGACCTGCCCTGGGCGTTCTCTGGCCCCCATGGCAAGCCTGTCTGAGCACAGAAGGGAGCAAGTGCCCAGTTGTGTGGGTGACTTAAAATAATGAGGCCGTTGTCTTAGCAAGAGGAGACAAATAAATCACTAGGAAGGGTTTTTCACAGGTCAGCAGGTTTGGGACTCAGATACATTAATATGGAAAATTGCTTTTCCATCTGAGGTGGGAGCTTAGGGGTGGGCAGGGTGTGAGGGCTCCGCTTCTTGGTCCAAGCTGTGCTTTTCTTTTCCCAGAGTCCCTCTTTGGGACTAGCAGGGAGTTGAGGGCTCAGTGCCCACAGCTGCTCTCGAAACCCTAAGTCCATCACCCACCCAACCTAGAGACCTCCTGCCACCCCTCGTGGCCCCCTGGACGGGACTTCCTCCGACAGGTTTCTCAGGGGGTCCAGGTGGACTCTCCTCTCTTCCCTGCTCCTTCCTTGGTTCCCCATCTCTCCACCTTTGCTTGGGCTGGTTCCCCCTCTGCTTTGATGGGTCCATCCTGCCAGCTCACTTCCTCTCAGCTCCCGTCCTCCCGACAACCCTCAGGGATGTCTCCTTCTGTCCGCGTCTATGCCTCCTGCCTTCATCCCTCACTGAGGGGCGTCCTCAGAGTTCCGCCTCGCTGGCTTTGGGAGCTGCCCTGACTCTCAGCTGGTTGGACTTCCTTGAGGGGAGAGGACTTGTCATAATGGTAAGAACATGGGCTTGGGGTTAAGCAGAGCTGCCTTTGTGCTTTCATGAAAGTCCTCATTTCTGCCTTGAGGAGGGATCCAGTGGGCACACAGAGAGGGCTTTTGGTTCCGGAGTTAGCAGCTCTGACTTGAAATCCACTTTGGGAACTTGAAGAGGACACTCAGCCTCTCCAAGGTGCCCTTTCCTTCCATAATGGGAATAACTATAGTGTTTGTCTCATCAGGTAATTGTGAGGCCAGAGTGGTTATACCACACCCACTTCTGAGTGATGGATGCTGTGTTTGTCCTCACAACTCCCTGTGGTGAGTGCCTCCATCCTTCCTGTTTCTCAGGTGAGGGAACTAACCCTTAACAACAGCATTTCACTGTTTCCCTCTCAGGATGGTTCCCTATGCCCTTGTTTTAAAGGCAGGGAAATACTAGTTCAGAGAGGCAAAGGCACCTGCCCAAGGACACACAGCTAACAAAGGACAGAGCTGGACTCGGACCTGGTTGCCTGGTTCTAGCCTGCCCTCTTTCTGTTTCAGAATCAGAACGGTCTACTCCAGCCCATGAGCCCGCAGGGAGATGGAGTGGGGTCACTGAGGTCAGCTGGTCCTCAGGCAGGGCTGCAGGGGATGCTAATCTGGCAGCTGAAGATGAAGAGGATTAGATGTGGGGCCACGCTGAGCCCGGGCGTCCTGCCAGAGCTGCCAATACCAAGTTGCGCTTTGTCGTCCGCTCCCTTTGCCTGATTTAATACAACCTTAAATAATCATGGGTCAGGGGGAAGCGGGGGTGAGAGAAACAACCCAGCCAAGATTCTGTGTAACAATCTCATCAAACCTGGCGTTTTCCCTTTGCTATTTGAGAAGCAATTTCTCCTGTGATGTAAACATTTTTTTTTATGATGATTCCGAGCTGAGTGGCATCAGGAGCTGCTGTTCAGTGCTTCCCTCCAGCTCCCTCTGGTCCTCGAATGGAGGCAGAATAGGGCCTGTAACCATGGCAATTCTCTAATGTTCTTCCACCATAAACCATAAACATAGGGGGAGTCTTCATTATGGCTTCTTCAAGTAGAAAACAGAGCTTTTCCTGACTGGGGCAGGGCAGAGGGGTGGCAGGAGGGGAAGAGAGACCTTAGTTGTTGTTGGTTTTTCCCCGTTGAGATGTATTGCCTCAAAATTGGCTCAGTCCAAAGCACGGTTCCAGAAATTAAACA
The DNA here is from genome assembly GCF_028538775.1 of Myotis yumanensis. NCBI lineage: Eukaryota > Metazoa > Chordata > Mammalia > Chiroptera > Vespertilionidae > Myotis > Myotis yumanensis. Next base: position 15,664,678 of record NW_027223764.1, on the reverse strand, counting down.
AGACACAGATAGGGGAAGCCCCTTAAATAATTGTTGAAGGCAGAGAGGGAGGCAGGGAGAGAGTGGTGTGGAGTGTAAAGGATTCGGGGATTCATGAGGAATACTGTTGGGTGGCCAGATGGGCCCACATTATGAAAAGGTTCTGACCTAATAACAGGCTCATTGGAAGAGAGAGAGGATGTATGGAGGGTCCTAGCTGAAGTCTGGGGTGATGTCTTATCTTCCTTGTATCCTAGTGCTGGGTACTTGGTCCCTGAACAGTAACCATCAATAAGTGTTTGTGGAAGAAATGAAGGTATGAGGAGGAGTGGACCAAGTTTTCTAACTTCTTGGGGGTGGTCCTAATTATACTGAGAATATAAATATAGTGAAATCTATGAATTCTTCCTCCAAAACTGTACTCAGGAAAACACACATTTTATGTGCCATCAGACTTACTAGTGATTTCCTGGCTGCATTAACCTCTAGATGCCCTTGAGCATTTGTTAGGTAGGATCGCCAGTGAGAGAAGGGTCTGCTATGCTGCCTTGGTTTCCCCAGGATAATTGGAAACAGGTGGCTCTGAAGAGGCAATCATATTTCTAATTTCCAAGGGCTAGGAAGATAATCAGGGTTCACCCAGACACGTGGTCGGCAAACTGCGGCTTGCGAACCACATGCGGCTTTTTGGCCCCTTGAGTGTGGCTCTTCCTAAGCCTTAGGAGTACCCTAATTAAGTTAATAACAATGTACCTACCTATATAGTTTAAGTTTTAAAAATTTGGCTCTCAAAAGAAATTTCAATCGTTGTACTGTTGATATTTGGCTCTGTTGACTAATGAGTTTGCCGACCACTGACCCAGACCCTTTGGAGCCTGGGAGCTTCAAGTGAAATTCCACTCCAGACACCTGCACACAGAGAAAATTCAGATTCTCTTCCATGAAGAGGCGGGGAGTGTGGATCCTGACCCAAAGCCTCTCAGCATTTCTGTCACATTAGAGGCTGTCACACTAGGGCTCCCCTTGCTTCATGTGGTTTTGGTGCTACAACTAGTCCTGCCGATTTCTCACCATCATGAGCCATACTCCTGTCCACACCTGCAGGTGTCTCATCTATTCTGACAGTTTTAAGGACTGACCGATTGGGGAAGCAGAGACCTATGTCTCATTACCTTTGAGTCCTCAGGCTTAGCAGAGTTTCGGGGTCCAGATACAGGCTTGGATTAGGGGACCTCTCGAATCCTCTTCAGCACTATTATGCTGGGATTCTAGGACCCTCTGCGTCCTCAGTATCACTGTCCAGTATTATGAAAGCAGTTTACAACATAAAAGAACACAATGTTAGACGCCCATCACTGATCTTGGATTTCATGCTCTTGGCTAGAGAGCCAAGGGTCCTTTCCTTTTTCAGCCATCAAAATCATTCTTGTGCCAAGATGTTCCCTCCCCTGCAGAGTAGTCCTGCAGGGAATGTGCCAGAATGTGTCACTTCCTCCTGTTCCCAAGCTCTTTGCTTCACATTCAAATGTCACCTCTTTATGGACTCTCTTGTTTCCTTTATTGGGTTGTAAATTCCTGGAGGGCAGAGATTGGATCCAATTCAACTTGGCATCCCATAGTGCCTTGCATGTAGTGGAAACTTAGCAAATGTGTGACGTGGTGAGTAGCTGGTAGTTCCCTTATTATTGGGGGGTGAGCCTACCCCCTTTCTATATCCATGTCCCGTGCCAGTGCCATGTCACTTTACAGTTCCTCTCACAAAGGTAGATTTTGTGTTCCTGCCCTTTGACTTTGGGTTTGGCCACTGGACATGCTTTGGCTAATGGGATGCTAGTGGACATGGTACAGGCAGAAGCTTGGGATGTGCTGGTGCAGTTGATGTGCCTTCCTGTACTTCTTTATATCACCTGACTCACCCCTGGCCCCCTTCCCCTATGAGGATGAGAAACTCATGGAGCAAAGTTGCCCTAGGCAACTTGCAAACCTATGAGAAAATACAAGCCCACTGTTGATGCCACTGGGACTGGGAGGTTGTTTATGATGTAGCAATAGGTACTTCATACAATTGTTAATCTATAATGTTGGCTGAAAAACATAGAAGGCCGTGAGATGTGAGTTGTTTTTAAGGGATAACATGGACATTTTAGGAAGAATGGAACATGAAGAAATGGTTGGTTATTCCCAATATGGAGAACTCAAGGGAAGTGGAGGGGGTGTAAAAATTTCCCAAACATCTTCCTCTCTAAGCCCAGCCTGTTGCTGTGAAAACCCAAATGATGACGGCTTTTGTGGGAGGAAAAATACTGGGCTTCTTTGAAAAGCGGCCCATTGTTCCAGAAGGTGTTTCCCGTTGCTGACTTCTGTGAGTAACTCTGCAGCCCAGAATAACGCCTGTGCGCACGCAGGCTGTGTGGATCTCAGAAAAAGCCTGACGTGGATGCCTTTTAGAAAATTGGACTTTTCCATCATTCTGTCGTGACGTTCCCTGGCTGGCTCATTGCATTACTGGTGGCATAAGGGCTGGGACACCAGGGGTGAGGAAGCCTAATTCAGGTCCACCCTCGCTAGTGGCTTGAGGAGTTTCACATAATACACTCTCTTCTAAATCTGGAGGTGCCAGAGCATAGTGATGGCCAGACTTCTCATCCACTTCCAATCCACAGCCCTTCTCCAAGGAACTAGAGCCAGCTCACTGCTGGAGAAGGGGTTGGGCACAAAAGTCACCTGCAGAACTTTATGGTGACCCACAGCTGAGACAGTAGTTTTCACTTATCAAACCTCTACTGACGACCTGCTATGTGCCAGGCATTGCTAGGCATCAAAGCAACCCCCTGCCCTCATGAACATTATGGTCTAGAGATAAGACAGACACTGATAAATATTCACATAAATGAGTGTAAATGTGTAACTATGACAGGTTCTATACATGGGACCTACACGGGCTATGAGAGCTAATAATAGAGGTATTTGACTTTGGGCATCAGAGGTGGGAAATGATTTCTGAAGCCATTTAATAAGTTTGTCTTATCAGGGGCATAGCTACTCCCCATGGAGTCTTTGTGCAAATCAGAAAAGGCACCCCGCCTACCAGGAGCTCTTGTGTGGTGAGCAACCTGCAGGAGTGCACAGTGGCCCTGTGCCTCACCCCCACATCCTTCTGTTCCTTCTTAATTTTCAGCCATGTTCCCACAGCTTTGGGATGTGGGTCTGGACCTACCTGCATGGCCAGGGCAGGAGGAGCTCATGTTAAGGTACCTAAGGTGGAATTCTGTTCCAAGTGAAGGGACAAAAGATGAAGTTGTGAGAGCATCTTCTCTGGTACAGAGCTTGTCGCTTTTCCATTCTAACCATAAATGATCTGGCATACTGATGAGTGGAAAAATATTCGTTATGTTACCTGATCTGGGCTACGGCTTGGAAAGACAGACATTGATAAACATTCACATAAGTAAGTGTGACTGTGTAACTATGACAGGTTCTACACATGAGGCCTACACGGTTCTACATGGGGCCCTGCCCAAACTGATGTTGAGAAGGATGGGGTGTTTTTCAAAGCATCCGGTTCAGGAGTCTTCAGATCTGTGTTGATGGTTTTCACAGTAACGTCACTGCCCACCTGATCACTGCTCACCTTGCTGGCACTCAAGGAGGGGAAGGACAGAGGCTTGTAGAGTTCTCAGTAGAGATCTCAGTGTTTGGCCACACCCTCCATCAAGGCCCTGGCCCAACAGGCCTAAGACCAGCCTTTGCTATAGGGTTGTTTTACCCCTGCCTCAGTGGACCCCACACAAAAGGCCAAGTGATTCTTTTTTAAAAAAAATATGTTTTTATTGATTTTAGAGAGGGAGAGGAAGGGAGAGAGAGAAACATTGATAAGAGAGATACATCAATCAACTGCCTCCTGCACTCTCTTCCCTCACTGGGGATCAATATTGTCTCTAGGGCATGTGCACTGGACCAGGAACAAACCAGAGACCTCTTAATGCATGGGACACCTCTCAGGGCATGGGATGCTGCGTCTGGTGTGTGTGGGGAATAGCAGGAACTTGAGGAGGCCAGCAACTAGAATGCAGGGGCAGTGATTCTTGACTTGGGGTCTACACCACATAAACTGAGGGAGGCTTGGGAAGGCAGCAGAGAGTCCTGGCCAGGCCCACCTGGAAGACAGAGGACTCAAGCCAAATGGTCCTTAGTGGTCAGCTTATGAGGCTTCCTCCTGAGGAAGAAGGACATGGGTACCTAGTCCACTGGCTGGCTCTGCCATGGAGCTGATTAAAGTTCTTACCTGATTGGGATGGACAGAGTTAACTGTGCCTTCTTTCTGCTCCCCTTATTGGGTGTTGGTTTTGGTCTTCTGTTGGGTCTTGGCTGACTTGGGTCCCTCTTCTGATGAAACATGATATCCTTTGCTCTACGTGATGTCTCACAGGGAGAAGGCAAAGAACCACAGCAGACCCAAGTACAAGCATCTTAGATAAAGAGGCTAAAATCATACTTGCAAGCTTGCTCCTTCCATCTCTCGTAGTTACAATGGGGTATGGTTGCTGCGCCGGGAAGATGAGGGAGGGGATTGTGGGTGCAGAGGCTGCTTTCACCTACACATAAAATGTTGTATGAGTTTCCAAAGGAGCTGGACTTGTGATAAGGTAAAGCCTGCCCCCTTGATGCCAGCGGCTCAAAAAGGTTTCCCAGGTTTCAGTCCACCAAACAGGTCTTGCGAGAAGCCAATGCTATAAGCTGGGGGAGTCCAGAGGCACCCCAGGAGGAGGGATGATTCTGTGCCAATCCTAAAACACAGGAACGAGCAGAAAGAGCTTTCCTGCCTCTAAGTTGAGAGTGGGGACCCGAAGGGGGCGGTCAGGAATGCAGCCCAGGAAATGGCCCTGTGCCCTCTGTGTCAATGGACATCAGCCCTGGAGCGCAGGTGGAGAGCTCCGGCACTGGCATCTTCTGGGGCTGAATCCTTGCTCTATCACTTTCTAGTTGTATGACCTTGGGATAACGTCATCTTCTGAGCCCGTGCTTCCTCATCTGTCAAATGTGGACAATACCAGATCCCGAGGGAAGTACATGAGGGCATGCACACAGCGGGCTTGGGCACATGGCACGGGTCCTACACATACTGGTGGTTATCTTAACTGCATTTCCAGGTGAGCGAGACTCTGGGTATTGAGTGTGCAGAGAGTTAGACTTTTTGGGGAATTAAGAAACATCCCAGGAGTGAGGGAGGAGGGGAGGAGGGGTGCCGTGGCAAACAAGTTAGGAGCCAAAGCATCTTTGCTCCTAAGTATTTATGGAAACAGTCTTTGAATAATTGGAGGCCATTTTTCATTATCATGTTTCCCAGAGAAATGACTTCGTAGCTAAAATCTGAGGCAGGAAAGGACACTGGATTCAGTTTAGATGGCTTTCTTACAAAACTGCTAGTGAGTGGCCCCCAACCGGCTCCTCCTTTGGGGAGGTGTGAAGGCAAGAGCAATAATCCCACCTTGTTAATTACTCTCTAAAGTGAAAGAGGACAAGAGAGAGGGAGGGGACAGGAGGCCATGGGGGAGGCAAAGGGGAAGGAAGGGGGTTGTGGGAAGACTCTAGCAGGACCCCTGCTGGCAGATGTGGGGTCAGCCTGGACAGAGGGGGTCCTGTCTGTGCCTCTCAGGGCTCTGAGGAGCATCTCCCCATCTGTCCCTGACCCCACTTTGCTATTTTGTCCCCATTGGGGGCAAGGTCGAGGATATTGAAAAAGGCCAGCCTCTGCTCCACCACTGGGTTACCTTGGGTTAGCCCTGTTCCTGTCTCTGTGCCTCAGTTTCACTTTCTGAGAAATGAGGCAAGGAATGTGTCTTTTGCAGTGCTGGGCAAATGAGCTGGGAATACTATTCCTATTTTATGGATCAGAAAATTGAGACATAGAGAGGTTAAGTCACTTTTCCAGAGCATAGCTTTATATTTGTAGACTCTATGCCAGTGATGGCGAACCTTTTGAGCTCAGTGTGTCAGCATTTTGAAAAACCCTAACTTAACTCTGGTGCCGTGTCAAATATAGAAATTTTTTGATATTCGCAACCATAGTAAAACAAAGATTTATATTTTTGACATTTATTTTATATATTTAAATGCCATTTAACAAAGAAAAATCAACCAAAAAAATGAGTTCGTGTTTCACCTCTGACACGCGTGTCATAGGTTCGCCATCACTGCTCTATGCTGTACTGTTTTAATGGAAAGTGAAACAGTAAGAATGTCCACAAATGCACAAACAGTGCTGTGGCAGCTCAGAGGAAGGCGTCCACATGAGCTCAGGACCCTAGAAAGGCTTTGTGGAAGTGTGATATTTGAGCTGGAAGGTAGGTGGACCTTTGAGAGCTTGGTATTTGTCCAGAGGGGTGGCTGCAGGGTGGGTGGTTTGGTGGAGGAGCCTGAGGGACCAAGGCACAGCAATGAGAAAGGGTAGAGGGCATCTTGGGGAACAGGGAGCAATTCAGTATGGCTGGATCAAAGGGTATGTGGAGAAATGGGGGGCAGAGAAGGCAGAAAAAATAAGTGGGACCAGTCTGGGAAGGATCCCGGATGCCACTGAAGGCCTCCTGGTGGGCTGTGAGTAGGGGCAGAGAGACAATGAGGAAGCTGAAGTGGGCCTGGTCTATCCCTGTGCTTGTGGTTCATCCGACACTGGGGACAGGGAGGCAGGTCTGACTCTGCCGGGTGTGAGTAAAGCAGTTTATTGGGGACTGGGGACAACCCAACTGACTGTAGTCATACTCCTGGGTTACCCCTGGAAGCCCTTGACAAGGCTTGCCACTGCCGCAGGGCCCACCAGGTGGCCAGCTGAGACCACTCATCAGACTGAACACTCCTCTGAGCAGGCTGGACCATTCACTCCCCTGATAAAATCCATGAGCATCCATTCTTCTCCCCTGCACAGAATTTACCTGTCATGTGATTCCTGAGCTTTCGTTGACCAGCAATTTTCAGATATGCCTTATTTAGAGACAGAGCAAGAATGGGAGAAAGAAGAGAGAGAGAGAGGGAGAGAGAGAGAGAATGATGTGGCTGAATTTGCTGCATGGAGTGTCTGCGGGAGAGGTCTCCAGAAGGAGGCATGGTGGGGGAGGCAGAGAGCAGCTGAGAGAACATATGAATCCCGTCACTGTAAGTGAAGATTAAATCGTGGAGAGAATGAGGCTTTGCTGGCAGCCACTGGATTAACAGCTTGTAGATTGCAATAATCAGTTTAAAGTTGAGTTTGTCAGGCATGCAGAGAAACCTGCCTCTTTAAGATGAGCTATGCCACTGTTGCTGCAAATGGTTGAAAGTCAGGGGGGCGATCTGCAGCCTGGAGAGGCTGCCCCTCGGAGAGGAATCGCCCACTCCTGCAGCAGCAGGCTGGGGCAGCCATCTGGAGGACAGATCCTGTCCGTTGCTTAAATCCGCGGATTTGAATTGATTTGCCCCAAGAAAAGGTCGCTGCGATTTCTGGGATAGTGACTGAGAGGAGCGGGCTCAAGACACATCTGCCATGGCCCTCAGCCAACAGAGTAAAACTCTAAGTCCTTGGCCCAGAAGCCTCAGCCTTCCTTTAGGGTCTCCTGAGCCCATGTATAGCCCCACTTCCTAAGCTTTTCCCATAGAGCCTGTCTTCCCCAGACCTACTCACGATCAACCCCACCTCCCTGAGCAGAGTTTCTGCCTAAAGCTCTCATCCTTGTTTTCACTGGTCCAAACTATTCCCTCTCAACTCCAAATGGAATTCCAACGCCTCCACTAAAGGGCCTCTGATGCCCCACGTCCTCCCCAAATGGGAAGACATCCTCTCTGCTCTGGTGGGGCCCAACCCTTTTCCTTGTGTTATAACACCTGGGTGGTTGTCATGTGACTCTTATTAGAGTGTAAGCTCCAGATGGTAGATGGTGCATCCAGTTCTCCATGTGTCCAGTCGGCAAGCACCTTGCTCATGGCAACCACACTGTCTGTTCAGTCTTGGTTTTCCCATCACATTCTTTCACCTACAGTGGCCAACTCACTGTTCCCCAATGTACTGTGGACTTTCACACTTCTGGGCCATTCATGCCCATTCATGCATTAAGCATCTATTTTTTGAGTGCCTAATACATGCCTGACTACTACACATCCAAGATCCAGGGTTGAGCATATGACCTAGACCTGGCCAATCAGAGCATTCCATTCTCCTAGCCACAGAGCTTAGTTATAGATGGGCAGGTGACACAAGTCACACCATTGAAACTCAAATCTAAGACTTTTGTGGGAAGCAGCATGTACTTTCCTCTGGAGTTGCTTAATGACAGATATTAGCTTGGAGCTTCGAGGGACCACCCTGGAGGAGTGAGAATCATGTCCCACCAAGGAAAGCATATCTGAGAGTGAGAGAGCTAGAGATTCTTGGTGATATCCATTGAGAACCTAGATCCAGCAATGCCTGAATTACCCATGGACTTTTCACTTATATTAGCCAGTCAGTTCCCTTTTCTGCTTAAGCCAGTTTAAATGGGACTTCCACAACATAACATAAGGTAACACACGGGCCTTTATAAATGTGAAAACCAGTCTTTTGTCCTCCTGGTTGTTCTAAACCTGGGTCTAGAACATTCTTCATTCTCTTGTTGCCAGGAGATGGTGGGCAATGGAAGAGGCGTTGTTTGCTTGTCTGCTAACCTCTCTGCCTGGCCTTCAGGCCCTACGTGGTGGAGCCTCCTGCTTTATCTAGGAGCAGGCCTGAGATGGGTCCCCTTTCACATCTCCTGGAGTTCATTGGCTTAAGACAGAGTGAATGATGGGCTCTGGATGGTGGAAGGAAGCTGATTGGAGACCGCAGCTCATTCTTGCTCAGCTTGGTTAATAATTAGGTGTTAGTCTCCACCAGCATTTGAACATGAGCAGTTTCTTTTTTGGTATTGGATATATATTTTTGTCATGCCTGCTATTGTTTTCAGATTGGGTTTTACTTTGGCTGCCTTCCCTTTTCTGTCCCTTGAGATCCTGAGGTCCCATCCTTGCCCCAGGGACTGAGCATGTTCCTGCAATGGGTGTATTTTTAGTTGACTTGTTTGCATCTGTTCTCTCCCTGTTGCTCACCTGATTGACACCCGCTGGGTGAGAGGCACAGGAGTCTAACTTCGCTGTGGGAGAGATTTGGCTATAGTGGCTGGCTTCACAGCACCCTGCTATTCTGTTCTCCCTGGCCAAGGGCCTGGAGATTTCCACCTCTTTTCGCTCGCCTGCGTTCCTTTGTTCAAATGGACTGCGAGGAGGTGAGCTGGGCTTGTTCACCACCTTTCCATGGCCAGTGGGTGAGAGAAATCAGAGGCATCACTGTGAGAAACAACCCTCCCTGTGTTCAGGTCTGACAGTCTGCGAAGACAGTTGTTTCCAGGGTGCACACGTCTGGCGTGGAGAGGCTTCTCCCAGCACAGGCAGTGTGCGGAGACAGCCCTTGCTCTCTGCTGGAGTGCCCCAGAGCCTGTTGCTAGAGGCAGAGAGCAAGGAGGCAACCCAGGCTGAGGCAGGAAGCAGATGTCACCCTCACAAGGGGAAGACTGCAGAGAGTTTATACAGGGACAGACAGTTCACAAGGGAGTGGGCAAGTTAGAGGGAATCAGCAAGGAATGGTCAGCACCTCGGGATTAGTAACAACAAGAAACTGTTACCACATTCGCCCCGCACCCGGGACCTGAACACTCAGCACAGCCTGAGAGAGGGATGGCAGCAGATAGGGCTGCCCCACAGCAGCTCTGGGGCTCAGGAGAGAAGACCCTGACCGCACTCTCCTCCCACCCTCTGGTCTCCTGTTGGATCCTCCTGAACCCAACCTGTAAGGGAGTCCTAGTGACCCAGGCCGTGGATGCCAGCCTCCTGGGGCACAAAGCCAGATGGAGGGGGTGGAGAGTGCATCTGGAGGAAAAATAGACAATCCCCGACTCTCTAGTTCTATCTCCTGATTTCACACAGGGCTGCCTGGGATGCAAGAAGCAGATCCACTCATGGTTACTTCAAGGAGAAGCAGGTGATGGGACTGGGAGCACAAAGGTGGGAATGCCAGGGGAAGTTAGGTCTTTGAAGACCCCTTACAAAGCTCTCCAGGGAGATTGTGTGGATGCTACATGGGTGGCAGGAGGAACAGATGATCTGCCAGGCCCCTCCCCATCCAAGCTTGGCCTTTAGCTTCATGGGGAAGAGGTGAAGCTGTCTCGGTCTGTGCAAAGACTGCCAGAACTGGACTTGGCACTATTTGTAATGCCTGCCAACCCTCCTCAAAGTAAAAAGTAATGCACGCCTACTGCAATGAGCCAAACAACCGTGAGCCCTGCAAGGGAAAGCCCCCATACTTCCTCCATCCCCTACCTAATCCCCAAACCAAGAGAACAAGCATCCATGGTTTGGTGTACAGCCTTCCTTCCTCTCCTCTGTGCTCACTCAAACATATTTAAATATTTCTAAATCATCCCAACCAGTTTTTTTTTTTCCCTTCAAAAATGGGATCATACAATGGCATGACCCTGCCATCAATTTTTTTCCACTAAAAAGTGAAATGGATATCTTTTTAGGTCAATCAATACATAGAGCTCCAACTCATCCTTTTTAATCACTTCCTAATAACTGCATTTCATAGTATCCAGCTATAAATACTTTGCTGGAAAAATGCACTTCTCTTTCAGTGAGCCAACACAGAGTGCTTGGTGACCTACCGGGTCAAATTAGCATAAATCAGACTCCAAGTACTTCCAGTTCAGTTAGGGCGGTGAGACATGGGCGTGGGGTGGGAGAAACCACTGTCCCAGGGAGTTGGTCAAAGGCACAGAGGTGGTGCAGACACCAGATGCTTTAGGAAGTCTTGTGGGCTGAGAAGTCCTAGAAGGCCTTCTGCAAGGGGAAGAGGGGTAACCTGAGTTTGACCTTGAATGAAGGGAGAGTTACTATTGATATTTTAACACTGATTAGTCACTAGTGAAGTGTTATGAGGCAGAGGGTCTGCTAGGGCTACCCTGAGGTGAGATGGCAGTCCCTTGTGACATGGTTTGGATACACACACAGAGGAGCTAGTGTCATTGCAAGTTCTTGAAATCGGTTGGTTTTCCTCAAGAAGATTAATTATCCCCCTGGCTCATAATTCCTTCACACTCTTAATTTGTGTGACCAACTATTTTCCTGGAAAGCTCATATGTCAACTCGAGTCTTGTCTGTGTCTAAACGATCACAAGTTTGAAGTCAGGCCTGTTTCTGTTAATGAGCTTTGACATGATGCCCACTGGACAGTGAAGACCGCTGGGCTCCACGCCTCTGTATCCAATCACAAGGGCCTCTCCGCACAGGCCACGGTCAGGTCCCTGCGCAGAAAAGAGACCGTCTCTCTGAGCAGTGGGAGGGCAGCTCGTAAGAGCAGGCTGCTCTCCTGGCCACACAGAGGGCTCACCTGCCCTCGTCCTGGCCTCCCTCATTTTGTCCCCTTGCCTTGGCCTCCTCCCCTCTTCTGCCTCCCTTCCCAGTATCTCTGATGACATTCCCTCTGCTTCTAAGTGGCCAGTCATTCTCTCACTTGTTCCCCTCTCCCAGGCACTGGGAGATTTTTCTTTATACATAAGTTTCTGACCACCTCATGGGAACACCACTTCTTAAAGTCCCTGTCTAGGCTCACAACGCTTTGATCCCGCTTCAATTTATTTCCCAGGTCTATAGCTTGAGGACACGCTTCCTCTTTACCTCCCCCCACCCTGCCCCCAGAACTCCTAGAACCTACCAGAATTCCTCATCCCCTTACCTTTCTGTTGCTGTACCTCTCGACTCCTCCAAGGTTTGGGGGCATAAAAACTCACCACCTACCTCCAGCGCAAAGTTACATTTGATGAACTCTTTGTTCAGAAGACTTGAGCAATCATGACAAACCCTGATGAGGAATGAAAGAGGCAGAACAGCATGCAATCCCCTCTAGAGAGGAAAAACTCCCAGTTATGAACCATGAGGGGGAGGCAGATTCTAGTCTTAAAGAGGTGGTGCTGGGAATTGCTTTTCCTCTCACGGCGCCGAGCTGCTGGAATATCTCCCCTCATTATTGGGAACCTATATAAAGCTGGTAAACTTTTATGGCAGGCATATTACAGCTTTACTTCCAAATACTCCCTGCCCCCCTACACTCGGCAGCGCTGAGGGATGGATTTCATATTCAATTTGCTCCGGCCATTCGGGCCTTCTTTGAGCAGGGAGGGCAGTGGGGATAACTCTGGGAGCCCCCAGTCCTCACACAGCCTCATGTGCTTCAGTGCTGCCCTAGGGAAACAGGACCCCCTAGTGTGAGCACCCCGGCCCCTGCACTCAGAGGGAGGGTGTTTTCCTTGGCTAGAGGTGAGGAAAGGGTGGAGATTTCCACTGGGTGATGCTTGCAGAGGGCTCAGGGAGCATCAGCTCGTGGGGCTTGCTTTCCCAAGGGGGACTTTGTCTTCGTGGTAGAGGTGGCCCCAACAGTCTGCAGCTGTAGGAGGACTGCTTGTTGGTAGGGATGACGCAGACAGAGGTGCTTCTTCATGCTCTCACCCAAAGAAGAATTCCAAGTTCAGGAACAGTGAACCAACCACATCACACATCTGCCTGGAAATTCTTCCTAGGGGCTTCTTGTCCTCTGCTATTGCTTTAAGAGAAGCGCTGGCACAAGAGCTGGGCCTCATGGTTTAACTAATGTTTTTAAAATATATTTTTATTGATTTCAGAGAGGAATGGAGAGGGAGAGAGAGAGAGAAACATCGATGATGAGAGAGAATCATTGATCGGCTGCCTCCTGCACACCCCACACTGAGGATCAAGCCCACAACCCGGCAAGGGCCCTGATTGGGAATTGAACTACGACCTCCTGGTTCATAGGTCGAACCCCTGAGCCACGCCCACTGGACTGTCCTCATTTAATTTAGAATCACCTCCCTGCCTGATCTCTGGCTGTGTCTGAAATTCCAGTGCTTCTTGGTGCCTTTTTGTTGAGGCATTGCTCTCTTTAGGTACCTTTTTAAAGAGCAGATCTTCTGTGCCTTCAATGGAATATAGACATCTATGAGTTCATGACACACCCATATCCATTATTAGACTATCAGATACTTTCTCTCCAGTTTACTGGGAATATATCCTAGGGGTGGCAGGTGTAGAGTCAAATGTCAGAGGGCACTGCGGTCTTTGAATCATGAGATGCTGCCTTATACCAGGTCTGGGTGGTGTCCATGGAGGATCTGGGCATCCAGGTCCTCCCTGGGGGCAGCACTTATAGAGCAGGCACAGGGGGAGATGTCTATAGATGGGCTGGAGCCAAAGGCAGATACTAACTGCTCACATGTATCGAATATTAATATGTTCCAGGAACTCACATGTGCATTAGCACATTTAATCCCGAGAGCACCTGGGACACATGTGTTACTCTTACCCCCTTTTATGGATAGGACCTAGGGAAATGAAATAACTTGCTCAAGGTTAGACAACTACAAAGTGCCAGAGGCAGGATCCAAACACGGGTAGTGTCACCCCAGAACCTTTCTCTCTCTCTCTCTCTCTCTCTTGTTCACAAACATAAGACTGTGAAAGGATAAAAGATTGGAAAATACTTACAACTCGAAGATTCTACTTGAGGTTTTCTCATCCACATAGCAATGCTGATACTTTGCATGGAACATCTCTACTCTCTGCTAAGTACTTCCACGTACATTAAGTTTGTGGGGTCCTCTGTGGGGGGACAGGGTCTGCAGACTGGCTGGCCAGGGCCTTTGAACGCTGCTGTATAAGAAGGGGAACATCATGCCCTGGTTGGTGTGGCTGAGTTGGTTGAGTGTTATCCCATGACACTCAGGGTATATGCCTGGGTTGTGGGCTCTATCCCAGTGCAGGGTGTGCAGGGGCAGCTGATGGATGTTTCTCTCACACGTTGATGTTTCTCTCTACCTCTCCCTTCCTCTCTCTCCAAAATCAATAAAAACATATTTTTAAAAAGAAGGGGAACATCATGACTAAGGGAGCACTGACCCTCGAAGAGTCTCATAAAATTTTAGGCAGGGCTCCCACACCCTCTCTTTAAGCCTTATTCTTGGCTTCTCTCCCCTTGGGGTTCAGCCATGAATGTTGGGACCACAGAACCTGGAGAGTTCTCTTCCAGAATAAAGAGGCCCCAGCTGAGTAGCAGCCAGAGCAGACCTGGGTGAGGTTTGGAATTCTAGCTTAAGTCTTCTTTTCTTTTTTCTTTTTTTTTTAAGTCATGGTCTAATCATTTTGGGCACCAGCCTAAGTCCCATTGGGTCAGTTTGGGGTGGTGGTGATGGAGAGGGACTGATTGGAGCTGGATGCCGTGTGTTCACAGGCCTGGCTTCATTGCTTCCTTGTTCATTCCATCACTCATCTATTCATGCAGAAATGTTGTGAGTGGTCATTGTGAGCCTGGTCCTGTGTGGACATGGACAGGGGACCGGGCAGGGCCAAGAAACCATCCCTGGCCTTAAAGACTCCCAAGTCTTTTAGGGAGAGAAGGCTCCCATCAGAAAAACTGATCTATATCCAGAGAGAAGGCAGGGAAGAAGGTGGTAGATAGCTCCCAGAGTTGACAGAAAGACAGCTGTTGGAGAGTGACAAGGGGCCTGAGTATTTTAAACTCCATCCTTTAAGACTTGGTCTAAAAACCTCCTCCTCTTTGAAGCCTTCTGGGATTTTGCACTTACTAGATCTCTTCCCTTTCTGGGCTCAGACAGCATTTCTGTTCTCTTACACTGCTTAGCATTGTTCTTTGCTTGAGTTTTTCCTTGCATTCCTCATCTGGACGATGGCAGAGCCCACTGTTACTCCCATCTTCTGTCTACCTCTGGCAGCACATTTCAAAATTCTTTGTGAAGTCATATCACCTGGGGAACTTGTTAAAATGCAGATTTGGATCCAATGCATCTTCTATGGAGCCCGAAATTCTGCGTGTCTAACAAGGCCCCAGCTGATGCTCATCCTGATGGCCTGTGGACTGTGTTGTGAGTAACAAGGCTCTACACTACAGTATTAGATACAGATGGAGCTTTTCAAGCTAATTTGTTGATTTATTAAATGGTTAGTGGGCATGCCACTTTGTTTGTCTGTATTTCTTTTTTTCTTTAAGCCAATGAGGACATTTTTTGAGGCTTGACAAATGCCAGGCTTCTGTACTACCATTTCCCTTTCCTGCTCCCTTGGCTGACATTGAAGATGGTATTCTTTCCCACTGAGCTGGGACATGTCCTGTGGAGGAGGATTTTCTCAATATAGTGCCCAAGAGCAGGGGTCGCCAACCTTTCGGACCTCACGGACCACGGCGACCACTGCCCTAAAGAACCACTTCTGGTCCAGCACAGTTGGCTTGAGGATGCATCCTGTTTGCTACCCTGGATAAGATGTGCCTTATGGTCTCTTCCAACGGAGTGATTTGGGTTGTGGGGAAGCTGTCCTGGGTGCTATCCAGAGGTGCTCCGGGATGTGGTGCCCACCCTGGGGGTAAAGGCATTGCCACCTCTGGAGAATCCCATGCTAGAGAAGCTCTCATGCTAGAGAAGCCCTCATTCCAGGTCTGGGAAGTTGAGAGGAGAGGCAGGAAGATAGAGAACAGGTTCTGGAAGGGAATGATGAAGTCAGGTGTTCTCAATCATGACGGCACATTAGCATCGCTAGAAAGCTGTAACAAACAGGGAGCCTGGAGCTCCTCCAGGAGAGTGCGTTGAAAAATCTCCCAGGTGAAGCTGATGTGCAATCAGGGCCGAGGAAAACTAAGCCCATATGGTCGTGCTGAGATGTGCCAGGAGCTTGGCTCACCTTCTGTCCAGGGCGCAGAGAAGCCGAGCCCTCACCTTCTTCCCCCAACTGGCTGCTCCAGGGCCGGGATAAGGCAAGCTCTCGGAAGTAGCTCCTGTTCAGGGAGCTTTCTGGTTAGAACTGATCCCATCTCGAGAGGCCAAGTCAAAGGGAAAGGATTTGAGAGAAGACAGCAACTCCCAGCCCTTGTTTTGCTTACATTGGATCCATCCTCAAAAATACGAGGTAAGATAACCCCTTCTCAGGCATGAGTCTAGCTTGGGGGAGAACATTATTGTTATTATTGACCGTGTTGATCTAGACTGGCTATTCTCACTGTCTGAGTTTTGTGGGGGGACCTTTTCTCCTTCCTGGTTGAGAACTTGGAGAAAGGAAGCAGCCCCATTCATATCCATCCTCCCTGGAACCTTAACCTTTAATGTCGCCCTTCTCTCATTTTCCTCCCTGATATGCATGCCCAAGCTCTTCCAGCTCCCAATCCTGCAGAGCTCAGCTATTTGTTCAAATGAAAGGATTGAATCCAACTGATTCCCAGTAACGTGTGGATGACTGAGCCCTGCTCATACCCCAGGCCTCTTGGATTTAAAAAGAGGCAGCTTGCTGTCTTAGAATATCTATAGTTTGTAGAATTCCAAGTAATAGATGAAGAGGCTTGAAACCCTTTCCTGGTCACTGTTGGGGGAGATTGGTGGGGCTTTATAGAGGGGGAAGGGATGGTGTTCAGATGTTCATGTGTAGATGTCTCCTGTAATGGTGAGAACAAGGTGTTGTTCAAAAATAAGCCAGATACCTGGAGAGGGGAGGAAAAAAAAGGCAAAGGTGGGGAGGGGGCGATCTGCTTTAGGCAGCTTAGCATATTTCTAATTATAGTGCCCATTTGTAACCAAGACTTTGGCCTTCCAAGAAGACTTGATTACGACATTCATAATTCATTGGTAGTCAGTCTATTACCGATTCAATGATTTCTTCAGCCAAGGAAAGAATCTTGATCCTTTAAAAACGGATTTTTCACATTAGAATAGCAAAAGCAATTAGTTTTATTTTTAGCTTGGTTAAGCAAGAACTCTAATGAAGCTGAAAGGAGCTTTTTTTTTTTTCCCTTTTTTTCTCTCTCCTATTCTTTCCCCCATGGGCTCTGGGAGAATTCAATGTGGAATTTTGCCCCTGCTGCCCCTGGGACTTTGTGGGGTGCCTCTGGCTGCTTTAGGAAACCTGCAGAATGAGGAGTTTGTGAAGGTGGAGAGTGGTTTTCAGAACTTTGTACTTGGCCTTGTATTTCCCCAGGCCTAGACTCCTACCTCAACTCTCGTTGTGAAGGTGGGAGTGGAAATGTGTGTAGGGGGAGCTTGGCAGACTTTGTCCCTAAACCCCGCATTATATCTGGAGTTTCTGGCATGAAAAGCTGAGAATAATATAACTTGGCATTCAGGGCCCTTGTTCCTACAGTACGGGCTCAACTTACCATTCCAAGCCTTGTCCTCCCAGCTTCTCTGCACAGACCCTGGGTCCTGCCAGATGATTGACACCTGGACATCAGTGGGACCGCACACATTTTACATTCATTTCTCGACCACCTCCAAGCCCTGGAGCTCTCTTTCCTCTGAATGCTTGGGGGCCAACTTGTGCCTCTAAGTGTGAATTCCTACATAGTGCTGGGCACACGCTGTCTTGGACTAGCAGTTGATTATTCCTCAGTCAGGTTTATTACCCAGTCAGGTGCCTACAGGGTCCAGGGAGGTGGCTTAAACAAAGCAATGCTGATTGTAGTGAGAACTGTGGGGACTGCAGAGCGCAGGCTCAGATATAGCCCCTCTCCAAGCATAAAAGGAAGTTTTCATGTTGAGCTTTTGGTCTGCTGTTGTCAGACTTTCTAGTTTTCAAGAGCAGCTAGATATTTGGATTTTGAAATGTAAAGGGTCCTGCTTTTTCATTGTTGGGATGAATTCAATTTTCTTTAAAATCTGTGGGCCCTAAACCCACATCTGTTTTGTTTCTTCAGCTTTAGGCTTTGAGACCAGAACCCACAGACTCCAGCTCAGAATCTCTGTGTTAAGGCATCTTTAAACTCCTGCTGCCTCTCATATCCTGCTAGGTTAGGAAGAGCCAGGTTCAGCCATGGGCTCCACAGTCACACAGGGGCCTCAGGGCACAGCCAGCATTAACTGGAAGCCTCCAGAGCAGACCCTTCCCCTGGTACCACACATATACAGGGTAGTGGCCTGAGCACCTGGTGTCAGGTTTTGCAGCATTTATACTATTGTCCAATCTCAATGGAAAAAATAAAATAAAACAGTTTTCCCTGGAATGAATTAGATCAGGAAAAACAATATAAGACTTCACTCCTGTTGGTTTCTGCAACATTTTTTTTGTGTGTGTGTGTGAGAGAGAAAGATGCTACTGAAATTGATCACTGAAGAGTCACTATTGAGCACCTACTGTGTGCCAGGCACTGTGGAAGCCTCATTCTTGCCCCCAGTAGGCCCACAATCACAAGCTCAAGACTGAGCTCCTGGAGCAGGGACTTGGCCACACTCATTATTGTGTGTGCCAGCCCCCAGCACATCATAGGGACTTACCTTAAAGACATGGCAGCCCAAGCAAGACAAAATGGAGCAGAGGCGAGCAGAGCTTCCAATTAAAATAGTCAAACTGTTTCCGTTTGACTTGAGAATTTTATTTCTCATACGAATCTGATCTCGGCGTGTTGTGGCATCATTTTCTCTTGGGGAGGAGCTGCCCAGTGTGACAGAATAATGTCTTGAACTGATATTGAATAATAAGCCATTTTTTCAATGTGATGTTGCCTAGAGAACCTGGGATGGGGCCGGAGGAGGAAGTGCATGTGCAATAATGGCAGAAAACAGGCAAAAAAGTCATGGTTAATGCATCCCTTCTCAATCCTCCTCTCCTTTCCCTCTTGTAGTTTATCCTGACTCCCAGCCCCTAAGCGATTCCCAGGAAAAATAGAGCATTGCTGTGTCTCCCCTCTCCGGGCCCTGAAAGATGGCCTGCCAGTCTCAGGGAGAAAGTATACAAATTGGACTCCGGTGGAGGCCAGCCCGGGGTGTTGGACGAGCCTCTGACAGAGGATATGAATCTTGGCTCCAGGTGCTGGTGAAAAATGGCAGGGCTGACAAGCCTGCATCAAACATCCCTCCATTCTGGGGGAGCCATCACTCACCCCTCTGAACTCTGGTGGCACATGCTAATGAGGGCCCAGCTCATATACCATCCCTGTGGGAAGGGAAGGCTGGGATGGGGAGGGGTCAGCCTCCTGGCAGAGGTAAACAGGCAACCCTCGGTGGAATCATGGAGGAGACAGCATCTAACTTTCCGCCCCTCCCTGTTCCTGGTCCCCGTTTGTAGGGGCCTTTCTCTTACCTTCCCTGCGTCTGTCTGTTTCACCTTCCCAAGCGTCTATCCTTTCCTAGGGGCATGGACTCTTCCTCAACTAACTGAACGTTATTAAGATTTGCATGTGTTATTTATTCCTCTTGGTGGCTTTTCTGTTTACATGGAGACCCCAGGCCTAGGACAGATGTTTAACCTAAGGAACAAATGGTTGATTGTCACATTTCAGGCACCTGTTAGGAAATGATCTTGGGAGCCCTTGCGAAAATGGAAATTCCCTTTTAATCAGTGTTTAAGAGCAATGACTTAAGACTTGAGTTTGAACCCTGTCTTTGACACTTAGAAGGTATGTGATCTTAGGCTAATGATGTAATGTTTTGAGACTGCTTCCATTTCATAAAATGGGGTCAGCCTCACGGGGTGGCTGTGAGGGTTAAAGAGGAGAATGCAGGTAGAGCCCTCAGCATATGGCAACCCACCTCTCCCACCGAGTGTTTTAATGCACGTCTGTGTCTTTTCCATAAGACTGTGGGTATCTGGGGGCAAATTCCATCTTTTATTCATCTCTGACAATATTTCCCTTGGAACTGTGAATGTAGTCAATCAATTTGAATGACTAGAATCAGAATAATAACAGCAACTAATATTTATTAAATGCATACACATGCTATGCTCGGTTCCACATCCTTCCAACCACCTTGTTGTGTAGGTACCGTTATTATGCTTGTTTTGCGGTTGAGGGAATTGTGGCACAGATAGGTTAAGTCACTTACCTGGGGTCCCACTACTGGCAAGTGGTGGAGTTGGAGGTGGGCCCAGGTGGTCTGGATCCTGAGTCTGTGCTCTTAACTACCATCCTATGAAACCATCCACTTACATCAGGGGTCCTCAAACTACGGCCCGCGGGCCACATGCAAATACAAATATTGTATTTGTTCCTGTTTTGTTTTTTTACTTCAAAATAAGATATGTGCAGTGTGCATAGGAATTTGTTCATAGTTTCTTTTAAAAACTATAGTCCAGCCCTCTAATGGTCTGAGGGACAGTTAACTGGCCCCTGTTTAAAAAGTTTGAGGACCCCTGACTTACATCCTCTTCTCCAGTTCTCTTTCTCTTTGAAAGTTTCAAGCCAGTAAGAACTTGAGGCTCCTGGAGGGTGAGCCAGCTACTCTATGTCATGCGACTAATTTCGGAGTGGAGCTAGGGCTGGAGCCGAGCTGGTGGACTGCCAACCCAGTGCTCCTCGTCGGAGGTGTGCCCTGTCACACAGCTCGGTGATTAATTGGGAGAGAAGCTGGAGGAGGTTGACATTTTCCCAGCCTCATCTGTGTTTCCTGCCCACACACCGGGCCCTGAATGTCAAAGCCCCCCACACTGCTATGCTGGAGGGAAAGACGGAAGCCCACTCTCTATTATTAAGCAATTAAAAGCATGGGCTGAGCAGGTGTGGGACAGTCGCACTCCCCCGGATGTATGGGGCAACAAGGTAGCTGGCTGCATCGCACTCACGCTGAGAGACATTTAAGGGACTAAATGAAAAATAGCTCCTCTCAGCATTCAAAAAAGGTAGTGCTGAGTGCCCTTAACTCACCGCCTTTCCAGCTCAGCAGCCCAAACAGCAGTGGACAGTGGGAGGAGTGGGGACTCAGGGACATGATCAGTGGCCTCAGAAACACCATGGTTATATCATCATCATATCCACAAAAGTGAGGCGGGGTCCGAAAGATTTCTCTGGGTCCTTGAGTCTGTTCTCCAAGCTGACGTGTTCTTAGTCTATTCCCTTAGAATAGCTCAGAACCTCAAAAGTCAAGTTCAAGTCAGGTTGAACCCAAATCATTCCTATTTTTAGTTTCCATCTATAAGGATGAGTCCAAGAGTTAATCTATTGTAGGACAATAATAAGGACTGAGGCTAGTTGGTGCTGTGGTCTGAAAGCTTCAAAATTCATATGTAGCAAGCCTAACCCCTAGGTGATGGTATTAGGAGGTGGGCCTTTAGAAGGTGAGTAGGTCATAAGGGCAGAACCCTCAGGAATAGGATTAGTGCCCTTATGAGAGAAGCCTGAGAAAGCTCCCTTGCTCCTTTTTCACTACATGAGTTTACGTGAAGGAGTCAGCGATTTATGAACCAGGAAGTGGGCTCTCACTAGACACAGAACCTGACCATGAGGACACCCTGATCTCAGACTGCCAGCCTCCAGACTGGGAGAAATACATTTCTGTTGTTTATAAGCTACCCAGGCAATGGCATTTTTGTTATAGCAGCTCAAACAGATGAAGAGAGTTGGTGGAAGGGCCTCTTTGATGTAAGATCTAAGGCTCCTGCTAGAATCTGGCCTCAGGCACCTAGAAAGAGAAACAGAGGAGGGCCCTACGATTCGTTCCTTCTCTCCTTTTGGATACCTCCACATCTGGTTACTAACTCAGTGTCCCTTTTTATTCCTTTTCAATGTCTCTCACATCAACCTTAACCTTGGCTTTGGGTGTGTGCATGCATCCCATGGGTCCAGACTGAACTGGGGCTCTTGACAAGTCCTGGGATAGGCCTAAGTTCATCAAAGAGGATTCACTTACTGTGTGCTATAGAAGCCAGGACTGGAAGTGAACCATTCCCCATTGCTCCACAGTATCTGACACTCAGAAGGTTTCCAATACAGATTTGTTGAATGAATGAGATGTGACAGGTAAGGGTTTGTTGGAAGTTCTTTCTTTTTTAGCTTCCCAAAATTGATAGTGGCTTGATATCAGCTTTACAAATACTACCAAAATATTGAATATGGCTCGATGATGTGAAAATTATACAGTTTAAGTAGAAAATTACATGGAGCACATCACTGCCATCCAAGATAATGGCAGAAAAGGTCAAGTATAAATTGGGGCAGGGTTAGGGTCAGGACAGGGGAGAAGGAATCAGTCTGAAATGCCAGCCACTGCATGCCTAGGGCCCTGGCATGCCAGAGAAGAAGATAAGGGTGGTCAGGACGACAGATGGGAGAGCAAGGGCCTCCCCTGTGGGTAGAGAGTTTGATCAGTGAGACCAATCATCCAGGGTCCTACATTACGATACAACCAAGTTTATGGGAACAAAATTTCAGCAAACTGTCCAAGATACTGCATCTTGGAATTGCAGGGAGAGTCCGTGATCTGCTGGTCATCCAACTCTGAGCTCAGAAGTCAGGTAGAACTTTCCAGTTCTCATTTTGGTTGGGGTGAGTGCTCCCACCTTTGTGACCCCAAAAGAGCTAGACAGATGTGTGTCTTTCCCCCTGTCTCTTTCCAGGTACGTAGAGGTGGGGAGAATAAGAACAACCAGCATAACAATTTTTAAAATTTTTTATTTTGAATTGATTTTATAGTTACAGAAAAGGTTGCAAAATAGTGCAGGATTTCCCTGTAATTTGTTGGTATCAAAATAGATTAGGGGGACCCCGCTTTCTGGGGGTAGACAAATAGGATGCTAAATTAGAGTTTTAAAATGCAACTGGTGAGGGAGAAGTGGTGCGTCCCTCTGGCAATGCAGAGAGTCCTGAGCAATATCCAAAAGGTGAAAGTAACCTCATGTCATTGAGAAACCCTCCCGGTATCCTTCTGTAAAATGGTGATACCCCTTCTCTGCCTCTCCCAAAGGATGGCCTAAGGACCCAATGAGACCACATAGAGGGCCTTATCGATTCTTCAGGGATGATTCGCACAGAGGGCTCTGTTATCTCTAAACTTCACTGGGGACCCAGCAAGGTGAGTCACTGGGGATTCCAGGCAAGCCAGAGCCTCGTCTATACCCT
This sequence comes from Myotis yumanensis, assembly GCF_028538775.1. NCBI lineage: Eukaryota > Metazoa > Chordata > Mammalia > Chiroptera > Vespertilionidae > Myotis > Myotis yumanensis. The sequence goes on along the minus strand of NW_027223764.1, from coordinate 15,641,769 downwards.
ATCTAGCTGTCATCTTCCTGGGAAACCAGGTAGAAGAGAAGAGGAAATGTTCCGGACTTGTACCTCCAACTTTTCCTAGCGGAAGTGATCTTTACAAGAGGCCAAGACAGGAGATCCTGTAAAATTTCATTTGACAGTTCCCCCCCGCCCCCCACCTCAATCATTTACTATATGTCAGGCAGTATTCTCAGTGCTGGCATATCTCAATGAACAGAACAGGCTCAAATCTCTGCCCTGTGGAGGTAACATGTGGGGTGGCGAGACAGATGGTAAGCAAGATACGTAAGTGAATAAGTAAATATTAGAAGGTGATGAAATTCCATCTTTGGGTTGATAAAAGTCAAAATACTTTTGGATAAAACCGAGGCTGAGAGGCAGATGCTAAGTGGGCTGATTAGAAAATAACGAATCACATGTATTAGGGGCGGGAGAATGGGTGTTGCCAAATGTCTCACCCACTTAAGCTTTCTCATGTTCAGTTTCAAACCAAACTCCTGCTTTGTGTAATTAGACAGCACATGCCGCAGTTGAAATGCCATTCCTTGGGACTGGGGACATCTTCCTAAACATTTCCTCTTGGGCCCCTGGCATCTCAGGGGCGGAGGTGAAGGAATAAAAACATACAGGACTAATTCACTCTGGGAAAACTAATACTGAGATAGTAGCTGAGCGATGGATTGCCCGCGTCATTTGGGAACATTTGAATAAACATGAAGAAAACAGTGGAAATACACACACAGAACTGTTAATATTGGGAACCTGGTGTTTTGGGGAATGCAGTGCTGGGTTGGGGTGGGCAGGTGCTAGGCATTCTTTTTTTTTTTTTCTTTTTTTCTTTTTTTGGCTCTTAAGGGATCACTTTCTCAAGGTCCCTGGAAAACTTGTCCTCTAAAAGATGGTTTAGGTTTTTTGTTTTTTAAAAATATTTTTTTATTGATTTCAGAGAGGAAGGGAGAGGGAGAGATAGAAACATCAATGATGAGAGAGAATCATTGATTGGCTGCCTCCTGCACACCCCCTACTGGGGATCAAGCCCACATGTGCCCTCCACCAGAATCAAACCTGGGACCCTTCTGTCCACAGGCTGACACTCTATCCACTGAGCCAAACTGGCTAGGGCTTATTTTTTATTTTTTAAAATACTTTTTGTTGATTTCAGAGAGGAAGGGAGAGGGAGAGAGAGAGAGATAGAAACATCAGTAATGAGAGAGAATAATTGATTGGCTGCCTCCTGCACACCTCCCATTAGGGATCGAGCCCACAACCCGGGTATGTGACCTTGACCGGAATCGAACTTGGGACTCTTCATTCTGCAGGTTCATGCTCTATCCACTGAGCCAAACCAGCTAGGGCATCATTCTTTTTATACCTGTCTGTTGTTGGCTTCTAGCAATAAGTGAGTATTGCTTTTGTAGTTGAAGAAAGAAAAATCTAAGGAAACATTTAAATAAACAGAAAGGGTTAATGAAAGGTAGGGAAGTTTATGAGACTCCTAAGTCTCCAAAATGTATGTGTAGCTTTTCTTTAGATTATTCATTCATGCAGGCCAGCACCATTCATTGTCTTTATGAGCCGGCCTATGCTAAAGATGATGGCAGAGAGGGCACATAAGGATAAATGAGACTTGATTTCTACTTTCAGTAGCTTTGTTTTTTAGTAAACTTTAAAAATTAGCTAATCTGGCTTATTCTTTTTAATTAAGGTGAAATTTACACAACACAAAATTAACCGTTTTAAAAGTGAATAATTCAGTGTCATTTATTACATTTACAATGTTGTGCAACCATGGGGTCTAAAATATTCCCATCATCCCAATATTTAGATGATGGGGTCTAAAATATTCCCATCATCCCCAAAAGAAAGCAGTTATTCCTCCCCCTCCCCACCAATTTCCCTTTCCCCTAAGCCCCTGGCAATCACCTTTCTGTTGCTATGGATTTAATTGTTCTGGATGTTTCATATAAATGGAATCATACAATATGTAATTTTTTGTGTCTGGTTTCTGCCCTGTAGCATAATGTTTTTATGGTTCTTCTGGTGTACTTCATTCAGTTCTTCAGTACTTCATTCCTTCTTATGGTTCAATTTTTAAATCCATTTATCCCGGGAAAAACATTTGGGGTTTCAACTTTTGGATATTGTGCTGCCTTGAACATGCGTGTACATATATTTGTTTCAGTGCCTGTTTTTACTTATTTTGGGTGTATTCCTTCGAGTTGACTTGCTGGTTCATATTGCAGCTATATTTAACTTTTTAAAAAAATATATTTTATTGATTTCTTACAGAGAGGAAGGGACAGGGATAGAGAGCTAGAAACATCAATGAGAGAGAAACATCGATCAGCTGCCTCCTGCACAACCCCCCCCCGGGAATGTGCCCACAACCAAGGCACATGCCCCCAACTGGAATCGAACCTGGGACCCCTCAGTCCGCAGGCCAACGCTCTATCCACTGAGCCAAACCAGTCAGGGCTATTTAACTTTTTGAGGGACCACCAAACTGTCTTCCACAGCAGCTCAATATTTTACATTTCTACTGGAAATCTACCCTTTCTTCTAGCTTTGAGTTTAATTTGTTCTTCTTCTTTCTCTAGTTGTTTAATATGCTAAATGAGGTTATTGATATGAGATTTTTTTAATGTAAGCTTTTATAGCTATAAATTTCCCTCTGAGCACTGCATTAGCAGCATCCGATAAGTTTTGATAATTTGTCTCCAAGTATTTTCTTACTTCTCTTGTTATGTCTTCTTTGACCCATTGGTTAAAATATGTTGTTTAATTTCCACCTATTTGTAAAATTCCCAGTTTTCTTTTTGTTATTGATTTCTAGCTTTATTCCATTGTGGTTAGAAAATATATTTTGTATGATCTGAATCTTTTACAATGTGCTCAGACTTGTTTTATGGCCTCATATGTGGTTTATCCTTGAGAATTTTTCATGTGTACTTGAGAAAAATGTGTATCCTGCTAGTGCTGGATGGAGTGTTCTGTACATGTCTGTATAGTTTTGTTCAAGTCTTCTATTTATTCATGCATTTTATGTCTAGATGTTTTATTCATTACTGAAAATGTTTGTTTGTTTTTAAGTCTCCAACTATTGTAGAACATACGTTGCTTAGCATGCATGTGTTTATTGTGTCTTCTTGATGAATTGACTTTTATTAATGCATAATGTCCTTTATTTGTCTCTTGTAAGAGATTTACACTTAGATTCTATTTTGCTTGATATTAGTATAGCATATCCAATTCTATGGTTATTATGTGGATAAAATATGACTTCCCATCTTTTCACATTCAAACTATTTGTGTCTTTGGATCTAAAGTGAGTCTCTTATAGATAGAATATGGGTGGGGTTTTTTCCTAATGAATTTGGTCAGTCTCTACTTTTGATTGGAGAGTTTAATCCTTTTACATTTAAAATAATTACTTATAAGAAAGAACTTTTTCTAAGAAAGGACTTACTTTTGTCATTTTGCTACTTTTTTCTGTATGTCTTATAACTTTATTTTCCCAAATTTCCTTCATTAATGTCTTTTTTTTGTGTTTGATTCTTTGTACTGTAATATTTTTATTTCCTTCTTATTTTTTGTGTATAAAGATATTTTCTTAGTGATTACCATAGGGATGATGATTAACATCCTACATTTATAACAATGTAGTTAGAATTGATATCAACTTAATTTCAATAGCATACAAAATCTCTACTCCTATATAGCTCCATCCTCCCTTATGTTGTCACAAATTAAATTTTAAAATTTACTGGCTAAATTTACCCATAGCATCTTGATGCTATGAGCCTAAGTGGGCAACGGTGTGTGAGACATAGGATCTTCTTAGTTCTAGAGCCTCCAGTCCTACAACAGATCACTCCCAGGCCTCAGTGAAGGCAATATACACTCTTGATGGGGAAGAGGAGAAGGTGATTCTGCCCACCCCTTTCTACCCTGCTATCCCAAGACCATCTTTTTGAGGTATGCATCCCGCCTTGTATACAAATCAGGTTTAAAAAGGAAGAGGATGACCATTATCTGTACTGAGTGCCATGGATAGCAAGAATGCAGCTCTTTACGTCAGCAGCACAGCCCATGGTTGCTTTCAGGTTTTGATAAATGTACATGGTATTTGTACTTTTCCTCGAATGGTGACCACAGTCTGGATGAGCATACCTTCCATGGCCCTGGTGTGGGACTGGCCGAAGGGCAGCAAGGTGCCCTCCAGTTTCTGGTAGGATGAGCATCCATCAATAATCACAGCCAAACCTTCGCTAGTGTCTCAGGCAGAAGCACCTCTTTATAGCTGGTCATGAGCCTTTAATATATTACCCTTAAGTCATTTAAAACTGGACCAGCCTGAGCAGCAGTGAATATGCCAATGCAGTTGGGAGCAATTTCGGCGGGCCCAGCGAAATGGCTGAGATGATCTAATAGATCTTGCTTCATCCCCGAAGTCTATCACCCTGCCTCTTTCCTCCTTATTAAACCAAAGCTCCCCACTCACAGGAAATAAAACTGCTACCTGATATTTATATATCTTCAGAGAGTAGTGTGATTCAGAATCCAGGGAGAATGCTTTAAAACTATTTATTGAAAAGGAGACTGTTTCTTGCATGAAATAATCTTATTGGAAAAGTTACCTTATTTCTTCTACTGCACTTGGAAAATCTAGACCATTTGTAAAGCACAGGGCAAAACAGAAATTGATTTTTGTTGGCATGAGGTTGGTATTTTGTACTTTAATAGGTAGCTTGAAGCTGGTGAGTCATGTGTTGGTTCTGGTGTTTGGGGTGGGGAAGGGTATTCAGACTGACATCATAATAGTTATTTCTGACCTTCACTTTGAGCAGAATATTGCAAGAAGTCTTATGTCACCATTGATCAGCATTTGGTGGATCCAGGTCTCCAGCAATTTGCAACCTTATGATATTTTAAAAATTAATCTCTTGAATTATAGCAGGCTCCTCATCATGCCATTTCTAGATTCTAAAATTCTGAATGGATTTGTAACAGATACAGTTCATACTTGCTGTTCTAACATTCCTGTTCCTCCAAGACCTGATCCATCTGACTTCACTTCTAGCCCCATCGCTTTCCCGCCCCCACAGGGCAAACCCTCTGCTTCCTTCAGCCACTTGTCTGAGCTTCTCCTGACCACCTGTCATGTCCCATCTCCCTGTCATAGGTACTTCTCACCAGGCACCTTCTGTCTTATCATTTATCTCAGAAGCAGTTTCAAATTTGTTCATATGGTGATTTGATTCCTACGTGTCTCCTACTAGATTCTGAATTCCATGTGGTTAGGGGGCCATGTCTATTTTTTGCACCTAGCACACAGTGGACACTTAGTAGGTACTTTACTGAACAAATAAACATCTATCTTTTTCTTCTCCAAATTAGTTCTTACAAAGCAGAAACCATCTATTCATCTCTGTCTCCCCGTTCCCCAGCGTGTTTGCCATGTAGAAGCCATCACTGGGTTTTGGAGATGTGGTTGTCTAGGGAAGGATAAAAGGACCATAAGAAAAGAGGGTTGGAAAAGGTCTTTGGTGGATCCTTGGTTTACATGGAGGGAAGAGGTAGAAAAGCCAGAGGGGTTGGAAAATCAGGAGAAAGGTTTTAGAAGCTAAGGAAAGAGTTTCAAGAGAGACATGGAGATCATCAGTGTTACGTGATACAGAAATGAGAAAAAGCTTCTGGATGCCAATAAGATGGCATGTGGGTAGGCCCAAGGAGGCCGAGCTGGACTGGTTATCAGAGATGAAGAAGAGAGTTAATGGTAGGAAAGTATAGAACTGGCTATAGACCAGGGGTCCTCAATCCCAGCACTGCTGATATTATGGACTGGGCCATTTTGAGTAGTGGGAGGGCTGTCCTGGGCATGGCAGTATATTTATCAGTGTCCCGGCCTCTACTCATTAGATGCCACTAGCTACCCTCCCCCTACCTCCAGTTGTGACTTCCCAAACTGTCTTTAGACTCTGTTAAATGCTCTCTGAGAGTAAAGTCACCCCTGGTTGAGAACCACTGCTGTACACCAGCATTTCCCCAAGCTAGTTGGCCATAGAATGAATTCCTTGAGATGCTCCTGGAGAAAAAGGTTTCATCGTCAGACATGGGTGGACCATACTGGGCTAAGTAGGTTCCTTTGCTGCTGGAATGCTCAGAGCCTCAAGATGCCGAGATGCACTGTATCTCTCTTTTACATCGTGAATGACTGGAGTAGACAAGTTTCCTGGGACACTTTATTATTGTTATTGTTTCTAAAATATATTTTTATTGATTTGAGAGAGAGAGAGAGAGAGAGAGAGAGAGAGGAACATCACTGATGAGAGAGAATCATTGATCAGCTGCCTCCTGCATGCCTCATGCGGGGATTAAGCCTGTAGCCAGGCATGTGCCCTGACTGGGAATCAAACCATGACCTCTTGGTTCATAGGTTGACACTCAACCACTGAGCCATGCCACTGGGCCCTGGAGCACTTGAAAGGACAGTATTACACTGCCTCCAGGAGTGTCCTGGTGAGCATACTTTGGGAGACACTACATACAGATGTTTTCAGAAGAAGTGACCCAACTTGCCCATTGTTATTCAGGTAGTCAGGGCTGCACCTGGAATTGTCCTTAATCCTTAATCCTAGCTCCTTCCTCTCCATCACCCATTCCAGACTCATAGCCCCTCCCCTTTTAGCCAAGTCTATTCCTGCATTTCTCTCAGCACAGTCTGTTTTTGAAGCACGGGCCAATCCTGAGATTGTTTCCCTTTGCCTCTTTTTTAAGAGCCTGTGTGCCTCAGTTTCCCCACTTGCCATATTTCATTCAGGTTTTCCATGTCCTCCAGTTCACTGGAAGCATGGCCTCACCAAGGCTGGATGGAGCTTAGGAGCCTGGTCTGTGTCTTGACTGCTTCCCCGCGGGGTGGCGCCCTGCACGGGGCACTGGACGGGGAGCTTGAAGAGAAAGATCTTGGCATATTCTGCGGAACTACCCTGTTCAGCTATTCCCTTGCTCTCTCTGTGTAAGTTCTGTAATTCTCTGCCTTTCCAATTCCTCTTCCACCAAAGAAGGGAGTTCGGGTAAGAAATCTGAGACCCCTTAGAGCATCCCTTTCTGTTTTCTTGTCTTCACTCTTGAGGAAGCAGGAAAGGCCCCATCAAGGCCTTGATGTTTAAGATCAAGTGCTTCCAATGAATAAAAGAGTCTGAACAAAAACCCTGATAGCAGAGGAGGCTGTATCCCCCATTTCTTTCTTTCTGTCTCATGGGTTAGCTTTTTAGTGGAGAATTGCTCAGTTGCTACTTGGGAATTTTATTACAAATATTTACTGAGTGTTCTCCCTGTGGCAAGAACGTTTTGAAGATGGAGGGGGGACGTGGGTGAGGATGAGGCTCGAGGGTGAGGCAAGGGAAAGTCAAGGCTTTTTAAACAAAATAACTAAAAAAAGAGAGACAGACTCATGGAGACAGAGGACAGACTGACAGTTGTCAGAGGGGAAGGGGGCTGGGTGAAAAAGGTGAAGGGATTAAGCAAAAATAAATAAAACTTTGCAGACACAGGCAACAGTATGGTCATTACCAGAGGAAAGGCGGGGGGGGGGGGGGAGGGAGGGGGAGTAGAAGAAGGTATAGGGGGAATAAATGGTGCTGGAAGGAGGGTTGACTTGGGGTGTTGAACACACGATATACAGATGATGGGGCATAAAATTGTACATCGGAAACCTATAGAACTCTATTAACCAATGTCACCCCCAATAAATTAAAAAGAGAGAAAGACATAAGGAAGAATGGGGGGGTTGGCATGGCAGGGCTGATATTTAACACCAAGATTTCTTACTGCAAAGCCCACATTCTTACACTTCAAGTTTTATTTATTCTTACTCATTTGATGTATAAGATAAAAAAAGGAGTAAATCATTTTATCCAATTTTATCGGAAGAATGCTTTGTGATGTTGATTAGCATTGTAACAAACTGGAAAAACAAACCCCGAAAGCATGAAAAACAACAACAGGCTATTTTGCTGCAATTGCAGGGGATGAGCTATCTGAAAGCTCACTCTAAAGGCTGTAACTTATGTTCCATTGTGGACAAAGTTCCTCTAAAGCCCCCGTGCGGGGCATCCCGGGAAAGCAGGCTCAGAGCACCTGCCTGGCTCCCGCCGATGTGCCGGAGATCAATGCCAGTCTGCCTCTGTGCCTCTGAGCCAGTGCTTCTCCTTCTCTGGTCTGCGAGCGAGCGCTGCCTGCCCCAAGCCCTGGAACACGGCCTTCTGCCCGCGTGTGCTTCCACCAGACACAGAGGGCCGGCCTCGCCACGCTCCTGTCCACCAGTGATGGACAGTCGGTATCTGCGCCTGGGGTGGGACTTCTGATCTCAGCTTGGGGCTTGTTGAGCTGGTATCTGCTGTTCTCACCGGGAGCCCGCGACCACGCGCTCAGACCGCTGCTTGAACATGGTGTGGAGATGAATCGTGCTCATGTTTATCCTGATTGCAAAGGCAGCCACCGAATGTTTAAGAGCACGGAGGCATTACATGAACGAGTGATTTGTTGGAGAAGAGATGGACATGGCCATGATTTGCTACCTAGTAGATAAAAGTTATTTAATTTTATATGGCTCCGGTGCATAGCTTGAAAAATCTCCTAAAGTGTAGGTAAGCTTTGGAAAGTCTCAACTGTGCTCCAAATTTGGGAAGCAGTGTCATATGCTAATGACATTTTTGTGAGAAGATGGTGTCCTTTTCGTTACCAGATTGTCCCTTAAATGAGTTGAAGCCCTGGAGGCCTTAAATTCAAAGCAAGAAATTATAACGCGGCAGATTAAAATCAGGTTCATGTGCTGTGTTTGAAATATGAGTGGCTGGTGGGAGCCTAATTTGAAATGAGTGGTGGGTTCTGTGTACAGCATCCCCGTAGTTAGTGCCATGAAAAGGAGACCTTGCCCTCCTTCACCTTGCCCATGGCTTGCTCTGCAGGCTGCATGAGCTGGCAGGGCCACCGCAGAGCCTGTGCTGATGCCATTACACCTGCTGGAACCTGCTCCCGACTTCTTGTCCCTGCCCAATCTGGATGAGGCAGATCTAGATTGGGATTCCCTATGCCTCTTGGTCATCAACAAGGAGGTGCCCAAAGAGAAGCAAAACCTGGAACTCTTTACCAGCCCTGGGCTTGAGATCCTGTCCTCCTTCCTGGCCTAGGTCTATGGGTCCTTGGAAAACAACATGAAAGCTTGCTTTTGCTTCTTTCATAATTGATGAGTCTGTGCTCTCTGGGCAAAGGCCACCTTATTCATAGCAGCGGTTCTTAACCCCAGGTGCATGTCACAAGAGGCTGGGAGCATTGGGAAAATACTGTGGCCCAGGCCCCAACTCCAACCCCAACCCCTAGAAAATTTAATTTAATTGGTCTGGGGCCCAGGTATTGGTGTGTGTGCTGTGTGGTGTGTTTGTGTGTGTGCACACAAATTTCTGAGATTATTCTAATGTTCAGCCAGAGTTAATAACTGGTTTGGAGAGAAAAGTTATTCTTTTTCACTGTTACAGGTAGGCATTTTCTCTAATCAGACTAAGACAATGTGCTAGGCAGACAATGCAAAATTAACTGTGCAGAGAGAGGGATTTAAAGACTCCAGGCATTCATGACAAAATTAACCAGGTATCCTTTTCACTGTTCTCAACTTAAGAGATAAGAAAAAGCTAAGGCTTGCAGGTGACAAGAACAGGGTCCTTAGGGGCTTGGACCGGACTAGAAAGTAAGCAGCTTCAGAGCTGGGGGCTGTAGATGTTGCAAATATTTTCTCAAAATCAAATTTACTCATTCATTCATTCATTCATTCATTCACTGCCTAGTAGATAGAAGTTATTTAATTTTATATGGCTCAGGTGTTACCTAGTAGATCAGTGGTTCTCAACCTTCCTAATGCCGCAGCCCTTTAATACAGTTCCTCACGTTGTGGTGACCCCCAATTTCATGGTTACAAATTGAACATAATTAAAGCATCGTGATTAATGACAAAAAAACAATATGTAATTATATATGTGTTTTCCGATGGTCTTAGGCGACCCCTGTGAAAGGGTCTTTCGACCCCCAAAGGGGTCGCCACCCACAGGTTGTGAACTGCTGTAGTAGATAGAAGTCTACTGTTTGGTATCATACATTTTAATAGGCTCTGGGGTGCAAAGGTTGGAAACACAATAGGTGAGGATTAGTTTTCTTAATCACAGAATCTTGGCTTTTACCTGGCAAATTCCAGAACCCAGCATCTGCCCTTGAGTTTCCCCAGAGGAGATAACAGCACCCCCCCCCCCCACACTCCCCAGCTCTCTTCTTCACCACTTACAAAGTCTTTTCACTGACATTTTCTCCAGTACATCTCTGTACGACAATGAGTGGCACATGATCTCAAACACATCCTCACTCCCATCCTGCCTGACTCATTTGGTGATAACAGAAAGTTTGAATGAATAGCCAAAGGTTCAGGGGCTGGAGAAGCATTTTTTAATTTATCAAGAATGAGCACTAGGAAAAAATGTTTTTCAAGCTGCAAAAATGTAGAGTTGATCTCATGGCAGCTTCACAACCGATTTGACCAATCAGGAATCTGAGACTTAGAGGAGTTGACTGGTAAGCATTTTAATCTGGTTTCCTCCTCCTGTGGGTGGTGGATGTGTATTTCTAGAATTTACGCTTGGAAGTACATTCCTCTCTAGCTTCAGATTCCCCTTTGGAGAGTCCCCAGAGCAGCCTTCTCCATCTCCAAACCTGCAGGAAAAGCCAGCATCCCTATGGGCACCTCGCAGTCGGCTAACTAGACATGACCACAAGGGGGCACCAAAGAGTTTCCATTACTTTTGCGGGGTGCACTCTGCGTTCTGCTGTGCGGGTAGACAATGAAAAGAAAATAGTGTGAACTTAGAAGAAGGCACGATGTTGGAAGGTAAAGCAGAGGCATTGCCCCTAATTTTGACTTTGGAGAGGAGGGGGAGGGCTACTGGGTTGGATAAGAGTCTGATCGCTATCACCACCACTGCGAGGCGCCGAGTAAGAATGTTTTAATTTTTCTTCAAGTAGCAAAGGGAGATGGAGACTGAGGTATATGAGGCAGGCATGTTCCATCAGTCATTCACTGAGGGTGTGAAAGGTAGGGTGAGGATTAGGAGGATCATGTGCATTATGGAAGGGAGTCTGGGTTTTGTTGCAAGTGTCGTGGGAGTCATTGGAGCCAGGGAGTGGTGTGATGGTTTACATCTGGCTGCTCAGAGAAACAGATGGTGAAGGGTCATCGTGGACACTGGGGAGGCTGTGACAGAGTCCAGGGACAATGGGGTGGCAATTGGGTGGAGAGAAGCAAATGAACTCCAGATATCTGTTGGAGCTGGGCATGAGATTGTTCCGTTCAGATGCAAACATTCTGAAAATGGGGTGGGGAGTTTTCTGGGTCTGGGCTGGTGAGGGCATCATTAAACCACCATTTAGGCTCCACTAAAACCTACCCAGTCAATGGGTAGCATGCATTCAAGGACTGCCCTGCCTGGCTGGGTTCCTCTTCTGTGGCTGCTGCCCTGTCCCCGGCAGATTCCCTGTCACTCTCCACTCCTTTTGGAAGTCTGCTGGCCCCTAACCCTTCATACGTGTGGGGTAAGAGATAAGATCCAGGTTCCTGGTGGGAGCCCTCTGAGCACTTAGCTAGATTGACCGTCCATGCTGGTGGACGCAACAGCAGCTACAACCTGCCCATCTCAGTGCCTCTCCTGGGGTTGCCGTGGGGACTCTCAGCGGTGCTTTCCCTTTGCCTTATGTTAAACGTGCTGCGGGGCTGTTGGGAAAAACCACAGCCAGGATGTGTACTTAGTGTATCCTGAGAACATTGTAGGACATCAGCAAGGAGCAAGACTTTGGGAAGTTGGAAGTGGAGTTCAAGGTACAATCTGAGTGTAGGGAAGAGGGCCTGGGGTAGAGGTACTGGAGTAGAAAGCAGAGCCACCAGCAGCATCTAGAGAGGGGAAAGGCGGGCATGGGCCCTCCAGGCACTTGGGAGGGCTATCCCCTCCCTCCTCCTATGGTCACCTTGATGCAGGTGGGCTCCAGCCTGCTGCTTTGGGGCACAGCTGGAGAATGAAGAGGGAGCGGGGGCATTCTGCACCTGAAAGATGCTCTGGGGACTCTAAATAGCCCCCCTGCAGCCCATCCAGGTATCTGCTGCTCCCCAAATAACGGAGTGCGCACATCACCACAACCGGCGTTGTTCAGAAGAATGTCATCTCTGCTCCAGCTAGCGAGGGCCCATTGTGTGCTCAGGATGCAAGGTAGATACATATTTGGGGGAATGCGTGTGTGGGAGAGATGAGCTGTCAGGGCAAGTGAACATTAGGTGAAATGGATTGCGGGTTTTTGTTTTGCTTTGTTTTGTTTTGGTAGCTTTCTCCAAGCTCAGTAAGGAGATCGCTCCTGGTCTGGGTTTTGGGGTAAGCACCTCCCCAGTGCTATTCACAGGCATGGAGTGCCTTCTGATCAGGTCACCTGGGGAAGGGAAGGTGGACACAGAGCAGGAGAGTAGGATTCCTGTTTGGGGGAGAGAGTGTGGGACTCCTGCTTTAAAGACTCAAAATCAGGCATCTCAAGCGTTGGACACAGCAGGGGGGGCGGGGGGTGGAGGGAGTTTGGCAAGCACGTCAGGTCACCTTCTTTATTCAAAGGGCACACGAGGAGGAGTCGAGAATGTTTGCCGCAGACCATCACTCTCAGACATTTGGGAGCTACCCTTTTGGAACTTGGCAACTTTCCTGTCTTGGTTATTTGTTATTTTTATTGAGGTGTAATTTACATGCCATAAAATTCACCCACTGTGCAAGTACGATTCAATGAATTTTAGTAAACGCATGGGTTGGTGCAACCCTCACTGCCGGCCGTGTTAGGACACGGGTTGTGTTTATTACCCTGTTTCTCTGAGTGATTAGCTTGAATGGTTATTGCAATTGAGTGAGGTGCAGCCAGTCTTGGGAGGAGAGAAATGGAGATGGTGGAGTGGCCTGGACAGGAAGTTTCCTGTGGGAAGAAATGATGACAAGAACCAACAGTTTTTGTTGTGTACGTACAATGAGCCAGGGGCCATGCTAACCTCATCGCCTGAAAGACCACTTTTGCTTTTAACAGCAAACCCAATGGCATGGGCAGTCTTATTACTCCCATTTTACAGATGGAGAAACTAGAGCTTGCAGGGGGAAGCTGAGTTGCTTATAAAAGGTTTCCCTGCCAGGAAGCGGCTGAGCTGGGATTTGAACCCATACCTCTCTGCCTGCAGCGTTTGCAGGCTCACACCATTCTCTTAGGGGGCATTTGAAGACTTTGTTTAGATTATAGACTTACTGTAAGATGACTTAAAATGTAGCAGATCCCGAGGGCACACTCAGCGCTTTTAATTTTGTGACTCTTAACCAATTTGAGTTTATTAAAATGGAAACCGAGCCTCTACTCCTGATTGACTCTAATTCTCACTCACCCCTGGGCGCACTGTCACTTTGGCTTTGGCACCACCTGGAAAAATAAACAAGCCGCTGGGCTTGTTTGCTCCCCGAGGACCCTGCTCTGACCCTCAGACAGCAGAAGGCACCGAACAGTCCGGTGCCTCCTTCTGTGCATAGAAATAAAGGAACCTGAAAATCCACTGCCATTTCAAAAACAGCCTGCCTGCCACAAAAGCAATAGCGTTTAATGATGCCACTGTATTTCTTTTTTCCTTTCAAATCCAATCTTTAGATTTGTGGGTCTGGAATCCAGATGCCACTGTCTTCTGATGGGATGCCAGGGGTTGCAAACAGAATGCTCCACACAGCCTAACATGTGAAATATGATTTATCTGTCCGGGCACATATGAAAAGAAAGAAAGAAAAACACCACAACAGCCCTGCTGTTGAGTTTTGAAATGTAAATGTTTGCTAATGCTTTGCCAAGACAGCTTCACTTGGGCTGAGAGCTATGTGTAAAGAAACATTAAAATGCATCATTTGCTCAGGGCGAAAAGTCATCAGCTTGTGATATTAATGCCCTTTAAAAAATAACTTGCTGGCATGAAATCAGAGCATGTCTTGTGCAAAGGATTGGCTCTTGTCAATTTTCTCGTGGCTCTCTTGAGTTATAATTGCATGTAGATCTTGCCAAAAATGAAAGGGTTCTTTTTATCTCTCACTTTTTTTATCGCTGGAAAAGAAGTAAGGGGGTTCACTTTGATTTCATCGAGTGTGAAGGGCCCCTGCCCTGCAGCCTGGGATGCTGGAACCTGCTGGTCAGCTAGAAGGTCACAGGTGGCTATTTCTGGCTGCTCTCCATCCTCTGCCCCAGGGGGTGATGGGAGCATCAATTGTAAGACTGTAGGAGGGTCTTGAGACCAAAAGACTGACGCCTGCTGTTGTGCACACACAGTGTAGCAATCAGTATTCACAGAGGCCATGGAGGTTATTTCCGTACAGACCGGGCGAGGAGAGTCCGGGTCTGGCTCCTTTCCTAGGTCTGGGGAGGGGAAGGAACTGAAGAGAATGGTGCAGCCATTAAGAGCTGTTTCTGGCCCAGCCAACGTGGCTCAGTGGTTGAGCATCGACCTATGAACCTGGAGGTCATGGTTCGATTTCTGGTTGGGGCACATGCTCGGGTTGCAGGCTTGGTCCCCATTGTGGGGTGTGCAGGAGGCAGCCAATCAAAGATTCTCTTTCATTATTGATGTTTCTATCTCTCCCTCTTTTCCTCTCTAAAATCTAAAATCAATAATAATAATCTATATAAAAATAAAGCTGTTTCTGGAAGCAGCTGACTAGGGTCCCAATCTGGATTTGCGGTCTGCTTCCCAAGAGACAGCTGTTTCTGGAAGGAGCCAGGTGGCCAAGTCAGGAAGGCATGAGAGAAGCAGAAGGGAGATGGGCAGTGAGAGCAGCGCTGACTGGACCAGGGCTTACCCACTTCACCAAGCGGACGTGTCCCACGCAGCCATCTCTGCGATGTTCTCTAGGTCTGGTTTTTCCTGACTCAGAGCCATGGGCAGGCCCAGTGAGGGTTGGGAAGAAGTTAAACATGGCTTGAGGTAAAATGAGGAATAGGACTCTCTCCCTTTGCTGCTACCTGCCAGCACTCCCAGGGCCAGTGCCAAATTCTTTCTGGTGATGGGTGAGTCTGGGTCAACCTCCTGGTTAGAACTGGTAACAGCTCTGGCTGGAGGTAGGGGGAATGTGCTGGACCCAAGCATCAGAGACCCACCCCATTCTCCTGGGAGGAAAAGATAAGTAGAAGCCAGAGACAGAAGTCATGGAGGAAAGGACGAGCTGTGTGACCCTGGGACAGACAGCTCTTTTTTAAAATATATTTTTATTGATTTCAGAGAGGAAGGGAGGAGGAGAGAGAGGTAGAAACATCAATGATGAGAGAGAGTCATTGATTGGCTGCGTCCTGCATGCCCCACACTGGAGATCAAGCCCACAACCTGGCATGTGCCCTGACCAGGAATCGAACTGTGACCTCCTGGTTCATAGGTTGATGCTCGACCACTGAGCCACACCAGCCAGGCAGGACAGACAGCTCTTGACAAGAGTGGGCCAGGCTGTGAGCTCCTAGAGGGCCATATATGACTTACCCTGGGAGTTGGCCGAGTGCCTTGCAGGATGGGTGGATGGATGGATGGATGGATGGACAGACGGACAAATAAATGAATAGTCACAGCTTACAGGGAGCCCAGTCAGTTTTCCAGCTCCTGCTTCTACTCTCAGCACTCTCTTCCCTACCCAGTGTACTCATGCTAACACCTGGTCCTCCAGTCTGCAGGAAATTGCCTATAAATTAAATACCATGAAGATGTCATGCTGAAGGCACTTCCTTTCTCAAGGGTGTTTGAGTTAAAAAAAAAAAAAAAAGATGGTGAAGAGGGCAATGCTCTCTCCAGATTGGTAATTCTCTAATGCAATTTTCTCTGTTCCTTCAAGATTTTAACTGGTGTTCTATAAAACTTTCAATGAAATCTCTGTCAAGTGAATTTGAGAAACCTTGGAATTATAGCTCCTTCTTGAAGATTTAAAATGCACATCAGCATATCAAAGACTCTGAAAAGTCTTATGATTTAAAGTCAAAGTGTTTGATTTTTAAAAAACTTTTTAGTCTTATCGAAGTATGGTTCGCATATACTATACCTCCCTCTTTTAAGAGTGCAGGTCAACAAATTTTGGTAAACGTATATTCTTAGGCAACTGATAGCACAACCAAGATGTAGGACATTTCCATCAGCCCCCAGATTTGCTCTTGACCCTTTGTGGTTGGTGTTCCTCTCCAATTCTTAACCCTTGGCAACCACTGACTATTTTCTAGAAGTTCGCATAAATGGAATCCTACAGTAACTAGTTCTTTGTGTCCCCAGGTTTCTTTCCTGAGCATAATGTTACTTTTGAGAGTCAATCATGTGTGTGTTGGCAGTTAGTTCCTTTTTATTGCCAAGGAGTGGTCCATTGTATGGATGGACCACTGTTGGTTAGTCCACCCACCAGCTAATGGACATTTGGGTGATGAAGAATTGCACTGCTGTGGATATTCGAGTACAGGTGCTTGTGTAGACATATATCTTCATTTCTCTGGAAGTGGATCGTCTCACTGTATATGATCCAGGGACACTGAAGTCGAACATATGTTAGTGACTGTTCTGAAGCACAGTTTGGGAAACACAGCTCCAATGCTGGGCCCGTCAACACCATCTAGGCAGCCACCCTGACGTCTATGGGCAAAGCTGAGATGACTCGGCCGTTGCTAGGCAGACATTCAGAAGGGTGAATGGGGTAACCTTGGGTTTGCCAAGGAGAGCTCAGCATGACTCCTGAGCTGGGGATGGTGAATCAGGCTCAGAGATATGGCGTTTCTTCTCATCGAACAGGAAACTCAGACCCTCACTGTCTCTCTGGTCACTGCATTGGGGAAGCGGTTCTCGCTGGTTCTGATGGAAGAGGAAAAGGGTCATCAGTAGTTGCTAACACGAACACCATCATTCTCACCAGCAGATGGTGGAGGAGAGAGGCTAATTGAGAACTCATGTAGCAGATTAAAGAAAAACCAGCCAAAGGAACCCGCCAGGTAAATGATGTCATTATCAGACAAGTAAAGGAAACAGCAGCTGTCCCTGTCGTGGCAGGAACCAGAGCTGGGCTGGCTCTTAGGGCCTGTGGGAAGCAGTCCCGCCCCTGGAGCCCGGGAACTGACAGCTCAGCATATGCTCCTACTGACCTCTCGGAGGAGAGGAACCGTTGGGGAGGGCTGGACTCTGTCCAGATGGTACATCTTCAATGAGCACCCTGACTTCCTTTTATTTGTTGGTGGACTATCTTAACAGGCACTCATGATTTTCCAAGTTTGTTGATCAATTAAATTGGAAAAGGCACGTTGCTTATCCCACCTCATGTCTGTGTGTCTGTGGATGGGGTGTACGATGTGGAAATCACCTGGGATTTGCTACCTGGGCCACCAGCTTCATAGATGTGGGGCCTGAGCCTGAGGGAGGAACATGCTATTTGCAGCCAGAACCAAGGATTTAAAAATTCCTTACCCCCCCCCCCCCCCCCCCCCCCCCGTTAGCTCCACAGGCCTCTCAGGCCACACTAACATCTGGAGGACAGGAAAGAGAAAGATGTTGCCTGCAGCCACGTTCCATGGGCATTCTGTGATTTTGTGGAAAGAACACGAGCTTCTGGAATCAGACCTGGGTTCCAACCCTGGCTCTGTCACTGACCAGCTATGGCCAGGCCCTTCTCCTGTGACTTAGTCTCCTCATCTGTAAAATGGGGGAACATACCTACTTCAATGGTGTGGAGAGGAGTGTGTAAGACATGATGTCTTCTGTGGATAAACAAGTTGTTGGTGCATATCAGGTGTATAATAAATAGGGGTTCATAAACCCAACTCCTGGACCCACCCTTATGAGTCCCCCCAAACAGTGTGAGCTGGGCAAGAGCAGGGAACAGAGTGCTCTAGGCAGAGGGAACTGCCAATGCAAAGGATTCTAGGAGAGAATTAACAGGAAAAACAAGAAAGGCAGTGTGGGACGAGTGAGGTGAGAGATGGGAGGGTGCTACAGGATATTGCTGGTGAAGTAGGCAGGGTCAGAATATAAAGGGTTTTGTAAATGAGGATAAGGATTTTGTGCTATATTCTTAATGAAATAGGGAATCATTGATTGGCTGCCTCCTGAATGCCCCCCAATGGGGATCAAGTCCACAACCCGGGCGTATGCCCTGACCGGGTATTGAACTGTGACCTCCTCATTCACAATTTGATACTCAACCACTGAGCCACGCCAGTCAGGCTGTGCTTTATTCTTAGTAAAATAGGGAACCATCAAATGGCTTTAGCAGAGGACCATCATCTGACTTATGTTTTTGAGAGAGCTCTCTGGCTAGAAATGAAGAATGACTGTGAGGAGGCCAGTGTGGAGATAGGCTGACTGGTGGTTGAGGTGATTGCAGAGGTTCAGATGAGAGATGCTGATGGAAAAGGCACGTTGCTTATCCCGCCTCATGTATGCAGATGGAGGAGTGACTGGCCAGCGCACACAGATCTTTAAACACTCAGGATGGAGAGGTGGGATAGAGAGACCTAGGGGGCAAAGGAAGGTCTCAGTATGGAAGGCAATGTTTCCCAAACATCTTTTTCCCCAACCTCCTGGGAATACTGAGTTTAAGGTTGGGGTGAGCTGAAGGGGCTGGAGCTACAGCTATTGCCTATGCTGACTGGTGGGTGGTTACATTCTTTGAATATCACCCTGGAGAACAGCTAAAGAATCTTTTTCAGTACAATGCTCCAGGCAGTCATTACCAATTGAGCAAAGTTAGTAGTTTAGATAAAAATCTATTTACCATTCATGGATTAAGGCCTTGCCTCCCCCAAGGCTCTATACTTGGTTTTGAACCGTGTGCTCTGTAAGTGGAAGTGAAGTGGGACAATCAATGGGTCCAGGCTGCCTGTCACTACTTGAGCCAATTCAGCAGAGACAGGGTTGAATCATATATGAGTGCAGTATATTCCAAATCTGCTAGCAGTATAGGAGAGCAGCAGGTCAGTCACAAAAATCTTCTCTGCACCCCACCATGAGCCAGTTGCTTATATTGGGTAGAAAGACAAAGGTTACATGGGGAAGTAGGCAAAAGGGATAAGAATGGGTATGCAAAATGGGCAGTTTACAGGCAATGTGGGCTGGGGGTTTGCAAAGGCTTGGGGGTATGCAAAAGGCAGGCGCCCCTGGTTTCTGCAACAAGGTTGTTAATCTTTCCGTGGTAATAGGCAGCTCGGGGGATGTGGAGGATGGGCTGCATTTCCAGGGGAGCTCCCAGGTCCTGCTTGCAGCTCACGGTTAGAAGATTGTGCTTTCTTCTTCTTCTTCTTCTTTTTTTTTTTTAGAATGTGCTTTCTTTAATCAGAACAAAATAATCCCAGTTAACAGAGCATGATTAATATTTCTTATAATTATAGCTGATCCCCAACATTCTAATCCTGTCTCTAACAGGGGAATGAGGTAGGAGTGGGCCTCTAATGCTATAAATTCCATTATGGGATGGAATTGGGCACTGGAAGGTTCAGATCTTGCTCAGATCTGGGCTGGCTCTGACCCTTGAACTTGAGTTAGGGCAATAAAATGTACCCCAGACTCTCAGCATGACCAGGCCTTCCAGCCAAGCAGAGGCAGCTCCTTCAGGCCTGCACATGGCCTTGCAACCTCCAACACAGGAGCCGTAGTCACCAGTGGTTTCTCTGCCACACACTTTCAAATTTCTTGGGTAGAAATTAAGATACCTGTGTTTCCCATAGATGGTAAAGTAGCTTAGAATCTAACAAGCATGACTTGTGTCCTTAAAAATACCAAGTAAAACTAATTCTGCCATATTAATATTTTTTTCTTTTTCCGTTCTTATCTTCCCCTTGATGCGCAAGTGAGAGACGCTGGAGGCATCACAGTTGCTGGTTTAATGAACAATGAGACTGGGCAGCACCCGGCTGGGCACAGGGAGTGGGTTTGTCCTGCCAATGTCAACAATTGCTAGAACATTTCAGGCAGGAAGCTGCCACCTCTGTTCCCCCACAGTGTGTGTGTGTGTGTGTGTGCGCGCGCGTAGGTGCATGTGCATGTGCATGCATGTGTGAGTATTCAGGAGTCTGGGCTTCTAAACATGTCCTAAATCCCACTTATGGCATGTTCTGCAGTGGTTTTGTAATCCCAGGAAAATCCATGTGAGTCCAATATTCTCAGATTTCCCTGTTCATTTAGTCATTAGAATACATTACCCTCGCAGATTGCTTGAGCCTCATACTTTCTTGGTTTTGAGTCCTCTCTGAGTCTTCTCTGGTCTCTGTCAGGGAGGTATTTGGGTTAGATTGTAAATGCTTTTGCTGTATTTCTCTCCCTAAGCATTTGCGCAGGTTTTAATCAGAACAAAATAAGGTTGTGAATATGAACTGATTTTCTTTTACACATGTGAGTCGGCCTTATTTTGGTCTAAAGTGGACTTTATGAACCTGCATGGATTAGAATAAACACTGAACCCAGGAATCACTTATCATTTCTATATTTAGTTCATAATTGCTAGGTTTTACATTGTGTGTGTGTGTGGACACAGACTATTAAGAAAAAATTAAGTGTGAGCGCTGCTGTTATGTGTAAAGTTGCTTGATCTGAGAGGGTGCCTAGGAGAATTCCTAGACAGATGGGGCCTGAGCCATCATCTGAGAGACGTCTTTCTGGTCTGAAAGTCACTGTTTTTTAACCTGTAAAATGGGAGAACAATACCTATCCCCCAAGGGTTGTGCAGATCAAAGGATGAGGGGAAGCAAAAGGACCTAGCACTTACGGAATCTCAGCCTTGCATGGACTTTGAGGGTCTGAAAGGCAAAGGCACCATCTCCTGCTGTGTATCTGATGGTAGGAAGCCCTGGGCCAACTAAATAATAACATAATACAGATGTATTACACTGGGTGCAAGTGTCTGCCTGGGTCCTCATCAGAGTC
This sequence comes from Myotis yumanensis, assembly GCF_028538775.1. Classification (NCBI taxonomy): domain Eukaryota; kingdom Metazoa; phylum Chordata; class Mammalia; order Chiroptera; family Vespertilionidae; genus Myotis; species Myotis yumanensis. The sequence goes on along the minus strand of NW_027223764.1, from coordinate 15,620,765 downwards.
CTGCCAGAGAAAAGTTCTATCCAAACAATGCTGTCTTGGGTCATCATAAGACTAGAACAGCGAGGTGGAGGACAGGGCCCTCAAGCTCCACTGCTTGGGTTGTGCCTCAGCTCAGGCACTTTAAGATCTGTGTGACCTCATACATATCACTTAGCTTCTCTGTGCCTCAGTCTCTTAAGCTGTAAGATGGGTATAATAATACAAATGCTCTAGCAATAATAAATGTATGTTATATTAATACTAGAGGCCTAGTGCACAAGATTTGTGCATGGGGGTGGGGGTTGTCCCTCAGCCCGACCTGCACCCTCTTGCAGTCTGGGACCCCACTCTCTCTAAAAAAAAAAATCAATGGAAAAATATTCTCAGGTGAGGATTAATAAAATTTACATAGTTCCCCATACTTGATCTACTCAAGAAAAACACACCCTTCCCATCCCTTAGCTCAAAAGAGTATGGTTGGAAGTACTATTTGGCCACATCTGGCATTTGGGAAGGGTGCCTGGCATCTTGTTGGCCCAGGAGAGGGGGCTTCTCTGGTGTTGTCAGGGACGCCACAGGAAAATCACCCCCTTTTTCAGGTCAACACACATTATGGGAACTTTGTCTTTTTCCTAAATTCTGACAGTGAGTGGCTACTTGCCAGAGAGGGGGCAATGCGGAGTTCCCATAATGTGTGCTAGGATCTTGAAACCAGACTGAGTGAAAGAGGGGAGCCTTTCTCTTCTGGTGCTCCATGATAAAGCCAAGAAGCCCAGCCCTCTGTTACCTGTAACCATGGCTCAGAGAAGCCAGGGCTAATGCAACAGCATCATCAACCACCACAGCAGCAACTGTGAGCCAAAGACATTGTCTCCTTCCTCTTACAAACTTTCCTTTCTTTGAGCTGCTTCCAAACATTTCCCTAGGTTATTGAATCTTTTCAGACACCTCTGCCCAGGGGTCCTAATTTGCATCACCATATGGAAATCTCAGTCTTGAGCCCTAGGCTTCTCTGAGCTGAATGTGCCTACAGAAATGCACTTACCTGGATCTGGAAGTGGTTGGTGCAAAGACCGGCAGCTTTGACCGGCAGCTTTTCCCCTCCCATTTTAACCCCCCTTTCCACAAATCCTGGCATCTGCTAAAGGCCCAGTTGTTTTTCAGGGGGGGCAAGTATGCCTGTCTTTCTCTTCAAGCCGACCTATTGTACATTCCTTTCATCTGCTCAGAGTCTGATTTAAATATGAATCCATAGAACACAAACATCCAGAAGAATTATAACTTTGTTATATTTTGCCCAATCACAGTAGTTATCTTATCATTCTTCTCTGCTTGCGATGTCCTGTCAAAAGACTAAATGACAAGGTTTGAAAAGATAGCAACATCAATCACATGAAAGCAACTTATCTTTAATCCACCACACTGAGGCTGTCCTCTACTTATTTGGGAATATGTATCAAGCCCAAACTTTGAAATTTTGATAATTGGTTCCTTGCAGTTCTATTATTTCTCCCTTTCCTCTGAGTCTGATGTGTGTGGAACGTTTCCCAAATATGTATTTCCCAAATCAATCCTTGACTCAAAGATAGGTACAGTAAAAGAAAGCCTCTGTTGTTCATTCATTTAATGAATATTTATTGAATGTCTTCACTGTGTCAGGTACTGTATGAGGTGCTGGGGACACCGTGATGAACAAGGACAGAGTCTCTGCCCTCACAAACTTACCGGCTAGTGGAGCAGAAGTCAATGAGAGAGCAAATAAAGACATGTAATACATTGTGATAAATGCTGGGAGTGAAACAAGTGGGGCTATTGCAAAAGAAAATCATGGAAGGGAAAGCTCAGGGAGCTTGACGACCCAACCCAAATATCTCAATTTGCAGATGAGAGAAGTCAGGGCTGGGCAATTTCCCCCAATCCTGCACAAGTAGTTCCCGGCAGACACACAGCTAAGGCCGATGCTGCCTGTTGGGTGATATGCTGTTAGATCTAGTGGGGAAACCCGCATCCTTCTGTGGTGAGGTTTCTGGGAGGATTTGTCTCAAGGATATATGAACCTATGTATTAATGCATTTCTGGAAAAATGCTGAAAAGCAATCTGGTACTCCCTTTTGGATTGCCAAGGCCACATGCTGGGGGAGTATGGGTTCTTCTCTCTCCTCCCAGATACCTGCTCAGGATTCTTATAGTGAAATTCACTCCCATGCATTGAGCAGAAGAAGCCTCTAAGCTCTAGACCCAAAGTCTATCAGACGCAATATCCAGGTGTCTCATGCCAAGAGGGAACTGGAGAGAAAGCAGGGCCCAAAAGAAAAGGGGGACAGAAGATGGAGAAAATAGAAACAAGGGCGGGACCAAGAGAAGAAGAAGGAAAACCAGGGTAGCAAGTGGCACATAAAAAGTGTTCCAAATTTTCTATTGCTTTGTGACAAACTGTCCCAAAACTCATGAGTTAAAAGAACAACTTCTTATTGCTCACGAATCTGAGATTGATGGGTTCAGCCAGGTGGTTTTTGCTTGGCCTCCCTCATCTGGTGGCAGTCAGGGGGGTCTTCTGACGGCTTCTTTGTTCACATGTCTGGTGCCTGAGCTGGTTAGGCTGGTCTCTCCACATGGCTAGCTTGGGCTTCCTCACAGCATGGTGGTCATCGTGTAGGCATGCTTCTTAGAAGGCCACTGGCTTCCCCAGAAGACAGGTAGGTCTCTTAAGGCTTGGGTCTGGAAACTGACATAGTATCACTTCCTCCATATTCTGTCAATCAAAGTAGTCACGAGGCCATCCATATTCAAAGGGAGGGGACATAGACTCCCCTTTCTCCATGGGATGAGTGTCAAAGGATTTGTGCCCATAAATAATCTGTCATAAACCCACTGCCCATTCCATATGAGATCCCTTAATATATATAAAGAAAGCAAATATGTCTCCATTCAGTTTTTTCTTTACAGGTCACACCAGTTTCTTTAACCTTCAGATCACTCACATCCTTCCCAACCCCCATATGCGTCCAAATGATCAGACTGCCCCTTAAGACATGGGCAGTGATACTATATCAGTTTCTAGGACTTGATTCATTGTCTCAGATATGGCAGCTGATCATTGTCTCTTTTCTGAAAAATATAATTCTATGTATGCAGCCTAAACTGCATTCCTGTTGTTTTTATCAATCATGTTACACTTTTGATCCATACTAAGCTAAAATGACCTTTTTTGTTTGCTTGTTTTTGTGTTAATCCTCACCTGAGGATATTTCTCCATTGATTTCTAGAGATATTAGAAGGGAGGGGGAGAGACACAGAGAGAGAAACATCCATCTGGGAGAGACACATTGATTGGTTGTCTCCCTCATGTGTCCTGACTGGGCCCGGGGATTGAGCCTGCAACAGAGGAATATGCCCTTGACCAAAATCGAACCTGGGACTCTTTAGTCCATGGGTCGACACTCTATCCACTGAGCCAAACCAGCTAGGGCTAAATGATGTTTTTATTATAAAAAGTAATTGCAGCATATGTGTAAAATATGAAACAACACAAAGAGGAAAATAAGATCACCTATATTCTCACCACTGAGAGTTAACCACTGGTACCTTTTGAGTCTTTTTTTTCCTATTAACATCTGTGTATGTGTGATAATTCTGTAAATTGTTTTTTATCCCTTAAGAAAATATTATAGGCATTTTCCCCGTGCCAGGAAATATCCTTCTAACATGATCACGCATAATGATGGCCTCATATTATCTTTTGTGAAACACTTCATCTTTTCTGGATGAAATGCATTTAAGCAGGTCTTCTCCATCCTGTACTTGTGTAACTGGTTTTGCCTTTTCATTAAAAATCATCTTGTTGCTTTTTAGATAAATTATTGTAGTCTCTTATAATCTTTTAAGTCCCAATTTTATCAACAAATCTCTTCTGGGTTTATATGATTTTAAAATCAATAAGTATCTAAATCACTGATAAATCATTTTAAATAGGATAGAGCTCGTAGCATTCCCTTGGAGGCCATCCTTCAGGTTTCAGCACTCCATTCATCAAACAGTCTTTGGCTCTGATCAATTAATCATCTTAGTGGCACTATCATGTGGCTTGTTTCTCCATTTGAAAACAAAATTTTCAAAACCAGGGGGAAAAAAAGACTGCCAATCACATTATCATTTGGATACCTTACGTGTGTCACATTCCCTTTTATGCCTCTCCTATCATTTTATCGACAAAAGGAGATTGGAGTGGTTTGGTAGAACTTGTGCTTTTTCAACCCACACTGTTGTTCTGGAGAAAAAGAGATTGGTCAAATACTAAAATCCAATTTAAATCCCTTACTATTCATGAATGTACAGGTTGGAACCCTAATCCTATATAATAAAAGGCTAATATGCAAATCCACCGAACCGCAGAATGACCAGTTGCTATAACATGCACTGACTACCAGGGGGCAGATGCTCAACGTAGGAGCTGCCCCTGGTGGTCAGTGCACTCCCATATGGGGAGCGCTGCTCAGCCAGAAGCTGGGCTCATGACTGGCAAGCACAGGGGCAGTGGAGGGAGCCTCTCCCGCCTCCGTAGCAGCACTAAGGATGTCCGACTGCTGGCTTAGGCCTGCTCCTCCCCTCCCCCCCCCCCCCCCCCCGGGCCTAAGCCGGCAGTCGAACATCTCTTGAGGGGTCCTGGACTGTGAGAGGGTGCAGGCTAGGCTGAGGGACCCCCCCCCCCACCAGTGCACAAATGTTGTGCACCAGGCCTCTAATCTAAAATATCCCTCAATTTTGAAATTAAAAATCATTCTCTTTTTCAGACTAACTTTTTTGTTATTGTTGTTCCCCCCCACCCATATCAGTTGGTGGTAAATAAATGGAATTAACTAATTCCTTCAAAAGATATTTAATTGAAAAATGAATGTATTTTTCTAATGTGTTCAAAAACTCTTTATTTTTCCAAGGATTAAATACAACTCATTGGACAGTAAATTGTAAAATCAATTTTTTAAAATCCAGATTATTTTCTGATTCCCCCACAGTCCTTCAAAGAGTATCCCCAGTGGCTTGGCATTCTTAAGTGTAAGTCCTATGAGTGCACTTCAATGTGGCTCAGTCGGGAGAAGTGATTTGGACTCATTCAAGGCAGTGATGAGCTTTTTTCTATCTCCTCATTTATCTCAGATTTCTGAACCCTGAAAAGACATTTGTTCTATCCTCTCTGTGTGAAGATAAATTTTCCTGAGATGATGGAGACAAAATAGACGTTGAGTAGTTGTGCTTTCTATCTCCTGTTCCCATTATATCATCTGCTTCAAGCAATGGATCCAGTTCTTTCTCTAAACTACCTGAGACCGTGCTCATCTTGAGACCCTCCACACTGCCTACATAACAAGTATGTTTGTTGTAGGTATATCAATCAGAGTTTTAGGTCTGATTGTTGTTACATTTTTTTAAATAGAGAGATTCTACATGCAAACCCAGATTTCATGCTCTCCCCAGTAAACCGGTGCTCAGGCACCATTGGCTCCGCATTTGCAGTGCTGTTCCCTTTAAAAGGCAGGGATTTCTGGTTAGCCACAATCCCTACCCCTCCTTCTTGTATTCCTGACCCACACTTGAGAGTCAATTGTCATTTTAGCATCTTTCAGCTAGCAGGCACCACTCATTTGCACCACCTGCTGGGCCTCTTAGGTATTTAAGTTTCTGACTCTTGGGCTCCCTTTTCTCTGGCTTCTTAGTGAGCCAGAGCAGCCCAGCCTAGGCTCATTCCCCACTTAGCCCTTCTCCTGTTATCCTAGGCCAGTGATGGCGAACCTTTTGAGCTCGGCGTGGCAGCATTTTGAAAAACCCTAACTTAACTCTGGTGCCGTGTCACATATAGAAATTTTTTGATATTTTCAACCATAGTAAAACAAAGACTTATATTTTTGATATTTATTTTATATATTTAAATGCCACTTAACAAAGAAAAATCAACCAAAAAAATGGGTCATAGGTTCGCCATCACTGTCCTAGGCTCTTCCTTGTTTCACTGTCCCCAGCTTTAATAAACATTCTCTAAAAAAAAAAAAAAAAATCAGGGCTTTTGAAGGGGAGAGGCAGAGGCAGCTGGATGGGGAGTAGAGCTGAGATTCTCCAAGCTTCAGGGAGGACTGGTTCTGTGGGTCTTGGGAGGGGAAGAGACCAACCACCCAGTTTGAAAATGCTGTGAGGTAGCTTGTGGGTGCCTGGGAGGCCAGATACTGTGCTATTGTCCATGGTGTTAGAAGATCTCTGATCTTCCCCCTCAAATGACCAGACTGGTTTAGATCAGGATCGCCTTGTAATCGTGCATACTGAAGACAAGGAGATTTTCCTCTGAAAATCAAGGACGTACAAGAACCCTGGGTCTTTTAAGGAGCACTAAGAGGAAGCACCACAGGATTACAGAACTGAATACTCCTCAGAGATGTTGGAGAGAGTTCAGAGCATTGATTAAGAGACAAGACATCAGCCATTATGTCTTAGCTTTGGAGGAATCTGGCTGTACCCTCACGTCTCCCTGTATTGACAGCTGAGCTGAATCCCATTCTCCTATCTCAGTGGTTCTCAACCTTCCTAATGCCGTGACCCTTTAGTACAGTTCCTCATGTTGTGGTGACTCCCAACCATAAAATTATTTTCGTTGCTACTTCATAACTGTAATTTTGCTACTGTTATCAATTGTAATGTAAATATCTGATATGCAGGATGTATTTTCATTGTTACAAATTGAACATAATTAAAGCATAGTGATTAATCACAAAACAATATGTAATTATATATTGTGAAATATTTATTTCTAATTACAAATATGTGTTTTCCGATGGTCTTAGGCGACCCCTGTGAAAGGGTCGTTCGACCCCCAAAGGGGTTGCGACCCACAGGTTGAGAACTGCTGTCCTATCTGCACGGCTAGGTTTATGGGGTTCATTTATGCGCTATCACTGAGGAGCGCTTTCTCTTTGTTTTGTCATCGTGTGAAGTTACATGCCTGAAATGATCTCCTAATGGTTCTTCAGAGAGCCTCAAGCGCAGAGATCAGTATTCTTTTGGTAACAGCAGATGTTCCAATAGTTTGTCTCCTGTTGAACAAAATATAAAGGAGATGATGGAACCAACATGTACTCTGAATAACCGCTGCCATTCCTGTGTGACGTGTAGCAGCTTCCTAAGTGGCCTCCCATATTTCACTCTTACAGTGCGTCCCATCTACTAGCTTCAGAGTTCTTTTCCCAGCTCTGGAGACTGCTCTGGCCACCCCCACTTTTTTTACAGTCCGTCTCTGTGCCTCTACACCTTCATTTAGTGCCTGGTCTCTTGGATGTGGCTTTCTAAGTGCTTCTGACATTGGTAGTTTCATCCCTTCACTCACGTGCTCTGTCCAATGTCCTGAATGCTCCCTTCCTTGCTTCTCTACAGGCCTCTGCCCAGCCTGCTCCTTGGGCCTCAGATGCTCTCCTCCATCCTGACTTCAAAGCCCACTTTGAATTCTCTCTCTCTCAAGTCATTCCTGGTATGTCCAGAGGCATCACTACATTTTGAATCTCTATCCTAGCACTCTGCCCCCCCCCCCCACCCCCCTTGCAAAACTCCTTGAGGGCGAGAGACCGGCACTCTGTACGAGAATTTGGATCCAAAAAAAAAAAATGAGGTGCGTCTTCTGAGAGTTCAAGTACAAAACCAACTTAATGGGCCAGAAAAGGCATATATAAAGACAGTTTAAGTAGTCAAAATGACTCCTGGTTCCGATTAAAGCTACCTTTAAAACAACATTGAATAAACTGCAATCTGGGGGTGAGAGAGCTCTGTATGTATGAGGGAATTCATTGTCTTCTATCTGCCTCTGGGTGGTTCGCATCATAAATTCACATCTGCAAGTTTTTGAGGAGTCCTACAGTAATGAAAGCTTTTTCACTTTGCCAAATCTAGTATTTCTTGAATTTACATGACTATTTTATTTTTCAAAGAACACTATTAATATCCACTGAACTAAAATACTGTAATAACCAGAAGGGAAATTACCTATATTGAAGCTGGAAAGAAGAAACTCAGTTGAACAAATGCTATCAATGTCCATCAAAGGGCCACTGGAAAGAGTTAGTGACCTGGCCTGAGGTCTGGGCTTGTTGGGTCCTGGCAGCTGGTGGGTCCTTTCCAGGGAGATGAACACAAATACTCTCTTGACCTGATACCATTGAATTATTTGAGTCAGGCAACTAATTTCCCTTCTCACTCTATGCTTGCTAGACAACCCATTATAGTTTATTTTCCAAAGTAAATTTATTACATGAAGGGAATAATCTGGTCTGAGGATGGGATGTTTAACCCCCTTGCAAGTCTATTACGATAATAAATTGGCATTCTGGGCTGTACATCAGTCCTCTTTGACCTTGATTAGTGAGAGTCAATTCCTGAGATACTGATTCATTCTCAGTGGGATAAAACAAAATCACATTTCAGAACCTGCAAGGCTCTGAATGATAGCCTAGTTCTGTGGTGAATAACAATGTCAATCCTGGCTTTTATGAAGCACCGTTTCAATTATCTGTTGCTGTGTAACAAATCACCACTTAGTGGCTTACATCAAAAACAATCATTTTATTATTTCCCAGTGTTTCTGTGGATCGGGAATTTGGGAAGACTTAGCTGAACGGCTCTGGCTTGGATTGTGGTTGGACAATGACTAGAGCAGCTGGGGGTTGACTGGCAACTCTGTCTCCATGCAGACTCAGGGCCTCTCCTCCACTTGTTATCTCTGTGGGAGGTGCTTAGAGCTTCCTCACAATATGGCATCCCAGGGCTCCAGAGGCAAGACTCTCAATGCACCAGGTGGAAGCTCTGTCAGCTTTTCTGATCTTGCCTCCACCATCCCATCACGTCCAATCCCCTTTATTTGTTACAAGTGAATCACAGGCCCACCCAGATTCCAAGAGAGAGGAAATAGATGACTTCTTGATGAGAAAATGCCCAGGTTCTAAAGATCATGGTGGCTTTCTTTGGCAAATGCAACCTATGGCAAACCCAATAGTCAATGCCTTTGATAAATCACACACACACACACACCTTCTTTATTCTTCCCAAGAAATCCATGAGATAATGCTTATCATGCTTCATTTTTTACAGATGATTAAACTGAGGCTCATCAAGTTTAAGTAATTTTTCCAGGGACTTAGAGTTGGTTAATTGTATGGTTGGGTTTTAAAACCAATGTGCACCTCCTCCTCCTGATACACTAAAGCAGGGGTCCTCAAACTTTTTAAACAGGGGGCCAGTTCACTGTCCCTTAGACCGTTGGAGGGTTGGACTATAGTTTAAAAAAAACTATTAACAAATTCCTATGCATACTGCACATATCTTATTTTGAAGTAAAAAAACAAAACGGGAACAAATACAATATTTGTATTTGCATGTGGCCCGTGGGCCGTAGTTTGAGGATCCCTGCTCTAAAGAAAACGCCAGGGGGGAGTGTCTGGCAGTCTGCTAGCCAGCCTTGCTAGTGACTCCCACCTCACTGTGTGCACTGGGTGTGGTGGGAGATGGTTTCAAAGTGTAGATTAGAATGCAGCCCTCCTTATCTCACCACATTGCCTTACCTGTGGGCTGAGGGTTTTTCCCTCATGGAAACCCTGCCTGCTTCCCACCACCTCTGGTACAAATAACTAGATAGGAGTCACCCCCTTATGAAACCTGAAAACAAAGGCCACAGATATTTGTCTGTTCAGTTCCCAAGCTGCTTGTTGACTAGATAAAAATGTCTCAGTATGACAATGTTGGCGCTTTGCTCGGATGTCCTCGGGTCCCTTTTCATCATGTATGCCCTCCTTTAGTGTCCTGGAGCTTCTAATAATCAGCGTCTGAGCTCCTTTTCGAAGACCTGCCCTTGGGCACCTGGAGCTCACTCCCCGCAATCATATGAGAAGATAGAAGGGCCTGGGAACTGATGTCCCCCAATTGGTCCTTAGCTGATGCTTGAAGGTTGGAGTATGAGGTCTGAACTCCCTGTCCGCTGGGACAATTCCTAGGAGTAAATTAATTAAGGGTAACAAGAGCATTCATGCATCCAGGATCAGGGTGAAGCTACCCTCCATGTGGCTGTTCATAAAATTTCACCTTTTCTTGTCTTCTTCCCCTTCCTTCTCCTATTCTTCACTCCCTCCTTTAATAACCATTCAGGGTCTGCTTCTGGGGAATGTGAGCTAAGACACCGAGGATGGAAAAGGAGAAAGGGGAGGAGCTGGAGGAGCTTCCACAATACAAGCCGTTTCCCTCGCCAGATCAGAGAGCTACAGGGAAGTTGGGCCTTTCTCATTGTCTTTCAGAAAGTAGAGCCTCCCCACAGCCCAATGACAGCAGCTGGCTGGTTCTCTGTCAGCCCCAAGCACACTGTTCTGCACCCGTCTCCTCTGCCCTCCGCCTAACCTGCATGGTCCCACCCCACTCAATGGGATACCCCTTGGCATGGGCTTAAAGGAGTGGGGTGATCTAGGGAAAGTTTCTCCTAGCACCCTTCCCCTCATACCAAACCAAGGCGGTATTCCATGGAAGCCATTCCAAACCTGCCACTGAGCTGGGGCAGGGATGGGACCCACACGGAACTAAGAATTATTAGAATTATTGAGCTCTAGTCCTGGCTCAGCCCCAGCTAGCTCTGTGACCTGTTTTCTCATCTGCAATATGGTCTCTGAGGTCCCTCCAGCTTTAAATATCTGTGTTTTCAATATGACACGTTCAGTGCTTCCTAAGAGTTTATCCTTTGGTTAGGGAAAGATGACACCATTAGAGGGCTATATATGACAGACTCCAGTACAAAGCTGAAATCAGTCCAATTAAGAGAGAAAATGCCTAGAGCATGAAACAAGCCCTGTGGCTGATTAGGGTGGGAGGATTTCCGTGGGACAGAGTCTTCAGGAAAGGGCTGAAGGAAGAATATGAGAAGGGCCTTGGAGGCTGACTACTGCTGGGAAGGGGAAGGGGGAAAGGCACCATAGTCTTATGCATGCAACTGTTACCTGGGTGTGAAATGAGGGCAGAGGCAGGGAGGGCAGAGAATGGAATCCTGGTTAGCATTTAATTGCTATTCTCACTCTAAGTGACTATAACACACTCACAACTCTAGTGATAATATGCTAGTTATTTACAGGGCTGTATTTTTATTCTCGCAGGCTTAACACACATCATTGGAAATGTGACATTCGGAATTGGCTTTTCCGACCCCCTAAATTTTAATTAAAGTAATTATGTTACTGGCAGAAACTGTAATTTATCTTCTTGAGTTTACAAAGAGGAAAAAGCGACTTTGAGCACATTTTCCTTGCATCCTCTTACTGGTTTGTTTCTTTTGGTGATGGAGGTAGGGGGATGTCTTTGGTCTTGGAGGTGGTCCAGGGAACTGTTCCTTG